>NC_059501.1:66986797-68236797 GCF_914767665.1 Harmonia axyridis
GAATAATTATTCAATGATTATTCGAATATTCAAATCATTCATTCATGATTCCCAGCCCTAGAAGTAATTTGCAATATCGGTCCTCCCGAAAACATATTCTTCAGACGTAGGAATTCAAGGCTTGACTTGATATTGAAGCTACTTGACTTGAGCTTGACTTGAAATCAACTCAAGTTCAAGTCAAGTACTAGTTTCTCAATATCAACACAAGTTATTTATTTGTCAAGTTCTTGACATTGAAAAACTATTACTTGACTTGAATTTAAGTTGATTTTAAGTCAAGCTCAAGTCAAGGAAAAGCGAACAATATTTTTCCCAAATTGATGAAAGTGAGATTTTATTGAAATTCATACCCCAAAAAATATACGAAAGTGTTCGATATGAACTTATCCTAGAAAAAAAACGAAAATTTTGCAAAAGTTGCAATTTGTTTCTCAACATAGCCTTCTTATAGCTCGATACATTTGTCCCCGCGATTCTTCAACTTCTTTGACCCGTCTGAATAGGGGTTCACGGCTTGACGTTATATTCGAGCTACTTCACTCGAGCTTGACTTGAAATTGAAATCAACTCAAGTTCAAGTCAAGTACTAGTTTTTCAATATCAACACAAGTATTTATTTGTCAAGTTCTTGACATTGAAAAACTATTACTTGACTTGAACTTGAGTTGATTTCAAGTCAAGTAGCTCAAATACAACGTCAAGCCGTGAATCCCTATTCAGACGGGTCAAAGAAGTTGAAGAATCGCGGGGACAAATGTATCGAGCTAAAAGAAGGCTATGTTGAGAAACAAATTGCAACTTTTGCAAAATTTTCGTTTTTTTTCTAGGATAAGTTCATATCGAACACTTTGTATATTTTCTGGGTTATGAATTCCTATAAAATCTTACGTTCATTAATTTGGGAGAAATAATGTTCTCTCTTCCCCTAAGAGCAGCACGCAAAAACCAAATAATCATCTCCTATTCTCTTAGCCCTCCACTTTATCTATTCGGATTTTTTACCGAGAAGAAAAATGAATTCCGCAAGAAACATCGCTCAGGCTTAGGGTCAAACACCTAAGGCGTCGGCTCCAAATAAATCGAATTTTAAATGAGACCCATTCAGCAGGTTCCCAGTTACAGGGATCTGATGAACAAACATCAATTTTCGAATCTCAGACTGTGCCGAGCTTTAATTTAATTTCGTCATCTCGAAAGGAAGTTGATTATAATCCGCATTAGTTTTTTTCTCGAACTGCGTTGCTTGGAGCTGGGGCTCACTCTAAAGCAAGTACGTCTGGGTATTCCTCATGTTTAATGCAACACGAGGTCATGAAACTTTGTTTGAAACAGTTCTCCCCTTCAGAAGTAATCCGTCTGAGAAGCGTTTATATTTTCACTGCGCGGAAGGAATATCTTCTTGATGGAATTATGTTTATGCTGTCTATTCGGAGTCGTTAATAGCCAGTTATGTTCCCATTCAATAAACCCGAGTTATGAGGAATGGAAAAAAGTAAGTAGCGTCGTTCTATGCCAGTAAAATGAGATAAATATTTCCTTATATGTAGCTGCAGTGGAACACGATATTCAGAATTATTGGAATAAGTTTTTTTGGCTATAGCGGTAAAAAGATCGTGAATTTCATATAATAAGCTAAGATATTTTTAAACATAACAACATCGAAATATTAGTCGATTTGTGTCTTCATCATAAAGTTATTCTCGATTAAACAAGTTAGCTTACGAGCCAAATTCTCGTCATTTGCGGGAGGTTTTCATTTTTTGCTTTAATATGAAAGAATCTGCAGCTGAGGCTCATCGAATGCTCTCAAATACTGTTAAGACTGCTATTATTGAAAGAACGTGCCGAAAGTGGTATCATTCTTCAGGAACGGTGATCGATGTCAAAGACCAGCATAGTGATGGAAGACAAAAGGTTTTCGAAGATGCACAATTGGAGGCATTATTTGATCAAGATTCGTGTCAAACGACACGAAACTTGTTCTGAAAGTCATGGGAGTGATTCAGAAACAAGAAAATTGGGTGTCGTACGAGTTGAAGCCGAGATATGTTCAACGGCATTTGTTTGCTTGCAAGGCAAATACGGAAGGGATTTCTGCATCGCATTGTGACTGCAGACGAAAAACGAGTTCATTACGATGATTCCAAGCGCAAAAAATCATGGGGACATCCCGGCCATGTTTCCACCTCGACGGCCAAACCGAATATTCACAGTTCCAAGGTCATGCTCAATATTTGGTGGGACCATCTCAGCGTTGTGTACTAATTAGCCGACTGAAACAATCTTAAGAGATCGTTATCGAACGCAATTGATGCGTTTGAACCGAGCATTGAAGAACAATCGGCCCCAATACAACGAGAGACCTGATAAAGTGATTTTACAGCATGACAATGCTCGAACCCATGTTGCGTGTATAGTCATAACATATTTAGATACGCTGAAATGGGAAGTCCTACCCCACCCGTCGTATTCTCCAGACGTTGCTTTCTCGGAGTAGGACTATTGTTTCGATCAATGGCACACGGCTTGGCTGACCAGCACTTCCGGTCTTATAAAGAAGCAAGAAATTGGATCGATTCGTGGATCGCTTCAAAAGACGACCAGTTTTTTCAACGCGGGATTCGTACGCTGTCCGAAAGATGGGAGGATGTACTTTGAATCCTAAATGTACAACAAATTTTTTTACAATAAAGCCTCGAATTTCGGAAAAAATGGCGTAGGCAAAGTTGTACGCCTTTGTAATATCCTTGAATTCAACAGCAATAATACAATTTTATTTTTGCAAGTGTGAGCTTTCAACCCTTTTCTCGTACATATTTTGAGTCGCAAAAAGTAACTGTCCTACACCGCGAGGGAAAAAACCCTGAAATAGCAAGTGTTTTTTACACATGCAAATATTAAAGAGTAAATTAAATTATGTCATGTATCTATGCACCGAACGCCCAATTAACGCAACTGATGATATAAAAATAGTAACGATATGCAGAATTATGTATGTCATTTTAATTAGGATAGTTATCATGAACATTCGAGTTTTCAATTTATTTCATGTGCTTGTAGAAAAAATGTTCTTTCTCTCTCTTGCGAAATGTCTTCCTCTCATTCTGTGACGAAGGCAGAGTTTCGGGACTTTTTGTAGAATAACAATGTGACTCAACTCAACTTGGAAAAGTCAGATTTGTGTCTGTCATAAATAATGAGCTTTCATACATAAATATAGAAGGTACAGTCGAAATACTATTGGCAACGAATAAAGTTTTACAGTGTTCACAAGGACCAACTCGGAAAATCATTCTAATGAGACGTCTGGAATATAAATACTCTGTTAAATCCACAGAATTTCTCCATATTATGATGTTATAGGCAATATGGGTATAACACAAGCTTATGACGGATTCGAAAACTAAAGTACACTGAGTTAATTATGACATAGCTCAGGAATTGACGAGAGTTTTTGTCCAGCTTAAACCAGGCATCATAACCTGAAACCTTTCCATGGCTCCATCCTTATTGAAAATGAGAGGAAACGGTCAGTCGGATTATAATAATACTTAATTAAAAACTCAAAAGTCCTAAGCCCTAAAACCTCGGGGGACTGGATGAAACAGTAGTAATAACTCGCAGATGTCTTCATTTCTCTAATAACAGCTCGTCCGATTCCCCACGCAAGTCCCAGACTCCCTAAAGTTCTGAATCTTGTAAAAACTCATAATTCTTGAAGTACCTGAGGATGTTTCACCCTCGACTAGCGTTCGGTTATAATGAAGGAAAGTTCAAAAAGCCGATTTCAGACGAATAATTGCGAGTACACCTTGAAAACTTCTGATGGACTTCGAGAGTTGTCATTACATTTGTACAATGAAGCTGAACTCGAAAGTTGATTCAAAACAGAGCGATTCCATTATTTCGCAGTTAACTGACAGTTATATAATTACATGAATTCCTTCATTCATTATTACTTTACGATCTTCTAACTGAAAAGCTTTCAGCAACAATAGTTATTTGTGTACCAAGAGCATTAAGTAGATGTTTATCTCTCGAGGGCGAAGACTTACGAAGCCGAGAGCTCTGGTCCGAGGGTTTGTAAATCGCCCAGAGGTATTTAATACCCTCTCTTAATACCCATGGTGCATACAAACTTTCATGTCTTACCGTTGAATGAGTTACTACATAAAAGATTCAGCTGAAAATAATTTTTTCGTAATGAAAGTATATAATTTTTTTATGAGACGCACAACCTTTTTTATTAAAAACAGTCGAACATGAAAAGTGATCATTGAGGAAATTTTCATGATTACCGAAAAAAAAATAGTATAAAAGTTGTTACCAAAAAGGTGACATAACTCCTATGACAAAGAGTACCAAAATTTTTCGTAGAAAATTGTGTAGAATGTATTAATGAAACTGTGCTGCTCAGATACTTCAACACCATCTCAAGAAACCTTTTGTCCGTGCTCTTTATGGTCCAAATAATAACAAGACCTAACGGTAAATGAGAATATTGACATTGGTAATTGATATTTTTCAAGTTTTTCGAATATTTGAAGCAAAGATTATATCCGATCTTAAAAAATATTCAGGTTACCTACTATCTGCGTCCAAAATTAGCAACTCTTCTGGCAGAAGTTGAATTCAGTAGGATTAAGCTGAGACGTCATTGAGTTTGGTAGAGTACGTTTGTTGCTGAAGGATTTGCAGAGAACGGCGAAAAATAAGGTTTCTATAATGTTTTCATAACGATATTCAGAGTCTGGTTGTTAACCAGACAATGAGAGATTAATCCATGTGTGCTAGAAAATCTAATATTCATTCATCCTTTCAAAATTCTCAGAAGTCACGGTTATATAATAATAATAAGAGAGTTTATTCAAGAACGATATAACATTGAACAAACTCTAATGTAATGTTGGTTGATGAGCCAAATCCAAATAGGGGTTCCGTAAATATGGACTTGTCTGCTTGAAACTGATATTGGACCGAGAACGAAAATTTGGATGTAAAATGATAGTGTTAAGATTTGTGCACAATTTCATTCTTATTGCCTAAATAGTCCTACCATAAAATATTCAAGAAGAATATCGAAAAATATAATCCAATATTTCTGTGACCACAAAACCGACGAAGTAGACATTTCAAGTGTTAATGAGAAAGCTAATAATCAGGATCCATTTGGAATGTTAAGCTAATCACTTCATCAGAACCATAGAAAATTCATGAAGAATATTGGAAGAGAAATGCCAAAATTTCTGAGATGTTTGAACAGATTGGCGTGTAGATATGAAGTTGTGTAACTATGATTTTACCAATGGAAACCGCGCTTATAACAACAAAATCATTTACAAGTATTGAAGGTGAAGAAGAATAAATAGCTCGTATTGAACTGAGATCTCCAATCAAACTAAAATTACTGACTTATTCAGTGACTCAGAAAAGACAATGCTGGTATCTATGAATTTTCTTATCTCCAATAGCAAGCGACTTGATCCACTATATGCAGTATCCGTTTTAGCAACATCTACAAAAATGAGTTGTAAAACAATATATGTAAAATGCATTATTCGAATATCGAAAAAAATAAGTCTTTGATTTGGCATTCCAAGAGGAAATTGGTTGTTTTATATGGGCTTCAAAGAGAATCGAGTGCATCGAAAATAGGATGTAGAGTGCATTCGAAAGATTGCACTTAACATCCATAAAATAAAAATAATCTGCAAGAAAGCACAAGAGAGATGTAGATTATGCATCACGATAACGATCGATGGCCAAAATTCAACTGATCCCAGAACATTTTAATGTATTTTATTCTCGGCAGTCTGAATCGATATAATCATTCCAAGAAGAAAACTCTAGTAACGGATATAAAAAATCGAAAAAGGTTTTCTATCAGAACTCCTATATAAGGTATTGCATGGTGTAAAAGCCTAAGGTAGGCTCAGGGTTATTCATTAAATTTCCATAATAATGCTGAACTCGAAAGTAAGCAATTTATAACAGGTGCTTTTCCATTATTTCACAATCAACCGTGGGTTGCAGAACGACCAATTTGTGTCGGGAAATTTTCCAGTATAATTCTAGGAGGGAATGCATTGACGTATGTTAAATTAGAAATCGATGACAAAGTCCGAATAATAAATGAACAATACCTGATCTTTCCGTCATAAAATGAATGATAATAATAGCTACCTTTTTCGAGTGTTCTATTTATGTGAACATTAGAATTGAAAAATGAATTAGAGCTATATCACAGCGATTTGTCATTTCCAATACATTTTCATCGATTTCTCATTCATCGACAAAGAAAATTGACTGTTTGATGTACGTGTATGGTTGATAATAACATTTATTAGTATGCTTCATTGCTATCTAATGCATTGGGTTCTACGAAACTCAAAATACGTCATTATTGAATATACCTATTGATATATAGAACGTCACTTGTGATTTTGTCCATATACATGTAGGCTTGGTTAATCGATCGTCTAGAGGTATGATTCGATTACCTGGCCTTTCGTCTTTTTCTCCGCGACTTTGTTGGATTTGTAATAATTGAACTCTTTTGAATTATTTACATCTATTTACAAAGCCACAATTATACAGTACAAACTCAGTATTGCGAAGATCCTAATAACGTCCTAATTACAAGTTTCTCACTACGGTACTGAATTTCGTCTTTAACTCTAGTTTCAATTACTCGAAACGTCTTCGATTATCACGTCTTTGTCGTACTTCAAGTTTTCGGTCGTCTCGTCTTTGATTTGTTCACGACTCTTCTCAATCTAGTCCGCAAACCGTCTTTTCGTCCTACGTCTTAAGTTTCAACCGACAGAACTCACTCTTACTTCGACTTAGACCGAACTTTACTCGTCTTCGTCTTAACTTGAACTGTCTCTCTGCCGATTTGAACTACCCTGTCTCGAATATTGACCTCCCTTCTTTCGGCTTGACCACACCCTTAGGGTAAGTACCATCCCCTAGTCCAATAAGAGCTTTGCCGTACCGCCCACAAAGATCTTCGCGGATTTCTGGAAATCGAATATTCTCGAAGGACTAGAACTTGATACACATATGTGACACATCTGGTACGACCGTACTGTCTTCGAACTTCCACAGCCCCCTAGTAAATCTCTTCAAGATTCACAACTCTTGACATATCTTCGACACCTAGTAGAATAACACATCCTCTTTACATTATATGTACAATAACAATTCGTTCCCTGTAAATTCATTGAAAGTGCCATGGCCTCGACACTTGAAGAAACTAATAGGTCTCCAAGCATCCGGTTGACCATCTCAATTATTCACAGGGAACAATAACTGGATCCTACATACATATAATACGTATTTGAATATTTACTTCTTCTGCGCAATTCCATAACAATCAAAACTAGTGACTTTCTCATATGTTTTAGAGCAAGAGCCCGTGAGTGCCAGACCTTCGGATTTTCATAAAAGCTGAAAATTTTTCTATGTGTGTCCCTAGTACAGGTAAGAATGATCCCCACCCATGAAGCTGAGGCAGCGGTGGCTTTGGCAGGTAACAGGTAACAAAGGTGTATAAAATTCCATCTCAAATTTATCATAAAATAAAACTTAATTTTTTTATATTTGATTCATAATAATATCAAAACTCGCGTCGCTCATTGCCAGACAGTTAGTATGGTTGCAACCCTCTGCCGGACACCCTTAAACTATTATAATTTATAATTATACTTACGTTATATTATAAAATCTCAATTTTATATATAATTTTTTGGGGGCCTATTAATCTATGTTTACATGATAGCCGGACAGTTTCGACGGTTCTATCATCTTGCTAGACGCATTCAAAGTGAGCATTAGTTCGGGGAGCAAGGAGCGTATACAGTAACTAGTGCGAGTGAGACAGAGCGCTTGGTCTATTGCGGCCCTTTACTGCGCATCAGCTGTTGTTTATTGTAACTATCTGGTGAACGGCTATGCTCATAATAAATGTATTATTTTTCTGTGCAGTTTATAAAATAAATGTGATCAGTTGTAATAAAGTGCTATCATGAGTGACGAAAAAATAGTTTGCTTTGTTTGTAAGAAAAGTGATGAACACATAATATTATTTTCTGAAGAAACTTTAAAAAAATGCCAGACTATTCTTAAATTACGAAAAATACATAAGCTAAAATACAGAGACATTACTTTACCTAGTGAATACACCGAGAGTGGTTATCACAGAGTATGTTACAAGGTATTTACAGGTCTTATGAAAAAATATTTCACCTCTCAACCATTAAGTGCTGAAAAACAAAAAGGAAAAAAACAAGAGAGTTGTGTAATTACAAGCAACTCATCTTCAACCTTGTCGTCGATACGAGATTTGAGTTCCGAACTACCTGATCTACAATCTTCGTCAACAGAATCTTCATCTCAACTAATTTTACTATCCCAGTCCACAGAAACACAACCTTCGACATCTGAAAATGAATCTCATTTACAGTCTGTACCCTCAGAATCTCCCACGACATCTCAGCCAGCTCCAATTTGTGAATCAATAGGTCTACAATCTGCAACTCTTCGAGATATTGCTGACGTTTTCGAACCAGAAGTTATTGATAATAATTTTGTAACTCAAGATGTTAATATTTCGACTGATAATATTGCTGGTAAAAATGATAATGAAGTTGTTTGTATATTTTGTAATAAAAAGAAGAAAAAAGTGCGATCGAGAATGATTCTGCTTCATGCAGCTGATGTTCAGCAATTTAAAGATAGTGTCAAACCTAATATTGAAAGTCATGAAGAGTTTACAGATTTTTCTAATAAATTGGATAATTTTTCTGGCTCAAAAATCTATTATCATACTGAATGCCGAGTTGATTTTAATAATAAGTTATCTTCATTAAAAGCAACGCCTAGCAAAACGGAGTGGCATTATCACCGGGAGTATCATCAAACAGTTTTTAACGAAATTAGTACAATCATTAAAGAAGATGTGATTAAAAAAGGGCGGTGTTTTTTATTAGTGTATTTACATGAATCATATATCGATTTATTAGAAAAAATTTTTCAAGAAAATTCTATTCAAATGACAGCTACTTTCACAGCACACCACCTTGAAGAAAAAATTTTAAAAGTATTCTCTAAGGATATAAAATTCTTTACTGTTCGTAATAAAAAAATACTAGCTCCAAAATATCTAGAAGCCATCGATGATTCAGTACTGGATAATTTACAACAAGAAAACATTTTACAAAAATCTGCATTGATTCTGAGAAAAATAATACTCCAAATAGAAAAAAAAAAATTATCAACAAAAAATATAACATCACAGCATTTAATATCCGGAGAAGTTTCAATACCAGAAGAATTATCAGACTTTTATTCTACCCTTCTTGGTGGATGTAACCAAAAACGAAAGACTGGCCAAAAATGTTCTCGTCTAGTTCGTTCTTATTGTCAAGATGTTATTTTCGGAGTTCATGATGGTCGAGTTAAAACGTCAAAGCATATCATGTTAGGTATGACTCTAAAAAGCTTAACAAGCAGCAGAAAAATAATTGACATTATAAACAGATATGGACACTGTATTAGTTATCAAGGCGTTGAAGAATTAGAAACTGAAACTACATTTACATCAATGAAAAAGTCTAGCTTATGTCCAGAAAAAATAAAAAAAAAACCAGAGCTTTTTACTGGTGTGGCATACGATAATTTTGATCGTTTTGTTGAAACTTCTAGTGGTAAGGATACTTTACACGACACAGTCGGAATAATATACCAAAATATCGATGCAGATACAACTGACGAGCCTGAAATGTCCGAAGTTTCAAGTGAAAATACTTCGCCGAATAAAAAAAGAAGAAGAAGAACATTTGATGAAATAAATATAGATGAAATGCCATACCCTAAGAAACCCAAAATGACAAGTGAGTTACAATTATCAGTCGATGATATAGAATGTATAGACTCTCAAATAAACACGGAAATTGACAACATATGGATGATTAGTCACGCTTTAGAATTACCTGATGTACCTATGTGGGTTGGTTTCAATAGTCAGATTGATGATCAGGATAGTCCACAACAACATATATCTTACTTGACGCCGATAAATGCATCTCCAACCAGTACACCAATCGTATTAGAAACTATGAAACAAAGCCAAAAAATAGCTGAAGATTTACAGCAACCCTACATACAGGTAACCTACGATCTAGCTATAGCTAAAGTAGCGTTACAAATACAAGCTACAGAAAAACCAACATTTGATAATTTATTCATTCATTTAGGACCATTTCATATAATGATGGCTTACTTCAAAGCTATCGGTAAAGTAATTAATGATTGTGGGTTGACTACTGTAATGGTTGAGAGTAATTTGCTGGCAAACGGTTCAGTTAATGGGTTTTTAGAGGGAAAACACTTTAATCGCTGCAAAAGATTGCATCCTTTAGTAGCATTAGGACTAGAAATACTACATTTTAAATCATTTTTACAAAATGATAACATTACCTTAACTGAGGATATAATAGATGAAGTTAAAAGACTCCAAAATTGCAAAATTTCTTTGTTTGAAATTGAAAATGATGGCCTTAAAGAGCTGATAAATAACTACGGTATCTACAAACAACAAACCCTTAACGGGGAGCATGGTAAAACGTCACAATTTTATCTAATTTATATAAATCTTATACATCATTACTTGGACTTGTCTCGAAGTATTCGTGCTGGAAATTTTCAACTCTTTAAATCAGTGTTACCTAAAATTACAAGCATTTTTTTTATATTGAATCAACAAAACTATGCTAGGTGGAGCGTCAAATATTATGATAATCTACTGCAAGTTGACAAAACTCATCCTGATTTGTATGAAGGATTCCTAAAAGGCTGTTTTGGAATTAAAAGAACTACCAAGCCATTTTCAAGACAACCTATTGACCTGGTTCTAGAGCAAACTATAAATGCAGAAGCTGCAAGAAGGCTGACAGGTGTTACACACTTCACTAACTCAATTTCGGCGCGACAACGGTGGGCTCGAAACCATGATGTGAGATCTACAATTATAAGTCAAGTTTATCTTGAACTTGGACTACAAAAACATCAAGATATTTCAGCAGATTTGAATCCCCATAATATCAGGAAAAACGCCAAACAATTACAACAATTTGTCGCAACTTTCGATCAATTTATCAATCCTTTCAGTTTAGAAGTTCCCAAAGACCAATTAGTAAATATTTCATCAGGAAAGTCCGCATCACTGCCAGTAGAAGAATTTCTATTAAATTTAGAAGCTAACGGCGATAGCCTTCGAAAAACATTCATTTCTGAATGCCAATCTGATATTACGCGATTTGAAAAAGCTATTAAAAAAAAATCTATTAATAATTTTTCTAAAGATTATGAAAAAAAAAAAATTAAAGTCGGTGGACAAATTCAAGAAGTTAAAATTCAAAGGGATTTATTTGGACGTATGCTGGGAATCTCAATGGATTACAGCATTGACATTTCAAAAATCTTATCCTACCCGATTACTTCAGTACCGTTGTCAATGTGTCATTTGGATGGGACCGTTTGCAAGACCGATAAATCTGCTTTGATGAAATGTTTAGAGAAAGAGGCCGAGCATGAACAGCCATCTCAAATTGATATTCTAATAATTGACGGTTTTTTTTTGTTACATACAATGAAAAATGTTCCTAGAAAATTCGGAGACATTTCTAAAAAAATGTTGCAGATGGTAACTCAATTAAAAGCGTCAAGAATTGATGTCGTTTTCGACCAGTATTTTACCCCATCGATAAAAGGATACGAACGTTCTCTGCGATTTGAATCTGCACAATTGGAGTATACTATTGCTGGTCCTGAACAAGTCCGTCCTAGTGACTTTGTCAAAGAATTAAAAAATTCTAATTTTAAAGAAGCTCTAGTTGATTTTTTTATTTTACACTGGGCTTCTGACGAAATGGCGCCGTTTATTGGCAATAAAATGATACATATAAATTTCAGAAAATGTCATTCGTTTACTGTTAATGAGGCCAAAAAAGTGATGTCAGGTGTAAATGAGGAATTGTCTTGCCCAGAGCATGAAGAAGCAGACACCAAAATAGTGTACCACGCGTGTAAAATTAACCATGAAGCAAACATTGTGATTCGAACTGTTGACACCGATGTTGCTGCTATAATGCTAAGTCACATGCATCGTCTTAATGATGGATCACATGTTTGGATGCTTACAGGAGCTGGAAATAATTTAAGATATGTGGACCTAACTAATATACACGCCAAATTAGGAGAATCTATTTGCAGAAGTTTACCTGGACTACACGCTTTCACAGGATGTGATTACAATCCTGCATTTTACAGAAAAGCAAAATTAAAACCGTTTAAATTGTTAAAAAAATATGTAGAGTTTCAACAAGCATTCATGAAGTTTGGTGACAGCAAAATCATCGAAAATAACAATGAACAAGTATTAATCTTCGATATAATTCAAAGTTTTGTATGCTATCTATACAATATGAATGATATCAATGATGTTGATGCTGCTAGGCTACAAATGTTTATTAATTCGTATACAGTATCTGATGTGAACGAAGCTTTTAATCGAAAAAAGTTGCAAAATTTCGATGCTAGCTGTTTACCACCTTGCAAAAGTGAGCTATGGCAGCAATTTTTGCGAGCGAATTACATATGTAGCATATGGAACAACGCTCACTTACAAAAGCCAACAGCATATAAACCAGTAAATAATGGTTGGATACTGGAAAATGACCACTACTATTTTAAATGGTTTGAAGGAGATCAATTACCGACTTATGTCAGCGAATCTCTAAAAACAGTTCCAGGTATTTGATAATTATGTTAAATTATTATACATTAATTTTGGACTATTTGTAATTAAATTAACTTGGTTTTTTTACTATTGCAGAAAACAATGAAGAAGGCGATATTGAAGACGATCAATCCACAGAATGGAATAATAGTGACGAGGAATATGGATGTATTGACGACGACGATGAAAATGATGAAAATGTTTAAAGATTTTATTAAAATAAATATATTTTTCTGTAACTTTTTTATTTTAAAAAAAATTTGCCCTTTGATATAATAAACAATAAAATTTGATTTACTTTATTTAATTTCATTCATTTAATTCATTGGCTTTACAATTTTGATAGAATTGAAAATAATAAACTTCGTAAAAATGAAAAATAATATAAATAAAATTATTAGAGTTTCGATATGATTGGAGTTGTATTAGAACAATTTTACTGAGTACTGTTTTAAATATTTGTTATTCAAACTGTAAAAATTTATTTAATGAAATTTCTTGACTAAGAAAAAAATAAGCTGCACAATTTGAACTTGATAACAGTGGATGCGCAGTGAAGGACCGCAATAGACCAAGCACTCTGTCTCACTCGCACTAGTTACTGTATACGTTCCTTGCTCCCCGAACTACTGCTCACTTTGAATGCGTCTAGCAAGATGATAGAACCGTCGAAACTGTCCGGCTATCATGTAAACATAGATTAATAGGCCCCCAAAAAATTATATATAAAATTGAGATTTTATAATATAACGTAAGTATAATTATAAATTATAATAGTTTAAGGGTGTCCGGCAGAGGGTTGCAACCATACTAACTGTCTGGCAATGAGCAACGCGAGTTTTGATATTATTATGAATCAAATATAAAAAAATTAAGTTTTATTTTATGATAAATTTGAGATGGAATTTTATACACCTTTGTTACCTGTTACCTGCCAAAGCCACCGCTGCCTCAGCTTCATGGGTGGGGATCATTCTTACCTGTACTAGGGACACACATAGAAAAATTTTCAGCTTTTATGAAAATCCGAAGGTCTGGCACTCACGGGCTCTTGGACTATTTCTACCATTTTTGTTAGAGTGTTTCAGCATCTGCTCTCTATCTCTCTCCAGCAAAATTGTGGACATGTGAACAGTCATACGAATGATTGGGTTGGAAATTCATCATGAATTTTTTTATTTCCTTTCCAATTATTTGCATCTCTCCATATGGATTTTGAAAAATATAAAATTATTTGAATGACTTTTCACGTGTCCAAAATGAGCACCATATCTTTCTTCGTGATTTACTGATCTGTTGAGACCAAACCACGTGGCAGCTCAGTTCAAAATGAAATTAGAGATATTTCTTCTTACAAATCACCGATTTTTATGGGGTTTCCACATAATTTCCTCAGAAAATAAAATACATAGAAAAAAGTAGATATTTCTAATTTGCAATAAAAAAAATTTTTTTTTGGCATTTTATCGTTACTCGCAGAAACATTGATGATGTGTTTTTTGTACAAAGCACTGAAATATTTCTAAAATCTTCGTGAAAAACATCCAAAAATCATTACAAAAGAGGAAAACTATAATTTTGTGAAAGTTGTCATACATTTGTGCCACTTGTATTTATTTGCTTCAAAAAAAGAGAAAAGGAGAAGATAATGTACAACTTCGTACACCGTGCAAAGTTTGGTCCCTGCAGGGGCGCCAGAAGGAAAATGAAAGGGTTCCAAAGTTTGACTGAAACGCGACCATATGGTAGTAATCCCTCATAAAAAAATACACAAATTCTGTTTTTATATGACAATATATTGTATAAAGTGATTTCAATGAAAAATTTTGATTTTATGTATGTGTTCATCTTCAGATATCTGAAGCCATTGAACGTAAAATGATCATAAACTCAACATTGTAAACAATCTCTTTAGTGAAAAGCTATACCTACATACATCCTTCCTACAAAATATTCACTATAAATGATTTGCAAAGTTGTCGGGTTGAATACTTCGTTGTAATTTGTAATTTACCGAATCATGCTTCACAATACAGTGCAAACGATTTGAACGTTATCTGAGGACATTAATTTCGATATTTCTGTTGCCTTTTATACTCATAAATCATTTATTTTCCTTGAAGTTCTTGAACTAATCGTTGTTTGTTTTGTTTCAGTGAAGAAAGCTCATTTCGTAGGAGCCCAAGGTAAGTTCAAGTTCACATCATATCATCTAGATATAGGTAAATCGTACTACAAACTAGAGAAACTCATAGAACTTTGCGCTATAATTCATTATTTTCATAATAATGTTGGACTGTTCAAAATTTTTAAATGATTTCTGGATTTCCAGCGTCGTATGATTAGACCACAGTTAGGAGGATTCCAATTTTCATAATAATTTTATACTGAAAAACATTTCAATGCAGATAAAAAATTATTCAATGGATCCGAAAAACTTGTAATGAACGACGTACTTTGAAACCAGTGTTTTCATTTTGGTAACTAGGACAAAAAGTAAGGATTCTATCAAATATGTTCAATTTTAGTTATTAAATTTAGTTCATTAATCCTTGCCTTTAAAATACACGCAGTATAGTTGAGGATCTGGTTGAAAATAATAAATGAATGATCCAGTAGGGATCTAATGTTCTTTCCATTAACAAACTCCCTAAATTTTTGTTATTTCTGGGGAGTTGGACTTTCATTTTGATTGCGTCAAAAATCTCAATCTTCCGTAACAATAATAGATTTGACTGGATTGAAATTAAGATCGACTATGTTAAATTAGGACAGAATATCCATACCAAACAAAGATAAACTAATCAACACCAAGGACATGATACATCAGCTCTCTAGGTATATTTATATAGATCTGTTGTCTCCGAGGGTGTAATAGCTTTTCTCATAAACTCTTAATGATTTAAACAATCTGAATATGAACTGGTTGGAGATGAATTCACTTTCGAACTCAACACCGAATTCAACACTAGAGTGGTAAACCAGATATGAATATTTATGACCGTATACAAACAAAATTAATAGCTCGCTCGAATGCGATATTATCGTCTGAAATATATTACATGAAGTTTGAATATTGGGGAGACATCGGCAATTTACCTCGCTAGTATAGATTGCTTTGGGAATTTCCCAATAGCAAGGGGGAGCATTATACTGACTTTGCTTCACGTATGAAAACATAAGTGGAAGTTTCTATATGGCAAGATCTCATTTAGTATATGTGTTTCCAATTTTCAAATAATGCTGTCATCTTTAGAAACCGAAAATAATTATCAAATACGAATGATTATGTAAATAGAAATACAAAGCTCTCTATACCATCGGTTTTTTTGTACTTTACTACCTTCTGAATCATTAACCTGGCCCATTTTTACTTTCCTATATCCTTTTTGAATATTTTTTGGCTCTGATGAGATGATTTGTTGAAGATTTGGCATGAAGATAGACATTCTCCTTCATATTTATATGTTATATCCCAAATAAGTCGGTTTGGTAGTCACGGAAATATTGGGTGAAATTTTTTTTTCGATCTACTTCTTGAATTTTCTCATTTTCCGATAACGCGATCAACATTGAAATTTTCATGCAGGTGTTCCATCTCAGATGAGCTGAACCTGTATATTTCTTATTCCATAGTGATTAGGAAAATTTCCTGAAACACGTCAAATGATTTTGTTTGGGGGACATCTTTTGACGTATATTTGAGGCTTGAACGAAAAACCTACCAAGAGGGGGCGCTTCAACCCCTCAAAATTGAATAGGGAAGAGGGTTTGAGAGAAACTTCATTTGAAAAATCATGGGAGCCTCTCTACAACGTTGTATGAAAAACGAAATTTTGATGAACCGTTTCCACCAAAAATCAATTTTTTATTTCGATTATTTTTACAATGTACAAGCCCATTTTTATCAAGCCATTTTTACAAACTTGAAAAAATTGAATTGTAATTTTTTCTCAAGTGATAAAATTTTTTTTTCTCAAATCATAAATAAAAAACTTGAAAGCATTTCCTCATTTTACCTCATGTCATGAGTTCTTACTCCTAGAATTAAGGTGTTCTTCTTCATGTGGCGTATTCTAAATATACCTGTTTAGTCACTAGCAGATTTATTAAAAATTTCAAAAATAATTATTATAGTGTTCACATTGCAACAATTTCTCATAAAAAAAATTAGGAATTGTATCTATCTTTTGAATGGTGTTAAAGGTAGAGTTCGCATTTTTACGAAGAAGAATGACAATTTGAATTGTTACAGGATTTTCTATAAATACGTACAGTAAGCATGATAATGAATTTATTCCATTTAAAATTTATGCTTTTTCATTCAATTAGTGCGAAACATCATAACTGCATTATCGCGGTTTATTCTTGGACCCAGTTCACTTGATACAAACTTTGCGTGTTCATAAATTCATTTATTTTTTTTATTATCTGAGAGAGATCTCCAAATATGAACTACTGAATAATTTTTGGCACCTTCTTGCATTTTTGAGCTTATCAACTTGAATTTATATGTTCATGAATATGCTATGTGAATTAATGCCAATTTGTATGTTTGCAGAACGAATATGAAATATATTCTATTTTAAGTATTCGAGCCGAATTGTTTGTGGGATTTGAAATGGGTAATCTGAATGAGAAAAAACACTTACTTAATGCTCATATTTTGAAATGTAGATTTAAAATTTCAGGAAGACTGAAAATTAGTAATAATAATAAATGTTTATTACTCTATATAATAAACCTGTAACTTTTATGAATTGTTTTAAATAATAAAAATATCTCAAAATTCCTTGCCATTGAGAAGGTATTTTATACATATTTCAACAGTTCATATAACTGTCCTTTGTACTGGAATAGACTTGTCAATGGCAATTTTTTTGATCAAGTCTTTCAGCCCTGAGACAATGTTATACAGGGTAAGTCAAAAATGTGTACAGAGCTTTCTGGGGGTCATAGTACATTGAAGGATAAGTATAGTTTGATGAATAATCTTATGGCCCAATATCTTTCCAAAGTTGATAAAATAAAAAAAAAATTCTCCTCATGACTTCTAAACGGTGAATACCACCAGATTGAAATTTCCTGCATAAATGTATGTTGATAAATACATTTTTTTATTTCACTTCTACATTTCAGATATTGTTATAAAGGGTTACAAATAATTGAACGTATTTTTTTCCTTGGAATAATAATAATAACTGATCTATATTGATAACTAGTTATCAAAGGGCAATCGATCGAGGTCCTTCAGTCCAAGTGTTTGGCACTGCTTATAATTTTCTTCTTTGTATTATTTGCGTGTATTTTTAGGCTTGCTTTATTATCAGCTTGAATTCCCAGATATTTCACTGAATGTGTTGGTTTGACTAATCTGTTGTTTATTGATATAGTGACTGATTAATGATTAATTTTATGGTTGAAGATTATCAGTTGGGATTTTTCTGGGTTAATCTTCAACCTTCACTTGGAAAACCATATTATTAATGTATTTATGTATTCTTGTAGATTATCAATGCAACTTTTCGATGATTTCTCGTGTGATTTTATTGTAGTATCATCCGCATATTGTAGAATGTATTGTTTTTGGTCGTGTATTGTGCCCATGTCACTGCAATAGATGTTGTATATCAGAGGAGATAGGGGAGATCCTTGAGGTGTTCCTTGCATAGGGGTGAAGAAGATGTTGCTTCATTGATTTAAATTGTTAGTTTTCGGTTCCCCAGATATGCTCTTACTATATGTATCAAATATGCAGGTGGGTCTTTCTTAAAAATTTTATACAGTAATCCTTTCATCCACACACTGTCGAATGCTTTATTGGTGTCAATGCAAACTACTGGGTTTTTTTTTGTTCAATTGTGCATTATGTAAGTTTGATATGAAAATAGTCAGTGGATAAACAGTGGCCTTTTTCTAGCGGAAACTAACTGATAGTTAGGAATTAATTCGTGGAAATGTTCTCCAAGCTTGGTTTCTATTATTTTTTCAGATAGCTTTTCAAGTAGAGGTAGCAACGTTATAAGTTTGTAATTTCCTGTTTTTTTGTGATCTTTGTTATGTTTTGTCATGAGGGCGATTGTTTCTGTTTTCCATACTTCCGGGAAGGATTGGTTATTGAGACACCATTTGTGTGTTTTTCTCCAGTGGATTTTAAGCTACATAACCGATCGGTGGATGACTGTTAGAGTTGATAAATGTTGGTCAGAAAAATTTAGTGTCGATTTGGGAGTGCCTCAGGGCTCGGTCCTTGGTCCGTTGTTATTTCTTTTGTTCATTAATGACTTACCTGAACACATTATATCCGAATTAATGATTATATTTGCTGATGATAAGTCAGTGTGGATCTCGGCTCGGAGTCTTGAGGAACTGTCTAAGCTTTGCAATACATTGATTCTCAATTTTGTAAATTGGTGTCGTTCAAATGCGCTCATTCTCAATGCAAACAAAACCGAATGCATTTATTTCAGTATCAGAAATATTAATAATAATCGATTAGTTATTCGATGCCTCGACCAAGATGTTGTATCGAAAGAGACTATAAAGTTTCTAGGTATTCATCTGGACAGTTCTTTAAGGTGGAATTTCCATGTGGATGCTGTTTGCAAAAAATTGTGTAGTTCCTTCTATGCGATTAGTAGGATAAATAATTCATTACCATTCCAGTCGGTTATATCTGTTTACTATAGCTTGGTATATAGTCATATGAACTATAATATTCTGTTGTGGGGTAACTCTGTCGATGCTAAAAGGGTGTTTGTTATTCAAAAGAGAATTATGCGTCTGATTTTCCACCTACACCCACGTGATTCCTGTAGACCTTTCTTTCGTCAACATAAGATTTTAACGCTACCTTCTCTATATATTTATAGATGTTTAACCTATATCAAGGAACATGAACACTTAATGGTAACATTATCCAGTTTTCATGGTTACTCTACCAGAAATAATGCTACTTTGTACATTCCATCACATACAACAGCCAAATATGAAACTTCCCCAGTATATCAGGCCATAACATTGTTCAATCATCTGCCTAATACTGTTAAGTTGCTCAATAAAATAAAATTTACAAAAACTATCAAATGTATTTTACATAACAAATGTTATTATAGTGTTAAGGAGTATCTGGATGACAAGTGTGTTGTCACAGCTTAATTAAGTTTTTTGTTTGTAGAATTAGTTTCAGAAATTTCATTTTTTTTTTTTCCAATTGACTTATCCTATGCATTTTGTATGTCTTAAGGGATCAATAAATATATTATTATTATTATTATTATTATTATTATAACTTCATTATATGTTCATGTATGTTCTGGTGTAGATTTTTAACGATACTCCATGGTATTTTATCTGATCCTGGTGCTCTGTTCTTGGTGTTATGGGAAATTTCATAGTAGGTGGCTTCTTCTATTTAGATTGATTCAGTGACCACAGCTGGGTTGTTGAAATAATCCCTCTAGCAGTTCTCAACCATTGTCTCTGTTTCAGCATCAAAATTCCTAATCTTGCCTTATTGATAAACTTGTTTGTAGTGATCTGCAAATATTTCTGCCTTTTCGGAATCTGTCTTATATTCTTTGTTGTTTTCTATGACATTAGGAATGTTATGGAATTTTTTGTACTTGCTCTGGAATAATTTCAAGCTAACTCTCATTTAGAATATCTGTAATTGTCGAACAAAGTATAGTAAATGTAGGCTTGGTTAATCGATCGTCTAGAGGTATGATTCGATTACCTGGCCTTTCGTCTTTTTCTCCGTGACTTTGTTGGATTTGTAATAATGAAACTCTTTCGAATTATTAACATCTATTTACAAAGCCACTATTATACAGTGAAAACTCAGTATTGAGAAGATCCCAATAACGTCCTAATAACAAGTTTCTCACTACTATACGGTATACGGTACTGAATTTCGTCTTTAACTCTCGTTTAATTGATTACTCGAAACGTCTTCGTCGTACTTCAAGTTTTCGGTCGTCTCGTCTTTAACTTGTTCGCGACTCGTCTTAATCTAGTCGGCGAACCGTCTTTTCGTCTTACGTCTTAAGTTGACCGACCGAACTTGTCTCGTCTTTGACTTGAGTTCAACTGTACCGTCTGTACACGTCTTTGGTTTAATCTTAACTGTGTTCTCTGTCGATTGGATCTACCCTGTCTCGAATATCCCTTCCTTTCGTTTTGGCCATACCCTTACGGGAAAGTACCTACCATCTCCTAGTCCAATGAAATCTTTTGCCGTACCGCCCCCAAAGATCTTCGCGGATTCCTGGAAACCGAATATTCTAGAAGGACTAGAACCTTTCAGAAAAAAGATGAAACACATCTGGCGTGACCGTATTGTCTTCGAACCTTATTAACCCCCCAATAAATCTCTTAAGTTTTACCACCGACCTGACACATTTCTTCGACACCCCGAAGAATAACACATCCTTTGTGCATTATGTACAATAACCATTCGTTTCCTGTAAATTCATTGAATTTGTCATGCCCTTGGCACTTGAAGAGACTAATAGGTCTCCAAGCATCCGGTTGACCATCTCAATTATTTACAGGGAACAATAAACCGGATCCTACATAGTGATAGTTCATTTTTTGATTGAAACCATAAGAAGCTCAGTCAGAATATCTGTATTCGTCAAAAAAAGTATAATCATAGTTCATTTTTCGATTGAAACCATCAGAACCTTAAACACCTCATGAAGAAAGGAATTTATGAATTGAAATTAATTCGTATGATGCACATCAGTTCTTGACAGCAATTCTTGCCTATATTAAAATAGTGGAATTGGATGGAATTTGCAAGCGCAGTGCAGAAAAAGACGTAATGGACCAATTTATTCCTCATCCATACTCCAAAATGCTTGCTAATTGAATTCGCGTGGACCGAATTTGCATTTATCTCGATGGGGAGGAAAAATTTAGGGATCAATTTAGCACATCCTGTTTACGAGTATGTTTGGGGAGTGGTGGATTAATTGTTTGGATATTGGTGTTGCACTCAGCCCTGCCTAGTTGATGTTTTGCGGAACTTCATTCGCGCTCGTGTTCACCAGTTTTTCCACTTTGAAATTAAATTCAGGTTGAGTTGGGGTTACGAATTCTGTGGAACTTGAAACCACAAACCGAATTGATTATTTTGGAAGAAAATCTTTCGAAAATAACAGTGGCAATTTCATGCTTTGTTTTATGTTCTCTTTCACCGCAAGGCTGCTTCAGGGGTGATTCTGCAAGAAAAAATAAACACACTTTTATTATTACTTTTGATTGAAAATCAATCGTTTTCCAAAAAATGTGGTGTTGAAGTATCTGACTATTCATTGCTCTCAATTTCGCGCTGGTGACCACGCTGGTTTTTCAACTTTTAAAATTCATTTCAATTTGAGGAGGGGATACGGATTCAGTGGAACTTGAAGCCACAAGCCGAATTGATTATTTTGAAAGAAAACTGTTCGAAAATAACAGTGACAATTTTATGCTTTGTTTTATGATTTCCTCTTTCACCGCAAAATTGTTGTAGCGGTGATTCTGCAGAAAATATAAACACGCTTTTTTATATTATGATACTTTTAATTACAAATCGATCGTTTCCCAAGAAATGTGTGTCGAGGATACTGACTATTTATTGTTTTCAATTTTTTGAAAAACGATATAGTACACCAAATGAATTTTTTCGAATTGAAAATAATTATTGAATTGTTTCTTTAATTTGTCACCAGAAATCTCTGATGCTTTTTTTTTGTTTGGCGAGGCGTTTTAATGAAAAAAAAAAACAAACAGATCTAACTTAAAATTAAGGGAGTAATGTTAATACAGTAATTTCGAATTTTTTGCAAATCTGAAGTCACAAGAAGGATATAATAGTTATTTTTTCAACTAGGCAGCAAAGTAGTAGATTGACTGCCGCGGCTGATAGTTCATCGATATGCTCGGCTAGGAATTCAGCCAACAAGTTTTTTTTTATTGCTTATAATGTAATCTGTAGGATATTGTTATTGCAACTTAATACAATTCCCACAATTTTATAATTTTTTCTGTAGTAATAAATTAAAACGAAATTTGATAGAAATCGCAATTGTTGAAATGGTTGGTTGCTATGGGAATGTATATGTCTATAGTAATAATAGTTTGGCTGGCCACTTATGAAATATCTGACAGTTTTCTTCAAAAATATCGGATATATTTATATCATGAACAGTGATAGCGACTTAGAAGTAATTAGTCCTACAGCAATAAGAAAGGTGGAAAAAAATATTGTTTGTCGTAAATGTCAAATGTTTTATTTACATTGAGAATAATCATTCTGCTGCCTGGACTGGAAAGTCCTTACTTTGCTTTCTAGGCAGGAGATATGCTGATTGATACGTGTCTGCAATATCAATATTTGCTGTCAATAGACGAAAAAATAATTTTTTTTCTATTTTTATTTAATATATGAAAAAAGAATCGAAGTAAAATATCAAAAAAACCCTTATATATGAGTGGCAACAGGAGTAACCGTAAATTCTGCGAGTAGTGTAAAAAGCAAATTTTGAATTTCGCGCGGAATTAAAGTTTATTGCGTCACTAGAATTTTAAAAATTCATGTAGAATATTAAAAGAAACCTAATAAGTGACAAAAGATCTGACAGATAAGCGAGTACTTTTTGAAAAACTCAAGTTGATCGCATTACCATGAAAATTAAGCATGAAAAATTCAAGTGGCATAACGAAGGAAGTTGTCCAGGAAGTTGTTAAAAACAGATCCCACTACTTTGAGATTGACTTATAATAACTGGAATGCTCATGCCGAATTCTAGGAGTATTCTGTCATCAGAACTACTCAGTAGATAAACAATCTGACAACAACGACATCATATAGCTGTATACATTTCTTTGGTCTCAAGTGCGATAGCTCTGAATGAATGAGCGTGACGTTAAGTTAGTGCTTTTATCTAAATTTTTCGATGAATTTGCCAAAATTTGTTCACTTTTATTTCCTATCAAAAAGTTATGGTTTCCATCGAATGATAACTTGAGGTCACGAAATAGAAAAAAGCTGCCCGGATCTAAATGATTAAACTGCGGTTGATGTTCAGTTAATTTTTTGTTGGAAGTTTGGTCAGAAATCTTTTATCTTTCACTCTATTTGAGCGATGATTGATTGGAAGACATTCATGGACGGCCAGCATTAAAAAATAATACATCATGTATCTGATGAGTTGTGAACACTGCTGAATTTTTGCACCTTTCTAATCGTAACCAGTCAGAAAGCTAGAATATCTTCATTATAATACTCCGCTTGTAATCGACCGACCAGATTTAATAAAATCAGTAATTTCGTCTCTCGACCATTGGATATGATTATCTGATATTAAAACAACCTTTTCAAAAGCCATTGGTAACCATTTCAGTGCAATAAATTCATCAATTCTTCTTGACAAAAAAAGTCCGTGGTAAACCAAATCCGAGAGAGGCACAGACATTGGGTCATGAGAACCTAAACTGAGGATCTCTAGAGCCCTGGGAAGTAAGCCCTTTACTTCACAAACCAAGACACTAGCTCGTCTGTTTGTGCACTCTTAAGTTCCCTAACTGAAATCTCAACAGGGCGCATATTTTCATCACTACGGACAACCAGGTCACGTTGAGGTCCCTGAAATCACATAGGAAGGGATTTTTACTGGGGCATTGTGCTATTGAAGAAAAAAAGAGCCGACGACTTGCGAAAAACCATCAAGGTTAACACCTGTAGGCCCTTAGCTTTTCTTTGGGCTTGTAAAAGACTGATATAAGGCAGCAATCCAACAATAGAAATTGTATAATAGAATAACCCTATGGGTAAACACTCCTAGCCTTGCTCAGGAAAAGAAATTTGTGGTTCTTCCTCGACCTATACCACTCTCGACTCTCGAGGTTGCCACAAGCTGATTCAGGTAATGGTGGGACAGCTGACAAGCCACTGTAGGTGCAAATATTTGTTGTACCGTATGGAAAAGTCAGCATATGAGATTTTCAGGCTCTGCGAAACGAGAAAAGAAATAGCTGAACGATTGATTGGCCTAAGAATTTTCTTCTTCTGTAGCTCTACAACCCTTTATGGCTTTTGGCTGTCTGCACTAATGCTTTCGACGATTTACAGTCGTTCATCAATTTTGGATCGTGAAGTATTCCCATTGTTGTCAGGTCCACCCTCGTGTTGTCTTTTCAGTGCATGTGTGGTCTGTCTAAGGTTTTTTCCCGGTTGCTACCTCTTCCCTAATACATCTGGCCTAGGAACTACTCATTTGGAAAAGTCTTGGATAAACACGAGATAACAGCTTAGGCTCTTCAGGATGTTGTCGGTTTTGTTAACAGTATCGGCGGCCTTTTTGGATTTATATGATTCGGAGGGTTAAGAACAAAACATCCATTTGGTCGCAGAAAACGAACAGAAACAACAGAAAATGTAAAAAATCTGCCCGAGTGGGTATAATTTATAATTGCATCAAATGAGTAGGGAAAACATTTCTGCAATTTTATTCTTAAGATAACAATTCCTGAAAGTTCTCCAACACATTTCATATGAAAAAACTTCGAAACAACAAATTCTGCATTTTTCGACAAATTATTTTAAAAATTTTTAGCGATCAAATAAATCGAGAATAACTGTCAAATTAGAAAACTCTAAACATACTCAATCACATAAGACGCTCAATTTCCGCGTGTGTATTGAATGTAGTTGCTCCCATCTATTGACAAGAAGAATAACGGCTATTTCTTCATTCCATGAAGGATTCCTGGTAATTTCCGGACATATTGAACATCCATTCTCCTCTGCAAATTAACTCCAAATACGAAACTCCAAGAATTCCGAAGTCACACATTCCTCATTTTCCGATTTGGAATACCTCCCATTTTCGACGGAAGATTGGCGTAAAAATCAGAGGCATCTCAGATAATTAAATCATGTTTTCGGATGAAGCGACGAAAGCCTCGCAGTTATACTGAAAAGAATGGGAATGTTGGGGGAACTGAACGTAGAAATTTATTCAATTTCTTCACGGTTCGGAATTTTCGAGTTCTTTCAGCAGTTTCAGCTCAATATCGAGATTGATTCAGAGCTCAGCAGATCGTTCCATATATCGTAAAAATGTTCATATTTTGTGACGTCTCGTTCTGTGAACAGATTTTAGAATTTTGAGCCAGTCTCAAACGAGAAGGTTCGATTTTATTATGACGAATACTTCCTCAAATTCGATTATGTCTGGACGATATACACGATATCTTTCGAACGGAAATGCATTAAACCTTGAAATTTTTAGGGTTGATTCAGATATTAAATGCCGCAGTTGAGTTCGTCGAAATCCGACTTGGTCGACAAGGGGTTCCGTAAGTATTTCCGTCTAATTCTACTTCGCGAATCGTCTCTTCGTCTTTCACGTTTTTCGTCTTGAGGTTCGGCTAAACGATAAGTAACTCAAACTAACTAAGACTCTAACTAACTTAGACTGAAGTCTTCTGGCTCTCGACTTCCCTTCATGCATCTTAGCATGACCCCGATATCGGAGGAAGGTACCAAGTACCACCCCTAGTCCAATAAGACCTTGGCCGTACCGCCCACAAAATGCTCCTTGGTTCCTAGTAATCTCAGCCATGGAATATTCTCGAATGACCAGCACGTGGTAAGCAAGATTTCACATCCGGTACCATCGTGTTCGTTTTGGAACTTTGCCAACCCTCAGTAGATCTCTTGAATTTACAATCGTTACGACATGTCTTCGACACTTCGAAGAATCAACAAACATCCTTTACACATTCTCTACCAAACCAGGAGAAATCCAAACTTATACTATTTGGTCACAAACTATCAAACATGTCACCAAGGATAAATATGCTCCAACAGAATATAAAACCAACACAACATGCTAAGTACCTACGAATTACTCTTGATAATAAAATAAACTTAAAAACACATTCCTTCAAGAAGAAGAAAGGAATAATTGCTAGATCAAAGCACTTTAGGTCTCTCACATACAAAAATCGTGGCATAAACACCGAAACAGCCTCTAAAATATATAAGACTATATGTAGACCAATGCTTGAATATGGACATCTTTTGTATAGCAACGCTAGAAGACCCACCCTGAACAACATCGAAGTGGCAGAACGCAGTAGTATGAGAATTTTGAGCAAGATACGTCATCCAGAAAACCCACTCTATAACCCACCCAACACCCCACTGTATGAGAAAACTAAGATAAAACCAATATTGAGTAAATTCAGAACATTAGGGAAAAAATTTGTAAACAACCCCCACAATCTAATCTTACAATGCAACACGATACAAGAAAATGATAGCAGACAACACAGACGAAAGTACCCAACTAAACCACTAATGGATGTTATAAAGCACCTCTCAGAAACACTGTAGCTATCAACACATTGAAATCCCTTTTTTGTGTAAACACATACATTTCTTCTTTCTTTTTTTTTGTCAAACAGAATATCTTAGTTATTTTACTGTCCGTAATATTGTACAAAATGTAATTCACACGGGCAGAGAGACGCAAGTCGTTAGCCATTTGCTAAGCAATAAATATACTTTTTCTCTCTCTCTCTCATTCTCTACAATAGCAATTCGTTCCTTGTGAATCCATTGGAAACGCCATCCCTCGACGCTTGAAGGTCTTCAAGCATTCTGGTGACCACGTCAATTATTAACAGAGAACAATAATGGATCCTACATATATTATTATTATTCACTGAATCGGGGTCATTACGGCTCTGTTAGCTTCGCGGGAACTACTACAAAATTGATCTTTTGGTCATAACCCTATCTATTTATTCAAACCTAAGGAGGCCGTCGGCGTTGATACGCTTAACGAAATCGACGATGTTCGTAGGAGTCTTGACTATTACTTCGTGAGTATACAGATCTGACTTTCCCATGTGAGTGGTTCTTAGTTGACTAGCTCTGGTCATTTGGACACTGTGTGTTCGGCTGTTCTTCCTCCTTTCCACAGAGCCTGCAGATCTCATCAGCTGACTTACCCATAAGGTAAAAAAGGTATTTGCATCAACCGTGTCCTGTCAGCAGTTTTACCATTACCCGAAGCTCAGCTCGTGGTAGCTTCAAGAGCTTCCTGGTATAGGTCTGTGAAAGCACCACAAATTTTTTTGCCTGAGCAAGACCCGGAGTGTTTTCCCAGAGGGTTTTTCTATTGTCCCTCTCTTATTGTTGAATCGCTCCCTTATATTGGTCTATTCCAGGCCCTCAGAAGAACTCAGAACCAACAGGTGTTAACCTTGATACTCTTTTCGCGAGTTCATCAGCTTTTTCATTTCCTTCAATACCACAATGCCCCTGTACCCATAGTAGAGTCACTCTTTATATCCTGTGACCATTTGCTTTATGGTATTACGGCATGAGGTTATAGCATGATTGAGTATCATAAACTTTGCTTTTGATTTATCAACCATTCAGTTGAAACTATTGTTGATCAGCCATGGAAAACTTGGCTGTTTTAATTTTTGCCATGAGTAGGGTGTTTATAAGTTCTGGTAATACTATATACTTGAAAGAGCTCAAGATAAATTAGTGACCAATCCTTTTGGATTTAATGAAGATTGGTGAAACTTCAAATTTCAACAGAAGTATGGCTATTTCGAATTGTTAAAATTTTCGATACAAATAATACTGAGCGATCATTCATGTAACACTACAAGTGCCGTGAAAACACCACTTCATTTTCGAATACTTAGTTGAGAATATCTCGAGAACTAATGCATAAAATGAAAAAACAATTACTGTGCTGAAATCAGTATAAAAATACCTTTCAAATGAGGTATCACTCACCCCATCTTCCCTATTCAAAATTTGGGGGTGAGGGTTGTGGTAGCAAGGGTTGAAGCGCTATGCGTCCGTAACCTACATCTTAAGTTGTCCCCCTCGAAACAGAAATCGACTTGTCCGAGCATTTCTATCGAAAAACTTTATTTCGTCTGTAATCTCGTCTGTTTCGTTTTCAAATGGCCACCCTGTATATTGCTGTAATATGTGCGAAAATCATGACTTGAATTTAAACGATTATCAGTAGAAACAAGAATCAAAATCTCATTCCTTCTATTCATTACTAACAAAGATACGATCTATAATAGTTCTCCAACCCTTGTCACGCAAGTTGGTTCATTGACATGATATAAGGAAAAACGTTTCTAAACAAAGGTTTATAACGTTACCAGCTCTTTATACGGAATGGAGCATATTTATATTGACACTTCTAGGTAATATTTCAATAGTTTGTCGATGATAATTGTTCTGTCAATTGTGATAAATTAATCACTAGACGTCAGTATTCTTCCATTTCACTCACTAAAATATTGGGTAATGTTTTTTTTATATTCTTCTTGGTTTTTTATGGTTCTGACTTCTGATTGCGTAAAACCCAAAAATTTTCAGAAATGTAGAAATGTTAATTCCATATACACGCAAAATATCAACCGTTTGGATCTGTTGTCACAGAAATATTGGTTATTTTATTTTCTGTTCTCGATTTTTCTATGATTTTGATGATAAGATCAGATTTTAGAGTAATAAACTACTCTCTGGATAAGATCAAAATATCGCACAGAGCTTCAAAATTTGGTATGTGAAATCAACATCCAAAATCTCAACTCCCTCAGTTTTGTAGTCACGGTATATATTTTCCGATAGTACTCAGTGGTTTTTTTATGTGTCCAATCCGATCAACATGAAATTTAGCATTCTACATTCTACATACATATTCTACGAATAATATAGACATTGCGACGGAATGTGATGAAAGAATATTTTAAATTTAAACTTTAAGATTTGTATTTGTTCACCTAGTCATAGATATTCATATTTGAATTTTATGTTTCAGCATCACAATTCAACACATACGTTACGTTGAAGCTTCAAAACGTCAAATCAACAACTGTGACTGTCAAAGGAGCGACACCATGCTGGGAGCAAGATTTTCTATTGTGAGTATTTTATGATATATCTCATTTTATTTCCATACATTATTCTTTGTAGCTATATATACCTAAGAATTGTATCATAAATGGAAGTTTTTAGTCAGCAGAAATATTCATTGATCCGTTATCAAAAGTGAATGATATAACTATACAACATAAATAAGTCTGTTGAAATTTTAAAGACTTCATATATTCCATTATATGTGTGAAAATAATAGTGATGAACATCAATTCCTCGTAACATATTCAATAGAACAGGGTATTGTACTTTGACCAAGATTATAAATGAATCGACCTGGTTTCAGAGAGTGAAGACAGAATTAATAAAATACTTTCGATGTAGGTATCTTGACAGATAATAAATAAGTCTTTGGAATGGAAAATTATAAACTATATGGGTAAATCGAAGAATATTTTTCTAGTTAATTCATGAATAATTTTCTAATTATCTACCTTTAGTTTTTGGCAATAATGAATTATTCGAGAGACTACCAGAAGAGACTATAATTGCTGTAGAATTCTTTACTATGTTATGTTTTATTGTCAACAGTTCTAAATATCACATTCTTCAGTTTTGAAACTGCAGATTCGATTGAGCTGAAAATTTGCCATAGGATAAAAATTTTAAGCTTCCTGTGGAATTTCATATTTATCGCTTATTCAGAATCATAAAAAAATCAGCCAATAAGCTTCTCACTTCGCCTTTGCTAGTTTTAATACTGGGTGGTTTTTTTTGGATGAATCAGTTAAAAATTTTGAAGAGGACACATTTTTCGAATAATAAGTTCATGGTTTTTAGGGGGAGCGTAAATTTCCCGAACTATTTCACAGGGTGTTCAGAAACAGACTACGAACACATGTTTTTGTTTTCATCCTGTATCAATAAGCTATCAACACTTTTGGAAAACTTTTCTGGAGTTTGTTTTAATGCTAAAGAATTTTTCTTCAATTTGGATTAGAAACACTCGATATCGATGAAAAATTTGGAAAGTTCTTGGACAAGGAGCTCTAGCAAAATTTTAGGTGGCCGATTTTTTTTGTCGGAGAGGGTAGAAGAGTCGAGATAGAAAATGTTAAAGATCAACAGAACCTTTTGATCTAGAAATTCGCCAAGTTGAATGTTGATTGGACTCTATTGAAATTAATGAATTAGCATCAGATCAAGCCTTTCTCGCATTGAATCGAACCATTCATATAAATCGCCTTTTTTTTCACGTTCAATTGAACCTTGTCTACATCGTGAATTTGTAGCAGGTAAAGAGTTAATAAAGAGGAGGTAGATAACTCGAGGATCCGTTTCATGATACCAAAGTTATTTCGATATTGGATAATTCTCAGATTATCAGTCAGACGCTTACGAGGATCATATGACTTTGACAGCAATGTCGATGAAATTCCTACCGCCTCACTTACTAACTCGGTTCAAACGGTTTTTTTTTAAGTCAATAACACACCATGGAGAATGTTGAACCCTCAGGTAGGGCCTCACTTTCAACTACAACATTTCAGTGAACCTGGGTTTCCCTTAATTTGCGACAACTATGTGACCGCATATTCTAGACGATAAGCAACAGCTTCAATGTATTTGCACGCCATATTATGGTGTTGAATTTATTGATCGAGAGGGAAGAATTGAGATGAAAAATAATATATGTGGTTACAAGGTTGATGATGGAAAACAAAAAAGGAGGCGTCAAGAAAGTTATCAGTGATGAAATGAAGATGGAAAGTAGATAGAACTATACATTCTCGAGATCAGTCAATATTAGTCCAGAGGAGGAGGGTCAAAAATAATGTGTAGTGTTGCTGGAACGATTGAATGATGAATAAATGTTACATAATCATAAATATTACAATAGTTCACAATAAGGTCGAAAGTGTTTTTGTAACTTTTCGAAAAATTAGAGTTTTACTCACTTTTGTAATATTTTTTCACGAATTTTGAATACAACAATACCATATCATCCATTCTTATGCGAAAAATGAAAAGTTGCAATAATGTAAAAAAAATCAATGATTTGTAGGAAGAAATATCTCTAATTTCGTTTCAAACTGAGAAATCACGTTGTGGTGTTCCCTCTTCACAACGAGATAATATAAGCGGAAAATGTTAAATAGTATCAAAGATAAAATATCATGAAAAATCAACAGAAACTGAAAGGAAAATAATGTTTGAAAGAAAATGATATAACGGTCAATAAAAGGCTAATATTAAAATTAAAGTTTGGAGTAGAGTAGAGAAGAATAAGGGAAATATGTAAGAGTTGAATACAGAAAAATATTCAGACAATGAGTAGTCAAGGAAAAAGGAGAGATGAAAACAACAAACTGGGCTCATTGGTCAGAAACCTGATGAAAATAAGTAATGAAATACAGATATACACAGCTAATATATGGGGAAGATATCATATTATGGAAAAACACAAATGAAGAGAACGAGAGGAAAAAATTGAGTACACTGGAGAATGCAACAAGAATACTGAAAGTTGGCAACGTGAAATGTGACGGTAATAAGAGGTGACAATATGATTCGATTCAAGAGTTTTAGAGATATGATATAAATACTGATGATAACGGAGACTTAGAAAAAATGCAAGAATGAACAGGTGTTGGAGATCGGACATCTGATGATAGAGGGGTAGTAGAATATCAGAAACATGGAGCAGCAGAAGGTATCGGGTGCATAATCAATGTGACATGGAGAAATAATATGGAAAGTAGGTAGGTTTATTCGAAGAGAATTTTGATGATACGTTGAAGGGGGGATGAATCGGAGTTATTGACTATAATGATGGAATATGCTTCAAATGAATAAGCGAAATCGGAAGAGGAGAATACATTCTGGGAGGAATAAATTTTAAACAGAAGAAAGCAGGGGAAATGCTTCAATATGTGGGGACATGAATGCAGGTAAAAGAGGAAAAAAATGGGATAGCGGATAAATAAAATGAATCAAAAACGCAAACGAAAAATGTGAAAGACTTTCAGAGTAATGCACATTGAATAAATCTCAACGAATAATTTTTATAATTATAGAGATATACACAAATTCACTTGTTAGGTTCATAAAAATGGCGACAGATAAATTATTTATACATCACATATTGGTGGAAAGAGAGAATGATAATTATATGCTGTGAAGAATATAGCGAATGTGATAAGTTGAGACAACAAGAGATAAAAGGGGAATTCAGATAAAATGTTGGAGATTCGAATCAGAGAAAAAGAAGGAGTAGGGGATTTGTGCAATAAAATCAAGCGTATTATAATGAAATTTTTGAAGGAAGTATTCAGTTGTGTCAAGAATCGGAAAAAAGGAAAAGGCATATCCTGATGGAATAGGAACTTCAATAGAACAGATTGAACAGGAAAAGTAAATATGGCAGAATATCTGAAAAACAAAACCAAATATAACTGTAATAGAAATGACGAGAAAGAGTTGAAAGAATCATAATGAGAAAAACCTAATTGGAAGAATTTTTGGATGAATCTTAACCATTTCTATAAACTCATTTTCCTAGAATAAGAAAAAATTGTTTGTTTACAAGCTGACAAAATGTCTCTTCATTTCAGTCAATCGTATTCTTGCCCCGCCCCATTCGCCATTTTTTGGCTCAATTTGAACGTATTATCACCACTGTGTTTTATTAAGTATCTGTACTCAGAATTACAGTGACTCAATAAACCATAGTGGCTACAAGCATGGCCTCGTTTTTGATTGGCGAAGCATAATATTGCGGCTCTATGTTTTTATTCTCCATTTACCTGATTTCTGGGATTAATTCAGAATGTCTAAAGCCCATTTCATTGAATCACTATAGTATTCAGTTGAATAAATTTGTTCTATATACAATCAAATACTATCAGGTCCAAAAATTTCAATTTCGACGAAGTGCCAGTTCAGTTCAGTCAATTGTATTCTTATGTTCTATACTTCCATGTCGCCATTCGCCATGTGTAGGCTGAATTTGAACGAATTGTCGCCACTGTGTGTATTGAGTAACTACAATTCCTATTAATTAGAAGACCATCTACACCCACAAGCTTGTAGGATTTCACATATGCCTACTTATGCGTTTCGTCCCTGGCACACACACCGGACTCATCAGTGTGACTCTGGTATATTTATGTGTGCCGTGTCACAGACGCTTGGGGAATTTATTATTATCGGGAGCCGCCGGGACTCGAACCCGGCACCTTGTCACATCTCGGTGAGTGAGTCTACACTCTTAACCTCTAGGCCACCGAGTGCTGTGTTTATTGTTGCTATGTGGAGATTTATGAGAAGCCGCCACAAGCTAAACCCCAACTTGATCCTACCTATCCCATATGTCGTTCTTGCAATTCTGAAAAATGTCGTCTTTGAGTGTTTGCAATGATAGAGAACTATCGAAACACATACATTTGCACATCAGCTGCTGCAATATAGAATATAAGATACTCGATCTCGACAATCCTAACGTTCGATCAATACCTCCTATCGGAATTACAGTAACTTAATGAAACACAGTGGCAACAATTCGTTCAAATTGAGCCTTTAAATGGTGAACCATATGGTTTCAGCATAGAACTTAAGAATACAATTGACTGATACACGTCAATATCAAAATTATAGGGCCTGATAGTATTTGATTGTATATAAAACAAATTTATTCAACTAAAGAATACTACAATAACTCAATAAAATGGGCCTTACATTTTGAATGAATCCAAAAAATCAGGTAAACGAAAAATGTAAACAAACAACCGCCATATTTAGGCTCAGCCAATAGAAAACGAGACCACGCTTGTCGCCACTGTGGTTAATAAAGTCACTGTAATCGCAATAAACAAACAACGCCATCTCGACGCGATCCATCCGAACACCTATCATCCCCCAATTTATGCTAATTCCCAAATTTCCCAATGACGATAACGGCATCGCAGCCGTTCCTCTTATGACAGACAGAAGTTGTCTCATCTCCCCCCAAGCCGCGATTTACATAACTTTCTGATTTTAATCCGCGCAGACCGGAATTAAATTTTGCCAACCGCTCTATCCTCCGAACAAACCACTTGTTAGCGTTTCCAGACCTAATCCTCTGCATCGACCTCCCCCTCCGAAATGATACGGGGGTTAAATGTTGAGGGTTCTGCCCGTTTGGACCGTCCGGATGAATGGGAAATTGGACATTTGAGCCGGCTTCCGTCTCCCGGCAAAAATAGCCGGTTGGCGCGACCTCCATTTTCTGGGCGAAATGGGGGGCTATTATAGGTAGATGGGGGCTGAAGTTACGACGGTTTCGTACGCCCTTTATGACACTTCATTCGGGATAATGACGACGGTGGCGTTACTAAATAATCGCGTTGTAGGTGTTTGAGACGAATTGATCGGCAATTTTACGTTTCACGAATTTTAAGTTGTAGATATCATCAGAGGTTCCTCAATCACAGATTGTACTAAAAATCATTAACTTCAAACAAAAGAGCATGTGTAGATGACAAATAAGTATCAGAGGAATTGTAAACGGGGCATAATACATTTCAGCGTATGATACAAGAGAACAGATAAAAACCTAAGCAAAAACTCTGCCTCCTCGTATAGGTGTAGTGACTGGTTTTGTGTATACCTTTACATATTTATACGGAAGGGCTACCTCTTCATGCAAACAAAATCCCCTATATCCTCCCTCCTCACCAAAAGTTGACGAGATATGCAGGGTGATTCACCGCAATGGCCTATTAGGCCGGCCATCCACGTACAGTTGAAACTGTCAGTTTCGACTGAACAGTTAAAACTGTCAGTTTCAACTGTGAACTGAGATGTGCACACATGTGCAGTTTAAAGCTTCAGTTTGTTCCATTATGGATTCGAGAAGGTCCGACGATCTAGCGGTCCTCGGTTTAATTTTTGCAATTTTACCAAGAATAAAGAAGAGAAAGCATAAACAGTGGTGCAAGCAGTGGCTACAAAAAAGAAATTTATCTTCACACATAAGTTTATTGAGAGAATTAGGAAAAGAACCATTAGATTTTCTCAATTATTTGCGCTTGACTGAAACAGTGTACCAAAAATTAACATTGTTGGTTTCTCCTTTAATTGTGAAAAAAGATACAGTCATAAAAACTGCAATATCTCCATATGAAAGATTAGCTGCTACTCTGAGATTTTTAGCCACAGGACGCTCGTATGAGTGCCTGAAATTTTCTACACAGATGCTCCAGATTTTTTCGAAGCCTCAACTTTCTTTTTCTTTGCGGTAAGCAGATCTCAAGCTGTTTACTTTGGACAGCACCGATTTCTTGGTCGTACCAGGTTCTATTTTTTCCAACTTTTTCGCCAGTCTGCTGTATGCCGCATCTTTTTTGGCGCGATCGTGATAATCAGCCGATGTCACTTGCCATAAACAAAGTTCCGACCTATATAGTTCGATAAAATCGACTATAACCTGGTTATGTTTACGCGACATTCTGATGCGCACCCTTGCTCGACACGAAATCAACTGAGAACTCCACAGTTGAACCCCCACACACTGTCAGTTCAGTTAAACCTTTCAGTTAAAAATATGAACAATTTCATTTCTCTCAGTTGAACTGTTCAGTTGAAAAATTCGAGTTGAACTGAGACTGAAATACCCACTCACGTAGAGTTTCGACTGACAGTTTTAACTGTTCAGTCGAAACTGACAGTTTCAACTGTACGTGGATGGCCGGCCTTAGACTTTTAGGCCGGCCATCCACGTATCTAATCTTTCATGTGGAGATATTGCAGTTCTCATGACTGTATCTTTTTTTCACAATTAAAGGAGAAACCAACAATGTTAATTTTTGGTACACTGTTTCAGTCATGCACAAATAATTGAGAAAATCTAATGGTTCTTCTCCTAAATCTCTCAATAAATTTATGTGTGAAGATAAATTTCTTTTTTGTAGCCACTGCTTGCACCACTGTTTATGCTTTCTCTTCTTTATTCTTAGTAAAATTGCAAAAATTAAACCGAGGACCGCCAAATCGTCGGACCTTCTCGAATCCATCATGGAACAAACTGAAGCTTTGAACTGCACATGTGTGCACATCTCAGTTCACAGTTGAAACTGACAGTTTTAACTGTTCAGTCGAAACTAACAGTTTCAACTGTACGTGGATGGCCGGCCTTATGGAAAACTAATCATAATTTTGTGCTGAAAATTTGCATGTTGGGGTTTGAGACAATAATCTTTCCACCTAAAATACCATTGTTTCAAAACCCACCATGCAAATTTTCAGCGCAGAATCATGATAAGTTCTCATAAACGTCTAATAGGCCATCGTGGTAAATCACGCTGTATATATCGATGGCGTAGCGTACATCTGTGCCAAGTGAATTCAGATATAATTTATATTTTCGGATATTATTTTTGTTATATTCATATTTTGGAGGTAATGTAAGTAATATCTATCTAGAAACAATATAATGTCACTCTTGAAGTTCTGAAGTCATAAGTTTAATCGATTGATGATGACAAACCTTAAAAGTTGTTTTTTTGAGAACAAGTTTTTTGCACTACACCATCGATATATTTTTTTGTGATGAAGCAATGTGAAAAATTATCAACTTCAAACAATAAATTATGTGTAGATGAAATCTCAGTATTAGCAGAGGAAATGTAAACGGGGCATCATATATTATTTCAGCATACTATACAAGAGTACAGATAAAAACCTTAGCAAAAACTCTGTCTCCCCGTATAGGAGTAGTGATGGGCTTTTGTATTTGTTTAAAGAATAAGCTAACATATTTATATTGAAGGGCCTCCTCTTAATCCGAACAAAATCTCCTACATCCTGCCCCTTCACTAAAAGTTGACGACATATATATTTTAATTAAATCTGAAATGAACGGAAAAAGAACCAGAAAGGAGTAATAAATATATTAGTTTCCATTATATTGATTTGAAGTTAGCGACCCATTCTAAAGAAGAATCTGTTTCTGAATGGATAGCTTGGAAACCCCTATGAAATTTATAAATTGGACAAGTATCATCAACTGGTCAATGGTTTCTTTTCCACCATATTCACATAGTGGGCTTTCAATAAAATGTCATTTGAAGAGCATACTATTGCAACGACCATGACCATGACCTAAGTCGATTTATTATACACCAAAAAAAGGTTGAAACCTAGAACTTTTCCTGAAGGATCAACTATTAGACTCTCGTTGAAGACATTACAAGAACTTCATTCCCAACACCAAATTTTCTTGTCACTCTCATTATATCGAAGGAAAGAATTAATCCATAAAGATTTGCGTGAGTTTAATATGGCAGTTCTAGTATCTGGCAGGTAAGATACAATTGGAACTAAATTCGGGTAGAAATGAAATTCATCCCAAGATTTCTTGACTGCAACCTGTCTACGTATATGAGTCGAAAGTATATGTGAAAACACTGGTAACCAATGTAAAGGTGAAGGTCTAATAGTTCCACTGATAATTATAATAGAAACGTTAAGCTGTGCATCAATTTCATGAACATGAGCAATATTGAACCAAACAGAACAACAGTATTCAGCAGCAGAAAAACCAAGGCAAAAGCTGCCGTAGGAAGATTGCTGGTATCCACAACCCATGAAGAACCAAGTAATTTCTGAAGAATATTATTCCTGGACTTCAATTTTATATACAAATTTTCCAAATGGACCTTAAAATTCAAAGAAGAATCAAGTTTAACATATTTGGGGGTGTAGTTATAATTCGATACGGAATTATTGAAAGTTACTTTCAATTTTCTATATTGGTTATTTAAATGGAAACTCTGATGAGGCAAGGAAACCAGGAGCTATCAGCTTTTTATGTCAGCCGAAAAGTCATCTAGCACTGAATGTTAATGTTAATGTTAATGTTGTGATTCAAGAGAAATGTTCATTAGTACGATTATGACCTGAATCGGCCCACGGTTCAAGAATAGGGAAAAATTCACAAATAAGAATTTATCCACAAAATGAACACAACGTTTTACTACTTGCTGATGATGGTATAGAGCTGTGGCTTATGACTCCATCCAGAAATCCCGATTAAGGTCCTATGAACTGCAGTTCGGTTAAACAATTATCTTTTTCACTATCGCTGCTTAACGAATACATATCCTCTGATCGAAATAATTTGCTCAAATAATACAGATGATAAAAAAATACTATAAATAAAGAAACCATCCTAAACAGGTTGTAACTTGTCGCAGCACACACAAGCCAACATCCCTTCACTTAGACGTGGAGGATATCCTTGCAAGAATAAGGCAATCAATATGAATAAAAAGAAAAGGAAATGTTATGGACCTACCGTTTTCTTCGACTCAAAACCTTATATTTACAAGGATATCCTTCAGTTTTATGAATACAGCTAATTACCCCAATATTCACGATACTCGAGTTCACGTTCGGAACTAACGCCTTCGCCATTTTGCAACCGAAGATGCAAAATGGCGAATGCGTATTATTACTTGTCATTGTCAATAATGGCGAACTAGGCTCAGGATAACTGAACAAACTAATTGAAACATTATATTTTTATGTGAACTGATACCTGTGCGAAATTCAACGATTTAATGTAGAAGAATATTAGTTTGAAATATTTCGTGTCATAGACTCACACATCACAAGCTTACATGAAAGAGAATTCTATGCTATTTTTTTAAATCGATGAATTTGTTGGAATGAATTCATGTTCATCCTTATTTAATATCTTTATAGCGAAACGAACGACTTGAATACGGGACTCCTCATCGAAGTATGGAGCAAGGGCATGCTTTGGGATCGTGCTATGGGATACCATTACATCCCTCTTCAAACAGTTCAATACTCCAACGAGGTAAGTATCTCATAACACATTCATCTACATATGGCGGTATACAAGATGCTTCATTGTAAGCTGGAAAAATAGCATCGGGTATAAACACATGACCTTTTCTGAGGTTATTCTGATCACTCTGTATAGTAACGTTAAGAAAATCATTTTTGTCTTATGAAATACAGCTCGCCTTCAAAGCATAGGTGATATTTTGGTATAGTTTAATATCATTTTCGAGCACTATTGGTGGCCGAATAGTTAAATGGAACTTTTCCACCATTTCACATTTCAGTTTTCTTATACTCAATTCAAATATGGTGAAGAATTTTGAATTAATTATTTTAGAATGGCAGATTCCTTATGTCAGAATCAAGCAGAATATGAAAAAACCTATTATTTCAATAACAATAAAATACCGTTTGAAATTTTACGTGAAGGTTTTCGAAATATGAATAATTTCAAGCTTCATAAGAAAGTTTATGATGATATCGTTTTCAGAAGTATTTTCTCTTTTTTTTTTTCATAAATGTACATGAAAAAAGTGTTGAAATGTTGTGTTCCGGAAATCCTAAGAATTTAGAATGATGAAATTCAATTTGGAATCTGGAAATAAAAATCGCGAACCTTGCATGTCTCACGCAATTTTGAAATATTTTTTTCAGAATTCTAGACCTGATTGGAAGTGAGATCCAGAAAATCCTAAGATTTGAATGGGAATCATTTTCCCAAAGATTACACATGAAATATTGCTCAAAATATACATTGAATCCCCATATCTCTATTATGTTTCGGAATCGGGCTATATGTAAAATTTAAAAATGAATTTCCTGGTGACATTTACACGTCTTTTATATACACAAATGTTTGTCCATCAACCTATTTCACCTTAGGATAATAATTTTTCGAATTGGTACATGATTATTTGAAAAATTATTATTTTTATATATAAAGTGGAGTTAATGATAAAACTATCACATGGAGCCAGTAAACCCCCAAAACATTATATGGAAAGATAGAAGAAATTGGTGAAACTCGAACATTTTTATATCAAAAAATCATTGATTACCTATTCGAAATAATCTCAATTAGTGGAACTCTATTGTTCACAAATTTATTTATTTCGGGATTACGGAAAAAATACGTTGCTTCAAAGGCCTTGAAAATTTCCATTTAATGAATGAATTTTTGAATGATAAATTTTGTTCACTCCGGAGAAAATGAAGGAAAGTCCACCTTCTAAGCAGCTATTGTTCCATCCAAAAACATTCTTCGAAAAAAAAATGTTTGTACCTACCCGAATATTTCTGATGGGAAAATATGGTAGCAAACCATTAATTCAGGGACACGCTGTATATCAAATATTCAGAAGAAAGTGTACTACACCCGATATAACGGCTTTTTCTGTTGATACTGCTGTTATAAAAGTACTGCGGTTATAAAAGTTAACGATGCATCAAATTGTTCATGAAAAATGACAACTGAAAGTTCACGATGAAGAGCCTGTTTGTTCAACTTTATTTCATAAAGAACTCTTTTTGTCATCTTCCATTTATAAGCTACTCTGAAGGATATTCCTGGATATGAGGATTATATTTCCAATCCTCATATGTGAAATATGATTCTTGATGTCGACTACAATGAGTGATGATAGCCGAAGAGTATGAAGAAACTTTCGCAATCTGATTCCATCTTAGTCGAAATGAAGTTTTAGTGTTCATTTTATGGACAAACGATGTGCTTGTAGAAAACAGTTCTGGTTAACCATTTGACAAAATGGCTTTGAGTCTTGGGATTTTAACAGAAATATCGATAAGAAACGAGGACAGTAACGAGGCTAAAAATGATCAGCTTTCTGAATTTACTATTTTCAATTAAATTTCAAATGAAGTTTTATGTGGAATGATTGAATAAACAGTTTTTTTTTGTGGTGTTCATAGGTCGATCCAACCGTTTATTGTATTATTCAAGTAATTCTTAGATGAAATACATTCTCTGCAATATCTATTTGAAAAAATGAATGAATAAATGGGAGAAGCACCCCAAAAATGTTTTTCGGTGAATATTCATCATATTCCCAAATTTGGTATGCGCTTCGAGTGGAAATAAAAACATTTACATTATCAGAATGCATTATGATAGAAAATATCGTTATGTAGTTCACTTGAAAGCCAGCTTCAGAGATACGAGGTTGATATAATAGTTATCAGATTTACCGTTTCGTCATATAGAAAAATACATTCAAATAAAAAAATTAAAAAGAATATGCCTGCTGAACCATACTACTTTCTTTGATTTTTCACATCGCGCCTTTAAAATCTCATTATTTTTCATGCAACGTAGTTTATTTGCAGAGTGAGAAGTTGCAAGGTAGTTTGTTGCAACATACCTACACATTCAGTCTTAATCTTGCAAGGTAGTTTCACATTGACAAAATGAAGCTTATATGTTACAAGTTAATAGGAAAGCAACGAATGTGTATGAGGTCATAGGAATTATTGGACAGAAAATTAGTGTAATGTACTCAACGATTAATAGATGAGATGAGCTTCAGGGATTGGTTTACTTAAATAGCTCATACGAGGTGTTCTGATTACCCAAAAGAAATACTTACAGTGCAAACGAGAGAAGGATTGGTAGAGCATTTAGCTTTACGGGAAAAATTCAAAATTGCTGATTTCGTTATAAGTGCTCCAGTTTCATATTAACTTCTTTTTTCAGTATTTGTAGTAAGTTCTCTGAAAAATTGAAAAAATTGAGTTCAGTGAAGAATATGATCTTCTTGAACATCAACCACATCCTGACAACGTCTATGCATACTTTATATCAGATTGTTGAAGTAGCCTTGATCAACTCCAGTTACTCCAGAGTTGCGGTAAAAGCCATCTGACTTCTTGAAGTGTATTTGGAGGTCTTAGAACATTAATAAGAGAAACGGAAATCGCCTTGTAACTGATACATTGGTTTTTATGCTAACATTCGTCACTCCTTGTCTGACAGGACACTAAAGCAGTTGCGTAACATAATTTGATTAATTTCGAAATTATAAATCCATGCTCAAAAATAGTTTACATTGTGATTTATTCATAAAAATTTCTTCGTGTTTCGAAAGAGTGAGCTTTTTTTCCAGTTTAATGATTTAGCTATTGTGAAGTTATGAAAAAAGCTTTCCTGATAAAACATTCAACAATCAAATCAGGATTCTCCAAGCCTATGGCTCACACACAATCAGCTAGCTCGATTGTGATTGGTGACTAAACTTCCATCTTTCTTGTATTCGAGATCGAGTACATATGTTTACTTTCCATTCCTTCTATACATATTTTGAGATGAAGGTACCTAGTTGATGAGAATCCAAAGCTCTCTGTAGCCGATCCCGAGCGTGTTCAATGGGATTGATGTCTGAAGACCGTGCTGGCAGAGCCATTGGAATAAATGTTTCCTCAAACTGTAACTATGTGAACATCGATCTGCGATTTCTGGACACCAGAGGATGGGTCTATACCCGAACATGCCGACTATCCGAAAACCGTCCATACTAGATTCATCTGTGAACATAACAGACCTCCATTGATCGTTCCACTTCGTGTGGTCATTGGTGCATTCCAATCGAAATCGCAAATGATATTGGGTTGGTGGAATCCTTCTCAAAAGTCGTCGAGAATGTGGATTAACGTCTCGAAGTTTCGAACGGACTGTTTCAATCGAAACCGAAACTCCAGAAGCGTTCAAAAGCCGTTGTTACATCATTCGACAAGTACTCAAAGTCTCTTTACGGGTAGATACAGTCAGAGACCAACATTGTGTAAGATTGGTAGAACTCGGACGTCCACTTCTAGGTCTTTCGGTCGCCTTTCCAGTTTTTCGATATCGATGGTCGAGTCGGAAAACTACGCTTTCGCCTTCCACTAACTTGAAACGTAACGCCCTGACCATACCTATAATTCCTATTGGCGTCATCCGTACTAATAATAATAATAATATAGTTTATTCTCGATAAAAATTAATTACAGAGGCGTGAGCCTGTACGTGATTTGTAAAACAACTTATAAAATTAACCACAGCCAATATAAAACATACAAACTTAATAATAATTCTAATGTGACAGGAGTAGAGCTTCATTTAGAATCCTACATAATGAATGGTTTCAATAACGAAAAGCATCAAGACAAAAAGGGGTCTCTGGTCTCTCATCTACAAAATAGTCGAACCAATGATATAGTTGTCATTTCAGAATAATATTTTGAAAAATATATAACGATCTTTCATTATGGGTTGATAATTGAATTAAAATATTCCCTTCCTCTTTCAATTACCCATTTCTTCAATTCAGTTCTAGGTTTTTTAGGATTTACTATCATTTTCAACACTTTGGAAACCGTAGAGTATAATCGCGGAGCAAGGTAACTGAAACTTCTTTGGCCAATACGTTTTTCTGCTCTTGGTGCAAAGCATCTGTTCGTCTTATTTCTTGTGTCATAAGAGTATTCTCTTGGTTGGATCTGAATTTTTCTCGAACTTATGGAGGATAAGATTTTCAGTACAAATAGCTGATGAGGATTCATAATTTTGGATATTTCATATAAATCATCGGATGGAAACAAAAGTGGTTTTCCATAGATAATACGAAGCAACCACTTCTGGATTACTTCAACTCTTTTCATGTGACAATTATAAGCTCCACCCCATCCCATATTCCATACTGAATCTGAGACTGACATAAGGCAGTATAAATCAGCTCCAAATTCGAAACGCTCAGGTAATTCTTCAGGTATATGAATTTTGAGAGTAGATACCTTAGTTTTACCACTAAGGAATCGATGTGCTTATCCCACTACTAAGGTTACCTTTAGGCATTATTGTCAAACAAATTTTCAGATTATAAATCAAAATGATGAAAAATTCTTCTCAAACGATAAGAACTTGCCTGAAAGTGAAAAAGTAATCGAACGAGTACGAAAAAAACCATTCAGATATAACAAAGTTAACATAAGATTTTTCATAAAAGTACTTTCGGTGGACAAGAATAGATAACTTTTGAAACCATCACAAAATACATAAACTCCTTTCAATTCTGTTGAGTAGTATACAGGTGATCCAAATTTTAGTTCAATAACTTTGGGGTTAGAACAACTTTTTTCATGAAAAGAAGGATGATTGAAAATCTTCACCACTGTCTTTTTTTCGAGAAAATTATTCCATTTCTGAAATCAATATTTTTACTGAAAAAAGATTTTTTTCAAAGAAAGTACCGTTTTCGAGATAATCGAGTAAAAATTAAATATTATACACAAAGATCTACCAAAATTTTTTATTGTAGAATGTCTGATAAATGTTTCTCATAAAATGATAGCAATCTGAAAGTGTTATAATAAACTACCCCAATCTTTGTACTTTCATTTATCAAAAATTCAAAAGACTTTTTTTTAAGAAGCCCCGTTGATTTCATAAATGAAACATCACATCCCTACATCCACGCCACTAGATAATTTTGGCAAATGACACTTACCTTATTCGATAAATTACGTTATCAAGACTTCAATACCTGAAAATTAAAACAATGAATGCAATATTACTAGAGTTAAAAGTAAAATACTGATTTTTTTTTCAGAATTCAACACCTTGTATCTCGAAAACGAACCTTGTTAGGATATATGTTTATATGACCTCTTTTCTATGGAACGAATTGTTCTATCCGACGCCAAAGTTATCGACCTAAAATCTAGATCACCTGTATTTATGTCAGAAAACGTCATGGTGTTCCGGGGTGACCATATTGACAAACGAAGCTCTTATTGACAAACCCTTAAAGAAGTAATCGTTCCAATATTCTTACAGAATTTCAGAAGTATCGATTCATCAGAACCTATGGTATAGATGAAGTAATCTAAATGAATATAAAATATCGACAACTTGGGGTCTATTCCTTCACAATAATATATCTTAATGATATATTTGGTTTATTATTGTCTTGGAATATAATTCCAATTCTAAGAATGACGAAATAAATTATCAACCAAAAGAAAATTCGAAATAATAAAAACTGTTCAAATTGAATAAACGGTTAACAAATTGAATAACTAAATTAACATAAAGACAGACCTACGTTTCGGAATTTTTGTATTTAATAATAACATTTCCCCTCATCAGTGCCTCATAGTTCAACAGAATTACTGAATTTACCACCTTACCACTTGTATATCTACTCCTTACCACTTGTATATCTACTTCACAAAAATTGCAATTGAGGAACATTCAAACTAATAACTGAAAGTAACTTTTTATCTAGTGAGGGTTCACAGAGAACGTAATTACTTTAGGTAGTCATAGATTTTTTTCTTGTAATTCTCATGAAATACAAATACAAGTAGACATTTACAATTGAAAAAACAATTTTAAAAATTTCAAATTAATCCTTTGGTTGATACGTCTGTATTCATGTTAATTTAGTTATAAAATTTTTAACGTTTACCCAATTTGTACAGTTTCAGTTATTTGGAATTTTTTTTTGATGATTATTAATTTTGTCATTTTTGAAATTTGAATTACATTCCAAGACAAAAATGAACCAAATATATCATAGAGATAGATAAATAGATATATATTCTCAAAATTGTTATAAATAACAAAAGGAAAACAGGTCATAATTAGGGAAAAAAATCAACTAAATAATACAACAACAGAAAAGAAGATATTCTACCCATAAAAAAACATATTCCAAATTTTATTTTCACAGTACATTTCAAATTCAAATATCGAATATGGTTCACAGTCAATTAAAATTGAAGAAACAGTTTTCTTGAACAAAGTAAAATCAGAAATATCTCTTATTCTTCTAGGAAGATAATTATAGATCTTAATACTGAAATAAAATATATTATATTCAGTAGCTGACAATTTATGAATAAATTATTCTGAAGGAATAGACACAACGTTGTCAATGTTTTATATTCATGTAGGATCCAGTTATTGTTCCCTGTAAATAATTGCGATGCTTGGAGACCTTTTAGTTTCTTCTAGTGTCGAGGGCATGACAGTTTCAATGAATTTACAGGGAACGAATTGTTAGTGTACATATAATGCAAAAAGGATGTGTTATTCTTCGAGATGTCGAAGATATGTCAAGAGTTGTGAATCTTGAAGAGATTTACTGGATGGTTGTGAAAGTTCGAAAACAATACGGTCATACCAGATGTGTCACATCTGTGTATCAGGTTCTAGTCCTTCGAGAATATTCGATTTCCAGGAATCCATGAAGATCTTTGTGGGCGGTACGGCAAAGCTCTTATTGGACTAGGGGATGGTACTTTCCCTAAGGGTGTGGTCAAGCCGAAAGAAGGGAGGTCGATATTCGAGACAGGGTAGTCCCAATAGGCAGGGAGGACAGTTCAACTTAAGCCGAAGTTCGGTCGGTAAACTTAAGACGTAAGACGAAAAGACGGTTCGCGGACTAAATTAAGACGAGTTAGAGACGAGACGACCGAAAACTTGAAGTACGACGAAGACGTGATAAACGAAGTAGTTTCGAGTAATCAACAAACGAGTTAAAGACAAAATTCAGTACCGTAGTGAGAAACTTGTTAATTAATACGTAGTTAGGATCTTCTCAATACTGAATTTGTACTGTATAATTGTGGCTTTGTAAATAGATGTAAATAATTCAAAAGAGTTTAATTATTACAAATCCAACAAAGTCACGGAGAAAAAGACGAAAGGCCAGGTAATCGAATTATACCTCTAGACGATCGATTAACCAAGCCTACATTCATGATATTTGATGAAGAAATACCTCTTTCATTAATTCACAAACGCTTTATGGAACTTCTCCACATCTCAGTATGTTCAAACTTTTGCTCGTGTTTTCATACTAATATTCTGTTTTTCGCATTCGTTACTCGGATTTTCCACCATTAAAAGTGCGAATTGTGAAAAACCAGAAGGAGGCAACAAAGGATCATTATTGGCAATAATACAACAAAAGACCTTCGCCTGCAAGGAAACTGGCAGGAATCAGGAAATGGCCCCGCTTTCGGGCGACTCGCCTGAAAAGCAGCATAAAGAATAAAATTTTCCGGATATTCCAACATCGGTTCGATAACGCACAACACTGTACAAGCTGCGGATTATGAGAGACGCAAATTCTTCAAGGCTGCCTTTTTATTATTCGCAGTTATAAATAATGAAGCCTTGGAAAGGCCTGCAACACGCGAGGCTCAGATATTTTTGTCAGAATGTCTCCGAGGTCATGAATAAAACGTTGAAACTGTTCACGATCACCCTCTCGACGAGCTCGCTGCTGGGTTGTATATTTTCGAATGAGTCCGTTTTCGGGTTCCGGACGAGGAAGAAAGTGGATGTTGAGGAATTATTATGAAGTTCCATTTAGAGTTACCGCGCGTTACCGGAAACGAGGAGGCATAGCCCTCTAGGGAAAAGTGGAATTTCGATTTGATTGAAAGGAGTTTTGTGACTTTTATGTGTTCAGGTCTACTTCTTTGAATCTGATGGAAAGAAATGAGAATGTTTGTAGTTTTTGAGCGCTTGTTCATTCAGTTGGTACCTCAGAGGAAAGAAGGGATAGAGGTGCCCTTAGAAGTAAATAGCGTTGTATTGTAATCAATTATGATGATAAAGTGAGAAAGGACAACAAACCTTCAAAATTGACAACTAAAGGGACGGTAAACATTTCAGTGGCGTAGTCAATGGTTCTCTTACTGCCTCTTATTAAGTTTTCGGTGGTGAAATGTTTGGAACAAACATATGCATATTTCGGCAAATTGTTCATTTGCAATCTTAACGCGTGGCACCATATTTTGCTAAATTCTCTATTTGAAGGAAACCCACAAATGTTAGCATTGAATTAAGTTTTCGATATCTCACAAATACTACGCCATAGACGAGATATATTCTACGCCTATGGACTCAAAACGTGAACTTACCTATGATAGGTTAGGTTTTCATTTCCGATGTTTTACACACTATACATGTTTTTCGAGTATTTACCATGATTAAAATCAACAATATGTAACTTAAAATTCACAAACTTGTATGAAATAACGCCGATTACAAACGTGAAATTAAAATGAACAGTTAACCCTTAACGCACCTCTAGTTGTCACGTGCAATAACAACAAAAGAACCGTGTTGCCAAATCCACCGAATATTCGCAAAACATCTATGCCACAGAACGGAGAAAAGTTAACTTCTTCCTCAGAATGGCAACGCAATACATTATAAGTGTTTGTAAACAAAAATGTTATAGCGATGTCAACAAATGCTATAAGGCACCTCTATCTTTTCTTTCCTCTGAGGTTGGTACCTTTGGAGACCATATGTTTAGCTATACCAGGAGGGCCGTCATTAGGGGTGAAACAGTGAAGTGACCGTTTCAGGATCCTCTATTTGATGGTCGGTAATTCGGCCCAGTTGGCTGATCGCCTTTTCATATTGCGTCCTTGATTCTCAAGAACAGCATAAGGTTGTTCCACTCCGCTGCGTTTTTCAACATTCCCTGGAGAAAATCTCCAACCCATATGAGCATTGAAAGAGGGATAACATTACTATGTGTTTCACAAAGACAAAAAACAAAACTACCTCCACTTGCTAATTATTTGGAAGCAGATGTTTAACATTCAACATATGGAAAATTCTTACGATTTTGCATTCGAAACCAGCTACTGTTGAATGCCGAATGTCAGCGGAACATATATTTGCAATCCGAACTAGTTTTCGAAGCAATACTAAAACAGCCCCATATTTTTGTCTTTTGTAAATGTCTTTGTTCTGTTTTGTTGTTTTATTTTATTCAAAAACCTTGAAGTGATATTTCGTCACCCCAAGTAGCAAGTTGTGTCTTCATACTATTGTAATTTTTTGATATGTATTCAAATTTATCAGGTAGTATTTATCTGCGCTTAACTCACAATTCGATATATACTGAAAACACGAGGATAATGGATGAAAAAATATCCTTTTATCATTTGCATAACATAAACATAGGTCATATTATGTAGATCTGTAGATGTGGATTTGAAATGAATCATATCACGTTAAATACACAAGTGGCTTTTAAGATTAAGCTTTTCTGGACTAGACTGTAGCAAAGGACTCGATAATTAGGTCAATTTTTCGGGCTAAATCCAATTGTAATCATAGAGTCGAATGTCAATACTCCGGAAACTCTTGATAGAGCCGAACAAGAATGATCATAAAATTTTATGCTTGCTAAAACACTAAAACTTTGTTCGGCATAAGCAACCAATACCGGCAAAATATGTAAAATATTCCCAATGTCATAAAAATATTTGGCAAAATTGTAAATAAGTTCTCAATGAATATTTTATTCAACAATTTACTGGACTCAAAATTGAGGATTCATTTTTTAAATTTGCGTTATACGAATGAATTATTCAATCGAATAATCCTTCACGAATATCTATAATGTATTTTTCGATGAACACTTTTACCGTAGATCTTCATTTTTCATAACTGAAAATTGCCACATGAAGAAAAAGAGAATTAAAGACTCACCCTGTATAGGAACATGTGTTATAAACATGAGCTGTTCATATTTTAATTTTATTGTTTTATTAGATTACGTTCTAGATATAGCATCAATTTTTTTTTAGAAATTATTATTAATTTTGTATTGATTGTTGTGTTTGATTCCCTGTAATTGGGTATCATATCTGTTGGAAATGAAGGCTTATTATTAGTAGAGAACTGCCATTTCAGTTCATAATATCCAAGCAATCGTTTAATTTCTATGATTTCCCAAGAAAGCTCAACAATTGTTATAATAGCATAAATTAACAGACTCGTCTTATTGGCAAGTAGGCCTATTTTTATTGAAAAAAGCATCATATTTCGGATTCTCATTCCCAAATCACCCACAAAATAGTTATTTATAATACAAGTGCAGAAGGCATTGATATTCTTCCACGAGTTCAAAATTCAGAAACGAGCTACGAAGTGGCGAGTTTTTGAATGAACGAGTGGTAGAATGAGCCTTCTGTAAGAGTATTATACATTTTTTTCTCTAATTCATTGCATTTTTATTGAAATTCATGAAATATTTCCATAAATATAATTTAGTGATATTTGCATTGAAAAATATTGGTTGGCAGAACTGATATCTTCAAGGCTAATTGATGAATTGACAGATAAAGCCGTGACGGAAAGTTCGGAGTACCGACATATAATAATAAAATATAACCATGAAAACTGTGAGTTTCTGATATATTCTCGCACGATTTTGTTCTACAAGATGTGGAAGAATGAACGGAATAACGACAGAACAAGAGAAAGAAAATATTCCTCACGTACGCGTTGTAATAATTTCATAATTTTTTGTTTTCATTGCATTTCGTTCCAGTCCGCATAATAAACATCACATTAAAATCTTAATACATCGTAAGATCAAAAAAATAGGGATAGATAATGTTAAGGGTTGGCGGAGGGCCCCGACGTAAAATAAATATTCCCTGTCTTATGATTTTTCATGAGATGCTAATGAGATGAGTGAACTTCAGTTAGGAATTTATTCGTGTTTTCTTCTATATCACGGGATTCAAAAAATCACTATCTCCGACAAATCACGTGCAAGGGAAAATCACACCGCGCCATATCTCTGCCCTCACTTCGGGTCTGCAGTTATGTCTCCAATGGTTTTTCCATTTTACTTTACTCGAAATAGTCTTCACAATATCCCATGAGTCGAAATAAAGTTGCGGCAAACTCAAATAAAAAATAAATCGAGTACCTGTTTTCCATATCTTGTGTGGGCAATGATCAAGATATCGAAATCTTTGCTCCATCTACCACACAAAACAATGAATAATTCAATATTACAAAACTTCATTGTTAACGCTACTGAAGCATTCATAAAATAGGATTAACCCCTCTTCAAAAAAGAAAGGCGTATCATTAAAGTCACGAATTCTAATTTTGGCCATTTCATCCTGGAGGGTAAAAGTAAATATTCATGATTTTTTCATTCGAATGAGTTAGAGCTGCTGTGTGTGACATGTACCTCGTTTAGACACGAAACCGTTTCAGTCAAGCATGGCTCGTTTGAATTCTTAATGTTTCTATACCAGATTAGAAAGGGAATGGCTGACTTTGGTCATGCCACCTTGTATAACGTTGATATTTCCAATGGTTTTGCTCATTTAACTGTTTCAGACAGGGTGTTTCTAGAGAAACAAAGGAAAATGATAGATTCCTTGGATAATTTTGGGAGAAAAGTCCATAAACATGTGCCTGCAAACGCTTTATTTACGAAATACAGGTTGTCCTGGTAGTGCTTTTTTATGATAATAAAAATACTAATTCATTTAATTAAATTAATCTGCTCTACATATGGGGAAGACAAATATCAAAATATATAATTAAAATATTCATCACAGCTTACTAACTGGAACCTTATAATAATTTGGATTTTTCTTAGTATTGCTAGTAGGGATTCATCAAGCCAAGTAGCTTGACATTTTAACCTACTACTTGACTTGAAAATCAATGAAAAATTACGTACTTGAGCTTGACTTAACTTGATTTCAGATATTCATTGCTTTACTTGATATCAAGCTACTTGATATTACTTGAGCTTGATGTGCACGCGTTTTAGGGCATATATTTCTGCAATCGCGTGCACGCTTAGACTAAATAAGGGGAATCCTCGAGCACCGAGAGACTGAAGCATTCGCCAGTGTGACATTATTAGTAGTTTTCTCACATTTCTATGAAATCTATTCGAAAATTTTGGTAGTTTCAGAAATATCTTTCTAAACATGACCAAAATAGCCAAGGATTTTTTGTCAACTCCATCATCTTCAGCTCCTGTTGAAACACAATTTTCTGGAGCTGGTGTTACAGTTACAAAAACGCGCAATAGATTAGGCGGCGAATCGATAGGATGACTTATGTATCTGAATGGAAAATTATGAAATGAAACAAATCCTGGAGGTTTCTCAATATCGAGAAACTTCATAGTTTTTTTTTTAATTTATGTTTTTATTCCAAAAAAATGGATATTTTCGGTTATTTTATACAATGTGTTCGATAAATAAAAGTGTTTTTTCAAGGTTCCTTCTCATTTTATAATTTTTTTATTGATGTGATACTACACAATAAAACTGCTAATAATCAAGTAGCTTGATATGATTTGAGTATCATCCTGCAGAGTTGTATACAAAATTAGCATATCACATGATGAAAACTTCGAATTGGAATAACTATGACCGATTTAAGTTAAATATCTTATGAAGGAAAGGTGCTATGAAAAAAAAAGAAATCAAATTTCAACATTTTGCATCTCGAAAACAACTCGATCGGGCAAGCCCAAATTTATAGAACTTGTTTTCTCAGAATGATCCGAAGAATCTGCCATCTTTGTTTTTACCTTCAATTGAGGAACACCCTAAATTTGTATGCAATTTTCGAACTCCATAGTTGAATTAGCATTAGCGTCAAACGATAACTAGAGACTCACTCATGAAGAATTCTTAGTATATCCTCAGTACTTGTCTGTTTTTCTAGTATGCACTTCAAAAATATTATTCAAATAGTTCAATTCACTTATACCAAAGTTGTTAGTGTTTTCCAAAGACTTACCAATTCTTGAAAAATCGGAACATCTCAAAAATAGTAAGTTTTAAGCATACCAACTTCGAACAAATTTTAGAAAAACGAAACTTAACACAATTTTAAACAATCTGGAAATTCAATGAAAACAGGGTGTTATTTGAAGAAAAAACATTCATTTGGACATTTACACTTTTTTGGTACACTCCGTGTATTTATAATTAATTTGAGAATGTAACTCTGATGAAGCCTACAATGATACCCTGTCGAAAAAAAAAATTGAAAATTTCAGTGCTCAACCGTAAAAGAGCGTTGTATCAATGGCGGAACACCCTGTACACATGAATGTTTGGAGAAAGCAGGAAATTGTAGATCAATACAATATTTCAATTCAGGTGGATCTGATGTCATAGTGATATTCAGTTTTAATCGATATTCTGCTTGAATTTTTTGCTGTTCGGGCAAAGCAATTATGAGTTTTTCTGAATTTCATTTTCATTGAATACGTTTTTTCCTATAATCAGGGAGAACAAATATTGTAACGAATAAATTAAAGGATTCCCCATTAAGGAACACCAACGCAGTATTCGAGAAACGAAGATGCACTGAAAATTCCAAGTTTTTTTGTTTGCAACATAATTTATTTCGATCACGAATTGGTCAAGTGTGAATCGAATTTCATCGTTTCATATAATAACAAGCTCTAAATTCATCGTAACAAAATATAGGGCTCTTTTCAGCGAACGAGCGTCAAACAGTAATTGAATTTTGTGATAAAAATGAATTCAAATATTTATGATTGAACAAATCACATATTTTTACGATTGTTCGAAGTATCAAAGAACTATCGATCCACTCTGAACAAACAGGATTGGAAAAGGTCAGTATATGAACGTTTCATGTCAGTTTCAGTATTTTTACTAAAAATATTATGACAAGAGAATACTGAATATTTGATAGTATGCATAAATATTCTACGCGAAGGACCACCACACCGAATACCATTTCGCTGAAATTGAACAGAAAATCGATTCCAGTACAAGTTCCGATGAAATATGCATCCAATCTACCGGAAAATGAATTGATATAAACCCTAGCCGACTGCTGGAATGCTCAACGGCATATAAATTCGGATTAAAGTGAGATGATTTTTTGTTCTCTTATTTCTCTTGCTGTATGATACTTCCAACTAGGAACATTCTATTAGTATTCATTTATTGAAGCAAGAATCATGTATATGTATTCGATGCGTATTCAGTAGAACTACTTTTCATATAGTGAGGATTACATTCTGCGGTTTTAGCTATAGTTCCATTTACATTTTCGGAGAAGAGAACATCAATACATTGAATGATATTTCAATTCATAAAGTTGGGAATATGAAGCTGTTTATGGAAACATTCCCGAGAATAATGGAAATGTATTGTTGAAGAGAAATGAGTAGAATAGTAGAGAATAGTATGGATGATACGAAATGCTATCTTGAGTAACTTGCTTAAATGAAGTTATTATTATCTCCTTATTGCAAAGAAGGTTGTACAGGATGGGCAAATAAGCGAGGTAAGCGGCTATATCTCAGGATCCCCTCATCGTAGAGACTTGCGGTAAAAATTTTTACCACCAAACTGTACAAGAAAACACACTGGAAATTATTTGAAGTTCATATCTCTACCGCTTGGGGACCTAATAGCTATCGTCGAGTAGAAAAACCAATTTCACTCGAAAATGTTTCATATAAAGTTGAAGAACAGAAATCATCCCTCTAATCCTTGGAAAATTCTCTATCTTTTTGAATTATCACTTTCGATTTCACGACATCAAATAAGGGTAGGTGGAAGGGAGAAATCTGACTGATTGAAATGCCTATAACTTCAGTTTGGCTCAACATTTTCGAGCAAATTAGATATCGTCTAAGAGATAATATCTTGTTGATTGAGGACAAAATATACTCAGGATAAATTTGTTTTTGCTGCTTTCGATAGGGGGCGCTAAGTCATAAGTTCATTGTTTTGTTCATTTTACTTCGAAATTTCAAATGTGATTTGATTTTCTTAACAGAAACAGAAGTTCCATCAAATTTGCATGAAAAAACCTCAAGGTCGCAAAGTGAAAGTTTCAGACGTTCTGGAGTTATGACCGAGAGAAGATATTCTTCAACTGATGCACGGCGAAAAACCAAATTGTGTTCTTTAGGTTTTGACAAAAACAGAAATTCCATCAAATTTCTATGAAAGAACCAGAAGGTCGCAAAGCGATAACTTCAGGCATTCTGGAGTTAGATATGGCCGAAAGAAGACACAATTCAGTTTTTCAGTGCATCAGTTGAAGAATATCTTTTTTCGGCCATAACTCCAGAACGCCTGAAGCTGTCACTTTACGACGTTTTGGGTTTTTCATACAAATTTGATGGAATTACTGTTTCTGTCAGAACTTGAAGACACAATTTGGTTTTTTGCCGTGCATCAGTTGAAGAATATCTCCTTTCGGCCCTAACTTCAGAACGCCTTAAACTATAGCTTTGCGACTTACAGGTTTTTTCATGCAAATTTGATGGAATTTCTGTTTCTGTTGAAAAAATCCTTTTACATTTGAAATTTCGAAGTAAAATGAACAAAAAAATGAACTCATGACTCAGCGCCTCCTATCGAAAGAAGCACAAACAAGAAATTTTATCTTTCAGACGAGATCTAATTTGCTCAAAAATGTTGAACCAAACAGGCACTTCAATCAGTCAGATTTCTCCCTTCCACCTACCCTTATTTGATGTCGTAACATCGAAAGTGACAATTAAAAAAGATAGAGAATTTTCCAAGGATTAGAGGGATGATTTCTTTTCTTCAACTTCATATGAAATATTTTCGAGTAAAATTCATTTTTCTACTTGACGATAGCTATTAGGCCCCCTAGCGGTAGAGATATGAACTTCAAATAATTTCCAGTGTGTTTTCTTGTATACTTTAGTGCTAAAATTTTTTACCGCAAGTCTCTACGATGAGGGGATCCTGAGATATAGCCGCTCACCTCACTTATTTTCCCACCCTGTACAACAGTTTACAGTTTAAAGATGTTTTCTTACGGGAAATGTTCGACTCATAGACTTTCTTGTTCAGCATACTAAAAATTCAAAAAAATTAACCGGTGACAACTTCTCCGTTACGTTGCTGCCTGGTCCTTTGAGGAGATAGGCGAGATGCAGCAGCAGCACACTAACTGATGGTGCGCTAACCCCTAAAATGCGTATGGTCGATGAATAGACACGTTCAAATAATAAACTACGGGATTTTGAACATGGTCAAAGCAGCTGTTCGTCATGATTGTGAGTCCCACATGTTCGTTCCAGTTCATCCAGAAAATGTGTCGATGCTTATACAGTAAACACCACCAAGCGCAATTTCAGCATTCATCTGTTATGAATGTCAGAATGACGAGGACGGCCTGCTAATGAAAAACGACTCCCACACGTTTTTTTTTTTATAATCGGCAGGGATTATAGTATATTCGTGATAATGGAGTTGAAAAAAGTTATCGACTGTAGGATTGAGACAACAAAAATTATTGGGATAAACAGTCAGGTTAGAATTAGAAGACTCTTTTTAATTCATTCTAGCTTTGGCTAACTGTTTTATTAGTATAAATAATATAAAAATGGCTGACACCTGCTCTTGGTAATGAATGAAGAAAATACAAAAAGAGAACGAAGAAGTACAATTTCAAGTGTGTAATATCATACGATATTAATTATCTATCTGGTTAATGTATCAGCAAAAATGCCATCAACATAACCATTATCAAACAGAAGACTTCCACACTATTACGTAGGAATCATAATCGAAAGTAACCCAGGAGATTGCATATCATCGAGGGAGAGTAGCGATATAACGATCGTGTTAGGGATCATCAGTACCGCATAACTCAATCCAAGATGACGAACAAACGAAATAGCAGGCACCTTATTGAACGCTGGCAGACGCAAAGCAGTATGATTACTGCGATGCGCCACCCAGCGGACAAAAACCTAACTACTTCCTCCACGGGAACCTCAAAAAAGTAGATTCACTCGTCAACTAGGAAAATCTCCTGGGTTACTGTCGATTATGATTTTTACGTAATATCGTGGAAGTCTTCTGTTTGACAATGGTTAAGTTGATGGCATTTTTGCTGATACATTAACCAGATACCCCAAATAGATAATTAATATCGTATGATATTACACACTTGAAATTGTACTTCTTCTTTCTCTTTTTGTATTTTCTTGTTTTATTAGCATTTTCAGGAATGATTAAGTTGAGCTTAACCTTAATGTTAGTTTACTCATACAGATTAGCACTCAGACAACAATCAAAAATTACAACTGTTATTACCAACAATAGATTTTCAATTTCAGATTGAAGACAAAGAAATCTGAAATTGAAAATCTGTTGTTGGTAATCACGGTTGTTATTATCAAGAAGACATAATTTCGATGTGTCTATCTATGGACTTAGGCCCAGTTTCACCAAACAGCACTTGATCCCAGATTGATTAAACTCCGCTTGTTACTAAAGCAGGCTTAACAGTGTTTTCTGTTTCACCATGCATCAACCCGTCCAAAGTTGATCGCGATTAACCAAATCGCGATTAAATAGTCAGACCATTTGGCAACGTTGTGAACAAAGAGTTATATAGTGTTCTGTATTCGTATTAGCAGTGATGACCTCCATTGACGCTAGGTGTCAGGTGTCATTCATTCATTTAGTTTTATTTGTAAAAAAAAATTAACATATAATATTTGTTGAGTTTTGAAATATATGCTCTTTACTGTGATCAGCCAAGTTCCTGTTAGTTATGTTTATGTAGCCTTTGTATAAGAAAATAATTATTTATCACTTTTTTAATAAGTAAACAAGATTTTCATTTATATTTTTTAATGTAAATTATTGGTTTCCTCTAATGATTTTTGACTGAATGTATGTAAAAAATATTCACATTTTATGTTTTGTTATACAATTAAAGTTGATTTTGTACTTGAGAGCTTTAATTATCCCATTTCACAAAACCACACATTCTGTAAAAAAAACTATTTAAGTAATTTTATTAACTGATTTATTTTTATTAACAAGTTTAACTGCTTCTTAAATAATATTTCAATCAAACATATCAATAAATTATTCTTTGCAATAAATTTCATAAAACACAAAAACAAAGTTTACGGCTATTTTAAATGGGAAATATTGTGCCTATACATATAGTCATATTTTGATAAAATTAGAAAAAAATTTGCTGGCTGCGAGTGATTTTTTTTTCTTTGTCAGCTGTTTTCAATGTCTTAAGTCCTATTGATCCTGCCTCACTTCTGGATGTGGATCTTCCGCAATCTCTTCATGTTCTTCCACTACAACCCTTCCAATTTCCCTGCGCTGTCGCTCTAGCATTACCAGCCTGAAATATACATATAAATTAGCATTTGCTTTGCTATTATAGAAATGCCAAAATATGTTCAATAATCTTCAGGCCGGACACAAACCTTGTGAAGTATTGATGAACCATAGTACGTCTTTCTCGGTGCTCAGGGTAATCTCTCCTCTCGTTCAATGGATGACCTAAGACTGCTATGGGATTTTGTCCCATGTCTCCCTGAGCTATTATAACATCCCATGGTGCTGGTAGGTTGGCTTCAAACTCAGCATCAAAAGGTGGGACATCTTCCCCACGTCTTCGTAGGACATTATGAAGTACAGCCGTTGCCACTATTACAGGAAATACTTTATCCAAATCGATTCTAAAACCTAACGATAATACAGGAAAGCGTCTTTTCCAAACTCCAAACATTCTTTCCACAGGGTTTCTCGTTCTGATTTGATATTCGTTGTATAATTGTTCCGCAGGGTTCAAACAATTTTCAAAAGGAGTCATGAAATACTTGGTACAGGAATATCCACTATCTCCTACTAGGACAGCATTTCCATATCTGTCATCATCAAACATAGCTTTCCGATAGCAATTACGGAATATGGTGGAATCATGACTACTTCCAGGCCACCTCGCAACTATGTCTGTGAATTCAAGTTTGGCATTGCATATAGCCTGAACATTCAGTGAAAAGTAACCCTTTCTGCAACGAAACAGCTCTGCATTATCACCACCTGAAAAATGACATAAATTTAATGAAACAGTGGGAGAAGAATCATTACATGTAGGAGGAAAGAAGGACGTACCTGGAGTTTTAATTTTAACATGAGTGCAATCGATGGCACCCAAAACCCTTGGAAAGCTTGCAATTCCGAAAAATTCAGTCTGTGTTTTTCGAATTTCCTCCTGAGTTTCAGGGAATGTTATATGCAGTGGACGGAGAGAGGCAATAGCAGTACTCACTCGATGAATTATTCTGTGGGCTGTCGATTTACTAATTCCAGTGAAGTCTGCAACTGTAATTTGGTGACAACCAGTAGCATAGTATCGTAAGGTGCATAGTAACTGATTCATTGGAGAAACAGAATTATTCCTGGAAATCAATAGGAAACGCAAAATCAGTGTATCAAACTATATAGCAAACATAACCTCAACAATATCAGTAGCCAATTCAAAAGGAAAATGAAACATTAAAACTTACTTGTCGTTTGCAAATTCAATTTGTTCCTCAATTGAACCCAGTATTTAGAGTGCAGCTTTTTTTGAGAGACGGAATCTTTTCTCAAAATCCGCATTGTCCAAATTTTGGAAATGATCTTCTCTTTCTCGGATCCATCGAGGACGTCGAACGACAAATTCTTCATCACTATCATCATCTTCAAAGGCAAGATCATATACTCGTCGAAAGGCCATTTTAACGAAATTTCCGGAAAAATAATTACATAGACAAGAGTTCCAAATAATTATTAATCTCAGCTTGAAAGGTTATAATCCTCCAAAAATGGCCGATTAGTGCTAAATCGCGATTGGTCGATTAAATGGCGCTTTGGAGTGTGGTGAAACGCTACATTACATTAATCGTGATCTAAAGCCTCACTTAAGAGCTAAGTCAAGATTAAAGCATTTGGTGAAACTGGGCCTTAGAGTTAGGACGAGGTTTAAAGCAGATTAATTGACCAAACACCATGTCACAATTCACTTAGCCAGTTAATTTTTGAGTACCTACTATAACTATAGATTCTATTCAATGTTTGCGGAAGGTCTTAATCCAAAATATCAATCTGATAAATTATCTTGTCATAGAATTTCTAATCCCGTTGAGAAAAGTGGAGAAAAAGTTGTAAAGTGATTTGGTGCAATAGGCTCTATCATTGGATTGTGGTGCAACAGTAATATGTTCACTTTGAGAATTTGACAAGATATAAAGGGAAAATTGTGAAGTAGTTGGATGAAAACACTGCTGCATTCTTTCAATCTCAGGGATTTGATCGTTGCAAATTTTTTCCACCCATTGGGGTGGAAATAACTTAAATATTCTCAGGGTCATGAATGGGTAAAATTTTTCCTGTATTGGCAGAATAATTACAGACATCAGAATTCTCCATTCCCATCGAAATGATTCTGTGGAATTTTACATTCGACTGAAAATCCAGTAGAAAGCTGGTCATGGCTGTCGATCTGAAAGATCTTTAGCGAGTCTGTCTCGAGCCAATATTTAGGTGCGCCCTCTCCCGGGGTATTGTGTTTCGTCCCGAGATCGCTGGTGGACTCATCGGTTAGGCTATCCAGCGATCTCTGCCTAAGACACACCTTCCCACCCTCGGGTGAGAAGTGAATCGGTTGCTTTGCGTCGACCCCTTTAAATACGCCGGGGCCGATGTTGTGTGGCGCATTACGACCATGGCGCCATCTCTGAGCAAACCGAGTCACTACAGATCTATGTATATCATTGGTACCTTTAAAAAATAAACCACTGTATAAAATGTGGGGTGGCGTTTATTTCACCAATCATTCTATCCTCAGTTATTCCAGGATAACTTTCGAGAAAGGAAACAGAAACCTTCAAATTTTCGGGGTATGTTTAAAACTGAATTAATTAATGATCCAAATTTGGGAGTGGTTTGATATTCATCACCGTTTGAAATTTTGAAATTCCATCTAATTCAGAAGTAGTTTGTTGTAACAGGGTGGCTTACTTAAACTATGATCGAACCTAATCTTCAGGGCAGGTATCAAGGTGCCATCGCTCTAACACACATTTTCGACATGGCTCAGGGCTCTCACTGGTATCACTTAGATTTAGATCTTGTATAGTAGGACAACTGTGTTTGTTATAATTAACTCTACATCCTGGTATTTTTTCTAACAGTAGAAACTCTAGACAATTAAACATCTATAATATATAAAGCCGTTCGTGTAAGAAGATAGAGTTGTCGTTAATGAAGTTAACGTTTGTTGGACAATAATTCCGTATTTCTGAAACTAAATTTATCTTGAGATATTCTTGAGTAATTGAAGATATTTATTATAGGAACTTTTTACACATATGTTTCAACCAACCGTATCTTCTCTCAATCTTCAATATGAACTCACTCAATAACAGAATAAGACTTCATCACGACATGGAGCTACAAGACATGTAGAATAGATTAAGATTGCTCTATAAATTCAAACGTTTTCATTCGAGAACGATCATTATAGAATGGATCGCCTCCGTTGGATATATTATAGAATGACTAATTGCCGCTACTGATATTTCGAATTTTCATTCGCATACAGTTTATCTCTCGCACATACGGTTGTTACTGGCGCAAATGTTCTCGATTTGCATCTTTATCGCCTTTAACTCATTTATGTTTCTGGCATAGAATTATTTGCAATGAAAAAAGTAGAAAAGCGAAGAAGTGAAACTTCAGAGAATTAAATGGTTCAGGATAATGTGCTAAATTTATTTGTTCACTTAACTTTTTTTTTCTTTTCACTGTATTCGCAACATTGGAATCAGTTCAATACTGTTACCTCACATAATACCTTATTGCAATAGTTGATTTTATTCATTTCAATCTCAAGCTATAGATATAGATTATATTGGCCTGTGTCAAATGAATAGGATGTAGTTCTCAGGCGATCACTCATAATCAAAATGTATTGCATACACGGAATGTGAATTATAAACACATATAGGTTGTTGCAGCTCCACGATACTTGTAGACAAAATATAGCATTTTAACATTGGCCTGTATTTTCATCTTCAGATGCCTTGTTTATATATAGGAGAATGAGTGTAATTCTTATCATTTTACAGGGTGAGTCGGGAGGAACGGGCCAAACTACAGAAGCGTATTGCACGTGAAAATAATTAAAAAAACTCTTATGTTCTTATACGATTCTCATTTGTTTTCGAGATTCAGTGCGTTGAAGTTAGAATTTTTCTCAAGTTTTTCTCTTATAATATCTACACTTCACCAGATATTCAACTGAAACTCGGCATAAATAGTATCATTTATCGTAGTAGTAGTAGAATTCATACCATGTGACATGCCAATTAAGATAGCAAATCCACAGGGTGATATTTTCTCTGGGACACTGTCCACTGTTTTCCTCCAGAAATTTTTATTTGTGAGCCACTGTTAATTTAAAAAAATGTGAAGAGAATCTTTGTTGATATACTAAACTTTATGAAATTTATGAACACTTTTTTGTTTCTTGTAGTTTTCTCGTATCTGTTACCGATTTCTAAAAAAAAAAATTTAAACGATTCTCTCGAAATCCTCAGAAAAATCTAAATTGTCCTGAAAAATCCAGGTAAGCTGTGGTGAATAAATTCATCATAAGTTTTTATGGTGATTTTCCCGATCTGTAGCAATGATTCATAGAGATTCGATAAACTCGTATAATCATTAAAAAAAATGGATTTAAACTTCAACTGGTATCTCGAAAACTAATGAGAATCGTATACGAATATATGTTTTTTTTTAATTATTTTCACGTGTAAAATAGGCTCCTGGAGTTTGGCCCGTTCCTCCAGACTCACCCTGTATACCTTCAATAATATCAGTTTCAACATAAATATTGAACTATTTTGTTAAAAGAGAGGAAAAAATGAATTGAACGAATGTGATTTTGATAAACAGCAACTTAGAAATTTGTCATCAGATAATTGAGGTGTGGATGGAATTATTGGTTAATTTTAGGTGAATTAGACCTACCACAAAGAAAGCTTATGAAGGTTTTCTATATACGATCAAGTAGCAACTCTACTATCTACATATTAAAATAAAACCTTCCACGCAAAGTTTCGTAAAAAACTAAATGAATTTTAACATAAGAGTAAATGCTTCTCTCTCTTTTTTATTGATACACTCCGAATTAGTTACCAACTCAAAGTATTAAACCTAGATAGAGGGAGGAGCATATGTCATTTTCAGTAAGCAAATTTTGTTCCCAACAAGAACTATAAATTTTGACATGAAGTGAGCGGGAATGAAAACATATCAGTGATACGATATTTCACTCAATTTGGGAGTTTCTCCACAAAGAATGCACTTCTTATGTACCAAAGTGAATCAACGTTTTATATTAACTCAAAATATTCTGAAATAAATGTAGGCTTGGTTAATCGATCGTCTAGACTCTAGAGGTATGATTCGAATATTCTAGAAGAACTAGAATCTGAGAAACAGATGTAACACACACATCGGGCATAACCGTCTTGTTCTGGAACTTTCCCAACCCCCGTAAATCTCTTAAGTTTTACAACCGACATGACACATTCTTCGACACCCCGAAGAATAACACATCCTCTTTACATTATGTGCAATAACAATTCGTTCCCTGTAAATCGATTGAAACTGTCATGCCCTCGATACTAAAAGAAACTAATAGATCTCCAAGCATCCGGTTGACCATCTCAATTCGTTACAAGGAATAATAACTGGATCCTACATTGATACCTAAATATCACAAATTCAGAAAATAAACTTCAAGCGCGTCAAACCACAAGAAAAAAACCGATGACACTAGAAGAGCCAATGTTGCCAAATCTTGGATTTCAGCAGGTAGATACAGAAGAAAATAGTAAACTTTCTGCTCATTATAAATTCGTTAATTAGAAAAAATATCGGATTCCGAATATTCGAATTTGCATATTTAATCGGGAATCACTCAAATAAATATATTTCATTCAATATAATATACATTTGAAAATATATCACAATCCGACAACGTAATCTGACCAAGTTGGGGACATGTAAAAATTGCGTATACTCCCTCTATGTTTAATACTCTACGGTTACCAAAATCTGCGGTGGATACTTCCATTCCAAAAAGAATAATCACTATTGATGGATAATTGGCAGATTCTTGATCTCTTAGAAATTCGAACAAAGGATTGGCTCTTCGAATCTTTTTTACCCTTCGGAAATAATTGAATATCCCTATCATTTGGAGACTCCTTAGATTCGTCGATTCTCAGAGATTTTTTTAGCTAAATTATTTATTCGATTCAAATCGGCTTCCAGTGCACCGGAAAATCATTTAAAATGGCCAGAAGCTACGCTGGATGAGATCGTCAGAGCTTTTCAACTGTACGATGCGATTAGGACAGGGGGAAATCGCATTGATTAAACCGGTCTTCAGAAAATGAAAGCGTGCAGGAAATTGGTAAAAATGAATTTGGAGCGTGAACTTGAAAATCATCGACTATTCATATGGAAAATATGCGTGATATTTTCGTATTCACCGAGCTGGTCTTTAGAGAATGTGAGCGCAGGGGAAATTGGTGAAAATTAATTTGGGGTATGGATTTGGAATTCATCGGATATTCAGTTATAATATCACTCGAGCATAGTCGATTATACACGAGACGGAATTCGCGAAACATCACGAGAGTGCAGCTCGAGTGGTGTTTCGCGAATTACGTCGAGTGAAGAGGTTCGTATAATCGAAATTTATTGTCTATGCTCGAGTGGTATTCGTTACGATTATTTAACGAATAATTCCAATAACTATAACCAAAGCATGACATTTCACTGAGCTCGACTCAGCGAATGTCCAAGAATGTTATGGAAAATCACTTAAAGATAAAGGGTACCTAGTTGCTTTGATACTTTTAGACTTCAGCAAGGCCTTTGATACTCTAGATCATAAACTACTTTTGTCTAAATTGGAATATTATGGCTTTGATCAGAGTGCTCTCAGGTTGTTTGAAACTTATTTGTCCGATCGCTCTCAACGAGCGCGGTTGGATAACAAACTTTCTGAGTAGCATATTCTTTCTGCTGGTGTACCTCAGGGGTCCATCCTTGGACCTCTTTTATTTATAATATATACATCTGACGTGTTCAAGAATTGTTCATTTTGCAAGATGCTGTAATGTTACAATTGCCCATGATACTCTAAGACTAATTTCTAGGGGTGGTTTGGCTTATTTGGCAACAAAACTCCTACCCAAGTTTTTCCAAATTTAATAAAATTAAAATATACAATGATCGATCCTTTTCACTCTAAACAAACAATGAAATGAAAACTTAACTTGAGTCGGTTTCAAATGAGATACTCTGCTATTAGGATGGAACCTCTTCTGTAAATTATCTTCAGCCTTCTGAACACCAGTTCTTATCAGGAAGCTATAGTACTTCAATCCTCATTCAACGAGGTTGATGTGATAATCCCAGGTATTACGCAGGTATTCTTTCAGATTCAGGACCTAAGTTGGTTTAACATACGTACTATTCCAAATTCTGTATCTCAAGGAAGTACTTCTTGATATGTTTTAATCCCAAGAAAGGTTTCTGTTGTTCCAATTCCACGGGAGGATTTCTTTGTTCCAATCTCACGGGAGGTGCGAGAATCCTGACACAATTCTCACCGATGAATCAGATTCCAAATCTCAAATTAAATTAATAATGACTGAAATCTAAATCTTAGGTACGTATTCTTGCTGAAGTCTCAATAATCATTGAAAATCTTTCAGAAGATTCTCTCTAGATCCGCGCATCTGCGTTCCGACCGATCGATGGTACACGATATGATACGATTAATTGACAAATTACCGCTTCTTTGAAAGTTCCAGTAGCGTAACATGGAATGAAGCGTGCAAAATCGTTGTTATGCCGATGACACCCAGTTATATCAGGGTTTTCTACCTGATGATTATTTGGATGAACCTGATAGAATTTCGAGTGATCTTGAGCTAATATATTCATGGTGCACTGCACACAAGATGAAATTGGATTCAGATAAATCTAAACTCCTTTTATTTGGCCCAAAAGAGCGTATCAAGTTTCTAAAAGCAAATTTCAATATATCAATCAATGGAACTTGCGTTCCTATTGTGGAGAGTGCAAAAAATTTGGGTTCACTTACTGACCACAAGCTCAAGTTCAGCGGTCATGTGACATCCCTTCTGAAAAGGTCTTTTGCTGCTTTAAAACTCCTCTATTTAAATCGTGAATTTCTCAGCCCAGGTCTTCGTTTAAAGTGAGTGGAATCATTTGTACTGTCCCACTTCAATTATGGTGACTTTGTGTATGGTTTCTGTCTCGACGCTTGGGACAGAAAACGAATTCAAAACTATTGGTGCAGATCCATTTTGGATCTACCGAAGTATTCCCTCAACATATCTCAAAAAATAAACGAACTTGGCTGGCTGAGAATGGAGAACAGGGTAAAGGTTCACATACTTAATTTGGTACATAAGATGCTTGACACTGGATTACCTATTTATCTTCGCCTTCTTCTGAATTTTAGAGGTGACTTAGCTGATCGTTCTCTCAGACATGCAACAAGTCTGCATATTCCCAGACATTTCACATCTTTTTCCCAATGTTCGCGGAGATCTTGAAAGCCCTCAACGAGATTTATTTTGTCCCAATCAAAAAGCACGACAAATATGCACTGTGGATATCCGATTTGTAGTGATAGAGTAGTGATATATAACAAAATAACTTTATTTACCCAACAGGAAAGTTCCCAGTAACCGTGTAACAAATGACATCAACTCGAAGAAAATACATGTGAATTCCCTAAAAAACTAAATGAAATGGCAAGTACTTCAAAAAAATGATAGATTGAAGAGGAAAAAAAAATATATAATAAACAACTACAATAGACTAATATTAACTTCGTTAGCACAATCACAAAGCCGATACACTGGTGCTCGTTGGAGAATGTTGGTCCGAGGCGTGGGTAGACTAAAAGTTGGAGAACCTCTGGCTGCCATCCTCGGGGCGTGAAAGTTTACCCGAGAGAGTAGAAATGGACAGACAATCCTTCTACTCAACATTCTTGGGCGAATATCGAGCACTGATGAACCTGCGAACCTGATATTCGAATGTAGCACCAACTAATTAATATTTAATTTTTTTTAGTCTAACCAACTTTGTGAATTTTTTAAATATTTCTTCAAAAATATGTGTCGACAGTTTTTCCAGAAGAGTTTTTTGAAAAATTGTAAATTTTACGATGGTCCCGTACAGGGGTGTTTCAAAGCAAGTCCCATATTATAGGATTAAATCACTGTGATAGCATTCCCTTCTGTATATTTATCTCCAAAGGAAATACTCTCGGAATTCTTCCATAATAAATAGCATCATATGCTTTTCTATTTGCATGAATATTATCTTCGCTGAACACAAAATTTGTTAGGATATTATCTGCTTACATTCTGCTTCCTAGATCGAACGGATTAACATAATTTCATTTGGGATAAATCCCAGTTTATATCGGCCTTAGGGTGTTATGGAAATGCACCAGCAAACTCAATAAACTATAAAAGGATGGCAAGGTCGAAACGATATTGTTAAAGGAAGTACTTAAATATATTGAAGAATTGAATTTTTCACACTTATTGACAATTTTTTTTTAGTTCACAGGCAACTTCTTGTAACGGCCGTACATTGTAAAATTCATATGCAGTTTGAGAGAAATTTGGTCTATCTTACAAATTTAAGTTATATGTACCTATTGTAGCTCATGACAGTATTTTTTTTATCACTTGTCTTCTTCTTCCCCTTTTGAATTGGACTGTGTGCTGTGTCTTTTGTCTTCTCACTGTTATTGTCTCCTGTGACATCGAGTCCTTTGAATATGCTTAGCACTTGCTTCATGTACTGGTTGTATTACACGTTTATCACGCCATAAGTACTTTTGCATCTTCTAAGCTGACTAGTCAATGGTGTTCAGCTGTCTAATCCTCCTGTTCTATCTGTTTGTTTTCAGAACTCTCCGTGGTTATTTCATCACTTGGCTGTGTTGATTCAGCTCTTTCATTTTTTTCCATTTGAAGTTCTGTATCCTGAGTTTTCTATTTTTTTCTTCTCGTGGGCTTGTCTTATTCTCTTCTCTAGTTTTTCTACTCTGTGTTCCTGATTTTCAGGAGTTATTATTAGTGATTTTCTTTCGTAGTGTTACCCTTTTTTTTCAGTCTGCGAAGTTTTGCATTTGCATTTCTTTTGTTTTTGGCCCGCGTCCCAATCTGAGTTCTATTGGTTTGTGGTCAGATGTGCTATATTTCATTGTTTTCAGCGTGAACTCTTGGATAATATTCGTCATTATAATTTTATTGTATACTTCTGGAAAACCATTAGTCTAAAAAGGTCAGTAACACCCTGAGCAGCGACAACCTTATGCCAACTACGCCCAAAGAAAATGGTATGTTTCATGGAAAGTACTTGACATATCCTTGGGACGAAAGAAATTCAGGGGTGTATTATTTATTGCCTTCATATATTTACCATTTCAGCACATTAATGCTTAAAGCCTTCTCACCAACTCCCAATATATCATTTGGTTTGAATTTAGCAACGGAAATTTGTTCCGTTGTGAATCGATTATGACCAAAGATTCCTTCGATCCTAAGGGGGTAAAAATTTCCACTTTCACATATACCAATTTCGGCGTGAAGCATGAAATCGATGCCACATATCATATTTGCGCTATTTACAGGCATATTCTATTAGAATTGATGGGCATGGTTAACCCGTGTATTCTTAAAACGCATCGCAAGTCTAATTTCCGATAATCTATTTACTTCAAGGAATTATTTTATTATATAATAATAATGTAATAATTATATAATTATTACGTACATGAAGGATTTTCAACTCTTTAGAATATATATAGAATATTTTAATGTTGGTTCATTATTTATAATGATAAATCTTAAGTATTGTGCCAAGATGAATTTTTTAAACTGTGAAACTTTCAGAGTTAACGTTTTTGATTGTGTAGAATTCAAAAACCGAATAAAAAATCCGTCCGTTTGATGTACGCCGTCCAGAGCTTTTCTCAAAAATATGAGAGGTATTCACATGAAAATCAGTTATTATGAATTTTGAATGACAAAAATCAAAGAATGAAATTATGAAAAATTAATATTTGGAGAAATATAATACTCATAATACTGAAATGTCAAATAATTATTGGCGTGATCGTACTATGTACAATATTTTTCAATGGTATTTTAATTCGCATTACTTTTAATTTTGAACCATATTCATCGGACCTATATGCGTAATTATACTCGAATTTATAAATCAGTCAACAGATTTGAACAGCTTTTGATACTTTCAACAAAAGAATTCATATTAACCTCAGACTCTTTATACTTAATAAAAATATTTGAAAATGATAATATTGACGGAGCATTATTGAATATATGCAAAACCATTTTTTTTGACGTTCTGCTTTTTCAAAGATATCGATATACTAAGAATTGGAAGAAACAATGAACTATAATGAAAAATTTGCAGTATTTTTGTAGAAGTAACGCATTTTCACATTGGATTTTCCAAATGAGTTAAGACCAAGGCAGTTAACTTTGATCTATACCATTTGGACTGACAGAAACATTATAATTGACCAATCGTTTCCTTGCTTTAGAACTAAATTGTTACTTTTATGGATATAATGGCTTTATAATGAAGGTTTCTTGCTTAACCTCACAGCTTATCGATGCGTTAGTTTAGAAAGAAAAGTCTCATTGCTGAGAGAACTGTATATTTTTTGGACCTTTTTATCCGAATTTAAGATTTGGTCACAATATCTGCAATTTTGGATGTTTCAGTCAAGACCGTGCACAAACGATGTGGTTTGACTCACTGATGTCGAATACACCCTGAAATTCTCGACGTATGTAGGTATATAAGATAACTTTCGAACTATATGGACTAGCAACTTGAAATTACCAGGGAAGGGGTTTGGATCTTGAATGCCTCGGTTGAGATCGTTATCGGGCAAATTCCGACTATCGCTATTCGAAATATTGTTTTTTTTTTGTTAATTTCAAAACTGCCATTCAATCACGATGAAATTTAGCATATAGATCTGGAATGGTAATTTGAAGACTAGTGCAATAGTTTATGTTGATCGTATAACCAGCACCAAAAGAAATTCAAGAATACCTAATATCGGAATATATTCTCAAAGCTTCATCAGAACTATGAAAATTCAAGCAGAACATTGAAATGAAACTCTATGTACAAACTCGCAAAATTAGGAGAAGGTACAAAATCTTTACCAAGATTGTAGTTCATTTTCTCTTGAGTCGTTTGGCATATTTAATTTATATATTTTGATGACTGACAACGGACGCTGTAAAGATTTTGGAGCGTTGAAATGAAATAACAATTTCAAGTTCCGTACAAAATTTTGAGATGATCCTATTCTCAGAACCATTCGGAAAGGATATTGGGAAAAAATATCCAATATTTCCAGGACTGAAGATCTGGCTTTTTGCGATATTTCCTCTTTGAAGCGTCATCAGAACAATATAAAATTCAAACAAAACATTGAAATGAAATTCTATATGTAGATACACTCGAAAAATTTGGAAAAAGTACAAAATCTTCACAAGGTTTGTACTTATTTTTCCTTAATCATTTGGCTTTTTTGTTTATATATTTTATTCACCATAAAAGGGAAGGAGTTAAGATTTCAGAGCGTTGAAAAGAAATTACAATTTCAAGCTCAGGGCAAAATTCCAAGGATTTCAAGGAGGACATTTTCAGAATCTTTCGAGGGGAATATTGGAAAGAAATACCCAATATTTTTAGGACTGAAGATCTTGCAATATTTCTTCTTTATAATGTCATTGAAATAATCAGAAAATTCAAGCCGAACATTGAAATGAAACTGTATATATATACACCCGCAAAATTAGGAGAAGGCACAAAATATTCACAAACTTCATAGTACATTTTCTCTTGAATCATTTGGTCTTTTTTGTTAATATATTATATTTTATTGGCCATAAAAATGAAGGAGTTAAGGTTTCAAAGCGTTGAAATGAAATAAATATTTCATGCTAAGTGCAAAATTTCAAGTTCATCAGATTTTCAGAAGAATTGGAGAAGAATATTGAAAAAAATATCCAATATTTCCAGGACTATATACACAATCTCAAAATTAGGAGAAGGTACAATATCTTGTAGTTCATTTTCTCTTGTATCATTTGGCATATTTCAGCAATTTTATGTATGTTATAAGTTTTTTCGGATCATTTTTTTTTCTTTTCGGAAAACACCATATTTAAAAAAATCGAATTGAAAAAATCATTACTTGTCGATATGTAACTTTTAACAGCACTGAGTACTGTCCTTTCCAAAATTCATGGACGAGAAAATGCTTCATTTTTACGATGAATGACAGCAAAGACACTGAGAATTAATTTGATAGCCAATAAACTGTATATCGGAAGAAAACAATGCAGTCATAACAATCTAATGAAAGATATCTTCTGAACGACAGCTCACAAATAAACTACCCCTGGTTTGATCGCAGTTCTTCCTCTTCCTTCATTCCACACTGACCTTGAGGAATTTAATAAAAAAACCCTCGTTTTCCACGTCGAATAACAAGATAGTAGTAATGAAGTTAACCTTAATTTACTTGTTAACCAGAATTTAATTTGGCATGAAATGTGAAGCGTTGGGATTTTTCTGTTCGTTCATCGATTTGTTTGTATTTGTAGTGGAATTATACACGTAATTAACTTCTGTATCATTCTATCAGGCAGAGTTTACAACCATTAGACTTGTTGATTGGGTCATTTGGTGTTTCTAAATATTCACAAAGTGAATGGCGTCCTCAATGGAAGATCATTATTTGAAGTTGAAGACCGCAATAATTGGAAACATTGAATTGTTTTCGGGAATTCTGTTGAATATAATTTAGATTAACTCACTTCTCTGTCTAGAAATTATGGAAATATATAAATGAGATTCAAAACATTTTAATTTCTTGAATCCAAAAATGTAGCTGGGAAATTTAATAACTGATTTCAAATGTGATTGACAGCGTCTTACATTTTGAAACACTAGTGTTTCAAAATGTAAGACTCTTCAAATCTTTAAAATGAAATTTCTGCTCTAGGTTTAATCATTTTCATAAAGTTCACAGTAGTTCCTCCTCATTCATTAAAGCAAGGAAATTAACTCAGTTAATAGAAATGCAGAAAAAGGTACGATGTAGCGAAACCTTCTGACACAGAATGAAAAAGTGGAAAAACATAGATCCCTTGACTCTTATGGTTTTTCGTCTAGAGGTTCTGATCTAAATAAAAATATATTCGCTCATCTACTCAACCTCAAACAGTTGAATATATACAATTTAGTTATCAAACATGAAAAACTAACACCATACTCTAGCTATTCAGGGATACTCATTGTGTATTGAATATCCCAATATTTCATAGCAAACTCTGGAAGTTCATTGTAATGAAGATGGAGCTCAGGAAATTGAAATCTTATTCTCGAGGAATTGTCAAAAGTTCTAGAAACTTGTTCCTGGGATTGTTTTCCACAGTCTGCTTCCGATCCAGATGTCTGGTTGCAGAATTACCTGAAATGATATTAAATTACTCATTTACTTTTCATTTCAACCGATGATATTGATTCTGATATTGTTTAAGATTTGATACTAATAAATATATTAAAAAGATTTATAAGGCTTTCAAAGTAAATCTGCCACTATTCGAACTGTTGAACTACAGATGTCACATTATGATGTGACATCATATGCAGTACTGGCAAAACGGTAGGTTGGGATGGTTATATCAATGTATTGGAGGAAATTCCACTGAAATTCAACAAACATATTCATGGAACAGTACTTGCTTTTTTCCTTCAGAACTTTTTTTTGTGAACCACTGGTAGTTCAAAAGAAGATGAAAATAAACTATGATCAAAAACATGACTAGTTATGTTATGGCTGGAACCTTCTTTTTTCGTTAGTACCAAGCTTCGAAAGATGCGTGCCAAAATTTTACTACAGAGTTGAATCTGAATCGAGATATTGAAGGTTGAGTGAAACTTCATTTGTTGTTTGAAAAATCGATAAAATGATTTTCGTGTACTGGTAAAACATTTCTTTTTTGATGGGAAAAAATACTGTGTGAGCAAAACAATGGCTTGATAAAAGTTACTCAGACATCGCTCCACCGACAACAACGATTGAAAAGTGTTCCAGTAAAAGAAATTTGGCTCTAATGAAGCGATTAAAGAGGTTAAACCCTATTTCGGAAGCGTAGACGAATATTAACACCGAAAAGATATCAGAAAGTTAGAGAAGCATTGTATTACTCTTTAAGATTACTATGTTAACGAATAAAGTAGAATTTTCAAGAAAAAATGTTTGTTTACTCTTAGATCCGAAAGTAATTGAGTGTAGTGTTAATACTAAACTTTTTGATCTTGCAATTTTGTCGTATTTACTACCGATTTCGAGAAATTTTTTTTTCGGGTATCGCGTTTTCGTGGGGATTATCAAAACTCTGATAAACGACAGACGAGAGCTTTATTGTGGTACAGCACTTGATGAGTGCATACTATCTCAACTGGTCATCACCTCGTGACTTACTTCACTCTCTTGTTCCCAGTTTTATACCTGGGTTAAAAACATAAAATCATATAGTACACCGCGAATTTCTTCTTCCTTTTCTTATTCTCTAAGTTGTATGCCTGCGAAATGGTAACATGGTACCTACACACTTATTAGGGTAGGGGAAAGATATTCTCTATTGTATCTTTCAGAGAACCTAATGAATGAGTAAGTTAAATGCACAAGTACCACGAAAGACCATTTTTAAACTAATGCAGGTACATTTATATTAAGTATTGTGAAGACAATTTCGGCTTGACACAGACATTATTTCTAATTGCTTTTTGTCGCCACAAGTTCTGAGCATATCTCTCGAAAACCTCAGGAAAATCCAAATTATCATAAGAATCCGATTCGTATTCTTGGTGTAATGGATTAGTGAATTATTATTTTTTTCACTCAATTCATTTATTATCTGTAACAGTGTTTCATCAAGATTTGATAAACTGATATATAATCACAAATAAAGAGTATTACACGATATATCCTGTATCTCGAAAATAAAGAGTTCGTGGCATTTTTTTCTTGAAATGGAAAGCATACTCTCATTTTTGTTTGTACCGCCTATTCTGAAATAACGTGTTAATTATATATTCTAGATGAAGCAATGTCATTGGTACTAATGCTGAGTACTTCGACAGGAGCTAGGATAGGTGGTGAAGAACGAGATTAAGTTGAACTCAATGCCGACGTCTCCTGTCCAAGTACTCAGCATGAATAACCAAGGACGTGATTCTTACTTCATTTATTGGTACTCTTCATCACGTTCTGAAATTTCCAAGGTTGCCTTCCAGAACATAACAATAATAATCTAGCTAGTCATAGTTCACTTAGTGTTACATTAGACCATCCCCAATTCCCCCAACTGATTGATATAGAGCACAGTCAACGCAAACTAGCTCTAGATCCCGATTGCTCGATTAGTAACCACAACAACAATCACAAACTCAGCAGTTATACACGAGATTATTAGCTACACGTAAACATGACCCGTTCACAACACACGAACACAATCACACCATCAAGGATCTAGATTCTTAGACACTAGCATTGTGCACGTAATTACAGGAGGGCTGCGGTCAGTGGCTGCCCTTGGAGGCAGAGCTGCTGATGAGCGACGGAGAGGTGGTGGGCACGGAGAATCCCACCGGACATTCGCTGCTGGTGGACTGCCGCTTCGAGTTACCTTTCGGTAAGTGCAGTTTTTATTGATGTAGGTAGTCTTAGAGAAGAATGACACGGGACGATGTCTTTGTGTTTTTTTCTTACGAATGATAGTGTTGTAGATTAGGTACTGGAAAGGTGGAAAACCTCAGAAAACATTATACTAGGGCTAGGACTTTTTACCATCTTTGTATTCGAATATCCATTATTAAATTTTTTGATGATTCAAATAATTCATTCAAACAAATATTTATGCTCGATTATTTATGAATATTCAAATATTCAATGATTATTCGATAATTATTGAATAAATATTCACTAATTATTCCATTTATAATTTTTCGAATATTCTACACTAAAAACCTAGCCGCTGATGACAGGGCTGGATCTTGGTTGATCTCTATCAATAAATGTGTAAGAATATTTTACAGATCTATTTAATGAAAAAGATTCGAATAAAGATTTTTGGGGCGTTTTTTTCAGATCAAAGTAATAATTTTTTGCCATGAGTATGTATCCGCAAACGATTTATTACCGGGCTACATAGCGTTGGTTTCAAGGTTTTTTTTAGGTGTTTTCTTCATAGCTCTTTAAGTTTACGAGATTTCAAAATCAAGGTTGAAGTACTTTAGGTTTCTTAAGTTAATGTTTGAGGAAACTTGTAAATTAGGTCACAAACCAAATATGAGGAGTATTTGTTTTCATTGTGATAATAGGTTCCCACCTTTAGTTAAAAAATTCATTTAAATGTAGCGAATAACAAAATATGATTTAACTTTTTCCCCGCTTTTTGCAATCACTGAAACCTTTTGATGTCGTATTATCAACGCAATCTCAACCGACAAATCAAATGATCATGCCAATAATTCCATCATTATCAAGAAATATTATCGGCAAAAATGATTATCAAACAGAATTTGAGAACATTAAAGCCTTCAAAAATACACAATTCTACGAAAGATTCAATAAACTTTGTTTTTCTGGTTCAGTTTTGTTAGGGAAGGATGTTAATCTAGGTGATGTGTGCACAATTTGGACCCCAGATTTGAAATAATAGAAATATTCGTCTGTTCGCAATTCAGAACTGCATATTTAACTATTTACTAAATGGCATGCTCAACTACTCACTGAATATTCAAATATTCATGGATCGAAAACAATTCATTGAATATTCAACTATCCAGTGAATACTCAACTATTCACTGAATAAAAAACTATTCACTGAATATTCAACTATTTACTGAATATTCAATTATTCGCTGAATATTCAACTATTCGCTGAATATTCAACTATTCACCGAATATTCATAAGTAGAAAACTATCCACTGAATATTCAACTATTCACTGAATATTCAATTATTCGCTGAATATTCAACTATTCACTGAATACTCAACTATTCATAGAATATCCAACTATTCAGTTATTATTGATGAATATTCGAATAATGCAAAACACAATTATTCGAATAAATATTCAATGAATATTCGAATATTCATATCATTCATTTATGACTCCCAGCTCTACATTATACATAAAGGGTAATAACAGTTCTGAATGATGTACAAGTTATCCCAAATTCGATGCTATCCGAAAGAATCTCGGGAACTATAAGACTTAGAGAAAAAATTTTAAAGGACCTCCCATCTCTTTTTTCGAAATAATAAGATATCAGAAAGCAGATAATGGATATCTTTAATGGTTTTCGAGTCGCAAGGCTTTCTGAAAAATGACTGCTTCAAAAATTCCGCTTCATCTTGCTTTGCCCGAGATATTCGAAAAATTCAAGAAAGTTTTTTTCAGTAATTTTTATGGTTTATATACTCGTACTAGATCATAGAAATTAATTACCGTTTTAGAAATGTAAAAGAAGTTGGTGTTTCTTGAATGGGACACCCTATATTTTTCAACGCAGTTTTTTTCCGCAGATTCAGAGATATGGAGGATTGTTGGGATTTTTGAATAGGATACCCTATACGACTGGAATACAATTATACAATGAATACAAAATGAATTGAACCTCAAATCAAATGAAAAATAATTATATATAAGGTGTCCCATCGAAAAATTAAGTTGAAAACTTCGAAACGGATGACATTGTTCAAAAACCAACAAAGTAATACTTTTCGGAATACCTTTTCTGTGGCTAAAAAAACAACTTTGATAAATATAAGGAGTCCCATTTAAGAAACATCAACTTTGCTCTATATATCTAAAACGGTAATTAATTTCTATGATCTGTTATGAGTATCTTATGGACTCTAAATTACTAAAAAAAACAGAAACAGTCTTGTGACTCGAGAACAAATATCTATGATCTACTTTCTGATATCCCATTATTTCGAAAAAAGAGCTCTGGGGTCTTTCGAAGTTTCAGTATTATAGTTTTTGAGATGCTTTCAGTGGACATCGAATTTGGGACAACCTATGCAGAGAAATTTCCGAAAAAGTAAAATTAAAAAATTATGATCTACTATTTTTCCTGATATGAGAAGTATTTTGCTGATATGTAACATGATCGCTACGATGCTACACCATTCTTTTGAATGATTTACATATGTTGAATTTACCTACACTATTAGAAGTATAACTCCTTCGGTATTTAGGTTTCCTCTTCTTGAAAGATTTTCATGTTTGTACATGAATGAAACATTTATTGGGGGTTAGTAAAGATCAGCAGCCTATTAGAGTATCATTTCAAGCAATACCGTAAAAGCTTTTTCCGAAGCAAAAATAACATCGCATCTCGAGATTTTTAGGGACCCATGAGTTTTTGGTCTAACCTTAGTGCTGACTTATAAAGAAGCCAGTATTAAACATATTGAACAATTCATAGACGAATTGCGGGTAACTTGAAACTTGGAAACTGGAGACCAATCTCCTTTCTCATAAAGACATTAAATTTTATTACTGAAGACATATCTCCAGTTTTCATTACTAGGTATACCTAATATAATAATAATAAATATTCTGTTCAATGCAGAGCTCCCATTTATATACATTGTAGCATTGTTAACAATAATACCATAGTGGTGAAAATATTTGTTATTCGGAGCATAATGTCAGCATGGGTTGAAAACATAAATCAGTCCAAAATACTAGAAGACTATTTTCTAATGATTTTAGAAAACGCAAATCTTGAAGACAATTTGGATCAGAACAAAGATTTTCATTGATGAATTTTAATTTCACAAATATTTATAATATGCATTTTCTATTCCAAGAGATGCTTTCAGTGAGCATTGCATTTGGAAAACCCTGTACCATCTATATACTGGAAGCTCATTTCGGTTCAATTCGGGAAGATAGTGTACGATTAGAAATTGAATGTGTACTCGCCAATTTAGCAGTAATCTGAATAATTGATCCGACTTAATTAGATTCTCTAAGCCTTGCCTATTCCGGACCACGAACATTAGTAAAGTATTAAATTCACTCAACGCCAAGTTGACGATGTGTAATGGATGAAAAAACCTCACCGTAATCTTGTGCACTCATTACCGCATCAACTTTTTTCCCTCTAGACCGGAAGGTGAGAACTTGCACAAACTTTCTTACGACTTCCTGTTCACTGCGTTATCATTAAATTAGACTGGATGCTGCTCCGTGGAGTTTTATGGTGAATAATCCATTTTCCAGCATAAACAAGGAGGTGGGAACCGGGCTCCTGCAGACAATTGCAGCGTAATGGAGGTTCGAACCAACAACTAATGAAGAACTTACGGAAGCTCCATAAGGCGTTTGTATAAGAGAAGTTTGCCGTACGCAGGGGTGATGTGATGTGAGATAGTCGGTAACTTTGACATGTTTATTCAGATTACCTCGTTGAATGACAAATATTAAATGAACAAATATTCGGAAGAGAGAATCTAGTATACTCGAATTGGTTGAATGTTTATTATTCGCAAACTTGTGAGATATGGGATGCCTCAGGGGATCATTTTGGGGCCATTATAATTATTAATGCCCTAAAAATTGCATGTGATTCGAAGGCACTAGAATACTTCTTCCCTTTATATTTTCCAACAAACATTCAACAGAAACAATTCTTGTCGATGGGATTATTCGACAGGTCTTTGGAATAATGACTTCAGAATCTCGAGGAGAACTCACATCCAAACCATCAGATTTAATTGAGGATACTGAATCAAAATTGAAATAAAGGATTAATCTTAGAATTCTGAATAGTCAAATTAGGTCACAGAACGAATTAAATGTTACGAATTGGTCATCAGAGTTGATTGTTATGATTTGAGATCATTTTCGGTTAAAAATAATAATGTTTTCAATGAACAAAATATACACATCGTTAAAAGTCCTGACCACCTTGAACCCTCTCATCTCTCAACTTGTTGAATGTAATATGACAATGTGGAATCTTCACTTTCTAATCACTCAATGCCCTTCAGGAAGAATGGAACTATATGCCTGAAAATTTCATTGATGATTTGATTCGTGGGATGCCTAGGCGTATTGGGCAGTTGATTGAAAGAAGAGGTGGTAAAACGGACTATCGAGTTTGAATTCAGTTGTGGAATAACTATAAACAATCGAAAATAAATAATCGATAAATATAGTTTTTATTTTATTTTTACTATTTTGTCTCATCCTGCATAGAGCAAAGAGATACAAACAGGGATTTTTTTATCAAATATATTGCAGTTGAAACAGAGGAAAATACTCAAATACCAGAATATAGATTGTTTATTTCTAGAGAAACTTTGGGGGCCAAGACTTTTGATGATGATATGTGTAGATGTAATCGTAAAACGGTTCTAATATAACTGAATATACGGAGGCTACTATTTATATATTGAAAATTGGCAACACTGATATGACTATGAAAATTATGACTTTCGACGTAGTCTGACTTAAGAAATATGCATCTATCAACTGAATTCAACTTTTGGCGATGAAGCACCACTGTATATCGCTGGTTAAATGAATTCAAACGTGGACGTTGTTCGCTGATGGATGAAGTTAATGAAGGTCTCCAAAATCAGTCATTGTGCTAGTCATGAAGCTGTGCGAAAACTAATTGAAGAAGATCCTCATGTGACATCAGAAAATAGAGAGATGTTCAGGCATTAGTATGACTAACATAAATAAGATTTTGTGTGTTCGGTAGCTCTGTGCAAGTTGGATTCCATATTTGTTGAAAGATGCTCAAAAAATTGCTAGTGTCGATTGGTACCGTATAATGATTTCTAAATATATCTGTGGTGCATCCAAGAAAGAAAAGGCAAGTCGGCAGTTTGGGTGTTTTAATGTGAAGTAAAGCCAACAAAAGTTGTTCGTTCTCGAAGCGTTAAGAAGCAAATGGTGGCGTCTTTCTCAACGAAAACTGGTCCTGTTGCAATTGTGGGTCTTGAAAATCAAAAGACTGTCAATTCAGGGTGGTATGCAATCATTTGTTTCACTGAAATTTTCAGTAAATTGAGAGAAACTTGGCACCAAATGACTTCTTCCTCTTTCCAGTAATTAAAAATAAACTTCGTGGAACACGATTTTCATTGTCCGAAGAAGCGGTTGAGGTCTATAAAACTAACATCTTCTGACTGGAAAAAATATTTCGAATGATGGTTCAATCATATGCAGATCTTAGAGGCGATTATTTTGAAAAGCAGTAAAAATATTTTGCACCAAATTAGCTTGTATATTTTTTGTATTCTCAATACATAAATAGTTACCCTCGTATTAAAGTAATCAAAGTGTCACACTCAAGTCTTCGAGAAGGCGTACAAAAGGTGTCGATGAGATTGATATAGAATACTCGACATGTTTTTATTACTGGATGCTTTCTCCACTTCACTGCGTTCGCAAGGAACAATAAAAGCAACGGACGGACTGGTAGTTAAGGAGCGTTTTACGTATGTGCCATTTATTGCCAATTTATCTATAGAGCGTACGATCCTGAGGATGCTGTAATAAAACTCCGATAAATTGTAGATTGACTTCCATTTCGAATTGATTGTATCTTCCAGCCATATTGGATACACGAATGAAGGGCTATAAAGGTTTTTTTTTTGTTATGCAGAGGCAGATCATCTTTATTGTCAACGTTTCTCTTGTGAACTTGTTGATAATCAACTAGTATGGGCGAAGAACATTGCAAGTTCCATTATAATGAAAGATGGCTCATTATATCTATTTTCAGAGCTGTCTGGGAGTTTCTCAGTTGAAGGACATTAAAGTGTCCAAGTAACTGAATCCTAGTTTCTCATATTTGAGATGGGACTAGTAGCTGGTAACCCAAAAACTCTACAAACGGAACTGCCAGGTCAAAAGGATAAAAGTACCCCAGATACCAGAAAGTGTTCGGTATACCAAAAAGCAAGGATACTCTTAAATACCTACTGAGTTATCTGATATTATAGAATCACTTAACCACCACATAAATTTATTAGATGTACAACACCAAGAAATCCTTCAGGAGATTACATATGATATAAATTCTCCCCTGTATTTATTTTATGTAGGGAAGAACTGTAAAATGCATTTGATAAAGTACCTTACCTTCGATAAGTAGATATTTCTTTCAAGAAATAGTAATTAGTTAGTAATATCAGATACTCTTCGCCAGAGTTACATATCTTTCAAATAGACACTTTTCAGAAGTATCTTAGACAATTCGGTCTCATTTATACTTCCAACAGAACAATAAAAGCTTTCACTATTCCTTAATTCAGCATAGATATTTTCCTATCTGAATCGATCGCCTTGAACTACGTATTAATAGATGATTTTGCACAGTCATTCAGAATATACTAGACTCAAACTGAAATCACATACAGTGTTTGTCCAAGTTTCCAGTGATACTACAGCAGATTACAAGTTCATTTTGTTCAATAATTTTCAATTGTCCAAGATACATTGAACTTTAAACTCTTTTGCAGTTAAGTTGTTAGTCACAGCTTATGTAACTTATTGTTTATAGTGATCTTCTTGTCAAATATCACTTCCAGATAGTTTGCCTGGTTTTTTCATTCGATCCTACTACTAAACATTACATGTCCATGGAGATCATTTTTCTTTCTGTTGAAGAGAACAGCATCGCTATTCTCAGGGTTCACTTCAATTCTCCATTATAAAAGTTTAATGAGTCTACTTGATGAAGGATATTTAATATAAATCAAATAATTTGACAACTATTGTGTCTAATCCTTCACAATAATATATCTATATGATATATTTCTGTCTTGGAATGATATTCCAATTTTAAATGACAAATTTAATAATCAACCAAAAGAAAAATTCAAAATTACTAAAAATGTATCAATTAAGTAAACGGTTAACTAATTAAACAACTACATCAACATAAAGACAGACGTACGTTTCGGAATTTTTGTATTTAATAATACAATTTTTCTTCATCAGTGCCTTATAGTTCAACGAAAATTATTAAATTTGCAAACTCACCACGTGTAAAATATTCAATCAAACTGCAAGCTAGAAACTACAGACTAACTAAACGTATTATTTACTCTATTGAGGATTCATAGATAAACATTACTGAAGGTAGTCATAGATTTCTCTCTTGTTATTTTTTGGAATATATATACAAATCGACATTTAACATTGAATAAACACTTTCAGGAATTTTAAATTTATCAATTGGTTGGTAATGACTCTCTAATCAATAAATGATTACATCAAATTATAAAAGTTTAATGAGTCTACTTGATGAAGGATATTTAATATAAATCAAATAATTTGACAACTATTGTGTCTAATCCTTCACAATAATATATCTATATGATATATTTCTGTCTTGGAATGATATTCCAATTTTAAATGACAAATTTAATAATCAACCAAAAGAAAAATTCAAAATTACTAAAAATGTATCAATTAAGTAAACGGTTAACTAATTAAACAACTACATCAACATAAAGACAGACGTACGTTTCGGAATTTTTGTATTTAATAATACAATTTTTCTTCATCAGTGCCTTATAGTTCAACGAAAATTATTAAATTTGCAAACTCACCACGTGTAAAATATTCAATCAAACTGCAAGCTAGAAACTACAGACTAACTAAACGTATTATTTACTCTATTGAGGATTCATAGATAAACATTACTGAAGGTAGTCATAGATTTCTCTCTTGTTATTTTTTGGAATATATATACAAATCGACATTTAACATTGAATAAACACTTTCAGGAATTTTAAATTTATCAATTGGTTGGTAATGACTCTCTAATCAATAAATGATTACATCAAATTATAAAAGTTTAATGAGTCTACTTGATGAAGGATATTTAATATAAATCAAATAATTTGACAACTATTGTGTCTAATCCTTCACAATAATATATCTATATGATATATTTCTGTCTTGGAATGATATTCCAATTTTAAATGACAAATTTAATAATCAACCAAAAGAAAAATTCAAAATTACTAAAAATGTATCAATTAAGTAAACGGTTAACTAATTAAACAACTACATCAACATAAAGACAGACGTACGTTTCGGAATTTTTGTATTTAATAATACAATTTTTCTTCATCAGTGCCTTATAGTTCAACGAAAATTATTAAATTTGCAAACTCACCACGTGTAAAATATTCAATCAAACTGCAAGCTAGAAACTACAGACTAACTAAACGTATTATTTACTCTATTGAGGATTCATAGATAAACATTACTGAAGGTAGTCATAGATTTCTCTCTTGTTATTTTTTGGAATATATATACAAATCGACATTTAACATTGAATAAACACTTTCAGGAATTTTAAATTTATCAATTGGTTGGTAATGACTCTCTAATCAATAAATGATTACATCAAATTATAAAAGTTTAATGAGTCTACTTGATGAAGGATATTTAATATAAATCAAATAATTTGACAACTATTGTGTCTAATCCTTCACAATAATATATCTATATGATATATTTCTGTCTTGGAATGATATTCCAATTTTAAATGACAAATTTAATAATCAACCAAAAGAAAAATTCAAAATTACTAAAAATGTATCAATTAAGTAAACGGTTAACTAATTAAACAACTACATCAACATAAAGACAGACGTACGTTTCGGAATTTTTGTATTTAATAATACAATTTTTCTTCATCAGTGCCTTATAGTTCAACGAAAATTATTAAATTTGCAAACTCACCACGTGTAAAATATTCAATCAAACTGCAAGCTAGAAACTACAGACTAACTAAACGTATTATTTACTCTATTGAGGATTCATAGATAAACATTACTGAAGGTAGTCATAGATTTCTCTCTTGTTATTTTTTGGAATATATATACAAATCGACATTTAACATTGAATAAACACTTTCAGGAATTTTAAATTTATCAATTGGTTGGTAATGACTCTCTAATCAATAAATGATTACATCAAATTATAAAAGTTTAATGAGTCTACTTGATGAAGGATATTTAATATAAATCAATTACTTAATTGATACATTTTTAGTAATTTTGAATTTTTCTTTTGGTTGATTATTAAATTTGTCATTTAAAATTGGAATATCATTCCAAGACAGAAATATATCATATAGATATATTATTGTGAAGGATTAGACACAATAGTTGTCAAATTATTTGATTTATATTAAATATCCTTCATCAAGTAGACTCATTAAACTTTTATAATTTGATGTAATCATTTATTGATTAGAGAGTCATTACCAACCAATTGATAAATTTAAAATTCCTGAAAGTGTTTATTCAATGTTAAATGTCGATTTGTATATATATTCCAAAAAATAACAAGAGAGAAATCTATGACTACCTTCAGTAATGTTTATCTATGAATCCTCAATAGAGTAAATAATACGTTTAGTTAGTCTGTAGTTTCTAGCTTGCAGTTTGATTGAATATTTTACACGTGGTGAGTTTGCAAATTTAATAATTTTCGTTGAACTATAAGGCACTGATGAAGAAAAATTGTATTATTAAATACAAAAATTCCGAAACGTACGTCTGTCTTTATGTTGATGTAGTTGTTTAATTAGTTAACCGTTTACTTAATTGATACATTTTTAGTAATTTTGAATTTTTCTTTTGGTTGATTATTAAATTTGTCATTTAAAATTGGAATATCATTCCAAGACAGAAATATATCATATAGATATATTATTGTGAAGGATTAGACACAATAGTTGTCAAATTATTTGATTTATATCAATTCTCCATGTTGTGAACCGGGATTAAAGTCCTGATATGGATTCTTGCAGATATTTTGTTGTCATTTTGGGAAACCACTGGAAGAATGGTGAAATCGTCGTCATACAATACCATGGAGGTTTTCTCCGTTTCCTGCATATCGGACACATAAACTGTGAAGAGTTATGAAGACAGCAGAAATATTTGCGGGACTCCGGCTGAGAAGCCCTTTTCTGAAGTCAGTCCTCCGTCAAATTTGGCTCTGAACTTGCTAGCATATAGATAAGAGGCTACAAGTTCAACCATGGTGAATGTAAAATCGTTTGTATATCAATCCTTTGTGCCATACTTTATCATACGCTTTGGCTTCATCCAAGTACGCAGCCTCAGTTACTTGTTTGCGATTGAGGCCATCCGTGATTTGTTCCACTACTCGGTGCACTTGTTGAACACTGAAGTGTTGGCTTTGAAACCCGAACTACTTCAACTGATCTTCTTTCCTTTCGTTATTGCCTTCAATCTTTTCTAGATGACCTAAGCTGCTTAATTGATATCTTCGGGTCTCAAGTTTTTCTGTATCGAGTAAGATGAAATTCGCGTCGAATGGAGTTTTATTTGCTTCTTTAACCACTCGAGGGCTGAATCCAGTTCTCTGGGGTAAAATATAAGCCTGATCGGACCTATATTTGGCATCATATGGTGCCTGTCAATCGATGACTTCGTATTTGGTGAATCTAGGGCTTATTACTGTTCTGATATTATTGGATTACTCGAAGGCTTTTGATTTCTTGGTTCATAAAATTTTGTTCGCGATTGTGGATTTCACAGGTTTCTCATTGAGTGCATGAGCTCCTATTGAGAGTTTTCTGTTTCAGAGAAATCAGCAGGTGAAATGTGATGACAGGATTTCCGATACTTTAATAGTTTTGGTTGGTGTACCCAGGGATCTATATTAGGACCTTCACTTTTCGTGCTTTACACCTATTACATACAAAGGTTTTTGAGCTACGGTAGAGCGGTGTGACTTTGTAAACGGAGGCTACTTTGCCGAACTACCTAATATTTTAAGTTTCACTTTGTTTTCGTAAAGTTGGCAATATTACAAAAATCAACAATCAAATCCTCTAACCACACTATATACCCACATGTTGCAACCGTCGCAGTCGTCTGGCGTACTTTGAATGGTGTGCTACGGTATGTTATATGTTGTGCAGAAAATATGGCGAACGGTACATTGAAATATATTCAGCAGCTCACTTTACATTCATTAAACGTCACTTTAAAAAAAATTGAAAACATTTGTTTGAGAGGATTTCGACATTTCGGGAAATTTTTCTATTGTGCCATTTTTCTATTGCCACATAAAAAATTTGTTTCACCTGTTTTATTTTGAGGCATTATACGGAAAGAACACAAATCCGAGCAATCAATGCAGTTTGAAATGAAAACATTTCAATACAGACAGCTTCCGAAGTGTACAACATTCTCAGAAGAACTCTTTGGAAAAAATTAACAAAATGATATGGGCGGACCCGGAGGCATTAGTGCATTAACAGATACCGCCAGCAGAGTGCTGGCGATTAGAGATTAAATTGCCAAAAAAACCCATTTTTAAGGCATTGGCAAACTCGCACCAATATGATGGTCACTTTGCCTAATTTTTAAAAATAAAAAAAAAGAAGTGTGCACCTTTTCATTTGATTCTATCCACATCAGTCGACAACTAAAATGTTCAAATGAAACATACTTTGCACAGGACTCATTTCACAAAAAAACGAAAAAGTTACACCAAGAAAACTATAAAAAGTGGTGTAAAGTCACACCGCTCTACGGTGCGTACTGCACTTTTACGCAGACGATTCACAGCTATATTGCAGTTTTCGAGGAGATGATGCCGAATATGGCATACCTAGGGCAATTTTTTTCAAATGACAGTATATGCAACTTGTCAAGCGAAAGTGCTCAATTTAAACTGAGGAACGAGCTGATTCCGATACAGAGTGGTGCAAAAAATCTGGGACTTTTTATGGATAATAACTTTCGGTTTAGAACACATGTTGCCTCTTGTGTACAAAAATCGATTGAAAGCTTGCGTCTATTGTATCCCCACAGAAGATCTCTTTCCAAAGAACGGTCACTTTTTCTAATCATTGGTGTTATTTTGCCTGCTTCGACCTGAAATCGATGGATAGGTTCCAAAAAATAGAAAATTCTTGTTTGAGATTCATTTATGGAATACCTAAGGAGGTTCGACAGAATAAGTCATAAACTGCAAGAAACTAGAAACTAGACTCTCAGCGTTAGTTCTTTGTCATCGCATAATCATAACAGGAATTCCTTCATATCTTCATAGGAAAATTAGGTATAGATCTTATTTTCTCAACTTCAAAATAAGTAATCGCGGTATTATATCAGCCTATCCTCATAGAGTCCTTCTTTCTGAAAAATCATTGACTTTCAGCATTTATATATATATATATATATATATATATATATATATATATATATATATATATATATATATATATATATATAAGTATATAAAAATTAAATGCATTTAAAGTAGCTTTCAGTGTTCTTTTACGCTATTGATGAGGTGGATCTATTTCTAAATGATCAATAGACTTCTCAATTTGATGGCTGTTCTTCTGTTTTCTCGTCAAACCGTTAGGTCTGGTAGTAGCGAACTTAAATAGAGAGCCATAGTTTGAGTTGGGTTCCACATACGAATGCTGAATTCGATAGTAGGAGCGCGCGCCAAATATCGACCAATGCAAGCAATCAAATTATGAAATGTATTGGCAGTGGCTCTGTGAAAACATGATCATTTTAAATTGAATTCAGTTTGTTCAGAATTTTTTATTTCGATTTGAATTAGAAACAGCTCTCTGAAGACAATTTTCAGAACAACAAATATGCAACATTTGGAGGATCTCGAATCTGTACCGCATGCCAAGTGCGTGTCTAACATAATGACACTCTAAAAGATTAGAATAGTACCTATTTAATCATTTAATGGCATACAAATATTATAAGTGAATTAACAAAAATCACTTATTCTTCAATATCACTTTTTGTTAATAGCGGATACATGGTTGATGATTCCGTTAATCAAAAAAGTATCGATCAAAAATTTAACTGGATGGTTTTGCTGAAGATAGCGTTAGGCAGTGTATGATGCACCTATAATCTATATAAAAGAAATGTTATTATGTCCAACCTTGAAATTATTTTCTATTATCTGAAGGACTGTGCATCCAAATATAACTATACATCTTCAGAGACGATACGAACTATATCAATGGATAGTGGTTTGAAATAAAGAACATTAAAAAGAAGATGATAGTTTTTGGGTCCAATTGTTTTCTTGCACTTCCGCAACAATATTAGTGGTGATTATTAGGTGTAACGGATCATAACACTTCTCCATTCTGAGTTAAATCAAACCAATAGAACTTACTCAGAGAGTTGTCAAAAACCTACCGGGAAAATATAATAATACCCCGAAAAAGGGTGTTGTATTGATACGAAATATAAGACTGTTATTTTACGATTTGGGTGCCAAATTTCATTATGAGATAAGAGATTGGGTATGAGATAAAATCCATCACTTTTTTTTTGTTTTTTTGTTGATAAAACAATATGATACGGAATTATTATCGATGAACGCCCAAAAAGACGCCAAAACTATCTTTGTTATTATCATTTATAAATATTCTCTTAGGATTTTGTCGGAATCATTAGTCATGTATTCCATGAATGATGATTTTGACCATTGTATCAAATGTCAACGGCCTAGTTATCGAGACACAATAATTCAAACAAAAAACAATCCTTATGTAATTTACTACACCTCATATCGAGAATATATCGAAAAATTAATGGTACGTATCCGATATCGATTATTTATTATTTCTTTCAAATTCTAGAAATTCTAAAAATAAATAATCAACATAAAATGAACAATTTCAGAAAACGAAATCATAACAATCGGCGCCCCACGTGGGGCGCCAATCATAACAGTATCGTTGTTGAATATTGATCATGCATTATAATTCGAATTGGTTTAATCAGGAATGTGGTACTTTTCTGCTTTCTCAATGTATATCGATTTTTGGTTATTGCTATCTGAATCCAATATTATTTGTGATTGTCAGTAGAGATTTTCTCTGATAATATAGGAAAGTATGAAAATATTTCATATTTTTAGTATCATATTGGTAAATTTCCAAGGAAATATCCAACAATGATGAAAGAAAGAGTTCTAAGAGGCCATAAAACAACGAAATCAATAATTTACTCAGAACAATATTTTATTTTATTCGGCCATTTTTTATTATTATATTGTAACTTGAATACATGATAATTCAGTGTTCAGTGTGAAAGATTATTTCTATCAGAGAAAGGATTCATTATTTATAATTTTACTCTTCAGGACCCTACGATCCACCCACTGGGTGGAGGGAACTACTTGATTCAACAGTTGCAATCGACAGTAAAAGAGATGAAGTTGAATTGCACATAGGTAAAGCTACAGTTAGATGTGTGCACAATAGCACTTCTCTTCACTTCGCTATCTTCTTTATCTTACTATCAAAAATCCCGAACTATTTTCTTCGTCCTTATTTACTTTTTATTCCTCTCTTCCGAATAACTTTTCTCGATCTCAAAGCACATCTGTGTTGAAAAAGATGAAATATAAAGTGCATGTGGAATGGTTGTTTGATGGAAATGTGATGATGTTTACCATATTTGCTTCATTCCTCGGCCATTATTTGAAATATTGAGATTTTGTTACAAGGAAAGAAAAAGAGTCAAAAATATTTTTATGCTTTCAGTGAATTTGTTTGAATTTTTTATATGTGGTAGAACTCTTGATGTTGATCAAATTTCCTCATTGCATTACTGCTGTAAATTCAATGATTCAGATTAAATAGGGTGCTAAAAATAATGTTTCTAAAACTTCAAATGGTCATTATCAAGAAACTTTTTCGAATATACAGGGTGTCTATCAATGAAAGCGAAGGACTCAAAAACGGGGAGGGGATCGATTTCGAAAAATATCTACTTTTGTTAGTTTTCATTGAGTAATCATGTCGTGAAGTCCTTCGCATTTATTCGCAGGCACCCTGTAAAAACCAAATCCAGTATGCATCGATTGTTCATATACAGATGATTAAAGTCCTCTTCAGAGGAAAATAATTATTGCACATACAGAAGATTTACAGGGAGATTTCCAATAATCTGAGCGGTGGAATTTCATTCATCTTCAGATATTTTGTGTTGTTAATGTTGATGATGTTAAAATCTACCAAATTAAACTCAAATATCTATTATATATGTATTTCTTATGAACTACATAAATCTATATGCCTAAAATCACCACCTCGATCGTCACGGTGAAAGTTCACTCGGCAGATAGGTCAATAAAATATACAGGATGGATCAGGTGTCGTCTACTGATGATTTCTTCGAAGTATTTACGTTTGATTATAATTTCGTTCAAACTCTTGCACAAATATGTGTTCGAAACACATTTTTTGGGAGATTCTGAAAAATTTTCTCTGAAATATTTTGATAGATATGTTCGAACCTATATACAGGGTGGCCAGATTTTCGTTCAATTAGTTTGGCGTCGGATAAAACAACTTTTTTGATGAAGCAAGTTCATATAAACATATATCCTAACAAACTTCCTTCTATAGATACAGAGTTTTGAATTTGGAAAAGAGGAATTGTTTTAATTTAAACTCTAGTGTTATTACATTCATTGTTTTAATCTTTAGGTATTGAAGTCTAGATAATTTAATGTTTCGATCAGGTAAGTGCCAAATTATCTAATGATGTAGATATAGGGATGCAATGATCCTTTCCCTATTCAAAATCTACATCACCGTCTTTTATTTGGAGAAAATTATTCCATTTCTGAAATCAATAGTTTCACTAAAAAAGGTCTCTTGAATTTTTTTCATAGAATGTAGCGTTTCCGAGAGGACCGACTAAAAATAAACGATATCCACAAAAATCTACAAAATTAATTTTAAAATTTTTCCCTCAGTGTTAAATGAAATTGACGTAGTTTATTAGAGCGCTTTTAGTTGCCATTCAGTTGAATATTTCAGAAAGAATATTTGTCAGACACTCAAACAATGAAAAATTTTCGAATATTTTTTCACTCCTACTTCCTACGTACCTACTCGTAAAATAAATAGGTTTATACATATAAATCGAAAAATTTTAGAGAAAGTTGTTCAAAATCTCCTAAAAAATTTGTGTCGAATACATATATGTATGTGAAAAATTAATTGTAATTATACACAGGCGTAGAATTTTGCTTCCGCCATTTTTTTTTAGAAATTCGAGGCTTTATTGTGAAAACTGGTTGAAAATTTATGATTCAACGTATTGTCCATCGCTGGCCACTACGATTTTTTCGTCTCCAGCTTCAATGCGATGCAGAAATATCTTCCGTCTTTGCCTTTCAAGCAGCTGTTCACAAACAAATAAACGCCGTTCAACATCTCTCGGCTTCAACTCGTACGGCACCCAATTGATGACTCTAATTCTGCATCTTCTAAAACCTCCTTTCTTCCACCATGCTGGTCTTCGACGTCAAAATCACCATGGGTATTTGATAGTATTCGTTGAGCCTCAGCCGCAGATTTATTCATATTAAAGGAGAAAATTGAAACCTCCCGCAATTGACCAGAATTTGGCTCGTAAGCTGACATATTTAATCAATAATAACTTTATGATGCAGACCACCGATTACCACTTACCGTTACAGACATCTATTCCAAAACGGCAGAAGCAAAGTTGTTCGATTAATTCTGCGAGGAAATTATCAGTAAACGACACCATTGGCTTATCTATCCTGTATATTTTACATACCTAACTTAACCTAACTGAGAGTGAATTGTAATCGGGAACGAGTTGGTAGTCGATTATTTCGGAATTTCAGGCATCTAGGTATATGCAGTTTGTTAAGAACATTTGAGATTAACCAGTCATTTTTCATACAACCAGGTGCCTGGTCCTTTATACACCAAATGATATCCAGCTTGTTGGGACATGCTGTACTTCATTGTTTCATACTTTACATGTTATATTTTTTGTAGTGTGTTATTGTCATTATGACACAAGATTAAGTTAGAACGAAGTTGTCAATAAAAAATCGTCACAAAAAGTCACCTTCCAAGTATTTATTTTATATAATTAGAAAGCAACTCAACACAGCTGTTATCTTCATACAAGCGCGCTTAAAAGAAATCTTTGCTCATGAAATAGGACCCTGAAGACGAACGCTCGTCGTCATCGATATGTAAAATATGAACAATTCCGGAAAGTACGAATTTTCACCCCAAAGGAAATTTTCGAAAAGGTCGCCAAATGAACTTTAATAGTCTCGCAGCCCGGTACGTATAGTAAATTCGTTCCAAGCACTTCTCGACTAATTCAATGGACAAAGAAATGCGAAACGTAGCAGTCAACAAAGCTAGACTGCAACGAAGCGGTGAATTAAGCCTTCGAAAGTGGTCCTTTGAGTTATGTTCCCCACGCTACCATGCCAAGAGAATGAAAATATCACGCCCGGGAACTAGCACAAGTGGAAACGTTCATAATTTGTTACTCCACAACACCTCGGATCCGCGATGTATAACACACACGTGCCTGACTGACGCCACTGACGGATATCTTTTGTATTTTGAGCGCCGAGACGCGAAAAGCGATGCGGTCGAGATACATATTTATGTTCTTCAACTCTTCATCGTGACGGGGGATTGTTTCGAAATGGAGCGGAGGTATGTAGCTGGATGGAAATTTTCATTTGGCAGGTCGAAACTCTTAGCTCTAAAAGCGCAGGAAGATGAAAAACCATGAACTATTTTGTTTCTAGGGAGTGACATACAACGTACTTTTCGATAACTAATAATACTTGACAGATGATAGTCGTGCTCATTATGCGTTCATTTATTTATTCATTCATCCTTCTAATAAATACATGGAAGATTATTTTAACCGATCGAAAGTACATGGAGAGATAACATCTGAGGTAGAACCAAATTAAAAGAAATTAACACTGACAGAAACATCAATAACACAAATAGCAAACAAAGAACAGATAAATCACAGATCCAGAAAATATTCATTCATGGAGTATAAGGACTTCTCCAGTCGATACTTCTTTGAATGGCTTTTCAGGGTTCTTGTTAGTTGCCTGAAACCTTGGGGTAAGTTTTTATAAACCTTTAGGGCTGTATACTTTTCAACATCTATAGCGAATAAATATTCAAAGAAGCGCTGTTCGATTCAGTAGAGGGCATATCTATAAATGGAGAAATTCTGAACAACTTGCGTTTTGCAAACGACACAGTAATAATGACAGATAATGAAAGCGATTTACAGAACGTGATGGAACGTCTCAATGCACGTTGCAATGACTATGGCCTCAAGATCAATTTAAAGAAAACTAAATGTATGGTCATCACTAAATCGACAATTGCAAGCTCCCACCTGGTCATTGAAAACGAGATAATAGAAAGAGTTAACGACTACAGGTATTTGGGAACATGGATAACATCGGATATAGACCAAACGTGCAATCTCGATTCGGGTTTTTATTTCTTTAGGAAATAAAAACCCGAATCGAGATTGCACGTTTATTAAACTTAAGAAGTTCTTGTGTTGTCGAGATAAAAAGTTGACGCTACGTCAATTGGAAGTGAACCAGGAATGCTGTTGACTATCAAAAGGAGAAAATTGTAGTACTTGGGACATATCATGAGAGGGCGAAGACACAGATTGCTGCAGCTCATTATGCAGGGCAGAATAAGAGGAAGAAGAAATGTGGGTAGACGCAGATTATCCTGGCTCAAGAACCTGAGAGAATGGTTCGGATGCAGCAGCTCAGAACTATTTAGTGCGGCGGTTAACAAAATCCGCATTATTGTGATGGTTTCCAACCTCCGATAGGAGATGGAACTAGAAGAGGAAGAAGAAGAAGAAGTGCTGTATCATTGCTGATCAGCTGGGAAGATTCTACTCTATGATGATGAAGGGCAAGGTTGTTAGCATGTCTGGTAGAGTAGTCATGATGAAAGCTGTTCTTCTGAGAAATATCTAGGTTATCATGAACATAGAGTACACATGCCAGGATCAGGAGAGATGCTAACGTTAGTATAGACTCCTATCGAACAAACCTCTGCATCTATCCAGGCGCCCTGCACTACTGGCCTGTTTTTGCTGAATAAATATCTCCACAGCATGTGGACTATCACCCCAGAAGATGATGCCGTAGGAGATTATACTGTGAAAGTAGCTGAAGCAAGTTGTTGAGTTCTCACAGTAAATATTGATTTGGATAGCTTCCCCTTCATATCTTCTATATGGCATGTGAACTTAAGATCAGGCTCGATTGTTACTCTTAGTACTTAGGACTGGCTCTTTGTGTTGGTTGGGTTTCGAGTAGCGAATGCTGAGTCTTATTTTTTGTCTTATGAACAAAGGTCCCATTTTTTTCTGTTCCAAAGTTTAAAAAGTTACAAAAATTTGAAATAATTCATTTTTATGTATGAATTAAAATGAAAGCCGACTAACAAAAATATCAGTTGTAATAGCACCTAGTTTCATTTCAATAATTCATTTCATATTTTGGGTACGTTCTGAATAACGGTGCTTTCTTCAAAAAATCAGGCGTAGGCAGATATTTATCCGAATATGGTCATTCTGACGGAAACTCTAGAAGAGCAACTCGAGAATACCGAAGAAATTATCTAAATGACACCAATCTGTTTCCACAGTATTTATCGGAATACAATCCTTTTCCGAAAAATGGCATTCGGCCAACTGAAGTCAATGTAAAATATGACAAAAATGCAATAGAAACTGTCCTAGGCAACTCTCTGATTAGTGTTCGGCGTGCAGTTACTTACCTTCATTTATCACCAAATTTCGTATCCATCGAAGACAAACTCAAGTTTTACATTCTGGCAATGCCTCACAACGATTCGAATTTTGTTCAACAACATGCACGGATTAAGAGGGATAACCAGCACTTGGTTTTCCGGGTATCAGTCAAACTTTGGTACCCATTAATTTCCCCTTTGGCGCTCCTGCGATGATCAAACTTTGTATGGTGTACGAAGTTGTACATTCACTTCATCTCCTTTCTTTTTCCGAAGCAAATAAGTAGAGGTCAACACTGTACGACGGTCGATTTTTTTTTCACAAAATTATACATTTACATTTTTTGTATTGATTTTTGTAGGTGTTTTTCCTGAATATTTTGAAAATATATCAGAGCTTTGCACATTGTACATATAATCAATTCTTCTGCGAAAAACGAAAAGCAACGAAAATCCTCTTTTCATTCGAAAATAAAAAATATTTACTTTCTACAATGAAGATTATTGTTTGAGGAAATTATATAAAAACCTTATAAAAATCGCTGATATGTAAGAAGAAATATCTCTGATTTCGTTTTGAACTAGAGCCACGTGGTGGTGTTTCCTCTTGATTCATTCCGTTTGCCATGTGGATTGACGGGACCTTTTCAACTAATGACGGTATCAACAACAACCCTAATGAGCATTATCACGTTATGGAGAGAATAGCTTGGATGAGGGGCACAATAGATCATTAGGTCGCAGTGAAACGAAACCTCCTCAATTAAATCTGAAATCTTAAAAAAAATTAGCATTATGAGTACCTATGGGAACTGCAAAATTCATATGCCATTAAATCGAGACGATGTCAGTAACGTTTTATTGCCAACGTTTGGGCTGAAATTTTCAACAAGGATTCAATGCCAGTATATGTTATAAACGTTTAAGGGCAGATTTGTATGTAATATTTCATTATGGCTTGAACACCGTAGCTGGTCTTGAGTCTTTGTCTAGCATTCAGTCTAAACTTGTTGTATGTAATATTTTAACACAACTTTTTCGACTTCATTAATGGGTTAGACCTCAACATTGTCGAAAAATGTGGTATCAGCATGATGTTGCACCACCACACATAGGGAGACAAATAGGTGTTTCATTAAATGAGAATTTCCCAAATAAATGGATAGGTCAAGATGGACGAATGCCATGACCCTCTCGTTCAGACGAGCTTCTTACCCTTTCAAAAGTTTCCATTCTCCTCTCACTAAATACAATGACAGAACTTCTGATAGTTTGGACTCGAAAGTATATTTATAAATAAAAGTATTAAACTTACTAACATTGTTATGAATGTAGGTCTATCAAAAAAGTAAAAATGGAAAGCAGCTTTGACTGCAATCACTTGAATGAAAATCATGCTGATGACCTAAAGAATACACAAGTGATCACAAGTTAATTAATAAAAAAATTGGTGTATCTCAGAGATGATGCATATTTCCATGAACGACATAGTGAATATGAGAGCTGACGTAGATAATTCAAGATCAATAAACAATATGGTTATCAATAGGAATTAAGGGATGAAGCGCACAATTTCCGAAACGTACCCTGTTGACATCCGATAATTCCATGATGTTTGATTGGATAAAATGTTATCGATTATTCTGTTTAGTTGTGTGTTCCTCCTGAGTGAATATTATTGAATTCTCATTATTTGCTGCTAAAAATGGGAAAACTACTGTTTGATGAAATGATGAATTTATGTTCTTATCAAATGAATTATTTTGACTAGAAGGTATTGTGAAGACACTCATTAATTTTCTATAGATTTAGCTTCGACGAGAGGTTTAATGTTTTCTTCATTTTTGATTGATTTTATCTTGTATTGATCATTCATTACAAGCGAAACCATCCATTTATTTTTTGCACCAAATCAATTGAAGTACAGCTCTCAGATTTTCCTGCTTAGCCAACTCTCTGCTCACATGGAACTTTACTTCATGCATTTAATTAGGAGGCATATTTGCCTACCTATGAAATAATACTAAATACGAAAATAGAGATGCCAGAGTAAACCCATCAAGTGTAAAAAGACATGTGGACCAAGAGGTTCCCATCTTTCTGGTAGAGCTCGAATACCGTTACGGTAAAAGTGTTCTTTTGAGGCTATCCATGAAGCAAGCAATTTTTTGATGTCTTCATATGAGTGGAACTGTTGATGAGCCAGACCATATCATCGACCGGCGATTGGGGAAGGATTTTCTATTTAAAAGTTACCAGGTAGGTTTTAACGGGTTTAGCAATGTGAGGCCTATCGTTGTCATGCGGTAGTCATGTGCCTTTGATTGTATTATAAAGGTTTATTATAAAGGTTTACGCGCAGTGCTTGGCTCAAATTGAAGTCGATTCCGTTTCATAGTAATAGTTCAACTGGATTCCAACATTACGTTATGAATAACACCGATTTGGCCACAACAAATACACAGCATAACATTAGCAGCGTAAATATTCGGTAGGAGCGACAACGTAGAAGCATGACCGGGCGGTCCCCATGACTTTCTTTTCTTTGGGTTGCTGTAAAAGATCTATATTTCATCAGCCGTCACGGCGCTTCGAAGAAAACCCCCTTTTTTGCCGCTGAAGCAGTGGTTCACAAACACGTTCAACGTCCTTTGGCTTCTATTCATAAGGAATCCAAGTTCTTTGTTTTTGAATCATTTCAACGGATGGAGTCACTTGGAGATTGCTCAGCAGGAAACTCCTAATGCTGCTTGCGTTTTGCACGGATCCTTATCCAGCTAATCTTTCAATTCAATGTCTTCGAAAATTTTGCTCTTTCTTCACGCGGACGATAGTCAACATCAAAATAACCGTCTTTGAAGCTGAGGAATCAATCACTTAAAACAGCATCTCTGCAACCTTTTCAGAGCTTTCGATGCGCTTCAACCGCCATTTTTATCGAATGAATGAAGAACAGCAACACTTCCTACAAATGACGAGTATTTATTACGAAATCAGACATATTCTCAAAACCAAAAATATAGGACGCCAAAACAAAATCATTAATGTGTTAAAACAGTTTATTGACCATAGGTCTAAGCTGGGTACATGACGTTTTGGATATGCCAAAATCGACCAGGTCTTCAGAGTAATAAACGTAGATAGAGGGAACATATGTCATTTTCAGTAGGCAAATTTTATCCCCAACATGAACTATCCAATTTGACATGAAGCGCGCGGAAATGAAAACATATCAGTGATGCGATATTACACTCAATTCGCTAGTTTCTCCACAAAGAACGCACTTCTAATGTCCCATAGTGAATCAACGTTTCATATTAACTCAAAATGTATTGAAATGAATACCTAAATATATCGGAAATTCTGAAAACAAACTTTAAGCGCGCAAAACGACGTGAAACAACCGACGACACTAGGAGAGCAAAAGTTGCCATACCTTGGATTTCAGCAGGTAGATACAGAAAATAATAAATATTGTGTTTATTATAAATTCGACAATTAGGAAAAATATTGGATTCCAAATATTTTAATTGCATATTCAATCGAGAATTACTCAAATAAATATATTTCATTGATTCAATATAATATACATTCATAACGATATAGTAAAATTATGGATGTTGGGAACATATAAAAACTTCCTCTTTCTATGTATATTTCTCTATGATCAGGAATTACTGCTAGAGCCATCTGTTGACAAACAGCGGAAACTTAATTGCGCACCTACAATTATTTAATTACGTTGACGTTCCAAGTGCTCTTATATGTACTTCAGAATTCTCAGAATATCTTAGCTGATACTAATATGATATTAACCCGAGCAAGGACTGTCAAAGGATTCGAATCTTGAACTAATCGATATATTAAATACTGTTCTTTCATTCTGTTTAATAAATTAACAATGGCAAAATCTAATCTATTCAATATTTTTCTGATACTTTTCAGATCCAGAAAATATAGAGGCCTCGGAACTGCAGAGGAAGTTGGAGATGCTGAACAATATAATGGATCAAGAACAGAGAGCAGAGCAAGCAAGAAGGCAAATGCAATTCGTCGGACATTGTAGGTTTCTCAATCGCGGATAAATGTAACTTTTTGATTTCAGTCTTAAAAATATTTGAGCACTAATCAAGTGAATGTTTTACGATATGTAATCACTTTTATTTAAGAGCACTTGTTTCAATTTGATTTTCATTGCAACTACCATATGAAGATAATCATATTTAATGTTCATAGCACAAATTAAGGTCATTCTTATTGAGTTGGAAAATTTTATGGAATGATTTTTTATATTAATCCAGATCTCACCATTATCATGCTTCTTCGATTAGAAGATTTGTTCATCTAGTCACATGATATCCTTCACAATTTCTCCATTAATATTCCATCACACAGTTTATTATGAAATGGTGTTGTCAATGTACATTTCGGGAGAAAATTGCATGGTATATTATACTGGGTGGCCCACTATAGATCCGGATCTCATTTCAAGGGTATTTCCCTTCGACTCGAATTATTGTAACATTTCTGTCTTATACAATCAGTATAAGATCGTTCTAAAAACACCGCAGACTAATTTTGTCTCTCCTCCTCTGGGAAAATTATGAAAGATCACGTGGTGATATTTCCGTCTAATTTGAAAGTAGGGATCAGATCCACTAAGCCTGTTAAGGAGTGTTGATGATACAATACTACTTTTCGCTTATTGCATTCCGATGATTACATCATTTGAAACGGTCTGATTCTTCTTCTTAGTACGCCGTCTCCTAACGAAGGTTGGCGATCCATCTGGCAATCAAAACTCTAGATGCAGCTGCCCTAAAAATGTCGGTGGAGGTGCAACCAAACCATCTTCTCAAATCCTTCAGCCAAGAATTTTGTCTTCTACCCACCGATCTTCTGCCCTGTATCTTTTCTTCTATCATCAACCTAACAAGCTCATATTTCGTACCCCTTATCACATGCCCTATGTATCTGGTCTTTCTTTGATACTGAAGAGGAGCTCTGATTGCAAGGGCAAAATGATATGGCAGGCTATGAACAGATGAGTTTGCAATAATAATAACATGGGTAAGGCTTAGTGGACCTGATTCCTGCTCTTGGCTTAGGAGGCAACATCACCACGTTACCTCCTAGTGATGTATCAATATTTGCCCATAGGATGAGAGATAAAAATAATGTACTGATCAAATGATCATTAGAAGTTAGGAGTATTGAAATAATTCCAACTTTCGGTGATACTTGGAAAGTCTCTACTGCAATTGATATGAGCCGATAACTGTCAACGTGATTTATGGTTTCTATACAATAATATGATACAACATCACTTTAAACTCAAAGTGTTTTCTGTATATTTCCTTTTAGACCAGGTAAACGTTAACTACATTTAACTCGTACAATGGTACCAATGTATTGGTAACCCAAAATGGGTTGCTTCGAAATAGCAGTTCGATTTTTGGAGAGCAAAAAGATATCCTGATTTTTCTTCGTGACCTTGGTCGACCTATCTTGTCATCTTAAACACTCTTGAGACCACTTAACAAAATGAAAACTGCCAACGAATTGAAAGACAGATAACTCTTGAACTCCACGTGAATTGAAAAATCGAAGTAACAATATTCAGACTCTGTCTTCATTTCCCTACTCCCTCTAAAATGAAAGAGGATGCGCTGCTAACTTGAAATAGGTGCTTCTGTCGATTACTATACGGCTATGAATTTCGACAGCGAATACATATTTCTTTTGGATCCTTCCATAACCCTCAAACATTGATAGCACCATTCATAAACGCCGAACATTTTACAGCTCCACCTGCATGTTTTGCAAAAAATAATCACATCTCACAGTGGACAGTTGCACGTTCACCGTTCACTTTTCTGTGTGCTAAATGTCTCTTTACCGAACCCCCCTTACCGCCTATCGAATATTTAATCACATTCTCGTCTTTTCAGCATGTAGTAATGATTTTGACAATGACATTTCAGCGGGTTACTCAGAAGATAGCGATTACACGTCGGATTTGAATTATCCCGTAGGTCAACACGCCAATTCGTCAGCATCCCAGTTCCGCGCGGCTGCGCACCAGATGAGCACGCCGCAACGGTCGCTCGAAACGTCCCGGGAGAATTCCTACGAAAGGGAAGATGGAGTCAACCACCAGCACCAGCACCACCTGCCTCAGCCGCCGGCGAAGCATCAGCACCATCTCAGTCCGGGGTCGATATCGAGGAAGCAGGTAGGTCGAATGTTCTGCAAGTGTCAACTCGGAGAAGATGGATAGCAATCATCATTGCTACCTTTTTGAGTATTATACACTGAATCGGGGTCGTTGCGGCTCTGTTAGCCTCCAGGGAACTGCGACCAAATTGATGTTTTGTTCATAACCTTAAGTTATCATACAAACCCAGGGAGGTTGTCGATACTGTTAACGAAACCGACATCATCCTTGAAAGCTTTGGCTATTATTTGAGAATTGACTTTTTTATGTAAGTAGTTCTTAGGTCACTCGATCGCGGTCGCTGCGGTTCAGTTAGCCTTCCGGGAACTGCGACCAAATTGATCTTTTGTTTTTAAGACTTCCTATTCATACAAAACCAAGGAGGCCGTCGTTACTGTTAACGAAACAGCCGACATCCATGAGAGCTTTACCATTACGTAACTATTCAGAACTGACTTTCCCATGTGAGTGGTTCTTAGGTCAGTCAGCCCTGAACATTGGCATACTACGTGTTCGGCTGTTTCTACCTCCTTTCCACAGAGCCTCCAGATCTCATCTGCTGACTTTCTCATGCTGTTCAAATGGTATTTGCACCGACAATAGCCTATCAGCAGTTTCACCATTACCCGAAGCTCATATCGTGGTAGCTTCAGGAGCTTCCTGGTATGAGTTGGTGAAAGTTCCACAAATTCCTCTGCCAGTGCAAGACTCGGAGTGTTTCCTCAGAGGGTTTTTCTATTATCCCACTCCAATCGTTGGACCACTGCCTTATATTTTCCAAGTCTTCAGAATGGCTTATGATCATCAGGTGTTAACCTTGATGTCCTTCTCGCAAGTTTTGCCAGTTTTGCAAAATAAATACTTTCAAATATAAATTCGTTTTTTTTGCCAGATGTTCCTGGTATATCTGATAATTTCTCAATATCGAATTCAAAATTATAATAAAATTTCAACAGAAGGAGCTCAGTCATTCACTCAATTCCCATTTGCTCCTCAAATACGCTTTCAGTCTCTTGAGGATAAAATGAGTTCATTTCAGCGTGGCCGTCGATACTGGTGAATACAAAATATTTTGCATAATATGTTAAGGAATAACTGCTCCTTATATTTAGAAAGTACAGATATTAAACCGACCTAAAAAGAGATGGATCGATGACGTCAGAACAGTAGCAGGAGGACAGTGGATGAGGTTGGCAACAGATCGTGTGGCATGGAGAAACCTGGAAGAGGCCTATATCCGACAATGGATGGACAGGGGCTGAAGAAGAAGAAGAAGAAGATATTAAACTAAATTTTGAATCGACAATTCTTGATAATTCCTTCTTCCCCATTCTGAATTCACATTCAAGGGTTATTTCGTCGATTGTTTTTAAATCCATTTCATCTAATTTTGTAAATTTTTTTTAAATCAGTCGAAAAGTCATTACTCTGATCAATCAAACACGTGAATGATGATATAAAACACAGATTGATCTTTGAGAAAGCGGTTATTTCGAGCCAAATGTTTCTATTGCTCGTTGCACAATTTTTCACGATAGAGCAATCCCAGCATTCATCGGCTTTTTTGTCGGCTTCAGGAAATATTTTTGTAGGACGTGCAGGGTGTTCAACTACTGAACTACTACCTGGTGGCAATAAAATTCCAATTTTATGGTTATCTCTGAGAAGTAACTCCCATGAAATTCTATTTTTATCTTTTGAAGTTGCCGATCGAAGCAGTAAATGATAGTGGGTTATAAATAATAAACTAAACTCCATTAGAGAATTGATGTTTTTTCCATTGATGAACATTTTTTCAATTGTCGGTATTTTTGGAGGACTGCTGTCCCAAGCCTCCCCAGTAGTTGAGCTAGTGATGCTAAGTGTAAGCCACTTTTATACATATATCATATACTCTCCATAAGAATGGTGCTAATAGTTTGAACATACATACCGGCGGACTGATGCCTCTGGGGACTCCTATGTGCAGATTATGGCTATTCCTGAGGTAACCGAGGATAGTGTGCTCGGTTCTCTGTGAGCGTGGAAGTCAAAGATGACCGCTGGCCCTGACGAAATTTCTTCTTTTCTGCTGAAAGATCGAGCAATAATATTCGCTTAACCATTATGTTATTTACATCATATCACCTTCAACATTTTGTTTTCCCACCATCTGGAAGGAGGGCAGGATTTGTACTGTTTTCAAGAAAGGTGATAAAAACTCGTTTGAAAATAATAGACCAATTGTAATCCTAAGCAACTGCAGCAAGGTTTTTGGAAGTGTTATTCATAGTATTCTCTATTCGCATGTCAGCGGTGAGATTGTTTATAATCAGCACGGATTGATTAATGGTCGATCCATTGTGACCAATTTAACTTGAATCACACAATATACTGCTATTGCTTCGGTGAGTTTGCCCAGGTAGACGTCATTTATTCGAATTTTTTAAGGCATTCTATATCCTGGAACATGCTGTCCTTCTTGAAAATTGACATCATTTGGATTGACTTTCAATTTCATTCATTTTCTAGAATCGTACCCTACCAACAGGACGCTGTAAGTTCAGTACTTCGGATTCATTCATCAGAGTTTGTGGCATCATCTGGTGTTCCTCATGTTATAGTGTCGGGTCCCCTTTTATTTGTCATCTTCATCAGTGACATTTTCCGTTTCCTGAGGAGTGAATGTCTACTTTACAAAAACTTTACTGCAAAATGTTTTGGTGGAACTTCAGTTGTTCTGGGAACTTCAGAGTGATATTGATGGGTTGAATCGTTGGTGTGGGAGGAGTTTACTTCCTCTCAACATAAATAAATGTTGCTTAATTTCATCCGGTTGAAGTATTGTATTGAGTTTCAATATAATATTTAAGGTCAAATTCTCTACAGGGTGGATGAGTACAGATATTTGGGTGTTTTTTCGAGGTTGACTTTAACACCCCACGTGCGTCAGGTTATGTCTTGTGGAGTCAAGAAGCTTGGCTTAATGATGAGGAACTCTAAGTGGTTAATCGATTATGGAACGCTAATCGTCTTGTTGAACGCTCTCGTGAAGTCAAAGTTTGAGTACGCATGCGTTATCTGGAACCCGAGGTACGGTGTTCACATTTCTGGTTTGGAAAAAAAACAGAGGCGATTTTGAGTTTTTTTTTTTTTTTTGAATTTCAGACTCAATGGAATCTACCCAACCGTTGTATGCAGTCGCAACTGCAAATATCGGATGTGAACACCGGGCCTTAAGGTCGATATAGTCTGGATAGGCGTCACACCTAGATAAGTCTAGTATTTTTCAGACAATTCTTTGCTCAGGGATTGATTGTCCCTTCTTACTTTCTCTGATAAGTCTACATGTGCCCAGATTGCCCGTGCTTAATGCGAATACCTTTTACCTTCCTTTTCCGCGTACTAACGTGCTTCTCTTATCGCCTCTGTACCTGATATGTCAGAGCTACCTCTCTGTTCAGGATATTTTTGATATTTTCGAGAGTAATCCATCTATTATAAGAAGGACTTTTCTTCAAGCATAGTCTGAATCAAATTACAAAATGTGGAGATCGGTGACGGGCATTTCTTTTTTCTTTTGTATGACTCGCACTTGGCTTGGGTTTTTATTTTTCACATGGAATGTATTTAGTTTATTTTAGTTTTAGTGAGATTTCATTTCTCACAATTTCTTATCCATTTTGTTATTGTAAGGCTGTTGATTGGTGTGATAAATAAATGAATAGATAAATAAATGATCGTAAAAATGTATATTAGAATTTTTTCCTTTATCTTGAATGGATGTGGTTTCAAAAATTTTCAACAGAATAAACCCAATATACTCGTATCTTGAGGTGTTCTAAAAACGGATGCTTTTTCTCGTAAAATCTTGTGTAATAGAGGTACCTATCCGCAACAAATGTTCAACAACCATTATCGGAAACATTGCGGTGATTACATCCATCCAAACAGCAAATACAGAGTAATCGAGTGTAGGAGAAAAGAACACACCACTCGTTCATCAGTCGGCTACTTCCAGGGACAGTCCAAAAAGCCCGACTTTCAGTTAACGAAGTGATTGCTCATGTTTTGTGGCAGCTCTCTAAATTCGATAAAACTCCCCGCTAGTTAACTGGTTTCAACAGAAATAATCCGTTTTTCTGCCGCTTTACGAGAGAAAAATGAGCTGAAAACTTTCTCTCTGTTTGATTAGAGCCGTAGGTTCACACACTGCGGTTATATTCGGATGCTGAACTTTCAGCCACGGAAATGAATAAATAATAATACGGGCTTTCCGGAAGTTGTACTTCGAAGCATATAACACCGAGTTGGTTTCATTATTCGTTCGTTATGTCCTAAGTTTGCGGAACTTTTTTTGATTGCTCGAGTTCAGTCTAACAAGGCGGCGTTGCTACGTCGCACATTGGGTGATATTGGAAATTGCCATAATTTATTGGATAATTTTTTTTCGGAGGAAAGTACTTTATAGTTTGGGATTTTTCCATACAAATTAGGTGTTCGATGATTATTCTTTCCAAGTGGATGGAAAACTTTCATTACATTCCAATGGATTCAAGAACTGGACTTGAATATGTTAAGTATGCATAATATATGAGTTTATGAAGATGATTGCTTTTCGATGCATAATATATGAGTTTATGAAGATGATTGCTTTCGAATTATGGCCTAATCTCACACATTTGTTGAAAATGATGGATTATAAAAGTTTAATGAGTCTTCTTGATAAAGGATATTTAATATAAATCAAATAATTTGACAACTTCGTGTCTAATCCTTCACAATAATATATCTGTATGATATATTTAGTTTATTTTTGTCTTGGAATATATTCCAATTCTAAAAATGACAAATTTAATAATCAACCAAAAGAAAATTCAAAATGACTAAAACTGTACCAATTGAGTATAGTTCAACGAAATTATTGAATTTACAAACTCACCACGTGTATATCCACTTCAACAAAACTGCAAGCAAGAAACTAAAAACTAACTAAACGTACCGGTTACTCTAGTGAGGATTCGCAGAGCAAGTCATTACTGAAGGTAGTCATAGATTTCTTTCCTGTTATTCTTTTGAAATACACATACAAATGAACATTTACAATTGAATAAACAATTTCAGAAATTTTGAATTTATCAATTGGTTGATACTGACTCTCTAATCAATAAATGATTACATCAAATTATAAAAGTTTAATGAGTCTTCTTGATGAAGGATATTTAATATAAATCAAATAATTTGACAACTTTGTTTCTAATCCTTCACAATAATATATCTGTATGATATATTTAGTTTATTTTTGTCTTGGAATATATTCCAATTCTAAAAATGACGAATTTAATAATCAACCAAAAGAAAATTCAAAATGACTAAAGCTGTACCAATTGAGTAAACGGTTAATGAATTGAACAACTAAATTAACATGAAGACAGACGTACGTTTCGGAATTTTTGTATTTAATAATACATTTTTCCTCATCAGTGCCTTAGGCCGGCCATCCACGTACAGTTGAAACTGTCAGTTTCGACTGAACAGTTAAAACTGTCAGTCGAAACTCTACGTGAGTGGGTATTTCAGTCTCAGTTCAACTCGAATTTTTCAACTGAACAGTTCAACTGAGAGAAATGAAATTGTTCATATTTTTAACTGAAAGGTTTAACTGAACTGACAGTGTGTGGGGGTTCAACTGTGGAGTTCTCAGTTGATTTCGTGTCGAGCAAGGGTGCGCATCACAATGTCGCGTAAACATAACCAGGTTATAGTCGATTTTATCGAACTATATAGGTCGGAACCTTGTTTATGGCAAGTGACATTGGCTGATTATCACGATCGCGCCAAAAAAGATGCGGCATACAGCAGACTGGCGAAAAAGTTGGTTCTTCTCCTAATTCTCTCAATAAATTTATGTGTGAAGATAAATTTCTTTTTTGTAGCCACTGCTTGCACCACTGTATATGCTTTCTCTCTTTATTCTTGGTAAAATTGCAAAAATTAAACCGAGGACCGCCAGATCGTCGGACCTTCTCGAATCCATCATGGAACAAACTGAAGCTTTGAACTGCACATGTGTGCACATCTCAGTTCACAGTTGAAACTGACAGTTTTAACTGTTCAGTCGAAACTGACAGTTTCAACTGTACGTGGATGGCCGGCCTTATAGTTCAACGAAATTATTGAATTTACAAACTCACCACGTGTATATCCACTTCAACAAAACTGCAAGCAAGAAACTACAAACTAACTCGCTATATTGCATAGCGGATATTTTCGTTTAACTGTCGAATAGGTCGAGGGTAAGATGTCTAAAATACTGGTTTATTCACTGATTATATTTTGTTTGAATTAATTCTGGCGACTCGGCTCGGCATGGGTCCCTTTTCTCTTTTCTTCTTTAGGGGTCGCTATACTAAGAATTGACCAATCAATAGCATCATTTCAAAATTTTTATTTGTTCTGTCAAAAGTAGTTTATTGTTGATTTAACCCCAAAATGATATTGACCAGAAAGACGACCTGAGTGCCGCCATATAAAACGATGCTGAAATCAAGTGAAAAGGAACCAATATTATTAAATCGTAAAAGACTGGACCCTGCAAAAGTCGCCACTTTAATCTGAAGATTTTTCAAAAGTAAGTGAGCGCACATCTCAATCGAGGGTTATTTTTGCCTTTCAGAAACACCTCGACTGACTATGCTTCAGGAGCTTTCAGAGCTGGTTTTTTATGTGCCCATGATGCATTTCAAGAATCTAAATGAGATGTGATTTTCTATACCTTCCATTGTAATCAGCAGGGCCGGCGTTAGGGGTGAAACAATGAAGCGACCGTTTCAATTGAGGGGCAGCAATTCGGCCAGGTTTGCTGGCCATCTTTTCATATTTCATTCTTGATTCTTAAAAACACATAAGGTTGTTCCGCTCCGCTGCATTTGTCAACATTCCCTGCAATAAGAATCTTCGAGTCGCCTGTATAATAAATAACACATGGCAGTCCAACCAATATAAACAGAATTCCCTATTACCGTCATTGAAAGAGGAATGAAATCATTATGCATTTCACAAATACGATGAACAACACTACCGTCGCTTTCGAATTATTTGGAAGCCGATGTTCACATATTCAACATATGAAAAATTCATACGAATTTATATTCGAAACTAGTTAATGTTGCTGATGTTCAAGCGGGACACATGTGTAATCCCAATAAGTTTTCGAAGCAATACTCAAACTTTGCTTCCCCTTCCGCCCTTTGTATCTTGTGGTGTGATAGGCAATCATTCTTCGATCGTACGCAGTGTCAATCAATTAGTTTGATACCATATATTGAATCATTTCAATATTCTTCATTCACTAGAATTTTTTTTTTTTTAAGATTGCAAGATTCTCTATCGAAAGAATTATTATCATCATCGGATAAGGCGAAAATTTTGTTTTTTGAAGGCGTTCTTATTGATGCTTTCTTAGCAGGGACGCCAAAAAGTTTTTTGTTTCAGGCGACAAAATTACTCCCGCCGGCCCTGGTTATCAGATCATTTATCTCATGAACATTCGATTGATTGTTTCAAATATAAAATTTGAACTTCGATCTAGTCTAGTCGGATTTGTTGATATGGAAATATTGCATATTGTTTTTCTATATTCTTTGTTGTGTTCTATATTGTTTTGTGTGTTGGATTTATTGTGTCTAATCAGAACACAACTCATAATTTTTTTACTTCCAAGGCTCGAACTTCTTAACTCAGAGATATGAAGCAGTGGTCCGTCGATCCTACCATTGATATACTTCCAATGGTTCTGATTGATAAAATTCGATATAATCATCAGCGATTTCCTTATTGTCTCCAAGTATTCATTATTTATTATTATTATTATTTTTCCGAAGGAAATGTGTGTAATGGCTAAGCTTGCCTGCGAGAGATGGCGTTATGAGGTTCGCGTCACTCTATAATTCGGCACCTTTGGGGGTATAATCGAACTGGAGTACGTTCGAATCACCATAATGGAAATGGATGTTGTATTTGGCAGAGATCACTGGGTGCCGAACTGTCGATTCTACCAGTGATCTCGGGATGAAACACCGCAATCTCTAGAGAGGGGGAGCACCTTCGAAATTGGCTCGAGAATGCCTCGCCAAAGTTTCAATTCAATAAGATTAAAACTTTCGAAAAGCCTGATAACATAAGCCAGAAAACATATGTTTCAAACATCAAAAAAAAAAAATATTGGTTATACCTATTCCCAATGCGCGCAGCCTCGTTAGACCAAACTAAAGCAATCAAAAAAGTTTCCCAAACTCAGAACATAACGAAGGAATAATTAAACCGACTTCGTGTAATACACTTCGAAGTAAAACTTTCAAAAAGTTGATATCATTATTTATTCATTTCCGCTGCTGTAGTTTTACCATCCGAACCTTACCGCAATATGAGGGATACCGACGTATTCATTGAGTAGTTTTATCATTTCTATCAGTTTTCCTCAGTGAGTTTCAAGAAGAAAAAACTTTCAATCCACACACAGGTAATACAATAATCAAACTTGACTTTTGTCGAATGTATTCGGGATCTTTTTCATCGGAATGATTAGGGGGACTACTATTTCAGTTTTAAAAAATCATTCCGAAGAATGACTAATAAGTTTTTAGGCAGACTATTGGAATCTAGCGTTAGAATGGTCATAGGTTTCTTGGTGCCCACTTATTACCTACTAAATCTTCCATAACTTTTCATTGTGTATTTTGTGTCAATGTTGAACGAAGAAAGGCAACAAAATATACAGAATGCTAGTTTACTATCATTTAACCAACAGTAAACAATTTATTGAATTGGAATCTAGCGTTAAAATGGTCACAGGTTTCTTGGTGCCCACTTATTACCTACTAAATCTTCCATAACTTTTCATTGTGTATTTTGTGTCAATGTTGAACGAAGAAAGTCAACAACATATACAGAATGTTAGTTTACTATCATTTAACCAACAGTAAACAATTTATTGAATTGTCGAATGGTCATAGGTTTCTTGGTGTCCACTTATTACCAATAAATCTCCATAACTTTTCATTGAGTATTTTGTGTCAATGTTGAACGAAGAAAGCCAACAAAATATACTGAATGCTAGTTTACTATCATTAAACCAACAGTAAACAATTGAATAATGCAAAAATTAATCGGAACACCTGGAGTTGTAACATCACAATTTCAAAACGAGCCAAGGTAGGTTTGAATCATAGACATTGAATATAAGATTATTGGTAAAGTAGGATGGGTTGAATTTGGAAGACTCGTCATTTTTTTCTGATTTCCTAGTTACAGATAACATGTCTAATTGCTGTATTTCATACTTTTATTTTGGTGAAAATTGAAAATTCGACTGGAGGTTGAATTGAAACAGAGTTATTTCTTAGAAGGTATTTTATTTCGATATTAAAAAAAAACGAGTATTGTATTTCAAGAGAAAACAATGAATGTACATTTCTATTTCTATTCTATTCTATTTTAATGATCTCGAATCGAGAATTGAAATATTAAACGACTTTATAGAAAGAGGTCTAAAATCACAAGATCTAATTGGCCAACTGTGATCAACTCTTCCAGAAATAACACGGCCAGGAAACATCGCAAAATTGCGATTATATCGTTGCTTGTGTGGTGCGTAGTGCCGTCTTGCTGAAAATAAACATCGCCCACATCAATATACATATTCCAATTCTGGACATGACAAATAACATGTTATATCGTTTGTGATATGCCTTATTCTCAAGATCGACGAGGAATCACGTTCTACATTCTTTATATCACTCATATTCGTTCACCTAGGACTACACGACAAAACTTCAATTTGGATGTAATCTTTGAAATGTGCCTCGGCACACTCATTTGAAAGTCTCTAGTAGTCACAATAGAAGTCCCTTTTTAACCGATTTGACGCAAGCGTTATATTTCTTCTATATTCAAAAGTCTGACTGTCAACATGTTGAGATTTCCGTTCGCAGACAAATATAATTATCTTCAATTTAAATGAGATTAATTGACTTATCTAGGTATCTATTTGTTCCACCAAGAATTAATGTTTGATGTATTTCCAGAGATACTCTCCAAATGCAGATGACTTCAGTAGCTATGGTTCTTCGCATACTGACCCAAGCAATAGAGGCTATTATCAGGAGAACAATATCGATTCTGAACCCCTGTTTTACAACAGCAGACCGAGGAACAAGAGGGAATATTCAAGGTACATTAGTCCTTTTGGTCCGCATATAAATTAGTCTTCCATTTTGGTGGAAATGTAGGCTGAAATATTCGGAATTTTCGCGATTTTCAATTGGTATTATTCTTCATTCACTACATTTAATACTTACCTACTAATTTACATTTTTATTGATACTATGTGACTTAATAAATCCCAGGCCAGTCACACATATGTCATACAGCCAATACATGTTTTTTTCTCTTCAGTACCAAGCTTCAACAGATACGTGAAAAAATTTTAGAGGATGGACTGGCATAGAGTTAAGTCTCGATCGAGATACTGAAGATCAAGAGACACTACATTTGTGTTGCGTGTGATAGCGGTGGAATTGAAGACATTGAAATAAAGTGTATTCACTATTTTGCGAAACATAACCTCATTGAGATGTTTTCAGGTTGGTTAATGATAGTGGGAGTAAAAATCATTAGTTTGGTTTTTTCAATGTAGATAGTAATCTCGTTTGCGCATAAACATAACCTAACCTAACCATGTGTAAATTTTCCCTAAATCATCCTCTACCATTTGGTTTATATTGTCCCAAGTTTTTCCTGCGAATAAAATGCTGTGTCATCAGTGTTACATATAAGAATCACTTTAGAATGCGGTATATTCGTTATACTGTTAATGCAAATTAGAAAAAACAATGATACCAAGACCGTTGCTTAAGGTTTTCCAGGAGAGTACGCTGAATGTATTTCCCATGTTTATCTCTTTGTACACGATTTGTTTAGTAGTTACATATAAGATGAAGAAAAATAAAACCAATATTTTTCCCCTAGATGGCTTCAGTTATCTATATCTCGCGTTGTAAAAGTCCGATCAGGTTTCAATAGAAGGCGTTAGAAAGATAAGATTTCGTACAACAAAAAATTTTTCGAAAGTTTTGTGATTTGTTGACTCAGTTTAGTTTGAGCACGCATCAAAGATATACACAAGCAAAGGGAAAATTTACTATATTTTACACTTTTTCTTCGATAAAGACGAAAATGCAAGCCAGGCGGCTGAAAATGCAAATAGTGTTTATGGTCCTGACACTATCACAGCCAATCATGCGCAATTTTGATTTCGTCGATTCCCTTCCGGTGATTTCGATGTATAAGATGCACTGGAAGGTCCATTGTCGAAAAAATCATGGACATTGTCGAGGCCAACCATCATATGAACATTGTTTCGATAGCCCAAAAGCTAAATATTTCACAGAAAACGTTTGCATAAGGCTTTTCTCAAGAAAAAGCTCGATGTATGGGTATCACACGAGTTAACACAAAAAACCACATGGACCAAATTTCCATCTGCGAATCGCTGCTGGATCACAACAAAATCGAACCATTTTCGAAGCGATTGGTGACTGATGATGAAAAGTGGATCACTTACGACAACGTCAAGTGAAAACGGTCGTGGTCGAAAAGCGGTGAGCCGGCGAAAACGGTGGCTAGCTAGGATTGAGGCCAGGAAGGTTTTACAGAGTTTGTTAGGATAAGCAAGGAATAATTCACTGTGAGCTGCTCCCCTAATTTGCTGTCAAAAATTGGATGATCGGAAGCAATCACCCAGAAGCGGCCAGATAGGAGAGGAATTGTGTTCCATCAGGACAACGCCAAACATATCGATAGTGACTCGCCCGAAGCTCCAGGAGCTTGGTAGGGCGATTCTTATGCATCTTATAGTCCGGAACTGGCACTAAGTAATTACTATCTGTTTCCGTCTATGGCGAACAATTTTACTGGTGAAAAATTGAAATGAAAATCCAATAGGGACGAGAACCTCTATGAGAGAGGTATAATGATATAACCTTCAAAATGGCAACAGAATATCGAACATTCAACTATGGTAATTAAAGCCTTGTTCTTCATGCAAAAATATGAATTTCTTTTTACTACGCCTTATATAAGGTCATATAATCTTTTCCTTGCATTAGATATCTACTCTATCTAGATGTATCTCAGCTAATATAGTATAATTCTACATATGAAATGGAAAATATTCTACTTTCTAAACCATTATTAAATTGCAGGTGAACTGAGTTATTCAATTGTTTCATGCAAAATTTCATCCCATCACACATTTCCACATTTTTTCATAGATTCTACTTCTATCGTGCCACTTCAAACGAATCTCTTTTCGTAGATAAAGCAATGCAAATCGTCATGAAGAATAAATGTCGTTACAAGTGTTTTGGGAGGAACGACAAGGTTTCACAATGTCCTCGTGATTATCGCTTTGAGTGTTTCTTCTACGCTGGCGTGTCTGGCTTGACGATTCTATCTGTGAATAATATAAGTTCTCTGAGTCTAGGTTGATTCAATAACGCAACTAGGTCACGCGAAGTTCGGATTCATACTGGAAATGAACAGATACAGAAAGTTATCCGATTCGATAAATTGTGAAGATACCACATCGTTATCTGCTCGAAGGATGAAGACGTTGTTACGAATTCTGTGTGATCTGGTAGGGAGTTGTTTGAATGGTTTAGAGGGGAGTTTGAGCGGTTTGGATGAGAGTCATTGTTGGAACTAAAACAACGTGCTCGCTGATGAAGGGTGGAGAGCTATTCCGGGAATCGTTTTATTTTGGGATTGGGAATATATTTTCAGAGTCGGCATAACTGCAAATTTTTATCGATTATGTATAGCATTTCATTAACAGTGTTATGCATCGATTTCTTTGTCGATTCAACCCTTCATTCGGTTTCAAAATTCGTGATTCTTTCATTGGGTAGGTTTCCTTGTAAACGGGGAATTCCGCTCTATTTGGGTTATAAGAGCCAATGTAAGTTCAACCTCGAGTATTTTTCCAAAACCCTTTGTAACGTTACAATTGCCCATGAGACTCTAAGACTAATTTCTAGGGGTGGTTTGGCTTATTTGGCAACAAAATTCCTACCCAGGTTTTTACAAATTTAATAAAATTAAAATATACAATGATCGATCCTTTTCACTCCAAACAAATAATAAAATAGAAACTTAACTCAAAACGATTTTAAATGAGTTAGTCTGCTACTAGGATGGAGCCTCTTCTGTAAATTATCTTCAGCCTTCTGAACACCAATTCTTATCAGGAAGCTATAGTACTCCAGTCCTCATCCAACAAAGTTGATGTGATAATGCTAGGTATTTCGCAGGAATTCTTTCAGATTCAGGGACTTAAGTGGTCTAACATACGTACTATCCCAAATTCTGTATATCAAGGAAGTAGTTCTTGATATCTTTCAATCCCAAGAAAGGTTTTCTTTGTTCCAATCCCATGGGAGGTTTACTTTGTTCCAATCTGACGGGAGGTTTCTTCGTTCTAATCCCACGGAAGGTGCTTTGAGAAAATGAACAACGATATTAGGATATGTTAACTGAATTTACAACTCCTTCTCGGATTTCTAACCAAGAAATTACAAAGAAATCATTACATTTATTATCAAATAAACCTGAGAAGAAGTTTTGCTGACATTATTTGACACAAAAAGAATTCTACCAAACCTGAAATACGTTTCGACAAGATGGATGACTCTAAAAAAAAACTACTGTTTCAAATTAAATTGATTCATTCTGGTGAGATTATTACTTATTGAATACAAATATTCATGTTAACACTTACCGAGAATCCCGACACAATTCTCGCCGATAAATCAGATTCCGAGTCTCAAATTAAATTAATAATGACTGAAATCTAAATCTTAGGTACGTATCACGTACAGGTTATACCTCCGTGTGGAACGTTTATACTGAATTTCAGAATAAACTATATTATTATTATTATTCTTGCTAAAGTCTCAATAATCATTGAAAATCTTTCAGAAGATTCTCCTTAGACCCGCGCATCTGCGTTCCGACCGATGGTACACGATATGATACGATTAATTGACAAATTACCGCGTCTTCAAAAATTCCAGTAGCGTAACATGGAATGAAGCGTGCAAAATCTACACAAAATCAGAAAATCTCAAAAATTGTTATGAAAACACATCAAACATGAATATATGAAAAATATAGAGGAAAATTCAAATTTTTCTGTTTGAAAATCTGAATTACGGAAGACGAATTCACGCTGCCTAGGAGCTCAAAACAAAAGTGTCAATGGTATTTTTGAACTTGTCAAAAGCGGTCTTTTTCATTTTGTTCTCAGAATCATGCACATATTTTTTGTGTATGAAATTATAATGTATGACAATCAAATAGAATCATCTATTTACTGAGTTTTGCAGTATTCCGACCTTATCCGGTCACAACTGTCTCTGAAAACAGCAACCAATTATTAGTTCAATGAGTTCACAACAAACAAACTGGATAAGGTCAGAACACTGCAATTATTATAATAAAACTGAGCCATGACCATTTCACTGGTTCCTATATTTTTCAATCTCTTTGAAAATAAATGAAATTAAATTTTACTTTTTCGAATAATTTATTTATTTGAATCTTTACATTTTGGTGTTTCTAAAAATGTTCCATTGTTGCATTGTTGTACGTTTTGATGTTCATTGTCTTGAGGAGGGTAGTGTACACTGTCTTTGTTTTTAGAATTGACCAATGTTTTTGCTGTGTATCTCACGAGATCCTTTCGCAAAAATTCAATTATTATGGTTCAGGTGAAACTATTGCAGAGCTCAAAGATTTTCGTATCAAACAGATATCAGGTGGTCTCAGTGAACAATTGTAGGTCAGCAATGGTGACGGTTGCAGAAGGTGATTTTGAAGGTTCAATTTTATGTCTCTTGAAGTCATAAAAGATTTTTCTGGATTTTGTCAATTTTGAAGTTATTTGTGTTTGATATAATGTGATATTTTCCATAATGTTTCCGGCATCTATTTCTAGAATCATCAGCCATTCGAAGAACGAAATACCTTGAGTGATATAATTTTATCCTTTCATATATCTCTTTTTTTTTGGTGGGTAAATTTTGAATAACAATACTCTGTTGAAATCTAAGAACTACTTGGTGTGAACATGAATGAATCTATTTCATTCTATTCTTGAATTCATCAACCATTTGATTTGATATACACATAAAAAAATCGAGCAAATCCACCTAGGACCAGTTCTCCCTTCGATAGGTGCGTGGTTCTTTGAGGCGAGAAAAATTCGAATTAATTCATTCCATCTGGTTTCATGAAAGAAATCGTTTATAATTCAGAAATCAACAACAGCTCATAGTAGGCTCAGTTTTAATATTCATCAGATTCAAATATGTATGTGTTCGGGAAATACCCTGTATACTTACCAGAACATATACAGGGTCTTTCACGAGGAACCTCACCCATATTTATACGGGAAACTACTGAACGTATTTTCATGAAATTCAGCACTTATAAGTATTTCACGATGCTGATGAAATCTAAAATATTTTCAAGGCATGAGCACCTCCGGTTTTTCCGGAAATGACGTCAACTTCCGTTTTTCAAATAGCAGTTCCTGAAAATTTCATCTTTTTGGCGTGAAGGGAAAAGAAATAGCTGAAAATTCAAGACGAAAAACAGTTTTTTGTGAATAACTCAGAAAATATCCATTTTAGGGCAAGGGTGTGATGCATACACTCACATTATTTTTTAACGTAGATTCAATATCTGCCATAAAAAAATGGGGTTCTAATTTGAAAAAATTGATTTTTCACGATTTTGTCATCCCTAACTTTGAAAGCGATTTTTTCACCCCCTGTATCATGAATCGCGATTTCGATTTCTAAAGTGGATACATCAATCTTACATCTTGAAAAATCCCAAAAATGAAAATTTTCCATCCAAAAACCTCGATGTTATTCTTGTTTCAGCGGAGCTCTATTTTCGATTTTTTTTTCGAATTTTCCCGCTCAGAGAGAATTTTCCAACCAAAACTGAAAAATGTTACATCAAAATAACTTGAAATTTTCTAAGGAATCTATTTCTGCAATAAAAAAATGGTGTTCCAAATTGAAAAACGGAAGTTGACGTCATTTCCGGAAAAACCGGAGGTGCTCATGCCTTGAAAATATTTTAGATTTCATCAGCATCGTGAAATACTTATAAGTGCTGAATTTCATGAAAATACGTTCAGTAGTTTCCTGTATAAATATGGGTGAGGTTCCTCGTGAAAGACCCTGTATACCCGTCGAGCTCGTCGTAAAGGACCCTGACCAACGGCATGATAAATTCCAACGTCAGAATGATTCCACATCTTCTCATTCCTGCGCGGATTCCGACATACAAAGTCAGAAATCTGGAGTAGGTAACAATGAATCTCCAGCGTGACGTTAACGACGTCACGTACTTTGTTATATTCAAATCGATGTTTGTAAACCCATTCCGCATACATAACACTGAACAAATCCTTCAGCAAAATGGCGGAAGGATGTTACATGTCATTTTATGGGAGGTGAAATTGCCTCAATTTGACGGCACAAAACTGCTATCTACGTAACTGGGGGTGAGGGTTTCCTGCTTCTATCAAGGAAGATTTTTTTATGTATGAATGTCCACGAAATCGCTATTTGTTTTCTTAGGGTACACTGCAGAAGTGTTATACTATCTGGAACAAAAGAGAGAAAAATGAATAAAATATTATCATTAAAACGTTATAAAATCATTTTTGCTTTCTACAGAAGATAATGGTATACCGAAAAGAAAAATTTGAAGGATAAGCGCAGCCCCAGAAAGAAGTTTCAACACTAAACCCTGTAATGAAATTTTTCAAAATTCAAACATTTTTATCGATCCATATTTTTTTCTGTTTTTTTTCCCATAATTTACTTCATTCACATCACATTGCACAGTTAATATGCCAGAGCCAACTTTCGGGTGACTCCATATATTTGAAACAAAAATCAATGAATTAATCGTTCATTTTTGAGCGCTCTTTCTCTCAACAGATCGCTGCTCATCATAATGTATGTAATTTTAGAAATTTCTGTCCAAAATGGTCTCAAATGATAAGGTTCAGTCATATATGACGAAATGGTCTTCAACTTCGATTACGTCTTCTCGTCTGACCATCACTCTGTGAACACGATAACTCTCGAATGGAAAGACCTAGAAACTTGAAATTCTCTGGAATAGGTTTGGATCTCGATTGCCACGGTTGTGTTCGTTGATGGGCATAATTCGACTAGGTGTTCTGTAGAACTTATCATCGAGCCGAAAATTTTCACTCGGATGCAACATAATTTATAATTTCAAGCCCTTCGTGAAATTCTATCTTGATCGAGCCACAAAAACCATAAAAATATCGAATGTTATATCGAAAAAATTATCCAATATTTATGTGAACGCTTAACCGATAGAAATAATTCCAAGCTCCGTATAATCTGAACACATCATAAGATCCATATAAAATTCAAATAAAACGTTGGAAACGAAATACGTAATATTTCCAGAGATCCGATACAAATGAGAATTTACTTGAGTATTGGGAATAAGAATTTCAATCTTCAAGCGGAATTTCGGGATGATAGCGTCTTCAATACGATAAAACATTCAAGGACCAGATTAAAAAACAAATTCCTAATAATTTCGTGAAAACAGATGCTGCTCACAATTTCAGTGTGTTATGGGTGACTTAGCTGGACTAGCAAAGAGTTACCACAAAGGTATATGTTTGTTAATATGAAGAAATATCATTCTTGTACCCAAGAAAGCTTTCTGTATTATAGAATTTCTTCATAATAAGAAACATAATAGAAATTCAAATTTATTATTGAGTGGTCCACGTAAGCGGATTGTGTAAATAATTCTTCAAGCAGAATTAGAAAGTGACCCATCAATATGATAGTATTTTCTATGGGTTATCCAAATATTTCATCGGGAAAACTATCGAACAGAGCACATGCATGGGAAGTTATTGGAAAAAACCCGTTTTTCAACAACAACAAAATTTTTTTGCGAAGTGGACCGGTTTTTGAAATCAAATGCTTTAGAGACAATTTCTAACCATTTTATTTCATTTGGACTTCCGGTTTTCTCGTAAATGGAAAATTTGTTGAAAGATTCTGTGACGATGGGGAAATAACTTTGATTGATAATGTAAATATAATAGCGCATGTATCAGCGTGGTACAGTAACATTATTCGATCGTAGTTTCATAATCGATTGAAAACGGAAATTCCATTAACACTATCAACCATTTGAGTCAAAAAAGATTGAGAGGTCGATTAAAAGATATATTCAACATGAGCGATGATATAATGTCAAACACGAACGTGTATGTTCGTGTATGCAACCGATCGCAAGCTATACAACTGGGATATTTCTGGAGTAGTACAAGATTTAGTTGACCCTGCAGGATCTGCGCCAGATCAGCTGATTTAACTAATATGTATCACGCATCCTCCTCTGATGGCAGTATGGATAATGTCCACGATATCAGAATGCGATATTCCGAGAAGCAGAACCATCTCACTATTTTCCGGGCACCAACCATCTCTCGCACAACCACTACCGGACACACGCGTACCGTTTTCCCTGGATATTTCGCACGCACGGCTTCCACGAAGGCTGGAACTCTGTAAATTGCCTTCTTCGTTCTATAGTTCATGCACAATGGTTCAGGTGCCTCCCAATTGACCGGGATATCAGATATGACTAGTTCCTTAGTATCTTCCTCAATAAGCAGTAGATGCGACTTGAGGAGAATTCCTTTAGAGTCCCTTATGTGTGCCACTTCTTCTTTGGGACAATATTTTTGACCTTGGTCACTACGTAGTCTATTGATCCTTTCCCAGTGTGTTATGGGGCATTTTTGAAGATCATGAGATAGGGTTTAATGTCTTGCGCAGCCTGCTTTGCATCTCACCTTCGGCCCTCTGTTATAAGATAGGCCGGCTGTTGGCAGTACATGGGACCTTAGTTGGAAGGCCTTCACTTATTCCTCCCCCGACCAATATCTGGGTGGAGAATCGATATAGTTCGAGGCTCGATGGTGTTTCATCTCTCCTAGGCCACCTGCATGGAAGGACGAATGTAAGTTTCTCGCCCTGGCGCTGTCTTTCATTGTCGTTATTGAGTTAGGTGGTTTGAACATCTTTTTTATTCTCTCCATCCAGGGTTTCGAGATTCGAAGCACCGCGACGAGGGCAGAACTTTGTCCCATTAGTTTGTCAAGTCTGGTATTGATGATGGGACCTTCTTATCTGTGAAGCTAGTATTCTTTCTGAAGGGCATGTATGCTGTGATTGCTGACGTGAGTTGGTAGGCGAAGAGAGCGCTTGACTGCTCATCGTATTGCCCTGTCCGCTGACTTTAGTGGTTTGATGTGCATCTGGGGGATCTGGAGCGCATAGATATATCTAGGGATTAGGTGCACTTTTATGAGTTCATATTTCTGCGCCGGTTTCAGAGGTGTCCTGAGAATCCTATCAATCTTTATTCTTAAGTTGTTAAACGAACATTTAGTGATCCCCATGGATGTGAATTTTTCATACAGGTACTCTATCGTCTCTCCACGGTCCAACTGTCTGATTGGCATACCGGGGATGAAGAACTGGAAAGTGAAGTGGACGAATAGCCTTCTTCCGGGAGCTTTTCCGACCGATATTGTGTGGCTCTTTTCAACGCTTAGCTTCATGTGACGCCCATTAAAGAAATCTTGACTTTTCGAATGTAGCTTTTTGGCCACTTTGACGTCGTCGGCGCGGAGTATCAGATCGTCAGCGTATGCTGAAGAGCTGATTTTTTGGTCTTCAACCGAAATTCCTGGTATTCCCTCCAGCTCCTCTATCAGCTATTCCATCATTATATTGGCGACATGGGGTCTCCCTTTTTGGTGTCTCTTTTTAGTTGAACAGTACCGATTTCCTCACCGGCGCAGCTGATGACTGTCATTGCATCAGTGAAATTTTCCATGGTGCACAGGACTGTTGATATCCACAACTTTTCTCTTCGGGACTCTTTCTGAAGTGGCGTGGGTCAGGATCTCGAATGCTTTGTGGATGTCGAATGTTATAAATGCATAGCCTTTCCTTTGTCTTCGCTTAATTTTTATGGTGGAGTGCAGAGGAAAGGGTTTGGGGTAGTGGAGCATTATTTAATAATGAATTCTAATGCCTTCTTCGTTTTAGGTTGATTCCACCAACTTCCCTTCGCTATACTACAGTATGCAATACCGTCTCGGAGTCATCTTTGAAGTTTTCCTCTTTGAATTTTCAGAACACAGGAGCCCAGGAAGGATGCAGCGCCTGGAGTCGACGTATAATTGGGGAACACGTGATTTCTTCATGTTGATACTCAATCTACCAACAACGTCACAACCATGTTCAGATGTTATTTTGGCCAATGCAATCTTATCAGAATTCCACAGTGACTTCAACTCTTCGAATCAGACATTTTTAGGCCGCGGCAGATATTTTCTTTTTTTTTTCCGGTGTAAAGGCTCCTGACTTTAGCTTTGAAATGGCCCTCATTGCATCCAAATTAGGCTACTCGTTTCCGAGTTATAGACATTTTATTTCACATAAGCAGAAATATTATTTAGGGGTCAGGTGTAATTTTCAATATGTTAACTAATGCTCCTATCATATTCCGACATTTTAGACGCTCTCACCCAAAATTTTTCCTCCATATCCAGATTTACATACTCGAAAGAAAGTTTGAATATGTTTATATCAACGTTAAATAAAAATGTTATATGATTTAGTAGTTATAAAACTCAAAATTACCGTGTACTGTTGATATGTGATGGTTATTGAATCTTTCCAATGCAAAGATAAAATAACGCCCGATATCAGCAAATCTATACAAATAACAATAGAACGTATTATAGTTATAAGAAAACTAGTTTCAAAATTAACCGTTGAAGAAATACGTTGAATATAACTTTTCCTATACGTATCTGAAATACGTTATATTTTGAACAAAAATTACAAACAAATTTCAATGATACAATTTTGAACCAACGAACGTGTGCCTATTGGGAATGATCTGACATACCTCGATATTTTGCAAGTAATTATAAAATAAAATTTCCAGCACTATTATAAATTTGGAGTAAATCGCGTTTTTTATGGTTACAACTCCATGATCAAAAAAACCTCAAAGTTTAGATTGTCTAGTTCATCGCATTCATGAGCTCATAATTCCAAAATCCAAATAGGTGAAATATATAGTCTGCCCAAAAAGATATGAATGAATCTCATTCTCAATAGTTTCAACGTTAAATTCTTGAGGATGTTGCGGAAAGTGAAAACAACAATCTTATGAAATGGAAAATGACATCAAATTTTCGGCCTACATTTCTTTTGAGTGAATATTTAAAGTTGTAATTTTATTTTGAGTTTTAGTTTCATACCCATTTTAATTGAAAATGTTAATGAGTTCCTTATTTTTTCAGTCAAGACAATTGGGTCAGTTGTGAGAGCAGCTTTTATAATCAGAGTGCAGATAGCGTTGATGTTGGATACTCCGTAGATACAGAATACTATTCACAAAACAAGATCAATAAAGGTTTGTATCTTGGAAAATTACTGAATTTTCCGAGTTCTTTTCTAACTGAATATGGTATGCAACAAAACTCCTAATGCTATTCAACTACATTCCCTCCTGATATAATAAAAGTGGATTCAGGACAAATTTGGACCGTTTCGTATTTTCTTGTAACTCAGTTAATCAGTGAATTATAAGTCCTTTCACTTTAGATTTTCACCAATTCTTTTCAGGCTATCCGGACAAAACACATTTTTGAATAGCAATTTAGGAAAAATGATACTCGAGTTTTTATTCGTCCACTAGAATAGGTAGGATCGATAAAGTTTTATTTGACTAGCCCATTATATTAGATATTTTTATTATAGTTATACAAGAATTTGAAAAATTAATATCGTTATAAAACTGCTAAATTTTAATGTTTTTCATTTAATTTATAATCATAAGGAAAAAGTGAGATCAACCACGCCAATAATAACACACAATATATCATATATGAAATTGTCAATCATTCATTAAACACATATGTCCTTCTCATTCATGACAAAAGCAATTTACCTTAAATATTCAATTGTGTATCCAACAGTGAATCGAAAGAATCAGGTTGTGTTATAACATTACCCTATATCAAATATTTTGAAAAAAATGAATCACTACTTTGTTAATTGTTTTTATATTATAACCATGATCTTCAAATGAAAAAAAAATAGAAAGACTTTCTACAACTGATGAGGTGAGAATGGTTTTGAAGAAAAATTCTTATAGATCTGCAACTATTTGATTGAATACGAAACATCGATGATAACAGTTGGTTCATCAGTTTCATTTTATCCAGCATTAAGTACCCTTAATTAGTAGGTGTGGCAGCGATTTTCCCTTACATTATTATAATTTGAAACATCGATCTGAAAAATTTATCCTAGTTTGATATAGCAGTGGAGTTGAAGATATCATCAGTGTATTCCTTGAACATATTTGTTAATGAGAATGTTTTTCTCTAAATGGGTGCCGCTCTTGAACACCACTGATCGAAAGCAACAATAAATAGTCGATTCCGACAGTGGATAAAGCATGAATTCATTGAACTTCCAAAGACACTGAGAACTTCAGCTGAGAGCAGTCGGTGAGAGCCAGCCAAAATCTCTGGCTGGCTGGCTGGGAAGAATATGGTATTCATGTTTTGAGACGTGAATGATTTGATATTGACTACCCTAACGAAGGTACAACCTTCAACAAAGAAAACTTTATAACGTTAGTGGATGGATTCAGTTCAGAAATCAACGGAAATTGTTATCAATTGCAAATGAAACAATAATTCTCTTTCACCAAGTTGATGCTGTCTGTCATGAAACGATGAAAACCATAGTCAAATTGAAAAAATTGCGCTTCCAACTAATTATTGACCGTCCAGCTCATTTTCCAGATTCAACTCCTAGCCATTGCTGGATTTTTGCAAGCCTAAAAAAATGTTTCAGGGTAAGAAATAAGGCACTAAGATTGCCGAAGTTGAATCCTATTTCGAAAGCAAAGATGATTCTTTCTTGAGGAAAGGTATCGAAATTAATCATAAATTCTAATATTTGGGATTACTCCAGGAATATTTAATTCTTACTCCTATAAATTTCTCTTCCAAAGATTTTTTGTTTGTTTGATACAATTGCGAGGCAGTTTTTGTTATCAGGAGTTTTTTACCTGCAAGAATCTGGTTTCTTGAGTTTATGAGGCGGCAGTGGTCCTACAAGGAAGCCAATGAGGAGGTGTAGCATGTCCGTACTAAGATCGATATATCATTGTATGCTGGGCTATCCTAAGTCAGACCAATTGTTGACAATATTTTGCTTCCATATTGTAGTCATGAAATTATGATGTTTTCTTGAAAAAAAACACTCATTTCTGCAGATTATTCAATAACAATACGACTCGATAATTCATGTTTTGTACAGTTGCAATGCAGATCCCTTATATAATTGCTTTGCAACCATCTGAATACTGCTAAAATGAATAGAACTACATCTAAGATCCAAGCAGGAAGATGTAGGCTGAGCTCTCAACACTAGTCAGGCTTTTATCTCACTCTCAATAGACAAAAATAGGAGCCGAAGGAGTGAGAGAGCATAATCCTGGTTGTCCTAGTATCAAAACAGCAGCACATAATAGATTAAGCCAAAAATCAGCAAGTGTTTCACGTAGAACCATTGGCAACCAATTATAGGTTCACCTGTACTCCAGAAGGTTTTGGAGAAGTTAACCTTCAACAAGAGAGAATTGCGCAGCTAGGTCACAGTGGATTTAATAACAAACTGGTTGAAAATTGGTCGAACGTTTTATTTTCTGATTAGTCAAGGTTTGGACCCAACCCTGAAGAGTTTGTATTAAGAATGAAATGAGCCCGAAAATGTGCCATTCATTTTTTGTCGTTCAAAGAATTCTCAGATCCCCTTATAAGACAACGAATTTGGGACACCTGATACAAGAAGTTCACAGTTCTAGTGATGGAACTGTTGTTATTTGGGACGAAATTTCATTTAATGGTAGAACATATTTGAAACATTATTTGAAAGGATTTCTGAATGCAGCATATACTAACAGTAAATTTTCCAGATAACCCAGGTATCCAGTTTTGCCGTGGACCCCAGATTCATTTTCGACTGAGGATGCATAAGATATGATAAAAAGAAGAGTTACTCACGGTCAAAATAAATTTCTTAGTAGAGAATAACTCTTTACTGTTCTACAATAAGCATGGTAGAAAATAACACAACACCAATTCCAGAATTTAATTTCAAGAATTCCTGGTGGTGTAGAGCTGTGATGAAGAACTTAAGAGGGGGACATACTCTCTATAATTCTACTGAAACTTTTAGTCTTTTCTTGGGATTTTTCTTTTAATTTGGTTTCTCAAATTTTAAAATTCATGTTTTATATTTGTTATATTGTACGATGGACAAAGAGGCTGCTTGAGTGGAGACCAAGAGCCGACAAAAAAAACAGGGGAACACCTCCTACGCGATGGACTGACATCAAGAGGATTACCACAATCTGGATGCAAAGTGCTCAGAATGTGAGACAGTGGGCAGAAATGAGGGAGGCCTATATCCAGCAGTGGATGCAAAGGGCTGGTTGATGATGATGATGATGATATTTGTTCTTTGAGGAAATTGCATTCCTTCAATTAAATAACACAATAACGAAAAGAATTTTGATTTTATATAAATTTTATAATTCAAATTTTGACGTTTTCAACATCATATTATTACATTGGGAGTGAAGATGTGGAGAATATCCATAGATGTGTGAATTAATGAAAAATAATGATGAAATAATCTGCTTCAAGTGAGCTATTTTTTTAACCCATAGTCGCAAAAAACTCACTGTACTCAGTTTTCGAGGTAGCTAAAATTGGATCGTTCAAAAAACATTCGACATTTACTCAAACAACTGTCAGTCCAAAAAATTTTATTCGATAAATTCACAAATCATTTCGAAAATGGTTCCTTTGTGAAAATGATGACTTTTAATTACTTTTTATCTGCTGCTTCTGGTTGTTTTCCCTCCTCGCTCCTAGTCTGCTTCTCTCTCATCTTTTCGGCATCTCGTTCTTTTCTCTTCTCGACGGACATTTCGTCTTCGGCGACCTTCTTCTTTTTTCCGTCCTGCTTCTTCTTCAGGTTCTTGGATCGTGCTACTTCTCGTTGGTTTCCTCGCGTCATGATGTTATATTTTTTTTGGACTGAAATGTGAGGGACGTGAATTTTGTTGTACGTGACAAGTTTTGATGTGTGGTTGTTTGATTTTGAGTGAAAATAAATGGGATCATAGATTCTAAAATTTCAGATGTGTAGCGATCAGAACAAGTTTTATACTTTCTATGTTTCGATAATACTCATCTGATGAATAAACAGTAAAAACTGTTCAAGATGTATTGTTATGTTTATATTGAATTGGTTTTGAGTGCATATTTGGTTGTGTATTGAAATAACTTCACTTTTAGGAATTCTATTCGTGCAGATACTTCGAAAAATTTCCTCATAGTTTAAAAAGCTTTCAAAATGACTTATTCCAAGTTTATCTCACAATATGATGAATTGATGCCTATGTACAGAATTTCTGTAAATTTAAATAACAAGCTTTCGTCATAAAAGCTTCTGAAGCTCATATGAACCTCAAAATTGAATGATAAACCTAATGAAACAACAAAGGTTACTTAACAACTTCAATTTGAAGAAAAAAATCTATATTACTCACAGTGTAGATAAACATTTCTATACATAGTAATTTTCAACCTAATTGATAATAAGATAATCCATCGTTATCGTAAATAGATTCTTCTAGGAGAAGCTGATCAACTGAAGACCAACCAAAAGTTTTATATTTTAGTGCGTTACAAAAATATATCGACAATATCAAAAAAATTGCCGCATCTTTTCTGTTGAACATTATTCTTTACAAATTTCTGAAATATTGTTGTTATATCCATTCTATCGGTATCATTTAAAATTTATCAAAATAATGTATTTATCCTATAACTGTTGCTTACGAAGAAAACTTCAACAATTACAAAGTATGGATTTTTTTCTTTGATTCCATGAATCTGCCCGGATTGGTTGAGAAACTGTCCACCAGATGGCGAGAGAAAATCAATAGTTAGGTTGAAGTCTAATTTGCTCCTGAAAAATAGATGTCTCTGTTGTGCTCTTGGAGTATAGTGACTCAATTGAACATAGTTGCGACAATAGAACCATAAAACTTAAGAATATCATTGACTGAACTGAATTGACACACGTCAAAATCAAAATTTTTGGACCTGATAGTATTTGATTATACAGGGTGGCCATTTGAAAACGAAACAGACGAGATTACAGACGAAATAAGGTTTTTCGATAGAAATGCTCGGACAGGTCCATTTTTGTTTCGAGGGGGACAACTTAAGATGTAGGTTACGGACGCATAGCGCTTCAACCCTTGCTACTACAACCCTCACCCCCAAATTTTGAATAGGGAAGATGGGGTGAGTGATACCTCATTTGAAAGGTATTTTTATACTGATTTCAGCACAGTAATTGTTTTTTCATTTTATGCATTAGTTCTCGAAATATTCTCAACTAAGTATTTGAAAATGAAGTGGTGTTTTCATGGCACTTGTAGTGTTTTGTGAAAAATCGACATTTTGAGCTTCAAAACAACCATGACTGTGGCTTCCTTCCTAACTAACTAACGCATGAATATTTCGAGAACTAATGCATAAAATGAAAAAACAATTACTGTGCTGAAATCAGTATAAAAATACCTTTAAATTGAGGTATCACTTCCCTATTCAAAAATTGTGGGTGGGGGTTATAGCAGCAAGGGTTGAAGCGCTATGCGTCCGTAACCTACATCTTAAGTTGTCCCCCTCGAAACAGAAATCGACCTGTCCGAGCATTTCTATCGAAAAACTTTATTTCGTCTGTAATCTCGTCTGTTTCGTTTTCAAATGGCCACCCTGTATAAAGAACAAATGTATTCAACTGAAGAATACTTCAGTGAGTTAAAAAAATGGGCGTTACATTTTGAATAAAAATTAGGTAAATGGAGATTCTAACAAAAAACCACCATATTTAGGCTCAGCCAATCGAAAACGTGACCACGCTTGTCGCCACTGTGGTTTATTCAGTCACTATATCTTGGAGGATTTCGATTCAAATGGGTTTTTTGAGATTCCGTTTTCTGAACCGACCGCCCTATCATCTCGTCCTAATGAATGCTATCTTCAAAATTTGAGATGTTAAACTTCCCATCGCAAACCAAAGAATTAGATTCACTTATGACGAATGAGTCCTCAAACTGAAAAATTTTATGGTAGCTTCAGCTCGAATGCCGTGGTTCAGTTCATCATAGAATATTCAAGGAGAATATCGAAAAAAATCATCCAATATTTTCGCGATCACAAACACGATGGAGTTGAGATTTTAAGCTATCGAATAACAATTTGAAGTTATGTTCCATAGAGATTTAATGAAAAATATTGGAAAGTAAATAGGTACATAATAGTGTGATTCATTTTAATATATTTTCATCATTTGATTCATAATGATTCATATTGATTCATTTCAATATACGAAATGAAAGGAACTTCAAGTAATTTGTGAAAGTTTTTCAAGGATCTCCGTGAAATTTGAATAAGAAATGAATTTGGAAAGAGTCTTTTAGAAGAGTTCTTTAGAATTTATTATCTGTGACAGCTCAAAGGAAAGAGAACATGACATTTTTCAAAGCATGTATATGCCCCAAAATATAACGGTTTTCGAATGGGTTCAAATCAATTTGCTTCCATTCTCTCTTACTCGAACTTTTCTTGGTTTTATGATATAAAACCCCGTATAACTCTGAGCCTATGTCGTACATAATTTGACAACTTTTTTTTGAGTAAATTCCTGACAGATATCTGGCTCCATTACATTTTGTTCTTGTTTCAGGTATAAGTTCAAGTGATTCTTCAGATTATGTTTTGTTTGTTAATGTATGATCGCTCAATATTAAATTTCTTGTAGTGCAAGCTCAAATTATGACTGTAAAGAGGCTTGAGATGATAATATTGTGCACAGAGATTGCACAAAAAAAATTGAGGTATCCCATAGACGTACAATAATATACTACAATATAAAGAGTTGTGCAACTATATTTAACGTGTGTGCCACATTGCACAATATTACCCATAGATGATGCGAAATTTTTCCGCATTGCCCATTTATTATCTAATTATTTTGGTCTCGTACAATATATTGCGTCATGTTTCAATAACAGAAACACACGTTCAACATTGTACAATATTATTATACGTCTGGGACGCTTTATAAACATTGTCCTTTTAAAATGAAGTCGTGTTTGCCAAAGAGATAAAAATTATGTTACACAACATGCTATTGAAATTTTGGAGGAAACAATCCTTTTGAATTTCTCACCTTCAAGCTCAAAATTAGCCCTTCAAGTATGTGCATTTGAAGAGCATGCTTCGTCAAGCTCAGAAGTATATACAAAAAAGGTTTATGGTGGGCTTTATGAACTATTATCTTGGTGGTTTGCTCGATCAAATAAATTCTATCTTCAATTTCAGTTTTTTTAACACTATTTCAAACTACAATCAACGAGTTAATCGGTAAATCAAAGTTTTAACGAACCCGTTGTTATATTGGGCTAATGCTTATGATGTTTGAACAATCAAAATCCTGATTATCCTGATTAAATATGATAAATTTGTTTGCAGGTACCCGCAGACCAAGCTTAGAAAGACAAACAACACTTTATGATGATAGTTTATACTGTGAAACTGATAATATTTATCATAATCCCACAATAACCCAAGTGAACTATGTTCATTACAAGTGAGTATTATGAAGACTCTTCAGTACAAAGTAGTTTATGCATTATTTCTGAATCAATATATCATAATGAATAAATTATAACGTATTATAACTCGGCTACTCATTTTAGAATGATGTGATGTACCATAACTAAATTTCAGGTCGAATAAAATTTTAAAACTCAAGTATGAAAGTAAACCACCATCTCTAAACGATGTTTGGTTTTGGAAGATATATTCTGGAAATAAATTCACAAAATAATTGTTTTTACTCAACAAATGTATTGGTTGGGTGAAAACTTATTCATGGTATTTATTCAAATACTCATATATTTTTGGAAGAAACAGTACGATGTTCACTCTAAGAGAGAATTTAATCCTTTACCCAAGAAGAACGGTACCAAAGTTTTTGTTATTAAACCGAAAATCGAGCTCTGAAATCTGTTGATTTGGGATATGACTTTTACGTGGAGTATCTCTAGTAACTGTTTATTTTGAAAATTAATAATTGCAGTTCTAAAGAAATAGGCTATATATTTGTAGAGAAGCTATTTCAAAATGAAACTCGTCATGTTTCGAGGATACTTGTATCTTCTATCAGAAATATGGAAATTGAATTTGATCTCTAATTATATTATGCAGGGTATTTCTTTGGAAGAGTAGAAAATTGAGGAGCATGTTTTTGCTGAGGTACAGAGTGTAAGATTCGAAATAATGGGCTCAGAAGAGGTGCTGCATTTAAGAATCATTTATAGCTTCTGATATCCTTAGCTTTAAATCTAATCGATTTGAAATTCGAACTGAATGCATAACAATAATACGGCTGGTTTTGTGAAATTGTGCTTTCATTATTATTTCAAACAGAAGACTTCGATAGAAATGTAGTTTTTTTGTATTTGTACTAAATAAACTCTATTCTATTTTATCATTGAAATATATCTGATAGTCCTGAAATAAATGGTATCTAACGTAAATCATACTTTCAGCCCTCCAGCAAACAAGCTTTACCAGAACAGCAGCTACGATGAATTTTACGACACATCCTCTGCACCTTTTCAGCAGGAGATGTACGGTCAAGACGAAGAGGATCGCCAATGGGACTCCGGAGGGTACGACTACCTGCCACCAACGAAAGCGCCTGGTTCCAAAAAACTTCCTGCCATACCCGCCCAGACCGCAACCAAACCTCGACTTTCCTACGTCAACAACGACTCCTTCTACTCGGTGTACGACGAGGGAAAGTCGACCACACCAACGCCTCGGAGGAAAATGCCCCAAATACCCACCAAGTGCAGCTCCAGGCAATCCTCCATCGACCGTTTAGATAGCTACCAAACCTTGTCGCACAGGGGAGCCAGTCTTCCTCCAACGCCCACCAAGACTTCCAAGATCATCAAGAAGACCCCGAAGGCGACCCAAAACTTTAACAGCCTGCCGCCCACGCCCGGGCGGCAGTTGCCGAAGCCAAATCTCAATCACCGCAGTGCCAAGTCGAAAAGAAACGGTTTCATCAAGCGCACCAGTTCAGCCGAATGCGCGGAGGACTTGGATAGATACAACACTTTTTATTATACGAGACCCGGGGCGAACAGCGCAGATGAGATGTATAACGAAGACTATAATTACGCATATCAGAGTATAGAAGATAACTTGCCCAATCAACAAGATGCTGTGACTAATATCGCCCTACCATATTCGAATGACAGTCCGATGACGGCTGTCGTAGATAATACCAAACCGAAGGATAATCACATTCGCTACGAATCTTACGACAACGCGTATTTCAGCCCTCAAGAGGAGTACAGCGATAGGGATTACTTCGATCCTCCTTCGCAAGTCTCCAAGAAGGAATCCATCAGTATACGCAGAGAGCTGCAGGAGCAGAAGACGGACAGTTTAGAATCGCGTGATGACGACCTCAGGAACTCCTTCGATACCGCCATATCTTCCGGTGGCACGTCGATGTTCAACAAATCCACGTACAGTGATTACGCCACAGCGGGCGACACGGCTATGACAAATACCACTTATTATGCGCATAGTAGTTTAGACTCAAAGACAGAGAATCTGATGCAATACCAAGGGGACCAAATATTATCACAACCAAAAGCAATACCACAGCAGATTAGTTTAGCGAATAGCGCAAATGTACAAGCTAGTGTAACAGTAGCGCAAATACACAACGAGAACACTGTGAGCGTTCAATCTAAAGGTTTTTTCAAGCAGCAGGAGACCATACAGGAGGAGTTCTACAGTAGGGAGGAGGAATACGAGGACAAAGACGACATCAGCGCCTACCTGCCTCCACAGGAGTCCGTGGAGACCTACGTGGAGGAGACGTCTGACGGTTTCAAGGATTACAAAATAGCAATAAACCACGACTCTCCCGTGTCTGTGATACATGTAGATAGTTTCGAGGACAATAAGAGTCTTCGCCGGGGGTCGTCCCAGGTTACAGTGATAGATCCTTACCATCCGTCGGTCCAGAGACCTCCGGACGAAGCCTACGTGCCGATATCGAGACGTGGTTCGATGATGCCGGAGGCCTATCCGCAGCTCTCCAACCGGCGTATCTCCGGGGAACTTTACGATGACGGTTCGAACGCGTTGGCATCACGGAAGCCTTCGGTCGATAGCTATTGTTCGGTCGTCCAGCGACGATCGTCGATACGACAAAAGTCGCCCTCTAACGAGACCATAACGGAACAGCCTCCTACGATCGAGGTGACGGCTCCGGTGACGGGCGAGATTGTCGGATCGTCGGAACCGAAGACCGTTCCGTACGGGGAGGAGGACAAGCAGAAGAGGCCCCAGGTGACGGCGCAACAGAGGTGGTTATGGGCGTACAACAAGATTATAATGCAGCTTAATGTGAGTATTAAATTTTCCTATAGGTATTTCGTCTGTAGGTACTGTGTATCTACAAAGATAATTGAAATCTAGTCGCGAACATATGGACCCTTTGTCTAGGGGCATGATATGATAAATCCAACTACTTCCTCTCGTTCTACACATCTCATAAAGGTATAAAGAAAAAAGGAGATGAAAATATGGTGCAATCATTATTCACCTCAATATTTACATCTTTCATACCAGAGGTTTTAAACTTCGCCTTAACAAAAAGGCAGATTATTCTATTATAAAAACAGCATCTCCATTGAATAACGTCTTTTTGACCCTCTTTGCCTTTGATTTCAATAAAAAAGGAAGTTTTGTTGTGCAACCAATAACACATATGTTTAGGAATGAGCGTTTATATTTGGAATTCTCTCGATAACAACCTCAAGAGAAGAGGATCGAAAAATAATAAAAAAGGATTAAAATTCCACTCTACTCAATGAACTTCTAGTTGATCTATAATTCGAAACAAAGAAGAAATTTAAACTCATCGTACATAGAACATGGTGAGCAGTGTTCGAACTAGGAGTAAAAAAAAATATTTTAATTCTCAAATGATTGAATAAATTGACAAAGGTTCAAGAATGCTTGAGAGGAAGCAATTTTCATGGCTTAACATTACATTTTCAATACAATGGATACACATTTTTCTAGAACATTACAGTTAATATATTGGCAATCTTCAAAATTCGTGAATTAATTGTTTGATGCCATTCAAGAGAAAGTGGTTCATAAAGTTGTGTAGCTAGCATTTTCAAAAAACAAGTCTCTGTAACCGATCGACATCGGCACAAGACTGATGGATAATATATGCATTTAGGGAAGACATATGAAAAGTGGCAGTTATTCACAATGGTTGAAAGTTAACCTTAACTGTCTCTTGACTCTAGGAAATCGCCGTTTATGCCGAAGTACGAACTATATATTTTTTGACCGTCGTTAGTTTTTAATATTGAAACCACGATTATCTTTGCAGAATTAGAGCACATCTTGGAGGTTTCCATCCTTTAACTCTTTTAATGGTAAATGATCTTTTATGGGTGGCTTATTTTCACTAATTTAATATGAATTTCAAGTTTTCTGTCATTGTTTCACCTCTTCTGGAATTTTTCCATGATATCTCATAGAAATCATACCAGATCGTACCCTTCTATACTGCCGAGTAGTTATTCAATATCAGGTTATGAAGTAGTACCACATAGGACTCCTCAGCACTGTCAATTGACTATAAATGTCGGTTGTCACCAATGATCTTCTAGGTAAAAATACGGTTAGAATACCTGCAATACATCAATCTTGGACGTGTAAACCTTGAATGATGACTTATTCTGGTGATGCCGGTAAAAAGAATGAAGAGTATCATCCCAAGGAAGGTTTTACATTCATATAATGTACAATTTGAGTACAAAGCAGAATAAATATCCAATGTATATTTAAATATTGAATTGGATAGGTATATTCTTCTATTACTCAATAAAAGCTGAACAGTCGAAACTCAGCAGAAAAATCTTAAAACGCTGGTCCCGCTCTAAAGAGACGGCAAATAATGGAAGGCAGCATTGTCTACTTCTTCTGCGAAATCTGGATTCCTAGAAAAATGAATTGAATTTTTTTTTTTCATTTCAAGGAATTTCACAGATAATTATCTGAATCTGATTAACTAGTAATGGGTGTGGGCACATTCAACTTTAAAATAATGTTCATACAATTGTTCAACTCGAAAATCTTGAAGAAGAAAAAAACAAAATCTTCAAGCTTTTCATGAACCACGTCGCCCGCTCTAGAAATACGGCAAATAATGGAGGGCAGCATCATCTACTTTTTACGAAAAACCTTGATTACCGGAATTGAGAAGTTTTTTTTCTTAATTTTAACGAATTTCACGTATGATTTTTTTCATCAAATTAACTAATCTTAAACATCTTTTCATAGAGGATATCTGCAACATATATTCGAATCGGAAATATCGGCTCGTCCGCATCATCCGGTTGTTTCATTTACTCATATAAAAAAAAAAACGAATGTTTGAGCGTTTTATGTTCCTTGCAACACAACATAACACTTCGTTAGTATGTAATCTACCTATGTTATAATATTCTAGTTAAATTATCTATTGTTGACGTGTTCTCTATATATATTTAGCGATTTTTTGAGAATAAATTTCTATTATTATTATAATGAAGTCGAAACGTAGCAGAAGGATCTGAAACCTGAATTGAATTCATGTATTTCATCATTTATCCATTAAAAATCATTTGATCACTTTTATTGTTCGTTACATTCCATATTATCGAAATCATTTATTCGATTCAAATTTGAATCCATAAATAATAATTACACTTAAAATACATTTTATCTTCTTAGAAATACATTTATGAAAAAAATGTGGAGTTTTCCACACTAAATTAACGAATACTAATTCATCAATCCATCCTCACTATTGCACTTTTGCTTATTGCAAAATCCAAAACCTGTAAGAATGCCGACTTTTATTTTTGCCGGGGCGGCAGAAACAGAAAATTTTCAGCATGCTGCAAAGGGTGGCAAATTCGGTTTCTGCCTGTGGCGGCAGTTTGGCTAGCGACCGCCATGTGCATATATGATCTTTGAATTGAAATATTTTGTGATTTTTGTGATCTATTGTACCTCCCATTCCCCTCAATATTGAACAAACAATTTTGTAAATACAACTTTCGCGATGATTGACCTATATGATATTCAGGCCACGATTGCCGAATTGAGGTGATCTAGTTATCCATTTAGATTTATGCATATAAACGACACCCTGTACCAGTAACCTGTCCTCGTGTCGGTGTCCTGGAAAGTTGAAAATTGCGGAGACTGTTACTGGATTAAAGTGGCGACAGCGGGGTCTTGTAAACCACACGCTGGTTACTGAAAGCCGAAGCTTGGCTTCCCGCCTACTTCAAGGCGAAAGTAATTCCCTGTACGGTGGGCAGTCCGACTGCTGACGATGCTCAATTCACGAGTACCTACTATGTCGATTTGAATGATTTGCGGAAAAATACGGATGATTTATTGGATTTTCAGCGGATCGGAATCCGTATGGGGTAAAGCCGAATGAACAAAGTTATGACTGAAGAATGGTTTTAGCTCACCCTGAGAGTATTAAACATTGATAGAGGAAGCATATGTCACTTTAGTCTCCAATCAAATTTGACATGAGGGGGGAAATGAAAACACATTTCAGTGATACGATATTTCACTCAATTCGATTAGTATATTACTTTAGCCTTATCTTTTTTCAACATTTTAATTTTTCATTTATTTTATTATCTTTTTTATTACTCAAGAAACACCATTATATAGCATAACATGATTTTATGTAAAATGAGGATTCAAATTTAACAACGAAAATACCTAACTTACAATAAAATAATAATAATACAATAAAATGTCACTAGCGAGTATTTCCATCTCTGGTACGAATAACTTCTTGGCATCGACGGTCTATGCTTAAAATAAGGGACTTTATGCCATTGCGGTCCAGGTTTCCAAAATTGCAATCTGTCCCTACCGTACGTCTTTCAAAGTATTCAAGTTACATTCCTTTTGTAATTGTAAGTTTTCCATTGACGATGACAAGTTCTATGCGACCAGTCAAAGAAATAGAACAGTTGTGTGACTAGCATGAAATCTTTCACCAAATATTCGATAACTGCAACCTTCCTCAAACAATATTACTGTTTAGAGCGCATTCTTCGTGTGTAAGATTTAGTGTACCCCGATGCATATTAATTAATTAAAGAATTCGCAACATATACTACACTGACACTAAGCATTCGCAATTGGCAATTACTGGTACTCTCTGTTTTTCCATAGCCTGCTACTAAGTCTAGATGTCAAGATATATGCTGCCACTTTCGTGATGAAAATGTTAATTAAATTCAATAAAATGATGTTATGCCAAAAAATGGTGTTTCTCTAGTAATAAAAAAGATAATGCTTAGAATCAGGAAAAAATGGTTGAAAAATGATTATGCTGAGTGTAAGTTCAATTCCAACTTGATAATGAAACTCTACAGAGTGTTACAAGTTCTAGGTCCAAAAAAAATCAAGACTTACCCTCTAAAAACATCTTACCCTTATAACAATATCAGGAATGTAGAAGTGTAATAAAAATGTATTTTAACAACATACATTTATGCAAGAAATCTGGTGTCATTTACCGTTTAGAAGTTATTCGGAGAAATTTTTTCAAATGTTATCAACTTTGGAAGGATATATCTCCCTAAATATGCATTCTGGGCCATAAGTTCATTCATCAAACTATACTCGTACTTAATTTTCAATGTATTATCACCCCAGAAAGCTCGCTACCCATCTTCGACTCACCCTGTATATACAGGAATCGTTTATTGCGGAGGATCGTAAGTGGCAAAAATTTAAATTCCTCAATATATTTCAGTCAGCTCACTTGATACCCAGAGCGTCGCTTTTGCGCCATAAAATCTGTTTGCGGAATTTCCCAGTGGAAGTTTTCTCATAAATGAAATTCAATCAACGGAAGTTTTCTAGAACGAGATGGACTGCCGCCACAATTCAATTGGGACGAAAACGGTGAAACTGAAGGAGAATTGGTGGCAATAATTCATAATACCGAATTTAAACGGAAATATTGTGAACTCGAGCCAGCTCCACTTTACGATAGTTCTCGCGAACGGTGGAAATGCCTCGATTTTATGGGAGCCATTTGGATTTCCTTCGGTCGAAGTTTTGTTGTTCGCTTCTTATCGTGATGATATCTCAATTTTTCATCACCACCTATATTTTATTGGACAGCTTTCTGTGCGATATTTGAAATTAGCTTGCTTTAGATGACAATGATCATTTCAAATTTTGATTTATTTTTTCGACTATATAAGATCTCTGGACGACATCTCTAAGCTCAGAACTCAAAGTGGTGATGATTTTAACGAGTCTACCAATTTTATATATAGATATGTAGGATCCAGTTATTGTTCCCTGTAAATAATTGCGATGGTCAACCGGATGCTTGGAGACCTATTAGTTTCTTTTAGTGTCGAGGGCATGACAGTTTCAATGAATTTACAGGGAACGAATTGTTATTGTACATATAATATAAAAAGGATGTGTTATTCTTCGAGGTGTCGAAGATATGTCATGGAATTGTAAATCTTGAAGAGATTTACGGGGGGGTTGTGAAAGTTCGAAGACAATATGGTCGTACCAGATGTGTCACATCTGTGTATCAGGTTCTAGTCCTTCGAGAATATTCGATTTCCAGGAATCCGCGAAGATCTTTGTGGGCGGTACGGCAAAATTCTTATTGGACTAGGGGATGGTACTTTCCCTAAGGGTGTGGTCAAACCGAAAGAAGGGAGGTCGATATTCGAGACAGGGTAAGTTCCAATCGTCAGAGAGTCAGTTCAAGTTAAGACGAAAACGAGTAAAGTTCGGTCTAAGTCGAAGTAAGAGTAAGTTCGGTCGGTCAACATAAGACATAAGACGAAAAGACGGTTCGCGGACTAGATTAAGAAGAGTCGCGAACAAATCAAAGACGAGACGACCGAAAATTTGAAGTACGACAAAGACGTGATAATCGAAGACGTTTCGAGTAATTAAAACTAAAGTTAAAGACGAAATTCAGTACCGTAGTGAGAAACTTGTAATTAGGACGTTATTGGGATCTTCTCAATACTGAGTTTGTACTGTATAATTGTGGCTTTGTAAATAGATGTAAATAATTCAAAAGAGTTTGATTATTACAAATCCAACAAAGTCACAAAAAAAAAGACGAAAGGCCAGGTAATCGAATTATACCTCTAGACGATCGATTAACCAAGCCTACAGATATAGGAAGAAATTATTCTTAGTTGGTCCAAGTTGAAATTATCATCATACCTTCAATAATGATAATCATAACGATTGACAGATATAACATTTTTTTTCATTGATATTTTATTCGATAACTATTTACCAATTATTTCTAACAACTGTGTAACGTCACCAATTTGACTGTTTTAAATTTCGCATTAACAAGATATACAGGGTGATTCACCGCAAAGGCCTATTAGACCTTTATGGAAAACTAATAATAATTTTGTGCTGAAAATTTGCTTGTTAGGGTATGAGACAATGATCTTTCTCCCTAAAATTTTCAGATGTCTGAAACTTCCGGTTATTCCGAAAACTACTCCACTATTTCAAATGGCACACCCAGTAGATTATTGCATCATTAGATAGGTTCCTTGGTAACAATTTGAGCAATATGCCATACCTGAAGGGTTCATGAGTTAATGGGATTTTTATGAAAAAAATTGTGGCGACGGGGACTCACATTTTGTTGAATATTTCGGTAGACCAAGATTTTTTCGAAAAAACCTTATTCGTTTTCGATTCTGCGATTATAAGACTGTTTGTGGTTTGACGAAAAATGTACAGGGTGCTTATCAGAATATCATGAACTTGGACAACTCAATTTCAGCAAAACTAAAGATTTTCAAATAAGAACCTATATTTTTCATCATTTCAGTCAATTCTACGAATTTAATGATAGGAGGTTACATGAGCAATCACTACAGCTGAAATGAATACTTCAAGAGTAATCGAGGAAGAACTTTAATAAAACCGCAAATTCTTGTGTGGAGTAGTCTATGATTTCCGGAAAACACAGAAAGGAACTAAAATTCGATGTTTCGATAACTAAATTATACATTTCAAGAAGTTCATGATCTTCTGATGAACACCCTGTACATTTTTGGTCCAAACCGCAAACAGTTTCATAATACTACGTATTGGCAGATTCGAAAATTAAAAGGGTTCTTTGTAAAAAAACTCACGAGCAGTTGAGTTTTTACCCAAGATATGACATATTGCCGAAATTGTCATAAAAAATCCCCCTGTATATAACAATGAGCAATATATGACAGTGGGACTTCATAAAATAAGCAAAGTCACTGACGGTTCAGTTGGGGGGTCAAGGTCAAGCCCCCCTAAGTGTTCCAAATTCCAAATAATCGTTCAACGAAAAAGAGTCTGGGTATGCAATTCGCCAAATTGAAAAAAAAATCACATGTTGAAAAATTCCGGTATACTGAATGAAATAACAATTAAATCCGAAACAAAACCGATACTGAAAAATTCACTTTTGTCTAAAACTATCTGAGTGCAATTTCTGGAAGAGTGGTCGCCAATTCACTTTTTTACAAGTTGTTTACGTTATAATTCTTCAAGCTTTTCGACTCGTTTATCGTTGAGGTACAAGTCAGATAATAATAACTTATTTTGCTTTTATGTCTACTTATCATCCAAAAATATTCGAAACGGACTGCGATAAGGATGTTAAAAGCATCATTTAAAATATATTATAGTTAAATTAGTCCATGCTAAAAAAGTGAATTCTGAATTCAGAATATTCCAAAAAACGTGCTCTTTTGAATCGCCAGAATGATAAATTTATTCAAAAAGAAAATAACTATTTGCTTAACTAGGCAGCAAAGTAGTAAATTGACTGCCGGGGCTGATTCTGGAATTCAGCCAAGGCAGTCAATCCACTTTGCTACCGAGTTGAACATATTAATTTTTTCTTAGATTGTTTATAATGATATATGTAGGATATTGTATTTTCAAATTATTACAATTCCCACAATTTTTTTACTTTTTCTGTAGTGATAAATTGAAACGAAATTGGATTGGAATCGAAATGTTTGGAATGGTTGGTTGCTATAAAATGTATATGTCCATGATGATTATATTTTGACAACTTATCAAACATCTGACAGTTTTTTGGAAAAATATCGGATATATTCATATTAAGGACAGTGATAGCGACTGAAGTACTTTCTCCTCCAGAAATAAGGAAGGTGGGAAAATATATTGATTGACAAGAAATATTTTCAAGTTTGTTATGTAGATATGTATTCAGTTTTAATTAGCTTGCTACCTATTATTATTACTTTTTTTGGGGTGGTACCAATTTCATTGTTTTTTTTATTAGATTTACTTCGTGTATTGGGTTTAAAGGTTTAACCACGCTCAACCTTCATTACGTATGAAATAAATAAATAATGATTAATTTCATTCATGATAACCATTATAGCTTCCGCATATTTTTTATCGAAAATTCTGAAAAGAAAATGTAAATTGCAATTTTATTCTCATTATAGTGCCGACAGACAACCACGGATTTATAAGAATATATTATTTATCCCCTATTCAAATTACTGAGGGATTAAAAAGAGATGAAATTTTCATGGTTGAAAAGGTGCCTCCCTCGTGAATAGATTCGACCTGTCTGAGCGATTTTCTAAAAATATACTCCTGCTATCTGACAAGACCTATGCCCTTTTTTGCATGTCAGATGACTGGCCGAATGAAGGGTCTTGCGAATCGTATCCTCATGAATAAAACATAAATATTTGTCTCACTTCATCTGTATGAAAAGCAGATTCGAATCTGTATTACTTTCTTCGCGCAAAACGAAGTTACACTCCCTTTATTTTTTGAAATGTTGGTTAATAATAATAAATATATTTAGGACCGGCGTTAGGCGTGAAACAGTAAAGGGACCATTTCGGGCACCTATATTTTAGGGGCGGCAATTCGATCCAGTTTGCTGACCGCCTTTTAATATTTCAATCTTGATTCTTGAAAACAACATATGGTTGTTTCTCTCCACTACGTTTGTCAACATTCTCTGCAATAAAAATCTCCAAACCACCTCTACTAAGCTGCCTTTACACAAATGGCAGCCCAACTGTAACTGTAAAATCATTATGTATTTCACAAAGTCGAAAAACAACACTACCTTCGGTTTCGAATTATTTGGAAGCCGATAATATGAAGAAATGCTACTATTTTGAATTCGAAACTAGGAACTATTAAATGCCAAATGTTTTCAGCGGAACACATGGTTGTGAACTCAATTAGTTTTCGAAGCAATACTGAAACTTTGCATGCCCTACCGCCCTGTGTATCTTGTGGTGTGATAGGTAATCTTTTGTCATGTGGATTTAAAAATCAGATATAATACTAGCGGATTATTCATCGGTATTCAATATTCTTCATTCACTAGAATACAATTTTTTTGACGCACTATTTCAAGATTATTCATCGGAAGAAGAAAGTTCTGTATGATCATCGGAACAGGTTCTGTTTTTTTTTTTTTTGGTGAGAAGCGTTGGTTAAGAGGAAGTTGATGTTGTCATGGATGCAGCAGGGATAAATTCTCTGCTTCAGGTGCCAAAATTACTCGCGCCGTCTTTGGATGTATTCATATTTTAGTTAGACTCCAGATCTTGTGGGTGACAATTTAACGCAAATTAGAGTAGATAGTCTCTAATGGAAGCCATTTCCAACTTTTTCCTGTGATTTCGTTGTGAACGAATTGCAGCTCCCAATTTTCAATTAATCGATGTGACATGTGCGAATCCACTTGAAAGTTGGATGAGTGGAGTTCCTTGTTTTCAAGAATCATATCAGTGACATTGTTTTTTTTCTTTAACAATTCATTTTTACTTACATATCTGCGTATAGGTCCTTGTCGATTCTCAGTTCAATGTTGAAATCTCATTAATTCACCCTTCATATACCCTTCACATACTCAAACATATTAAGTACACTATATTCAACACTTAGATCAAATTTATCAACCGGCACAGTAAGGACATAGTCTTAAGGAGTATACGCAATTTTTCATGTCCCTACCATGGTTAGATTACGGTGTCGGATTGTGATATATTTTCAATTCCACAATTTTGCTATATCGTTATGAATGTATATTATATTAAATGACATATATTTATTTGAGTGATTCCCGATTGAACATGCAAATTTGAATATTTGGAATCCGATATTCTTTCTGATTGTTAAATTTTAATTAGGTAGAATATTTATTAAACTCGGTATCTACCAGTTGAAATCCAAGGTTTGGCAATTTTTGCTCTCCTAGTGTCATCGGTTTTTTCACATCGTTTGGCGCACTTGAAGTTTGTTTTCTGAATTTCTGAAATACTTAGGTATTTATTTCGATATATTTTGAGTTGAAATGAACATTGATTCACTATGGGACATAAGAAGTGCGTTCTTTGTGGAGAAACTCACGAATAAGTCAAATATCGTATCACTGATATGTTTTCATTTCCGCGAGCTTCACGTCAAATTTCATAGTTCATGTTGGGGACAAAATTTGCTTACTGAAAATGACATACACTCTCTCTATCTCTGTTTATTACTCTGAGCTAACAAAATAATTGCGACGGTGCCACTTTTATTCTGAGTACTGAAACATCAGTAATCAAAGAATTTCTTGGAATTCAATAATTTGATTTTGTTTTGCTGAAATCCCTTCTTTGCTGAATTCTAGATAAAACAAAAGGTTTTTTCATGTCGAATGATGAAAAAATCAGAGATTCCACCACATACAAAATTCTGCGTATAAATACGAAAAAAAAAATCAGCGTCTGTTTCATCTCATAACCTCAAAGAGGAATGTTGATGCCGAACATGTATCCGCATCTGATGACGAGAACACGGTATCAAGCGGCCTATGACCACGGCGAACGATAACCGCATTAGTCTCTGGCTGAGCAGTTAAAGTGAACACCGTTGTGAGTAGAGTGGGGCGAAATCCTTGCTCAATATTATTTTATCCTGATACACACTTTTCCGAAACATTATGTCGAAGGTGTCGTGGGTTGAAGCATTCTAGTCATCGTCGGTGTTTTTGTTGGGTATATGCTGCGTGCCCTCTAAGAGCGCACCGTGATTGAGTGATACACACACGTCGATTATCGTTTGTTTTCCGTTGTGATTAGTTTGTGAAGTGGAAAGATAATGTGGCGTCCTTGAGATGAGCCGTTTCGGGGTGACAAAGGTGTGGGGGGACTTTTAGTATTCCCATTTTTTTTTAGTCAAGGTACAGGGACTTTCTGAATTATGAGCCTTCCTTAGAAAACCAATTCTACAGATTTCGTACTAAAAAAATTGTTGACGTTCATTGGATGAAAATATATTATTGCTCCTTTAGCTCAACACAGAAAAGCTCAATAATAAAAGAATATCTTTCGAATGTGCTTTGACCTGAGATTATCTACCCCACACTTCTTCAAAAGTTCTTCAGAATCTCATTACTTCGTAATTACCTATGTTTATCTGTAAAACGAATGTTTCAAAGTATCATTTCTCTTTTCGATCAGTTATGTTTGATTATATATTTACTACCATTTCATTCTGTTCACAGGTCTAATGATTTTTTTCATTTAATTCCTAAGTTGAAACGTATCTCTGAAATTTCTTCATACTGTATAATTAGTTTTACGGCAATTTGTCAGGGCATATTCAATTAAATGATTCATAAACAACAAAATTTTCATCTTAGATTGAATGTTAAGGTTCATGTTTTTCAATAATATGCATATACATCTGAAATATCTTCTGCGTACATCTCGCATCAAACCTTGGACCGTTCGAAAATTAGTTTTCAGAATTCGACAAAATTCGCATCTTGTTGCTTTTTTTTTAATTTACAAGCCTCATTTATAAAGGGTAAATGGGCGGAAGCTGAAGGTAGATACAGGACACTGAAGCGAGTCAGAATTAATTACCCATAACTTTCGAACCACTCTATATATTTCCATATTTGGTGCGTTTATTCTCTGCAACAACTAATTCGTACAGACGTAACAACTGAATTTTGTTTCAGGTCCGGTCTAAAAAAAATTGATAAATAAGATTCAACTCAAATAAAAAACATCCTATGTATAAAAAATCTTGAGTTTGATATCACCACTGAAAACGATAACATCGAGGATTGAATTTTTTTATCGAATAAATTAACATCTCAATGAAAAACCTTGAAAACATTGTATTGGGAATGAGGTTGTTTTGTAGCAAAAGGATTTGGTTCGGCGCAGACGTATGATTTTTTAAAATCATTAATACCATCTCTGATGATTGGTGCTTCATCGATAAATGAAGATCTGTATAAAATTCTTCGATTTCGCAATATACTCCCTAAAACTTGTCAAGCGATTTCATCGTCTAACTCTAACTTCTGAACTTTTGCTATTACTATTACTAGATTTATTGAATATTAAAAAAGCATGCGGAAGTTCAAGAAATATCTTGCTGACTTCAGTTTTTTCTCGTTCATTCGAATGTCCTATCGAATTCAAGAAAATTTTGATATACAGAGTGCTTTTTGGGTTGTGTTATTTATGAATTTTTCCTATGCCGGACCTGAAAAAAACATTCAGTTGCTATGTATGCATGAAGAAGTAGTTACAGAGAATTAACGCACTATATATCATGAGAATATATAGGGTGGTTCGAAAGTTAAGGGTAATTGAAGAAATTGGCAAAATCAATAAAACACTCTGTATCTTGATTATAAGGAGAGATAGACCCTTTAAATATAGGTTATTCTGACTCGCCTCAGTGCGAAAAAGCGGAGAACTCTTCAAATAGCTGAGCTTGCGGTAATTTTGGTGGGTTGTCATGGACTGTCAACCACTTTCGAGTGTTATGTGCAATGACAACGTCAAAGAACCGAATATTGAGAGTTTCTCATATTAATAACTGTTCACATCTAGATTACTCATAATAGTGATGACTATCCAGGATAAAATTTTTAGTTTTTATTAATAGAGAACAAATGAGAATTTTCAGGAGCCTCTAGCGTTGAAACTAGTCTATAGAAAAACTTGTGCCTATTGAAATTTTTCGACCGATATAATATTTCTATGGTTGAGACGTGCGGCTATAATTGTCACGGAGGTGAAAGTTTTTTAGATGAATTCTTCAAATCATATCTCTATTTCATGAACTGCTTTAATTCATCCAAATAATTCATCATCAATAAATATTTTCAGGGACACTTGTTTACCTGAGCATCCTTGCGCATTCGCCAATTTGTTATCAGACAAAAGAATGTAGTATTCTTTTTTTTTATTATCAGAACTTCCATTAACCAATAAAAACGATATCAAACATCTTTTACGGTTCATTAAATACAATTCCATGGTACTCCGAATTGTCACTTGCATAATCGATTGTTCATTAAATTCGTTAGGTGCCTAAATATACACCTACTCCATTAAATTGAAAAAATTTTCCATTAGAGCATATGCCTCTTATATTCATTGGATTCATAATTCCCTTACGAAACTGGTTCTTGAACAATGAATTTAAATTGTGCAGAATATTGACTTTCTTTGATAAGCTAAACTCAGTCATTATGGTGAGGTATGACTATTATTATTATACTCTGTAAAAATTACAATGATGTGTGTCTCATACAAATCACACATATTAATCATATTCATCATTGCCTAACCTAAATAATTGCATTCCGATTATTTCATTTGAATGTTAGATAATTGACACCCACGTAATTTATGAATCCCAGCTTCCAAGACGAATTTGAGTTTCATTCAAATAACTCTTATATTTTCACAGAAGAGCTTCGAACAGTTCATGAAAGCATTTTTAAATTTTACACATTTCATTGGAGGTTCGTGAGAATTTAAGGAAAATCATAGTCTTTCAAATCACCAACAAGCAAAGTTCCTGTCACCGTTTTTTTTTGTCAATACTTTGACTCTTAGTTTGATTGAGCTCTACATATCAAATTGAATAATTCGTGTTGAATAAAAGCTTTTATGCTTTTATGTATTCTCATATCATGCCAAGGTAAATTCATTTCATAACATTAATACTTTGAGGTTACAATAACTATAAACTTAAGGTAATCAAAATTATTCATAACTAGCGTAACCCCGTTATATTGCAGCAAAGTTTTTACCATCCTATTCAACAATTCCAGTCATAATGTCATAACTGGAGTCAGAGTAGGTTGTAAAACTTTAGTAATATGATATAAATTGAAGAGCACACATGCATGATACCAAATAATTATCATCTAAATTCTGTTACCGATTTCGTTTTCCCTGGACGTTTCATATGCGAGAATATTTCGAAATTAAACCATTCTACGGTTATGGAGTCGAAAATTATCATATTGTTTTTCAAGTCACAAAATCCGAATTGTAAATTTATGTGTTCTTTACGAATACCAGGAGGGCAACAGGTGGTTTTCAATTGGAAGAAGAAGGTGGTGTGGTTTCCGATTCGAGCTTGGTGACCTTTTGTCCAGTTTTTTCGTTATCTTGTTGAATAGTGTTTACCATATATTGGGTGTTTTTATATATCTTACAAAGTCATACAGAGGCATGTTCTGAAAATACTCTTTATTCCGTTAGAGCTGCGTTATTTCGTTTTCCTCGCTCTCGAGAATTTTTCATATTTTTTAAAATTTTTAAATCAAAGAGCTCTCAAACGACATCAATACCAGTTTTTTTTTCAATCGTATGTCTGTTGATATTTTCTTTAAAGTGAAAGAATGCTCTGAAGTTTTCTATGATTTTTCGCACGATGAAGGAAATTAGTATCATTTGCATAATTCACAAAATTCTCCTTGATCGATGGTATGATGTTTGGCATTTCGTTGGTATAGATCGAAAACAACAGGTCCGAGATGGCTTCCTTGGGGAACACCCTCAATAATCTTGGATATTGCCGACATATATTCTTGACCGATAAATCATTGAACATGTTTTCCTAGTTTTTCTCGGATAGTATGGAAGCTATTTTCCTGAAATATGATAATGATAACTATTATTATACCAAAGTTATCCTATTAAATAGGAAAACTCATCAACGCTTGAATAGCGAATTTCAAGATTGACAGAAGTCGAAACAATTTATTCCTCAAAAACTTGAATAAGTACAGGGTGGGCCAAATTGGAGAATTTCTAAATGAGAAGTAGTAATAATAATAATAAATACTCTTTATTTCAGAATCTTCTCAAGTTTACAAAATGAAATGAAATGAAATAGTGTCAAATAGTATTCCTATACTAGATAGACGAAAACTGATGTCGGTGTCTGAAGGCCAATTTTCATTAAAAACTCATTGGAGAAAACCGCAACTCCATAGCTATCACCATTTCATAGTTACAGGGTGTTTTTGGAAAATATTCATTTTCGAAATGTAGCCGTAACTTTTCTTATGGTGAACATTTTCCACATCTGTAAAAACAATTTAGAATTCCATGATGTTAATTGAATTTTCTGCAAATTGATTTTATGAGATGCTTCTATGAATTTTTTTCAAATGGGACACCCCATATATTTATTCATGGTCCGATGGAGATCAAGATTACCATTCCAAAAATATAGCACACTTGATATTTTTCAGAAGTCGGTGAACGGTGGTAGGTAGATCTGGAGACCTTGGTGGCCACCGAATATTTTAATTATTTGAACTTTACAGATTATTATGGATAGACACTAGGATGATTGGATGTGTGAAACTGAAACTTTCGATGATTTTTATAGTTTAGGAAGATATTCGTATATCATGTTAGTTATTTTTGAAAGGGGAAAAATTTAGCGTTTTTATTTTGTTGAAGAAATTGTTATGGTTAACATTTAAAAAAAATGCAAGTTGGTATTATAACTTCGAGAAGAAGGCAATGAAAAATTAATTACTACACCAATGGATCCTAATAAAAAAATGCCTTTAGGATGTTTTTGTTTTATGTTGATAGAACCAAAAATGAAGAAGTTAGGAGAACTTTTCATATCACGTCATTTTCCAATTATCTCTTCTAAATTGAAAACAGCTGAATTTGTGAGGTTGACGTTTTCACCAGAATAATTTTCCTAAAAATCGAGAACGAAAATGTGCCATTCATTTTTCTCTAGCTCGAAGGGGTTCTGAGATCCCCTCACTAGACAACGAATTTGGAAGACCCGATATAGTTATTCCTTCACTGTCGGAATATGAAAGACGCAGAAACAATGAATAATTAAATTAATAATTAATAGATTCACCATTTGAAGTTTATTTGATTACTGGCGAGGTACAAAACCTCATTGAATAATGAATCAAATAAGCTTATATATTCATTTCTATTAAATTTCCGACAAACAATTCAACCTCGCGATTCCCAATCGATATCGTGAAAATCCTCCAATTAATAAGCCACCATAATTTGAAACCATGTCGAACCCGACAGGTGAATTGTGTTCTTGACCCTATTTCTGACAGTTTAATATTCGACCTATTCAACGTGCTTGATAACACGAAGATGAGTAAGACATGAAAACATACACGCAATTTCGTCAATTCATAAGAAATCGATGGGCAACCAAAATGGAAATGTCCATGCTGGTAGCGATCATTCATAACATCATGACCCTATTTTTGCTGGTTGAAGAATAGCAATACACTGTTTCCATGTCGCGTTTGAGGAATAAACAGGAACAAAGTTCGAGTTATATCGTAAGTTATAAGAGAGGAAATTCTGAAGGTAAAACTTTCGATTGTTATAAAAGTTTGTTGCTTCAATCACAAATGTCATTCAGGCAAAAACATGAAATTTTTACTTCGAAAAATGTGTCTACAAATGTTGACAAAATCTGAAGCCGTACAGGCGGCCCTTGGATGAAAGAGCTCTGAAAAAATCCAGATTCATAGTGTCCTTTATATAGACATGATAAATCCTATGCCATTCTAAAAGGATTATTAAAACTGACTCTGCATGTCGGGAACTATTTCACATATTCAAAGTATTGTACTTATATATTATACACCCGAACTGGAGCGTCTACACATGCAATATATTATATTGCTCGAGCTATACAGTTTGGTCCAACGAGAACTTGACTCCTCAATTTTCGGTAATGTGGAAAATCGTTCGAACCCGTCAATTTCTGTTTTTCGCAACCCCTAAACTGCAACCCCCTAACAGAGTTGTATACAATCCTTTGGTTTTTAATTGGGATGAGAGGTGTTGCGATACCTCATTTTGAAAATCTATCGAGTACTATCTGATCCTGAAATTTCTCTTCAATAACGAAATGAAAATGAAAAATAAAATAGTGGAAGAGTACTTACTTTAGTTCATTAAATGCTGGAAATGGGCTCCATTTACTTCCATACAGTAATGTAAGTTTTGCTGAAAACGTTCATGTACGTTACTCAAGATTTCTGGTGTAATTTGACGGCTTTCATCAATGATCTTACTTCGCAAATCATCCAGTGACTCAGGCTGGGTAGCGTGAATCTTGGATTTCAGGTGACTTTATAGAAGAAAGTCCAGTGGGAGCCAGATCAGGTTATCTGGGTGACCAATCAGTTCTTCTGATCCAGGCGTGAGAAAAGTTTTCATCTAAGAACTGCCGCACCGGTTGAACGAAAGAATGTGGTGAGCCATCTTGTTGGAAAATCAACGTTTGATGGTCTTCTGCATTCTCTAATACTTGCACGAGGGCTTCATAAAAAGCGTTCTCCAATAAATCTAAATAAATGTGGCCAGTGAGAATATAAAAAAAGAGCCGATAATGTGACTACCATAAATACTCGCCCATTTATCTTATGTTGTTTCAAGATTCTTATGATTGTTGTGCGTGAAACATCAGGAACATCGGACAATTTCCTAGTACTCAAGATCAGATCCATTGCTACATAACCAAAGACAACCACGTCCCTCGCTTTGTCTCTTTCATGCACCCTCTTTTTGTTTCCGACTGAACCACTAGCGTCAAATTAGGCAAACAATTGCACAACATCAGCAGCGGATTCTTTTTTTCGGAGATATCGTTGAATAAATCATTTCCAACCTTTTCATTTCACAACAAATTTAGAATCGCGTTCTTAAAATTTCACGATAGAATAATGTAAATCAAAAACATGGTACGTCTATTTTCTTATCAACAGGCAGACGCCTACCTATATGAACTACCAGCTCATATAAGAAAGAAGAAGAAGAAAAACATGGTCCGTCTACTTTCTCGGAGAAGAAATTAACAACATAAATACCAAATACCTTTGAAATGTGTCGGATACGAATAATAATCTCGAGATAAATTCCTCACTGCCTCTTTTACTATTTGCTTTGTTATTTCATTATCAATGGATATTTTAGAGTGAAACTTGAGGGTCAGATAGTACTCGATTCGATCTTAAAAATTAGTTATTTTACCACCTTTCATTCCTATTCAAAATCAAGAAAATGAATCAGATTCAAAATCAGAAATTGACAGGTCCAAGCGATTTTTCACATTTTCATTTCAAAGTCGGAAAATCGAGGTGTTAAGTTTTCGTTGGACCTCCAGGTAAATTGCATGAGACATTCTTGGCAACAGAAGTTCAAATTTTTCATACATTGAGTTGAACGTCTCTGCGAACTGTAGTTCTAAAAAGGTATTTCTTCACTTACCAGGTGGAAAATGAAAACATTATTGATACATCAAATTAGCGGTTCATAAAAACACATAAAATTACCTCTACATATGCTAGGTCATTAGTGAGAATAGAAATGGAACAGCAAGAATACATTTACACCTTAAAATTGTCGATGGAAAAGGAGAAATCTACACCTTTATCGGAACATTATGCTATCTGAAACCTCAATATTCATGAATTCCACTTGAGTAATTTGAATCGTGCCGTCGAGATTTTTCAGAAGAAGAAACATCCTCGAGCGTTCACTAGGGTATGAAAACAACAAGAAAAAGTTCTTGTCTGCTTATTGAACTGTGTTAGGAGAAAAGTTGTTATGTGACCCCCTGGAAAGCTGATGACTCGTCTGTCGTTACCATTCCTCTGTCTTGATTCATTCTGAAACCTCTTAAGCATTTCATCCTTTTCAACGTTTCCTGGAACTTTCAGGGTCTTTCGAATGAGGGAGATTGGTTTTGTTGAAAAATTTGTCTGGGTCAATGAAAGCGATGCGAGATTGTTGACAGAATTTGATAGACAGTTAGACAAAACAACTTGAGAAACGGCTCCTCGGAGTTCCAGAATCGGGTAATATGAAGTACTGATTATCGTAATATCAAAGTAGTGAAACATTTCCATGATGTTGAGAAATATCGAATTGAAAAATGCTCAGCGTATCTTTCTTTTAAACATAAAAATTAACGGTGTGTGGATTGTCTCTAATAATTCTTCATACAAGAATTATGAGCTTTTTGCGTTCATTTTTTGGCACGCTATAACACTTCGCCCAATGAGTCCCTAGCATAACGATCAAAAACTCATTCATTCTTAAAAATTGGACTTTAATCATCATCACAGTCCAGAGTGAAACATATACTTCAACAACATAACAGCTTACGAATTCTGTAATAAAATTATGAGGCATTTCCCATTGCTCGAAGGATATATTTTTTTTGATGAAAAAATTTATGAATTTTTTTAAAATTCAACTGAACATAACATTCGTCGTTTGTTTCTGCTATAGATGATATATTATGGTATATCCAAAGTCACTTGAACTAATCTATAAAAACGCTTTGTCCCTTTGAAGTGGATACCGCGACCCGCTACATACGCTACATACTGTTTGTTTTTAAAGTATTGTTAAGCAATAAAGTTACTGGAAACTTGGACAACCCTTGTATAGTCGAAACATTCTGGCTTCCTTCATGATTTTGGATATAAGACTATACCATCGCGGCTTGGGCATCTCGGGCTGATTTAAAAACTATATTATTAAACGGGCAAATTATAATGTTATAGTCATTATTGAACTTTTTTGCTAAAATTTCCTAAAACAATCCACATTGCCTTCACCGTTGCTTCTTCATATTCGGTCCTGTCTTCCTTTCTCATATTGATCGCCCAATCTTTTAGTATCAACGTCAATTCTTTTGAGCTCCTGTTCATTCAATTCTTAATCTCGTTCACAGCAAAAATCCATAAATATTCTCCAAATATATTTGCGACCCTATGTTGTATTTTTGGCAATTATACTTTGTTATACTTAGAACATACGCATTGCCAAAGAATGGCGTTTTGAAATTTATTTGGAATGAAGTTGTCAAACTCAATCGTGTTGTCGTAGTGATTGAGAATTGCACTGAATGCAATAATCAACGATAATACCAAGAGTCCTTCAAATATTATCGAAAATTTTCGATTTTCCACGAAAACTTGTTTATTTGGCAAAAATATGAAAACAAACCGATTGATAAAATCACGAGTCCGTTCGGACGAGTTTCGGCTTGTTTGAAATGTTTCTGCCTCAAATAAACAAGTTTGAGTGATAAAAATAAAAATCATCTGATTTGAAGAACGAGTTGTATTTGAGAGGATTATTTTTCCAACAATTTGAATGTTCAATATTTTATTGTGTAATAGCACTGAATCGGTTTGTGTTCATTTCTCACTAATGCACTTTAAGCTGTCAATGATGATGAATTCAAAGTAAAATTTTGACGTTTCAATGTGAAAAAGGTGTTATCGATGAGGAGGTAGTATTATCAGTATAATCCCGAATGATTGGCTGGAATAATGCATTGCTATCAGTTGAAATCACCAAAATATCAGATTTTGACATTTGAAATAGTCAAATAGTTTTTGACAGTAGTAATATCCTCAGGATATTGGTAATAATAGACGAGTTGATTTTATGACGATCGAAAGCTCGTTTCTTAGTAACAGCTCGAAACCGAAGACTAAAGGCTGTTACCGAGATAGGAGCTTGAGAAATTGGTCATACAATTATGAGGCATTAGGTTCGTTGAAGTTCTCTACAATAGATGTAATAGGTACCATTGCATTGTTGGCATCTCGGGCTGATTTAAATACTATATTGTTAGTTGAAACGGTCAATCATAATATTAAAGTCACTGAAGTACTTTTTTTGCAATAGTTTGCACAAAATGTTCCACATTGTCTTCACCGTTGCAACTTCATATTCGATCTTTCTTTATCATATTACCTTACGTTTTAGTATCAACGTCAATTGTTCGAAGCTCCTATGTCCATTCAATTAATATTCTCGCAGCAAAAAATCCATAAATATTCCCCAAATAATTTTATGACTGTATGTTGTATTTTTGGGAGTTCTTCTTTCATTAGCGCATTTATACTTTGTTATACTTTGAATTAAATAGATAGGGATAGGGATAGAGACGCAATGGAAAATGTGGTCGCAAAAAATCCGTTAACAGATAGCATACAAAGAAGAAGAAGATACTTTGGATGAGATTGTTTAACTCAATCGTGTTGTCCTGATGGTTGATAATCGCAGGATGAAAATTTCAGTGTAATGTTGATATGATTAGGTAGAATTGTTTCATATGACACAAAATGAAAAAATTTGTTTGGTTGTTAGAACTGTCAAAAAATTTTAGTACCTATAATGTTGTTCTTATTGGTTGCGTTCAATAAAATGACCTCAAATTAACTGATTCCATCGAATTTCCACTAGAGCAAAAAATTTTCAACGTAATGTTGACATGATTAACACAAAATGACAAAATTTGAATAGCTGTTAGAACTTTCGAAAAGTTTTCATCAGATGCGCTCGTCTAAATAACAAACAGCAATGACATTATAATAAATCACATATCACATCAATAGACAGGTCTCAAAAAGCGCAATTGGCCCAAACTTCACATCAGCTTTCCTCATTTTCCTTATGTTTGAATGACTTCAATTCCTGCGACTCTCCAGCGCGACAAGACGGATTGGTCTCGAGAAAAATAATGTGCTCGGATACGACAAAAAATACAATCAAATCCTCGAACAGTCTTCGGCCGGGACTCCCAACAATGAACTTCGGATATCAGCACCAGAGATATGACGCAGTGGAAGTTTCTAGGTTCCGATAACCGAGCGACAAAAAAAAACGGAGTAATTCGGCTGCACGATAACCGACGCAGTGCTAAATTTGAATTTCAAAGGGGCATCGAAATGAGCACACATCGGGCTTTTATCGGAGGCCGCGCCGCCGGAAGAGCAGAGTTTGTAACCCGAATACGAGACCGCGTTATCAATTCACCGACCAAAGTGGCTGGCAATTTCAATTAAAGATCGCATTGTGAGGGAGGAGGCGGGTACCATGTTCGTGCTCACTATACAGGGCGATTCGCCGCAATGGCCTATTACGTTTATGGAAAACTGATCAAATTTGTTGTGTTGAAAATTTTCATGTTGGTGTTTGAGACAATGATTTTTCTCCGTGAAATATTATCAGACCTCTACAACTTCCGGTTATAACGAAAACATACTACTACTTCCTTATTTCAAATAGCACACCCAGTATATTTTTGCATCATTAGATAGTTTATTTGATGACAATTTCAGCGATATGCCATACCTTGAGTAGGTATAAACTCAATAGTTCATGAGTTGAATAGATTCTTATGCGAAAAAGTGTTGTGATGAGGACTCCCTTTTTTTAATATTTCTGCAGAAAAAGTTTGTTTTCTTTCATTTTCGATTCGGCCTATACGTAGTATCATAAAACTGTTTGCGGTTGGGTCCAACAACGTACAGGGAGTTTATGAGAAGATCATGAACTTGGACAATTCAAATTCATAAAAACTCAACCTATATTTCACATTCTTTCAGTCAATTCTATGTATAAAAGAAAGGAGGATTACTCATACTTAACTTTAAGAGCTTTCAAGAAAAAACTTGAAATGAGGAAGAAGTGGAATAGTCGCTGATGGAAAACATAGAAAGAAACTATAATTCGATGTTTGGATTATTGAATTAGATATTTTATGAATTGAAATCAATTTTGTTGGTTTATCGATTCTCAACAATCACAACGATCAATTACAATTCATGAAATGGCAAATATATTTTCCTACTAGCGTTTCGAAAGTTTTACTTTCCATAAGCATTGACGTTTGGAAAGTAGAATTTTTCCAAATTCGTGCGGAAACAAGCCCTGCTATTCACTTTCCGCACGCATATGCGTTTGATATTCAATTACCAGAGATCCCACTCCTGTTATGTGAATTGATCAGATTTTTCGAACTTTGTCCTATTTGTCCTATTTTGAATATTCATGAAAAAAAAAGTTAAATGTGACGACTTTGGGTATTAACGCATATTTAATCTGAAATAATTATTTTTTTTTGGAAATCTGAACCATGAATTGAAAACATAGTGATAATTTTTGACACGAACACTTCGAATGAGGTATAATGCGTCCGGTGCTGAAATATTGACACCTCTTTGACTCGACATCGGTATGTGTCAATAACATCCCAAACTTTAATGAATACCGCCGATAAATTTGGTTCTAATGATAGTCTCATGAATATGATAACTCATTCTGTTCCTTTCTGAGAAAAGGCAGAAATTAATTTTTTGTAGTCAATACGTAGTCCTACTTATGCTCTGGTAAGAGTATGTACAGTTATTCCCGGAACTCACTGTGACTCTATTTCCAATCTTTAAGAACGTAAAATTCAATCCAAATCTGAATTTCCAGAATGAGAGGCATTAGTTCGGAATGGATATATTTTGTTCATCAAACACCAATAAGACTTCTCTTGAACTGAATGCTTCAATAAGAGAAATAACACAAACGATATCTTACAACTTTCCGAATTTGTGATTGACACAATGATAACAAAGGTGCTTAATTCAATTTATCAGGAAAGGAAACACCTAAAACCAAATAGACTTTTAAGATTTCTAGTTGATTCATCGGAATAAATATAAGTGAAATTATTCAAAGCTTATAATTTAAAAAATATTAGATACATAATGCATCCAGTATGCAGAGTTTATTATAAGAAACATAGTTGAACTAACTTACTCTACAGAATCTGATTCGAAGTGATACCAATAAAGTGTCCTAGTTAAAGCGACAGTACCTATGTACCTGCTCTGCAGATTGGGTTCGATCATAGAGAATCATGCGCGTGATTGATTCTGACAATTATGGCCTCGGCATGAGTTGCCTTGTATTTTATGATCTCAGTATGACATGGGCTCATTATTAAAATATAAATTGTTTAAATATACAGGGTGATTTCGGAAGAGACCATCAGATTTTAGGAGAAGTTTACACTAGTCATGGCAGTTTCGGAACAATGTTAGGTTTATGGTTGGGGGCCTTTATTGAGAGTCTACAGGGTGATTTGTCCGATTTGACCGATTTTTTTTTTAATTATAAGTTTGCTATGGCATGATCAATATAGATGAAATTTTCAGTGTAGAACATTATAATTATCTAATTTCAATAATTTCAACACTTCTTCAAAAATACAGGGTGGGAATTATGATAAGTTCAGATTAAATTTGCAGGTTGGAAAAACACCCTGTACATTCCGTTTTCAAAAACTCACTACTGACATAAGATTCTACCATAAGTGTACATTACTGAAACGTTTTCATTTTTCTGGCATACGTCCAGTTTTCCTAGAAAAATTTTTTAAACATGAACAATATCGTTATTTCGCTACAAGGCAGTGAGAATATTCTGCACTAGATAGTAAAGCTGTATCGTCCAATGATACAAAGCTCTTTCTGAGTTCTAAAGTAGTTTTTCCAAATTCGAAATTCGTTTTTCATCTCTCATATTCTGATATAATATATATATAAATTCATTTCATCCAGAAAATATTTTTATAAGTACCTAAGTAAATCAAAAAATCTACAACAACTAATACAGAATTAACATTCGAAACATATTATGAAAGGCAGAACTAAGGATTGACTCAAAATTTACATAGAATATTCGAAATTATTTCCTCTTTTTTGAATACATATTCGCGACCTTTTCATTGAATTTCCAATTGACCTTCTGATAAGGAATTGATTTTGCTTTAAGATATTACATTCCTCGAAACCTCGACTTTAATCATCATCACAGTCCAGAGTGAAACATATACTTCAACAACATAACAGCTTACGAATTCTGTAATAAAATTATGAGGCATTTCCCATTGCTCGAAGGATATATTTTTTTTGATGAAAAAATTTATGAATTTTTTTAAAATTCAACTGAACATAACATTCGTCGTTTGTTTCTGCTATAGATGATATATTATGGTATATCCAAAGTCACTTGAACTAATCTATAAAAACGCTTTGTCCCTTTGAAGTGGATACCGCGACCCGCTACATACGCTACATACTGTTTGTTTTTAAAGTATTGTTAAGCAATAAAGTTACTGGAAACTTGGACAACCCTTGTATAGTCGAAACATTCTGGCTTCCTTCATGATTTTGGATATAAGACTATACCATCGCGGCTTGGGCATCTCGGGCTGATTTAAAAACTATATTATTAAACGGGCAAATTATAATGTTATAGTCATTATTGAACTTTTTTGCTAAAATTTCCTAAAACAATCCACATTGCCTTCACCGTTGCTTCTTCATATTCGGTCCTGTCTTCCTTTCTCATATTGATCGCCCAATCTTTTAGTATCAACGTCAATTCTTTTGAGCTCCTGTTCATTCAATTCTTAATCTCGTTCACAGCAAAAATCCATAAATATTCTCCAAATATATTTGCGACCCTATGTTGTATTTTTGGCAATTATACTTTGTTATACTTAGAACATACGCATTGCCAAAGAATGGCGTTTTGAAATTTATTTGGAATGAAGTTGTCAAACTCAATCGTGTTGTCGTAGTGATTGAGAATTGCACTGAATGCAATAATCAACGATAATACCAAGAGTCCTTCAAATATTATCGAAAATTTTCGATTTTCCACGAAAACTTGTTTATTTGGCAAAAATATGAAAACAAACCGATTGATAAAATCACGAGTCCGTTCGGACGAGTTTCGGCTTGTTTGAAATGTTTCTGCCTCAAATAAACAAGTTTGAGTGATAAAAATAAAAATCATCTGATTTGAAGAACGAGTTGTATTTGAGAGGATTATTTTTCCAACAATTTGAATGTTCAATATTTTATTGTGTAATAGCACTGAATCGGTTTGTGTTCATTTCTCACTAATGCACTTTAAGCTGTCAATGATGATGAATTCAAAGTAAAATTTTGACGTTTCAATGTGAAAAAGGTGTTATCGATGAGGAGGTAGTATTATCAGTATAATCCCGAATGATTGGCTGGAATAATGCATTGCTATCAGTTGAAATCACCAAAATATCAGATTTTGACATTTGAAATAGTCAAATAGTTTTTGACAGTAGTAATATCCTCAGGATATTGGTAATAATAGACGAGTTGATTTTATGACGATCGAAAGCTCGTTTCTTAGTAACAGCTCGAAACCGAAGACTAAAGGCTGTTACCGAGATAGGAGCTTGAGAAATTGGTCATACAATTATGAGGCATTAGGTTCGTTGAAGTTCTCTACAATAGATGTAATAGGTACCATTGCATTGTTGGCATCTCGGGCTGATTTAAATACTATATTGTTAGTTGAAACGGTCAATCATAATATTAAAGTCACTGAAGTACTTTTTTTGCAATAGTTTGCACAAAATGTTCCACATTGTCTTCACCGTTGCAACTTCATATTCGATCTTTCTTTATCATATTACCTTACGTTTTAGTATCAACGTCAATTGTTCGAAGCTCCTATGTCCATTCAATTAATATTCTCGCAGCAAAAAATCCATAAATATTCCCCAAATAATTTTATGACTGTATGTTGTATTTTTGGGAGTTCTTCTTTCATTAGCGCATTTATACTTTGTTATACTTTGAATTAAATAGATAGGGATAGGGATAGAGACGCAATGGAAAATGTGGTCGCAAAAAATCCGTTAACAGATAGCATACAAAGAAGAAGAAGATACTTTGGATGAGATTGTTTAACTCAATCGTGTTGTCCTGATGGTTGATAATCGCAGGATGAAAATTTCAGTGTAATGTTGATATGATTAGGTAGAATTGTTTCATATGACACAAAATGAAAAAATTTGTTTGGTTGTTAGAACTGTCAAAAAATTTTAGTACCTATAATGTTGTTCTTATTGGTTGCGTTCAATAAAATGACCTCAAATTAACTGATTCCATCGAATTTCCACTAGAGCAAAAAATTTTCAACGTAATGTTGACATGATTAACACAAAATGACAAAATTTGAATAGCTGTTAGAACTTTCGAAAAGTTTTCATCAGATGCGCTCGTCTAAATAACAAACAGCAATGACATTATAATAAATCACATATCACATCAATAGACAGGTCTCAAAAAGCGCAATTGGCCCAAACTTCACATCAGCTTTCCTCATTTTCCTTATGTTTGAATGACTTCAATTCCTGCGACTCTCCAGCGCGACAAGACGGATTGGTCTCGAGAAAAATAATGTGCTCGGATACGACAAAAAATACAATCAAATCCTCGAACAGTCTTCGGCCGGGACTCCCAACAATGAACTTCGGATATCAGCACCAGAGATATGACGCAGTGGAAGTTTCTAGGTTCCGATAACCGAGCGACAAAAAAAAACGGAGTAATTCGGCTGCACGATAACCGACGCAGTGCTAAATTTGAATTTCAAAGGGGCATCGAAATGAGCACACATCGGGCTTTTATCGGAGGCCGCGCCGCCGGAAGAGCAGAGTTTGTAACCCGAATACGAGACCGCGTTATCAATTCACCGACCAAAGTGGCTGGCAATTTCAATTAAAGATCGCATTGTGAGGGAGGAGGCGGGTACCATGTTCGTGCTCACTATACAGGGCGATTCGCCGCAATGGCCTATTACGTTTATGGAAAACTGATCAAATTTGTTGTGTTGAAAATTTTCATGTTGGTGTTTGAGACAATGATTTTTCTCCGTGAAATATTATCAGACCTCTACAACTTCCGGTTATAACGAAAACATACTACTACTTCCTTATTTCAAATAGCACACCCAGTATATTTTTGCATCATTAGATAGTTTATTTGATGACAATTTCAGCGATATGCCATACCTTGAGTAGGTATAAACTCAATAGTTCATGAGTTGAATAGATTCTTATGCGAAAAAGTGTTGTGATGAGGACTCCCTTTTTTTAATATTTCTGCAGAAAAAGTTTGTTTTCTTTCATTTTCGATTCGGCCTATACGTAGTATCATAAAACTGTTTGCGGTTGGGTCCAACAACGTACAGGGAGTTTATGAGAAGATCATGAACTTGGACAATTCAAATTCATAAAAACTCAACCTATATTTCACATTCTTTCAGTCAATTCTATGTATAAAAGAAAGGAGGATTACTCATACTTAACTTTAAGAGCTTTCAAGAAAAAACTTGAAATGAGGAAGAAGTGGAATAGTCGCTGATGGAAAACATAGAAAGAAACTATAATTCGATGTTTGGATTATTGAATTAGATATTTTATGAATTGAAATCAATTTTGTTGGTTTATCGATTCTCAACAATCACAACGATCAATTACAATTCATGAAATGGCAAATATATTTTCCTACTAGCGTTTCGAAAGTTTTACTTTCCATAAGCATTGACGTTTGGAAAGTAGAATTTTTCCAAATTCGTGCGGAAACAAGCCCTGCTATTCACTTTCCGCACGCATATGCGTGCGGAAAGTAAATTTTTTGCGCACGCAAATATTGAAGAGTCGCATCAATCATAACATTTTTGCATGTCTCTATGCGCCAATAATAAAATTCTAACGTTTCTCTATGCGACTGAGCGCACAAAAATATAACGTCATATAACGTCAGTCAGTATCAAGAGGAAAGTGAAAGTGTTTCATTTACGCTGGTAGTAAAAACATTATTTCTAACTCATGCGTGGAAAGTGCCTTTTACGCACTCTGCAGTCTCTTACGGAGAAGTATCACTTTCCACACTCGTTAGAAAAATAACTATATCGAAACATCCAATTTTAGTTTATTTCTATGTTGTCCATCACATACAACTCCACTTCTTCCTTATTTCAAGTTTCAAGTCACAGACTACTACTCAGTTAGAAATTACAGTTTTTCTCCTCATATCAAGTTTTTCCCCGATAACTCTCAAAATTTTCATTTTAGGTATTTGGTTTGCCGAAGTAATCGCCATTTTTTTATACGTGAAATTGACTGAAGAAATAAAAAATATAGATTGTTTTAAACCTTACAAATTTTAATAAAAAATAAAATCGCTCAATTCTTCCCTTTCCAAAAATATATAACATGATAAATACATTTCTCATCAAAGTATCGGAGCAAATTAGCCAGATAATTGAAATATTCGGTGGCCACCAAGGTATCTTGATTCGAAATCGTTCGATTTTTCAACATTCCAACATTTTCAAATTGATAAATGTTGTTTTTAAATATGTCCAAAGAAAAAAATTGAACGATGTTGAATCGGGAGAGTTTAATGACTACCGAATATTTTAAATATCTCAAAAAAAGTAAAAGTTTAAGTAAAACTCAAACTCATCACAATTTAAGAATTTTGACGAGAAATTTATATATTATGTTATATATTTCTGAAAAGGAAAAAGAAAGCGATTACATTCGTCACAAAAATGTATTATAACTTCAAAACTGATTGCTATAAGAAAAAAATTCTACACTAATGAATTTTTCGGGAAAAAGTGACTAGAAAGTCATGTTGATAGCACCGGTAATGAAGAAGTTTTGAGGACTTTTCATTAGAGGCCATTTTCCAATTTTATCTTATGTATGGCTTGAAAATAGTTGAACTTATGAGGTTGCGGTTTCCACCCAATTAATTCTCTCAACAATCAAGCCCGAAGAAAATGTGACATTCATTTTATACTAGCTTAAGGGGATTCTGAGATCCCCTCACTAGACAACGAATTTGGGACAACCTATACAGTTGAACGTAATTTGGCTCTTCAAACAGAATTGCTTCACATCAACTTGATCATATAAATATTCCGGAAACGCAACAGATATCGTATAGTGTCCACAAACCAGATTATTTTCCTTGCATACTGTGCATTTTTCTTCTTGGCGCCATCCTTGTTCAACAACTAGGTCAATGTTAAAGTAGGCCTCTACTTAGTATTCCCAACAGCTTTATCAGATTCAACTGCAGCTCTGCTTCTTCTATTATCATACAATTGACTGCTATTTATGATAATGAAGGGAAGGAAATGTATCGTTCCGAATGATATAGGGGCATTTTTACCGATAACGTTGATTTTGTATGAACCTCTTTATTTTGAGCGGCAACGACAAGTTTTTCTGGTAATTTCAAACATACCGATACAATTGAGGCCTGGATATATTGCATTTTCATCTTAAATACAAACTACCTTTATTTTGTTATGCGAATATTGGGTATTTTCATTCCATAATGTGCTTGAATTTTCGATGATTCTAGTTACAGTATTTACATGAAATTTTACGGAATGCTCGAAATAGTTATTATCTATTAACATGCGAAATCTTAACATTTTCAACTAGATAGGGTCTACTGTAATGGAAATATTGATGAGATTCTTTACAATATTCTTCTTTAGTTCTTTGGTTTTGATGATGACATCATCATGAAATTCTGCATAATACTTGTGCCTAACGCTTAACGCTTCATTACAAAACTGCGGAATATTGTATTTGAAGATATTTATTCTGAATTGAGCTTACATCTTTGGTGGATCACATCATTCAGCGTGCCGAGTCTTCTTCTTCCTCTTGTAATAGGACGGAGTCCTGGAGGAGGGTTGAAGGGTGAGGTTAGCAACCTGCTCTTCGTAAAAGAACTCAGATGCTCACAGAACTGTTACATCAGCCTCGGAACGAGCTGAGTGATTGTAATAATCAACAGAAGAATATGCATTCTGAAGTCAAGTCCTTTTTTCCTCCATAATAATGTTTCTGTCGTCCAGCTAAAGAATTCTGAAAAGTAAAATTTTTTAATTATATAAATATATTTTTATGAACTTGTTTGTCTCCGGTGATTTTCACTAGTATTTGACAAAAAAAAAATATTTTGTGCAACAAGTGGGGAAAGTACAACTTTTCTCACGAGTGTGGAAATTTGTGACACGAGCCTGAAAGGCGCGTGCCGTAAACACACGAGTGAAAAAAGGACTTTTCCTACAATAGCTATTGAAAGTAGCGTATTCTTCATAGCTTACTCAATTTCAAAACTATGTATTGCTTATATTGTGAGAAATATTATTTCACACGGCACTTTGCTCTCACCTCGCTTGGTAGACCAATGAAATTGGGCTTTTGAGAAGTCGTTTCTATGGAAACGCAAGAAATGAACAGATACTGGCAACGAAGACCATTTTGAATTGAATGAGATTCATTACTTGAATTATTTAATTTTGTGCATTTGTAGGAAAAGTATAGTGTGCAACATGTGGAGTAAGTCCTTTTCTCACTCGTGTGTTCCATACTCGTGAGAAAATATGGACTTTTCTTTGCACAATATACTGTTCTGCACATGTTGCACACTACAATTTTCCTACAATTGCAGAAATTTAAAAAATTCAAGTTATGTACCTAATTCAATTCAAAATGGCATTCGTTGATAGTTTTTTTTGCGTTTCCATGAAAACAACTTTTCAAAAGCTCAATTTCATTGGTTTACCCAGCGAGGTATGGGCAAAGTGCAGTGTGGAATAATCCTCCTCACGGTAGGAGCAACAACTGCTATGAAAAATAGCGTATTCTTCATAGCTTACTCAATTTCAAAACTATGTATATACTGTGGGAAATATTATTTCTCACGGCACTTTGCCAACATTTCGCTTGGTAGACCAATGAAATTGGGCTTTTGAGTCGTTTCTATGGAAACGGAATAAATTAGCACATACTGTCAACGAAGGCCATTTTGATTTGAATTGCTGAAATTTTTGCAGTTGTAGGAAAAGTATAGAGTCCAAAATTTTAAGAAAGTCCTTTTCTCGTTCGTGTGTTTGCGGCACTCGCCTTTCATGCTCGCCTTCCACACTCGTGAGAAAAGTTGGACTTTCCCCACTTGTTGCACAATATACTATTGTTATTCCTTCCATTTATGGGTGTACATTACCTTTTTCACTAGGTCTCTCAAGTGCAGATGCTGTGCGGAAATTGCTTGATAGATTCTTACAATTTTTTGGAAGATTTTTTTGGTGGAGTACTGGTTATTTATTGGGTGAAAAGGGGATTATTACTTGAAATAATATGATACCTATCAATATTGTTGATTCTTATAATCACTCGACATACTGAATGATATAAACCTTAAAAGCGTAACATGTGTTCCAAAAGTGATCACAAAACCTGAAGGAGCAATGAAGAAAAAAATGTTGGAAATTTTACATAACAAATCTTGAAGGAATTGGTTCTCTAGGTATTTCATGAATTGAAAGAGTAACAGCATTTAAAAATAGTGCTAACGTGAGATATTCGTTGTTTCTTTTCAATAAGTCTTCAAAATATATCTTCACCGCGCGCGTAAACGAAGTCAACCTTCCCAGCCAACCCCCCACACCTAACGAACACCTCGAGGCTCATAATTTTCACTCAATAGGCCTAATTGACTCATCTCGTCGAGAACTTGTAATTAAACGAACTAAAGAACCGCTGATGGAGACCGGCCGTGAAAAACGCAGTCACACCACCGAGTGGGCGTTGCTCTTCCCCCTCAAAACCGGCCTCTTCTCGATGAAGTCCTCGAACAGTCACTCGACGGACCGTCTGAAATGCAAGACGAACTCCAAGAAGGTGGCGGAGAATGAGAGGATACGGATGCGGAGAGGCTCCAGCCTCTCCGAGCTCGACAAGCTGGCCGACAGCTCGCTTCCCGACCTGGTCAGGTCCACCACGGCTCAGCACCAGCTGTCGCTCAGCCCAGCCTCGCTGCCTCACAGCCCCTACCTTTCGAGGTCGCTGATGAGCAGCAACGCGACCTCGATCAGGGGGAGCATAGGCGACTTGATGAACCAGAAGAAGTTTGGGAGCAGCCAGTGGAGCGTGAGGAGCGAGACTTTGATAGCTAAGACGGTGCCTCTTTCTACCGTCACGCCCAGACATTCACCGCCGGCAGTTTCTTGTGATGTGTCCATAGAGAAGACTTTGGAGGAGTTCGATTCTTTGGGACCGTTGACGGTGGCGCAGAGGACTCAGAAGCTTTCCAGGCTGATTAAGCAGCAGAGGTCGGTCGTGCTCAATAGGGTAGGTATTTTTGAGATTATGTCTTTATCATTATGCTTTTATGCTTTTTCTTTCTTTCTTGCTATGTTACTATTCACTTGAATTAATTGAAGTGTTTTTGGAGAAAACTCCATTGAAATATATGAGTTATGATTGGTCATTAATCTCTTTTGGTCTACGAATTCTCTAACTCCAACTAATTCCACAATAAAAAACTCTTAACTATCTTACCGTACAAAAATTGTGAGGAAAATGAAAACAGCTTCAGTAAACAACAATATGTTTGAACTTATTATGGGTTTTTGTTAGAATCAAATCATTTCTGAGTTCGATTCTACACCTTTTACAATTGTAGTTCAGAAAATCAAAGTCGAATTTCAGAAGATGAAACTTTTATTTCAGAATAGGAAAGTATAATTCAGAAAAGAGAAATTGGATTTTAAATAGTTGATTTAATTTCAAGAAAATGGGACTAAAGATTAGGATTAGCAAGTAAGAATTCAGTAAAACAAAGTTGTATTTCAGAATAGTTAATTGAAATTTCAGAAATAGCAAAATATTTTCCAGGATAGGAAAATTGTATTTCAGAGGTTATCAATTTGATTTCAGATAATGTAATATGTAATTCAGAACAATGAGGTACCAGTACAATATTCAACACAACGAAAAAGCCGATGAACTTGCGAAACGAGCATCCAGGTTAACAGCTATTGGTCCAGAGTGATTTTGTAGGCTTGAAAAAGATCAATATAAAGCAGTGGTCCAATGGAAGTGGAACAATAGTAACAATAGCATAAAAATTATTGGTGCTTTCATCGACCTATATCAGGAAGCTCTTAGAGCTACCACAAGCCAAGCTTCTGGTTATGATCTGCTGACGGGACACTGTTGGTGCAAATACCTTTTGTATCGTTGTAACTCAGCAGATGAAATTTGCAGACTCTGTGGAAAGGGGGTAAAAACAGCCGAACACATAGAGTCCAAATGTCCGGGGTTTACTTGCCTAAGGTGACTTATATGGGAAAGTCGTTGGATACCCACGAAGTAATTGCTAACCCTGGGGAATCTATTTGGGATCATTTGGTAGAACTTCGTTGCGGAGGACTCGAACGCCCAACAAGTTGTGTGAGTTACAGTGGAACGGAAAATAGTTCTCGGTATGGTTAAATATTTAGAGGGCAGAAGCTCCTGTGAAGACAGAGCAGTACATAAAATTTAGCTAGAACCGTGTCGTACGGCGTAGTCGAGATGCTTTTTGAATGTTAGCTTCCCATCCAAGATGATTCCCAATGATTTTCTTGGGATTTACAGGGGACATCACGTCCGTACATTTGTACTTATTCAAATGGTTTGACAATAGAAGAGCAACGCTTCTTTTTGGGTTCTCCTTGAATAGTCATTTGCGTTATCATTCTTCCTGAGGGCTTACGTCATCTTGAAGGTATTTGGTTGCCAATCGGGATGATTTTGATCTGGCTATCATACTAGTGTCATTTGCACATATCACTAGAAAAGTTCAGTTAGACTGAAGGATGTCTGCTGTTCATGCTGAATATAGAAGAAGGGAGCAATCTACCTTGGGGGACTCCAGTTTTGAGATCTCTAAGGTCAGAAATTGTTTTGGAGATTTTGACCTTAACTAGCAATTTTGTAGAAACGGGCCAGTGAGTTGACACATCGGAAATGTTACTTTCGCTTCATGAAGTTTGAAGACGAGACCCTCGTGCCATACAATGTCGAGAGCTCTAGAATATCGAAAATTAGTGCACTAGTTACCTGTTTCCATTCAAAACCGGCTGGTGGATATTCCATGACTAAGCAGCTGCTCCTTGGTGGGGTGCTTGGGACGAAATCGAAACTTTTCGTCTGAGAGAATGTTATTGAGCCTGATGATGTGGTCCAAGGGAAAGTGGATTATTCATGCAGCTCCTTTCAGAATTGATGAAAAGAGGCTGATTGATCAGTGGTTTGTGGAGAAATTTAGATCCTTTCCTGGCTTCGAAGATACTTAGTAATCTCTTTCTGATAACCTTATCTATTGTTTTCCTCTCGATACTGATCCACACCCCCCTACAGCCCAGAAATATGAGTACTACTCTGACCAATCTTTGCTTATTTTGCCTGACTTGAACATTTTTATTGCCGTCATATGGTGTCGATTACAGCATATTTGTTACTGAAATGTTTTCATGACCTGTCCAAAAATTCAGAGACCCCAATTTCCTAGAGTTACGGAAAGTGGTTCCGTTGTAGAACAATTGTTACCAATGACCCCTTTCGCCCCCAAGGGGGTGAAAATTCAATATCTCACAGACTCATCTCGTGAAGCAACCACGTATAATAAAACTGAATTTGGAATTCATTGGAATTCATGGGAGGTGATTCGAAAATGATACAAATCAATGGTTATATTATACATTATCCCATTTTTAATTTGATAAAGGAGCAACTGATATAATAATAATTCATATATCTGTTGGAGCTGAGGTAGAAATAAAAAATTTATACAGGTTTGCAAAATTCATTCAGAAAGATAGGATATTCAACGTTAATCCAGAGAATGGTCCAGTGAGAAAGTGCAACTATCAAAACATCTCCGTGATACGATTCTCTTTCAATGACAAAGTGGGGATGGTCGCATTTGGGACGTGCTATGTGATTTGATAGTCTTATATTAGTATTAGTTTCACTCAACCCGTGGTTTGGGTTGTGAGATCATAATAACCAAATCTACAATTTTATTGCATTGCATGAGAGGCGTTTCCTTTAAACAATGAATGGTACAAATAATTTCCTCCTCGCTATAACTGGTGTGCTCAAACAAAGAATGACGAATTCAAAATGTTCAGGTAATTCATCTTATTGACCCTTACAGTGGCCAAATCTATCACAAAGAAATAATATCATATCTCTGAGTCGATTCGACATAGTTACTATTTTGCTACAAAGTAGAATTATTTACAATCTCAGTTGGTTAATATTCGTCGTTTTTCAATTTCTTGTTGTCCTTCAACAAAAAATTTTCAGGCCACAAGTGCGACCATTCCCTCTTCGCCATTGAAAGAAAAAACTGGTTTATTCGATATATAATCATGTAAATGTGTTTATTGCATTGTTTCACTGGATCATGAGTATTCTCTGGAATAACGTTGAACATCCTTTCTTTACCAATGTATTTCCCAAATCTGTACATCAATAGAGCCCGAATATAATCTAAGCAAAAAGATCGGTTGTATAACTTCGGAAAAACTTCAAGGAGTTTTCGGAATATACAGAAACCAGAAAGGAAAAAAATATTTTTGTTATATCTACCATGAAAGAATTCAAATCAAATTTCCAAGTTTATTTTCAAAAAAATCTCATCTATGCCGACATTGATGTACATTTTTTTTCAATTTTCACTAGTCTTTACGGAATACACGAAAATTATTATTATATTCTCCCTAACAAATTGAGCAGCATGACTAATTAATTGATACAAACATATTCATTCGAATACTGCTTCATTATCATCCCTATATAGCAGTCCTATTTGAAAAGCTCTATTTGTTGTATTGAGACAGGTCACTACCGTCGGATCCGAATCCACCATCAGATTATTCCGTCAATCAGGCTGATAAAGCGAGAAAATAGGAACTATCCTGTGCGTAATTGCATTTCCAGATATATCATGTGGGATATCGAAACAATCACGAGCGAAATCGCAAATGGAATCCGATAAGATAAACCTGTAAAATGTTCTGCAATACGTTTTCCGTGTTGCTTTTGTCAATACAGAAATGTATCTCATTACTGTTTGCGGGAATACCCAGCAATATCGCTTGATGAGTTTTTATTTTCGGATTCTGTCAGCTCACGTGGTCGTGGAAATTAGTCATATACGGGATATAATGATCTTGACATAGTTTCGATGAATACTAATATCATATATATTCTGATTGTTGAAGCGTTTGGAGCTTCTTATCCGTAGTCCCATAAAATTGTTCTGAGTTATAAAAATGAGTTCGAAATTTAATCTGCTGACCGGTTTCGGATGTATAACGATCTGAACTTTTAAGTTTTTCAATAACTGGAAGAACTATTTTTCAATCTGAATAGAAATTTATAGTTAGTTTTGAAATAATGATACGAAATCTTATTCAAAATTACGTAATGATCGATTAAAAAAATCCGAGAATTTTAATTAGCACATTGTTCGACTTGTATTTTCAAGCTTATTGTATCATCAAGGCTGACGATGGTGAAACAAATCAACAATTCTCAACTGTCAGAATAGTATATTGTGCAACAAGAGGGGAAAGTCCAACTTTTCTTGCGAGTGTGGAAGTTTGTGTCGACTTAAGATCTGAAAATATTTTAAGGAGAAAGATCCCGATATGCAAATTTTCAGATCAAAATTATGATTAGTTTTCCATAAACGTCTAATAGGCCATCCCGGTGAATCACCCTGTATATTCATTTTGCGTTTAGTGATAATAATCTCCTATATTCTCTCGATAACCTTCCAGAATATTATAAATTGTCGAACTCTACACGCGGATGCGTCTAACGTGACAAATGCTCCTTCGCTTCTATCGAAGCAGCGAAATTGAGTTCTGTGAAAATCCGACAAGAATGAAGCCGCAAAAACTCCCTACGTTATCAATCATTCCTAAAAAACTGAATCGAAAATGGCGAAATACCATACATAATTTGACGTCATTCAGAACTCCCGTTTCCTCATTTGGTGGAGGAGGTCTTTTGATTTTCCTTCATCCATTTCTGGTACAAAAAATCTTGATTGCTTCATCTCAAATTCTAGACGATGAATTCCTTCGTCATAAGACAAAATGTTAGCAAATCTGATGCCAGTCAACCCTTTGTCAGTTTCAATACCTTCAGTATTATCATTATTAAAGGGGTGTCTATCTACTTTCAACAAGATGTCAACGATGTATTCAGATTTTTCTCCTCACTGTCCACTGGAGGTGGTCCAAAGCTGTATCACAAAATGATTAATCTATCCTGTTCAACGCACGTGGAAGTCATTCAATGAGCACAAACTCCTTAAGAATTAGATTATTATGAATTATGTTCTCAAATATGATCAGATGGTTGATCTGACAATTACTTGTTCGATAGGAAATTGAAATCCCAAGTAAAGAGCTGAAATGAAATGTCCTCTACGGTTCTTTCTATAAGAGGTGTCCCTCACTTCGCGAAGAAGCCTGCTGATTAAATCGAAAAATATCGACTCTACTGGCCAAATACATATACCAAGAGTATGTAAACTAAATCAAAATTTGAGGCAGCAATGATTTCTCAACGTGTATAGAATGTTTCGAATAATCCAAAATTTATTATTTGATACTATATTTCTTGAAAAGATAGGTAGTCTCGTCTTTTGCGGAAGGTTTTAATTTTCTGCTTTAATATAAAGAAATCTGCAGCTGAGGTTCATCGAATTCTCTCAAATACGGTGAGGCCGTTATTAGTGAAAGAACATGCCGGGAGTGGTTACAACGCTTCAAGAACGGTGATGAAGACGTGGAAGAGAGAAGGTTTTTGAAGATGCAGAATTGGATGCATTACCTGATCCAAACTCGTGTCTAACGCAACAAGAATTGGCAGGATCATTGGAAGTTACTCAACAAGCCATTTCGAAATGAGAATGATTCAGAACGGCGTTTGTTTGCTTGTGAACTGCTGCTTGCAAGGCAAATACGGAAAGGATTTCTTTATCGCATTGTAACTTGGGATGAAAAATGGGTTCATTACGATAATCCCAAGCGCATCATGAGGATATAGCAGCCATGCTTCCACGTCGACGGCCAACCCGAATATTCACGGTTCCAAGGTCATGCTCAGTATTTGGTGGGACCAGCTCGGCGTAGTGTTTTATGAGTTGTTAAAACCAACTCACAGGCGATTGTTATCGAACACAATCAATCCATTTGAGCTAAGCATTGAAAGACAAACGGCCGCAATACAACGAAAGACATGATAAAGTGATTTTACAGCATGATAATGCTCGACCACATGTTGCGAAAGTAGTGAAGACATACTTGAAAACTTTGAAATGGGAAGTCCTAACCCACCCGTCCTATTCTCCAGACGTTGCTCCATCGGACTATCTCTGAATTACTTTTTAGAAGAAAAGTGAAAAAAGTAAAGGGCCGAGAAGATAAAATTATATGTTTTTATTCGGGATAGGCTCTATCTAGAACCTCCACCTTCTCTCGATATCCGCGTGGGAGTATCACTGAGTAAATCCAGTTTGCTCCTCATAATTCCTGGCAATTCCTCCTTTACACCCAAATTCATTCGTCCATGAACATTTCCGAAATCTATTATTGATGCAACGCTGAACACGCATCCATTCAGGATGTCCTCTGTTCCAATCCAATGTCGTTCAGAGTCCTGTATAATTAGGGTGTGAACCCTGATTCGGAATGCGCCCCAGAAGCAGGGACGTGTCGCAGTTATTTCCCAACAATGAATTGTTCATTAGGGTGTGATGTTTTGGTACCAACAAAAAGCAGAATTGGCAGAAAAGAGTTTTTGTTTTAGGAGGAAATGGCTTGTGTATTGTTGTGTATTTGTTTGAATGCAGGTGGTGCCTTTTCTTTTATGTTGGCATATCGAATATTTTTATATGCTTCTCTTCAGTTTAGGCCACTAACTCATTCAAATAATTAGGTGACAAAAAGCATGCATATTTCTCATAGAAAACTTTAAAGGTTCAACGGTATCTACTACATTTTATGAAGAATGATGCATTTTCTATTCAGTATCTGTTGGAATTTAAAACGTGGTGATATCAAATCAATACCAGCTCTAATCATAACAGTAACTGATGTCTATTTGGCAGGTGCAGTAGAGCTTACTTTTGTTGAATAAGAAATTATATCAAACATCACAGAGCTATGAATCATTTCAATTATCCAGGACCGGACTCATCATTCCTCATTCGAACTATCATTTTGTATTTTGAATTTCAAATCATTGTTCAGATTTCCAAAAAGAGCATAAATTCAGCTCCAATACGCGGTATTACCCAAAGTTGTCAGATCTAACATTCTTTCTATGAATTTCACTGAAAATTCTAAAAATTTGATACCTTCAAGAAGTAAACGTTCAAAAGATGATAAGAATTTGATAATATATGATATAAATCATTAGAGAAGCAGCATTGAAAAGCAAGCAAAAAAAATCTTTTCCGAAACACAAAGTATATATTCCTCGAAATACATTTTGTGGTCATTTTCTATGTTGAAAAGATGCTCACTAGGATTCGAGATAGCTTTTTCTTCACGATTAAACATATTCATCCATGTATTGATGATTTGTAGAATTGTGTTCAATAGTATTTTATAATATTGGAATTATCGAATTTGAGAAATAGAGAATATCCTGACATTATTTTCGTGTATTTGTTATGTGGAAGGTAAGAAGACTCAGTTCACCAAAGATGGTGTGTTTGATACTCAGATTTGTGACGATCGTTTGGCAAGCTCGGTTCATCTTGACTTCTCACGAAATATTTTACCCGGCATCCTACATTGCATTATTACAGTATTATACACCGTAATATATGATCAACATCATCATGCCCCATCGGGCTGGACCCCATTTTGGTTTAGAAGTGAGATATTACGAGTAGAACCCGTTTCATGGCTTTCTCCAGATCTCCAGATTTCAACCCACTTGATTATTTCTTGTGGGCAAAATTGGAGGATATGGCTTATGGTGAATACATCCAGTCAAGAGACTAATTGATAAAAAAATTATTAATTGTTGCGATAAATTGAGAAATAATGGAGATATGCTTCATCCATTCTGTAAACTCTACAAAAAAAAAATGAGTCTGAGCAAATGGTTTTCAATTTGAACTACTTCTTAAATAACTTCTACATTCCAATGTGAGCAATTCATTTGCTTTCTCTTTTATTTTTACTACGGTATTTACGGTATTTTGATGTTTTTAATTTTGTTGTTTCATTATTAAACCAGTTTATTGAAGCTCCTCAATTCCCTAATGATTTTTTAGGAAGAATTTCACGTTTGATATTCAATTACCAGAGATCCCACTCCTGTTATGTGAATTGATCAGATTTTTCGAACTTTGTCCTATTTGTCCTATTTTGAATATTCATGAAAAAAAAAGTTAAATGTGACGACTTTGGGTATTAACGCATATTTAATCTGAAATAATTATTTTTTTTTGGAAATCTGAACCATGAATTGAAAACATAGTGATAATTTTTGACACGAACACTTCGAATGAGGTATAATGCGTCCGGTGCTGAAATATTGACACCTCTTTGACTCGACATCGGTATGTGTCAATAACATCCCAAACTTTAATGAATACCGCCGATAAATTTGGTTCTAATGATAGTCTCATGAATATGATAACTCATTCTGTTCCTTTCTGAGAAAAGGCAGAAATTAATTTTTTGTAGTCAATACGTAGTCCTACTTATGCTCTGGTAAGAGTATGTACAGTTATTCCCGGAACTCACTGTGACTCTATTTCCAATCTTTAAGAACGTAAAATTCAATCCAAATCTGAATTTCCAGAATGAGAGGCATTAGTTCGGAATGGATATATTTTGTTCATCAAACACCAATAAGACTTCTCTTGAACTGAATGCTTCAATAAGAGAAATAACACAAACGATATCTTACAACTTTCCGAATTTGTGATTGACACAATGATAACAAAGGTGCTTAATTCAATTTATCAGGAAAGGAAACACCTAAAACCAAATAGACTTTTAAGATTTCTAGTTGATTCATCGGAATAAATATAAGTGAAATTATTCAAAGCTTATAATTTAAAAAATATTAGATACATAATGCATCCAGTATGCAGAGTTTATTATAAGAAACATAGTTGAACTAACTTACTCTACAGAATCTGATTCGAAGTGATACCAATAAAGTGTCCTAGTTAAAGCGACAGTACCTATGTACCTGCTCTGCAGATTGGGTTCGATCATAGAGAATCATGCGCGTGATTGATTCTGACAATTATGGCCTCGGCATGAGTTGCCTTGTATTTTATGATCTCAGTATGACATGGGCTCATTATTAAAATATAAATTGTTTAAATATACAGGGTGATTTCGGAAGAGACCATCAGATTTTAGGAGAAGTTTACACTAGTCATGGCAGTTTCGGAACAATGTTAGGTTTATGGTTGGGGGCCTTTATTGAGAGTCTACAGGGTGATTTGTCCGATTTGACCGATTTTTTTTTTAATTATAAGTTTGCTATGGCATGATCAATATAGATGAAATTTTCAGTGTAGAACATTATAATTATCTAATTTCAATAATTTCAACACTTCTTCAAAAATACAGGGTGGGAATTATGATAAGTTCAGATTAAATTTGCAGGTTGGAAAAACACCCTGTACATTCCGTTTTCAAAAACTCACTACTGACATAAGATTCTACCATAAGTGTACATTACTGAAACGTTTTCATTTTTCTGGCATACGTCCAGTTTTCCTAGAAAAATTTTTTAAACATGAACAATATCGTTATTTCGCTACAAGGCAGTGAGAATATTCTGCACTAGATAGTAAAGCTGTATCGTCCAATGATACAAAGCTCTTTCTGAGTTCTAAAGTAGTTTTTCCAAATTCGAAATTCGTTTTTCATCTCTCATATTCTGATATAATATATATATAAATTCATTTCATCCAGAAAATATTTTTATAAGTACCTAAGTAAATCAAAAAATCTACAACAACTAATACAGAATTAACATTCGAAACATATTATGAAAGGCAGAACTAAGGATTGACTCAAAATTTACATAGAATATTCGAAATTATTTCCTCTTTTTTGAATACATATTCGCGACCTTTTCATTGAATTTCCAATTGACCTTCTGATAAGGAATTGATTTTGCTTTAAGATATTACATTCCTCGAAAATTCTTCCAATTAGGTGCGCTCTACTTCTAATTTCAACCTCAAATTCCTAATTCGGAACTAATTTGACGAGTACTAATAGACGGTTCCTTTTATACCCGTTCAACAATTTGATTGGAAATGTCATTTTGAGTAGGCCTATCAATGTGCTCTGCCTTATTAGGATATTGCCCATGTTCATGTTTGGAATACTTGTACAAAAGTACCTTTATTTGGTTGACGTCAGTTGGGAAATCGTCTTTGGTATTCCATTCTGGCTTCATTTCCATTTCCGTTACAAAAATCATAAACAAAAATCAAATCTGCATAATCCGCATGAGTAAATAATTGGGGTATGTTGAAATACACTTGTAACAGATTATTTATTTAAATACTCTTGTAACAGATTATTTATTTAATATTATTATTCTGTGGTTCACTGTGATGGTAACCATGGATCTTAACGAACTTGATTTAAATTGAGATTTAAGTTTCATGAAAAATTTTCAATTTGATAAAAACTATTTTTCATTAATTCGGAATAGTTCAGAATATTCTCACTGCCTTGGAGCGAAATAACGATAATGTTCATCTTTAAAAAATTTTTCTAGGAAAGCTGGACGTGTACCAAGAAACATAAAAACTTATGGTTAAATCTGAAACAGGTAGCGAATTTTTGAAAACGGAATGTACAGGGTGTTTTTTCAATCTTCAAATTTAATCTGAACTCATCATAATTTCCAATTTTTGAAGAAGTGTTGGAATTATTGAAAGTAGATGATCATATTGTTCTACACTGAAAATTTCATCAATATTATGAATAAAAGAAAAATCGGTCAAATCGGACAAATCACCCTGTAGACTCTCAATAAAGACCCCCAACCATAAACCAAACATTGTTTCGACACTGCCTTGACTAGTCTAAAGTTCTCCTCAAATCTGACGGTTTCCTCCGGAATCACCCTGTATAAACCTCTTCTCCAGTTAAAACTTATATTTGCAACCCGACTGGCCGACTACCATCAGCATAACCCGAAAAGCATCGCCAAATCTAAATAATTTTCATGTTCTTCACAATACGAGATTATCAACAAAAAGCCTGCTTCACCTCGACAAGAACGTTTCCATTCCCATACAGGCTTACGCCAATGGGCTTCCTCCAGTCGGTGGAAGCACGTCGTAAGTTATGGGGAGTTACCGGGGAAAAAGCCTGTCATTAGGGTGTTCAGTTATGGCGATGCCCGGGCTCGAATGCCGTGCCGATTTCTGAGTTTCCAGTGTCATTAAAGGATGAAAAACGTCGTTTCGAGACCCATCACGTGAACGAATTGCCAATTTTCGTATGGCCGTTTTTCTATCACGCGCATCCTGAGATCTGAGCCGAGCTTGGGGACCGATTATTGAATTTTTGACAATTTGGATTTAGGTCTGTGATGACCAGGAGTCGTTAAAACGAGTACGTATTGGGAGACGGTAGAAAAATCAGGAGGCTGGAGAGAAATATACAGGGTGGCCATTTGAAAACGAAACAGACTAGATTACAGACGAAATAAAGTTTTTCGATAGAAATGCTCGGACAGGTCGATTTCTGTTTCGAGGAGAACAACTTAAGATGTAGGTTACGGACGCATAGCGCTTCAACCCTTGCTGCTACACCCCCCACCCCCAATTTTTGAATAGGGAAGATGGGGTGAGTGATACCTCAATTTAAAGGTATTTTTATACTGATTTCAGCACAGTAATTGTTTTTTCATTTTATGCATTAGTTCTCGAAATATCCATGCGTTAGTTAGTTAGGAAGGAAGCCACAGTCATTGTTGTTTTGAAGCTCAAAATGTCGATTTTTCACAAAACACTACAAGTGCCATGAAAACACCAATTCATTTTCAAATACTTAGTTGGGAATATTTCGGGAACTAATGCATAAAAAGAAAAAACAATTACTGTGCTGAAATCAGTATAAAAATACCTTTCAAATGAGGTATCACTCACCCCATCTTCCCTATTAAAAAATTGGGGGTGGGGGTTGTAGCAGCAAGGGTTGAAGCGCTATGCGTCCGTAACCTACATCTTAAGTTGTCCCCCTCGAAACAGAAATCGACCTGTCCGAGCATTTCTATCGAAAAACTTTATTTCGTCTGTAATCTCGTCTGTTTCGTTTTCAAATGGCCACCCTGTATATCTCTTTATCTGGGTTGACAAATTGTATATGCAAGTTTTCATGATCATAGTTTTACCAATGACCAACAAAATTTCAAAGAATCGAACTAGGATCCATATAATTATAGCAAGTGTATCTGTATAACTCACAATATTTCAAAATTGTGACATGTATTCAGTGGAAGTTTGAAATGTGGTGACCCTGCAAAACCGACTGATGGCGCTGAACGAAGCGTAATACTCGGCAGATCGGCGCCACTTCGAATATAAATTCTGGCGTTCTCTTCAACAAGCTTTGGTATCGATGTGTGAAAATGAATAAGGCAAAAACCACTGAATTGTGTTACGATGATTCAATTAGTGGCCCTGGAATTCTATACAGCATTCTCCAAAGAGAGGGCGAGCCTAATATATTGACTGAGAATTTAACACCAGTATAGGATACCTAGGCTTTCAATATTTTGGATCCTCGTTCCCTCTTGGGGTACTGTAAGGATGCTAAGATCTCTTTTAATAGTATATCTATGAGCATGAAACACGTCCTGATGTGTTATCTGCACTGCAAAGTTTTCAATTTAAAAAAATACGAACTCAAAGCTGTACCTAGACGTATTTTATAATTATTGTTCAACGGTACTCTAAATCTTCAGAGGTGAAGCCACCCTCCTCAACTTCTGAAGAGCTATTTACCGTTGTAAATAGCTCTTCAGAAGTTGAGGAGTTGAGGAGGGTGGCTTATGGGCATAGATCTTCCAACGGGAAGATATATGTCTATAAGTGTTGAAGAAATCATACGCTTCTCAACAAAATTTTCATTAGCGGTTAACCCATCAGTATTGTATTCGATGTTGGAATTTTTAGACATTGAAGGTCAAAATGGCATTTAATACAATCTTGGCCCAATTCTTAGATCATTGATAAGAGAAACGGAAATCATCTTGTAACTGATGCCGTTGTTTAAATGCCAACATTCGTAGCTCCTTGTCTAACAGAACATTAAAGCTGTAGCGGAACCTAATTTGATTTATTTCTAAATTATTGTAAACATTTTATAATGTGATTTATTTATGAAAATTTTTTCTTGCTCCAAAAGGGTCAATGTTTTTCTCAGTTGAATGATAAAGTTATTGAGAAGTTATGAAAAAAGGGTACCTGATAAAACATTAAACTATTAAATCAGGGTTCTGCACACCTATGCGTGCTTGCGGCTATCAGCTAGCTCGATTGTGATTGGCAACACTAAACTTCATCTCACTTGTATTCGGGATAAAGCACAAATGTTTACTTTCCATACCATCTATCTATATTCTAAGGCTCAATCAAATTCCAAGTATGAATCATATTTATATCATAATTGAGAAGTTGAAATGTAGGCTTGGTTAATCGATCGTCTAGAGGTATGATTCGATTACCTGGCCTTTCGTTTTTTCTCCGTGACTTTTTTGGATTTGTAATAATTAAACTCTTTTCAATTATTTACATCTATTTACAAAGCCACACTTATACAGTACAAACTCAGTATTGAGAAGATCCTTATTGCGTCTTAATCACAAGTTTCTCACTACGGTACTGAATTTCGTCTTTAACTCTAGTTTAATTACTCGAAACGTCTTCGTTTATCACGTCTTCGTCGTACTTCAAGTTTTCGGTCGTCTCGTCTTTGATTTGTTCGCGACTCGTCTTAATCTAGTCCGCGAACCGTCTTTACGTCGTACGTCTTAAGTTGACCGACCGAACTTGTTCTGTCTCCCGTCTTAGACTTGAGTTAAACTGTACCGTCTGTACCCGTCTTCGGTTTAATCTTGACTGTGCTCTCTGCCGATTGGAACTACCCTCTCTCGAATATAGACCTCTCTCGGTTTGACCACACCCTTAGGGGTAGGTACCATCCCCCTAGTCCAATAAGGGCTTTTGCCGTACCGCCCCCAAAGATCTTCGCGGATTCCTGGAAATCGAATATTCTAGAAGGACTAGAACCTGAGAAAAAGATGTAACACATCTGGCATAACCGTCTTGTTCTGGAACTTTCCCAACCCCACATAAATATCTTCCAGATTTACAACTCTTGACATATCTTCGACACCTCGAAGAATAACACATCCTTTTTACATTATGTACAATAACAATTCGTTCCCTGTAAATCAATTGAAACTGTTATGCCCTCGACACTAAAAGAAACTAATAGGTCTCCAAGTATCCGGTTGACCATCGCAATTATTTACAGGGAAACAATAAGTAACTGAATCCTACAGAAATATTTAGACGAAAGTGGTTTAGTTCAAATTGGACGCATGATTTCAATCATTTCAACCCTGTCATTATATTATCTTTATGAAAACTTCGAATCCATTAATGAAATTCTCAATATCCAATTCATTTAACTGAATGAAATTAAGTTTTTAAATGTCATCCAAATGTTGAAGCTGAATTTCAATAAGATCGTATTCAAAACACCTCATCTAGATATTTTATTCGAAAACAAAGACTAATATGTATATAACGACGCATCAATGTATGAGCACTCAAAAACTCCTCATGCCAAGTCAGTGCTCCTTTCTATTTTTTTTTAATTTGCAATAGATTAATGATAGCTCAATTTATATTCATGGTTCAAACTTGATCGCTGTCTCTCAAATCGAATTTCCTCAGCGGATACATAATTTTCTGAAATAAATTCCTCTCGCTCAATTTCAATATTCATTGCCGGAAGTGATTATTATTCGGGAACGCTTACTCATCAAAAAATCATCGCCGGGAAGCCTGTTTCGGGTTACACTCCTTCGAGAGGAGCGGGTGAACTGCGGTTATACAGATTCCGAGGAAACTGAATGTATCGATTTATGTAACAGATGGTTTGACGGTTCAGCAAGAGATGGCGCAGGTGGTTGCATAAGAGTTGGAGTGCAGGAAAGCGTGAATATGGTCCGCTTTTTTCTACGCGGGATTATTGTTCTTTTCCTTCAGAATGTCAGTTTTTATTGGGGGATATGACGAATGTTGCTTCACACAGCCCCTTAACTTTCTGTATAAATCAACAGGATATGAATCCCATCCCCTTTTTCTGCATATGAAAGGTGGTCCAATTTGATGTTATACAGGAGGGTGGCCACTTTTTCAATGGGATTGTATTGGTAACTTTTAAACCATAAGAGTTAGAAGGTCGGTCAAATGGAGAAAAAGTTGCATGCATAGAAGCATTATCAAGCAGTTCAAACAAATCGAGATTATCAGGGCCGGTTATTGAGATATCAAAAGAAAAGTAAATTCTGTCATTTTGATTTTTCTTTTTTTCCCACTTTATTTCAAATATTATCAAAAAATATTACAGGAAGTTTTTATTCGACAATAAATTGTTCTCAATTTGACGTAATCAGATTTCGTATCCAACGTTTCGTGCTCTCTGGGCCACCCTCAACCTCATTTTTTTCAATACGAACCTGTATATTTTATGACACTTTTCGAAATAACTTTAAACGCTGAATTCAACGATATATCATACAATGTCATTCAAAGTTGATTTTCAGGTGATTTTGACCCTTATCCAATTTTCTTCGGTCGGATCTGTATAGTGAATGCAATTTATCAAAAACTGCTGTTAATAAAATAGTCAAGAGACGCAAATACAATGATTTTAAATTTAAATACCAAGCCTTGCAAAACTTATATCGTAATGATATCAAAATAAAGTTCGATTCTGGAACAAATGACAAATCCAACAATAGTGATTTCTCGCGAGAAGATTGAGAATGTATTGGAAGGTATTCAAGAAGACGTTAAGTGCATTTTACAAAATGGTGGACATTTCGAACACTTACCTCATTCATTTTCATTTACTTTCGAATAATCATTCAATTTTTCTTTCATTAAATGATAATTCGTTTAATTATTATGAATTGAAATATGAAAATAATTATTACTTGTTTCTTGATTTGATTCTGATATGTTCCATTTAGTTCAAGATGAGTAAGTTGATTTTCTCATCGAAATATGTTGCTTGTTGTTAATTAAACTAAAGGTACCGAAATGTAATACAGATCCGACCCAAAGAAATTTGGATAAGGGTCAAAATCACCTGAAAATCAACTTTGAATGACATTGTATGATATATCGTTGAATACAGCGTTAAAAGTTATTTCGAAAAGTGTCATAAAATATACAGGTCCGTATTGAAAAAAATGAGGTTGAGGGTGGCCCAGAGAGCACGAAACGTTGGATTCGAAATCTGATTACGTCAAATTGAGAACGATTTACTGTCGAATAAAAAATTGCTGTAACATTTTTTGATAATATTTGAAATAAAGAGGGAAAAAAAGAAAAATCAAAATGACAGAATTTACTTTTCTTATGATATCTCAATAACCGGCCCTGATAATTTCGATTTGTTTGAACTGCTTGATAAAGCTTCTATGCATGCAACGTTTTCTCCATTTGACCGACCTTCTAACTCTTATGGTTTAAAAGTTACCAATACAATCCCATTGAAAAAGTGGCCACCCTATGTTGATAGCTGATATAAAAACGGGATAGTACATTTTCGAGCTCTTTTTTTTAGATAAAAGAAAGTGAAAATCGTATGTCGGTATTTATTTCCATTTTTGAGATATTGATCAGAATCAGACTTTTCAGAGAACCATCCTTATTTTCATATTCATATTCTTTTCATATTTTCATAAAAACCAGGGAAGTTTGAAGTTTTGATTTTTTTTCGAGAAATCAATCAGAACGACTGTTTTTGGCCATTTTGTTCATGTTCATGAAACTAAATCGAACAATAGTAAATTGTGTGGCTAGATATGAAATTAGACCATTCCACACTAGGTTGCATGGACAGACGTAATGAGATGTTCGAAACTATTTATTTCTTCGAAATACCAACCAAGTTTGGACGACAGAATTTCATGAGGTGAACTTCATTGCTCATCAGCAACAACAAAACTAACTTCATCAACTGATCATTAATTTTAACAACATTTCTTTCGAGTAATATCAGCAGAAGATGTAAAAAAAATAAATGTTGTTATCGTATTTTAGTACTATAAATCTTTCCAGTGAAGAAAATGAGGACAGAACTGACATGAAGGCACGGGCTTTTGGGCGCTCATTCATTCATACATCAGTTGTGCCCTGGCAGACCACATAAATGTATGTAGGGGTCCATATGTTCTTCAAAGGCGCCATTGATGCATGAATGAACGCTTAAAATCTTCTCAGTTGCCCTGATTGACCTTCCCAGTACCACAATAAGAAATTGTTATTCTATATATATTTACACGCAAAAAGTCGACTTGGTCGGATTGCTTTCCACTGAAATAATTTTTTTTTAGCGATTCTGGTTGAGATTTCTATGGTCAAGACAACGCTATCAACTCAATAATTTACACAAAAATTGAAATGGTTATTACCCTCTCATACACATGTACATATACTATGCTTTTACCTATGTGATTAGCTTGAAATTTTGAAATAAGCTCGAAAAAGTAATTCAATGTCTAACTGCAGAGTCTCAACTACATTTGGGGTTTATTGAATAGGAAACATTATTATCGAATTTTCTCTGCTTTTGATGTATCAATCAACATACAATATCGCATGGAGCTTGAAACTGTTATTTGACAAATTAGTACAATATCTCATGCTTATTGAATTCGTACTTTCAAAATTATCAAGAAAACAAAATTTTCCAGTAGCCCCTAGTCGAATTTTACCTATCAACGAACTTAGTCGCAGCATTCGAGATCCGAATCTAAATTGAATCTTTCAAGTTTGTAGAACGGATAGACGAAAATTGGACGATGGATCTTTCATCAGTGAGCCGAACCTCATCGTTTGAGACCATTCCCAGCTCAAAATTCGAAAATTACTGACATTATGACTCAAAATTTAAGGAAAGGCCGTTTAAGTCAGTAGAAATTATTGTTTCGAGTAATATCTCACCAACACATTGAGATATTCGATATGAGGAAATTATAGACCGTTCGATTCAATTTGTAGTTATATTTTTATTCGATTCTAGGGTTATTCTAAGAATTCCGAACATATCAAAGTACTGAAAATACATTTGAACAATTTTGAATGTATGTATTATTGGAAATAACAAACCATAACGGTCGTTCCATCCATGTTTTCTTTGTAGATAGCGAGAACCAGAAACAAACGAATTGTTTACCTTCCGCTTGTCATTGTTATCACCAGAAGTATGTTCTGTTTCAAATGAACAAAGCAGATGTTATTTCATTGAAATAGATCGATACCTCAACTATGGATAATTAATTATAGTTTTGACACAGATAACAATGAAGCTGTCATTTCCATAGAATTACAGGCACTGTTACGCTTTCAAGGAATTATTCGAAAGGTTGGGTTAAAAAGTTCCATTTTATTTCTTCAGTTTCCCAATATTACTTGAATTAATCATTGAGCTCAATGTTGAAGTGACATTTTTTCATGGCCTGATTAAATTATTATATTGAATGTTTTCCTTCCATTTTGACATTGATAAAAAGAGCAAAAGACGTTGAAATTATTGTAAGCTTAGTTTATCGATCGCCTAGGGGTATGATTCGATAACCTGGACAATCGTCGTCTTTTGGTTGATTCAGGTTCTTATCTATTCAGTTTTTCAATCTATAAGTATACATTACTTAATAGTGTATTGTGCAACAATTGGGGAAAGTCCAACTTTTCTCGCGAGTGTGGAAGTTTGTGGCACGAGCCTGAAAGGCGAGTGTCGCAAACACACGAGCGAGAAAAGAACTTTCTTCACATGTTGCACACTATACTTTTCCTACAACTGCACAAATTTCAATAATTAAAGTAATGGACTTGATTCAAATCAAAATGGCCTTAGTTGACACTATGTGCTAATTTATTTCATTTCCATAGAAACGACTCAAAAGCCCAATTTCATTGGTCTACCAAGCGAGGTGTGGGCAAAGTGCCGTGAGAAATAATATTTCTCACAGTATGAGCAATATATAGTTTTGAAATTGAGTAAGCTATGAAGAATACGCTACTTTTCATAGCAGTTGTAGAAAAAATATATTCTCATCTTGATTACAATATCTCAATACGGTACTGAATTTGGTCCCCACTTTTTAATCGCCAATAAAGCAGAATTGCCGTCTACTTCTAAGGCCCAGTTTCACCAAACAGCACTTGATCCCAGATTGATTAAACTCCGCTTGTTACTAAAGCAGGCTTAACAGTGTTTTCTGTTTGACCATGCATCAACCCGTCCGAAGATGATCGCGATTAACCAAATCGCGATTAAATAGTCAAACCATTTGGCAACATTGTGAACAAAAAGTTATATAGTGTTCTGTACCGTATTAGCAGTGATGACCACCATTGGCGCTAGGTGTCAGGTATCATTCATTCATAACTCATAACATTTCAAATCATTTGTCATCTTGTAAACAAAAAACAAAGTTAATTTTTGCCGAAAATGTCGGAAACTTGTAGAAGTTAAAAAGGAATTATCCCATTTCACAAAACCACACATTCTGGAAAAAAACTATATAAGTAATTTTATTAACATATTTATTTTTATTAACAAGTTTAACTGCTTCTTAAATAATATTTCAATCAAACATATCAATAAATTATTCTTTGCAATAAATTTCATAACACACAAAAACAAAGTTTACGTGTATTTTAAATGGGAAATATTGAGCCTATAGATATAGTCATATTTTGATAAAATTGACCCAAAAATTAGAAATTTCCGGAAGAATAATTACATAGATAAGAGTTCCATACTGATAAATAATAATTAATCTCAACTTGAAAGGTTATAATCCTCCAAAAATGGCCGATTAGTGCTAAATCGCGATTGGTCGATTAAATGGCGCATTGGAGTGTGGTGAAACGCTACATTACATTAATCGTGATCTTAGGCCTCACTTAAGAGCCAAGTCAAGATTAAAGCATTTGGTGAAACTGGGCCTAACAGTTGAATTTCTGCCTTCTCGTTTTGTACTTAATTCGCAACTCGTCTGACTTTAAGTTCGCGCCTTGTCTAACAAGAAGCCTTGACTGACTCTTGAGAGACTGCTAACTGCCGACTACTTACTTCCCTCTCCTCTCATTCCTCCACGCGGCTATACTTCTTCTGGGCCATATTCTTATCATCATCCGGTGTCGGGGAAGAGTACCAAGTACAACCCTATCCGATAGCAAGCTTTTGCTACCCACCCACAAAATATTTCGTGGTTGCTAAAAATTAAGGTGTCCATCATGGAATATTCTCGATCTAGTTGTGTCTTGCACGTGGTACTTTTATGGCAGACATGTGGTTCGTATCACGTTCGTTTTCGAGCGTTCTCAACTCTCTATGAATCTCTAAGATTCACAACATAAATTGATTCCGTTGAATTCAAAAGACATGACTTCGACACTTTAAGAAAATTATAAAGTTCCAAGCATACTGGTGACCATTTGAGTATAGTTATTTATAATACAAGTGCAGAAGGCATTGATATTCTTCCACGAGTTCAAAATTCAAAAACGAGCCACGAAGTGGCGAGTTTTGGAATGAACGAGTGGTAGAATGAGCCTTCTGTACGAGTATTATACATTATTTTCTCTAATTCATTGCATTTTCATTGAAATTAATGAAATATTTCCATAAATATATTTTAGTGATTTTTGCATTGAAAAATGTTGGTTGGCAGAACTGATTTCTTTAAGGCAAATTGATGAATTGACAGATAAAGCCGTGGCGGAAAGTTCGGAGTACCAACATAGAATAATAAAATATAACCATGAAAACTGTGCGTTTCTGATATATTCTCGCACGATTTTGTTCTACAAGATGTGGAAGAATGAACGGGATAACCACAGAATTAGAGAAAAATATTTACAAGAACCTTTAATTGAGAACCTGTACGAGGGCTACTATACTATGTATTGAGAGTACAAAAAATAAACAAGCGATTTTGATGCAAAAAAATTTTACTGCTTTCCAAAATAAATGCTTCAAAAATCTATACACTATTGCATTTAATTGAACCATCATTCGAAATATTTTTTCCAGTCAGAAGATAGTAGTTCTAGAACATGCGTTTTGAAGGCCTCAACCGCATCTTTCTGGGAAGAGGAAGAAGTCATTCGGTGCCAATTCGGGGCTGTGAGGCGGATGACCTATTCATTTGATTTTTTGTGTGCCCAAATACTCATTTTTTGCATTTGATGTGTTTGAGCTCGCATTGTCATGATGCAAGATGATTCGTCGTTTTGGGTTTGTTTCTCTCAATTCACCGAAAATTTCAGGCTGAAAATGGTTTCATACCACTCTGAATTAACGGTTTTTTTTATTTTTAAGAGCCACAATTGCCACAGGACCAGTTTCGTGAAGAAAGACGCCGCCATTTGCTTCTTAACGCTTCGAGAACGAACAACTTTTGTTGGCTTTGCTTCACATTGAAACACCTAAACTGCCGACTGGCTTTTTTTTCTGGCCCGTTGTTGTTTACCGCTTTGGATGCACCATGATTTGTATTTCGAAATCATTTTACTGCACCAATCGATACTACCAATTTTTTGAGCATCATTCAACAAAAGTGGAATCCAACTTGCACAAAGCTACCGAACACACAAATGTTCGTGCAAAATCTCAAGAATATTAGTTATACTAATGCTTAAACGTCTTTCGATATTCTCATATGTCACATGACGATCTTCTCCAATTAGTTTTCGCACAGCTCCAATATTTTCCGGCACAACGACTGATTTTGGAAGACCTTCTTTAACTTCGTCCGTGGACCGTGGGCGAACTACGTCTACGTTTGAATTCAGTATACCAGTGATATACAGGGTGTTCCCAAATTGAACGTACAAACGAAAAGGGGAGATTAAGAAAAAAAAGTCCCATAAACATGGGGTCGCAAACGTTTCGTTTTCGAGATACAGAGTGTTGAAGTTTGAATTTTTTTCAAGTTTTTTTCTCATAGTATCTACACTTCATAAGATATTCAGCTGAAATTTGGCATAGATATTACATTCGAGAGTTTTCACCACGTGACATGGCAATTTTGATAGGAGATCTACAGGGTGATATTTTTTCTGGAACACTGCCACCTGTTCTTCTGCAGAACTTTTTTTTGGTGACCAACTGTTAATATGAAAAAATGTAAAAAGAAGCTTTGTTTTTATACTAAACTTTTCGATCTCTTGTAGTTTTGCCGTATCTACCAACGATTTCGAGAAAAAAAATTTGAACAATTCTCTCGAAATTCTCGTAACTATGATAGGAAGGCCAGTTTGTAATCTGTGGTGAATGAATTCAGTGCCAGTTTTGACACATCAAATTATTGAACGTTTGTTTTTTTTTTTAAGTGAAGGTGGTTGCATTTGTGGCTATTCATTTTTTTTTAATGTAGTTAGACTACTATTTTCATTACGATTTTTATGACTGCCACAACAATAGTATTTGATCAGAAATTAGAACCTCTTCATAATTCAATATCAAAACATGCCGGAGTTCATGAATTCCGAAATGACTGATATGCATTTCATGTATGGCCTTGCAAATGGAAATTCAAGGGAAGCTAGGCGTCTTTACATGGAACGCTATCCCAGTGTTCCAGAAAAAATATCACCTTGTAGATCTTCTATCGAAATTGCCATGTCACGATGTGAGAACTCTCAAATGTAATATCTATGCCAAATTTCAGTTGAATATCTTGTGAAGTGTAGATACTATGAGAAAAAAACTTGAAAAAAATTCAAACTTAACACTCTGTATCTCGAAAACGAAACGTTTGCGACCCCATGTTTATGGGACTTTTTTTTCTTAAACTCACTTAAGGAATCTCCCCTTTTCGTTTGTACGTTCAATTTAGGAACACCCTGTATAGTGGCTTTGAATCGGGCTTCATCGCCAAAAGTTGAATTTAGTTGATGAATTTATTTTCCTTAAGTTAGACCACGTCGAAAGTCATAATTTTCATAGCTCGAAAATTTTCACGAGTAGAATCCATATTTTGGCAGAGATGAAATTTTCAGTTTATTGTAAACATCAAAAACTCTGCTTGTACGTCAAAACGTTATGAGTACTTTCAATACAAAAAATATCAAATTTTACGATGTCCATAACAGATTTCACCTGGCAATATCAGTTCTGCCAATTCTCAATACATAAATAGTAGCCCTCGTATTACTGCTAGACTTTTATGTCCATGAGTTCATGGAAAAATTGTGGAACATAACTCCGAAAATTTATTGTGTTTGTAATTAAATGAAACCTGCAAATTGAAAAGATCGAAAATATTATTTCAATGAATTCAAAATGGTTCACAACATACAAAAATAGACATTAAAAATTTATTTAACCTCAATTTGAATATTCTATTTCAACTAGATATACCCATAATACTGGCAGATTACTTTCATAATTCAAAATAATGATATCCAAAGCTACATAATACGCAAAGTATAAATCATAATGACAAATCCTGGTTAATTGAATATAAGTTCCAGGAATTATTCCAAATGCCTGCCGGTTCCCATAATAATTATTACATCAGATGTGAACAATCGCCGATGATTCGGCAGCGTGGAAGTCACGGTTGTTTGGTATTATGAACAGACAATTTCACATTGAAATTGCAGAATCCTATTGTATTGTATCACAGGATTATACGCCGAAACTAATTAATGTTTCGAATGATTTCATTCATCGATACGAAATTTTGTTAAATATGCAAACAAATTAGCTGTATAAACATATTTGAATTATTTCATGATAATTGATTTTTCGAATTGAACACAATCGTCCAAATGCGGAAAATTATGTTCATCGCTTCACGTAAATTATAGAAAGGTCGGCAAGAATTAAAAAATGCTCAAGATAGCAATTATATTAGATACCAATTACCTATGTACACTTGTGTGGCCTCCAAGAGCGTAATAAATACATGACTGAAGATGTCTCTAAAAGCTTTTGATGCCAATGAAAGCTTTTCTACAATTTGTTACATGTGTTAATTGTGGCTGTGAGATTGAAAGTGAAATCAAAGCAACTATTAACTATGTATTCTTGTATTTCACGACACTTACAGTATTTCATGGTTTGCAATAGTGGGTGAAATCAGGATTTTTGAGTGTACTGTTTAGGCACACAGTTTCTAACAACTTAAACATTCTTGATTTGCTAAATTATAGAGTAAAAGTTTCTGAGTCTTTCAAGTGACCGAATCAAGCCATCTACCTCATTTCTGCGCATTTCACACATAAAAAGACATTGGCGCATTCGCCATTTAGCAACTTTAATGGAACCTTGTCGTTTATTTCAAAACTATCCTGATTATTCATTCGACAAAAAGAACATCAGCATATTTTTTTTTGTAGGGTTAGGTTTTTCCTTCTAGAAAGTATATAATTCGTAGAAAATGATTTTCAAAAATTGTAGTTTACTGCTAGAAATCTTGGTCAATACAAAACACAATCAATTTTCTCTCCACACTCAATATTACGCATTCGCCATTTTGCATCGAGTATCTGTTCAGGGATTAGTCTTGAAAAAAACCTTTAGAGAGTTTTCGAGAGATGAAGGATATTTTGATAATCAATTTGTAAAAATCTCTGATTTGCTATATCAACGTTAGGTCTCTCGAAACCTAGAGAGTTTTGAATTTCCAGGACATAAATCGAACACATTTACAATTTATTTAAATGCAACACTAGAAATTTCCGCCGAATGAAAGATTTCGCATTCTCTGTTCTGCATGATAATAATTATACAGGGTAAGTAGATAGTTCTTTATCGGTCGATAACTCTTTGAAATTTTTTACTAGGAGAATGATTCAAATTTTGACGGTATCGACAGTACTCGGTGCTTATCCTTGAAGTTGTTTTGACTCTGTAAGGTGGTATAAAATGGTGAAACACGATAGCATTCTGTTTTTTCAGAAGAGAATGCTCAATTCTTATATTTTATTTTTAATCTCCATGAAATTATGATATGAGAATACACCTCTTGTCATCATTTATCTGTGGTCCTTTTTGACTTCCCAATAAGGTATCCGACAGACAAAAAAAAATTATGGTATGCCATTCGAATAGATGGACTTGACATTTTTGAGGTTCATTTTTAAGAAAATGCAAATTTTTCGGAACACCTGGAGAGAGATTCGTAAATATGCAGAAGACTTTTCGAGAATTCATTGACAATTGGTGTATATCGAAATAAGAGTTTCATAAATATTATTATTATGATTCGAAAATTGGGCATTTTGATTTAGAAAAACCGGTTGGTATCGTGTTTCTTCATCACTTACGGACCAGCCTGTACAATCAAAAATAATTTGAGCTTAAGTGAATGATCGAGCACTATTAACTCAACTTTTATTATGTCATCGGGATCATTGAAAAACATCATTACTTCTCGAAAGACCAAACAGTTTATCTGATCTTGGCGACTTACGCTAGGTTCCTCAAAACCTGAAGAACTTTACATCCATATATTCGAAAATGAAAACTGATTAAACAATTATAATCCAAAGCACATCTCCCTGCAGTTTCTTAAGTTCTGTTGAAAATACAACAAAACGCATTCGCCTTCATTCATCATATTTGTTATGTATTTGTATAATTATTAATTATTCACACGCCACTGGCAGAGTCATGAGTATTTCACAGATGTAAGAACGGTCTTTCGGTAAAGGATAGGAAGAATGCATTATAAAAGAAAGAGTCTTGTACTACGTTCATACTTATTGATATTATTTTTTATAGCTTATTTAAATACTCAAAGAATTCACAGTGTATCATTTATCTACGAATCAGTCAGATACATATTATTATTATTATGTAAAATGGCAAATAAGGATTTGCTCATTCGTGAAAAAATTATCAATATACCTGATCGTGTATACAACAGTTATTCTGTTAGATCTTCATAAAACACACAAGGCACAAAAAAACTTTGGAGGATTCCACTTCCTCTCATAATTTTGTTGTACTTCAATATCGCATCTAAATCATAGTTCCTGAAGTGGGGGTATAAACAACAATCACAGATTTCTCAGATCATTTTAAACAAAAAAGTCCTATACATTTTTTTTTTCGAGATACAGGGTTTTGAAGTTTGATTATTAGTTCGAGATTTTTTTCTCAATGACTTTGGCATAGATATTGTAATTCAGAGCTTTCATCATGTGATATGCTAGAGACCAAGAAAGACTTGTGGCACTGATACAAACATATTCGTGTATTCATTATTTGTAAATAAAATATTCAAATGTGTTCACATGATATAACTCGAATAATATGATAAGAACTGTGGTAACAGGAACATCTTTGAAAACAACTCTTGTCAATTCTCTTTCATGTACTATACCGATCAAAATAATTCGTATTCACCATTTCGTAAGACATACTCATTCAACGAACCGTCTCGATTATTCGAAGACTTTCGGAAACTTCTACAGATAGCATCAGACATGCTGATGATCTATTTATCCGATAGGGAAATCATCAGCGTTTCATCTTCCTCCAATGTATGTCTGCAGGATTTAATCCAACGTATCCATTTCGACATGTCACCCTCCATCAGCGCCGAATTGGGGTAAAACCGTCAATATCCGCGGCACTACGTTATCGAAACCCACCTACAATATCTCGCACTTCCGGTTTTGGCGCCTCGCTAAATTCCAAGTTACCACTCAGCTTTCGAAGCACCAGTAACATCTTGAGTTATTTCCCTCACGTACCTAACGACATGAGGCAATGCAGGCAGATAGGTAAGCCTGAACCTTCAGGCGTCTGTCATCCGCAGCGGAAACTCCATAGATATTCCAAGTTTTTGTGGTCCTTCAGTGATGATAACTACGCGGTATAGAAATTGGAACTATGCCGCGTTTCCGTCAAATTTGGGATGACAAAATAGGAGATTGGCACAAAAATTATGATGTGAGCATTCAACCAATTCAGAGTGTCGCGGCCAAAACAATATTATCTTGAGCATGATTCTGGTGGATAAAATTGACCAATTTTGTTGAGCAGTTGTGAAGGCAACTATACCTTCGACTTCCACTTGTACCAAATAAGTCCTAGAAATTTAACCAGTGGTTGAATCCTACTAAATCATCAACTTTATCAATAGATAACGATGCAGAAGCAATTCGATGTCCAATTCATGCAATTTTGCCATTGTTTTCATTGATTCGTGATACGGCGCATTGTCTTGATGAAACAGTTTTTTTTCTTCGAATGAGGCCGTTTTTTGATGATTCCATCCTTTAAACGATCCAATAACGCTTTATAATAGTCGCTGTTGGTGGTCTGGGCCTTTTGGAGGTAACCAATGGATATTATACCTTGCGCATCCCAGAATACTGATGCCATAACCTTGCCAGCTTACTGTTGTGTTTTACCTCGCTTTGGATTCTGTTGTCGTGTGCAGTCCACTCAGCTGACTGTCGATTGGCCTCCGGAGTAAAATGATGGAGCCATGTTTCATCCACTGTCACATATCGACGCAAAAATTGAGGTTTATTGCACTTGAACAGCTTCAAAAACTGCTCAGAATCATTAGCACGTTGTTGCTTTTAATCGATTATGAGCTCGCGCGGCACCCATTTTGCACACAGCTTTCTCATGTGCAAATATTCATGAATAATATGATGTATTTGTTCAGATGATATCTTCACAATGTCTGCTAATACTAACAATACAAATCCTCAAAAACTAATGGTCGGACTGCTGTCAAATTTTGACAAGTATCGTTTGAAGGTTGGTACTAACTAAAAAGCATATGATTTTAATACTAGCACCGCCATCTGTGTATCAGACCGGGGACTTTTCAATTGGCCTAATACATGTCTTTTAGATTAGATCGGAGGAGGTGTGTTAGATCATTCGACCCTGCAAACACCTTGACCTCAATATCTATTGTGCACTTCCGCACTGTTTACCAATCCGGCAATAATATCTCAATGAACTTTATTACTTTTCTGGGGGCTACATACATCAATTGTTTCGACTTTAAAAAACAAGAGCCAGAGAGTTATAGTTTTTCGGTTAACAGCTTCATATTCGCATAGCAAGTGTTTGGATGTATCAATGGCTTCTTGATAGAAGCAAAATGTGTCCTCAGAAGCTTTTCCCATGTTTTTCAGATGATACCTCACAGGTCAGTTTCCTCATTTGCTGTTTACTGAATGAGAAAACTATTTGTCCAGCTTGTCGAGTGGGAGAGAAGTGACTTGGCCTGTCTTTGAGCATTTACTGTCCACCAGAACGCAAGATTCCTCTTTTGTTGTAGAATACGAATTTGCGATTAAAAATAAGAGTTCCCTTTAAAAGTTGACCCCTGTATCTCCCTTAAGGGATTATAAAATTGAAGAAAGGACTTCCCCTTCAAAATCATCATTTATTCGAAAAATTTTTCCTTCAATGTTTTTTTTCCTAGATTTTCGACTTATTCAACTCAAAAAATCAACCGGTCAACAGTTATGCGGTTTTATAAGTAGCTACAATTGACGCATGAGAGAGGGTTTCGAATTTCTCCACTTCACGTCAGTGCTTCCCTTATATTTCAATTTCATTTTATTTTTCATTTCCTCGTCAATCTTCAGATGGGCCAGAATCGAATTAAACGACACTACAATCGTTTTTGCTCTACTCTCGAAGAAGGAAATACCCCGAAGAAAGCGTTCGGCGGATGCTGATAAGAAATTTCTGCACACGCCATCTTCGGCCGGAATTCCTGGACGTTTTGTTGTCGTCTAGCGATTTGTCGGACGTCAGTCGGAAAAAATCATTTATATTCCGAACTTTCCACATGGCACGAACCGCGGTTTCATTTCGAATTCTTCCTCGGCCGCTGGGATGGCATTCGGGGTCCGAAAGGAGGTCTTTTGTATTCCGTAAACAGTGCGCCGGAAGGACGAGATGTCAGAATGAACAATTCTGTCTCGCTTTTAATTGGATCACACGCCATTTTCGCTTATTGTGCCCTTGTCGGGAGGCTCAATTTAATCTTTGGACGGATCGTTCGGAGGCCTCATTATTTTTCACGTCGCCTCAACCGGGGGAATATTTCATTCGTGATTTTTTCTTATTAGTCGGAAAATTATTCCGCGCTTTTTTTGTCGCGTATTCACCGTGAGGATGATGGGCGAGATTGGAGACTGTGGAATTTGGATGACGATTTGATAATGGGGGACAATGATGATTCTGACGCGAATATTCGCATAATTATAACGAAGTACTTCGAAAGGTTACTGGCCATTATATATGTAGACTTGGTTAATCGATCGTCTAGGGGTATGATTCGATTACCTGGCCTTTCGTCTTCTTCTCCGTGACTTTGTTCGGGTTTGTAATAATTGAACTCTTTTTGATTATTTACATTCATTTACAAAGCCACAATTACAGTACAAACACAGTTTATACGGTACTGAATTTCGTCTTTAACTTTAGTTTCAATTACTCTAAACGTCTTCGATATGTCACGTCTTCATCTTATTACAAGTTTCGGTCGTCCCGTCTTTAACTCGTTCGCGACTCGTCCTAATATAGTCCGCGAACCGTCTTTTCGTCTTACGTCTTAAGTTTCAACCGACTGAACTCGAACTGAACTCGTCTTCGACTTAACTTGAACTGATTCTCGACTTGAACTTACCTCGTCTCCTGACCGCAACCTACCCCGTCCACTCTGAATATCCTTTCCTCCTTCCGGCTTGACCACACCCTTAGGGAAAGAACCATCCCCTAGTCCAATAAATTTTGCCGTACCGAACACAAAGCTCTTCGCGGATTCCTGGAAATCGAATATTCTCGAAGGACTAGAACCTGATACACAGATGTGACACATCTGGTACAACCGTCTTGTCTTCGATCTTTCCTAACCCCAGTAAATCTCTCAAGTTTTACAACCGACATGACATATCTTCGACACCCCGACGAATTCCACATCCTTTTTACATTATATGTACAATAACAATTCGTTCCCTGTAAATTCATTGAAACTGTCATGCCCTCGACACTTGAAAAAACTTATAGGTCTCCAAGCATTCTGTTGACCATCTCAATTATTTACAGGGAACAATTACTGGATCCTACATATATATTGAAGTATAAATATAGTTTACTGGATGGTTGAGTCATCTTTGTAGAGAAAACTTAGGTTGGATGTAAGCCAAATGGGCACTGGTACGTTGATATAACGTTGTGAAATGACTGGGTCCCCAAAAATTATTCATCATTTGAAATGTCGCAGGACATAGCGGTTATTTTCTCGAAGTTGTCTTTGAAGGTACAAATACGGTTTTTATCAACAGAAATGTTAATGAAACACTTAAATATATGAAGAGTTGTTTATATATTCAAGTTATTTATATAACAAAAATTATATAAGTATGAATTGTTGTGGTTATATTCCTGATACAATCCAAAAATTCAATGTTTGGTCGTACTCAATCTAAGCTAATTTTTGAGGGGGTTGCGTTGTTTCATCCTGAGATCACTGATAGAACTGTCAGTTTGGCACTCAGTGCAAATATAGTTCACATTATACGGTGAAGCTTACAGCTCGCGGTGTTCCAAATTGGTCACCAATCCAAGTCCTAACCGCGCTCAGCGTTACTTGAGTTTAGTATGTATTCTAACGTGAACTGACAATTTCAGCGTGTTATGGGTGACTTTGCTGGACTAGCAAAGAATCATTACAAACCTCTCAATTGAATGTGTGAATGTTAGGACATCACAGATAAATATAAAGAAATATATTCTTGAATTTCCTTTACAACTCCGTATCGTATGATTCACCAATGAAGTCACCAATAACAGCGATATTTACTCGAAAAAAGAGCACGAAAAACGGAATTACCTTCTCTCGAAACTAATATAAATACAAATATATATTTCAAAGCTGTGACGCGATTCGAATTCATCCTATCAGTAACGTTTTTTCAATAAACAAAATGTTTTTATCGAGTGATAATTGTTAACTGTGATTCTATACCGAACAAGCACCAATGTTATGAATAAATATCAAATTTAATTATCACATCATATTTGTAAAACCTTCAATTTCGAATATATGTATTTGATGTATACGCATTGATTTGTCTAAAACTGCAATTTCAACAGACAAAATTGAAGACATAAATTGAATGAATTAATTTACATAATGAATGATGGAAAAACATTACGTATTTTTTAGAACAATTGTGGAACTTAACTAATTTGTACATTTGTACCACAAATTCGGACCTATTCTAACTAAATGATGACTGATGATAGTCTGAATTGTCTTCATTGAGGATAGTGATGAATTGTGGCTTTCATTTTTATGTGGAACGAATATGCAAATCATTAGTAAGAGATTGAAGACAAAAAATTTCGAAAAATATTTGTTTTTCTTGGTTGATGTAAGGTTCTTCAATGAAAGAGTTTATATTGGATTGACTGCTATCTGTGAAGCTGTCATTGAATTAACACCAGAAATGGTGACAATTTTCCAGTCACAATTTGAAAATGTAGAACATTTTTGGGGCGTCGACAAGCACTTTCTCGGTCGGCAATATTGGATCTGAAAAAATAATATGAGCAGTTACTGATGTGAAGAATTGAAGCTCTGTGTGTCGCTCAAGAAAAACTGAAAATATTTGCATTTGTAGCCCATAGTATTGTAGAGAAACCAGGTTTGTTGATTCCTCGTCGATCTTTGGAATTAGGTATTTCCCGAACGACATTACTACGCATTTTGGATGAAAACTTATATAGGTTTGATGGATTTTGAAGCTCACTTGACATAAGAACTCAACCCAGTCGATCACCGGCAACTTGTTTTAGCCGTTTGGTCCCTGAAATTCATCTAAAAATCATATCAAGTGAAGAGGCCAATTTCCACCTTGAAGGCTAATAAGCAGAATTATCTCATTTGTGGTGTCATTGGACCTTAGTTATTCGACAATGAGACTGGTTCAACTGTTATGGCGAATGAAGTTCACTACCAAGCTATGATTAATTATTTTTTAGGGTTGAAATTGAATGTGTGTGTGTGGAATTGATGTGGAAGACGTTGAATATCAACAACAACAACATATAAACAACGAAACAATCGCAAGTCCACATAAAAAGTTTTCCGGTGGTGTTATTTCTGGAAAAGGAAAAATTGGATACCAAGATCTCGTGATTTAACACCTCGAGACTTTTTTTTCGGCTTCATGTAAAATAACGTCTAATCCAATGGTCCACAATCCATTCAAGACCTTGCAGAGGGAATTCGTTATCGAGGAGATACAGCTGCAGATGTAGGAATACGCTATATTTGTGTGACACCGCCATTTTTGGTACTCCTGTCAGTGTTCGGAATCCAAACAAATAAATTGTCATTCAAATTAGTACGGTGTCGTTGAAGGAATTGACTTATTTTCATAAATAAGAGTATTTGAGCAACGATTTCAGTATTAATTGATAGACAGAAAGAACAAGGTTAATACCAGTGAGTTTGAATCCTGTATCATTCCCTAGATTTTGTAAATAGCCGTTTTTATTAGTTGAACTTCAAGTTCGAACTTACTGGCATTAATCTCGTTCCTTCTGTCTATCAATTAATAGTAAAATCGTTCCTCAAATGATCTTATTCATCAAAATAAGTCAATTTCTTTAACGAAAACGTACTAGTTTGAATGACAATTTGTTTGTTTGGATTCCGAACACTGACAGAAGAACTAAAATGGAGGTGTGTGACGTCATCACTAATAGAGCGTATTGGTCGTGGAAAGTAAGATGAAGATTTAGCAACACTAGCCAATATTTGTGCAATATATCTCTATCATTCAAAAATACATTCCACTTATTAATTGAAGATTAATAGGTCATTCAATTGTTCTACCCGAGGATGGAGAAAACCTCTTAAATTTCTTCATCAATAGAGATGCAGACGTAATTGTTTACTTTCCTTGTTCCTCAATACAGTAAGAAATCCTCGTCTGCGATACTGCCCCCGTTCCAAGTAAATTCTAGGATTTCTATGTACGAGAAAATGTTTACTCTTCGGTATGATGAACTAAAACTCAATGCTCTGCTTGCAATATATTTTTCCCCGGAGCCCACGCTCTTTGTCGAGACACGAAACCAGATAGAAGCAGAGAGAAAACGTCTGATACGGCTAATTCCCTCCCAGCAGAAAAAAAACAGAGGCTTCCTACGTTCTCGTCGGATCATCCCCGATAAAAAGCGTATTTCTAGATAAAGATGAATGTCTGGACGGTTTTCGGAAGCCCTCTCATCGATCCGGGTGGTCGAACTCCCTGTTTTGGCCGTTTCATGTTCATTATCGTCCAGATTTGTTTTCCCCATCAAGGGGATTTCGCTCCGACATCGGTTTCAACTTAATTAAACACAGATATCTGCTCTGAACATCCGGCAAATAGGGAAAACTCGCCGGTCGGGAACATTGAAATTTCGGCGAATTTTTTGCGGTCTTCGGGTTTAGTTGGAAAAATATTTTCCTATTGTAAATAGGTCAAACTGTTTGTTTCTTTTTGTTTTTTTGTTGCGAGTATAATGGGCCGGATCTTTGGGATATATGGATCCCGTATTGTTCACACGAATTGTGGTGGTACTTCTGTCCGTTAATTTGGTGAATTAACGCTGTTCGTTGTTTTCCTTTCTATTTCAAAACTATAATTGCCTTTGGAGGAAAAAGGACCATTTCAAGTCGCGTGTAAATTTCATATTGATTGCGTAGAGTAAATCATAGAAAATTCAAGTAGAATATCTAAGAACAAAATTAGCTGATATTTCCGTGACCCCTTAAAACAATTCTGTTTTATCCAAGAGTGCACAAGGCGCATGAAGCTCCTAACTTTGAATAATTTTTATGATAGAGTCAGTGTCCTTCCTTAATCCTACATTTTTCATAGTCTAGAATTTCAGGATATGGAAACGTATCAATAGTTTTTCATTTCAGAATATTTTTGTAGCAAACTGAATGGGGAAAACAGCTGCAGTGAATCCTATGAATGTCCTTATTGATCAGTATGGTTGGACCTACATTGAATTATTTTCTCATCTAAAAATTGACAACTTTGTGTCTATTCCCTTCCCAATAAAATATCTTCATGATGTATTTGGTTAATGTTTATGTTGGAATTCTGAAAATGACAAAATTATTAACCAACCCGAAGAAATTCCAAAGTAACTAAAACTGAACAAATTGACTAAACGATTAACAAATTGAATAACTAAATTAACATAAAGACAGCCGTTTGTTTCGGAATTTTTGTATTCAATAATACAATTTTTCCTCATCAGTGTCTTATAGTCTGAAAAATCGCTGAATTTACCAACTCACCACTTGTATACCTACTTCACAAAAATTGCGATAGAAGTTATCGTTTATTAAGAGTCATTAAGAACCAGAGGGTAAATTCAAAATTTCTAAATTTGTTTTTTCAATTGTAAATGTCGATTTATATAATTGTTTCACGAGAATAACTGTGTGAATCCTTACTAGAGAAACAGTTATGTTCAGTTCGTTCCTCAATTGCAAATTTTTGTGAAGTAGGTATACAAGTGATGAGATGGTAAATTCAGTAATTTTATAAACTATAAGGCTCTGATGAGGAAGAATGGTATTATTGAATACACAAACGTTCGTCTGTCTTCATGTTTATCAAGTTATTCAATTTGTCGATCGTTTACTCAATTCGTACAGTTTTAGTTATTTTAAAGTTCCTTTTGGTTGGTTATTAATTTTGTCATATTTAGAATTGGAAGGGAATTTCAAGAAAAAATAAACCGAATATGTTATGGAGATAAATTATTGTGAAGGGAATAGACACAAAGTTCTCATTTTTTTATATTTATATTGAACCTTCATAGGGTAGACTCAACGAAATTTCATAATTATTTACTTATTTATAAACGAAACAAAAATATCATATCTCATGATACTACTGAGAATATACTATTCAAGATTGAATTTTTCACATCGAGAATGATTGGAACGATTTCTCTTAAATATTTTTCACGCAAATAATTGTCAACTATTCAGTTCTTTCAAAGCAATTGATTTATGTTAGCTGCCTGGTACATATATCAACAATGGATTTCTATGATTAGAGGAAAGTCCTAAGGAGCTCATTAAAATCCCGTAGTTAACCATTAGAGGTCTAGTATATTTAAGAGCGGTCTAGATGATATGTTTTTATTTTTATTAATTATGATTACATTGATAGGAGTACCGATGCATATAATCTTCATTTCTTGTGCGATAAAAATTGTTTCATGACGGTAAACGACTGTGTACTTTTTGAAGCTTCGATTTTCGATAAATGTTCAAAAAATTCTCAGTTTGTAAGAAATATGGTATCTGATATTCCAACGTAATGAAAACTTCTTTAACTTAAATTTTTTTTCAAAAATGATATCATGTGTTCGAAAAAATTCATGAATCCTCCAAAAAACATCGAGCAATTATCTACTGCAAAACTTGAAATAGCGGAAGATTCGCTTCCAGTTGACTTCTAAAAAAAATACTCTGATTGTACTGCTGTGAATTCTCAAGAGGTGCTAGAATTGATTTAGTGTTTGGATTTTGGGTAGTAGATGTGTATCATATTGAATTTGACCTACTTTACAGGTTATACGATGAATAATCAATAATGCATATTCTGTGTTTTATTCAATACATTAACGTATTTAATCGACATAGTTTTAAGAAAACATTCAATGTTGAATCTTAGATACAGTAGACAAATTTCAAGATGAAAAGATATGCGAAGTAGAGTTATGATTCCATTAGAGTGCGTAACCAAGTTATCTCAACGATTTCTCAAAATTATAATTTTTTCCTTCTCTCGTTTAACGCTGCTCACGTCATACGAAAAGCACTTTCTGGGAAGTTTCATCCAAGTTCTCCACAACAAAGTTAATTTAAACAATGAAGACAACCCTTTTCACATATAACTCATCTCTATCCCTCTACAATATTCACACCGTTGCCGAGATGGACGTCGAATAAATTTTCTGGTCCAGTATGCGCAAGCAGCAAACTTACTGTTCATAAATTATAGCCTTCCTTCTTCATAGCTGGCGTTCCCTGCCATTCTGCCATCGTAACGACGCAATTTATCCCAGTTGAATTCATTGAGATGACCAACTGGAGCTCAAACTCCCTGTGAAAGTTTCTTCGGGTAGGGGACATTGGCTTATTCGCATGAGTGATAAAAGTTAGTGGGGAAATATGGTGGACAGTAGTAAGAAATATTTTTTTTCTACAACTGCTATGAAGAGTAGCGTATTCTTCATAGCTTACTCAATTTGAAAACTATGTATTGCTCATATTATGGGAAATAGTATTTCTCACGGCTCTTTGCCCACAACTCGCTTGGTAGACCAATAAAATTGAGCTTTTGAGTAGTTTCTATGGAAAAATTTAGCACATACTGTCAACGAAGGCCATTTTGATTTGAATCAAGTCCATTACTTGAATTATTAAAATTTGTGCAGTTTTAGAAAAAGTATAGTGTGCAGCATGTGGAGAAACTCCTTTTCTCGCTCTTGTGTTGTGGCGTTTTATAGCTTACTCAATTTCTCTCGCAATTTCAGAACTATGTATTGCTCATACTGTGAAAAATATTATTCCACAGGGCACTTTGCCCTCACCTCGCTTGGTAGATCAATGAAATTGGGCTTTTGAGAAGTCATTTCTAGGAAAAAGCAAGAAATGAGCAGATACTTTCAACGAATGCCATTTTTAATAAAATTAGGTATAATACTTCAATATTTCAAATTTGTGTAGTAATAGTAAAAGAATAGTGTGCAACATGTGATGAAAGTCCTTTTCTCACTAGTATTTTTACGGCACTCGCCTTTCAGGCTCGTGAGAAAAGTTTGACTTGCCCCACTTATTGCACATGATAAAAATTTCTCACTCGTGTGTTGGCGGCACTCGCCTTTCAGGCTCGTGTCACAAACTTCCACACTCGCGAGAAAAGTTGGACTTTCCCCACTTGTTGCACAATATACTATTTCCTACAACTGCTATGAAATGTAGTGTATTTTCATAGATCACTGAATTTCAAAACTATGTATTGCTCACATCATTTCTCACCGTACTTTGCCCACAACTCGCTCGAAAGACCAATGAAATAAGACTTTTGAAAAGTTGTTTCTATGGAAACGCAACGAATGTATTTTTGAATTGAATCAGGTACATTACTAGTATTATTTAAATTTATACAGTTGTAGGAAATGGTATATTACGCAACAAGTAGTGAAAGTCCAACTTTTCTCACGAGTGTGGAAGTTTGTGACACGAGCCTGAAAGGCGAGTGCCGCCAACACACGAGTGAGAAATTTTTATCATGTGCAATAAGTGGGGCAAGTCAAACTTTTCTCACGAGCCTGAAAGGCGAGTGCCGTAAAAATACTAGTGAGAAAAGGACTTTCCCCACATGTTGCACACTATTCTTTTACTATTACTACACAAATTTGAAATATTGAAGTATTATACCTAATTTTATTAAAAATGGCATTCGTTGAAAGTATCTGCTCATTTCTTGCTTTTTCCTAGAAATGACTTCTCAAAAGCCCAATTTCATTGATCTACCAAGCGAGGTGAGAGCAAAGTGCCCTGTGGAATAATATTTTTCACAGTATGAGCAATACATAGTTCTGAAATTGCGAGAGAAATTGAGTAAGCTATAAAACGTATGCTTTTTTCCATAGAAGTTGTAGGAAAAGGACTCTCAGCTCTAAGCTATGCACTACTTTTTCCACTTGTTGCACAATTGCTAATGTATGTTTGATTCTTGGAGATTTCGAATTTCAGCTTATTCGCTTTTTGCCTGAGGAAGACAACTTGGAATTGGTTTATGTTTCAAGAATACCTACTACATCCGTACATCGTGTTCCAATCAGTGCCAGTTTAAGGTCTTTCTGGACTGGACCCTGAAAATGGAATGCCTTGATACTGGTCTTTTGAATAACCAATTCTTATTGTGGAAATAAATATCAAAGAATGAAGAAAATGGCTTCTATCAAAAGTAATTATAAAAATGAAAAATAAAATTTCAAAATCATTTGAAGAAAATTGAAATTCATAAAATTCTCCTTCGGGACTTTTTATTGGCTAACTGGCGTAGTATTGAGTCACTTATTAAATTTTATGACAAATGCGGATATGAGCGTAAACAAGGGAATCGCAGAATATTATAGCCAAATCATTCACTAACATCCTGAAAAATTTTCATCTCGGGTATCGAAAGTTATAACGAAAAATTCTGTTTTAGTGAAGGCTTTTTCAGGCCTCGGGTCCCTAGGCGCCGCCCCAAGCGCTAAGGGGATAAACCTGCACTGATTCCAATTATTGGACATTTCATTGTAATCAATGATTGATTGAAGTCATATGTAGCTCGAATTGCTTTCAATATTTGTGCGTTATTTCATATAAGACCAGAGATTTATCCGTTCAAGTTGATATTCTGCTGAATTATTTCCTGAATGCTTCAAGCTGATGTTGAAATTATATCATTTGTTGTTCATTTTATACTTATAACATGAATTTCCACTTGAATTTATCAACTTAGAGGCTGTGTAGAATTGGTATATTGTGCAACGAGCCTCACACTCGAGTGAGAAAAAGTACTTTCTCCACATGTTATTCCCTATAATTTTCTTACAACTGCTATTAAAGGTAGCGTAGCTTACTGAGTTTCAAATTTTTGTATTGCTCATAGTGTCAGAAATTGGGCATTTGAAAAGTCGTTTCTATAGAAACTCCAAAAGAGCCAAGTTGGTGAAGAAACCGTCTGTGAGAATAACTCATAATATTTATTGATTTAATTATTTACCCTGTTCACTTTTTATTGTATGGTGAAATTTGATTTCAGGGTTGTTTTTGAATATATTTATTCTTCAAAGATTCAAACTGTCATTTGCTAGGCAACGTTTCGGGCAGTGCCTTTTTTCAAATTTCACCATACAACAAAAAAAACTGATAATTCTGTACTATTCACGTCCGTGTTTAAAAATTAAGCAATTTATCACAGGAATTTGGTCAGAAATAAATAATCAACTATGATTTTGCCAACGTTTCGGAACGTCTTGTTCCTTTTTCAAGGCTGAAAATAAAGCATTTATAAATCATAAATAGAAACATTAAACATTGGATTTCATACCTCATCATACAATTAATAAAATATATATTTGAAATAGTTAGTCAAAGTGAATAATAAACAAACGGTTTCGACGTATGTCAGTCAATAGATTAAAAACAAAAATCGGGACTACATATGTTCTGGTGCGATGTATCATTGACACATATTTTCAAATTTAGCCTCGGCTTATTCAACTATTCGAACCAGCAAATACACAGCACAAAAATAAAAACAAACACGAACACAAGAGGCGAACATTAATCTGGCGACGAACACGAAATTGCTATCCATTAGGTACCGTTATCCTAGATATCATGTAATCATAAACAGTACTCAAGTTATTTGTATCCTCTCTATAATTTACACTCTTGTTTCTTCTTATGTATATCATTTCACTTAAAAGACGTCTAAAGTAATGTTTTTCTCTATCTAGGATAGTTACATTTTCGAAGTTAAATCTTTGTCCCTCTCTATCTGTATGCCGTGAGAGGGCAGTTTTGTTCTCGGCTTCTAAATGTTTTCCATCATTCTTGTGTTGTCTAACCCTATCTTTTAAGTATTGTTTTTTCTGGCCCATGTACACTTTATCACAATCCTGACATGGAATTTTATATACTAGGCCAGATTGCATGGAAGGAGGGGTTTTGTCTTTTATGTTGGTGAAAAATTTTTTATTAATAACAACAAAACGGCGCTAAGTGACACACAAGCAACGATGCAATCGCAATTGAACACCGAGATGTTGTGATTCAAAATTTTGAGTTGTTTGCCGACAAAATGTTATCACGAAATTTCTATATTGGGTGAAATAATCATGACATGCTTGGTGAATGGTGACTTCATCTTGGCGAAGCACCTCAGTTGTAGATATCAATAATATCGCCTCATTTCCAACACCTTAGATTCGTGAGACATACCATCGGAGGAATACGTTTTTCTCTTATTGTATTAACATTCAATTATCATAAAAAATCGAACAAATTCAAAAACAATTCAGACCCATTTTAAATAGAGAAAAAAAGTACCGAATAAAATCAAATAATCAATTATTTCCGTATCGCCTGTCGATTGACCTCGACAAACAGTATATGCGAATTCAGTACAATGAAACTAAGCCTTTGCTACCTGGGCTACCCATTGATTCTCGATAAATTTTCTTCGGCTCAATTCCATCGTGAACCATCTATTACAACGCGGGTTATTGTTTCCACAAAGTATATTCTTTCGGTCCAATGATAAGCGTGATACATAACTCCCGAACTTAGCTGAAATATTGCGTGATTCGAAGCCGTAAACATAATTATCTTCATTCAACCTAAATCACCTACTGCGAATGACAAATATCCACTTATTCCTTGCACGTTGTCGTTATTGATGATGATCTTGGAAAAACCGAAGTTGGGCTTTTTTTTTCACAACTCGACAGTTCCGCATTGTTTTGTTAATTCGCCCACCACCCCTCTGAAAGCATAGCCAGCGTTGAAAGTTTCCGGAAAATCATAGCCTGCTCGCGACGAACTTTCAGAATTAATTTCAGAGGCTATAATCCAACACTTCTCGGATGATATCAAAATTTTTAAGAGCTTCATTGTTGGTGCTTGGAGTGAATAATAAACTATAAGGGCGGAATGGGAGAGATTGATTGAAGCTTGCAGAATAGAATTACTGGCAATATACTTACTTTTATTACTTCAAAATTGAAACGGAGTCGAATACAGATATCTGAGAGCATCTATGAGGATATGGTTGATGAGAATTCAGTCTCAAATTGACAACAATAAATGAAGTTTTACTTATCACATACCACTTCTAGGAAAATTACTGAAAAAAACGCTTTAAAATTTTTCAACTTTCTCGAACAGAAACCAAGATATAACGAAATATTTAAAGAAGCCATTTTTCAGGAACACTCGACAACGAGTCAAGATATCTATTATTTGCTTTCAGATATCTCATTTTTTTGACAGAAGAGATAGTTGGTCCTTTAAAATCTTTTCTGAATCTTATCCAGTTCTCAAGATATTTCAATGATCATGGATTTTGGACACCCTGTAAAAAAGTTTCAATATTCAAAAGAAGCATATTTTCTACTAATTAATTCAACAAAAAAATTAAATTGAATAGCATATTTTCTACTGATTAATTCAACAAAAAAATTAAATTGAATTATTTAACATTTATATCTATATTTTTTCTTTGCTTATTTTACTAGCGTAAAATCATTGAACAAAGGGATATAACCTGCGTCTGATCTGCCATTCAAACTATTGTTATGGTTATGTTTTTTGACTCTTAGTGTATCGAAAGTGTAGCTATTCAATCGAGATATTTAATCGATTCCAGTTTGAATATTGTGGCAATTGGAATGCAAGAATAGCAGAAACACAATATCGACGAAAATTCGTATTGGCTCTTATGGAAATAGCCCAATAGCTTTCTCTCGGAATATTCTAAGTTGAATGTCATAGAATAAGTTTTGTCTCACTGACAAGTTCGTCCTCAATTCGATTCTGTTCGTTCTCCTATAGACAATAATATTCCAATGGAAAGAGCCAAAAAAAATTTCAAGGTTAGATACCAATCTCAAACTCCGTAAATGGGCAAATTTGGGCTAGGGGAACTGTTCTGCTCCTATTTTAAAACTGCATACTCGATTGAAATAGAAATGTTCATTTGGATGCCGACTAATAATTCAAAGTCTCGTACAAAAATTCATGTTCGTGTTATTTGAAAATATAAAATTTCATGTTGATCGCTAGACTAGGTACAACCATCACATTCAGACAACATTCAGACGTTTCAATAATTTACTCATCGTCCAACCCACAGAAAAATTAGAAGATTGAACAAAAACTACATAATATTCAATTCTTTTTAAATATGAATGTAAACGAATAAGTGAAAAAAAATTGGTGAAAATGATCTACACTTAAGGAATTCGAAATAATTATTTTCTTATAGTTATGAGTTTCATGTGATCTTCAGTGAAAACAACGACAGCAATGCATAAAATGCTATAACAATTAAGAAGTAGTTACAATTTTAAATCAAATTTTTATAATTGAAATCAGTTAAAACCTGCGAATAACTGAAACTCGACATCAATTCGAAACAGTCAGATGATAATTAAAATATAAAGGAAATCTTCGTCGCTTTCCTAATGACATTTTGGCAGAACTCCTCCAAATCAGCAGAATTGATGTTGAATCAACGTTAACTCCAAACTTTTTGACAGCATGTTGGAACTGCTTCGAGGAAAGCATAAAACGAAGGGTAGTGGAATCATAATCGACTAATGGAATCAATTATTCCCTCTGTGACATTTGGAAATACCCTTTCCTTTAATGGCGTCCCCTTTATTTTATTCATCTGGTATGATCGAGTTTACGTGCCAGTTAAAGTTTACGTGTGACCGAGATGAAGAGAGATTTCAATTTATTTATGTCGCGAACCTGGTGTTGGTCGGAAATAAAAAGCCCGATTTCATTAATTCCACGAGACCTTAATCAATTCTAGAGTATTTTTGAGAAACAACATGAGAAACGAGTCAGGAAAAAGATATCGATATTCTTCATTCCCTCTTTATCTTTTAGTGTTTTTCACACGGTAGTGATTTTTCAACTGTTGGTTACCTCATTTGTAAACAACAATGCTTCCCATCTTGATATTGCACAACTTGATATTATACAGGGTGTAACATAAGTGGCTGGCCATAGCCTAGTTATGAAGGTGTGGATGACTTCATCCAGGCCCTTATGAAAAGCAGTTTGTTGTGTAGGTATCCTATAACTGTTAATTTCAGAGATACATAATGAAAAGTGGCCTGAATTTCTGATATTCACAATTTGGAAATCAGAATCAGATTTTGTTAAGATTTCGTGAGCTAGTTCACTTCATACAGCCTAAAAAATTGTTTAGGTAATTTCAATATTTTCAGGGTCGTACTCAGATTATTGAGTTTTTTCTTTTGAACTTCGAAATATATATCTTTACCCGTTTTAGAGTCATTAGTCACATGAGAACATACAAAATTCAATCTGATGAAATTAGTTTCAACTTTGAATGGTATACTTTTTTTAAAAGTATCGAACAAAAGAATTCATGTTCGTTTTGACTTTTTCAAAACAGAGTTTTGTTTTTGCTTCCTTCGTGAAAATATTTGATGTTATCAGCTGAGATTTTGAATTTTATAGTTTTCTGTTTAACTTTTCTTCCTTCTAAAACCCTCAACACATCCTGAATAAGCGTAAAATATTGAATACTGAAAAGAAGTATGCATAATCAAACTGTGAATTCTCTTAAGACTAGAAATTGAATTTTAAAGAAAAGGACTTAGACATCTTGGAAAATTTCAGTGTATAGGATCACATCTGCGCAAGCTTCTTTTGTCCTGTGTTGCAACTGCTCTCGGTAAATGTTTTCAATGGCATATATCTTATCATTTGAATAACCTCACAGAAAATAGTCGAGAGGAGTTGAAACTGGTGATCTTGGTGTCCATGCCACACAGACACTATTTCATTAATGGCAATTGAATTTTCTCAAAGATATAATTTTCGATAATTACTTTTGCTGTGAGGCAAATAGACCTACAGTTCACATCTACCAAGATGGTGAAAATTTTGTTTCGAATTTCTCGAATTTTGTAATAATTTCGGAAATATCGGAATTTGAAAGTATTGGCTTTCAATGGCTACAATAAATGAATTTTTTATCTATTCAATTGAATAGCATATATAATACCTATACGTGGTTTTGGATTATGTGACCTTGGTTCAATATAAGTTCAGTGTTTTAATGGGTTTAAGATCTGAAGATGACAAAAACCAGGATGTAAAATAACGTGTACCATTTCAGAGCCCTGATGATGTTAATGAAAGTTATCGAAACTATCGGCAACTAAAGAATTGGTTTTTGTCGTTTCACACCTTAAACCCATTAAAACACTAAATTGCAAGAAAACACTAAACTTATATATTAAATACAATTTTATAATTCGGTTTTTTTTTCACTTAACATTTCGATTTACGAGGAATCTACTTCGTCCTCAACCGATACGGTCTTACAACGCATACTACGGTTGGACAGCGCCTAATTCGAGTAATTTTACTGTTAAGCTGCATCACAGGCTGCAAGTGTGACCATCCCTACTTCGCCATTGAAAGAGAACACTTGTTAATTCTATATCGTATTTCGCAGAACTTATGATTGTTTCACTGTTCGACTGAACTACGAGTATTTTCTAGAATTATCCAGTATAACATTGAATATCTTATCTTTCCAAATTTATTTTTCAAACCGGTATATTATTAAGATGGCGTTTATTGTAGGACTGTACAGGGTATTTCGGCAATAATTTTGAAGGAATTTTTTCTACAAGATACACATTGTTACAGAATATATCTAATCGACAAAACCACTGAATGCATAATTGCTATCAGTGGTATACTCAAGAACGAGAGACAGTTATAAATTCATCGGATGGCCTGATATAATTGAATACCACTTAAGTACACACGGAGATCGCAGCGGTCGACCTTCCAACTCCCCAAACAATCGAAACAATCAAACTAATTCAATACTTCACAATTCGAGGGAACAACAACATCGAACGGGACAAGTTTGTGGACCCTTCGCCCGGTGCCCTTCACGAAGCCCTCCAAACCCCCCCCCCCCAATTCGAATGTAAATCCAGGAATCCCGAAAGCCACAGAATTCTAATATCTCGCGCCCGTACGGCTAACCGCACGGGATAAAGCGAAGTTGACGTTTAATTTTATGGCGAGATTTTGCGAAAGATAATAAAACCGCAGTATCTCCTCATCTACCGCGACTGAGGTCGCTTTGTATCTCATTTAGGTATGGAAGAGATATACACGGAACGGTATCGTATGAGTATGGAATGTTTTCCGGAAGTATATACGATATCAATTTTTTCTCAACTTTACGATATTATTTCATTTCGAGGATTGCTCTGGCTGATTTGTGATTTATGAAATGAATGTCTACATTGTCTGTAAGCTAAAAGTATAAGATTTTTTGAAATTGAGGTTGTTTCACACACATCAGTCACGTCACGGTTTTGTTCCGTCAGTTCCGTGAAGTATCAGTCACAAAGAAGGAATGTAGAAAAAAATAAAAAATATTAAACAGAATCAAGAAATTAATAATGCTCTTTATGCCAATCATCATACTATATGCAGGGTTGGAGAAACCCAGAAAAATGTTTTATTCTGCCTCTTGAAGCTCTGTATATAAAAAACATAATTTTTTGACCTTGTCAATTTTTGAAGAAATTACATTTTTGATGTTGTCAGTTTCCTAAATATATTTTTATGAGAAAAAGTTGTTTGAAGCCTCCTTTGGAACCATATTTGTTTACCATTCTCCATATTAGACGTCTTTGTTCAACGAGTAGTTGTTCTTTGGAGACGAAACATACAGGGCTGTCGCTAGCCAAACTGCCGCCCTAAAAAGAGACCCAATTTGCCTCCCTAATAGAAGCTAACTCTGTAGGATGCTAAAAATCAATATTGGATTATCGGGGTCCAAGGCCAGTTGATACAGGTATTGTATTAAGCTAAAGAGCCAGGAAGGGGGTTGTTTTGTTGGATTGTAGATTTAGTTTGGGAAACTTCACATTTTTCATCTATTCCAAGAGGAAATAATTTTTATGGATTCGAATTGTAATCGATTAGACGATTCAGGAAACGTGGAATGTAATGAACAATTAATGTGATCTACTGAATTCTCATGAATAAATGATGAAATATATTAATTGAATTCAGGATTCAGATTCTTCTGCTGAGCTTCGACTTCAGAAAACTCTCGAACATTTCCTTTTTTCTCTGATATGACGCGAATGAACCATTATTTTAAATTCGAATAGATTTTGCAGATACTCTCGATGCAAAGATGTTCGAGATTAGTGAATTTCATAAAAAAATCATTTGTGAAATTGAACCAGAATTATTTATTCTCTTATTTGTCACCTCACTAGAGCGTACCCTGTGGGTTTAGGTTCTTCTGCTGAGTTTTGCCTTGATAAAAAGCTTGAACATTTTATTTTTTTTAAGATTATCGATTGAAACAAATGGATTATGGGGATGAATCATTATTTCAAATAAGAAAGTGCCCACGCCCAACGGTACTTAATCTGATATGAAAAATGAAAAATATCATGAGATAATGAAATGTGGTATGAAATAATCGAACTTCTTTTATTTCTCGAGAAGGATGAGTTATAAATAGTAAAATAGAACTGTTTCTCGTTTGTTTTGCATTCCATTTCGAATCGACATTCAGAACGGAGAATTGAAAAAAAAATGATCGAGAAGCCGCCCCAAGTAGCAATAAAATTCGGAACGTTTAAGAAGCGAACGCCAACAAGCCTGATAAGTGCATGTTTTTTTTAGCCTCAATAACTTGTAAACAGCACTCTGAGGGGATTACGCGGAATCTGGATATTTATGAGTATAAAGCATAATGCGGCATCTTTGATCGTTTTTGATGTTATTTGAATATTCCTTCCTGTTGTTGCCAACCTAATTGAATATCATTCGGTAGTTTGACTTTCTACACATGTAATTTTTGTTGATCAAGTCTTATCGTTATTAAATGTCGCTCATAATTTTTGATACCCTAGGCGACCGCCTACCCTGCCTACCCCTTAGCAACGGCTCTGACTATATGACATTGTGAACAATTAGAAATGAAATTGTGTCGAAGTAATGTGCTTATCAAGCCCTAAACTGGTGACACTCGATAAGTAACGTTATTGGTGACACGGAGTCTGTGAGATTTTGCCATTTATTGAGTGCGGGATTGAAATCGAAATATGAATAATTCAACATAATATTGAAATATTCATTCGATGAACGCGTTCGAAAAAAGTATAGAAAACATTCTTTGGATGAGTCAAAAGTTTTCAACAAAACAGAAACATGATTTGAATAGTATATGTATTTTGGGGAGTTATATAAGAAAAAATTCAATATCGAGATCCAGAATGTTCAGCGAGTATAATCAACAGATAAAGATATGGAGCACAAGATTCAAAAAGGAAAGAATACTTCGAGGATCACCAAAATTCTTTTTTGGTCTTATCTTTTCACGCTGAAAATCATAATAACAATTTATAAAACAATCGTAGAGCCTCACATATAGTTTGGAATGATGGCGAATAGAACGCTTATCGATTATTGAGAAAAAATGCCATTGAAATTGATTATTTGAGGAGAACGTGTGAAATTTTAAGAACTGAAGATATTATACTAATAGTAGAATAAGACGAAAGACAAATAGAATACATAGAACGTCAGAAAAGATAGGAACTAGATTGTTGATATCGTATGGTCACGTACAATGTGAGGACGAGAATAGATGGCCGAAGCGAGAATTCCAATCCCAAGGAATAAACGGAATCGAGGAAGGCCATCAACAATTTGGATTGAAAATGTTATGGAAACTATGAAAGATAGAGCCATTAATAAAGATGCTTTGAGAGATAGGAAAGTATGGCGACCGAAATAAAGGATGAGGCAAAAGTTATAGGAATCAAGGGCAACAAGAATTCCACCCTGATAAACTTACCTTCCAATCAAAAGGATGTGGTGATGAAACGGTAAAATGTACCAAAAACGCATATATAAACTTTTTGTTTTGAAATGTTTTCCAATATCTTTTGAAGAGGTTATGATGAATTATGACCAGCTGAGCATGGACATAATGAACATCTGTTCTTCTTTAGGGAGAAAAATAGCAATTGATCTGTCCTTATTTGAGAAATAAACGAACTAATGTTTACATTGAGTAGTCCAATGAATTCAATATGCAATTATTTACTGCTTATGGTCTATATAACTTGTGTATGAAAATTCTTGAAACGAAAACAGATCAGTTCAGTTTAATTCATCAAACAGCACTCGTGAAATGCATTGAATTAGAAACGCTTTCATAGAAAGCACACAAACATTTGGTGTACTAAATAAAAAATGACAGGCATACGACATGGCTCCAACAAAGAAAAGAAGATAACAAAGAGACACATAGATTGATTGATTATAGGGAATAAATACGTACTGAGGAATACTTAATTCCATGATAAGTGAAGAAATTTTATTTAAGAGCATCAGTGAATGTATAAATTCGGAAATGATTTGCTATGAGGGACAATTGAAATTTTAACTTTTGAGAAGAAAGGTACGTTTTGAATCACCTGCACAACGAGTATTTTTAGGGGCATAAGTAGTGTTGGCAATTCTTTAAATACTTTGACTGACTGTGCACGAGTCTGCCAAGGATGGTGTTAGGAGAAGAAAGACAAAAATTCGATGAGCTATATGGAGACGTGCATTGCATTACTGTATGTACAAATAGAACAGTGGTTTTTCGAGAAAGTTTCTTGAGGTGTTATAATCGACTACTATTGATGAAAACTGTCTTAATCATGCTCTTTCAAGAAAACACTGCAAGGTTACATCACTTCCCGTAGGTCTCTGATTTATCTGCAGTACACATCTGCTCTTTTCAATTCGAATCGAGTCACTCAAATATTCAAAAGTAATCGTGCATAGTAACAAGCCCATCTTATTGTCATTGTTGGTTAGCAAACTCTCTTATATCTTTCTGAGAACCTTATGAATGGGAAAGTACCACGAAAGACCATTGTTACACTATTGCAGGTACATTTTTATTTAGTATTGTGACGACAAATTTAGCTACACACAGACATTATGTCTAATTGCTTTTTGTCGCCACAAGCCATTTACGGACTCAACTCCTGAGGAGAAAAATTTATTTTTGAACAAATAATCATGAGAAATAGATAACCGAAAAACGAAATATAACCACCCATTTTCCAGGGGGTTTGCATGGAAAAGAGGTGTTAAAGTTATCATTCAACGGAATAATTACAATCAAATCTCAATCACTACATTCAGTGACTTTTAGTTTTTGAAGACTATTTCGTTGACGAAACGTTTATATTATATATATATATATATATATATATATACTTATATTAGAGTATGCACAATTCAATTACGGATCTGAGAATAAAGAAAACGCATTTACGTAGGCACAGCGAGATGTTATTCCACTGGGCTCTTCAATCGAATAAAATGAGTACGTTATACAACGTACTGGGAAACCAGAAATATTAAACTACTTCCATCACTCAAGGTCTTCTTCAACTGATTCCTAAGAAATCCCTAATTTCAACCCCAACTACCCCAACTAAGTGGAGCTATTCTCAGCCCCAATACTCCTATCAGTGAAGAAATTCACAACATCCAGCAAACTTCAAGAACAACTTTCTACACAACTTGTTCGAAACCCGAACACAATTTTTTTTTTGCGATTGTTACATGCAACACTCAACTTTAACATCTTTCCATCCTATCCGCCCACTCCGTCCTCATTTAGAACTCCACCACCGTTCATAACTTGACGTTGAAAGCCTTTCAACATCCAAAACCAAATATCTCTTACGAAACTTCGCGATAGATCCTCCACTAAAAAAGTCTTTCGCAGCGCTCTAGCATTCTTTTTTCATCTCTGAGAGGCCCGAAACGGATATATGTCCTTCCGTGCAGCGCAAGAGCTGTCTCTCTTGAATCCTGGGAGCAAGGGAGGTGACAAACGGAACCGCAGCAGGCCGGGCGGCAATAAGATCTCATCACTCAGGAGACGTTTCGAGTAGAATTCTGAACCGATCTGTTGTCATTTCGGAATTTCATTGACAAATCCTTGTCGTTCCCTCAAAGGAGGAGACAGCTTTTCTGGTAGCTCGAAATTCGCTAAGATTATTGGCATTCTGGTGATGGATGGAATTCCACTTTGTGGGTGAGATTAAATAAAAGGTCTCTATTTTTAGGGGTTGCTGAATATTGGCCGTTTATTGGTTGAACAGATTCGGAATAAATATTTATAATACAATTGCAGAAGGCATTGATGTTCTTCCACGAATTAAAATGATCTTACTGTACTATACCTTCAACTTCAAATTGACACTCAACTTAACAAATTAAAATTGGGTATAATAAAATTCAAATGGCGATGAAACACGTTCAAACTTGAACTTGGGAATAAATATATTCAAATCGAGAATAATCAAATTCAAATTTGGACAACATTAATTTCCATGTTAAATTAATTATTTCACTTTGTGTATCTGTAAAAATTATTCAATAATGTAATTTTGCAAATAAACTGGATCTTTTATTTTGATATAGGGCATTTTTTCATATTGAACTTTGGTATATATGTAGGATCCAGTTATTATTCCCTGTAACGAATTGAGATGGTCAACCGGATGCTTGGAGACCTATTAGTTTCTTTTAGTGTCGAGGGCATGACAGATTCAATCGATTTACAGGGAACGAATTGTTATTGTACATAATGTAAAAAGGATGTGTTATTCTTCGGGGTGTCGAAGAATGTCTCATGTTGGTTGTGAAACTTAAGAGATTTACGGGGGTTGGGAAAGTTCGAGAACAAGACGGTTGTACCAGATGTGTTACATCTGTTTCAGGTTCTAGTCCTTCTAGAATATTCGATTTCCAGGAATCCGCGAAGATCTTTGGGAGCGATACGGCAAAAGCCCTTATTGGACTAGGGGATGGTACCTTCCCCTAAGGGTGTGGTCAAACCGAGAGAGGGTAGTTCCAATCGGCAGAGAGCACAGTACGAATCAAACCGAAGACGGGTACAGACGGTACAGTTTAACTTAAGCCGAAGACGAGTCAAGTTCGGGCGGTCAACTTAAGACGTAAGATGAAAAGACGTTTCGCGGACTAGATTAAGACGAGACGACCGAAAACTTGAAGTACGACGAAGACGTGATGATCCAAGACGTTTCGAGTAATCAACAAACGAGTTAAAGACGAAATTCAGTACCGTAGTGAGAAACTTGTAATTAAGACGTAATTAAGATCTTCTCAATACTGAGTTTGTACTGTATAATTGTGGCTTTGTATATAGATGTGAATAATTCAAAAGAGTTTAATTATTCCAAATCCAACAAAGTCACGGAGAAAAAGACGAAAGGCCAGGTAATCGAATCATACCTGGATGATCGATTAACCAAGCCTACATATATTCGTTCGCTACTCTACCCTTTTGACATTGAAAGATGCCTGAATTTCATAGGAAAAATCAAATTTAACAGCAATAAATGCCGTCTCAATTTGAAACTAATTCCCAATTTGAATGTGTTTACTTTCACGTACTCATTCCACTCGTTCAAAGGTTTCAAAAATGGACTTGATGTTCGAGTTAGGCATTATATTTACCGAGTGGAAATTGAATATTCTGATCATTATCTTTAGTTATCGTTCTGAAGATTATTTGAGTCATTCCGGGAAGTAGTAAGAGGCAAAGTTTAGTTCGTTTATTACCAGAACCCGAACTTTTCCATTAGTTACCGTCTTATTCGGTCTTTTTACTGAATTCGAGTATATTCAAACATGACTTTGAAACAATGAAAACATCATTGCAGTTGATGTTATGTTCATGTGACTTTGGTTTCTCATCTACCGAACGACATATTATGTCGTTTTCAATATCCTCCAGAATTTGAATTTCGACCTAATAATGAAGAATTATTGGTGAAAGATTGACTCTTAGTTTGTATGTAGGATCCAATTATTGTTCCCTGTAAATAATTGCGATGGTCAACCGGATGCTTGGAGACCTATTAGTTTCTTTTAGTGTCAAGGGCATGACAGTTTCAATTGATTTACAGGGAACGAATTGTTATTGTACATATAATGTAAAAAGGATGTGTAATTCTTCGGGGTGTCGAAGAATGTGTCATGTCAGTTGTAAAACTTAAGATATTTACTGGGGTTGGGAAAGTTCGAGAACAAGACGGTTGTACCAGATGTGTTACATCTGTTTATCAGGTTCTAGTCCTTCTAGAATATTCGATTTCCAGGAATCCGCGAAGATCTTTGGGGGCGGTACGGCAAAAGCTCTTATTGGACTAGGGGATGGTACCTTTCCCTAAGGGTGTGATCAAAACGAGAGAAGGGAGGTCTATATTCGAGAGAGGGTAGTTCCAATCGGCAGAGAGCACAGTTCAAATTAAACCGAAGACGGAAACAGACGGTACAGTTTAACTCAAGTCTAAGACGAGAGACAGAACAAGTTCGGTCGGTCAACTTAAGACGTACGACGTAAAGACGGTTCGCGGACTAGATTAAGACGAGTCGCGAACAAATCAAAGACGAGACGACCGAAAACTTGAAGTACGACGAAAACGTGATAAACGAAGACGTTTCGAGTAATCAACAAACGAGTTAAAGACGAAATTCAGTACCGTAGTGAGAAACTTGTAATTAAGACGTAATTAGGATCTTCTCAATACTGAGTTTGTACTGTATAAGTGTGGCTTTGTGAATAGATGTTAATAATTCAGAAGAGTTTAATTATTGCAAATCCAACAAAGTCGCGGAGAAAAAGACGAAAGGCCAGGTAATCGAATCATACCTCTAGACGATCGATTAATCAAGCCTACATGTATGTTATTTGAAAGTTGAGAGTTTGTTACATCCATTGTATCTGATGATGTCTTCGAAGTTCTGGTGAAACCAGTCTCAGTAAACAATGAAATTTTATGGTAAATGATGAAGACATTCTTTTCATTTTGAGGATTATGTAAATCAGTTTGCGGAATATGTAAAACAGAATTTCAGGATCAATAAGTCGAAATTTTTTTTAAAATTTTTAGTTGTACTGTCGACGTATCTTCTCACAGATTTCACTTCGCTGATTTTTGGGGTTCTTTTATGCGATACCGAATGCTTTGGCGTTGTTTTGTTTTCTGGGAATTACTTGCGATGTCTCTTTAGAATTTATTGAAATACTTTTCAGTTCCCTATAATTCTTCATTATTCTTTCTTCAATCCTCGTCGACTTTCATTTGTTTTTTTTTTATTTATTTTCTACGTAAGCTGAGTAGATGGCTGTAGTGGTGATAACCAGCTCGAAACCCTGCTCAACTGAATCCCAACAAGTGAACATCAATTCGTTTATTATATCAATGTAGCAATATTCTGTGAATGAAAGACATTTTAACTAACATTTTTTATAAAACCATTCCTTGAGCCTCGAATAGGGTCATCTTACAGAAGTGGTTATTCCTCGTTGGTCCACCGTCTTCCGGTGGATTCGCTGAGAAATCTTGTAATAACGCATCTGAATCCTCTTTCTGTTACTATATTTATTTATGGGACGTGAAAAACAGTCATTTATATGGTTATATACCTATGGTAATCTTAGTTTCTTATATTTATTTTTTTCTTTCATAATATGCTCACCGTCTAGCCGTCGTCACAGCCCATTTTATTTATTTTCTTTTATTTCGCGACCTCATTCCTATGTAAGTTCCGATTTCGTGGATAGACTTCAGATAGGATAAAATATATGTTTCAAACCAGCAATATGTTTGAGTAAAGCCATAAACATACTAGGTCATACAGGAACGCGACGAAGCGCTGGCTAGATCCGTTCGACGTGTCGATTGGCCTTGTGTGCATACTTCTATAGCTCACTCGACGCATCAATTCACCTTTTTGAGACACCAATTCGCCTCGTGGTACAGAGTGAAAAAAATGATTGCATGGAATTTTCAAATTATTACGAGTACACAATTATCAAAAGGTAATTCTTCTGGTGATTTTGATAAGAAGTAGCCAGCAGTAGCTATGTTACTATGTTATAGTGTTACAATGTACCCAAAGAAATATACGGTACACCTATCAGAAAAAGGAAGTAATACGATGAATTCCATAGTTTTGTAAATTTAGCATGGAAAACAGAGAATGCTGATAAATTTTTCATGTGCATGCTTCTAATTCTGCGCGTGAATCGAAGAAAATCTGGATTCTCCAGATTTGTAGCCGAAATTCGCCGTCAGCGTCAAGTTGTGCTAGTTTGTTCGCTTATGGGGAAATAAATCATTTAGATTTTCACACTATCGTGATAGTACTATCACCGTGAAAATGAGCCTTTACGTCGGTCTGCTCTGCTTCGAGTATCTATGTTTAGTGATAATTTTTGGGTTTTCGCAAGAAATTATCGCATATGGGCGAGTTCTCAAAAGAACCTTATAGTTTTATTTTGGTTATCAAAGAGTTATTCGACAAATGTGAATGTTGATGTGTGTCGACAATGTGTCTTAATAAACCAGAAATCTGTATAGCGGAAAAAATTATATCATATGACAGGTTATAGTAAGAAATAGTTTAATTTGCTGACATGGTTAATTCATTTTCTTCCTTTAACCTCCTTTTTCTATATGACAATTTTCAATCAATAAATCGATGAAAAAGAATTCACACTTATCGAAGAAGTTGATTGAGGAATATTTTTAAATATGGTGTACAACTTTGCTTCTGCCGTTTTGAAAAGGATAGTTGTAGCGGTAATTGTTAGTCGAAATAAATAGATCGTAGATGTTATACAATAAGCCTAGATATTTCTCAACATAACGCTCTCGAAATATCATTCGATTTGTGTCTGCATCATAAAGTTACTCTCGATGCATACAGAGTTACTCTCGATTAAACATGTCAGCTTACGGACCAAATTCTTGTCATTTGCGGGAGGTTTTAATTTTCTGCTCAAATATGAATAAATCTGCGTCTGAGGCTCATTGAATACTCTCAAATAATCATTGGCAGTCCACTATTAGTGAAAGAAAGTGCCGAGATGGTTTCAATGGTGATTTTGATTTAGAATACCAGCATTACGGTGGAAGAAAGAAGGTTCTCGAAGATGCAGAATTGGAGGCATTCGATCAAAACCCGTATCAAACGCAACAAGAATTGGCAGGTAATTGGGGAGGGGCCTCAACAAGCCTTTTCAAAACGCCTGGAAGTAATGAGAATGAGTCAGAAATAAGGAAATTGGGTGCCGTACGAGTTGAAGCCGAGAGCTGTTAAATGGCGTTTGTTTGCTTGTGAACAGCTGCTTGCAAGACAAAGACAGAAGGGATTTCTGCGTCGCATTGTGACTGAAGACCATGGTTCATTATGATAATCCCAAGCGCAGAAAATAACGAGATATCTCGGCCATGATTTCATGTCGACGGCCAAACCGAATATTCACGGTTTGAAGGTCATTCTCAATATTTGGAAGGACCAGCTTGGTGTAATGTACTATGAGTTGTTAAAACCAACTGAAACAGTTATAGGCAACCATTATCGAAAGCAATTAATGCGTTTGAGCCGAGCATTGAAAGACAAATGCCCGCAATCTAACGAGAGACATGATATAGTGATTTTACAGAATGACACTGCTCGACCCCATGTTGTGAAAGTGGTCAAGACATAGTTGGAAAGGTTGAAATGAAAAGTCCTACCCCACTCGCCGTATTTTCTGAACGTTGCTCCCTAGGACTATCACTTGTTTTGATCAATAGCACACGGCCTGGCTGACTAGCACTTCCGGTCTTATGAAGAAGTAAAACATTGGAACGATTCGTGGATTGCTTCGAAAGATGACCAGTTTTTTCAACGCGGGATTCGTACGCTGCCGAAAGATGGGAGAAAGTAGTGGCCGGCGATGGACAATACTTTGAATCAGAAATGTATAATCAGTTTTTTACAATAAAACCTTCAATTTCTAAAAAAAAAACTGTACATATTTTGAGGAAAGATAATAAACTTGGATGAATTTGTATATCATTCATTAATTATTCAATTGTTTCTACAAATACTACCACTTTTTTTTTCAACCTATAAATATCTACAGGGCATAGGAGATGAACTCATCAGAACTTTACTTTGCCGAGATCCAATTCACATGTCCTAAAGTTGAATCAACACGGCAACGAACAACTGGGTTTTTCCACTTCAACACGAAAAAATGTAACAAATTAGTGGATAGATCCCAGAAGTCCCTGCTTTCTGTTGCGGTTGACGAAATAAACTTTGTTTCATGTTCCAGCTACAATCCTTCGTTTTCGTTTTATAGCTCACGATTATATGTAGGTCGGTTTTTCTATGCGGTTGATGTAATTACTTCTTCAGTTGTCTCGGGAAATGCTCCTGACATTCTATTCTATCTTGTCGTGTCATAAGCAGCATGAAACTAACAGAAGCGAGTAATTACTGAGTATAATTGACGATATTGTGCAGAATACGTCGAAATCTGTCGCCTTATGTTTTGGACGTTTTATAAGGAATCCAATTCATCGAAAAAACCTCAATAATCAATCAGTTTTGTGCTACTTAAAATGGTTTAAAATTTGTGATGCGATGAACTACCCCATTATCTTCGTACTTGCTCAGTAAAAGAAAAAAAAAGACACATACTCATTACAGTATCAAAGGAGATTTAATAGCAGAATTACCAATTAACAGAATCACCAATAATGCAAGTTGTCTCGTACAAAACGATAACGGCTTTGCATTCAGCATACTAAACTGAACTGAATCTATCTGCTTATATACAATAACAAAAAAATCATAAATTATCGTTGAAGACATATAACAAATATTGGTTCATCAACAATGAATAAAATAATTGGCCACTTCGTGGAAATATAAATAACACTGATATTCGAAAATGACCTATATCACAGCTGAAGTCTGATAAATATTTGATACATTATATGTTTTATCTGGTCCCTTCAATAGAAACCTGAAGTAAGATATTAGTTCCAGTTTTGTATGGTTCGCAATCAAATTGTCAAATATCTGAGACAATCTCAATTTCTCTTTCACAATGAGAAAACAAGTTATGTTTCAAACATACAAGAGGGTTATTGGAATCCATAAGCTTTGGATATTAAAATCACAGAAGTTCATATCTAAATATAATCTTTACCTACAACCGTAGGTAGCATGTATCACTTTCTTTGCCTGAACACAGTATTACGACCATTGTTACCTAGGAATTTCTGCATCGCATTGTGACGGAAGACGAATAATGAATTCATTAAGATAATCCCAAGCGCAGAAAATCATGAGATATACTGTTCATGGTTCCACGTCGTCGGTCAAATGTAATATTCACGGTTTCAAGTTCATCCTCAATATTTGGTGGAACCAGCTCGGTGTAATGTACTATGAATTGTTAAAACCAACTGAAACAATCATAGGCAATCATTTTTCAATGAAAATAATGCATTTGAGCCGAGCATTGAAAAACAAACGGCCGAAATACAACGAGAAACATAATAAAGTGGTTTGACAGAATGACAATGCCCGATTCCATGTTGTGAAAGTGCTAAAGACATAGTTGGAAATGTTGAAATGGTCCTACCCCACCCACCGTATTCTCCAGACGTTGCTACCTCGAACTATCACTCACGGCCAGGCTGATCAGCATTTCCGATTATATGAAGAAGAAAAAAATTGGATTGTTTCGTGGATCACTTCAAAAGATGACCAGTTCTTTCATTCGGGATTCGTACGCTGCCCAAAAGATGGAAGAAATTAGTGGCCAGCGATGAACAATACTTTGAATCATAAATGTATAACTAGTTTTTTCCAATTAATCTTCGAATTTTGGAGTGAAACGGCTAAAGCAAAGTTGTACGCCTACCTACTTTCTATGATTGTACTATCAATAAAATTGGATATAAATAAAATGGGGTTAACATTCTCTAAGCGCACTTAACTTATTTGAGTTGATCCTCACATATTTTTATTTAAGACAATTTCATTGGTAAAAACGACATAGAACATATAAAACTTGTTTTGATAATGGTCAAACGGCCACTGAAACTTATTAATTTTGTTTCATACATTGTGTCCGTAAAGCATGGAACAAATTCATTTTTAGCTGAACAGACCATTTCAAGAAATAATCCTGAAATACTTCAATTTCTCATTTTAATTTACCGTATTTTAAAATAATAATCTAATACACAGGGTGAATTAATTTCGAATAATGACGTCACCGTATTTTTTTTTGAATGGAACACCCCCATTTTGTCTCAATTTTCCGATTACTCTAGCTGAGTTGATTCCAAAAATGTATCATATTTTGATTCCAATTGGTACAGAGTGGATAAAAATACAATAGTTTTGTGTGTGCTCATAAAGTAACGCGTAACATTCTTCATTAGTTGAATTAACAATATTATCAAAAACACTTATTGTCTAGTGGAAATTGGTTTGAATGTAACACCTTGTAATTTGTTACATTTTTAGATTAATAAAAATGAGCTGTTTCCAAACATATTTGGTACTTGTGGTCTAGCAGACAGAATATGAAAGGAATTATTTCTTATCAATTTAAAAACATGTAACGAATGTAACAAACTACAGCGTGTTAAATTAAAGCGTAACATTCTTCATTATTTAAATTAACAATATTATTAAAAATACTTATTGTAATTGGTTTGAATGTAACACCCTGTTGTTGGTTACATTCATTACATGTTTTCAAATTGATAACAAATAATTCCTTTCATACTCTGCTAGACCACAAGTACCAAACGTGTTTGGAAACAGCTCATTTTTATTAATCTGAAATGTAACAAAGTACAGGGTGCTACATTCAAACCAATTGCCATTAGACAATAAGTATTTTTTATAATATTGTTAATTTAACTAATAAAGAATGTTACACATTAATTTATGAGCACACGCAAAACCTCGCGCAAATCTATTGTATTTTTGTCCACCCTGTACCAACTGGAATCAACATGTGATACATTTTTAGAATCAGCTAGAGTAATCGGAAAATTGAGACAAAATGGGGGTGTTACATTTGAAAAAAAATGACGGTGACGTCATTACTCGAAAGTAATTCACCCTGTATATTAGATTATTATTTTAAAATACGATAAATTAAAATCAAAAATCGACGTGTTCCAGGATTATTTCTTAAAATGGTCTGTTTCGCTGAGAATGAATTTGTTCCATACTTTACGGACACAGTGTATAAAAATTATGACAGGTTTGTTATATTATAATGGCCTAATGCAATAACGATATTCCTCTTCATCTCAGATAAGGAGTTCGTCTGTGTACCTGCAATTAATTCCGATGAGATTTTTCCATTAGCGGAGAATTTATTTTTGCCGATCCATTTGTCGAGCATCATCAGATGGATTTTCTGATAAGATTCAAGCGCCAGTTGAAGTGTATAGTTGTTTGCCATTTCCTTTGATGGCGCCATTCCACTGAAGAGCTGTTTCTGAGGGGGACATCGCTCCCATTCATATCCTCGCAGCATCTTTTCCTCACGTTGGGATTCAAAGAGAATGGAAGAATTCTTCTTTCCACGATGTCGGTTATTATTGCTCTTTATCATTCTTATTGCCGGTCGTAACTAGGATATATTGTGTACAAAGAAAATTTCCTACAATTCCATACAATAGTTATTGCTCAACTTTCGTCATTATGTTTATTTTTCTGCTTTCCTTGAAGTAGTTATAGCAGAGTTTATGCAAACAAGGAAAAATTTAAAAAGTATTTCCGAGAAATATTGATCGTTGGAAAAATTCAATAGGAGGAATATCACAGACTCAATGTGTTTTCAGCCAAATATTTTTTTTAAACAGAGATAATTTATGAATTTACTTCGTGAGTGTTGAAGAGGTATGATTCTATAAAAAAGAGCATTCCTGTGAAGTAATTAGCTTTTGAGTTCATGTTATATACAGTTCTGTAGTTCTCAAGGTGTAATTGGCGCATGGATGAACAATCTTCCAAAATCTCCAGACTTTTTATGATACTGATGGCGCAGTTTAATCCTTTATTTTTTTTTAATTCCATGGATAACTCAGGAACAACTAGACTCACAACTTTATGATCTTTTCTGATCCTTCGGGAAATTTTTGAATTTTTGAAAAATGACCTTTTTCTGTGGTATCAAGTCATTCCATGTTTTCATGGCATACCATAGGATAGGAAATGTCGAAATCGAATTTAATTTTCATTCGAAAAGCTGAATTGAAGGACGATACTGAGGCAAAAAAACTGTTCAAATGAGTACCAAAAAGTGCCTGACTTCACTTCAATGTTTATTTCTTTTTTTTGCTTGTAGAAAAGAGTGCAGTATCTATTTTTTGTTTTATAATTATTTTATCCCCCATTTATATTCGTTAGAATTATTTCTTTGTAGCATTGGAAATATTATATGATTGAATTAAAAATTCCCAACCATCTTGGAAACCTGCATACGTAATTTGGTTGATTTTATGACTCTTGACCATTACTTGATGTATCAGGTGTCTCAAATTTGTTTTCTAGTGCCATGAATTCTTCTATTGTCAAGCTATAAGGGAAAATTGGATGATGTGAAATAAAAAGTTCTTTTTCTTACAACTGCTATGGAAAGTAGCGTATTCTTCACAGCTTACTCAATTTCAAAACTATGTATTGCTCATACTGTGGGAAATATTATTACCCACGGCACTTTTGAGTGGTTTCTATGGAAACGCAATAAATTAGCACATACTGTCAACGAGAGCGATTTTGATTTGAATCAAGTCCATTACTTGAATTATTGAAATTTGTGCAGTTGTAGGAAAAGTATAGTGTGCAACATGTGGAGAAAGTCCTTTTCTCGCTCGTGTGTTTGCGGCACTCGCCTTTCAGGTTCGTGCCACAAACTTCCACACTCGCGAGAAAAGTTGGACTTTCTCCACTTGCACAATATACTATTAACTTCTTTATCAATGGTGCCATGAATCTGAAACAAAAACATTCCACAGTAAAGTTTTTCAGTAGAATCCATTGATGTTATCATTTGTGTTTCATTGTTCTGAAGTTATAATACGAATTTGTGTTTTTTTCATGTAAACCATATATATAACGTGATATACAGGGTGTTTCATTGGAAAACGAAAATACTTCACAGGTGCATAAGTGGCACCGAGGCGGTTCTGGATATACCTCATTATTGGGTCTTACTGTCTTCGTAACCGAGATACAGAGTGTTTTATGAATTTTGCCCGTTTCTTTCTGAGGTCATATCAAACGAACCACCTGGTATATTTTCTTCTTATTTGGCAAATATGTTTCTAATTGAGAGCTCAAACGTATCATGCAATAACCGCTTTAAAGTCCAGGTCCGGGTTAACAAAAAATTATGAATCGTTTGAATCCTCGTAACAACACCGTGTATATCGGAATTTTGAAAATCTGTTTTTATATTCGGAAACACCACTGAAAACTAAACTGAGACGTGTATTTCAAATTTTCGGGAAGACAGTTCTACTGCACAATTTTTCAACGTAATGGTGAAGTTTTTAATAACTTGGATACCTGAAAGTGGTTTGAAGTGACTTTTAACAATGAATTATCAAAAATATTGAACCCATAATTATTTCAAGATTACTTTGTAATGCATTTCTACATTGGTTTTCCTTTTTATAGTTGTATACCATTTCGTAAAGATCTAACGGTGTTGAATTCGGAGACCTTAATAACCACCGATAACCACAGGTTATCATAAGAGGTACCTAGTTGATTTGCAGCATGAAACTGAAACTTTAATGATATTTAAAGTTCAATGGAAACTCTATACATCATTCTATATATTCTTGAAAAGGAAAAAATCGATTTTATAAATTATAGAAATTTTTATCGATAAAAAAAATTAAAAGTTTATAGTATAACTTCAAAACTAATGAAAATGAGGAATAAACAAATGAATACACCAATAGATTTTTCTGCAAAAAGGGCCCGTAAAATCTCTGATTAAGATTGATTGAAATGGCAACAAAGAAGTTATGAGCACGTTTTCCCTTATTACTCGAAAACAGTTGAATTTATGAGGTTGATTCTCTGAGAACTGGAGCCTTGAAATGTAACAATCATTTCATTCCAGCTCACAAGTATTCTGAGATCTGCTTACTAGACAACGAATTTGGGACACCCGATACAATATTCGTTGAATTTCGCGTTGATCTCAAAATTTTTAAAACGACGTAAATAATTGTTGTGAAATACTCATATTCACTCGTCAAATATACAGTAGAACAAAATCTGAGTGGTTTCATCTCAGAATTAATCTCAACATCAATGAATACAAACAGTTAACTTTAGAATAAAGAGAAACTTCGTTCCTGTAGTAAAAAATTAACATAATAATCTCCTGAATTCCGAACGAAATACCCGCCGTGTTTCTTCGCTAATTCCCGTCTATCCCTGCAGGAGGCCAAAATTAAGAATAATCAAGTCAGCTTTGTTCGGCATCGCACCAACGGAATTCCCAGATAGGTACTTTCCACCCGCCATGTCATCTCTTTGTGTTCCACATTTCAACAGGTAGGATTAAAAGTCCGTGTGAAAATGTAACTGTTGATCCTGGCAACGGATCGGATTTTCAATCTCTTGGAATCCGTTAGTGAAGTATTCTTTTTGTTATGCGATTTTCAGATTCCGGGCGGGACTGTAAAGGATTCTTCATTGATTAAAGGGAATTTTTTACTGGCGTAATTTGTTTGAAGCGAAATATTCGCGAGAGGAAAGAGATGCTTTTTTAAGTGCTTTTAAAAATATTTTATACAGGGTTAGAACTATTTAGAAGGACGACACAGGCATATCAAAAACCGTTAGAAATACAGGGTGGCTTGAATTACAAAAAAGTTGCGTTATTAAGGGATGAGTGTGTTGGTGTAAACAGATCCAAATTATCTCCAATGGTTCCGGAGATATCTCGATTATACTGAAAATCGAGATTTTATTTTTTTCAGCAAACAAGGACCGTTGGAGTGATTTGAATCAAAAAATTATTACGTTGTTGTTTTTCATTTCTATATTTTACAAAATATTCATTAACAAAGAATTTTTTAGTAATTATGTCTTTTTGTTTCAGGTGAGTGAATACCTATTTTATTAAAGCCTGATTTTGTCAAGGGTAAGTTTTTAATAACTGATTTCCATGTTTTGACTGTACTTTAGGGCGATTTTGAGTTATGTTACTTGGCAATTATGTGGTATCGTTGGTGGATTGTTTATGAATTTCGCTTTTGAGAGCTGTTAGACAATTATAAATATGCAAATCATATTGTTTGCAGAAAAGTTCCTGATATTTTTCATCGAATTTGATATGGAAATAACGAATAGTTGATTCAATAACTTTGGGGAAGTTTTCAAGTATATAACCTCTGGAAAAAAATCAACTTCACTTCCACAATTTTTGAATGAGAGTTCTATTGTTTTTATATAAGAAAAAAATAATTTGTCTAATGGAAGAATTGTAATAATATAATTCAAATATTTTTGATACAAAAATATGAGGAGAAATTGTTCATCTGTGAATAATAGAATGATAGGTATCCTATCGAAAATAGCATCGTGCAGGTCAAAACATCATTTCGTAGTGTTGTCATTATAACCATTTTAAAGTGTATATACCCTTTATGAAGATGAATGCCGGCGCATTCGCCATTTAGCAACGTTTGATTTCTCATTACGCTACTTTTTGTTGCAACTGAAATTTAGACATTTCTGTGAAGCATAACTCAAAAACAGAATATCGTTTGAATATTTTGAGGTCAATGAAGAATAATTAACTTCGCCAATTCATGAATCATTAATTCTAGTCATTGTATTCTTTAGTAAATTTTGTATATGATAATCATAATCCTAATAATGTTTATTGACTAAATCCTACATGATGTCAGGTTAGTAAAAAGGAATTCCACTCTTCCTTATATAAACAAAATTGCACATCAATAATCTTAGTTGTTAGTATGTGTATATATATTATATATATTTATGATTTATGTACTTATATGTTATATGTGCTTAGACGAGTTCAGGAGATCTGTAATTTTTGTGTTACATTTTATTGACTCACACTGTATAGTTCTGAGGGAAATAAACGAGTATGTGTATCAGCTTGGGCATAGTCGTATAGATGAATTTTTGGTTTAAGACATACTCCTCGTTGTCGAAGCTAAATCGAGATACAGAGTGTCCAACGTCATTTTTGAGCAATATTCTATCGACCTTATAGTATTTCTCAGAAATGACGTTGAACACCCTGTATCTCGTTTAGGCTTCGAGAACAAGGTATATGTCATAGGACAAAAAAGATTCTCACGGTGTCATCTACGCGACTATATATGTTGGTCCATTTTATAATGAAACACCATGTATACAATGGTTGTCATAGTCTAAAGGGTATCATAAAAGTTGATCTTTATCGACAGAATGAAGCAATAGACCCCACAATCATATTACGAACATTCCATTAATCTATTTCGAGTTTGTTCTATGAAAATTCACACGTTGAGGACGAGTTGCCGTATTCAACGAACAGAACGGTTCGATCCTCTGAGAAAATCACGTCAAGGCTTGCTCAACTTTCGCGGTTCACTATCGCCCCGAATATATCGGAGAAGTTCCCTTTCATGTCTCTCCGCGTCATCTCACTCCTCATAATCCTTTTTTGCCTGGGATCTTTTTATGTATGCGGATAGATAGGGGCAAAAAACAAATCTCAATTAGGCGGACGAAATTACTCCAGATTACAACTCCGGACCCGGGCGTCTGTGGGATTTTTTTTCCGAAAATCTTTTTTTCGTCGGAGATGATATGGTGGGAGTGACTGTACGCATAGGATAAGGGACGGCTATTTTGTTTAATGAACACTTGCGGATAGCAGTTTTCCGAGATTGGGGCGATTGTTCAGGTTTGGTTTACTGAGGGTTGTATCGCTCGAAGAGCTAACTGAACGTTTTGAGGAAGAACGGATATGACATTTGCAGCGGGTCATTTTATGTCTTCCGCAACAAGCTACTCGTATTTTGTTTCAAAGAGAGATTTTTAAACATGACGTATATAAATTTCTCTATTTCAGTATTGTAATGAGTTCACTACAGTTCTAAAAACAGTGCTGTAATGAACTCATTACAACATCGTTTTCAGTTATATTTTTCTTCTTGTGGTTGTCTACACAGACAATCCTATCAAAAGTCAACACACGTCAATTATCAAGATAAAATAATTTGATGGATTTGGTAAAATGATTTGCGACATTATTCGCAATTTCTCTTAATTCTGTTGGTGTTAAATCGATTTCGTCAGACATAATTCTAGCATTGAATGCGTAATTATAAATTATATACGAAACGTATGATTCAAATTCAAATTCCGTAATCTGTCAATTCTCGTAACAGTCACACCAACTGCCGAGATACAAAAAAAAAGTAACTGGGATATATAATGTGAATTTTTCATTGAATTCCGTTAATAGTGTTTTTCACTAAATAAAGAGTTATTATTATTATTTTACAAATCTTGAATGAAACAGAGAAAATATCGTCTAATACTCGTTGCAAAAGGCAATTCCAACACATTCTTGTTGGAATAGGAGCCCATTCTGCAACTTGTTTTAGAATATACTATTTTAATGAACGAATTCCGGCGCATTCGCCATTTAGCAACGTTTATTTCCTCATTACGGTACTATTTGTTGCGACTGAAAATGGGACATTCAGGTGCTGCTCAACTAAAAAACAACAAAAAGTATGAAAATTGCGAGTTCAATTAGGAATAATTGACCTCGTAAATTTTTTTATGATTATAGCATGCCATGTGGGCCAAGTCTCATGAAGTAATACACAACTGCTACAAAGATAATTCCAAAAAAAAAAATTGTGACCACTTAACGCAAATTATTTCTAAAATTCATAAGTTTTAGAAGAACCCTCACTTATCTGAAGTCAAACATCATTTTTCAGCTTTCAATGAAGTATAAGTTGGATTTTCACAGTATAATAATTTTTACACAATCAATGCTTTTCCGAAACAACTCTGAGTTGTTGAGAGATTATCTGAAAAATTGGAAATTCACCATACCTCAGTAACCATCCACTTTTGACCCTCCATCCACTTTTGTTCCCCCTTGACTTAATTTGTTATGAATGTCCGCTGAAAATACCTTTTCAAAGGATCACGTCAACACCCAAATACCCTGAATAACATGTTGTTTACTCTCTTTATTTTATAATGGAATTCGACCTAATTTGGCTCATAAAAATGTCTCCAAATCCCGTCGTTTTCAGATGAAAATGGTCTGAAATCAACGGAGACACAAGGCTTGGAAGAAAAAAAATTCGTAGCTCTATCTTATCCCTTCCATACTTTAACGGTTTGACGCACATATACACACTACTTTTGCAGATCTAGTCAAAGCAGTTTCTTTATTAACATCTCGAAAAAACAAGATACTCATCTCTATTCTTTCTGTGCGAAAGTAATGGTATCGTTTAGAATTCTACACCTTTCGAAGTTGGTTGCGTGGAGATAAGTTTGACATTTTGTAACTCAATCTTAGTAAGTAAATGAGTAATGAATGTGTAATTACCACGAGTCTCGCCCGTATAAACTTAGCGTTAACTCTTGTTTTGAAAAAAATGAGCAGCTATGATACAGTTACATATGTAATATGTTTTACTTACTGTTGCTCTATTCTGTAGATACCTGCAATTGTTGATGCCTGTTTCATCACTTACCACTAAAGCAGTTCCATTTAGGATTCTTCAATGATTCCAAGTTAATATTTTAATCGATCTCTACCAACATATTCATTTGAAAGCCAAATAATATCATCAATGCTCCATTTACTATTCATATTATTAACTGGCCAGTTTGAATCCTTTTTTCCTCAAATGTTGATACAAAAAAGTCGAAGGACTCCAATGTTTCACTTCAAATCTGTTGGGAATTTTATGCCCCCAAAATGAACCCATTTATGTGATATGCCGCCCCCCTAAATACTTACAATATTATCGCCAGTTACTCCATGGAGAAACAGTCATGTGAAATTCAAATGAACCAGAATATAATAAATGAATGGTCAGTTCTCATTGAAGTATTTTTCTCATCCATTATTGTTATATTGTTTAGGTAGTAGCAATTGCTGGAACATTTTTTGAAACCTCTCACAAATTATTACCATATTGTAGACTCCATCGCTGTCAAGCTAATTTTTGACCATTATTACTATCTTATTATATATTATATTATATATATCTCAAGTGAGTGTACAAATAAGTGAGTCGGAAAGACTAGAGCTTTGAATCAATTTCTACCAACACCTTCATGTGGAATATCGAAATGAAATCCAAATTACATTATTGAAGATACGTTTTCGGCACAAATTATTCACAGGCTAAATTGGGATTCAGTATTACCCCAATGTTGACACAAAATTGTCAAAGGACTTCAATGAATCATTGACGTAATATGCCGCCTCTCTGGAAACTACATAGTTATTCTTGGTAACGCCAGAAAGTAACAGATATGTGGATTTCCAATCGGCCATGGCCAACACAGAATAAATAACTGGGTAATACATATTGCAACACTTCATATTATTCACTACCCCCAAATTATGTACTATCAATTTCTGAAGCTTCCTTCTCTTAATCCTACTAATGCTCTACCATATTGAAGTATTCATTGCTGTAAAGTTAATATTGAAACGTTTTTATCGCCTCGAATCAATTTCTACTAACATTTCTATTCGAAAACACGAAATGAGATCTAAATTACATCATTGATGATCCGTGTTTTACTCAATTCCTCCTCAGGAAAAATTGGGATCCTCCCCAATGTTATAAAAAATTGTCAAAGGACTTCAATGTTTCACTGCGGAATTTTAAGCCCAAAATGAACTCATTGACGCGATATGCCGCCTCTCTCAAAACTTCAAAGCTATCGCCGGTAACGCCAAAGAGAGACAATAATGTGGAATTCCATTTGACCGTGGCCAATACCGCATAGATAACTGGTCAGTTCCTATTGCAACACATCGAATTATGCATTTTCGCCGAATTTATACTATCAAATAATTTTTGAGATTTTTTTGTTATATCTTACTAAAATTCTACCATATTGGAGTCTTCATCACTGTCAAGTTAATATTGAAACAATTTTACTGGTTTGAAGCAATTTCTACCTACACATTCATTTGACAGCTCTGAATGAAATTCAAATAAAAACATCGATAATCCGTTTTCTTCTCAAATAATTCACAGGAAAAATTGGGATTCTGTATTTCTCCAATGTTACTGCGTTATTTGAAGTCCCAAATAAACTCATTAACGTGATATGACGCCCCCTTAAAAATTTCAAACCCATCGCGGGTAACGCCAAAGAGAAACAATCATGTAGAATTCCAATCGACTGTGACCAACAAAACATAATTAACTGGGAAGTACTTATTGCCATTCAAATTATCTACCACCGCCAAATTGTGCAGTATCAATTTTTGAAGTTTGCTTCACTTTCTTCATCTGAAGTTATACCATATTGGACTCTCCATTGCTGTCAAGTTAATATTGAAATATTCAACCTCTCTGGATCAATTTCTACAAACATTTTCATTCGAAAACTCGAAATGAAACTAAAATTACATAATCGATTATCCGTTTTCTAATCAAATCATTCACAGGAAAAGTTGGGATCCTCCCGAATGTTATACAGAATTGTCAAAGAATGTTTCACTGTGGAATTTTAAGCCCCGAATGAACTCATTGACGCGATATGCCGCCTCTCTCAAAACTTCAGAGCTATCGCCGGTAACGCCAAAGAGAGACAATAATGTGGAATTCCATTCGACCCTGGCCAATATTGCATACATTACTTGTCAGTTCCTATTGCAACATATCAAATTATGCACTTTCGCCGAATTGTATACTATCAAATATTTTTTGAGATTGTTTTGTTACATCTTACTAAAATTCTACCATATTGGAGTCTTCATCGCTGTCAAGTTTATATTGAAACAATTTTACCGGTTTGAATCAATTTCTACCTACACATTTATTTGAGAGCTCTGAATGAAATTTAAATAACAACATCGATGATCCGTTTTCTGCTCAAATAATTCACAGGAAAAATTGGGATTCTGTTTTTCCCCAATGTTCCTGCGGAATTTCAAGTCCCAAATAAACTCATCGACCATATATGACGCCCCCTCTAAAAACTTCAAAGCCATCGTCGGTAACGTCAAAGAGAAACAATCATGTGTAATTCCATTTGACCGTGGCCAAAACCGAATAAATAACTGAGCAATACCTATTGGAACAATTCATATTATTCACTACCGCCAAATTGCGTCCTTTCAATGTTTGTAGCTTCTTTCTTTTCATCCTACTAAAGTTCTACCTTATTGAAGTCTTCATTTCTGTCAAGTTAATATTGAAACGTTTTTATCGCCTGAAATCAATTTCTACCAACACTATTATGTGAAAACCCGGAATGAAACCCAAATTACTGCATCGATGATCCGTTTTCTGCTCAAATTATTCACGATTAAAATTGGGATCCTCTTCAAAGTTCTACGAAATTGTCAACGGAGTTCAATGCGTTACTGCGGAATTATAAGCCCCAAATGAACTCATTGACGAGATATGCCGGCTATTTCAAAACTTCAAAGCTAACGGTAACGCCAAAAAGAGACAATAATGTGGATTTCCAATCGACCGTGGCCAATATCGCATAAGTAACTGCGCTATCGCCCAATTACTATCAATTATTTTTTAAGCCTGTTTCGCTATATCCTACTGAAGTTTCAACATATTGGAGTCTTCATTGTTGTCAAGTTTATATCGAAACAATTTTACCGCTTTGAATCAATTTCTACCTAAACTCTTATTTGAGGGCGCTGAATGAAATTCAAATTACAACAAAGATGATCCGTTTTCTGCTCAAAATAATTCACACATTTTGTGTAACATTGGGATCCTGTTTTTCCCCAATGTTACACAAAATTGCCAAAGAACTTCAATGTTTTAGTGCGGAATTTTGAATCCCAAATAAACTCATTGACGAGATATGACGCCCCCCCCCCCTAAAAACTTCAAAGCCATCGCCGGCACCGCCAAAGAGAAACAATCATGTGGAATTCCAATCGACCGTGGCCAATACCGGCATAAATAACTGGGCAATCCCTATTGATAGCCCGTTCAGTCAATGCCGTCGTAGTAATACGCCTCAATGGAACTCCTCCACCGCTGACACCGTTCCAAAACAACGGAACGCTGTTGCGCATCTATTTTGGCACCGTTCTCCACCACCGGGGACCCGCCAAGAATCTCCTCCTCGCCGACGTCTGGCCTCGTCTCCACCAGCGACTTCTTGACCTGCAGCTCCAGAAACCGCCGTCGGTCTCGCACCTGGCCGCCCGTAAATTCCCTGTAACGGATTATCATCGTGCAATAAACGTGGAAATTCTTCGTGCGAGCGGGGAGGCGCGGGCGGGCCGAAAATCAATATGAGGGGTGGCTTTAGGGGCGCAGGCCCCGGTCCCCCTCGAGCCCAGAGTGCCAGTAAGCGTCCGCCTCACTTCACAAGCGCGTGCTAGGAGTGAGAGCCTCCTCGTCGTCGGGAAAATCGTAGATCAGTCGTGGCGGCCGTGGGACCTCTTTGGCCGCTCGGCCAACTGCTGCGAGACGCTCGCCAACTAGCTGAAGACGTTCTTCCGTGAGTTCTGTGTGCTTTGGGTGTCGCGAGATAGCTGTTGGTTTTACGTTTCCACGTCTTCGGCTGTCACGTGTAACCCAGATTCACGCGTCAATGTGCTGTTGGTGTAGGATAACTCCGAGTATCGTTCTAGACGTGGTTTCTAAGGTTTTTTGACTAAAACTCACGTTGTTATTTTTGTTTTTGTGGGAATGCTTTCAAGTTGGGAGTTTTTTGAAAATATCAATGGGCTAAGAAGGAAATATCTAAAAGTTTGGTGCTAATCTAGCTGACTTTGAGGAGATTCAACGAAGAAATCCATTATGAGCATCTCGATCCAAATTTTTCGAGACTGAAACTTGTCCCCTTCATTTCAACAGAAATGATAATCTGAAGGACGTGAATGTTTCGTCGTTTCATTATTTTCTTATGTTACTATTTCAATTTGTTATTCTCTATCTATCAGTTTCATAAGATTCCAGCTCTTCTATATATTGCTGATTTATAGTTTTCCTTGTCAGCTTCATTTTCGTTGGCAAGATTTCCTCTTATGAATATTGTAAATGGTTATTCTCCCCTCCCAAATGTACCTACCTACCCATGTGAGCCACATTTTTCACTGAAATCTATATCTCTAGGTGTTCTGTGTACTTGTACAAGAGAAGTTCAACATAGGAAATATTTCGAATTCAAAATATTCCAATAATACCATCTTTCAGTTCCAATTTTCATACATAATTCTTTTTCAAATTGATGAAATCAGCTACAATGAGATTTGACGAATTGCTTGATATTTGATGAAGAACTTCTGCTGAAATCAGTTCCGAAATTTAAATCCGATTATATAATTAGCCGCCTAAAAAGCTTGAATATTTCTTTGATAAACTTTCAAATCAATATACAAAACTGCATTCTCGTTGTAAACTCAAGAACGAACAAAAATTTACAGTCACGAGTCATGAACATATATAAAGAACCTGTAGAATGAACCCGTAGAGCTCAATTTTTTGGAATGCATATAGTCTATTCATTGCCAATTTCTTTTGGCTTGAAGCCATGTTCAGAACTTCCTGTACGAGTTGAATCGAAAGAAATTCTGGTTTTCAACAGGTTATCAAAGAGCAATTCATTGAGTATTTACTAATGAAACACAGGAAAGCCAATCATGCAAACTGGAATCAAAAGCAACAAATTGATAATTGAAAAGCAAACACACTTAAATATTAAACATGAAAAGTGTTTTCCCCAGCCTTCTGAAAAAAAAATATGTGGAGAAAAAATGAGAATGTTAAGATGTCGACCATGTCGTAATAATAATATAATAGAAAATAACTTGGGATGGAATATATTCATAATAACTTCAACTTTTTCTCTTGAAATTTTCAATTACCACTGTTTAAACTCTCCAATCTTCCAATCTTTACTATAAAACAATCCTCTAAGGCCTCCTCCACATCATATGGTCAACACATTCACACCTTTCAATTAGTTTGTTGTATCTTGATCCATTGAATACCAAAGCTTTTTCTTAGAAACTGTCGTTTTAATTTCAGATAACTTCAAACCTGATATTTAGGTTTTTTCATTGTCTAATCATCTTGAGCATGATATTCTTCATCAATCTTCATAATTTCGCGGTTACAATATTTTGAATATAAATCTCAAACTTCTCAAAAGATTTGAGACTTCATTAAGTTGAATCTGGAAGTCGATCAAGTGGACCAAATTGAACATTTCTACAATCGCATGATCCACTTGTGGATATTTATTTTGCAAGGTATTGTCAGAAATAATACTTGAACAATAAAATACTGAATATCACTTCCATTTTCATTGAATTGAAAAAAAAGAATATAAACATTTCAAAAATGAATAACTGAAATATTTATTGATCAGGATTGGACAGGAAAATATAAATTAAAACTTCAAAAATGAATGAAAATAAAGCAGAAGGTTTCTAAAATACTTTATATATCAATTTTTCTGACCTCTCAATGAAATTTAATGACATTGCATAGTCACAGTAATGATAATTTGTCATTGGTTTCGTCAAAATTTCACTACATACATCAATTCAGAAATTGATCTGTATATCTAGCTTTGATTATTATAAAGAATGAATTGTTATCATCACTAAAACGTTTCTTTATTTTTCGGCTTAGACGTGATATAACTCAACAGAATTAGAGATTGATGAACTTCAATTCAATTCTGCAGAAAAATTGGTATTCACGGAATTCTAATAGGAAAGCAGCTGTTGGATCAAAAGCGAAAATCGCAATGATGAAATGCTTTTTTTTTGTATATAGTTCAACTAATTCGTTGCAAACTCAGTCTTTCAAAAGTTGCAAAATACAGGTTCTTTTCAATTGCGTTTTATCTAGTATTTGTTATCCTACTCAACTTTATTCTCAAGGATTCCATTTTCTCTGGAACAAAAATATATTCACAGTATGCCATTTGTTGTACACAGAACATTACACAACTACCTTGATCAAGATTTAATGCGTTCAGCATTCGGAGAATTCTTAGGGAACTGAATATTTCATTCCTTCTAGTTCGTGCATCTTCACTCTCTTCTTTCATCCCACCATTCTAACAGGGTAAATACGTTTGAACACCATCATTCAAGGATTCTATACATCATAGGGAAGATAATTCCAATCTATCATTATTTCACTCTGAAATGGTAAAAATTGTTAATTGAAAACAATGATGTTTCACCCCATTCAAAAAAGATACTATACCTGGCGAAGCTGTCGCAGTTTCTTACAGCTTTCTGCTACGAAATTGGATATCCAGCTCGATATCAACGACCCATATATCCTCCTTGAAAGCATTCTCTTCTCACTTCTCCCTGAGTCATCTCTTGATCCCCAGTTCGACTTCAGGCTTTTAAGTTCATCTCCCATTACGTTATGTTTAGTGTGAGAATCGCCGACTTTTTATTTCAGGAATAAAACGAAGTGGTCTTTAGTGCCTACAAATATGAGTGTCGAAAATGAAGACTGAACACTTGCACAATGAAATAAAAGGATATTACGTCGATAAAATGAAGTGGTGTAAAATACTTAAGAACTAGTGTGAAGATACGATGTGTTTTCGTGTTCTACAGATTCAGTATTGGCTGTTCAGGTCAGTCGTTCAGATGTTATTATGGATGGAAAGAGCACTCTTGGCATGATATTTTGTATATTGTTTAACATTCGGTTAAGAATTGCAGAGTGGCAAACTAATAACAGAATTGGCAGTTTCTCAGGCTCTCAATCTGATACTACAAGAATGTTTTCATGATAGAATTTTGCATTATATGCATATAACTAGAAGACTTGAGTCCTTGTGGCCTATCATCTTTGAAGTATTGGTTAGTTACCAATACTTTTTTGATGAATTTTGAATTTCGATAAATCAAAATCCTGTAAATATTTTTTGAATATTCTTATACTGAATATTTTTATTCGCTATATGTTGTAGATCATTATATTAGTACCCAAGAGTGCAGCCATTCTCAGTTTTTCAGTAATTTAAGATGAATCTAATGAATACCTCAGTCAGACATTCAGATGAACTGCCCTTAAAATAATGAAAAATATTGTGTATTTCGGTTTCGAATTCCAAAAATAATCAGAACAGTTTTAATAAATGTGGAAAACTCGAATGTGGAAACTTCGATTCGATTAATTTTGTGGATTTTCTTTGATAGAATTTCGTACAGACAAAGGGCCTTACTAAAGGTAATAGTAATTTACGTAACGAGTCCGGAAAATAGGGTTTTTTTGGACGAATAGACAAAATTCCAGGACGAGCGTAAGCGAGTCATGACACAATGACACAAACGACGTGATTCTTTTCGGGCCTAGTCCGGGAAGTACGTACTTTCCGGACTAGGCCGGGAAATGCTACTTTCTCAGAGAAAAAAGTGAACATTTCCCGGACGGTTGACGAAAATAGTAATTTACGTAACAAGTCCGGAAAATAAGGTTTTTTTGGACGATAGACAAGTCTGTGAGTCCAAAAAAACATTTTCGGGCATGTTGAGTACAATATTTTTTCGGCAACCATGTAAAATAACACTATCGCTGCTGCTTTCCATATTTTATTGCGATTGCGATCAAAAAACATGCAAATTTTTGACAACTAATTTCATATGAACTGTCAGCCGTTATCTCGATTGCTATGGATTCTATGATTCTTTTCCGGCCTAGTCCGGGAAGTACGTACTTTCCGGACTAGGCCGGGAAATGCTACTTTCTCAGAGAAAAAGCGGCCGGGAAGTGAGCACTTTCCGGACGGTTGTCGAAAAAATATTTAATATGAAAAGCTTGGAATCATTGCATTTTAGAAACTTTTCATACAGATTCGATATACCATTATCACTATTACTCTATTGTACAGGTACCTACATACACTTCTTCAGAAAATAATTCCTAGAATAATCAACATGCTCCAGTAATTTCTTACACCATAAAAACAAACTCATTGTTGAATACTTTGATTATTGAATAACTTATATTATTAATACTTATACTTTGTTCCTACATAATCATATAACAATAACATTCTACTCTAGATATTGGTCGGCGATTTTAACATACCTTTGAAATCGTCATTTCTATATTCGATTAGGTATAAAATCAATATTGAGTTCTATTGTAAAAATTCACTAAAACGATAGAAATATTATTGTTCAACAGATATGAATCTGATATCACACAGATTATATTCACTTATGAATACAAAATTATTAAATTATTCATAGCCAGTGAGTCGCAATACCACACACTATATGCAACTGTTTCAAAGAACTGCGCTGCGCGTTGGATCTCATAATCTGAGAAGAGGAAAATAACCGAAAGAATTCAAAAACAATTATTCTCGGCGCATGCTGAAAATTAAATTATCCTCAACACGAATGAAAAAAGAATTAATTACTCGGGAGATAAAACAATATTCTTTCATTCCACAGAATTATGGTTGCGTAGCTACCAGAGGAATTCGTTAGAAGGAAAAAGTGTTGGTATTCTTATTTTTATTTGGATTTCCTCCATATTCACATTCTTTCCTCTTTGTAAGCACATCGGGAAAATGTTAATGAGATAGGAGGTTTTTTGAGGTTGGTTACGAATCAGTATTCCCCCCTACTTGTCTTGTTTGTTTATTTTATGGTTCAACGAGGAAATTTTTTCCTCGATGAAAATAATGATACTCTATTACATTGTCAAGAGTTCAGTTACTCTTCAATTTGTTACATAGTGTTTTGGACTCTTAATACGGCTTTTATTTCTTTAGAAATAAAATTGTCAAATAAAAACGCGCTTTATGAATCAAGAATTATGTAACACGTCAATTTTGACGTATTTTGATTGAGCATGGGGATAGTGATTTCTTATTACACTTACGGCTAGTCAAATAGTATACCTAGCATTAAAATGTAGCTTACTAAAATACCTCGTAAAATATCGAAAGTCTGATCGCTGGCTTTTAGAATTGAACATTTTCAAATAATATATAGATTGGAAGCTATTTTTTCTGTCATATTTATGATTATATATTTTCTATTTAGTATTAATCTATCGTTCAAATGGGGTCACTTAACTTTAGTATTGACTGTGTTGTAGATATGAATGATTGAGTATTTTTGAGTGAATCTGATTTTTGAGAACAACAATCTTTACATATTCAATTTGAATCTCTTCAGTTTTTGAACCAGCACTGAGCTTGTATTTGTATTCAATATGAATAATTCTTTCAACTGCGATATTTACTATAGAACGTGATGGTCATGCGTAACAAAAAGTTCTTAAAATGTTGAATATGGGTGCGTCCTTTCTCCAATTATCCTGGAATATCATGACCTGTATTTATTTCATCAACAAATTTTACATTCTATTCAAAATGGATTGATTTTTTCACGGTTTCAGTAAACAAATCTTCATTTTGGAAAACGAATATTCCTGTTTTTCTTGTCGAAAATAATGAAATTTTTTTTCATGATGTATTTCGAGTTATATGAATACATAAAATCTTTGAATTCAATAATTAACAAGATCATCTTAATAATATATTCTCTCATATTTCAAATGATAGTCATCTATTATTACCATCTATACTACTATGAGTGTATATATGATAGTTTCTGACATCATTTTGTGCATATTTTAGGTTTCACAAATCGTTTTTATTTTAATATTTGTAGGATAATATACACTGTGTCCGTAAAGTATGGAACAAATTCATTTTTAGCTTAACAGACAAAAATACATTAGTTTTGTCTGTGCTCATAAAGTAACGCGTAACATTCTTTATTAGTTAAATTAACAATATTATCACAAATACTTATTTTTTACAGGCAATTGCTTTGAATGTAACACCCTGTAGTTTGTTACATTTTTAGATTAATAAAAATGTATTAAAATGAGAAATAATTTCTTTCATATTCTGTCTGCTTTTATTAATCTAAAAATGTAACAAACTACAGGGTGTTACATTCAAACCAATTGCCGCTAGACAATTAGAATTTTTGAGAATATTGTTAATTTAACTAATAAAGAATGTTACGCGTTACTTTATGAGCACACACAAAACTATTGTATTTTTGTCCACCCTGTACCAATTGGAATCAACATGTGATACATTTTGGAATCAGCTCAGCTAGAGTATTCCGAAAATTGAGACAAAATCGGGGTGTTACATTAAAAAAAAATGACGGTGACGTCATTATTCGAAATTAATTCACCCTGTATATCAGATTATTATTTGAAAATACGGTAAATTGAAATTAAAAATCGACGTGTTTCAGGATTATCTCTTGAAATGGTCTGTTTAGCTAAAAATTAATTTGTTCCATACTTTATGGACACCGTGTATAATACATTATCCTACTAATATTGAAGTTTGAAGCTAGTAAAGATGCTAAAATATACGGTAATTTCAACAAAGAGGTACACATTTAATCTTTGATGTATACGTATACCTTTTTGATGAAATTGGTCCTGATTTGGAATTCATACAAATTGGTGGTATTCGAGTTTTGCCCTATTTTATCTTCGTTGCTATTTGTTTTTCACTTGAAAGAATATATGAGATGAAAATCACAATGAAACGATTGTAAAATAAAAAGAATATCTACGAAATACAGAGCTACATCACAGCATAATTTCATTTGTTCACCATATTCTACTAGATGACAATTATATTCTAGAAGTAAATGAGTATGAAGTAATCAAATCCCTAGGCAAAGAACTAACCAGCATACGACTAGAAAGTCTAGGAACCAGAAACTATGTTGTTATCATTAACACAATGGAATTCAACGCTCGAATAGAGTGTAAATTGCCAACATATAACCCTTGAATGTGGACAAAATTAAGTCCTGAATTATTCTCGAAAATTGTAATCTATCGAATTTGACTACAACTATAATATTTTCGAACAAATAGAATAACCTTAAGAAACTCAACTCCTTCCTGAAATTATCTCGAACTGTACAATGAATATTCAATATTTCTTACCACTTCTCGCTACCGGTAATTGACCTTTATCAGAGACTTATTAAAAATCCATTCAAATTCAATTAGTGGTTCGAGAATTATTAATAACCGAAGTTTTATAAATTGACCTGTTATAATTTAACTTTAAGTGTATTATACAAAAAGTTTTTATATTCGAAGGAAGATTAATATCTCCGACATGTATTCCCTACAGGCATGAAAAATAAAACTGTTCACTTGGGGTATCCATCAAAACAAATGACGTCACGGCTCGATAAATTACATTCAAACTTTTGAAGTAGGTCTTGGATGCTTTTTCTTCCTTTTGTATTAGTGAACGTCGATTTTGTTTGCATCATCAATTACTTTCTGTTATGAAAGTTCGATAGGAATGAGTTTGTAATAAGGAGACCAAAAATAAAAGCTGCAACAAGTAACTAATAGATTAATCTAAGTATATATAAAACCGCTTGCACATATACGTCAAACTTTAAACGTAAAATCACAGCCCAAACGGGACCATCTAGAGCAAAAATGACAAGAATAAGACCCCCCTCAAAATCGTCTGGAGATCCCGGGAAAAATCCCAAACCTTCGATTCTCCCCGCGGTTTTCGAGTATACGGGGTGTTTCGGATCATTTTGACATTTCAAGTTCCATATTTCTGTGGTATCTATGGACAATTTGGCTGTCAGTGTCATGTTAATAATAAATATTCCATTTCGATATATGAAAGTTCTTGAAAAAGTTTGCAGTTTCCAAAATTGTTATTCAATATTTAAATAAATGCCGACAGATAAAATGCAAAGTCTTCGGCGAATCGAAAATTCGATAGATATTTGTCAAAATTTGGAAATGAACATTTATATCATCGAATGCATTTTCCTCAATTCAGGTTTGTTTTAAGTGTTTGTATTATTTGGAATTGATTGGATGAATGTTACTTTATTTCATGAATTTTTCGTTTATTTTCCACAATCTATAAAACTACATTTCCTTTCGTGAGAATTTGAATTTATTGCGACAGAAGATGGAACTACCAAAGAGAACAGAAGCTTCATTCATCAATTCAGTCTTGGATGGGAGTAAAAGTTATGCTACTATGAAACAGTATTAAACAGATAGAAAGACTCCTTATAGATAATTCACAATTGGCTTTATTACTGGAAAAAAAAAGAGCCAAGTTAGTCAGATAACAGTCAAAAGTTTCCATGAGTTTTTTGAATATCTAAAATATACACTTTTACGACAGAGGAGTGCAAAAATATAAGTGACCACTCCGTTTTTGAAGAATTTGAGTGCAGTGCTGTTGAATTTATAATGAATAAGTCAAATCTTTCATACTAATAATTTCAACTATATATACCCTGTTATATTATATTCCGCTCAACTGAAACATGTATTAATAAGCCTTGGAAATTAGAGACTCTCAAACTTATCACCTGATTTCTCAAAAAGGTTTCACCAAGATAAGATATTGTAGGTAATTGCTTATGAGGTAACATAGGCCATGGGTATTTGAAAGGCAAGTCTATTCATTATGTCTCTTTTTAGTTGGTTTATTATAGCTATACTGAATATTTCTAAAAATAACATTCACTTTAGATGTGAATTAATTAAATTTGGACTTATGCATCATATCATATATGACTATGAAATTGAGAAAGACATATTTTTCTAAATTCCATTATAAGTCTTTCGAATAGTACTTTGAAGATATTGATTTCAATGACGTATGGAATATATCAGTTGAAATACTAGTCAAAATGTTACGACAGAAATAAATTTTGAAGGATCATTCAGTATATGAAGAATTTAACATGGCAGTCACTTTCGAAATTGGTATCAATTTTCCAGCAATTCAATGAAGGTATAAAATACTTTAAAAAGCAACTATTTATTGAAAATTTCCATGTCATGAATGAATGATCAAATTTGTATAAAAATGTTGATACCTACCTATTTGTTCACTAAAGTTTCCAATCTTTTAATCGTTATAGGAATAGGTGCTATATGGCCATTTCAAAAATGCTATCCTACTGATTTATTCATTGCTTTTCATTTTGGTAAGAATTAAATTATTCATTGATTCAGATCCAAAGTTAACATTTGAAAAAATCAAGTCAATGTAGTTATTGACCCATATGGGTCAATAGTATTGGCCGATACAATTTTAGTACCGATTTCAAATACTCAGTTCCTTTTGACTGAAGTAAAAATTGAACAATTATCTTTGTATCTTGAAATGAGTTTTGCACTTTTCCAGTGTTCAACAATGAGATCATTATTAAATTGACTCAAGAAATTAACAGAGTATGCTATATCAGGACTAGTTAATACTGCTGAAGATATTAATAAACCTATTAATTTCTTATATGGTTCATCATTACAACTCTCTTTTGTTGAATCAAAATTCAATTTAGTTTTCACATGTTCACAATCAGACATGTTGAATTATTGCAATACATATTTGAAGAATATAATCGATAGCTTTACTACCTTTTCCATAATTTCTAGTAATATTCATCCCTAATCATTTTTTAGCTTCCCCTAATTTCTTTATCATAAAATTTTCTATCAGAAAATTCATTCAGAATTAACATTAGTTAAAACAAAAAAGTCATCCATGTACAATGCAACAATAGTAAGCCAGTTATTTTTTGATTTATTTAAATACTATGATCAATTGTTGATCTTTTGAAACTTTTATCTATCAAAATTTTATTTACTATATAGGACATAAATTGCCCTGTTTAATTCACTTCTGAGTAAAACCCAGAGCCACAAGTCTCGTTCTATAACATAGCATCAATACAATCTTCAGATACTAAAAAACTCCTTAGTTCGTCAGGAATTTCCAATAGGTCCTTCAAATTGTTCAATTATATTGTATTTCTTCACAAAATATGGAATAGAAGAATAATTTGCTGCTCAACTGAAAAATGTATTGATAAACCTTGGAAATGAGGGACTTCTTATAACCTGATTTCTCAGATATGGGTATCCGAAAGGTAGATCTATTATTCATTCTGCCTCTTTTCAGTTTGTTTATTACAGCTATACTGAATATTCCTAAAACAACATTTCACTGTAGGTCTTTTCATAGATCTTATCGAATGATTATGTAAATTCAATATTTGTCAAAACTGAAAATAAACATTGAATGCAGTTTCTTTATTTCACGTAGTATTTCTATTGACTGATAATAACTCTCACATTTTGATTATGCATTTTTCCCAAATTTTTTAAATAAGAAAGAAATTGCCATTTCTAGAGAAATGAGAATTTCAGATTTCAAAATGTCTCATTTCTCCAAAAATGACTAATTACTACTTCAAATATATACACCCTATATAATAGTTGATCAAATATTGTGTATTTCTTTACAAATTAGTTAATAATTTGAAGCTTTAATCTCAATTTTCAGACTTGAATTGGTCCAACATCTCTAGATATTTCTAATTGATATTCCACAAATAAAAATCCTGTATAATTATCCATCCAAATCCTGTATAATAATCCATCTTCTGAAAAGAAAAACAGGTGAATGTTTACTATATAGAATTAATTTTGATAATGATTCAAAAGTGATGAAATTTTGCTTACTTATTAATTTTGGGTATTAGATCACGAATCCGGTGACATAAATTCCTCAATCCTGCTGGTTTTTTTTGAAAATTTGTAAAATTGGCTTGATGAAGGTAAGGTTATCCACATTAATAGCTAGTTTTCTTGTATTTTATCAACTGATTCTCGTTAGAAATGATTAATTAATCACATTTCAAGCTTTTCCCTAAAGAAAAATGGCTTTTTCTCGTCAAAAACTACTATTTTATTCATTGTTTATATCCGGTGGCGGCAATTATGTTCAATACGTAACGTCTGTCAAATGCCAAATAATCTGCAACGTTGCCAGTATGCCCAGATCTTCTTGATGGGATCGGTCTTTACTTGGTAGAAATTCATATTAATAAATTGTTTGAGATTATGACGTATTATAAAACTATATGGAAACTCATAACATGACAAGTCTACAGGGTGGCCACTTTTTTAATGGGATTGTATTGGTAACTTTTAAACCATAAGAGTTAGAAAGTCGGTCAAATGGAAAAAAAGTTGCATGCATAGAAGCATTATTATTGAGACTCGCTCTGCTCGCCGAAGGGGCTCCGCCCCTTGGACCCCGTCACTATGCCGGTAGATCCTTCACTGGGTATCCCTCTAGAAAATAAAAGATTTTTTTCGGAAACCTTGTATCGTTAGCTGATTTTAGACGATTCACTCGGTATCCTATGCTGATTCTAGGGTAGAATTCTATATGACTTCTTTCCTAGAACATACCGTTTCGCCCTTGCTCACATGAAAATATTTGATGCAAATAACTTTCCATGACGACAAATCAAGGGCGGTCCTAGCCTTAAATTTTGAGGGGGTTCGCCGTTATGTGCTTCGAGTATTTCTATGGGACCAAATCCCAGATTATACCGATATCAAGCCTTACCTCTCAAAAATATTTATATTTAGATATTCATATGAATATTTATATAAGGCGTACAACTTTGCGTCCACCGTTTTGCAATAGATGGCTGTAACGGTAAGTGGTAGTAGAAATAAATATATCGTAGATGTCATACAATAAGTTTAGGTATTTGTGAACATAACGCCATTGACATGTTAGTCGATTTGTGTCTGCATCATAAAGTTATTCACGATTAACCATGTTAGCTTACGAGCCAAATTCTCGTCATTTGCAGGAGGTTTCAATTTTCCATTAAAATATGAAAAAATCCGCGGCTGAGGTTCATCGAATGCTTTCAAATACCTATAGTGAGAACGATATTGGTGGAAGAACGTACCAACGATATTGTTTATGTCTAGGTTTAGTTATTTTCTGGTACATCTGTAAAATGGCTTGTTCCGTTTGATTAAATAAATAAAGATATAGATGAGTGGTTTCAACGCTTCAAGAATGGTGATTTTGATGTCGAAGACCAGCATCGCGGTGGAAGAGAGAAGTTTTTTGAAGATGCAGAATTGGAGGCAATAATTGATCAAGACTCATGTCAAACGCAACAATAATTGTAGGATCAATAGGAGTGACACTAAAAGCCATTTCAAAACGCCTGAAAGTCATAGGAATGACTAAGAAACAAGGAAATTGGGTGCGGTACGAGTTGAAGCCGCGAGGTGTTTGAACGACGTTTATTTACTTGTGAACAGCTGCTTGCAAGAAAAAGACGGAAGGGGTTTCTGCATCGGATTGGGACTGGAGACGAAAAATGGGTTCATTACGATAATCCCAAGCGCATAAAATCATGAGGATATCCTGACAATGCTTCCACATCGACGGCCAAACCGAATATTCACGGTTCTAAGGACATGCTCAGTATTTGGTGGGACCAGCTCGGCGTAGTGTATTATGACTGAAAGAATCACAGGCGATCGTTATCGAACGCAATTAATGCGTTTGTACCGAGCATTGAAAAACAAACCGTCGCAATACAACGAGAGAGAAGATGAATTGATTTTACTGCATGACAATGCTCGACCCCATGTTGCGAAAGTAGTCAAGATATACTTGGAAACGTTAAAATGGGAATTCCTACCCCACAACCCTACCCGACGTATTCTCTAGACGTTGCTCCCACGGACTATCACTTGTTTCAATTAATAGCACACGGCCTGGCTGACCAACACTTCCGATCTTATGAAGAAGTAAAAACTTGAATCGATTCGTGGATCGCTTCAAAAGATGACCAGTTTTTTCAATTCGTACGCTGTCCGAAAGATGGGAGAAAGTAGTGACCAGCGATGGGCAATACTTTGAATTATAAATGTATAACCAGTTTTTTACAAATTACAAATTTCGCAAAAAAAGTTGTACCCTTATGTATTTGTTGTATTATAATGCCATTATTTACCTATCAGGGTTTTAACCATTCAGGTAGAAATTTAAAAAAAATTAGATTGTTTAATATGAAAAAAAGAAGACAATTGGCAACTACATCACAAAATCTAATTTGGTCTTTAAAACTTTGAACCCTTTGAAAACCTTGTAATCACAGCGTCCTCGTCAACATCAATGTCCCTATAAATGTTCAGGAGGACAAAATACTCCATAAAAATGGAAGCAAACTACTAAATATGTCGTTTTCCACTGAATCTTGTCATCTGAATCTTATTATTATCCTCTATGATAGAAAAACTTTATTCAAATCAACAGAATTTTCTCACACCAAAATATCACAGCGATATATATCGATATTTTACTCTTACATATTTCGATACATTTCGATAGTGTCAGAAATTATCGATACAATATACAGGGTCTTTCACGAGGAACCTCACCCATATTTATACGGGAAACTACTGAACGTATTTTCATGAAATTCAGCACTTATAAGTATTTCACGATGCTGATAAAATCTAAAATATTTTCAAGGCATGAACACCTCCGGTTTTTCCGGAAATGACGTCAACTTCCGTTTTTCAAATTAGAACACCATTTTTTTATTGCAGAAATAGATTCCTTAGAAAATTTCAAGTTATTTTGGTGTAACATTTTTCAGTTTTGGTTGGAAAATTCTCTCTGAGCGAGAAAATTCGAAAAAAATATCGAAAATAGAGCTCCGCTGAAACAAGAATAACTTCGAGGTTTTTGGATGGAAAATTTTCATATTTGGGATTTTTCAAGATGTAAGATTGATGTATCCACTTTAAAAATCGAAATCGCGATTCATGATACAGGGGGTGAAAAAATCGCTTTCAAAGTTAGGGATGACAAAATCGTGAAAAATCAATTTTTCCAAAGTAGAACCCCATTTTTTTATGGCAGATATTGAATCTACGTTAAAAAATAATGTGAGTGTATGCATCACACCTTTGCCCTAAAGTGGATATTTTCTGAGTTATTCACAAAAAACTGTTTTGAATTTTCAGCTATTTCTTTTCCCTTCACGCCAAAAAGATGAAATTTTCAGGAACTGTTACTTAAACCATATTTTAGATTTTACTACCCTAATATGCAAGAGAAAAAAGTTACAGGTTGTTCCTAAATAGATGGCGAATTTTGATTCGAATTTGTATCGGAAACCTCTTTATTTCAACTAATCGGCCATCGGTTTTCTCTCCAGTGATAAATAAATAATTCCTTATGAACCATATGCAAAAACTTACCATGTTACATTCTTTTTTTTTAATAATAGTATCATTAATTACATCTGCCAAATTTCTCTCTATTCAGTAGCATTTTGTGTTTACTATTAATTTGGTGATAATTCGTATTAAGTTATAAAATCAATCACTATGCCTAATGTTACCAATGAAGATTATTTAAATCTCATTCTACTTCATGGAGAATGTAATAAAGTTGTAGATAGAACGATTCGACTGTTCATTGAGAGGTTTCCTGACCGACCCAGACCAACGAGAGATACCATTAACAGAACCATGACAAACTTGAGAAATTCTCTAGTTATAACTGCGAGAGTTTGCCCTGGTTCTCCTAATAGTAACTTGAAGTCGGTTTCAAGAAGGGGTGAAAAATCTACAGCATGGTTCAGATAACAGTTCCTGAAAATTTCAACTTTTTGGCGTGAAGGGAAAAGAAATAGCTGAAAATTCAAGACGAAAAACAGTTTTTTGTGAATAACTCAGAAAATATCCATTTTAGGGCAAGGGTGTGATGTATACACTCACATTATTTTTTAACGTAGATTCAATATCGGCCATAAAAAAATGGGGTTCTAATTTGAAAAAATTGATTTTTCACGATTTTGTCATCCCTAACTTTGAAAGCGATTTTTTCATCCCCTGTATCATGAATCGCGATTTCGATTTTTAAAGTGGATACATCAATCTTACATCCTGAAAAATCCCAAAAATGAAAATTTTCCATCCAAAAACCTCGAAGTTATTCTTGTTTCAGCGGAGCTCTATTTTCGATTTTTTTTTCAATTTTCCCGCTCAGAGAGAATTTTCCAACCAAAACTGAAAAATGTTACATCAAAATAACTTGAAATTTTCTAAGGAATCTATTTCTGCAATAAAAAAATGGTGTTCTAATTTGAAAATCGGAAGTTGACGTCATTTCCGGAAAAACCGGAGGTGCTCATGCCTTGAAAATATTTTAGATTTCATCAGCATCGTGAAATACTAATAACTGCTGAATTTCATGAAAATACGTTCAGTAGTTTCCCGTATAAATATGGGTGAGGTTCCTCGTGAAAGACCCTGTATAGATATCGATAGTTTTCTGACCTTTGCCCATCCCTAGTGTGGATTTGCCGAACGCAGTCATAACCATAAACAAAGATTTCTCTATGATCATAATGTCAGTCATACGCATGTCTTAAAAATTTGTTGAAATATAAATCGTATATTGTATTCTTTAATAATGAATAAAAAATAACCGATATCAACCAAATCCTCAGATCTCATTTTTCCAGAAATGGCAATTCCTTTCTTTGAAGAATTTGGGAGAAATGAATAATCAAAATGTGAGCGTCAGTCTTTCAAGAAAGGTATTCGTGCTTATAAGTTTGTAAAAAATTTTTAGAGAATATTGAATAATAATATAATCCCAACATTAAGATTTTAAATTAGCACATTTCTTCTTTATAGAGACATGTATGATGCATAAGTCCAAATTTAATTGATGATTGGGTGGGAAAAATTGACAAAAAAAGTTTATGTTTGTTAGTTAAGTTGTAATCCTTTTTATGGTCCTTTTTTTGTTCATTTAATAGTTACAATAGACAATTATTAGCATATTTTTCTCTGAATTTCAACTTTGAAAGAAAATTTGTCGTTTTATGTCTTGCCGATGAAAATATTGATATTCTTGTAAGTCAATTCAAAATGAATAATAGATATATTTTAAGGGCTATCATTCCATTGGATATTTACTTGTGAGCCCTAAAATGAAGTTACATTTATTCAATTGACTCATTAATAGAAATATTACCTGAAATAAAGAAATTGCATTCAATGTTTATTTTCAGTTTTGACAAATATTGAATTTACATAATCGTTCGATAAGATCTATGAAAAGACCTACAGTGAGATTTTTGTTTTAGGAATATTCAGTATAGCTGTAATAAACAAACTGAAAAGAGGCAGAATGAATAATAGATCTACCTTTCGGATACCCATATCTGAGAAATCAGGTTATAAGAAGTCCCTCATTTCCAAGGTTTATCAATACATTTTTCAGTTGAGCAGCAAATTATTCTTCTATTCCATATTTTGGGAAGAAATACAATATAATTGCAACAATTTGAAGGACCTATTGGAAATTCCTGACGAACTGAGGAGTTTTTTAGTATCTGAAGATTGTATTGATGCTATGTTATACAACGAGACTTGTGGCTCTGGGTTTTACTCAGAAGTGAATTAAACAGGGCAATTTATGTCCTATATAGTAAATAAAATTTTGATAGATATAAGTTTCAAAAGATCAACAATTGATCATAGTATTTACATAAATCAAAAAATAATTGGCTTACTATTGTTGCATTGTACGTGGATGACTTTTTGTTTCAACTAATGTTAATTCTGAATTAATTTTCTGATAGAAAATTTTATGATTAAGAAATTAGGGGAAGCTAAAAAATGATTAGGGATGAATATTACTAGAAATTATGGAAAAGGTAGTAAAGCTATCGATTATATTCTTCAAATATGTATTGCAATAATTCAACATGTCTGATTGTGAACATGTGAAAACTAAATTGAATTTTGATTCAACAAAAGAGAGTTGTAATGATGAACCATATAAGAAATTAATAGGTTTATTAACATCTTTAGCAGTATTAACTAGTCCTGATATAGCATACTCTGTTAATTTCTTGAGTCAATTTAATAATTATCTCATTGTTGAACACTGGAAAAATGCAAAACTCATTTCAAGATACAAAGATCATTGTTCAATTTTTACTTCAGTCAAAAGGAACTGAGTATTTGAAATCGGTACTAAAATTGTATCGACCAATACTATTGACCCATATTAGTGGGTTTGACTTGATTTTTTCAAATGTTAACTTTGGATCTGAATCAATGAAAAATTTAATTTTTACCAAAATGAAAAGCAATGAATAAATCAGTAGGATAGCATTTTTGAAATGGCCATATAGCACCTATTCCTATAACGATTAAAAGATTGGAAACTTTAGTGAACAAATAGGTAGGTATCTACATTTGTATACAAATTTGATCATTCATGACATGGAAATTTTCAATAAATAGTTGCTTTTTAAAGTATTTTATACCTTCATTGAATTGCTGCAAAATTGATACCAATTTCGAAAGTGACTGCCATGTTAAAATTCTTCATATACTGAATGATCCTTCAAAATTTATTTCTGTCGTTACATTTTGACTAGTATTTTAACTGATATATTCCATACGTTATTGAAATCAATATCTTCAAAGTACTATTCAAAAGACTTAATAATGGAATTTAGAAGAATATGTCTTTCTCAATTTCATAGTCATATATGATATGATGCATAAGTCCAAATTTAATTAATTCACATCTAAAGTGAATGTTATTTTTAGAAATATTCAGTATAGCTATAATAAACCAACTAAAAAGAGACATAATGAATAGACTTGCCTTTCAAATACCCATGGCCTATGTTACCTCATAAGCAATTACCTATAATATCTTATCTTGGTAAAACCTTTTTGAGAAATCAGGTTATAAGTTTGAGAGTCTCTAATTTCCAAGGTTTATTAATACATGTTTCAGTTGAGCGGAAAATAATATAACAGGGTATATATAGTTGAAATTATTAGTATGAAAGATTTGACTTATTCATTATAAATTCAACAGCACTGCACTCAAATTCTTCAAAAACGGAGTGGTCACTTATATTTTTGCACTCCTCTGTCGTAAAAGTGTATATTTTAGATATTCAAAAAACACATGGAAACTTTCGACTATTATCTGACTAACTTGGCTCTTTTTTTCCAGTAATAAAGCCAATTGTGAATTATCTATAAGGAGTTTTTCTATCTGTTTAATACTGTTTCATAGTAGCATAACTTTTACTCCAATCCAAGACTGAATTGATGAATGAAGCTTCTGTTCTCTTTGGTAGTTCCATCTTCTGTCGCAATAAATTCAAATTCTCACGAAAGGGAATGTAGTTTTATAGTTTGTGGAAAATAAACGAAAAATTCCTGAAATAAAGTAACATTCATCCAAATAATACAAACCCTTCAAACGAACCTGAGTTGAGGAAAATGCATTCGATGATGATATCAATGTTCATTTCCAAATTTTGACAAATATCTATCGAATTTTCGATTCGCCGAAGACTTTGCATTTTATCTGTCGGCATTATTTAAATATTGAATAACAATTTTGGAAACTGCAAACTTTTTCAAGAACTTTCATATATCGAAATGGAATATTTATTATTAACATGACACTGACAGCCAAATTGTCCACAGATACCACAGAAATATGGGACTTGAAATGTCAAAATGATCCGAAACACCCCGTATACTCGAAAACCGCGGGGAGAATCGAAGGTTTGGGATTTTTCCCGGGATCTCCAGACGATTTTGAGGGGGGTCTTATTCTTGTCATTTTTGCTCTAGATGGTCCCGTTTGGGCTGTGATTTTACGTTTATAGTTTGACGTATATGTGCAAGCGGTTTTATATATACTTAGATATAAGAAAAGTAAATTATGTCATTTTGATTTTTCTTTTTTTCCCACTTTATTTCAAATATCATCAAAAAATGTCACAGGAATTTTTTATTCGACAGTAAATTATCCTCAATTTGACGTAATCAGATTTCGTTTCCAACGTTTCGTACTCTCTGGGACACCCTCAACCTCAATTTTTTCAATACGGACCTGCATATTTTATGACATTTTTCGAAATAACTTTTAACGCTGAATTCAACGATATATCATTCAAAGTAGATTTTCAGGTGATTTTGACCCTTATCCAATTTTCTTTGGGTCGGATTTGTATTACCTTTATTCAGTTTAATTGGCAACATGCAATATGCAATAAATTTCGATAAGAAAGTCAACTTACCCATCTTGAACTAAATGGAACATATTAGGATCAAAGCAAGAAACCAGTATACTGGTTTCTTGGTTCTTCTTTTATAATAATCATTGAAATATTTCAATTCATAATAATTAAACGAAAGTATCATTTAACGAAAGAAAAATCAGATGATTATTCGAAAGTAAATGAAAATTAATGAAGTAAGTGTTTGAAATGTCCACCATTTTGTAAAATAGGTACACTTTACGGTTCTGGAACCCATACTTCTTATACATTTGCTTGTTTGGTCTCCTTGAATACCTTTCGAAACATTCTCAATTTTCTCGCGAGGTATCACTATTGTTGTATTTGTCATTTGTTCCGTTGAAACAAATTACAGAATCGAACTTTATTTTGAGATCATTACGATATAATTTGTGCAAGGCTTGGTATTCAAATTTGAAATCATTGTATTCGCGTCTGTTGACTATTTTATTAACAGCAGTTTTTGAAAAATTCCATTCACTGGCCACAGTTCTCGATTTTTTTCTGGGTTCGATTGAATTTGGGTCAGAACATTGATATCGTTAATAAACTTATTTTTTCTTACATACACACCATTAAATTTGGATGAGGGTCAAAATCATCTGAAAATCAACTTTGAATGACATTGTGTGATATATCGTTGAATTCAGCGTTAAAAGTTATTTCGAAAAATGTCATAAAATATGCAGGTCCGTATTGAAAAAAATGAGGTTGAGGGTGTCCCAGAGAGTTCGAAACGCTGGATACGAAATCTGAATACGTCAAATTGAGGATAATTTACTGTCGAATAAAAAATTCATGTAACATTTTTTGATAATATTTTAAATAAAGTGGGAAAAAAAGAAAAATCAAAATGACATAATTTACTTTTTTTATGATATCTCAATAACCGGCCCTGATAATCTCGATTTGTTTGAACTGCTTTATAATGCTTCTATGCATGCAATTTTTTCTCCATTTGACCGACCTTCTAACTCTTATGGCTTAAAAGCTACCAATACAAACCCATTAAAAAAGTGGCCACCCTGTAGACTTGTCTTGTTTGGTTTCCGAAATAGTTATTTAGTAATCTTCCATTCAACTCTTTCTTAGTACCTATCCTCTCAATTAATTTTTACTTTAATCTTTAATAACAGTAATTAATGATTTTTCAATACTTTCAATCGGTTTGTCAATCAGAAATGCTTGACTGTGTAGAAATAGAGTATAAAGTTCTAATAAAGAGTCAAAAAAAATCGGTTACAGCTTTTAAGGCCTTTTTTTCAGCTAAGAAATTTTTTTTCAATGGCACCCATAGCTTCAGCAAGCGTTCAATAGCTAGAACTAGTGAAAGCCATCGAATTCTAGAATAAGAAAGAACATTGCTGTAAGTTGTTTCTGCATACTCACGAAAACCTTTCATCGTTCGACCCTTACAAAAAATATCGAAAAATATTTGAAAATTTTAAGACCAATAGAATGCACAGAAATTAAAATCATATCGGCGGAAGTGGAAGCAGTATTGTGAAGTCTATGCGCTGGACAACCGATAGTTTCATTGTCGAATTAAAAAAAAACTCGCCTTTATTTTACTTCGAAGTAAGTACCGCACTGACAGCGAAAATATTTTATATGGAAATATTAAGGTACTCTAAGGATTCAATATAAAATAAAGTGATTGCATAAGACTATTTTTTTGAACAATTTTAATAATTTTATTTTCAATCCTTCGGTTTCTGAAAAATAATGTTTGAGCAACGGAAACAGCATTTCAGATTTATGATTACTGGAATCCGTTGAGATTCCATGAAAACAAATTTTGTCTCACCTACACTATATAAGGAAATATGAATCTCATAACGATCAAATTACTGACCGGGACAATTGAATAACTAACCGGGACACGGGGACTCAATGGTCCAAACCGGGACATGTCCCGTCGTACCGGGACGTATGGCAGCTAATCGTGAATAACTTTATGATGCAGATACAAATCGACTAACATGTCGATGGCGTTATGTTCACAAATACCAAAACTTATTGTGTGACATCTACGTTATATTTATTTCTACTACCACTTACTGTTACAGCCATCTATTGCAAAACGGCGCGCCGTTGCCGCGGCGGAAGCAAAGTTGTACGCCTTATATAAATATTCATATGAATATCTAAATATAAATATTTTTGAGAGGTTAGGCTTGATATCGGTGTAATATGGGATTTGGTCCCATAGAAAAACTCGAAGCCCAAAATGGCGAACCCCCTCAAAATTTAAGGCTAGGACCGCCCTTGATTTGTCGTCATGAAAAGTTAGGATTTGCATCAAATATTTTCATGTGAGCAAGGGCGAAACGGTATATTCTAGGAAAAAAATCATATAGAATTCCAACCTAGAACCAGCATAGTATACCGAGTGAATCGTCTGAAATCAGCTAACGATACAAGGTTTCGGAAAAAAAGCTTTTATTTTCTAGCCGGATACCCAGTGAAGGATCTACCGGCATAGTGACGGGGTCCAAGGGGCGGAGCCCCTTCGGCGAGCAGAGCGAGTCGTAAAATTAATACTGAAGTCTACCTAATATGAAATATTCTGCTTCTGGAATTCAAACTGGCTGCAATTAATTCGTATAAAAGTCATTTCAATACCATCTTGAAAACACGCACCATGCATTCTGAGGACATAAAATGAACTTGTCCAATGAAAAATCTATTTATTAAAAAAAAAAAAACAGGATAGCACTTATGTGAAGTCAGGAGCTTCTGAGCGCTCGGTCATTTGTGTACCTGTTGCACCCTTAGAGATCACAGAACTGTTTAGAGGTATATGTGGTCTTCAAGGACGCTATCGGTGCATGAACGAACAATGATTAAATGCCCCTGACCTTACGATAGTGCTTTATTTATATTTTTTTTCGATATTTTGCTGGGATTTCTCTGATTCTCATGATGTACTCTGCATGAAAATTCGGATGAAGCTTAAAATCGTGATTTACTTATCGCGTAATTTTTGTCGATATTGGACGTTTATGGAAAACTTATCATAATTTTGTGCTGAAATTTTGCATATTGGGGTTTGAGACATTGATCTTTTTTCCTAAAATATTTCCAGATCTCTACAACTTCCGGTTTCACCGAAAACAGACTACGTTTTCCTTATTTCAAATAGCACAACCAGTATATTATTGATTCACAAACTTGAAATTTCCAGGGTAGCAATATTCGCGTATTATTAGTACGATTTCGATGACATTACGTATGATTCCATAAAATTTTCAGCTGTGGGTATTATATTTCCCTAAGGCATGTGGAAATAACCGAGCAAAACAAACATAGGAACAAGGGAGAATATTGCCACACCTATTGGTGGAGTTTTTCCACTGAGAACTGACCTCAGAGAACCTATTTCCCTTACTTTCTTCTTCAAGTTCATGACTTCTGAGTACTGAACTGACTATTTCTCATGAATTTCTATATTCTACGGAACAGTAATTTATTTTTCTTCCGAATAGAAAAGTTGGAATTTCGTTAAGAGTTCCTCATTATTTAAAGTTTATTCATTCGAAAATTTATATATGTAAAACACTGGATTCTTCTAAACGAAAGGAATCCAGTTACATGAAATGAATGTCAACTAGTGTTTAACTTATAGCAAAAAAGCTAGCCCCAAGACCGCGAAACTTATTCCAAGTTTCCTCTGGCAACAAAACTAATTTGATCAGTATCGTAGCAAATGTTAACGAAATAATTAAATGTTCCGAAGTTGCGAAATCCTAACAGAATCGCATTAGTTCGTACAAAAGGGAGAAGTTTGATCAACTTGATGCACCAGTTAGTTTTGGCCGAACGGCTTAGGAAATTACTTTCTCGTATTTTTCCGGCATAACCTTTAAGAATAGGATAGGTATGCTGAAAGTTTTGCTTTCGTTCAAGGTCATTTGAATCGAGATCAATCCAGTGAAACTGATTTATTATATCAATTTGATAAAATTGTGCTCTGAACTGGTGATGATTGAGTGAAATTTTGTTCTAAATCAATTCACTTCACGTTTTTCAATCCAATCAGCTGGAATTTCTTGGAATTCTCAATTTTCGGTTGTCCGCAAATTTAGTGTTTATTGATGCAATCGAAAACAAATAACATTTATCTAATAGCAATTCGCAAGTTTCATAGTTTTCATCAGCGGCCATTGAAAAGTCTCCGGTCTACCATAGTAAAACACATTTTTTGGCAAAATTCAACATAGTTGCCTTCGAGGGCTATAGAGCGATTATAGCGATCTTCCAACTTTTCGATACCGTTTTGTAGTACGATTTGTCTTTCGCTTCAAAAGAGGCCCAGGTTTCGGCGATTACTCCTTCATTGGCTCTTAATTTTTTTCCAGCTAGTATTCTTTCGAGGTCTAAGAACAGAAAAAAGTCGGTGGGGCCAGATCTGGCCAATACGGTGATCGCAGAAGCAATTCGAAGCCCAATTCATGCAATTTTGCCATTGTTTTCATTGATTTGTGACAAGGTGCATTGTCTTGATGAAACAGCAACTTTTTTTTCTTCAAATGAGGCCGTTTTTTAACGATTTCATCCTTCAAACTATCCAATAACGCTATATAATAATCGCTGTTGACGATCTGGCACTTTGTAAGGTAATCAATTGATATTACACCTTGCGCATCCCAGAATACTGATGCCATAACCTTGCCAGCTGACAGTTGTGTTTTTCCTCGCTTTGGATTCGGTTGATCAGCTGACTGTTGAATGGAATCCAGAGTGAAATGATGGACCTATGTTGCATCCATTGTCACATATCGACGCAAAAATTCAGGTTTATTGCACTTAAACAGCTTCAACCACTGCTCAGAATAATTCATATGTTGTTGCTTTTGATCGATTGTCAAGCTCAGTCTTCACACCTCTCTTCGGTCACTTTGAAGACCTTCAGAACATCTCTTTCCAAAGACTCGTTCATCCAATGAACAGCAAGGCTCTGGAACACATTGCCTAGGGAGGTGTTCCCCGAGGAATATAACCTTCAGAAATTCAAAAAGATGCCATCTGTGCATCAGACCGGGGACTTTTTAATTGGCCTAATATTATCTCTGATTCGATGAATTTTTATTGGAATTCATTCAATGTTTCAATGAATTATGTTCAGTTATTACCAAATTACGTTTTTATAGTGAATTTTCACCTTTTTTAACATTGTCAGGGTCAGAATTCTGCTGGAAAGCTCTCGAAGCTTATTTTTTTTGTTGTAATGGAATCTTAAATAGTTATTTAAGATGACATGAGTATGATTCTGTCAAAAAGTTATGTGGATTTCCGTAAATTAATGGATAAATCTTGATTTCAATTGCTAGCAAAACGAGAACTTCGACTTTGGACACCTGCTGTGAAAAAAAAATCCTTGAAACAAAACGAGCGAGTAATTTCATAAAACGGTGTCATTTATGCATTAGAGTCCGAGGGAAACAGTTTGAACATTTACTGTAAGTTAGATTTAAGAATTAAATAAATAATCGAAAGTTAAGTCTGTGTTTAATTAATTTACCTTTTTTTTTCAATAATATTCCTTTTTCGCTTCCCCTAATCCATCTTTTTCCCTATTGTGACTTTAAAAAATAATAACAAAGCCCGGTATCAAATGTAATGTCATAGCAAGCGGCAAAATTACCTGATAGCGGGGTTACTAGTTTCAACTTAGTTAAGTAGGGCATCGGTAAAATGATGAAAATACCTAGTTTTATGGGCATAAGATTCGTGTATTGTACCATTTATAAATCTGTCTAAAATGCCCAATTTTTTGATGTTACTTGCTCGTTTTGTTTCAAGGATTTTTTTTTCATAGCAGGTGTCCAAAGCCGAAGTTCTCGTTTTGCTAGCAATTGAAATCAAGATTTATCCATTAATTTACGGAAATCCACATAACTTTTTGACAGAATCATACTCATATCATCTTAAATAACTATTTAAGATTCCATTACAACAACAAAAATAAGCTTCGAGAGCTTTCCAGCAGAATTCTGACCCTGACAATGTTAAAAAAGGTGAAAATTCACTAAAAAACGTAATTTGGTAATAACTCGAAAACCATGCAACTTTTACTGGGGTCATGTTAGGCTGGTTAGGTCCCTCTTTAGCTTACCTACCTCCGGTTTCACTGTGACGTGCCACTTATGGGACACCCTGTATGTTAATCATCCACATTGTATATTTATTTCATATTTCCTTTTCATCTGATAAGTGATGTTTTCTTTGAATTCTTATATATAACGCCTTTTTGGAAATTCGCTGAATCTTCAACGATTATTGAGTATTACCAAATCCATTACAATAATAGGAAATCATCCATTTATACCAAGCTCCCAATCATTAATTCGATTTCATGCACATTAAACAATCTTGTTATATAAAGGTCGACTGCAAAAATACTCTAATTAATAAACCCAAAAATAACCATGTCATCTTGTAACCATATTACCCGAGACTGTGGAAGGAAATAATTGCAGCAATGAGCCCCTCAATTGTCCTTCTCGGGTAATTAGAAATGTGTGACAAATTCTGTATCATGCTTCCCAGCGAGAATGAATATTAACCCACTTCGTAAATTGCCATTGTCTTCATTTGTCTGGGGAACAGAACCGGGTTCCGGGCTTGAACGTTTCTGTCATAAATTGCATTATGATATGTTAGGGGAACGGAGCCAGAGCACGGAGAGATCTTCTCTCTGGTGGAATCGATGAATTGATTGCCTTTCTCCTGTTTTTCCATTATCCTTTCTTATTTCGCGCAGAGTTGGTTACTGCAAACGTGGTTTTCACCTAGTTTTCGACTTTTGGCGAATGTGAGTTGGGTTGTTCAGCATGGAATTTCGTATTATCGTAAATTTGTATTTGATTAGCTACGTCTCCATATATCTATGTGGGATCCCAATTCTTAACCAACCCTGCGAATGATACGCTACTGACTTGATGATACGAAAACTACGCGATCGATCCTAAAACGGTGGACCATGCAGATTTATCGATATAGAGAAACGTAAGGGGAATAAGTACTTGAGACTTGAGACGGAGACTGGAGTACGATACAGACGAACGAGGGTGGTATTCGACTTTAGAGAATAGACGGACATAGTTAGGATTCGACGTTACAGATTAGACGGAAAAAGTTAAATAATTCGACTTGAGGGATTAGACGCATATGATTCGACGTTAAAGAGTAGATGCAGCGAGTTAGATAATTTCGACGTTAGATATAGGGATCTACTCGAATAATTAGACGATTAACAATAAGACGAAATAAAATAACTTCGATAGACGAAAGCTCGTTGGCTGTACATTCAATGACGTTGAGAATGTACAAAGTGTGAATAAACAGCAGTTAAGTACCGGCGGCCTTTATATAACCCCTAGGAACGATATAAAACCCTACATTTATGTATCTACATGAAATGAAAATCCAGTGGGTTACAACTGAGATCTCTAAAATACTGGTGTGAGCACTGATTAGATTTTGTTTGAGATAATTCTGGTGACTCGGCTTTGCATGGGTCCTTCATCTCATTTGTTCCTGTGGTGACGCTATTCAAAGAATTAACCAGTCAACGGCATCCTTTCAAAATTTTCATTTGTTGTGTCGAAAGACGACGTGAGCGCCACCATAAGACACAATGCGGAAATCAAGTGAAAAAGGACCCTTTAAGGTTTTCAAGAGTAAGTGAGCACACCAGTGCTCTAGTTGAAAAAAATATATCACTTGAAAGATTAAAGTAGCGACTTATAAAGGGAGTAGCTTTCTTGGATTTTAAATCAAAAGTTAATCGACTTTTGACAGAACAAATGAAAATTTCAAAATGATGTCGTTGATTGGCCAATTATTTGTATAGCTCCACTTTAAAGAAGAAAAGAGAAAAGGTACCCATGCAGAACTGAGTCGGCAGAATTATCTTAAACAAAATATAATCAGTGAATAGACATGTATTTTAGACAACTTAGTTACAACCTTAGGATATAGATAGAAGGTTCTTGATCCCGAATACAAGAGAGATGGAAGTTTAGTGTCACCAATCACAATCGAGCTAGCCGATTGTGTGTGCGAGCCATAGGCGTGGAGAATACTGATTTGATTGTTGAATGCTTTATCAGAAATCCTTTTTTCATAACTTTACAATAGCTAAATCATTAAACTGAGAAAAACATAGACCCTTTTGAAACACGAAAGAATTTTTATGGGTGCATCACATTGTAAACTATTTCCGAGCATGAATGATAATTTCGAAATTAATCAAATTATGCTACGCTACAACTATAGTGTACCGTCAGACAAGGAGTGACGAATGTTGGCATCAAAACAAATGCAAGGCGATTTCCGTTCTGTTCTAAGATTACAACCGATGAAATTCAGTGCTCGTTCTTTTATCAGCCAATTGCGTCCTTGATGGATCGCACAAAATCCTAACTTTTTTTTTGAGCGTTCGTTAACCGAATTGATCACTCACTTTATGTCAGGATGTATCAAATTTCATACAGTTTGAAAGTATCTTAAGAACTATTAGAACTATAGAATAGAAATATCTTCAAGAATCCTCGCTTTTTTTGTCGAAATAGTGAATCGGAATACATTATAATGTGTACACTATACATCAATTTTTATCGGAGAATGGCAAGAACAGTGATCTAATCGATGCTGAAAACATAATTAAAAAAAGGCATGAAAAAGCTCAAATATTCCGCTGTTATTCATTTATTTAGCCTATGGTAATATTACACATGACATGATCTTATATAATGAAAACCCAAACTGAAACATCAACAATGATTGTAAGAATATACAGAGACGAAGAAAAAAGTATTTGTGAGTAACAAAACACCGCTATATCTTGTTTTCTTTTCGAGGAATTCTGAAACTTAATCTTCAGTAATTTTGTCGTTTATTTGTTAGTCATGGCAGATCATAAGCATTCATTTACAAAAAAAAAATCGTACAAATGTCAACACTCGCGTTCACGACACTCATTCAATCTAACACTAAAATTTCTGATGAAGGCTTAGCAAGTGTTCTCCCTGATTATTCCCATTTCATGGCGAATATGTTGTTTTAATGGAAGTTCACTAATGCGAACTTCAGATTTGAGGAAACCTCATGGGTGAAAGTTCATAGGCGTCAAACCAGGACTGCAGAGGTCTCAATGAATGTCATCGCTTCTGGCGATTAATTTGCATGAGAAAATTTCACGAACTCGTAACTGAAACACATCGAACGTGTATTATGAAGTGGCTTCATCCTGCTCGAATGATGTTCTTTAGTTATATCCAGGAAAGGTTTGGAGTTCAGGCAATAGAAACCCATCTAATATACTCATATAATGCTTTGAATTCACAGTAAGTGCAAATTCCCTTTCATCATAAAAAAACTAGGGGTCGATAATTCACCGTGATGACATTGCAGCCTATACGGTCTACTTTGACGAATGGAGAGGTTTCTGATTGGTTGCATTACAATAGCGTAATTTCTGCTTATTAACGTGGCCATTGAGTTCAAAATGAGATTCAACCCAAAACGAGATGTTGGTGAGAATTTGTAAGCGCTCAATTGCGTTTACGAATTCTAACCTTCGAATGCCATTTTAGGGTTTCACTTCTTGCACCCATTGACTTAAATCTTCATGCAAGATGTGGTGTAGCGATGATTTGTGTACATTCGAAGCATTTGCACGCTTCCGAATGAAGAGGTCGTGATCTTCCCAAGAAGACTGATGAACCCTTTGCTCGTTCTTTTTCGTTCTCAATGAACTTGGGCGAAAAGCTTCATCATCATATTATAGTTTATTTATAGTTGAATTCCCCCTTAAACTTTTTTACCTATTTTCCAGTTTGAGGAATTGCCTAGTATTTAAGATACCACTACTTCGAATATCGGAGAAATTTCTCAGAACTACTATTTTTGTGAAATTAGCGTACGCACAACGCGCGAGCCGCTTCCGAGAATCGCTCAATAGAGACTAGATTCCTGACAGCCAGGCTACCGATTGACATACCCCAATCTAAATCGTTGAGTTAATGTTGTAAGCTGATCAAATATAAACTTATCTTTGAGACACCTTGTATATCAACTCTCTGGAGGGTAGATACGTTTTTCAGAATTAAATTAGCGGGCGCACCGCAGCATTTACACCGCATTGGATTTTTTATGTTTCTAGCTCACGAATAATAACGGAAATATATTTCATTTAGTAAAATGAGGGAATTTACCATTTACAGTTCATAAACATTCCATTGAAATATATAATAAAGAAATTAATACAAACTGAAACATAAAGTTTCTGTATCTGACGTAAAGTAAACAACCAAATACTTTTCGAAAATATTTTTTTGACATCTTTCAAGTAAATCATCACATTCTAAACACTTGACGATAATGGTACTGTGTTTCTTACACACATTTTACTTCATATTGCTTGAAAAATTTTGTTCTGTTATTTTTGTGACTACCACAAAAGTGAAACTGCTTTATATGTTTTATGTAATCTGCTCTGCTGTGTCTCTGAGGCTAACATTTCCGTCACTATCAAATTCATATATTGATTCTTCCCTTAGCACATTCTCCTTTTCTTTGGCTAATTCCCTAACAACGTCTCCTACAGCATTCTTCAACTCTTCTTGTGTTAATCCTTCACGTGATTCATACGTCAATAAAATTGTGCTTTGAAATTTACATGTTATACAAAACAGTAAGAACGCAAATGAATTAAAATGACACATTACTCCACATCACAAAAAAGTTCAATACTCAATAAAAGTTCCGACTGAGCGGAAAAAATATACGGCGCCAAAACTGTAGGTGGACAGAGCCAATAACATAAACAAGGAATACCTAGAAGCACAATATAACAGGGGTGACCAAATCTAACGAATTGTAACAAGTAAAGGAAAATTTGCGGCATTTTGCCGCTGGCGTATCCTAAATCTTCTTCATCTCTATTTGTCTCTAGTGACATTCTCATAAACGGAAATATATACATTTAGTCTGAAAAAATTTACAACACATTTTCCAGAAGGTCTCAACAAAATGGAAGTGGCAACAATCGATCTTATTCTAATCTTCTTTCGCCTAAATTCAAATGCTCACCCATCATGAACGTGATAGAATTCGAACGAGACTAACAGAGAAGAAACAGATACGGCACACATGCTCTAAAGTCTATCCAAATGGCACATAAATCAACTTCAAGTTCCAGCAAAATAAAAAACGAACGTTCAGGAAGATTTCTAAATATCGCGAGTACAATCTTGAAATGCAGGCTTCTGTTCCCGGATATAAAATAAGGTTTATCGAAGCGTATGAACGATAATAGCAGAAAGGTGGTATCGACTGCTGCAGAGCGATACAGCGATCTCGAGAAATTATTCCAGAACTAAAATGCCCTAAGGTATTGAGTGATATTCAGGCTTTACGGTTTAACATACTGGGGATTTGTGTGGGGTGATTTATTGGATCTACGATCGTTCGATTCAGAGCTTCATATACCCTCGGGTCATAAAAAAATTACTGCTTCAGAAAGAATAGTCGCAGGTAAATTGCGAAATCAGGCTAATATTCCACAATGTCATCTGCTTCAACCTTTAACAATTTCATTTTCTGCAGTAAGCCAATAGAGTATGATGTATATTTCGTCTTGAACTTGAAAGGAAAGTTAAGGTTGGAGTAACTTCACGCACTTATGTGTGGTAACGCCGTGGCGCCAATGAAACTGAATAAATTAGAAGTTATGCAAATAGGAAAACTGATTCTTGGTGTCCAATCAATTCCACGCCACTTCGTAGAACATTTCGCCATCTCTATTAACTGTTTCAATTGATATAGTAGATGAAAAAAGATTATTTCAGAGAAGTCGAAGTTGAGCAAAGTACCTACTTGTGAGAATATTTTGAAGTTCATTATATGTAGAGACTTTTCATATACGAATGATAAAATCTGAAAATATTATATTGGCAACACTGTGTACTATTTTTTGAAATTTCTTAGTTCATCTGTATTCGGTAGTTTTCCATTTCATCATGGAATGATACACGCTTCGGAACGTTGAGAATTTGTTGAATTATTTCACCATATATGTGCTAATTTGTGGAAAATTTAGGAATAATTCATGCAACACAGTTATTCCAGTCATCAGTCGTACCAAGTACGACTTAGTACTTGATACTGGTACTCTTGTATCGTGTAAAAAAAATCCCTTTCACGTTTTCCTACAAAACGATGAACATTGATTTGATCAACAGAATTATGTCGTCCATAATTTTCTCTCATTTCTCTCAGTATTCACAAATAAGCATTGATTCAACCATTTCTGAACTTTGTTGAAGCGTGTGACTGTCACACTGACATAAAAAATGTCAAAATATAATACACACTTGCCAATATAAGTACCCATGTGAAGTTGTTTCATTTCTATTATTCTATCGGAAAATCCTCTAGATGGATCAGTACCTATTTATGTCATGGTGTTGAATGTCATTCAACTAGAATTCTATTACGTCTTATTAACCTCCTAGTGAAAATCAATTGAAAGCGCTAAAGCTACACAGTATGGGTAAAATGATATGAGGTAAATCGTGAGTGAGAAGGAATAATTGATCATAGATTCCAGCGATTCCAGCATGATTGACTCTGTCGAAGTTTATTTGTCAGAATTGAGACATGAAAAGTTGGAAGGCCAGAAATAGAGCATCATCCATTGAAGTGTAAGTTTCCACTTTTTGGGGAGTATTACCATAAGATGATCTTCAGAATTGTCAAGTTCGCATTGAATAAGTACAGTGCATCCCATTTTGGGTGAGACTGCCAGGTTTCTCGCTTGTTATTTAAGATAGAGCCTTGCGGTTTTCACGTTCCTGTCCTATTTTTTCGTGAAACTCAAGTTGGTCTAATCAGATTTTGCATAACTGTGTCCGTTCAAAAGATACAGGGCGATTTTGGAAATTGATACTTTTCGGACCCCTCCTTTATCTCCGATGTTATTAGGAATAATGCTGAGGTAAAAACTACGTCTGATTCAGAATTCTGCGTAGAATCCAGTGGCGTACTCAAATTTTTTTTTCGGGGTATGGTTTTGAAGATTCAATACAAACCTATATTTTTTTTAATGGAACACCCTATATATCATTACTTCGTTGAATTCGTTATTTTTTTTCCTTCAAAATGATATATAATACTATATAGGTAGGATGGTCAGAAATGTTAAAAAATACTAAAACATCAAATAATGATGATTTTTTGTTAATTAGCAATGGATTTCCCATATGAAAAAAAGGATCAATTGGATAATTTTCATTTGTGATTTTTATTTATGGTAGAGTAAGCAAACAAAGATAATACACTCATCACTAACATGAAAAACAAAACGTAGGTACCTACCTAATAGCAACAAATGAATAATACAAAAATTCATAAGCATTGCATAATATCTTTCAGATTAAACTGTTCAAATTGCTGTCCATTTTCCCTAATACATATAATTTACTACAGTAAAAGACATAACAGTCCCGAATAACTTCGTGCATCAACAGAGGCAGATTTCCAGGATTGACAAAACCGCCCTTTTATACTCAGGCGTATTGAAAAATTTTGTCAATTATGTATTAGAGAAAAATGGACAGTAATTTGAACAGTTTAATCTGTAAGATTTTCAATTATGCAATGTTCATGAATTTTTGTATTATTTATTTGTTGCTATTAGGTAGGTACCTACGTTTTGTTTTTCATATTAGTGATGAGTATATTATTTTTGTTTGCATAGTCTACTAAAAATGAAAATCACAAATGAAAATTATCCAATTTATCCTTTTTTTATATGGAAAATCCATTGCTCATTAACGAAAAATCATCATTATTTGATGTTTTAGTATTTTTTAACATTTCTGACCATCCTACCTATATAGTATTATACATCATTTTGAAGGAAAAAAAATAACGAATTCAACGAAGTAATGATATATAGGGTGTTCCATTAAAAAAAATATAGGTTTGTATTGAATCTTCAAAACCATACCCCGGAAAAAAAAATTGAGTACGCCACTGGATTCTACGCAGAATTCTGAATCAGACGTAGTTTTTACCTTAGCATTATTCCTAATAACTTCGGAGATAAAGGAGGGGTCCGAAAAGTATCAATTTCCAAAATCACCCTGTATCTCTTGAACGGAAACAGTTATGAAAAATCTGATTAGACCAACTTGAGTTTCACGAAAAAGTAGGACAGGAACGTGAAAATCGCAAGGCTCTATCTTAAATAACAAGCGAGAAACCTGGCAGTCTCACCCAAAATGGGATGCACTGATTATATACAGCATAATGATGCCAATATAAATTCTCAACTAACTGGAAATGAAAAGTATCATACAAAGCGTCTTAATTCCAGTGTTCACAATTCGGTATCAAATATTTGAATACCTTCATTGCTCTATGTATTTCAAAAAGTACATAATATCTACTTGCAACTCAAATTTATATGTTACAATCCGAATAGTTTTGAAAAACTCGCAAGCTTCAATGGGTTTGATCAATTCTGTTTCACTGATAAATTTAAAGCAATAATGAATTCAGTTACCCAATCAAACAACACGAAATAATATCCAAGCCGAAAAATCAATAGAATCGTAACATAATGAAATGACAGGGAATTGGTTGTGGATATCCAAACCTGGCAGTTTCAGTTGTGCAAGATAATGAACTTTCTCTATTGTACTATCCTGAATTTATGGAAAGTCTTATGACAGCGGCGTCTACGTTATATGCGAATCAGAAAATATGAATTACGATTCAACTTTACTACCTTCGATATAAGGCTTATATAATCGTCTACGAAATTTCGTTCAGAATGGCTATAAAGGAATTACTTTTCTCCTACGTCTTTATTACCTTCAATGTGAAGTTGAACTGAGCTATAAAACCATGCAATGATGACATTTGAAATAGCTGACGATCCTTGATGAGGAGAAAATACAGAGTTTCAGAACAACTTTTCTATCTGCCTTGTAAGGAGGCAGGACTTTCTGAGAAATGAAGACTCTAAAATCTCACCTTGAAAATAAATTAAAAAGCATTGTGAAATACCAATACTAGAGAAAAAAAATTACATACAAATGGAAAAGGTATATTGTGGATTATGAATTGGAATGGGTTTTGGAAAAAAAATTGTTTTTCGTTCGGTCAGAATTATATCTTCATTTTGCAAATAGTTACATAAATATTTTCCTCGTGTTCTACGAAAAAACTTGGAAAACAGTACATTTGAAAATAATTTCTGTTAATTACCAAGTAATGATATTCCCTTATTCTCAATATTTCGAAAAACACTTAGTTCAGAATGGATGCGAACAATTTTTTCGCTTTTTATTATGTGGCTTCATAAGTTATTCGAATTTTAACTGACTACTGAAACTAGTTATAGGGTATCTGTCAATTATATAAACTGCTATGAATTTATTTGGCAGCAACAGTGTTTCGAATACTTCCATACAATCTACTACCGTATTCAAAAGAGCCAACTCTTTCTTTTTATAATAATAATATTGAAATGGTGTTATAGTTTTCATAAGTATCCATATTCAGCATTCCTAGAGGAAATATAGCTTTCGCCCGGGCAAAGGCCTTAGAGAAAATATATGGAGACAAGTGGGTGGATGCCAAGGGATTTTATCACAGTAAGAAGAAAAAAGTGTCATCAAAAACAAAAAATCCAGAACAAAGTGAAAATGATCCAGGACAAGGGAAAATTAAAGAACTCAATTAAAATAGCACAAAAATATAAAATATTGAATAATCTGTGAAAACAATTTATCTGTTAAATTCAACAATTCATTTCAAATCAAATTCCTTCAAGTGAAGAACATCCATGGTAAATCTAAATAGAAACTTGGCGAGAATCGAAAGGAAGACTTTATTTTTCAGAACCTCATCATCTCCAGGAAAATTTCGCCAGACTTTGTTCGAAATTATGTGTATGAGATTTCTCCACGTAGAATACCAATCGAGTTTGCTAATTTAGGAAAGTTTCGTTTTTTTTCTTGAAAAAATAACAGACAACATAAAATTCGTTCAGGGATTGGCATCAAGAACTGAAATCATGAAATTCAATTAATAATCCACAAAAGCTTCCAAGAAGATTGAAACTGATATTGTTGAAAAAACATATTTTCGCCCTTCACACCTTACAATATCAAATAAATATCCAAGTCCAAAAATATTTTACTGAATGCTCATAACAATTGATGGAGGGAAAAAGTCAAGCAAGGATCAAAAAATACCAAATCTAACAGATATTATATATCAAATCAGTAAGAGATGCTGAACAAACTAAGAGCGAATGAAATCAACAACTCTCAAAAATTTTTAAATTGTTGTATACATCTTTTCAACCAAATGCGATCAGCAAAAAAAATTGTATAAACCTCACTTTCATTTGGAATATTCTTGAACTTTCCCTCTTCGGGCAAATGTCAGCATCAAAAGAGTCGAAACATTATTCCATTCACTCTAAAATTCTACTTGAACGTTGATTCAATTTAACTACCACACGGATCGCTGAAGAAAGTTTCGCAAAGTCGAGTATTTCGGTGTTTTCCTCGTCGTCCATTCATCAAATTCGCGTTCAGTTCAAACCCCGGTGTGAAATTTTTTCCAAACGGAATTAATTCGTCCAATTCACCCACCCAATTAGTCCACAGCCTCCGGCAGCAAATCCGCCCCGGCTCTCCATGCGCCACATTTCTTTGGGTATTACAAGTCTGGAGAGCACGAATAATGATATTACGCTTTTATCATGGCTCCCACTGAGACGTCAGTGCGCCGTAAATGTATTAAAGAAAGCAGCTGAGAGAGCCCGGGCCAATCATAAAACGGGCGGAATTACAGGGAATTCATGCAAAATGCAGGGCAGGAGGGCTATAGAAAGAGTGTGTGCGGTTATCAGTTTACGTAGTAGCGTTCGGGACCGTTAAGTATCGGGTGGAACGAGCGCGGGTCGAAATTTGGAAGAGGGCGGACCGAATAGGCCTCCGACGATATAATTTCCTTCGAGCAGCACGGGTCGTTTGAGGCCACGTCGCCGAATGTACCTACTTTAGAATTCGGTTTCCTTCGGTGTCTTCTATTTTGCCTTAATGGAAATACGTCGCCTCGTTAGTGTTATCATGATTGCAAATTGATTTGGATTCGGGACCGAGCCCATTCGCGTTCCCTTCTTCAGTGGGCTACTGAATTGCGTTATACGTTCATTGGTTTCGGAAGGTTACTGAAAGGTTTTGCGATGCGACTATTCCGTTTGAAATCTGTAATGACTCCATTCTAGACCGAGAGATGGCGCCATAGGCAGCACAATACTCTGCACAACGGCACTACAAAGGACATAAGCTCAATCATTCTAAGGATATGATGATGAAAGTTGTATATGGCCATTGAGTTAATATACTACTGATTTCATCAATGGTCCCGAGATCCTCCGAGAGTTTAAGGTAACCAATAAAATTAGTTGAGAACGCCACGCCAAAAATCTTTTGTCCATTACAGTTCGACACTAATGCATTCTGAATTCTCGTCCAAATTCCTTACCAAGGGCTGTTATCTAGATTAGATTAGACTCAATTAAGGAAGTTTCGTGGTCTATTGTGTTCCCATTAAAGCTATTCTTTCCATAACGTGATCTACAGCTCGCCTCCCGATTCCAGCATTCTAATGAACTCCAGTATCTGGGATGACTTCAAGGAGGCAAATTCCTGACTTCTACAAGTTTCGTGTCCAAAGCAGATTTTGCGTTGGCTAGTGATGGCGAGGCATTTCGTCACCAGGTGATCCTGAGTTTTTTCCTTCTCCTCACAGAATCTGTACTCGTCATTTTCTGCTAGACCCATTCTCATGAGGTGTTTCCCAAGGCGACAATGGCCTGTAAAGAATCCAGTGAGGGGGTGTAGTATATTTTTGCTAAGATCCAGATACTTCTTGGATCTCGCATTGTCAAAATTTCGAAGAAACCTTTTGGAGTGATCTGAACCAGGAAGATTCCGACAGGGAGTTTCTCTTTCGATTTTTTTCTTCTCCTGCAACTCTTTCTTGTAGGTACATTTTTGTACGCCACAGAAAGTTTCCGAGTCGATGAAAGAAGTTTGTGCTCCTTATCGGGCAAATTTGTTGGCTTCTTCATTCCCTCTTATTACCGAGTGGCCGAGAACCCAGACTAGAGAGACCTTATTATTCCTGCTATTTCGTTGGGTTTTCTTCTGCACTCCATTATCATCTTAGAATCGATGATATGTGAGCTCAGTGCTTCAATTGTAGCCTGACTATCAGCTGTCATCTAGGTAAAGAATTCATTGAATACGTTGATTCTGTTGTTGAGGCAGAAACATACATAAGTTAACGCAGAGCACACCAACGTTTTGCATGTAAATCAGAAGCACTAGTTTTCCTATAAGCGAACCAAGTAGTACAATTTGACACTGACTGACGGCTACTGTCGGCTACCGATCTGGAGGATCCAGCTTTTCGTAGATTCGCCGAGGTCATACACGCGTTTTATTGAAAGCTTACACAATTAATATATCAACAATAAATCCGCATTCTCTGTTTTCCCTAATAATTATTCTTCTTCCTCATTCATTTGGCAAGAGTATTGAATTCACAACATTCCTTTCTATTCTGAAAGTTTTCGTGTAACGAATATTTTCTGTGAATACATAGTAGTAATGTTACTACTATGTATCCACAAAAAATATTCGTGCTGTCCTTCTAACTCCAGATCAAACTCTTCAGAAGAGCTACTGTACATTTTGATTATTGGGTACTCGTATTAATTTTATTCATAATTAATAATTATTATTTTATATCTATTTCGTGGGACGAACTAATGGGCTCACAAAAGGGAATTCACTCTTCGAGTGATGCTTCACAAATGTGCACACAAGGCCAATCGACGCGTCGATCGGGTCTAGCCAGCGTTTCGTCACGTTATTTGAATTATGTTTCTGCCTATACTCGGAATTGAATCAGATGAAGTTAAATGAAGATAAATTCGGAGTTTCTTATGATATTCATTTCAATCCGAACAATTGGAAGCAAGTGCTCAGAAATTGACGGCCATGTTGGAATACATACTAAACAAAAGCTAATAATAAGGAATTATTCCTTAGAGAAGATAAAGTTATACAAACTATATGATTATTTCTCAATGATAAAGGTGAATCCGATAAACCATGTTTATGTTGAATTGATATAGATTCTCGTCAATAAATCTACCAGCATCAACATCGAATATAATAATACATTTTTTAACCAAGTATGTGATTCATTATCCAATAATACAATATATGTTTAAAAAATTTCCAATTAGGTTATATGATCAAAACGAAAACCCTGATATTTGAGTGACTACAGTTCCTACTGTGTGTATTGAGACTTTCCAAGCTGAATAAAACATTTCGTGATGACCTCGTCATCAGATTTATGAAATTTTCAAACATATTTTCGAGAAAAATGAAAAAAGCACTTCCGTGAATTCGATAGCCTGTGAGCCTTCTAATGTGCCAAATGTACCCTTGAATGGTGTTATATACAGTTCTGTGATCTCCAAGAGCGCCATTGACGCATTACTGAACGAACGCTCAAAAGCTCTTGGCATCACATCAATGCTATCCTAATTTTATTGTACCTCCAAATTTCGCAGATGGTAATCAATAGAATCGTCCGAACAGAAATACTTCAAGACTTTCCGTCATTTGAAATCGTTGAAGTCGTTGTGAAATGTACTAATTTTCATAAATACGATTTAGTCTTTTTTAAAAAGTACTTGAAAACCGAGACTTGAGTGTATTGAATAATCCACAATTATAAGTTATGCAGAGCTTCTTTCCCTTTTATAATTCCCCACTTCAAAGGAAATATTACCATAATTCTCTGTGAGTCCAAAGAGAATTAAAATCTCCAGAAAAGTTCGAATCGAAAAAACATTCACATCTATTATCAATAGACATGGCTTTCAGAGCAACGTTGAATGCAGACTCTGCAGTGTTGGAGGTTGATCAATATTAATGAAATTGCGGTCGGGTCAGAACCTCTAGACAGAAATCTTTATGTTCGCTATTCCTTTCAACAAAACGAATTTGGTATGGAAAGCAATTCTTTGAATTCCTGAAGATCATTCTTTGTAAGTGAAATTATGGATAATATCCATGCTTTAGAAATAAGTATATTATTGTCATGTCTTGATTGATTCCTTACATTATAGGAATTTAGTAATAAATATCTTCAATTCAATGAAGTGAATCAGGAAAATGTTCATTTAGTACGTTATACAGAGTGCATCAAAAATGATTGGAAATATTTCAAAATATAACGATTCAATTTAAATCAAATAAAATATTTCTTCCGCATCTGAGATATATGTCGTTGAATTTTCATATCAATTATTAGTAAGGATTCATCAAGCCAAGTAGCTCGACATTTTATACTTACTTGGGCTTGACTTGACTCGATTTTAGATATTTATTGCTTGACTTGATATGAATCTACTTGATATTACTTGAGCTTAATATGCGCGCATCGCACGACATATATTTCTGCAATCTCGTGCGCGCTCAGACTGAGTAAGGGGATTCCTCGAGCGCCGAGATACTGAAGCATTCACCAGTGTGATTATTTGTAGTTTTCTCACATTTCTATGAAATAAATTGGTAGATTTTGGTAGTTTCAGAAATATATATTCAAACCAGGAATGGCCACGATTTTTTTGGCAACGCCAGCATCCTCAGCTTCTGTCGAAGGACAATTTTTCAGAACTGGTCTTACAGTTACAAGAATCCGCAACAGGTCAGGTGACAAATCTATAAGATGCCTCATTTGTCTTAGATCCTGGATAGAAAATTATGAAATCAAACAAAGCCTGGAGATTTCTAAATATTAAGAAACTTCATTTTTTTATTATTTTTTATATTGTTATGATTTATAGTGATTTAATTTATGTCTCTATTTCAAAAAAGTTGATATTTTCGGTTATTGTATACAATGAAATTGATATATAAAAGTGTTTTTTTACACAATAAAAGTTCTTAAAATTGAGTAGCTTGGTATATTTCAAGTACTTGTTAAATATATCCTCGACTTGTGCTTGACTTGAAATCAAGTCAAGCTCAAGAACTTTAACACTCACCTTAGACTTGTTATTTCATATGTGCATACAAAATTTAAACTCACTTTTTGAATAAAGTCGAATCTCACCAATCCTTGTCAAAACATCATATTCACCGAAGTTCAAAAAATGAAATACGAAAAACGAAATACAATTACCGTTTCAATCTGCAGAGTAACATGCAACGAAAAACTAGAATAAAAGTATCTATCATTTATTTATGAGAATTGAAGCAATCTCATAGTCTCAAACTATAGTGCATTTCTGTTGACTTTACTTTCTGAATGTCTGAACTCCATTTCAGAATCTATGTTCCGATTAACGTGAGAAACAGACGGAAATCTGTGCACGTATCTCGATCGAATGCACAGATGGTCGCATCCCCAAGTCCATAGATTAATTCACAGAAAACGCCACAAACCTGCTGATTCGACAAACTGACCCTTCTCCGTCTGATTGTGCCATCTTTCGAACAAACGTGAGCTTAACACTCAAAGGCTACATCGACGTCTACGGGAAATAAATGATCTCTTCTAAATTGCCGGGAAACGTGTCTCGTACTGAAAGTGTTATATTGAAACTGGATGTTCTTATGAATCCGGGATTCTGCTTGGATGGAAGAAAAATGGGACCATTCCCATTGTTAATGCTTTCAGAGCTGTTCTGTTCTCGAACAGAAATCTCTTTTTCAGACCGGAACATTAATCCTTTTGTCGAGAGCGGAATCAAAAACAGGGATTGATATATGACGTTTCTCATTGAGTTTGTATTTCTGTCACGACTATCGAAAGAATAAACACTCTGATAAAAGCCGACAAAGTATGCGGTAGTAACATTAGTGGTATCGAACAATAATTTCATTATATATAAAAGTTTTTTTTTGACATTTCGTTTGAGAAAATTGAATATCATCCTGATTTTCGATGACACAGTGAGCTATGATTCTGTCAATTCTGAAAAAAGTACCTCCTCGATTCTTGGATTAGTGGTTCCTCATTGCGTAAACTCTTCAGCTTCCTTGATGGCTCAGGTGGTTAGAGCATCGAACTAGTTTTTCGGACGTTGCGGGTTCATGTCCCACTCGAGGAGGTACTTTTTTGAAAATTGAAAAAGTGTGAATGCCATGCAATTAATTTCGTCAATAAGAATACACATAAGACTTCGGCAGCAGTAGTTCTCAGAATTCATTCATTCAAGATCCTCTTACTGTCGATAACAAAACTTCCTTAGATATATCAAAGAAACCGAGTTGTTTGATACTTATGATATTATAATTCGATATTCTCTACACATCTAGAATATTTTTGAAACCTGAATACTTCCGATTATATTGAGATTAAAATATTTTTTCTGAAAACGTCATTAAATTTTTTTCTGAAAACGTCATTAAATTTTTTTCTGATTTTGTCTTGAATTGAATTATGTTTCAAATTATTGGATAAATATTAAAATTATGGCCTCATTGTGCTAAAACCTTCATTCTTTGATATTTTTTGATGGATACTTCTTTTCTAGGATGGCAAATTCAAAGAAAAAATATTAAAACCGAAGGAAAGAACTTAAATTGTCCAAAACCGTACAAATTGATTGAATGACTAATGAATTGCATCAGAGAATACCGTAAGATAACTGAAAATATAAATATACATAGATTTTTCTCTCTTACTCTTCTGTGAAATGAATGTGCAAATCCTCATGTATAATTGAAATAACAATTTCAGAGAATTTTATTTTATTTTTTGATTGATGTTGACTCTAATCAATATCTGATCACATTAAATTGTAAAGGTAAATTCACCTTTATAATTTCAACTGTTGCATTTTTCGAAATATCGATTGAAGAAAATATTTGAACTTTGAACATCGGGAATTTAGCAGTTTTTGAATTCAAGAAACATCAAACGGTATTTCCAATATTGTGTCAAAATTTTGAAGCAAATAACTTCCATAACCGAAATTTTTCAATAACAACTGGAATACCAATTCGCTAATGCGATAAATGAAATCGGAAATTCGAATTCAAGAGGAGAATTCAAGAATTAAGACTAGGAAGTTGCAATTGCCAATTTCCATGTATTGATAAAATAATAAGACAAAGTAATTTCCAAAAGTTTTTTGGAAATAACTTTGTGTTATTATTTTATTAATAATTTAAGGCTGAAGGACTACGGTCGATATCCAATAAAGAACAGTTATTATTATTGATAATGGATTTCTAACAAGTGAGGACTAAATCCATTCAAGAATAGTATATTGTTCAGGGACTCGAGTAAACATTCCTTGAAGTGATGATTCAACCAAAATCTAACGTTAATTACTGAATGTTCGACGAAGTAATTAATACACAAACGGAAGGGAGCTTTGTTATACGGAATTGAACTAAACGGAAATCAACAACAGCAGATATTCACAGAATTAACCGCGCAATGAGAATTTTCCTATGCTGGTGTACGCTTCTAAACAACGTTACGTGTTTAGCTTATTCAATTCATTATAAATTCGAAATTATATTCAATTCATTATAAATTCGAAATTATAATTGGACTACATAAATTGTGTATTGTATATTTATTGGGAGAGAAAAGTAAAAAGTTAATTAAATTCTAACTGAAATCAGTTGAAACTTAAAATACCTGACAGAACCACAATTGTTATATTTGACGTGAGAATATATTCTTGTTTCATTTTAATCGAAACTTTTACATTTCCATGTATAGTCTTCTCAAATATATGACGTAGTAATATGAACAAGTTCGCGCATGAACAGAAGGGTCTTTGAATAGGAAGAGGTAAGTCTGTCCAGAGTCAAACTAAGAATATTTCAGATAATCGTATAATTTGTACTCTATATTAATCTACAAATAATACGGAATATCTAACATGAGAGATATTCAACGAATAGAGCAATGAACTATTTGTATTACTTTTCGGTGAAATGGATATACAAATCATCAATTTATATTTGATATACACATTTTGTTGCGAGTACTCTGTTGAGGATGATGATGGAGGGATAAGATTTATTACCGGTTGACCAATAGTAGTTGCCTATACGCAAACCATTCCCTCTGTTTATTTTGCTCCGTCTTATGTTTGAACAGACAACAGTAAAAACCAAATACATCAAATAAAATCAGAAATACAAATTTATAGAGATTTTAATATCGTTCCAAAAAAAAACCTATAGCCCGTATTGACAGTTATAATATCATAAGAGCATAGACAATATTCGATTATATACGTCACGAGAGTCACGAGACTCGGTGTATAATCGAATATTATCTATGCTCTTGTGATATTATAACTGATAATATCACAAGAGTATAGAAAATATTCGATTATTCACCGAGTCACGACACCACTCGAGCTGCTCTCTCGTGTTGTTTTGCGAACCACGTCGGGTGAAGAGGTTCGTATAATCGAAATATATGCTCGAGTGAGTATTTGTTAGCGCTGCATTTTGAAAAATTCAATGACGTTTCAGTAAGCTTGAATTTTCATTTAATTTGGCGTTACAATGGAAATGATTACGATATAGCAGGAGACCAAACGCCAAAACGATTATACCACGCTGTCAGAGGTATATTCACGTATCAATGACTATGGAAAATTCACGGATTCTATTGGTTCATCAAAACATGAGTTATATAATCAGCCAAATTTTGAAATAATAACTAGTACCTATTTTGCATCCACATTCAGATTATCGTCTTGTGAGTGGAGGACATTTTTGCTAATGATAATGAATTTATTATGGAACCTTTCTCGAATAATGTCAGAAATAACTTTTTCGAGACGAAATTAATCACTTCTGTCAACCATGTGATATGGTGCATCATCGTGGCGTAAAATTCATGAGTTCTTCCTCTTTAAAACTGACCTTTCGGGAACAGTTTGCTGTATAAAAAGCTTGAAATCAACAATTAGTACTTTTCTTCAACATTCCGCCAAATGGTAAGAATACTGGGTGCATAACACAGCGATTACAGGCATAAAGAAACCTTATGGCACCTTCTTCCTGAATCAACGCTGACGTTTTTTTTGTGAATACACTGTACCGATACTTTACTTGAGCTTTGGATGGTGAGCCTAATCTTTCATACACTTTTAAGCAATAAGTTTGATTCACAATGGAACATTCAAAACATGTTTTAAACACCATTGAGATGAAATTATGAAATGAAAGTTTCTTGGGAGAACATATCTCTCAGGAGGAAAAGAAAAATTATTCCAAATGTGATGAATAATTATTTATAGCGGAATTGTAAAATTTTGAGAGAGGGAAAAAATATATGGAATATTCAGCAGTTAATTAATCTCATAGAATGACATAGTGGTTGTGAAGGTACGAGTTCTCGTTCTGTACGAGTTATGATTGCAATATCTATTGAAATAAAATTTTACGTATTATATAGATTTGTGGGCAAGTCAGATTTACCAATAAGGCAGATCAGCTGGCTTACTGAACAAAACTAAATTTCATTCAAATTGCTTGAACTATTCGTTTATTTCAACTTTAAGGAAAATCTTTTAAAGCGAACTTCAAGAGATCATTAAAACTACTGAATATGTAATACAATTCAGTGACGTACCGAGAGATGAGACGCCGTTCTATATTTCAATCAGATAATCCAAAGTCCTCCTCCCTCTGCAAAAACGTGACATTATGAAATCTCAACAGGAAATCCTCCTTTTATTGGTTCCATCAACACTGGAGTCAAACCCCGAAGCCGATTGACGTAGGAGAAGTGGTTTTCGTAACAAGTGGGTCCGCGGTGATATTCTCAGGGGTCAGGAGCGTTCAATAAGCCAGTTCTTCTCACGACCACTACGTCACGTGCCCACCTTTTGTGAAGAATATTCAGCGACTGGATCGATTGACATTGTGGCTTATCCGGCGTTCCTTCAGCCTGACGCTCTCCAAGGATCTCATCCGCGTCTTTCATTCGAAATATACTAACTGACTAAGAAACTGAAACACCCAGAAGGAGCTGTTTTAATTTTTTGTTTTTTTTTTTGTGATGCATAGATAGGATAGCGAGGTGTATGTGATTGAAATTAGGAGAAAAATACGAAAGGTTTACAATTTATTTTTCAATAAATCTGTTAATAATGTGTTAGTTCACCGCTACTATTTACACACTCCCCAACACGTCTCGGAATTGATGCAATAAGATGGTCTATTTCTTCTTGAGGAATACTATCCCAAGCTTCCTGTACTTCATGTCTCAGAGCCGTCAAAGTCTGTGAAGGTTGGGGTAAATTTCCAAGCCTTCTACCCATGATGTCCCAAACATGCTCTATGGGCGAAAGATCGGAAGATCTGGGCGACCATTGCAAAAGATTGACATGGGTCGTTTGGAGAAAGTTTAAACTGACTCTGGCAACATGAGGTCGGGCATTATCTGGTTGAAATATTTGATTCTTGAGCTGGTTGAGGTAAGAAAGAACATATAGCTCCACTAATTCTTGAAAGTAACGCAGCGCTGTCATGTTACCTGAATAAAAGCTAAAGGTGACCCACTTGTATGTGTATTAGCACCCCATACCATAACGCCTACTGTCCGGTGTACATGACGCTCAACATCAAACTGAGGTTCACGTTTTTCTGCCCGACGTCGTCTAACCCTTCTTCGGTCATCATGTGCACCCAAGGATAATCGAGATTCATCAGAAAAGACGACCAATTGCCATTCCACATTCCAATGTTGTTGTTCTCTGCACTACTGTATTCGTTGCGGCTATGCTCAACCGTCGAAGGTAACACAAGATGGGGTCGATAATGCTGTAGTTCAAAAGACCTTATCCTCCGTTAACCGTTCAGACAGTTACAGCATGGCATTGCTCTTCTAATCTCTCATCAGTCAAAGATCGAGTTGTCACAAATCGCTCTCTAATTGCCATAAGTCTTAGACGTCGATCTTGAAGTTCATTTGTGCCCCTTCGACGTCCGGTGCCTACTCTTCTTCGATTTTGGGCATTATCAAACCCTGCTCGACAATATATCATATAACAATATATCATATAACAGTAGTTGGATTTCAATTGGTACGGTTAGCAATTTCTCGAAATGTCAACCCCGCCTCCCGTAGACCAATAATTTGACCGCTTTCAAATTCACATAGCTGGCGATAAATTGCGCGTATACGTGCTGTAGGCATTTTAACAACAACTAAACATCGACTTTGGATCTCCTCGAACAGCTGGTTTGTTGTAAAATTTAAAAATCTTGCAAAAAACGACTACAATATTCAAGTTACAAAAACTGTTTACATAAATTACTTCTTGCTATACTATTTGTGTTTTACCAGAAAATATTAAAATTTAAACAGCTCTTTCTGGGTGATGCAGTTTCTTTGTCAGTTAGTGTACTTGGGGTGGTTCTCTCTTCCTCTCACTCTCCCTATCTCTCTTCCTTATCTCCCCTCCCTTGCAAAATACGAAACTATTAATCTGCAAATACCCGGCGTCTCGACCTAGGATGGATTTGAGTTTCTCTCTATTGGATTTCGAGCAGGCAATATCCGTTTATTTGTGGAGTGGCCTGAGAGCTAATGCATGATGTGCTACATCCCCGGAGAGGGAGCTTCCTGAGCAGCATCTGTTTCGTGGGAACTTATATGTGAGATTGAGTGGTGTTACTTGATATTTATCATTGGTTGGGGGTTTCATTTCAAGTTTGTGACCTTTCTGTATGTTTCTCAAATGCAGACTGGAAAAATCACCGTTAATCATGAGATTCATGAAGTGCCTAAGGAATTTATGAGTTCGCAAGTCCATATTTCACGCAAAAAATAATGAAGAATTCAACTGGTCGACTCTAAAGTTGACTCAACCTTAATTTCGGCTTGTAATCTGTCAATATCTCATTGATAAGGTATTTCCATTGCTTGTGAGATTCATTTGGTGCGACATAATTAGCAACTAATTGTCTCACAAAATAATTAGATACCTTCTAAGCAATTTGAATTCAAGAAAGCATTAACTTGATGTCAGGAGTTTTTGAAGGCTCATTCATTCTTGCTCCTATTAGAAGGCACAGAACTGTTCATTAATATATTAAGAATGTGAGATATTAAATAATTGTCATCATTCCTACTTTTCAATCTAACTGTTACTCAAATATTCAAAGAAATTGTTCTGCTCTTATTTATGTATATGTTCTAAGCCTCTCAATATGATACTCTGAGCGATACCTCCCTTCTTCATGTTTTTTTTTTAAACGTAACTTCGGATGAGCTTTTGGCTTATCTCAAGTCCGCCTAAAAGTGACAAGAATACCATCCCGACTTTGATCATTCGTTAATTTTTGTCACCTCTCAATTTCAAAGTCTCCACCTTCAACTTGGTTTGAGCCTCTACCTCAGCTTGAAGCCGAAAACTATACAACTTGATTACTGACACCGATAAGCCAAAATTCTCGTGAGACGTCTAAAAGAGATAACTGAGAAAAATAATAATAACTCCTAATGCATATCCGGCAGCTAAGATGAGTTCAGGTTACCGTGATGCGCCAGATCCTCAGAATGCAATGTATTTCAATGGCACTCAGCCTCTTGTTCAATAGGCAATAGTTCATGAATTTCCAATTCATCACAAAATAATGAGGAAGCTGTTTGTCCAACATAATGAAATATAATTGGAATTTTGGTTTAACAAGTTTGATAGTGGTCCAAGTAACTAGATACCTACTTGAAAATACACAAGTTTTCACATTCATATTTATTCGCTTGTAATTATTCACTTCTACCTATTAAACTCCCCATGAGTATGCAGAACAGTTTAAACTTCAGATATATTAATCAGGTATCGTTTTCTCAGCATATCGATATCACGAGTAGTGGTTTGATTTAGGTTTTGGCAATCTATTTTTCCGAAACCTGTATTGCTGCGTGGACAAGAAAGACTTATTAAAGATTCAGCAATGCTAGTACAGGGTCCAAACCCTTTCAGTTTCAATTTAGAATATTCAATCTAGCACAAGGTTCAAACAGTCTAGAAAGCTGAACTGAGATAGAGTGTCCTTCAAGTTATCTAACATATAGACCTTTTTATCTCGTGAACAACATCGTAGGTTATTTTAACTTTATTTATATTATTCTGACTGAATGGCGAAATCAGGATAGCATGATTATGGTTCTCAATGGTTTTTGAAGGAATAAGAATTAGCAAAAGCAGAAAAGACGCACCACGTCGTCTTTTCTGCTTTTGTGGGTAGTGGGAGATACAATTCAAACAGAGGTAAAATTGAATTCAAGATTCTTTATTGCCTATAATGTATCATATTTTATATTGGACAACCTGCAACTGGTCTTGTGACAGCGAAGAGGCAAATATAATGAACAAAATTTTATTCATAGCTGTTGTACAAAACTTACAGCAAATAAAATGGAAAGCACTAGCCTTTGGCAACCACATATATACCAATATTCTGTTGTTTGCGAGGACGCAATTGGAAAATGAATGAGATGATCGTTGAAAAGATTCCCTCTTTAGTGATTTCCTTATTATTTCGATATTCTGATTGGATTTGCAATAGTTCTGACGACGCTTTCAATGAATCTTAGAATTGTTATTTCACATCTGAATGCATTTTTTCTCGATCGACTTATTATCAGGAAATCGAAGTTTTCAATGGTCATATTAATGTAACCTCTAGTCGCATTTTGCTCATCGACAAACTCAACCGCTTCTTTCTTGGTTCAAAATTTTAAAATTGCAGAAATTGTGACGAAATAATAGAGTGATCTCTTTGGCTAACGTGCTTTCAGAAGCAATAATAATATTCTCATCCTTATTTAGTTTTCAATACAGCATCATCAAAATGTGAAGATTTGAAGGGAATGCACTGGAATAAGAGGATTTTCATTAGTTCCTACGATAAAATAATATATGATGGCTCACACAAAATTTTTCATTCCGGAAAAAGTACCTCCTCGAGCGGGACTCGAACCCGCAAACGCTGAATCAACAGTTCAGTGCTCTCACCAAATGAGCTACCGTTGGAAGTTTCAACTTTCTCGGAGATTGCGGGTTCGAGTCTTGGTCGAGGAGGTAATATTTCCAGAATTGAAAACTGTCTGTCACTCGTCATGTATTCTGCCATTATAATTAATTTCAGACATTAACCAATTTTTCTAATTAGTAGGTACCTACATTGGTGAGTCTAATACCTAAAATTCCATAACGACCAAATTATTGAAAGTAAGAGTGGTATTTGTGGAACAAATATTCATATTATATTTGATTATTTCAAGAAACGCTACGTATTGAACTCTCCAATTCTCTCATTCAACTTCGAACTTTTCCGAACCAAATTTGTCGGATTCTCCAGCCGGATCTGATGAAAACTGGATGCAGATTAATTTTCGTTTAAAATTTGCATGCAATTAGCTTTCGTTGCTTTCTAGAAAATCCCCGGATAACCAACAACGATGGGATTTTTTCATTGGACGTTCTGATTTTACATAAAACAAGCGTAAACTTTAGGAGTTTAGGGTTTGGATTTATTTCTTCTTTAGATTTATTATTGAAATATCGAATGGGGACAGAGTGAATGAAATAACACGTATGGAGGTGTTTGTTTTTACACAGTCCTGAAACTATGCAAATCAACTATGAGCGGGGTTTAAAAAGATCCAAGTGGTGGAACCCTCGAGCACATTATTTCTACGGCGTTTTTGGGGTATCCAGGATGCTTATCTACTCGGAGGGTTAGAGAGCAAAGTTCACTATATATTTTAACGAATGGAGGGAGGAATTTTCGTATTCCCTCACTGTGAGAACATGTCGAGTGTGCTCGAGAGATTATATGATTATATACAGAAATGTCTGATGGCTTAAGTGTACGTGCTGCTGTATTCGGTGAAAATCTTTCCAATTTATGAGAATAAAACTATGATCTTGACTTTTGACTTGGTCGTTTTTCATTTTTAGAATTGAGATACTGCTATCACAAAAAGGATTTGGTCGTTGGAATACGAAATATATTTTTTTCACACGAATTGAAGAGGGCTTGAAATACACTCGGTTCGTTTGGTAAACAAGAGAACAGAAATACTTATATGATATTATAATCAGAGGTTGGTTGTCGAAGTTTTGAGAAAAAATTGAGACAAAAAGACTTTTACTTTGCATTTTAGTACATATTTGTATTTTAATAACTAGTTGAGAGCGATTTCAATTAAATCGTTATTTTTTTTTTACTTCAACAAATTGTATTCATTATTACGTTATTGAGAAAACATTTTTTTATCGAAAAGTATGTCTTATTTCATATTAACTGACTTTGTGGCACTAAAAATTGGCGCCCCGGCAAAATGTCATCTTCGCCGGTCCTGGCAGCGACCCTGCCCTAAAGTTAGAGAAGGCAGAACTACTGACCAATGACTGGCTCGTTTGAGTAGCTAACGAGAGTAACTCTCAAATTAGAGCAAACGATGTCACTCAATAGCGAGAGGTTCGCTTAGATGCAATACGAGAAAAAATCTCTCAGGTTAGATCGAACGAAAATAATCCTTATTGAAGAGCTAAACTGTAATAAAGCAACTGGCAAACGGCCATGTATTATTGAGGCATTGAAAAAATTGAATGGGATAAGAAACGATGAATGAAAAATATAAAATAAATAAATCATTGAAAATAATTTTCGAAAATGAGCTTCTAAGCTTTGAATCGAAGAAAATCCATAAATGCATTCACATTATGAAATTTATATGATATAAAAGCTTGTCGCAATTTGTTTTTCAGAGATTGTACCTACAAGACTCAAATATGGTTTTGTATATTCAATCTTCACTTTATGAATACTCGAAAAGCTATTTATATTCTATAACTTTCATAACAAAGATATATACATTGATGGATGATTCTATTCGATTTGATCCTTATTTTATCCTTTTGAAAGCATCGAAATAAACGCTCATTTTCAAATGATTTTTTTAGTTCAGAATCATCTTAACATATATTATCTATCATCTAAGGCCAATAGTTTTTGGATATTTCACTACAGCCGACTACAGCTATCCTGCTGTTGATTAAATATGACAACAACCCAACAAAACGTCGAGCAGCTCCCGAGTTTGTGTTCAGCCATATACACCCTAAACTTATCGACTGTTTCACTGTCTCTGTTCCCCCTTCATCGGGACGTCAGGCCAAGGACGCAAGTCGTCGACAGCCAGAAATAGGAAGAGGATATTCCTAGCAGCAGGAAAAACGATCTCCGATGCAGCTCGAGTTTGTTCAGCCTTATCAATTTTACTCTCACATCCTTTGAACAAATAGACGTTTCGCATAACGCTGAAAGTATAATTGGAAGCTGTCATACTCATTAGCACTTTAATGAATTTCGGCTGGATCTTGGAATCCGCTGACATTTGCAGTCTTGGGGGGTGGAAAATTGTGCGGAAGATGGTGACAGAAACGAGCACGGAAACGTTTCCTTATCGCCCTTTCGAGAGGGTTCATTTTCAATTTTCAAATGAATTAATCTCTCACTCACGTGTTTTTCGTTGTATACAGGTTGATTCACGAAGATCTTTGGTTAGGATATTTCAAGGAAAGACTCGAGAAAAAGCTTGGGAAAAAATTCCAGATTCGTTTGACTTTCATACCAACCTCATTTTATTAAATTTAACACCCAGTTTTCCATTCATAATCAGATTTTTCATTGATTTCTACATTGTTACAATGTATTATTGGGGTATTTTTCCCAAAAATTTGTCTGGGATCTGAAAAAACATCTTCATCCCCTATTTTCGAGATTTTTGCATGAAAATTTCTAATTTTCCAACTTCCTTCAAAAGACCTATCAATGCATTTTCTCCGTTAAAAATTCAATGGAACATCTTGGTGTTTCAATTTCAAAGTTTGTCATGACAAAAACCTCAAAACGAAACTTTTTCAAATTGAAACCTATTTTTTCCAACAACTTCTATGAAAAGTAGCGTATTCTTCATACTCGATTTCAAATGTATTGCTCATACTGTGGGTAATATTATTTCTCACGGCACTTTGCTCACTCCTCGCTTGGTAGACTTGGGCTTTTGAGTCGTTTTTATGGAAACGCAATAAATTAGCACATACTGTCAACGAAGGCCATTTTGATTTGAATCAAGTCCATTACTTGAATTAATGAAATTTGTGCAGTTGTATGAAAAGGGTAGTGTGCAACATGTGAAGAACGTCCTTTTCCCGCTCGTGTGTTTCCACACTCGCGAGAAAAGTTGGACTTTCCCAACTTGTTGCACAATATACTATTCAATGATCAGGTGAAATCTACGTCACATCTACACAAAGAGTGTAGAAAAGTAATACATACTACTCTTAAATGCTTATTTACCTAGATATAAGGCAAAATCTCATTTTCTTTTAAAGAATGGTCTGATTCTCGTTTATATTATTGAAGTTTCATTCATTCTTGAAAAGTCATGGTGAAAAAAGTAATAATTATATGAAATATATTTCAAATCTTGAGTTCCACATGGCCCCTGTTTTCTTTGTGTGAAGGGATGGCATTTTGGGAATGATGCAATCGAAAAAATTTAGAATAAAGCCGACCTGAAGACAGGAGTTTTCAAGAACTAGTTCGATCATGCTCCAATCCCGCCCCTGGACATCAAACCACTCTACATACATCGGATCAAACTCACCTGTCCTCACGTCAGTGCTGTCCTCATTCTTGTTGATATTTTGCTTGAGTTGCATCCAGGTGAATCACTATTACCTTCACATCTACATGGTTCACTTAATGAGATCTTCAATCACTTAATATTAGGATTTTTTTTCAATATTCCGCTTGAACATGAAATTCCGTACGAAGCTTCAAATTATTATTATTTGTATACACGCATGATATTAAGCCAAAATAATTATTATTTTAATCGGAGTAGTTGCTGCTCTATAAGCCTTTTGGGAACTGCGACCACATAGATCTTTTGTTCCTAGCTCTACCCATTCGAACAATGGGAGGACCTCAGAACTGTAAAAGGATACTTAGGGGCCTTGGCTGTTGCCTAGTGAGTAACCAGGACTGACTTTTTCATGAGCGGTTTTTAAGCCAATAAAACCCGGAAATTTGGACCTCATGTATTCAGCTGTTTCTATGTCCTTTCCACAGAGCCTACAAATCATACCTGCTGACTTTTTCATGCGGTACATACTCTTATTTGCCTGTCAGCAGTCTCCTCTTCACCCAAATCTCAGTTCATGGCAGCTTAAACAACTTTCAGATATTGGTCGGTGAAATCACTTGAATTTTTTTCTCTGAGCAAGACTAGGAGTGTTCTCCAGAGAGTTATTTTTTGTCCAACCCCCGTTGTTGGACCCTTGCCTTATATTGGTCTTTTCCAAGCCCACAGAAAAGATCAGGACAAATAGGTGTTAACCTTGATGCTCTGATCCGTAAATTCATCTGTTATTTAATTTCCTTTAATACCACAAGCTGGATAAGATGTCTGTGGATATTAATTTTCTTAAATTCATATATATTGCTGAATTTTCTTTGCTTCTGCTTGAGCTACCAACTTTTAAAGGAGGAGATTACATAAATTATCGAATCAAAACATTTCAGCAGTACCTTTGTACCAACACTACCAACTACATTCAAAATGCTATAATAACTTCTTGCAGAGAATTCACAATGAACAAATATTCTGCATTTGACACCGTCATACTTCTTTCTCTGGAACCATTTGGAAGCACAGGTCTACAAGATTAATTCTCGAAACTTTGAAGCAAAAATTATTCGAGTTCTTGGTGGAGTCGCAACTATGCCAGAATGTGATTCAAAATGTTGAAAATTATGATGTGAATCTTATTTGGTGAGAAATTTCACAGTAAAAACGGCAAATATTTTATGGAGTTCTTTATTTCAAAAATAAATAAGAACTCTTACATTTTAAATTTCATGTCTTTTGATTATACTCAAAACTCAATTTGAAAGGCTCTGTGTCAGTGACGTACCCAAGGAGGAGGATAAGATGAATATATTGCTCAATAATTTAATCCTGTAATCGAATCCACTTATTCCTCAACCAGCAATGAGGCCTATTCATAGAAAGTTGCCTATTTTCAAACATGAAATTATTGATGAACCTGCAGAAAACGACCTAGACGATTATTTTGTTATATAAAAGTACCTATATCTGAATAAAAAATTTTTCTATTTTAGTTTACAACCTTTGGGGGATCCCAAGGCTTCTGTCTGTGTACACCACTGCTCTGTATAATCATCGAATTTCAAATCACAGAGCCTCTATTGCGGATATTCAAAATTAGAATTATCAACAATTACGAGAATTATATTCATCATTCCTCATTTTCCTGTCATCCAATAACACACCAGAAGCAAATTCTTTCCGTGCAATGCGTTGGAAAACAAGAGAGCGATATACATACTCCCCAACACGAATCACAGACCCATAACTCAACCGTGAATCTGATTTCCGCAGCAAACAGCCCTATTGTCCCTGCATAACCCAGGGGAGCAAATATAACTCACCTATAATCATCTGTGTTACGTCTTGCTGTACGGACCCGCATTATTCCATCGATTAACTAGACCATTAGATGATTTCTGCATAACCGAAACACTGTCGGCGTAGCTATCGGTGATGTTCGATCTCAATTTCGAATGAGCAATCTATAATACCCATTATACATTGGGTTATAATACAGTAACTACAATTTAACTCCCCCTGAACTCTAGTAACGAAGACTTAAAAACAAAATTTCAAAGAAAAAGCAACTTCTGTTTGGTACGTTGAAAAAAGTTTGCAGACATCTAAGCAGATCATATGACTGATAAATATTGATAAGACTTTTAAAGCTGAAAATATGCAGTCATTTCGAACTCCCAAAGAGAATTATTAGACTATGTTTTTGTTTTTTCACGTGGTCTTCTTTTCATTTTCTCAAAATGAATTTTCCAAATATTTTGATGAATTTTTTATATGGCTTATCATTTATTGATATTACTAGTTGATGTGTAGTTGAGTTGAGTAATATTATTCTTTCGAAATTGTATGCGTGAACAGTTACAGTGACTTAATTAAACACAGTGGCTTCAATTCGTTCAAATTGAGCCTTAAAATGGCGAATGGGGACATAGAACCATAAAAAAATTGACTGAACTGAACTGACACACGTCAAAATGTAGGCTTGGTTAATCGATCGTCTAGAGGTATGATTCGATTACCTGGCCTTTCGTCTTTTTCTCCGTAACTTTGTTGGATTTGTAATAATTAAACTCTTCAATTATTTACATCTATTTACAAAGCCACAATTATACAATACAAACTCAATATTGAGAATATCTTAATTACGTCTTAATTACAAGTTTCTCACTACGGTACTGAATTTCGTCTTCAACTCTAGTTTTAATTACTCGAAACGTCTTCGTTTATCACGTCTTCGTCGTACTTCAAGATTTCGGTCGTCTCGTCTTTGATTTGTTCGCGACTCGTCTTAATCTAGTCCGCGAACCGTCTTTTATTATTATTATTATTATTATTATTATTGTTACAATAAGAGTAGAGGTACAAATACCTATAAACTCAAACTTAAAAAAAAAATAACATTCGGAAACTAAATATAACTCAAATCAAAAATTATGGTTTACAATGACAAAAAAATTAGGACGTATTATTCTCGAGGTTGGGTAATCCATCGGTCATATCCATTCTTGAAGGCGTTGGTGGAGGCTGCATCTACAAGATCACTCGGTAGACTGTTCCATAAGTGGAACACCCTATTTGTGAGGAACTGCTGTCTCTGAGGCGTGCGGAACTGTTCTCTCCTAAGCTTAAGTGAATGGCCCCTGAGGTGATTGTAGTTTCTGGAAAACAAGCGACGGATATCGTCGCCAAAATGATTGCGAAGGGCTTTGAAGGTAAAAATGATATCGCCTCTTGTTCTCCTGTCTTCAAAGTTTGGCAAACTGAAGAGTTGCAGTCTTTCCTCATAAGAGGGTCTAATGGGTCCATAAGGAAATCGAGTTACCCACCGTTGAACCGACTCCAGAAGAGCTGCGTCTGCTCGAGATGAAGGCCACCACGCTGGTCCTGCATATTCCAGAATAGGTCGCACATAATATTTTATCAGTTTGCTGAGCGTAGCATTGTTACAGTCGTTAAAGGATTTTGACAGAATGAAAGCAGTCTGCTTTGCCTTGCTAGTAATATGCGCAATATGTTTGGACCACGAAAGGTCGGTCGTGACAGTCACGCCAAGGTCACACTGATGCAAAACAGAAGGAAGGGTTTTACCATCAAGACGGTAGTGAAAAGATGGGTTTGTTTTGCCAATGTGTAGAACTGAGCACTTATCAACATTCAAAGGCAACAACCAATCAGAACACCACTGAACCAACCGGTCTAAATCCTCCTGAAGAGTGCTATACGATGAAAGAGGGTTGTTGTACAACTTCGTGTCATCCGCGAAGAGGAGGCAAGGGGATTTTAAAATACATGGCAGATCGGATGTGTACAGGAGAAAGAGAATGGGCCCAAGAACCGATCCCTGCGGCACGCCTGACCCAACTGTTCTGTTGGATGAAGATAAAGCATCACCCACTTTCACACGAAATGTTCTGTTGGACAAAAAAGCTGAAATCCAGCTCAGGAGATTTCCACGAACGCCGAGATGATCCAACTTCGAAATGAGACGCCTGTGTGGAACCCGGTCAAAGGCTTTAGAAAAGTCAAGATACAAAACGTCCACCGGAATGCCGCGGTCGTACGACTCAGTCCAAGCAGACAGACCTGTTAGAAGATTAGTAAGAGTGGAGCGGCCGGGAATAAAGCCGTGTTGCTCCCGCGGTATGATAGAGTGTTCCATAGCAAATTTGATAAGTTGGTCACAGATTATGCGTTCTAGAACTTTGGCGACTGATGAGACTAGACTTATTGGACGATAGTTCAGTGGTGAGAGCTTATCACCCTTCTTGAAAATTGGCGTAACCGTGGCAGACAGCCAGTCACATGGAAGACAAGAGTCTCGGAATGACTTGGAGAATATGGTGGATAAAGGCACCGCCATAGCCTTAGCACAATATTTAAGTAAACGTGAGGTAATACCATCACGTCCGGGAGAGGTATCAACTTTTAGTTCCAAGAGGTATTTCTCAACGGTTTCTTCATCAATCCAAACATGTGACATCCCAGGAATAGACCGTTCTGTTTGACAAGTCGGGATAGGTCCAGGTGGCTCTGAGGTGAAAGCTGAAGAGAAGACATCAGCGAGTACATCCGCCGACTCCACAGGACTCCCACACATGTTACCATCAAGCCTTCTAACAATCGGTGCCCCAACCTTAGAATTGAGGAAGGATCTTACGTATTTAAACATCCGTTTAGGGTTCCTGGACGAGACCAAATTATTCTCAAATGCTGCCTTGGATGACTTGATTTCCTTACTGACGAAGTTGGAAAGGTTACGATGATTTATGTAGTCCGAATCAGCTCTGGTTCTCAAGAATCTCTGCCAGAGAGATTTCTTTCTTCTCACTAGTGCCAAAATACGATCATCAATCCAGGGTCTCAAAGGATTAAATTTAACCTGTTTTGTATACGTATTGGCTGCAATAGCAGTCTCAACAATTGAGAGAAAGGTAGACCATATAGCATTCATCTGATCGTCTGCAAGGATCAAGCTCCAGTTCTTCGATGACAGTTCCGCAGCAATGCCGTCATAGTTCACTTTCCTTATGGTTTTGAATTGATTATTTTGGGAAGTGGGAGCCTGTAACTGGATTTCAGTGGCCAAAGTTAAATGGTCAGATTTTCCGAATGGTGCTAAATATTTGATCTCTGATACAGTGTCTGGGTCTGATGTGAAAAATAAATCTAATGTGGATGGATTTTGTCCGAGGCGATATCTGGTGGGGTTCTCCACCAACTGCTGAAGTGCTGAGTTAGAAACTATTTCTGCATAAGGAAAGGACGGGGAATTCACTGAAGGCAACTGAACTATGGGCCAGGTAATATAAGGGCAGTTGAAGTCTCCTGTAATCAACATGTTATTGTAATCTAAAGATGACTGCCGCATGAACTGAGCACAGCTCCAATCAGCAGAGCTGGGGCGAGGTCGGTAAATACAACCTACAAGCAAGGAAAAGCAAGGTTTAGTTATTTTTAGGAAAAGGTTGTCTATACCCGTCCAATTATGATGAATTACATCAACTCCAAAGGAAGAGGATATGTGTGAACTCACATAGATGCAAACACCCCGATAACCAAGACAGTCTAAGTTATCGTCGCGAAAGAGCCCATAGCCAGGGATGTCAAATATTGAATTTGGTATGGAAGGTTGCAGCCAAGTTTCAGAAACAAACATCAAGACTGGCTTATGTAGTTGGACATAAGAGAGTAGTTCTGGAAATTTTGAAGAAAGTGATTGTATGTTAGTATATAAAATGGGCCAGCTATTGAGAGGTGTTAGTTTTTTGAATCTTCATTCTTCCTTCCAGGTGGTAGTGATACAACAGTTGGAGTTCCCTTGATATATTTGATAGTAATATCAGTATCCCCCAAATCCTGTCTTCTCTTGAGCTCCTCGCGGGCAGCATTCAGCGTAGAAATCTGTGCTCTAGTTTTATCATCCTGTATTCTTATGTTGTGGTATTTCTGGTTGCCTTGTAGGGAAGTTTTGTTTCTCAGTATAGTTGAAGCTATTTCAGGGTTGGAAAAAGTAAGTTTGGTCCAGCGAGGTTTTCTTTTGTCCTTTGACTGAATTCTCATGGTATTTGTTAGATATCGACTTGAGTTGGCAGAAATAAGGTCAACAATTTCACCAACGACAGGCAGATCATTATTATCCTCTCTTTCGGGCAGATTGGTGATGATAAGATTGAATGACTTCTTCACCCTATCCAAGATCTCAGGCAAATCGTCAGCCGGAACATCTTTTCGGGTAAGAGAAAGTGTTGACTCCACATTTTCCATCTTTTCAGCAATTGATGTTATGTTGTTAGAGAGGGACGTGTGAGCGTCCTGGAGACACGATATGTCCGACTTACATGCCTGAATAGAGGATTCGTGAGCCGCCAAAGTACTAGAATGTTCGTTCAATGTCGCCGTACAGATATCCAGCTTAGTGAAAAGATCATCTACTCGTTTTCCGACTCTCTCCAGACCAGCGTTCATAGCTCGCATCTGCTCCATGAGAGCATTGAAATGAACGATCGTAATAGGATCGTTTGTAGCGGAAACTGAGGGAGAAGATGGGGATGTTGATCGTGCATCAGTGGAAGTGGAACCGCTACGAAGCAAACGGCCGGAGGTGGTGCAAGAGGGACACACCCATTTGGCATTGGTCTCGCTCAAATACTCCTGATCTTTCTTCGCGACGTTGACACAAACGGGGTGAAAATTTCCCCTGCACTTATAACAGCTGATGGGAGAAGAACCGGCTGGAATCGGTTTAGTACATTTGGAGCAACTATTCGGCATTGTTTTTAATGTCTTAAAATAAAGGTTCAAAGGAAAACAAAAACAACAAGCTTCACTTCCTTGGGCCCGTAAGGAAGACTCACACAGATCGGGAAGGCCACGGATGGGTAAAATAATTATGGGAGAAGGAGCCTTACATTCATAGAACCAAGTGAAAAGAAAAAGGAAAATTAATATTCATTTGAATAAAAAATAAAAAAAAATAAATTGAACAATCACCGGGAGTCTGAGCCACAGTGTTGCTGACGCCGCCACTGGAGGTGACTGGCGAGCGCTAAGCCGGTTTCGGGATGTTGCTTCTGGACAGCGGTATGGGTCAAGGTCACGCAGTCGAAGTAATGTAAATAAAACAAACTAAATCAGCCGAAAATCGAACTAATTTTCAAAACTAGAGTTCGGGTGTAACTAATTGATGAAATGTAAACAGACTACTCACTCTGTACAATATTTACAGTCTGAAAATGTTGGCTTTTTAGGCAATAATAATACAATATATTCGGAGCACCACAAGAACGTCTATATTTCACGAATGTTGAATACACGTCTCACGTCTTAAGTTGACCGACCGAACTTGACTCGACTTCGGCTTAAGTTAAACTGTCCTCTCTGTACCCGTCTTCGGTTTAATTTGAACTGTGCTCTCTGCCGATTGGAACTACCCTCTCTCGAATATGGACCTCCCATCTCTCGGTTTGACCACACCCTTAGGGGAAGGTACCATCCCCTAGTCCAATAAGAGCTTTTGCCGTACCGCCCCCAAAGATCTTCGTGAATTCCTGGAAATCGAATATTCTGTAGGATTTCACGTATACCTACTTATGCGTTTCGTCCCTGGCACACACACCGGACTCATCAGTGTGACTTTGGTATAATTGTGTGTGCCGTGTCACAGACACGTGGGCTTCATGAGAAGCCGCCACAATTCTAGAAGGACTAGAACCTGATAAACAGATGTAACACATCTGGTACAACCGTCTTGTTCTGGAACTTTCCCAACCCCAGTAAATCTCTTAAGTTTTACAACCGACATGACACATTCTTCTACACCCCGAAGAATTACACATCCTTTTTACATTATATGTATGATACAATAACAATTCGTTCCCTGTAAATCAATTGAAACTGTCATTCCCTCGACACTAAAAGAAAGTAATAGGTCTCCAAGCATCCGGTTGACCATCGCAATTATTTACAGGGAACAATAATTGGATCCTACAAAAATAAACATTATTGGGCCTAATAGTGTTTGATTGTTTATAGAACAAATTTATTCAACTGAAGAATACTACAGTGACTTATTAATTATTACATTATTATTATTATTGTAATTACATTTTGAATAAATCCTAAATATCAGATAAACGAAGAATGGAAACAAAAACCTGCCATATTTAGGCTCAGCAAATCAAATACGAGACCACTTGTGTCGCCACTGTGGTTTATTAAGTCACTGTATGAAAAGTATACTGCCAGCGCCAGTAGAAAACATGAAAAGCGAAGCGTTTTGAGACTTATTCATTGTAGGCGCAACATGTCTAACAAAAAAGATTCCTGACTAGGCTATCCAAGAGGAAAAAAATCAGGGCATGCCATTTGACTTGTTGAGATAATTTTTCAAAAATTGTTGTGGTTTTCGAACCATCTATGCAGTGATCTGTGAATTTGCAGGAGACTTGAAAACTCTTTGGGAATTTAAAAAATAAATATCATCAATAGATATCATCTCTAGTTTGAGACATTATAACTATACAATTTTTGGAAAAAAGTGGCCTACGTCAAAAGGAATACAGATAAATGGGCTGGCTATTTCGAAACAAAAATTTCTTGAAGATTTGGAGTATGCTATGAAAGTTCGGCATCCTCATTCAAAAAACAGGGTGGTATCGTGTTTCACCACTTTCGGACCAGCCTTCTCCTTCTTATTGCACCTTCCCCTTCCGAAGGTCGGCGATCTAAATGGCAATCGTATTCCTAGAAACAGCAGCGCGAAAGAGCTTCGCTGATGAACGGCAAAAATATCCGCTGAGATCCTTCAGCACACTAGTTGAACGCCTTTCCACCTATCTTTTACCTTGAATTTCACCCTCTATGATGAGTGAAAGTAATTCATATCTTTCGCCTCTCATTACATGGCCCAAATCTTCCTCTCCTTGATGGTGTTGTAGCTCTTTGTGTTTACCCATACGTTGAAGTACTTCTTTGTTGGTAGCCTTTTACGTCCATAAAACTCGAAACATTCTTTAGTACACATACATCTCGGACCAACATGTAGAGTTAAAATAATTTAAGTTTATGTGCTGAGTATGCGATTCCGTCAAAATTTGAATCATTCATCTAACCCAAAATTTCCAAGAGTTATCAACCAATCGAGCACTATCGACGCATTCTGTATATAAATAGAACAACAATTTCTAGCTTCGTGCAAAATTTCGTATTCATAGCTCCATCAGAAAAATAGAAAATTCAAGAAGCATATCGAAAATCAGGAAAGCAGTGACGGTAAGCCATAAGCCTTTGAGCAACTGTTCATTCATGCTCCAATTACACCCTTGAATAATATAACTATAATATAACTTTATTCAGAATAAATAAACAATAATATGGTTACAAAGAAGAAATGGCTACATTTTGGATATGAATAAAGTGGTTTTGAGATAAGTGCAAAGCACTTGTTTCCCATATACCATGAATATACCTATAGAGAGTTATGTGGTCTTCCAAGCAGTAATTTTCAGAGGCTCAAGCCTTGAAATCAGTGCTTTGTTCAATTTTCATTTTACGACGTGAAAAACAATATTTCAAAAATATAAAATTGAGAATATTCCAATCAAAAAGAGGTTCACTATAGCCAGTAGATTTAAGATATTCCCAAATAAACGACCAATCTCATTGCCAGTCGATTAAAGATATTTCAAAATAAACGACCAACCAATTGCTTCAAGGATGAAAGGAATGACGAGCGTTTCAAAAGAGGAATAAGAAGACAGGTTCGCAAAAACTATCGACTTTCTTCAATGCTCGTCTCGAATTTTATGATCTTATCTCGCGAAACTCCACTGAAGTATAGATTAGTTCCGATATAAAACATCAGAGGGACCCAGTGCTTTATTTCGTGGCTTCATAATTGAATTCGCAATGACGTATCCTCGAACTCAATTTAACTCGGCGATAGAAACAGCGGCAATAAGAATGATTGGGAAATAAAACTGTCGCATTCTGATCATGAAATATGGTACGTCTGCTGGAAGTTTCCCGTGTGATACGAAATTTCATAGCTTACCAACAAATTTATTTCGTGCAACGAGTTTGGACTTGTCAACTTCGCCATTCAACTTTCCCTAATCGAAACTAATGCGATCGTAAGATGGATCGCTTTAGTTTTGATCCCACAGTCATTATTTCTCGGATTTGGAGACGAAGTTCTGCGAGGTGTATTAAATTACGGCGAGCTATGTAAATGAGAAGAAATGTACTCTAAATATTCCCGGAACATTAACAGTATGTGACGCCAGGGCATAAACTCCTTAATCTTGAGTCGTTGCGGACCTGCACAAGTAATGTTAGCTTACATCTAGTCTATTCAAGAGACGCCAGCGAGAAGTAGGTCTAACGACGAAGAAGAATAATTCTCCTAAGTGGTTTTAGACGAGGTGGTATTCAACGTTTTTGTATCGAATTCCCTCATCTGAGATCTGACATTCATAATGCAGGAACTATTAAGAGTAGAGCAGTGTACCAGGGGAAATATTCTTTGGGGCTAGAGTCTAGCCGCTAGACGAACTTCATGAAGATGTGATAATAAATGGATTTACACAGCTTTATTCTCCTGACATGTCTACATACGATATATTATATCTGCTATCTTATTATCTGAACTTCGCTGGAAAATAAGGTACCTAGATTGTGACTTATTCAGATAATTCTCTCCATTTCAAAAGTTCGTCACATAATTTTACTTTCGGTAGTTATGAAACCAGGAATGGTGGAATATCTTTTTGAAAAAAGTATAATCAGTCTATAGATACTATTTTCGTGACTGCTGAAGGTAATGATTATGTAGGAATGTATATTCACATCTTCAAAAAATTTTCCTGCGTCTGGTGGAGGAGAAGTTTAATAAAATTCATCATTCTCTTCGTTAATTCATGCGCCTGTGAACTGACTCCAGAACAAAACATATAAGATGTGGATCATAGGCGTAAAATTTTGCTTCAGCCATTTTTTTCCGGGATTCTTGGCTTTATTGTAAAAAAAAACTGGTAATACTTTTATGATTCAAAGTATTAATTGTCCATTGCTGGCCACTACTTTTTCCCATCTTTCCGGCAGCGTACAAATCCCGCGTTGAAAAAACTTTTCCAATTTTTACTTTTTTATGAGACACTAAGTGCTGGTCAGCCAGGCCGTGTGTCATTGATCGAAACAAGTGATAGTTCGAGGGAGCATCGTCTAATACGGCGGGTGAATTAAAACTTCACATTCCAACGTTTCCAAGTATGTCTTGACCACTTTCGCAAGATGATGTCGAGCATTCTCATGCTGTAAAATCACTTCATCATGTCTCCCGTTGTATAGCGTCCGTTTGTCTTTCAATACACCCCTCAAACGCATTAATTGTATTCGATAACGATCGCCTGTGATTGTTTCAGTCTTTTTTAACAAATCATAGTACACTACGCCGAGCTGGTCCCACCAAATACTGAGCATGACCTTGAAACCATGTTTATTTGATTTTGCCGTCGGCGTGAAAACATTTCCGGGACCGCCCATGATTTTCAGCACGTGGGATTTTCGTAATGAACTCATTTCTTGCCTCCTGTTGAATGCGATGCAGAAATCCCTTCCGTCTTTGCCTTGCAAACAGCTGTTCACAAGCAAACAAATGCCGTTCAACGTCTTTCGGCTTTAACTCGTACTGTATCCTTTCTGTTTCTGAATCATCTCCATGGCTCTCAGGCGTTTTGAAATGGCTTATTGTGTTACTCCTAATAATCCTGCCAATTCTTGTTGCGTTTGACATGAGTATTGATCAAGAAATGCCTCCAATTCTGCATCTTCGAAAACCTTCTCTCTTCCACCATCATTCTGTTCTTCGACGTCAAAATCACCGTTCTTGAAGCGTTTCCGCTAAAAGCGGCCTCACCATAGGTTTTTGAGAGCATTCCATGAGCATCAGCCGCAGATTTCTACATATCAAAGTAGAAAATTAAGACCTGCCGCAAATGACGGGAATTTAGCTCGTAAGCTGACATGTTTAATCGAATATTTCCCTCCTGTCGAAAATTCTATGTATCTGGAGAACAATTATCGAAAATTACAGCGATAATTGCATTGTAGGAAGCGAAACTGCACTGTGATAATTGTTCTGTTCATAGATGCTTAGTTTCTATGCATCTTACACAGTTCGAATCTATGGCAATTCCATTCTAAATCAGTTTGACAGGTAATGTAACAGTTTATTCGGGAAATATTCCTCCGAATTACACTCGTGCATCAAAATTACCGGATAATTTCGCATTCCAGCGTGTTTTCTTTGAAAAACTGCATTCGGTCATTTTCATTTTTGGAGAAAGAGCCCTCCACCTTCGGTGTCGGGCTCTTTCTCCAAAAATGAAAATGAACTCATGCAGTTTTTATGACAACACGCTGTCATGCAAAATTATCGGTAATTTTGATGCACTTGTGATGCACTTTTGACGTTACGTTGTGTTGAGAGGACGTGTTCTGATAGTGCTCCTTCATTTTGAGTTTCATTTGTTTGTGCTTTTGAAAATAATTTTTTTCTACACCTGCACCGAGGTAACAGCTCTCCTTGAGCTGGTTTTATGTTTTTTTTTCGACTTTTGTCTATTTTTCTTGCTGATATTGCAGTTCGGTTTTCTTTGTTTATGTTTATGTCTGTTTTTCCTCAAGTGTCAACTGTTGCGAACCGGTTGGATTGCTAACGTTTGCGGCAACTGGTGATCACGTTGACGTCTGTGGGGGTTCCATTCGGCTGATTCGGCAGCTTTGATCTTATTTTTTTATAGAACTTATCCTTTATTTCACTTATTCCTACTACCGTGGCCCTCCCATTTCTGTGTAAGTCTTTCTTACGGGTCCAAGAAAGTGAATAGTATTTTATTGTTTCCATTCCATTACTTTTAGGCCGCTAAATCTCAACGTCGTCCACCTCTTTATTGTTTCTCCGGCGCACCAAATTTCTTGCTCATTGCACGGACGCAAGGCGATTACATCCTAAAGTTCTCCACACACGTCAGGTTTCTCATCGTATTGAATAAATTAATAAACGTACCATACAAACAACCATGGCAACTTTGGATGAATTTTACAGCGAACTAAATAAATTGACTAAAAATAAGTTAATCGAAATAATTTTTCATAGGGGATTACCCGATGGTGTGACTATTTGTGAAAAGGTTAAAAACCATATTGTAGATTCGACAGGAGATGGTTCTCTTGATGCAACCGGGAAAATCCCTCATCCTATCCTCGAAAATAACATTCATTATGTTAAACTAAAAAGTGATATGGAAGTAGTAAAAGTAAAGTTGGAATCCGCGAATCAACATGTGAGTAGTTTACAGGAAATAATCATCCATCAAAAGAGTATTATTGAACTTCAGAAATCAATAATGGATGTGAATAAAAATGATAAGGCAATAAATTTGAACGCCCTTGCCAATAATCCAAAAATTTCATCAAGTAAGACTTCTAAATCTATGAATGTCGATATTGTTAATATTTCATCAAGTAAGACCTCTAAGCCCGCAGATGTTAGTCGCCAAAAGGAGGAACTGGCACGCACATCATCCGAGTCGCAGGGAGAGGGAAATACCCATAGGAAACACATTATAAAAGGTACCGAATCAACATCAACATTTGAGGGTGCCAAAAGGATGGCATGGATCTACGTTGGAAGAGCAAGCCTCGAAACAACGGAAGATACAGTTCTCAAGCATCTTGAAAATAAATTTCCTAATAAAAGATTTTCTGTCGAGAAATTACCGCAGAAAGAAACTGCGAAAAGTCGAGCATTTAAGGTTGGCGCCAATATGGAGATGATTGAACAATTATATAGGGGCGAAAATTGGCCGAGGGATACTACTGTCAGGCGTTTTCGGTTTTTTCGGCCACAAGGGAGAACAGATTAATGAAAGTAGCAAAACACAAGGTAAAATTTCAAAATTTATTATCGCAAATTTGAATGTACAGTCTATAAATAATAAAATTGACATGTTTTCTGCATATCTAAGCGAGAGAAATGTCAGTGTTTGCTGTGTAACGGAACATTGGGCTTCTGACGATATTCTTCAGCGAATAAACTTACCAAACTACATTGTTGCAGAGAGTTTTTCTAGAGAGGCAGGTAAATATGGTGGAGTTGCCATTATCCTAAAAGAAAAAATTCAATTTGAGAAAATACCGTCACTAAAATTGCTTTCTAAGGAGGGCCATGCAGAAGTGTCTGGAGTTCGAGTGACTGACAGGAATTTGATCGTTATTGGAATTTATAGGCCGCCAAGAGGAAATTTCGAATGTTTCCTCTCTATACTCAACGAGAGCTTAAACCAGGTACAGAGTACAGATCATAGTCCTGTTTGTGTTTTGGGAGACTTCAATGTAGATTTCCTCAAGGAGAGTAAAGATAGAAGGGAACTAATAGAGTTACTTCGTTCATATGGTCTCAGTGTTGTTTTTGATGAGCCAAGTCGAGTTACATCTAGTTCACGCACATGTATTGATAATATTGTCACCAATTTCGAAGATTCAACTTACCGTTTTGAAGTTACTGAGCCATATCTCTCTGACCATATGGCTCAGGAGATTGTGCTGGATCACGTGGAACCTGAAAGGGTAGAAAGAGTTGTAGTGAAACATGTAATATCTGATGAGAATGTTGAAAAATTCTGTGAATGCCTGAGTAACATTGTCTGGGGAAATCTGAAAAACGAAGATGCTGAAAAATACTATGAAAACTTTCATGACGAATTTCAGCGCAATTTTGATATGTGTTTTCCCAAAGTTACCATCCAAAGTGGCCACAGTCCTAGTCGTCCCCGTACCAAATCAGACCTTGACGGTCTCAAGAGGGCAGTTGATGCCGCCCAGACGATACATCAAGTAAAAAAGGATAAACCTTCTTACGAACTACTGTCTATTCTCAAACAGGCCCTTCGTAACAGCTATGGGAACGCCAAAAAGATTAGGAGTGCTAGGTTTGTAGAGGCTGCAGAGAATAAATCGAAGGCAATCTGGGAGCTAATTAGACGGAATACCGGTAAATCTAGGCAGAATGTTGAAAATAAGAGTTCTTTGACCAGTGATGAAATGAATGACTTTTTTGCGGGGGTTGGTGAAACAGTTTCTGCCCAATGTGCATCTTCAGAGGAGGAGGCAAGGCGATTACTCAAATTTCATAGAGTGAGTTCACCAACATATAAATCCTTGTTTTTGAGACCTGTATCACTGGAGGAGTTGACGAAAATCGTTTTGAATTTCAAGAATAAACAATCTTCAGATATATATGGGATGAACGTTAAAATATTGAAGAGGGTATTTCCCATTGTTTCATCCACTCTTTGCGAGATTTTTAATATGTGTATTGTTCAGGGTGTATTTCCTCGAAGATTGAAGGTGGCCAGGGTAGTCCCAATTTACAAAAAAGAAAACATAAATGACTGTAACAATTATCGGCCGATCTCCATTTTACCGGCCATGTCGAAGATATTGGAGGAGGTATTGAAGAGTCGATTGCTTGCGTTTCTTGACAAACAGGGGGCAATCAGTGATTCACAACATGGATTTAGACCTGGAAGATCTACTGCTACAGCATTGATTGAGCTTGTGGTGGGAATTTCGGAGGCTCTGGATGGAAAACAAATATCTGAAGTGATGGCCTTGGATCTCAGCAAGGCCTTCGATTGTGTTGTGCGAGAGATATTGTTGGTGAAATTGGAATACTATGGAGTGAGAGGGATGGCTCTTGGAATGTTCAATTCTTATCTGACAGACAGGAGTCAAATTGTTACATGGAAAAATGGTATTTCAGATGAGAGAAGTGTTAATATGGGTGTACCACAAGGCTCCATTCTGGGGCCTCTTCTTTTCGTGATATACATTAACGACTTACCAGCGAATGTTTCCTCTGGTGCTATTTCTCTATACGCCGACGATACCAGCATTTTAAATTTCGCACCAAACCGTGATGTCTTGAGGGAGCAGTCGGAAGCGTCTTTGCGATCGGCGGAGAACTGGTTTGACGTCAATGGACTGAGAGTGAACATGGCAAAGACACAAAAGCTGAAGTTTGTATTGGGTGACAACGAAGCGGGATCTTTGAATCTGTTGGGGATAACTTTTCAGGATAACCTAAGCTGGAATGGCCACATAACAACTTTGACCGGTAAATTATCAACAGCTCTGTTTACTGTTAGACGTATGAAGGAGATCAGCACAGGAAGCATCTGCAAGACAACTTACTATGCCAATTTTCATTCAATTGCGACTTACGGCATTATATTATGGGGACATAGTCCTGGACTGAGTAGAATTCTTCTGAAACAAAAGGAAGCTCTTAGAATTTTATGTGGCATATCTAAGATAACAAGTTGTCGAGAATATTTTAAGAGAGAAAGAATACTTACCGTAACGTCTGTATATATATTGGAGTGTCTGAAATACGTCCATGGCAATAGAGAAAAATTCTTGAGAAATGGCGATTGTCACCCATACAACACACGAAAGAGGAATGATTTGGTGGTAGAATATCATCGACTGAAAACAACGCAAGTCGCAGTTAATTTCTGGTGTTTAAGATTTTACAATAGCATTCCGGACAATCTGAAGAACTTACCTCATGGAAGTTTCACCCGAAAAGTTAGGAACCTCTTGTTGGAGAAAACGATATATTATGTTAATGAATTTTTTGACTGGGTAATATAATATAATTGTAAATTCCTTTTAGATTTTAAAGTGTTAGTTATCTTGTATAGATTTTAGATTTGTTTGTTATATACTTGTATTTACGTTCTTATTGACGAGCCATGTAATTACAATTTTTTTGATGGCAATAAATATTATTATTATTATTATTAATTGCTTACGAGAATAACTTCATGATGCAGACACAAATCGACTAATATTTCGATGGCGTTTAAAAATAGCTAAGCTCATTGCATGACATCTACGATCTATTCATTTCAACTACCAATTACCGCTACAGTCAACTTTTGCAAAACGTCGGAAGCAAAGTTGTACACTTTGCACTTTACACTATTTCGATATAATTATATGATGTAGTTTTTATAGATGGGGATAGGCCTCTAGTAAGTATTGGATCGATTTGTGGATCGCTTCAAAAGATGACCAGTTCTTCAACGCGGGATTCGTATGAATTAAATCGAGGATAGCTTGAAAAGATGTCCAGTTTTCTCAACGCGGGATTGGTACGCTGCCCGAAAGATGGGAAAAAGTTGGTGCCAGCGATGGACAATACGTTGAATCATAGATGTTTGACAATAAAGCCTCGAATTTCGTAAAAAAAAACGGCAGAAGTGAAGTTGTACGTGATGTGATACTATTCGAGAATTTCCATTAATTCGCCAATGTCAGGATGAGATGGCGATAAAAAATACAATTTTCTACTTTTCAAATATATTTGCTGGAATCGAAAATTATATCCCATAGACACCGAAATCCTGAATATTACTCTTCGACCAATACAAACTATGAAAAAAGATATGAGCGATGCTTAATCAATTATAACACTGGACTACCTTTTTTCCTTTTTTCCCTTCTTTCAGCTCTTTGCATCGAGCATTAACACTCTGATAGCTAGAAGCGGAGGGAAATCAATGTGCAGTGATCTAGTTGAATATTTGATTATTATCCCTGGCATATGTTTGTTATATAGTATGATGTTCTGGTCGGATGCCTTCAGCATATTCGCAGGGACCAATCCATTGTGATGCCCGTCAGCAAATTATCCTCCATATTTGTATAGATCAAGTCAATGTTGTAATCGTCTTTTCAAGTTTCGCATCAATGAGTTCATTGATATCGAGTATCATGTCGGAGTTCATTTTGGTTTTCCAATTAAAGCGACAATGAAATTCAGTTTCCAACGAAAGAAGCTTATTTCAATAAATTTCTTGGGGGTATTTCATTAAATGGAGGAATATAATTTTCTTCAAGCTCTTTATTTCCGTGTCCTGCAAAAGATGATTATTGCTGTTAGCGTCGCTCAGTATTATAAACAGAATTTACTGCCATGAACTCCATAACCTCACTAAACTGCTTAGAGATTGGAAAGTTGAACTTATGCGGATGCATTTTAAGGTTCTCATAATTTTTTTCACTTTCTAGCTTTGAAATAGCACCACCATTCACTAACCTCTCTTCGATCAGGCTTATATTTAATTTTTTCTTGGTGGATAAATTTCACTTGTGATTTCACTGGATAGAATGATGTAAAAGGTGGCCCAAAATTAATGAGATAATTTGAATTGACTGTCATTCGGTTATAAAAAAAGTTCTGGGGGAAAATAGGGGATAGTATTCCAGAGAAAAGATCACCCTGTGGATTTTCTATCAAATTGGCATGTCACATGGTGTGAACTATCAATGTAAATATTTATGCCAAATTTCAGTGTAGATAGGTACTATTACAGAAAAACTTCAAGAAAATTCTTACTTTAACACACTGTCTCTCGAAAATAAATGAGAATCGTATAAGAATGATATATGAGTTTTTTGAATTATTTTCACGTAAACAATATCTCCTGGAGTTACTCCTGATTGATCCTGTATAGGTAATTAGGCTCTAAGGTACAATTGGCGAATGAAAGAACGAGCGTTCAAAATCTTCTGATGCAAAGTAAGTGTTTTCCATATTTACATCACTACGGACAGCCGGATGACCCTGAGGTCTCTGGAATCACATAGCCAGGGATTTCTGCTGACAAGGTAGGGTTGTAATAACATAAGGCAACTGACCAGAGGCAATAAAGTAACTTTACTATAGGTACCAGGGTATTGTGGTATTGGAGGAAAAGTAAGAGCTGACGAACTTGCCAAAAAAGCATCAAGGTTACCACCTATTGGCCCTGGGCCTCTTTGTGGGCTTTGTTAATACCAATATAGGACAGTAGTCCAACAATACAAGTTGAAGAAATACGCCCGGTTCTATGCCAGAAAGCTCTTGAACTTGTCACGAGCTGAGGTAATGATGGAACTGCTGACAGGCCATTGTAGGAGCCAATATCTTTTTCCTACAACTGCTATCCAAAGTAGCGTATTCTTCATAGCATACTCAACTTCAAAACTATGTATTGCTCACACTGTGAGAAATATTATTCCTATCGCTCGTGTGTTTGCAACACTCGCGAGAAAAGTTGGACTGTCCCCACTTGTTGCACAATTTACTATTGTATAGTATATCCAAAGTCACTTGAACTAGTCTATAAAAACGCTTGGTCAGAGATAATTGCAAAACAGTCATAAACCATAGGCGCACAATTTTCAAACCCTTGATTTGAAAATAATATTTTTGCGTATGTATGGGACTCAGATGTCGATTCTTTCAGAAAATTGGTGACGTGAGTACCTTTTGCTGTTACATCAGAAATAATACTATGTCATTCTACGGTGTTATAATTTGATTATTCTTTGTTCTCGACCTGTAATATACTATCAAGGAACGTTATCAGCGGTGATGAACTGATCGTTGCATAGAATTATAAGAGCACGAAAATGTTTGAGATGAATTCGGAAATGTTCTGTCTGAAGATAAGACAAACTAGGGTAGAATAGGTGCATGACCTTGAGATCCTTGAATGACATCCAATTTTCTACGTCAAATTAGCAGCTACGTTGCCGAATTGAATTTTATTTCTTCGTTATTGTAAGGCGAAATTTATGTCCCTCAGTGAAAGCAGAAGGCTAAATGATAATGATGTACAGGGTGATTCACCTCGATGGCCTATTAGACGTTTATAGAAAACGAATAATAATATTGTGCAGGAAATTTATACAATTTCCTTTTATACCGGAAACAGAGTAATACTTTCTTATTTCAAACGGCACACCCAGTATATTATTGCATTATTAGATGGCTTGGTTGATGATAATTTCAGCAATATGGCAATACTCAAGGAAAACTGCAATTTCTCATTGAATGGAGTAGTCTATGACTTCCAGAAAACATAAAAAGAAACTAAAAAGTCGAAATTTCATGAATTGTAATAAATTATTCGTTAAGATGGTTGAAAATCCATAAACCAATAAAATTTTCAATTACGAATAATTGATGACATTTCATGAAATGTCAAATTTAGTTATCCAAATTTCGATATTAGTTTCTATGTTTTCCGGAAGTCATAGACTACTCCACTCAGTTAGAAATTGTAGTATTTCCTCAGTTCAAGTTTTTCCTCGATAATTTTTCGTATTCAGAATCAGAATATATATTCAATATATACATATATCGGGTGTCCCAAGGTGAGTGGCCTATTAGATTATTATGGAAACTATTGATGGTAAAGATTTCAAATTTTGTGGATAGATATTTGGCCATGTAAGGTACATTTTTGAAATAATTTCACATTTCCAGTGTTGCCGGATGTACGACAATTTGGCAACAACTTTCTTATTTTAAATGGGACATCGGTATTTCTATTTTTTTTATGATACTCCATAAAATATCAAATCTATTCACTCATACTTTCTCATCCCTATCTTTAACGGTTTTTGAGTTATTAATTATTTTTCGAAATTTTAGATCAAATTGGCGTATTACGAAAATGACTCTAGTTCGCTCAGTATTTGAGATTTAAGTGAGAAATTTTGCAAGTCGTTAGATATTGATCTGATCTGTGTCACTGTTTTTGAATTATGGTTGTCAATAATACAGGACGGACCAAAAAAATCATCATTTTCCAAGTTACAAAATTGTAAAAAAGTCTATTTTTTCAAATTAGACACCTAGTATATTTTTCAGTTTTTGGAATCAGTACAACACACTCTACAATTTTTCTATTCACGTCCCTATACCTATCTCAAGTGGATTCCGAGTTATATGCGTGTATTAGATTTCACATTGATTCAATAAGCGTTAATTTCTTTTGTATTGTTATTTTCTCTATGTCGTTCATAGATCGATATATCAATGAATCAGTTCAATCCATAAATGTGAAAATAAACAATTATTGCCTAACAGGTGTTTTGTTCCGAGGTTTTTCTATAAATAATGGCTCAAGAAAGATATACACATATAACGCATATAACTCGGAATCCAGTTGAGATAGGTATAGAGACGTGAATAGAAAAATTGTAGAGTGTGTTGTACTGATTCCAAAAACTGAAAAATATACGAGGTGTCTAATTTGAAAAAATAGACTTTTGTAAAATTTTGTAACTTGGAAAATGATGATTTTTTTTGGTCCGTCCTGTATTATTGACAACCATAATTCAAAAGCAGTGATACAGATCAGATCTATATCTAACGACTTGCAAAATTTCTGACTTAAATCTCAAATATTGAGCGAACTAGAGTCATTTTCGTAATACGCCAATTTGATCTAAATTTTCTAAAAATAATTAATAACTCAAAAACCGTTGAAGATAGGGATGGAAAAGTAAGATTGAATAGATTTGATATTTTATGGAGTATCATAAAAAAATAGAAATACCTGATGTCCCATTTAAAATAACAAAGTTGTTGCCAAATTGTCGTACATCCGGCAACACTGGAAATGTGAAATTATTTTAAAAATGTACCTTACATGGCCAAATATCTATCCACAAAATTTGAAATCTTTACCATCAATAGTTTCCATAATAATCTAATAGGCCACTCACCTTGGGACACCCGATAGATATATGTAACCTATTATTAAAACTGTCCCGACTGATGGCAGGAAATGGTGAAATATTTCTATTTTCTATAAAATACTTGATTGATTTTTCGATCTGGCTACGTAGCTGCTAATTTGACGTACTAAGAGCCTCAACATCATATGCCTATTCTATATGATTTCTCAAACCAGTAATAACATTGCTAAAATCAGAAAATTTAATGAAAATTTTGTTGGTTAATATTTAGGATGCGAAATCATTTTCTTCAGATTCCGTCATATATCAATTCTGACTTTGAAAGTAAATGGAGAAATAGATTTGATTGCGAAATATTCATCTTTTTTTACATAAGCCATAGAATTGTGCCAAACATCATAGTCGAAATCATTAAAAGCATCAGTCACACAACGAACTAAAACTACGTAAAAATGCATTTCAATAATACCCCTATGGACCACACTGGTCTATGCGAATTATTGGAAAGTAATTAAGAAGTGACAGATGCAGCCGATGAGTGTAACCAAAAACGCTCTCAAAGTGGAAAGGGGAAAACGAGGGGAAATATTCAGCCAATAAGATCAATCAAATCGGGACATTCTTGTTTCCAAGACGATCTGCTAAATACCGGGGTTTATTTGAGAGTATTGATAGCAATATTTTCATAAATTCCAAAGGAATTTCTGAAAACTTGGACAACCCTTGTATAATTGAAATATTCAAGCTTCCTCCAAGTGACTTTGGATATACTATACCGCATGGAAAAGTCAGCAGATGATATTCGCAGGCAATGTGGAATGGAAATAGAAATAGCTGAACACATGATATCCAATGTCCGCAGATGTCTCTCCTAAGAATCAATTATATGAGAAAGTCCTAGATACCCACAGGGTACTAATGATGTTGAAGGTTTTTTTAGCAGTATCGAAGGCCTTTCTGGGTTTGTAGAAGTGGGTAGGGTTGAGAACAAAAAATTCATGTGATCACAGTTCCACAACGACCTCGACTCAATATAATAATAATAAATGATTTTCTTTATTTCTAAGGATATTCATGTGACATCAAAACATAGCAGATTTAATACAAAAAACCATGTATCATTGAACTTTCGAATCCTACTGGTAAATAACATCACATTACTATCACTATGCAATTCATTCAGTTCAGTATCCACTATAGCCGTTCTCCTCGAAAGTCTCATCGACCAATTTCAAGACATGCTGCGCAAATAGTTTCCGACATATTATGGCTGTCGTTATAACAGTTCGTAATGTATCCGATTTCACGTTCGAATTGATACGAAACTATAGTTGGCCGTAAAGGCGCTTTAATGTTCCGCAACTAGTTTCCAACGCGGGACTAATACGTCAAAATAGTGACGTATATATGTCACTCCGCCTCGCATGAGCGCTCGAGGTTAATCAATCAAACTCAGATACCGTTCATAAATGATAAATCAGGGCGGATTGAATACGAAGTGCCTCAAATGTTCCAACCACAACACGCTGAATATTACGAATGGGGGCGTTATGATTCACCATCGATTAATGCGATTGTAAACTCTGTGCTTGATGGCGAAAAACAACTCTCGATTTGTCGTAAATGTGTGCGGATGAACGATGACGAAGCTTTTCGTTTTACCGCATTCGGTCTATGTTTATTACGTGTGAAAAATCGATAGAAATATGTCTACCGAAGCTGTTATTCTGCTTTGTTCTTTATGTATAGAATGGACGTTATACTGAGGCCAAAAATTAATTCAATTCATTCAATTGTAATGAAATAATTCAGTTTCATGTCAAATCAATATCCATTCAGTCGACGAAGAGAATCTTAAGGTCAGGATGTCAAAAGAAAATTTTTTTTGTTAACAAAACATTTTGTTGTATATGCTCCGAGGAATGAATCCATTCTACTATGAGTACCAGGGTACTGTGGTGTTGAAAGAAACGAAAAAGCTGATGAATTTGCAAAAAATGCATCAAGGTTAACACCTGTTTATAAACCATGTTTATTTCTCGCTTTGAATGAATAAACATTATATATTATATTATTACCTGCTGGACCTGAGCTTTTCTGTGGGCTAGTAAAAGACCAATGCGGTCCAGCAATGAGAGTTGAACAACAGGATTACCCACTGGACAAACACTCTCGGACCTACTCAAGCCAAGAAATTCGTGATGATTTCACCTACCTACGCCACAAAGCTGTTGAAGCTGGAGATGGTGGGACTGGGATTGGAACAACAGAATTCTCTCTTGGGATTGAAAAATATCAAGAAGTACAACGATATAGAAGTTGAAATAGAACGTACGTTAAACCACTTTAGTCCCCGAAACTGAGAGAATACTTGCGTAATACCTGGCGTTATCACATCAACTTCGCTGAATGGGAATTGGAGAACTGTAACTTCCTGCTAAGATCTGGTGTTCAGAAGGCTGAAAATAATCTTCAAAAGAGGTTTCAAGTTAATTTTTTATTTCAATATTATATGTTGAGGGTAAAAGGATCGATCGTTGTATATTTAATTTTATTGAATTTGTAAAAACCTGGGTAAGAGTTTTGTTGCCAAATAAGCCAAACCGACTCTTGAAATCAGTCTTAGAGACTCATGGGCAATGGTAACGTTACACAATTCTTCGGTAAAAATGCTCGTGTTCGAACAGTTTGAAATTAGCCAATGAGCAAAAATGCGACGTAAACTATAGTCATTTGGCTTTAATTTTTTCACAATCTGTATTTTATAGACACGTAAGGTGAGATGCTTACGTAAAACTATCCACATAGGACAAAGGCCAACAATTGAAGAAGGTCGATTATGTTGAGTAGAGATTCACGGCTTGGCTTGATTTTCGAGCTACTTTGCTTGAGCTTGACTTGATTTCAAGTCGAGCTCAAGTCAAGTTATAATTTTCCAATCTCAAGTCATGTCAAGTCTTTATTTATCAAGTACTTGAGTCAGATTAAGCTACTCGATTATTAGCAGTTTCATTGTGTAGTGTCACATCGATGAAAAAGTGATGAAATCAAAAGGAACCTTGCAAAAAACACATTTATTTATTAAACTCATTATATTGAAGAACCGAAAAATCAACTTTTTTGAAATAGAAACATGAATTGCAGCAGTAGAAATTACAACAAAATAATTAAAAAATTGAATTTTTCAACATTGAGAAACCTCCAGGCTTTCCATAAATTTGCATCCAGGATCTAAGACACATGAGACATCTTTCAGATTTTTGTTACTGGAAGAGCAGCTCTGGAAAATTTTCTTTCAACAGGAGCTGAATATGCGGCCTTGATAAAAATCCTTGGCCATGTTGGCCAAGTTTGGAAAGATATTTCTGAATCTACCGAAATCTACCAATAGATTTCATAAAAATGTGAGAAAACGACTAATAAAGTCACACTGGCGAATGCTTCAGTCTCTCGGCGCTCCCCCTTATTTAGTCTAAGCGCACACGAGAATGCCGTGCGACGCCTGCATATAAAACTCAAGTAATATCAAGTAGCTTGATATCAAGTCAAGCAATTAATATCTAAAATCATGTCAAATCAACCTCAAGTATGTAATTTTTCTTGAGCTTGATTTTCCAGTCAAGCAGTTGGTTAAAATGTCAAGATACTTGGCTTGATGAATCCCTAATGCTAAGAGTAAAACGCACGAAGTGCTCTATGAACTTCGCAAATGGATTTATATTTTACAAAGTGAATTTCCATAATTTGGAAACGTTGTTTTGACGTAAAACGATTCACGATGAATTTTCACCAACCTTATTGAACATTCCCAACTGTCAAACCATAAACAAGACCCATCATGCAGTTAAACAAAAAAAACGTTAAAATCTTGTGAAAAGCATTGCGTGAGCTGAAGTGAAAATATTCTTCGTTTCTTCCCTCCTGTTGATGAATCGCCAACAGTTGAATTCCACAAATGGCGATCGCTTGAGCATTCATCCAACAGCCCGAGGCCACACGTTTCTACTCGCACAAAAGCGCTACACGAGCCGTTTTTTTACCAAAGCCCGCTAACGCCGGCCGGCTCTCAAACCAAAGCAACATAAACAGAACTTTCCTATTTCAACAGAGCCCCCGCCCCGAGGAAGTAATGAACCATCAATTAGCCTCAGAACGGAACCCCTGTCCTTTTTCGCAACAAGCACCTCACTCCGGATCTCTCAGATAAATAAATGAACACGTGAGCTCGCCTCGTTCGGCCTCTCTCTCCGTCTCTCTCGCACCCCGATGTCTCGTTGCCATTTTGCCAGTTGAATTCCAATGGAGTTTGGCAGCTCGAAGAGCTCTCGAATTATGTCCCTGCTTTGCGACCCCTGAAAGGTCCCTGGTCCCCAAGGCTCTGGAGTCCTGATGGCGATATGCGATTTTGTATGGGAGGAACATGCAGCAGGTCGGGAGAAGACGTTGAGCCGGAGACTTTGGCCCTCAAAGGGCGGTCCGATGGAGATTTCATTTCCGAAGGTTTTGCTCCGCTGAGGCGATTCCTTTGAGGGTGGAGTGACGCGATCACAACTGGCGTCTTCGATTCGTGTTTTTCGAAGGGGATGAAAGGGAAAAGTTACGGGCCATTTTCGTTTTTTTTCCTGGATGTTTTCGATCGGGTTACGAGTCGAGCAGATTTTGTGAATTCTCTCAATGTTCCTGTCGTAACCTGACTTGACCTCAATGTTTTCCTGAATATTCTGGTTGAATTTCGCTGAACACCAAATTACGCGTAACATTTACGTTTTTCTTCGATATCAGGAATCAACTTTCTATGATTCTGATGATGCTATGGAAGCTATATTTTGCAAGAAACTTAAAATTGAAATTGTTGTTCTTGACTTACTCGGAAAATCTCATCCAGATCGTTATGTCACGAAAACGTTATAGTATAATACATAATAAGAGTTGTAAGAAGCATATTTCGCACCACTCGAAAAAGTTATTCTAGGAGTGCGTAATTGTCTTACAACTCGAGTTGTGTACTATACTTTCTCTATTTCAGTATCGAGATGAGTTCATTACAGTTCTAAAAACAGTGCAGTAATGAACTCGTTACAGCGTTATTTTCAGTTATATTTTTCGTTTAGTGGTTGTCTCTGCTGCCTTCCAATTCTATCAAATTTCAACAAACGTCAACAATTTTCAATATAATGTATGATTTGGATATAGTGAAATAATTTGCAGCATTATTCGCAATTTATCTTAATTCTGGTGATGTTAAATCGAGTTCGGCAGACATAATTCACGAATTTAATGCGTAATTATAAATTATTTCCAAATTCGAAACGTATGATTGAAATTCATATTCCGTAATCTGTAAATTTTCGTAACAGTCACACCAACAGCCAAAATACAATAGAAATGTCACTAGAATGTATAATATGAATCTTTCATTGAATTTCTACAATATTCCACAAAACTTGACTGAAATAGAGAAAATATTCAAATATTCAAATAGGCAATAGGAGCCCATTCTGCAACTTGTTTCAGAATATACTATTCTCTATTTCAGTGTCGTAATGAGTTCATTACAGCACTAAAAACAGTGCTGTAATGAACTCAATACAGCATTGTTTTCAGTTATATTTTTCGATTTGTGGTTGTCAATCTTATCAAAATTCAACACACATCAATTGTCAATACAATATAATTTGGATTGAGTCAAAAGATTTGCGACATTATATTCGCAATTTCTCTTAATTCTGTTGGTGTTAAATCGATATCATCAGACATAATTGACGAGTTTAATGTGTAATCATAAATAATTTCAAAATTCGAAACGTACGATCCAAATTGAAATTTCGTGAACTGTCAATTTTCGTAACAGTCATACCAACTGCCAAGATTCAATACAAATGTACCTAGGATTTATTTATAGTTTATTTCACAAAAGTTAAATGAAAGAGAGAAAATACCGTCTAATACTCGTTGCAGAAGGCAATTCCAACACTCACGCGTTCCAAAATTCAATCCTTCGTCGCTCGTTTTAGAATTTCGCATTCGTCTTGGAATAGGATCCCATTCTGCAACTTGTTTTAGAATATACTATTTTCTACGATCTCATTCATTTCCATAAAAACTCCAAAACCAAAAACTGGTGGCAAATCGCGACACAATAACGAAATAACAAATGGCTATCGGCTACGCGGGTGGTGATTATTCGTTTCCGTGGCAACTACAGAAAGTTACATCTTATTGGGTATTCGCCGTGCGATTTACTTCACAGGTGCTACCGTATTGGTTGTTGATCGTGCTTCCTGTTTACGGTGAAGTAAATCGCACAATTTTACGTTGCAAATTGCTCAAAAGTTTTGGAATTCACAGAGAAGTTGAATTTCGGACGGTCTCATCTAAATCTACATCTTATTCAACTAGGATTTGTTAATTTTTTCTTTCTATATTTTTCTTGAATTTTCTATAGTTCTGATAATGCTCTCCACATGAAGCTCTTAATGCTTTTATTTATATTCATGCCAAATCTCAACCTGATCAAACTTGTTATCTCGCCGCAATTTAGTATTTCTGCTTTAAAACAACAAATATTCAAGAAATATTGCATCAATGAACGATATCGGGTTCTAATAAAAAACTGTCCAGCTATATTGTTGCGTTTGGTGAAATCAGAAAAAAACTAAAGACGAATTCGAAGCGCTACTAAACTCCGATCCCTCACTTTCAGTCTTCAGCGTGATGGTCTTTTCAGATTAAAAAATAATTTCACTCTCCTTAATCTTTATACACTCTCATTTCCATACATAACCCTGAAGGTCGCCCATCAACAAAATCGAGTCAACAATGTACATTTTTTATACGATAAACATCACTTTATCCACAAATTTCATCTTGTGGGTTAAGCATGCGACTGTATATGATTGCATATCTCTGCTTCATTTATACGTTTACCCTCATAAAAAATACCGCTTGTGTGTTACTTCCCAAATTTATGATAATGTTCGTTCAGTTTATTGGATGAAACTGAAAGCGGTGCGCTTATAAACATTCTGAAAAGCTCCATTTTCAGAGTATTATGTTATGGCACTTCTCAGATATGACCCGATCAAGAAAAGAGATAAATTTCACGTTGAAAACACGAATCTTGTAAATTTGTCACAACAGCAGTTTCATGCATTGTTCTTTCCTTATTCAACAGTGAGATAAATAGGTAACTCTAAGGAGTAGAGTGCAATATGGAGATTTCCGAATTCATAGTTGCCTTAGTATTCCATCAATACATTTTGAAATATTCAAAAGGGAATAACTTGACAAATACAAACTCAAATCATTCACGAAAATAATGAGAAGCACTGAATCAAGTATACACCCCTGTTTAACACCATAGGATACCATGCATCGAGCAGATTTGAAACCGAAACACTGAACCCAAAGTCTTCTGTTCGTAAAATGAGACAAAAAATTCACAAAATCGGGAGTCAGCCTCAGCAAGACAGCTTCCTAAGAAGAATGCCATGATTTATTCGATCAGAAGTTTTGGGAAAATCTTCTGGAATAATATCCACTTGAAAAAATTCATCCAGTAACTGTAGGTACTGGATGAATTGAGCTTTTATAACTCAGTATGGTACTGTCCACATAGTTGAATAATTTCATATATAACTCTTCTAAATAATAGACAACATGTAAATTTCATATTAACATTATCTCCAAAATATTATAGTTCTTCCCTTAACTATTGAACAATTAGTTTTGGAGAATGCTACAAAATTCGGCATCCAGTAGTTTTTTCACAAACACAAATAAAATTGCAATCTATTCAGATTTATTATCACGGAAATATTGAGAATGTTTTTCGTTATTTTGCTTGAATTGTTTATGGTTCAAGTGACATGCAAAATTTCATCCTAGTCGTTGACACCGATATAATGATAATATTTTTTTTCTGATTTTCATCTTTGATTACACTTATTCTGAAGAAGCAATCCTCAAAAAATGTTGCATGAGGATTGAAAATATTGTTTAACATTTCATCGAATTCATAGTTTCGTAATAATCAGGAAAACAAAAGTTCGAACATCATTATTCACGAAATCCCTATGAAAGTTGCTACCACTGCATATATGAATTTCGGAAAATAGATTTGTAGGTTATCTAGAAAAGGAATTGACAATTGTGACACGTGTGCAAATTGAAACACATCTGATGAAATCAATGGAGGAAAATTATTTCCGATTGATTATACAATTATCTAATCGTTTTAATAATTCCGTCTCATTAATGTTGATATATATCTCCACATCCGAATTAAATGAAGTTTCTACATGCATTATTGTTATTGAAATTAAACACTTCATCATGATTTCATAATCCACTTAGGAAACTGTCATAATATCGATATGACCTGTTGAAATACCAAAATGACAATATTGCTAATGTTGTTAGAATAAGAGGCTAGATATTGCATATTTAGCTCTTCCAAAACTAAATTTGTACCCTAAGCTCCCTAGCTAACAGATTCTCATGGATGGAATCTCGAAAAGGATCAGTTGGTAAGGGATGTAAAATAAAATCAACATCAAAACATTTAAATGCTCTTCATAGCATAACATTCTTTCTCAACCTGGGTTTTGTTCATTCTAAAAGGTTCCACAACTTTCAAAAAATCTTGAAGGTCACAGTCAAGGTTACAGTCCCTCATACCCAAAACTTCCGCGCCCTCTTCCGTCTTATACAGTAATCTAACGAACGGCTTAGACGTCTCGGTGTTATTACGAAGCTCGAAAATCAACGCACTAGCATAAGGTGCCGACCTGAAATGCTCCAAAGTGTTCGTTATGTCACAGATATTGGTCTGGTGTCCGGTGAAGAATAGGTTCTTGGCCATCGTGTCCTCGGTGTTGTTGGAGCTGACGGCGAGGAAATGGTTGGTTATCACGTTGAAGAACGGGCCTGTAGCGAACCGAGCCAAGTCTTTATTGTACGTGGGTACTTGGAAGGACAGCTCCGACCACTTCTTCATCTCCTGGTAAACCGGTTTAGTCCAGTTGGGCAGGGTCATATTGTTCAGTGCTTCAACTCTCAGCGTGTCGTACCAAGGTTCAATATCCGTGAAACTTTCGATTTTAACACCGAGGTTCTTGCTCAGATAGGAATAGAGGTTGGCGTTTAAAGTGTCAATCCGTTTGAAATCTTTTGTCTGGAGCAAATCCTGGTACATCTCCTCGAATCTGGGACACGCGATGGCCATTTCTAGTAACGTGTCCTCTTGCATCGGTCGAGAGTGGATCGGTACCGGCCTCCAGTGCAGTTTCGGGTTCCACATCTGGTCCTCCGTGGGTGGATATAATCCCGCCATACTGGAAGCTGCTGACATGAGGCATCTATCCATCGAAGAGGCTCTGACGTAGATGTCGTGTTTCATGTATTTCGGCGAGAGGTAGTCCGAGTATTTTTGTCTTAGCCATTTGCCGAGGTGGTATTCTCGGAGAATTCCTTTCTGAAAAATGGGAAACGTTAAATTGGAAGATATGGTACCTGCTCCGACCTATAAAACTATATTTTGATGAACCATAAATTAATGTATATGAAATTTGAATGATCTCTGAAATATTCTTCTAATTTTATGAAATTCTATACGCATTTTATGCGGCTTGAAATTGAAATTTTACACAAACTACACAACTCCAATCGAGAGAATTTTTTGTCACGGCAAAATTGTTCATTTCTCCCCATGAATCTTATTGAAAATTTCATGATTATGTTGATGTAATTCGAATGTAATCTCAACTTCATCGGATTTGTGTGCTCGGAAATATTGGGTAATTTTCTTCGATATTTGTCTTGAATTATCTCTGGTTCTAGTAATGCGATCAAAATGAAATTTCGAATGAAGCTTCTAATTATCATTTTACATATAAAACTTCCCTTTTAGAAGAAATTTGTAGTTCTCAATTTGTTAGAAAAGCCTTATTCCGAAAAGAAAAATTTGCGGAACCACTGCTCAGATTATATTCATTAAATTACTCAACAAATCTGAACCTAACCAGAAAATGTGAATATTTTTTTGTTTTTACGTTCGAGAGTTATCGTGTGTAAAGCCAGTCTTTTTAGCACAAATTCGTCACCAGACAGTCAAAATTAATCTTTTGAGATCGTTCGTGCATTAAAATCCGTTAAGTATAGATATTCTGACGAAATGATAGAAAGTACTATTTGGAGAATGACCGTTCCGAAATTACTGAACCTTATTCTCACCTCAGGGATGCTTCATCAATTAAATCAATAATAGGGAAAATTCAGGGAAAAAGGTATATTATTTCAAAGCCTTATCAACCAAGGTTATTTTGCGGTAATTGGCGAGCGAATATAATTAATGAGAAGAATTTGTTCAGGATTATATTTCGTTTTCTAGTATTTGGGAATTTTATCATATCATTTCATTTTACTGTTCTAGAATTTTTAATACTGATTTTTTCTAAATATGTCAAGAGCCTGCAAGTTGGTGGGAGCCAAATATGAATGCAAATCTTAAGTTTGGCTTCTTCATGACAGCTATTGGATTTTAGGATATACTTAGCTTAAATTTTTCGATTCAAGTTCAATATCTACAAAAATGGCAAATCATCAATTAGGGGGATTCCATATTAATATTAACATAAGCCCTGAAGGAATGTGCTTCTGGTCCATAGAAGTAATTGGCATGAACATTATTGAATTAATATTATGTTCAAAATAAGTACTGAAAAAACTCAAAATTCAAATTTTCAAGAGATGCAAAATGTTCATTAATACGATGACATTGAATACATAAATATAATTTCGGAATTATAATTCATTGAAAACCAAATTCAGAATTAAATATTAGGCGAATCAGAGTTCAGTTCTCCTTCTTATCACGTTATTCTCCATGAGAAAATTGACATATTTTCTATGACTCCAAGAAATAATGAACTATTTTTAATTTTCGGTTAGGTGAAGTATGGCCCACCTTCGTACTTCGTTGGAATATGTTTTGTTCAGTAAGATATTTTGAAATTATTGATTCTCAACAAATATGTACCTAATAACAAAATCAATTAATGATGACTGGTACGTATTCAAGAATGGACAATGACATAGTTGTTATTATGCAATCAATTATTACATAATACATGAAGCCTGCCTTGCAGAAGCTGGTTCCTGCAAATTACAAGTGAATTAGCTCTATAATGTTTCGATTTTCATTTTCACCTCAATCGTAATAGGACTCACTTTATAGATTAGTGTGAAGGAAATTATGATTTTCCTATTTTCGAAAGATTATTATTTATTATTTTCAACCCATTAGATCCACAAAATATTGAATATGAATATGAATTTTTCGATAACTCACTTTTGTCGATGGAGACAGAAGTTCTGGTGGAACTAATGTATATATCGAAATTTTACAAAATAGTATATTCTAAAACAAGTTGCAGAATGGACTACTATTCCAACACAAAGGCGAACAAACGCATGAGTGTTGAAATTGCTTTCTCCAACAATTATTAGACGATGTTTTCTGTATTTCAGTCAAGTTTTGTGAAATATTGTCGAAAATTCAGATTATGGAACATAGTGACTTTTGTATTGCATCTTGGCAGTTGGTTTGACTGTTACGAATATTGACAGATTACAGAATTTGAATCATACCTTTCGAATTTCGAAAAAAATTGTAATTATGTATTGAATTCGTGAATAATTTTCGACGAAATCGAACCACCACCAGAATTAAGAGAGATGCGAACAATGTTGCAAATCATTTCACTGTATCCAAATTATATTATTTTGTCAATAAATAGAAATTTGATAGGATCGGAAGTCAGTGTAGACAACTACGAAACAAAAAATATAACTGAAAATATTGCAGTAATGAGTTCATTACAGCACTCTTTTTAGTACTGTAATGAACTTACGATACTGAAATAGAGAAAATGATTTCCAATCTGCCAATTCTATAATTATGATGACAGTTTTGATTAATATAAATTATTTATTACGCATTTGAGGTATTTCATTTCGTCGCAATGAGTGTATTTTGGAGTGTTTAGGCGAAAATGGTCTGAAACAATGAGGTTCAACCTTTTGAGTTCTATAAAAGTGTTTATACTTACATTCGTCAGTTCCCCTCGTTCTGCTGGCCAATATTTAGCATCTTTATAAGGATCCAGTGGCGCAAATGCTGTAGGAGTTCGATCTCCATGTCTGGCAATCTGCGGTAAAAAATAAAAGCAAAAGCTATATTGTTCAGGTTCGGAAATAAAAGGTAAAAGTTCTGCAAATTTTCATTTATTCACGGCACAATTCGTGTCATGTTTATGCTCGCGTGACGGAAACCGAATAAAAATAATCACTTGAATTATTCACCGTTCACGAGAGCTACCATCAAGAGTGAAAAAAACTTGAAAGTTTATTTCTTTTCGCCTTTATTTCAGCTGGCGACTTATGCCCGCGTAATTTCTATGATTAAAGCAAGGAAAAAACTAAAGAACAAATACTGCTCAAGATTATTTGTTGAATAGATCGATCAACCCCTGACAGAAAAAGGTGAACTATCATCATTTCGATCAGATCCTTGAATTATTAATCTAGCAATGTTCGTTTGGATTTATTGTACCTTTGAATGAAAATTTCAGAGATTGAGGGTAAGATTTGGGGAAAGTATCAATTATTGCTGAATAATCAACCACTCCCAAACCTCTTCTCCGTGAATTATAAATATTCAATATCCAACGGAAATATTGAACATACTTCAAGATTTCAGGATTCGAATTATATATATTCCAGTGGCTATGATATGAAAAAATATTTGATTGATTTGATAAATTTGATAAATGAATAAAGAATTACAAACTTGATTTGATTTCAAAATTGAAAATTTTGAATGAACGCTTTTAGAATATCTTGAAAAAGTTGGGTTTAATATTTGATGAACTTGAAATATTACGGTAAAATGCCATATTTCGGAATCGAATACTTTTCTGAAAATGATTTGAATATTGTAACAGGTTGCCGGGTGAAACGTGAAATTTCAAGTAGTGAAAGTAGTTTGAAAACACCCTGTAAATATTTTTTTGGATTTGGTTAGTGACTTTTTGTTTCTGCAGATGACCAAATCGTTTTCTAAACGTTCGTTAAACGCTGATGAAGATTCTGTGGGGGTTAAGTACCCCACTAAAGCTAGTAGAACCACTTTGGAATTTTCGATTATTTTTTGGCCAAAATTTACGGCTAATTTATTTTCCTATTGCAAATTGTTTTCATCTTCAATATAATGACAAATCGGCAGTTCTGGCTAGCTTAAGATCAAGCTGGCAGACACAAAAAGCAATGTATTTTTTAGTGACAATCTGATTACGCCATAATTTTATTACGTTTGAACCCACTGCCAAAATTCTGAATTTACGTTTAAAATAAACTAGGTTTTAAAAATATCTTTTTGACAACATTAATCAAGAAATTTAATAGTGGATTCAAATATGAGATTCAAATAAGCTTAAAATGATGCTACAATCACTTATTGCATAGATATTTGATTCTCATTTGGTACAGCCATTTTAGGGTGGTATCTCTTTAAACCGAAGAGCAAAAAATTTCATAATAGGTTAATGAATTAGCCTGATATAGCTGTAAACTACATTATAACAGAATTTATTCCTAGGAGTATCCTGATGATTGGGTTCTGCTAGCTTTTCAATGAAGCGAGCATAATCCAGGATTTTTTAAAAAACGTTTATCCAGAAATTTGACAGTGGGGTTCAACCTCGGTTCTAACGTCAGCCTTAAATTATTGTGTAATTAAATTGTCCATAAATGGTCGATCAACTTGTTGATTCTGCCAGCTAGCAGAATCAGCGAATTTCTTCCACAATTGAAGACCAAAAAATCTTCAATCAGGTGTTAAACTAGCCTAAAAATCAGCCAAATTTGTGGTAAAAAATATGAAAGATTCCAAAGTGGTTTTGCTAACTTTACTGAGGTGATTTCAGTTTGGGAACTACAACTTCAATAATAAAAATAATAATTATAATGTTAGGTCCACTATAAACTGAAAACTCTCCGTATTCAATCCAATTACTTTATAGAAGCAAATCACAGTCAATTTCATAATCTTAAGACTTGAGATTCTTTGAGAAACCTTACTATTCTCTGCTTATCACTTCCAACAAGTTTTTTACACCGTAAAAAAGGGCCAACAGAATTTCTTCAGCATATTTATGAATCATTAGTGATGCTGGGGGGGACTGCTACCCCGCTTATAATATTGATTGTACACTTACGAATTTGCAATCATGAGATATTTCCCTCCAAAAAAAAATTTGATCAGACATGGCATTATTCTAAAAATCCCTAAGTAGCTTGCGGACATATTCATCAGCTGGTCTTTTTCATGGATCACCCCTGGATATAAACAGTTCTTCAGATATAGGTCGTAAATCCCAGGCAGCAAACTACAAACCACCTGTTGTGAATAATTTACTATATCCCTCAATAAATGAAATTTCTATTCAGTAACGGTTAAAACCAAAAAACTTGATGGAACCAGCACAGAGTAAGATAACACTATTGTATTCTTTCAAAAATGCGTTGAAGCTCAACTCAATTTCTATTTTATAAATTAAATTGATCATTAGATTCAATTAATATTTTATCTATGAGCAAATTATGGTATATTTTAGTAATGTACGTCCATTCAAAATCTTTCACTACTCACCACTACAATCGACAGCAGATTAGAATTGGTGGAAGTAGCTATAGAAGCACAGATAACCACCAAAAAAAACACCGAATACATTTTCAATATATCTTCCTTGAATTGGTTACCGTCGTGCACTGATACAACTAACGCAATTATTGAAACAATCACATAATATGATAATGTTATCGCTCAATCCCTTCCAATCGAAATGCATCCTCGCCTAGTACTGTCATTGAGAATTATATTGTCTTCCTTAGGTAATTTGGAAAAGGCATCCTTGTTCGGATCTGCAAATAATAGTTGTTGTTCTGGAGTAGTTCAAGAAATAAACAGGCCCATTTGAACTTCAACTGTCAATCTGAGTGAAAATTTCCGGATTTTATTTTACATGATTTAAAGGATAGTTACATATTGGTGTGAGTTCTGAATGTCTTTCAATTTTTTTTAGCTTCTTCTTCCGATTTCTGGAAAATTACTTCTCTCCTGTCTGATAGGAAAGCTACTGACTCAATTTTCATAACCAATAATCTCTGAGAAAGCAATATTCAAGGATAATTTTTTTATTGAGAGCTTATTCACGAAATCATCCTTTTTGGTTTAACCACAATTCTATTCCATTGAATTTTTTTAATTATTTTTGAAATAGATTTTGAGGACCTATAGCTTCGAAATTATTGACATATCCGAGCAATCATCACAACCGCCGCATGTAGACCTGGAAAATGCTCGGAAAATTGAAATCTATAGGAAGGCCTTTTTATTTCGATTTTACTGCGAATTGTCCATCAATTAATTCAACCTGATCTTTAGGACTATTTTCGACTTGATTTACAAATGAAATGATCAAGTTATTACAGTAGCTAAAGTTTGCTTTCTATGGATATATTATTCTGTTAATATAAAAACACTGTCTACAATAAATGATAACTCCAAGGTCAAAATATAATAATTTTAAAAATGAGTGCTTGGATCGGATTTCCCCAAAATAAATCAAACCAAAATAAATATTCATCTTGTACGATTCGTTTTATCAAACAACTCCTTCGATTATCGAAAACATAAACACAAACAAAAATTCTTCTCCGTTGGATGTTTTGAGATTCAAGATAATGTCATCAGAAAGTGAAACTAACTAAACTAATCTTATCCAACTATGTAATTCAAACGTAAGTGTTCGCAACCTTCAGTTTCTGAGCGGTGTGGTATTTCCTTTTCTCCCTCGCTTTCCCTTGAACCAATTTATTCTACCAGCAAGGTAGAATTAACTGATAAGTTCAAAGTATCTTCTGAATTATAAGATTTTCAATGAACGTGGTTACTCTATGTCTCAATAGTTTGTCCACTTTTATCTGATTCAAATATGTTGCTATTAATGTCGTTGTCTAATCATTTCGATATAATATTTCGGAAGAAAATTGTTCAACAAAAAGGAGAGATTCATTTGTTGTTTGCAAAAAAAATATTATTTTCGTTTCTGACAATTTTGGTCCATAACATTCATAAGGACATTTTTTCAAGAATGAAGTTTGTTCATCCGCACCAAATTGCGCATCGTTTGAATATTCCGCGGATTTCAGTAAGGCTCATAGCTGCGTTTTTCCTGGAAACTGGCAGCGTTACTCGGAAACCGTTGCCTGGTCGACCCAAAGTGAGATCTGCAAGAGAAGACCATTATATCGCAAATTTTACTCGTAAGAATCGAACGGTATCTGTAACAGACCTTCGAAGTTATTTTTTGAGGACCTATAGACGAGTGGTCTCAACCAGTACTCAAAGAAAATGGTTGCATTCCTCAAATTTTGGTACAAGAAGATCTTTAAGAGTACCTCGGCTATCACCTTGAAATAGAGCTACCCGTCGGCCATGGGGCAAAACACCACCAAGACTGGCTTTCACCACAATGGCGCAACGAAGGGTTCTAAACATTCGTCAAGAGAACTATATCCAGAGAATGAACTGGCCAGCAAACTCAGCAGACATTAATCCAATTGAGCACGTATGAGATTAATTAAGGGGACCAATATCCAATCACCAAAACCCACTTTCAACTTTTCAGGATTTCATTATTTCGTTCGGCGCATTATCCTCATCAATATTTCGACTTAAATCCTTATTCAGAGGTGATACAGTATGCTCTGTAGCATGCTATATTGCAAATTTAATTTATTCAACGAAACAAGAAAGTTGATGAAAATCTGGGCGTACGCCAATGCGTATCTTTGTGTATATGTACCCGATACAGTGAAACTGTCATATAATTTCTTTTCCTGGTTTTTTTGAATGAATATCGATAATTATCGCAGCGAAATTTATATAATTGTTTTCCTCTATTATATTCGTAAAACCCTCAAAAAGGGTTTTTGTTTTGGTATTTTTTCTTCACTAAATTCCTAATTGGTGTTCCTGATAAACGCCGAAAGTTTGATTATTACGTTATTACAAGCCGAAGTATTTTACTCTCCTTGCAGTTGAAGAACTGTCAGACCTAAGTTCTTATCAACTTTGGTGGAGGAAGATTAGCTCAGTATAGAGCTAGGACTTATCCCTTGAGGGAAGTAATTTGTGAATTTGAAAAATTATATTCTTTATTCTTGTAAATTTATAAATTTCGGATTCACTTATAAATATTTCTATTTTGTAAAATATTGTATGTCAATTTTTGTGGTACCAGATATTTTAAAGATTCAGATTGTGAAATACTTGTGTAAATATCAGAGGTGTTTGATCGACCTGAATTTTTGTCCCTTCCATTTGGTGAATTCAGAGATCAGAACCACGACTCAAAACAAACGACAGTTCTCGGGCATTTTGAATTGTAACAAAGAGGTTACAGCTCATTGTTCAGTGCATTTTTTCACTGCATTTTAACAATACTTGGACTTTTTATGCAAGGACTCAAGTATTCTTCTGCCATTCAATTTTAGTTTTGCCTATTTCTAAGGTTAAAAACTCTGCTGCTCGTTTATATTCATGACACTTGTGGCTTGATTTATATCTTCACCATCTCTCTCGACAACTTGATTTTGGATTCATGATACAAGGAAAGTATTTTCCTCATTCCAAATCACCAGTACTAAAGCTCGAACGTGATAGCTGATTTTGCTGTTTCAATATTATATCCGTCGTTCCCTTACATAGCGAACGAACTGGTTTATTCCTCACATTCTCATCATAAAATATCAGTATCAACCGAGTGGCTATAAAAATACCGAACTTTCGTTTTCACAACGAATTACTTTCATATTGCTTGCCATATTTCTAAGCCTGCTAACGACCACTTAACGACAGCCCATTTGTTAGGTAAAATGTATGATGTGTTTGGCCATTTTAGGGTTACGATAAAAATGAGTACGCTGTATATGAGAATCCAGTACCTTATTGCCATATTTATTATACATACGGTGTTGGTTATTGGGTATGATATTAGTTGGCTGGTAATAATTGGTTTTGTATTGGTCTTTATAGCCCATCTAGAGCATTTTTAATCAGAGGAGGTGATAAATGGCTTTCTATTGGCAATTGAATTCCACTGGAATTGAGTGGAAATTATTAACAGGGAGTTCGATATTAGTGCTCAGAGGAGTCAGAATAATATTTTTCCAGAAAATATTACTGCCACATACTCTCAAGGTCACGGTATTTGAAATGGATTTTTGGTACAACTCCCATGAAAAGAAGCGTATTCTTTATAGGTTACTGAATTTCAAAACTACGTTATGCTCATAACTACAGCCATTCACGACTTTTTTAGCAAACTATATGACAGTATAGGTAAAAACATGAAAACTCTATTCATGGATTTGAGAAAAGCTTTCGACCTGGTTAATCATGAATTGTTTCTCGAAAAATTGATAGCCTATGGATTAAGAGAGCAAGTAAATAATCTGCTGAGATCCTACTTGACCAACAGAGCCCAGGTAGTGGAGATAGATGGTGTAAGATCTAAAAAAAAATATAGAGTTTGGTGTTCCTTAGGGTTCTGTATTGGGGCCCCTATTGTTTTTACTATTTGTAAATGACCTACCAGATATAGATGAGAGAAATTCGATTGAAATGTTTGTCGATGATATCAGCTACCTATGTAGCCATGAAAATAAGGAAGAACTCATAATGTATGCTCAAAAAATATTAGAGAGATTCGTCAATTGGTTTAAAGATGAAAGACTGTACCTGAACATAGAAAAAACGGTATTTATCAACTTTACCCCTCGAACTAAACTCAGCATGGAACCATTTCTGATAAAAATTGATAGTAAGAGTATACAGCAGGTTTCAGAAACTAAATTCTTGGTGGTATGGCTTGAGAACAACTTGGGATGGGAAAGCCATACTAGTTCTGTATGTAATAGCTTGGCATCTACTTGCTATGCTTTGTATAGATTAAGGGAATTAACTAATGCGAATATATTAATGACCTATTATTGTTCTCATTTTTATTCCAGAATAAAATATGCTGTAATTTTCTGGGGATGTTCCTCTCTTAGTTTGAGAGTGTTTAAACATTAGAAGCGAGCTGTACGCATAATAGCAGATGTTCAAAGATATACTCCATGTAGGAACATATTTATTGAGTGAAGATTGCTCACAGTACCCTGTATTCATATTTTGGAAACTCTGGTATTTGTTAAATCTAATTTGGATAAGTTTCAGAGGAATAGCGATTATCATAACTATTACACACGGCATTTTGAGAAATTTTGTATACCTAGGCATAATCTCAGTATTTGTTAACAGAATCCAGCTTACTTTGGTATATCACTATACAATAAGCTACCAAACTCCATTGGAGAACTGAAGAATATTTCTGCATTCAAAAAAAGCGTGAGAAATATATTACTGGATAAATGTTATAATCATGTTAATGATTTCTTGAATGATAGTGGATTTAATTAATTGTGTATCACCTATAAAATAATTGTTTAATGACTATATTGAATGTTCTTAATCTTAAGGATTAATGAAGATTATTATTATTATTATTATTATACTGTGAAAAATATTATTTCTTACTGCACTTTGCCACACCATTCTTGATGGACCTATGAAATTGGACTTTTGAAATTGCATAGATAATGTCAACGAAGGCCATTTCGAATTAAATCAGGTACTTCTTTCATTTAAAATAATGCAGTTGTAGAAGAAGTATAGAGGAAAGTTTAACTTTTCTCACGAGTGTGGAAGTTTGTGGCACGAGCCTGAAAGGCGAGTGCTGCAATTTCAAAAGCCTAATTTCCTTAGTCTATCAAAAATGAAGTGGCAAAGTGCCATGACGAATAATATTTCTCGAAGTGAGCAATACATATTTTTGAAATTGAGCGAGCTATGAAGAATACCTAGGTACGCTACTTTCCACAACAGTTGTAGGAAAAGTATAGTGTGCAACATATGGGGAAAGTTCAACTTTTCTCACGTGTGTGGCCTTCTTTGACAGTAGGTACCTATGCAATTCTTGAGTTTCCATGGAAATGAATATATATCAATGGTACAGTGTACACAATGTGGAGATTTTCTGACTCGTTTGTTTCCACACTGGTAAGAAAAGTTGAATTTTCCCCTCTTGTTGCACAATATACCATTATTTATTTTCACTGGTAATAAAGCAATAAAAATCATGAAATTTGAGACGCACTAGATTGATATTCTTTGTCCGCAGTAGTAGTTTGAGGTCCTATGTAACAGAAGTCGTACCAAATTTCATGATTTTCAACCATCTGAAACGTTTTATATTGAACGGGCTATTTTCAAAGAATAATGATTTATTGATTGACCACTATTTCTGGTCTATTTTATTCGACTGTTTCAGTACTACAAAAAATTGATCTTGTTAACAAGTTCATTTCCGAATTTTTTGTTATTCATCACAACAGTTTTTTCGTGAACGACATATTGACTTCTTCAGGTGTTTATATATTTTCACCTCCGGGAGAGTAGTGAAACGAAAAATAAACCTCAAATTGTAACCAGTTGATGAAAGCAGTCTATTGGACTCAGAAGCTTTCTCACGCTTGTCCTTGTACCCATTGCTTGTTAAAACCATGACAATATCGTATATTACTGAGCCATTCAAGTGATGATTACGATCTGAATACAGAATGTAACCAATTCAGCTGTATCTCCAGAAAAACCTAATTTTAATTCCCAATGCTACTTAATTTTTCGGCAGTCAAGTTCATCGAACCCCTTGAAGGATATACTTAATTTCAGTTCATCTTGAAAGAGTGAATCTCCATTCAATTTTAGGTGAAAAAGATATAGGTACTTGTTTGAAATCCGGAAAAACTAACCATTATCAAGACAATTGCGCTTTCTTTACATGCGAAATTTCGTGCGAACAATGACTCCCATCAGTGGCGTACCCAGACATAAGCCTTGGGGGGGGGATAAAGAAAAAAAATTTCAATTTTTCCTTTTTTTGAAGAAGTTTTCCAAAGAATTTTGCTTACTCACAATAAGATTGTGATATATAAGGTTGTTACATATAATGGATATTCCTTCTGGGGGGGGGGGATATATCCCCCCTTGGGTACGCCACTGACTCCCATACAAATTTTTATAGACACACAAAAAAACTGCTTATGATTTTTTTCTTCCGTTATTTAATGCGCAAATTCGTCTGATTTTGTAGGATATTAGTTTGAGATTGTGAAGGATAATCCTATTGTGTAATCACTTTCAATTTCCGATTATCGATAACTGACAATTAACATGAATAAATATGGGATTGCGGTTTTGGTGTTTGTTGAATAGGAAATATTAATAGATATTATTCAATTGCCAAATTTGATTCACGATTCTAATCTACAAATTATCTTCGATCGCACTCAGCCATTTAAGAAACATTCATTCAATATTTCCGTTCCCATTTTTACTTGATATGGGAAATATTGGATCTACTTTATCAATTCGATTATGTTGAATTACATCGATTTTTAGGTAAATAATTACTACTATGAAGTGTGGAAGTAATGACATTTTTTTGAGCATAGTTACCTGAACAGATCGCTCTATCATTTTTTTTAATTTTAGCCGGCAATTGTCTGAATGTAATCCTCTACTCACAGACGACTAATCCGTCTATGAAAATATTCCCAATATCTAACAGACAACATATTCGATCGTGTTGAAATGAATGAAGAATTAACAGACCCGATCTTAGTTGAAAACGTTAATCATCAGGACGATTCTCTAAGCCTAATACTTTTCATTTTCATCATGGACTAGATAGGGCTACAAAATGAGGAATCGAAATGTTGGAGGCAAAGAATGGGGATGACCTTCACAGGTTACTTTATACATTTCACTGCACTGTGGAACTTTTCAATATGTCCATCCATATCTACAACACAAAACCAGAATGTATGACAACAATCATCAGAGATTCAAAAAATATTTTAAAAACTTGGAAATATCGAAACAAAGATCAGACATCAAACTATGGAAGCCACAAGAACTGCAACGTGCTTGAAAAACACAATATGAAACAACAGAATAATAAAAAAAGAAGTCTAGAATTTATAAGACCGTTATAAGTTCAATATTAGCATACATCAACATATACGTCTTCCAGGTTGGCACGAAATCGTAGAGGAAAACAAATCAGATCAATTAATCAAGAATTAATTCAAACAAGAGACAGATCTTCCAGATATACGTCTAAAACCAAGAGGCATTTAGATAAAGCAGTAATCAAAGTATTACGCAGAATAGCCGAAAATACTCTGGTGGTGATAAACGCAGTGAAAATATTAGGAAGGGAAGAGTGCAAGATTGAAAACATCAATGAGCTGCTGCTGAAGAGGAAGTGTGAATGGAATGAGCACATAATAATAATAATAATAATAATAATGTTTATTCATTCCCAAATACAAAAAAATAATAAACATCAATTCTACCTTAATTAATGAATGAACAAACATAAATCTCCCACAAAAGTATGACACTTGTGCGTGGGTTGTGATTCAAATTAACAACAATTCTATGGACAGACGAACACACAACTAAACAAACTTATTTCTGCTCGTGAATGTATCCCAAAACGACTTAGGTTTGCTCTTGATCCAGGTTTTAACTCTTCTATTGAACGTTCTGTTATTTTTTGTTTCTTTGATATCTACTGGAAGTTGATTATAAAGGAGTGGTGCGAGATATATGAATGATCTTTGTGCAACTGTTTTTTTTATTTTCGGTAATTGAAGATGATTTCCTCTTATTTCCATATAATCCTTTGGAGGTATCCCTTGATTGTGTTGGTAACTTAATAAAGCACGTCCATGGAGCTGTCTTACGGAGCATACTCTTGATAGTTCATATAATTTTTCTGTTGGGTAGGTGATTGGCTTTCCGTAAATGATTTTTATTATCCATTTTTGTATTACTTCCACTTGTTTGTAGTAAAAATCCGCCATTCCGCCCCATACCAGTACACCATAGCTCAAGTGAGGTTCAACTAACGCATAATACACTTTCATCAATTCATCTTCGCATATGTTTTTCAAGGATTTAATTCTGCTTATAAGTGATCTTACTTCGTGTACTACTAATTTTGATTGTTTTTGCCATTTTAAATGTGAGTCTACCATTATTTCTAGATATTTAATTTTTTCTGCACTTCGTACTTGAAAAGGTAACCCATCACCATTTTTAACTGTGAGTATTTGAAACGTGGGCTTTCCGCTTTATAAGCTAGTGAACGACATAAACCTGGTTTTATCCATATTGACAGTAAGTTTTCTGGAGTCGAGGAATTCTAGTATTTCTGTAAAATCTTCCTCGATTTTTCACTTCAATGAATTCCATGTGGGCGCTGTATAAAGGACTACCGTGTCGTCAGCGAAGCTTACAATTTGATTCTGAGCACTTAAAGTAAATAGATCATCAATGTACAGTAAAAATAATACATAATCCGAATGGATGGAGAAAGACTGATTGAGGCAGCAAGGAACAAATCCCCATCTGGGACAAGAAGCATTTGGAGACTCAAAGAAATATGGAGCGACAACATCAATATTGATTGAGGATGAAGGCATGAAGATGAAGGAGGAATATATAGGATATACTACAATTAGGAAGAATATGAAATACGATACTAAAGTATCTACGATTAAACAGAAAATATAAATAATGTCAGGAACTTATATTCAATTATTGAATGAGAAATCCTCTGTACAACTTCCAATACATTTATTTTCAATACAGCGTAGCGGTGAAACATAGTTTCTCTCACCTCTGACCAATTCATTTTGGATATTCACGTGAGATCTCCGAACCGCAAAGCTGACTGGTCGATTTTGTTATCATCAATAACGATTTTGACCTCTTATGTTCTTTTATTCAGTTTTGATGTCCTTTTTCATAACAAAAAAATTTAGATTCGATTTTTGTTCACAGGTTCTCATTATCAACAACTAAATATGTGAATTTCAATGAGTGATATGAAGCTTGAGAAAGTGGATATATCATCAGGTGATTTATATTCATTCTTATTTCAAATACTTGATCTGATTTCAGTATTTTTCAAAAAGTTCTATTAGCTATATTTATAAGATTTAGTTATAGAGAAGTGCATTGTTCCACGGATTTTTTTTTCTGGAAAATGAGTATGTTTCCTGGACTGACACGATTACGAATATATAACCAACAAACGTTCGTTAAAATCTACGGAATGTTCGTGGAAAATATGAATGAAATATAAAAACGCACAGATTTTACTCAATGGTTAAATATTTGCCTGTATCTGTAGGATTACGTAGGTTGTTCATATTGCAAAACACTACTCACGTGTGGACTGTACTGAAGCAAAGTGTCAAATATTTTTGGCAGAAGCGAGTATTCTAGTTATCAAATTATTAGCCCCTCGACTAAAATACTAGCCTAATGCGTATCAGCTATGAGCCATTCCGATTTTTTTACATAACACGAATATCAGCCGAAATCTGCTGAGCAGTTTAAAGAATTTCTAGGTAATTTTTTTAATAAACCAGGTGGTACCAGATGGAATTCATTGTTTGATTCAATATGTTACAAATAATTTTGAAGCACTTTGAAGAGCTGAATGATTTACTTCAGAAGTTTTATATCAAGTCTGCCTTTAGAAAGATCGAAACACAATATCTGAAAAACTGTTTTCAAATATTGGCTCCAATTGGCTCTGCTTTGGATATCTTTCAAATCGAAAAATACTTGTTATTATGGATACCTTGATTAGCTGTCAAATTTGAAACGACAAAGCTTAAGAAAACCAGTTTAATTGAGTCAGAATCGGCTAAATCTATTCTGAATGCCTGCATTGAAGTTTTAAACAGAGTGTTCCAATCGTTTCTTGAGGCTAGGAAAAATGCTATCTTAGCATAACATTTTTGATCCCTCAATAGGTTCAATTCATACTTGTGGCAATAGCCAGTGTCAATCTAGAGGAATCTAGAATTCTTTTAAAAAAATTATTACAACAGCTACAGCTAGGATGGTGAAAGTTCTAATATAAAAACGTCAGAAATCAGACTTACTTTGAAATTTATGGATAAGTTCTTCGATTTTGAATCTCGGGAAATCAATCCACAAGAGAGATCCCAACATACTCCAGAGTCTTTCCAGTCCCTTCTCGAAGAAATTGATGTGTCTAATTTAGAAAGATTCTAGAACATATTTTCTCCAATTCTGTGGTTATTCCGTTCATTCTTCCACATCTTGTAGAACAAAATCGTGCGAGAATATATCAGAAACGCACAGTTTTCATGGTTATATTTGATTATTATGTATTGGTACTCCGAACTTTCCGCCACGGTTTTATCTGTCAATTCATCAATTTGCCTTAAAGAAATCAGTTCTGCCAACCAACATTTTTCAATGCAAAAATCACTAAATGATATTTATGGAAATATTCAATTAATTTCATTAAAAATGCAATGAATTAGAGAAAATAATGTATAATACTCGTACAGAAGGCTCATTCTACCACTCGTTCATTCAAAAACTCGCAACTTCGTGGCTCGTTTTTGAATTTTGAACTCGTGGAAGAATATCAATGCCTTCTGCACTTGTATTATAAATAACTATTCTCTAATTCTGTGGTTATTCCGTTCATTCTTCCACATCTTGTAGAACAAAATCGTGCGAGAATATATCAGAAACGCACAGTTTTCATGGTTTTATTTTATTATTATATGTTGGTACTCCGAACTTTCCGCCACGGCTTTATCTGTCCATTCATCGTCAATTTGCCTTAAAGAAATCAGTTCTGCCAACCAACATTTTTCAATGCCAAAATCACCTAATGATATTTATGGAAATATTTCATTAATTTCAATAAAAATACAATGAATTAGAGAAAATAATGTATAATACTCGTACAGAAGGCTCATTCTACCACTCGTTCATTCCAAAACTCGCCATTTCGTGGCTCGTTTTTGAATTTTGAACTCGTGGAAGAATATCAATGCCTTCTGCACTTGTATTATAAATGACTATAACGGTATTGGAAGAATTCCCAACAATAAAAAATGATTTTTAGTATACATTTTCACCATTGGAGATCATATACCTATTTATAGCATTGGATCATATACCTATTTATAGCATTGGATATAAGGCAAATCTATGCCAATAAAATTATAGTCAATATCAAACAGAAGAAGATAAAATTAGTCATCAAAGAACACAACTACCTGACCAGAACAAGAAACGTCAACTATAAAAGACAGAGGGCAGAAAAAAGAATAGGACAGAGAAGTTGCACATACCTAGCTTCTAGATTGTACCCAAACGTGCCTACGGAAATAAGAGAACAAAGAAACATAAAGAAATTCAAGAAGGAAATAAAGAACTGGTTGACTTCAGAAGATAGGTCCATGATACATAGAATAATAAATTCAACATAAAGAATAACCATAATATTCAACTATGTAGTGGCAGAGAGGACAGGAATACCAGTGATGAATAATAACCATAATAATATGATAATGAAAAAAAAAAAAAATTAAATATGAATTAAGAAAAATGAAAATATCCCGATTGTGACAGATATTCCCGAACGTGACTGTGAACCCGATGAAGACGAAATATATAAAACGGCGTGACGAGGAGAGGAAGCTGGGACAGAACAAGACTTTTATTTTAGTATTTTATAAATTTGTTTTAGTTAGAGTGAAATTTATTTTAAACAACTGTAAACAGTTATTATAAATAACTCACAGTTTTTCCTAGAGTTTAAACAATCAATGTAATATTTGAATAAACTCTATTCTATTCTATTCTATTCTATTATAGCAATATATGCGAGCTCCAAGTTTGCGATTGGCGCATAAAAGAACGCGCAAAAGTTTTTCAGTGTTTTTCGCATTTTTTCATCAGTGTCCAGCTAGCTAGATAATGCAGGTTGAGTTCTCTAATCCAGCTACGAAACGTATGATCTGATTTCCCCGTTCAATTCTTTCGGAGATCTTCCGAATCTGGAAGGGAAGATGCATACGTGCGGACGAATGAATATTCATTATTTGCTCTTACCATCTGTCACAACTTCCAGGTGAGCCTACAGAATCAAATTAGGACGTAGAATTGCCAAACAAACTCCCTGCACGTCTCACTCTGCGAACGGCGCGCGTGCGCCTGGTCTAAATATAGACGGCAAACTAGCATGAAAAATTTAAAGGGAGCAGGAGGATCGTACGCTTTGGAATCGGAGATGGGGTTAATCGAAATTTGAGTCGGAACAGTCGGGACTTATGGAAACACCTCTATATCTCCGATTTTTGCGCGCTTATTGCAGGAAACATATTGCTATCGATGTCTGGAAATAATGAATTTCGTACGAACACGATTTTCGATACATGTGTTAACGTTTTTATATAAAATTTGTTTATCTACTCCTATTGAATTAGATATTCATTCATCAACTACTTTTGAGCAATTAATAGTATCTATTAACAAACAGCGTGAGTTATAATAACTCACTACTATAACTCACTATAATAAATCGGAAAAGATGGATCTGTGCTTCTATATTTCTCTGCTTCTATTCGATTTGCCGAAAGGGAACATTCCATTATTGTCATTAAGGGGAGAAATGTCCGAGGGAATGTCACTTTAATAATTTTGACGTTTTCAAATTGAGTAGGGAATGTTTTTTGGTATATTTTAGTTCACTTAGCACTAAATATAGAGCATCGTCTTCAATCTCTATGGACTTTCCACTCCATGCTAAGAAGCACACTCAACATGAATGTTGGAATCGATATAGAGAATTCAAAATTACGTAATTCCTCAAACGTCTATCACAGACACTAAAAAACCAAAATTTTTACTGGTTGTTCAAAATTTACACTTAACGACTAATTACAATCTAAAATTTGTATAGTATAGTTATAGTGTAACTATTAAGGTTTTTCAATAAAATTCTATCTCTGTACTCTGTACTGGATTCAAGCTAGCCGAAGCTAGTTCGATTGCGACACTAAGTTTCCATCTCTCTTGTATTCGGGATCGAGCACAAATATTTACTTTTTGTTTCTCCTTAGTTTGTATTTATTTCATAGTATTTATTGTTATAGTCATAGATAATGTATAGTATTCAACTTGCGGTAATGGTCATAACTCACTTGACGAATTACAGCACGAGCCGCAGGCGAGTGCTGCAATCTTCATCTGCGTGAGTTATGACCTACATTACCGCTCGTTGAATAATATACTATTATTTCATTGAATATTTCAACATAATGAATCATTTAAAATAACATCAGTCATTGAAATTGTAGTGACTCTCTGGCTTGCCAGAGAGATGGGCTGCGTATCTTTCGGAAATTATGAATGTTGAATATCGTCATGCGCCTACGATGCTTTGTTTATGAAATATTGCATACTTTTCAAAATATTTCTGTAGAAAAAGTTCCCAAAATGTATTCAATATAAAAATGAAAAACGCCATTGAAAATTAAAATTGACCTGTCCGAGCGTTTTATTTGAAAGCGGAGTGAATTTGGTTTCTCACTTCATTCACAAACTGTATATGAATCTGTTTATCCTCTCAATGAAACTCAACGAATCAGAGATTGCTAATAGGTTAAAACGACAATAAAACAAAATTACATCGCTATTGGCTATGGAAATAATTCGTTTGGATATGTCGCTTAGTTATGGAATTTGCTAAATTCGCGGAGAATTTGTATTGAATATTAGGTTGAGTTTACGCAAGTCATTCTTATTTTTGTATGATATCATTTCGCCAAAGAAATGATAGCACTCAGAAAAAGAACACAAAGAACGTCAGTTCGGCTCTTGTGAAATATCGAGACTTGTTCCTACCGAAATACCCAAACTAAATTAAATCGAAATCTAACTGAAACCTAAAATTTATATTAACTCACAAATCTAAATGTGTGTTTATTTTTTTTGTGTATTGTAATGTAATGTGTTCATGCAATTCATTTACCTTCTTTTTTTTTTACAAATTCAGATTCAGGTGAAAATTAAACTATTCTTTGGTTGAAAATCAATTCCTGAATAGGTTTAATATACTTATTTTATGGCAGTGTTTACAGAAAGATTAATGAATGAAGATATAATAGACTATTTTTCATTCTAATATATCAAAATCTGTGTGAAAACTGTAATCCCCCTCCATAATTAGGCCTTCCAGTACCCCATGGTCCTCCATAATGTCTGCCGTAGTTGGCATAGGCATCCAATCTTGTATTTCCATTGTTGGATCTCCACAAATTGGCATTTCCTGTGGCAGAAAAGTCAGTTCCAAATCCACCAGTATTAGAACCACTCAGGTTTATTCCAGAACCTGGAAAAAAAATGGAGGAAATTATAAAGGTAAATGATATCCATGGTATTTTTCTCGGTATTTTTATGTATGAAATAATTGTGTACCTGATGGTTTATGTTCATATCCAAGACCACCTCCTAATGTTGTTGGACCAGTTGGCCTAAATTGTTTGGAAACGAAACCTCCTCCACTAACTAGATGATTGTCATTTTCGAAAATAGTTCCTTTATGTCCTAAAGTCACCTGCGTACCTCCTGGATTCTTGTTGATATCCACTGATGTCTGTCTGAAAAATTGAATTTTTGAAAGATGAAAATACCCTGTGACTTGTATCATATAAAAGATTTATAAGGGTCATGTTTGAATTGCATACATTTCAATGCAACAGATTTAGATAGTTAAGATCTATGAACTATAATAATCAATGGTTTATAGTCAATTTTCCCGAATATGGCAATATCGAAAAAGTAAAATATTGAAACAACTTGTTCTCTTATATGTTCTCCAGATTGCGATAAGGAGCACTGTCAATATACACGAAACTCCTTTTTATTCATTTTTCAAACAACGACAAATGAAGCGTCACACAACCTTCAATATCTCAATCCAAACTTAACTCTGTATCCCGAAATTCTATATGCATCTTTTGAAGCTTGGCGGTACCAATGATGAGGCACTGGCGGTGTTATTCATTGGTTTGAGGAGAGGATAATATAAATATAACCTGTTTTCTTAAAAAAAAACAAAGCGAATAGGATTTCTACACAAACAACAAAAATTATTCAAACATGAAATACTCACCTTCGTTGTCGCTGAAGAGGCATTGGAACCATAAGATACTCTGATCCAAACTGATCTTCAACCAGATACGTGTCACCAGCAGCCAATGCTAATACTCCAAAAAGGAAAAATACACCCTTCAACATCATACTGATAGAACAGAAGTCCGTTAACGATAGAATCGATAGAACTTTTGAATTGAAGAAGTCGAACATTCATTCAACATTTTATATATTTTCTAGAAACGATGACCTAACTCAATTTGTTGGGATTCACCTTTTTCCATTCTTATCAATGAGTTGTGGTTTACATCTCTGAACCTGTGGTAGTACTATATACAATTCGATCAGGGTCAGTGAGGGTTATCTGTTTCATTATTTATTTATCATTACGCTGGAGGTTATTTTTGGACAAGGGACTTTACATTTCACTCTACTATGTTTCGCTACTTATGAGGTAGTTTAATTGTTTTCTTGGTAGGTCAGCGAATATTAAAATTCCCTGATTTTATTTACTGCAATACATTTGAGATTGCATTACTCAATATCGAATCCTATCGACATGAAGGTCTATGAAAGTTAATTTTTTTTTCAAATTCAATTCGAATTTATTCATCACAATATAAAATATACAATGAGCATATTGTACATACATACATTTTACTGAAAAATCTTTGAATTCTAGATATTTTCTGAAGTTATTCTTTCAAATATTTTTTTTTAATCCTTGTGCTCATAATCAGCATACCAATAAACTCGATATTGACTAATGTAAATGTCAAGTTGAAATTTCGGACAGGTCATATCTTGTGAACATTAAAGTGTTGGTAATATTCAAGCCAAATAACAATAAAATAATAATAATAAAAATAATAATGCATCTTTATTTCTAATAAAGGTATACATGACATATTTTAATGATTGTAAAACCACGAAAAGAAATAGTGTCAATCCGAAAAAAAACAAAAAGATATCATAAATGATATTCCATAAATTACCTAACTGAATAAGGTTCAATTTCTAATAACAACTCAAAAACTTTTTTCTTATAGCGCCGTAGATTGGATTCAGTTCTAATATAGGCTGGAAGCTTGTTGAAATACTTTATGCTGCAATACTCAGCATTTTTCTCAGTCAGAGTCAATCTATGTTTGGGATACATTAGTAGTGTTGCTCTTGTGTTATAAGCTCCAGTGGAAAGTTCAATGGACTTATTCCTATTCTTGAAAAGAAAAAGCAGGCATTTTGTCTGAATTTGTTCCTGCATGACTCTTTCACTCCTAGGCCTAAAATTCTTCTTAAAGCTCTTTTTTGCAATCTAGTAACATACTCTAGGCCAGATGAACTGCCGTAAAACATTGCACCATACCTAATCCTTGATTCGAAGACGGCTTGATAGATTGACTTGAGTGAATCAGTCTCTAGATAGTTACTGAGAATAAAGAGAATAGCATATATTAGTAAGTTTCTTACATAGTTCAGTAATATGGTCATCCCAGTTCAATGACTGATCAACAATCATTCCTAAAATCTTGACTGAAGAGGAGTAGGAGATGTTCTCTGATTCCAATTTGAGTTCTTGTGGAGTATCAAAACCAGCATGACTAGTTTCGAAGAGGGTTACCTTTGTCTTGTCAGCTTTTACTGAGAGGCCATTGTCAGCAAACCACCTCAAAATCTCAACCATAACCTCATTGACCAACCGTACGATCTCGGGATACCTTAGAGCTCTCATTAGAAGATAAGTGTCATCAGCATAATCCATCATGAATATGTTAAATTTCATGATAATGTATTCAAGATCAATCATGAAGATAATGAAGAGCAGAGGACCCAGAATACTGGCCTGGGGTACTCCAGAATGAATTTTAGCTGGATCTGATTTAATTTCTCGAGTCTGGTCGGAAATCACAACTTTTTGTGTACGATTCAGTAGGAAAGATTTGAATCATTTCAGAGCTGTACCTTTAACCCCCTATTTGTGGAGTTTTTTCAGTAACAAATTGAGGTCAAGGCTGTCGAATGCCTTACTCAAATCAACAAAAAGGCCAACAATCATCTCAGATGATTCAAGTGCATCAATAATAACTTTGATGAAATCATAGATTGCAGTCTGTGTAGAGCGACCCTTCATATAACCATGTTGAGAGGTAGCGAATAAACTGTACCTGTAAAAGAAACCAGTCAACTGTTTGCATACCACCATCTCAAAAGTTTCGGAGAAAGTGCTCAGTATACTTATAGGCCTGTAATTCGCAATTTCATTGACATCACCCTCTTTATGCAAAGGTTTCACCACTGCTTCCTTCAAAACATCCGGGAAAGCACCATACTTCAAGGAGTTATTAATTATGTAAGTGTTAGGCTCACATATCTCATCAATGCAGTGTTTTACAACAGTGGTAGGAACACCATCAGGACCAGCACTCTTCTTGTTCTTCATTTCTTTACAGATTTCCAAAATATCTTATTCAGTGACCTCATCAAATACAAAGTTTTCTTCAATTTCTGAAACTTGAGTACAATCACCATAATCTGTAGGTTTGCTAGAACTGGATGTATAGTGTCCATTGAATTTATTGGCAAGTTCTTTAGGACTTTTGAAATAATTTACTTTTGTTGTCAGACTGCAAAATCTGATCCTTGTATATTTTGGTTCTTAGACCTTTAAGTAAACCATCATACTCCTTCTTTGTTTTCTTATAGGCCTCCCTAAAAATGGGATTTCTTAGTTGACAGGTGTAAAGAATGTCCAGCCTCGATTTGCAATTACTAAGTGCATTATCAGCAAAAAGCGCTGCTCTTTTTGGACCATGCCTAGTCGATATTTCATGTAAGGACATATTCCATTGAACTCGGAGGTGAATAATCTCAGAAAAGCCTCCCACTGTAAATTGACTTCATGATCATCCAACTCATACATGGGGCTCCAATCCATCACCTTTAATTTTTGCTTCAATTCATCTAATCTATGAGCTTGCAACATTCTTTTACATGACTGATTTGTCCTGGACAGTCCACCTGAAATATTTATGCTTATTAATTGTGCGGTATTATGGTCACACATATTTGTATTAATCATCTTGGTTTGGTAATCCATCTGGTTTGTGAGTATATTATCAATACATGTAGATGATCTAGTAGGTTGAGAAAAGGTGTGACATAATCCATATGAATGCAAGATGTCAGTGAATCTTTGTTTGTATCTGTTTATCTTGAGTTATGCCGATTTTTTTAAGAAAAAATCGAAATTAATATATTTTTTCAAAGTATTTGACTTGGTCTTTCATATAATAGAAATTTATTCAATTGATACTGAATACGAGTGACTTCAATTTCGACTAATTTATTTTGTAGATAACAACTGTTCTGAACCACAGTACCTTCTACCTGAAGTTATTTGAAATGTATTAGGTGTACAACTTTGCTTTTGCCGTTTTACAATAGATGGCAGTAGCGGCAAGACGTAATTGAAATAAATATATCGTAGATGTCGAAACATTGTCGGTTTGTGTCTGCATCAAAAAATTATTATGGATTAAACATGTTAGCTTACAAGCCAATTTCTCGTTATTCGCGGGAGATTTCTCAATTTTCAGCTTTAATATGAAGAAATCTGCGGCTGAGGCTCTTCGAATGCTCTCTAATTTCTATGGTGAGGCCGCTATTAGTAAACGCTTCGAGAAAGGTGATTTTGACGTCGAAGACCAGCATGGCGGTGGAAGACGGAAGGTTTTCGGAGATGCAGAATATAAGGCATTACTTGATCAAAACCTATGTCCAACGCAAAAAGAATTTGCAGAATCATTGACAGTGACACAACAAGCCAATTCAAAACGCCTAAACAAGGAAATTGGATGCCGTTGAAACAGGCGTTTGTTTGCTTGTAAACAGCTGCTTGAAAGGCAAAGACGGAAGGTATTTCTGCATCGCATTGTGACTGAATACGAAATATGGGTTTATAACGCTAATCCCAAGCAAAGAAAATTATGGGAATATCCCGGCCATTCTTCCACGTCGACGGCCAAACCGAATATTCACGGTTCCACGGTAATGTCAGTATTTGGTGAGACCAGCAGTTCCGGTTTTATGAAGAAGTAAAAAATTGGATCGATTCGTGGATCGCTTCAAAAGATCAGTTTTTTCAAGGTGGGATTCGTACGTTGCCCGAAAGATGGAAGAAAGTAGTGGCCAGCGATGGACAATACTTTGAATCATAAATGTATAACTAGTTCTTCATAATAAAGCGTCGATTTTCGGGAAAAAAAAAGGCGGAAACAAAGTTGTACGCCTATGTACGAAATCTAAGGAAGCTACTATGTAGCGAAAAAATTGTTGAATAACATAGCAAAATAGTGGGAATTGGAATAACTTGTATTTGATATCAATCAAACTTCAACTTCCCGTATATCGCAAATGAAGCGTTAACAGTGTAGCATAACTTTTCTTGTGATCACACAAGTAGTGAACTATCTTCGTTTATGTCTCCAAATTAGGAACAAACTGTATCACGTTCGTCTTGTTCTCAAATTTTGTTTATAAGGTGTTAGATAGAATTCTATTGCAATCTTCTACGATAACATATGTTCATTTTCCAAAGAATATGTACTTTGAATTATCTTGTTTGTTTGAGTCTATCACACTTTATGTTCTTCATTATAATTTTCACTTCCTCTGTCTGACAATGTTTGTTTTCCACAACCTGAAACGAGAGCAACAAAACCTAACACGGTGAATCTAACGGATATAAGAGTGAACCGAATTGTTATTCCATGGAGAACAGAACACTATAGATACGCAGCTTCTCCAAGAAATACACGATCCCCAAAAAAAGGGGGCTAACAATATATTCGCCAAGGCGCAACAACGTAGTCGTCGTACATGGGAATTGCATGTTGAGTATGTGATTGATGTTATGAAAGCCATTTACATAATTTTCGTCGTGCAGCCCCCATATTCACGTAGAAAATGAGGGTGGCATCAAATCGTGCGTTCAAACCTACCCGATCGTTAAAAACCACAAATATGCGGAGTGTATCTCGACGCCAAGCAGACTGCAAGCGACGCTTTGACGTAGCCATCAATATTGCATGAGTTTGAGTTTCTGCGTCCTTTTCCCAAAGCCGCCTTTCCATCAAGTGATTTACTTGTCGGGATTGTTCACTTCGCTAGTTCTGTTTTGATTACGGCTAGTTTTGGAAACGTCCATCCCTTCCTGTTTCCGTATCTCTGTCCGAATTCCATGGAAATTTATATGGATGCTTACTTGACAGGCTTCTCTTATGATTCTTCAACTAATTTTACTTGTACAGGGTAATCCATAAAGGTATCCCAAAACTTTTTCAGCGTAAAGCACATAGCACAATTTCCGATGATTCATTCCTACAAGAATTGTTGTTTCTTTGAAAATTACTCGATGGTTCTCCGAACTATATTTCGTCCCAATGTCTGTAATTTTAGAATTTTGAGACGGAAAGATAAGCCAGCTGAAATTCGCCTCATTGATGACAAATGCTTCCTCAAGTACGATAATAGACAAAATTCCAATAGGCGCTTCGTACTATGGCCTTTCCAGTTGAATTTTCCTGAGCAACAACAATTTTCCAACAACCAATCAAATTTTGTCATTTTGTGTCATATCAAACAATTTCACCTAATCATGTCAACAATAAACTGATAATTGCATTCAATGCAATTACAACCACATTCCAAATAAATTTCGAAATGTCACGTTTTGGCAATACGTATATTCAAAGTATAACAAAATACAGGGTGCGGCGGAGCCGATTGACGAGTTTTGACTTGTCATTGCTCGGGATGTGGTTGATGCAGGTAGGTGTGGAAGGGGTTTTTGTGTTCCTTAGAGTTTTTAGTTTTTAGTCAGCACCATGTTTCGGACCGGAGTGCATCGAGGCTTTGCTATTCGCATGTTTTACGAATATAACCATTCTGTGCACGACCAAGCGGGCATTTCGGCATTCTTTTCAACGTTTCAGTCCCCTCTGCAAACACAATCAAAATTTGGGCTCTTCAACTTAAGTAAACAGGAAGTACATGACGAGGGCTAGGACACGGAACCACCGAGAGCGGTAATAACACAGGAAAATGTGCAGGCTGTTCGAGTAGCAGTCGAGAATTCAGCAAGACGCTCTGCACGAAGGCATGCGATAGCTCTGGGAATGTCAGGCCGATATTTGAGGAGGATTCTGCATGAAGATTCATCAATCCACCCGTGTAAAATCATGCTTGTTCAAGAGTTGAGGGGTGCTGATTACGTGAACCGAAAAATCGTTTTGAGGAAATGAATCAGCGCATCTCCCCAAGAGAAATTTTTTTCAGTAGTGATGAGGCACATTTTTCTTTTTCTGGATTAGTGAATACGCGAAATTTTCGATACTGGGCTGCATGTTATCCTCTTCAACTTCATGAAAGACCACTTTATAGACCTAAAGTCACAGTTTGGTGTGCTGTATCTCAATTCGAAGCGATAGGCCCTTATTTTTTCGAGGAGGAAAACTTCCCAGCGTTATGTGTCGATGTTGGAGACTTTCCTGCAGCCTGAATTGGGAGAACTTGCTTCAACTATCGTCCACACACCCTGCCAGAACTCAAGCAACCAATATTCGAAGAAATCCGGGCCATAACGCTCGAAGTATGCCGAAAAGAGGTCAACAACTTCCAAAATCGACTACATCGGTGTGTCGCTGATGACGCCCGCCTATTTCTTTCAAATAGCCCTTCGAAACTCGTCAGTCGGCTCTGCCGCACCCTGTTGAAATGCGTTGATCAAAGAAAAATTCCCAGAAATACAACATACAGTCACAAATATGTTTGGGGAATATTTCTGGATTTTTGCTACGAAAGAGAATATGAATTGAATGAACATTGAAGCTTAGAAGAATTGACTTTGATACTAATAGATTGGGCGGTTAATATGAAGAAAGAAGACAGGACCGAATATAAAGGAGCAACAGTGAAGACAATGTGGAACTTTTGTGCAAACTCTTGCAAAAAAGTACTGTAATGACTATAACATTGAGACAAATCTACCCCACAAAATATCTGAGTTCAATTCAAAAGGGAATTCAGGTTGGATAGTTGGTGAGAGGTCAAAAACGTGGCTTCCGGAAAGCCATTAGTTGAAACAACATCAAACGAATAGCTCTTTATCGATGATAATTCACTATCGGCTAGAAAAATGGATATAGGTCAACAAATAACATTATCGCGATCATTTATTCACGACAAAAATGCATTTCCATCACTGAAATGACAAAACAATATAATCAAGGTGAATTATGTATGACACTTTGTTGTCTCGAAACACTCATTTGTGGAGAAATAATCGTGATTATAATTCGATATATCAACTGGAAATGGAAATGAAGCGATGGTTTCTCTTTACAAAACAGGTAATTTTATTGATCGCTCGTCCAAATGAAGAGTTTTGTTCACTGATGACGGTCTGTCCTTCCGGCTGTCCGTAAACATAATAACTCTCGAAGGGAAAGACCTGAAAAGTTTTCTTTAAAAGGCATAATTCGAGTAGGGGTTTTGTAAATATGGTCCTTCGAAAATTGGTTTTCCTGTTAATATCGGAAATACATATCGAATCGTCATAAAAATTTACGTTTGGATATCGAAAATCTTTCATTCATACCCCCCTTGCTCTTTTCTAGACCTTTTGAATATACATGGTTATGTGGTGTTCAGTGGTCCAATTGAAAGACAAACGCTCAAAAGCTCCTAACTTCATGTCAATGCTTTACTAATTTTTCCATCCGATTCAAAGGAATAAATACTCTGGAATGAGCCAATCGCTACTCAAAACAAAAACCAAATGGTCGGTCAACTGACATAGCTAGAACAATTCTTAATCATTAATGTAAACAACAATGTTGATTGACTTTTGTCATTTCCAATATATATTATCCGCACTTCAAATCAATAAAAGATTTGATTAAAAAAATATGAAAATTATAAGTATAGTGTTGTACATTCCTCTGAATAGTCTACATGTACCCATGTATTTTTTTATGTTTATTTTGAATAAACATTATGATTATTATATAACTGTATAGATTTCGTTTATTTAATGTCGCCCATCATTTTCGCTATATTCACGTAGCAGGCTACATTAGTATGATCGAAGAATTTTTTTTTTTTGAATCTCTCTTTTGCATCATCAGTTCGTGAATAAATCATTACAAATAAGACGCGTCCCCTTCTTCAGGTATAATATATCCGAAGGCTTTTAATGGGGTGTGATGTTCTTACCAGGTCCCAGTACATCCACGGGTAAATAAGACATACACTCATGGAAGTATCAGATAATATTTATTCATAGAATCACCAACTTGTACATTACACGAAATACATAAGTTATCGCGTGAAGAACAATGATGCCAAATCTAGAACTCTCTATAGCACTAATCTTATGCAACTGCCTACATCGGCTTATATGCATAGTTATTGATAACTATGCATATAAGCCGATCTTATATGCATAGTTTTTGATAACTATGCATATAAGCCGATCAGAATATAGTTTAAAAATAATCATTAACGACATAGTAACAAATAATTGGTATTTCAACAATGAATTCCAATTGTAGCTACCTTGCGGAAATATCGCTACTGACATGGATATTGGAATTTGACCTGCATGACAGCGGTCTTAAAAAATTTTGAATTTCGCTATTCTTATCAATTATTTTTCGACAATAAGTCCTTCATGTCGTTGAAAGTGACAAGAGTATTTTATTTACTTATTTTTATACTTTTTCGCTATATATTTCCACGACAAGAGAATAAAATATTACCATAACACCATAACAAACTAAGATTTAGTCTCCACAGAAGGAATTAACTGTGCGTGAGTTATACATCCAATACAAAATTTAACCTATTTTAAAGATTTAACTATATTGAAAATAAAAAAAAATCATGAATTACCGGTATTTTTGAGCGCTGGTGTCAAAGTTTCGATTGGAGCTTTGACATTATTGCTTGCTCAAAAAACATAGCGCATTGAACCATCTGAGCCTTCTGACTGAGGTATTCTCCAAAAAAAGTCAAATTGATATTAACAGCGGAATTTTCTCTTACAGATGGCACAAACGATATTTCCCAAGCAGATAACTAACTCAATCAGAAAACACAAAAGTATCGATTGTCTAACAGACTCTTTCGCGTAGAAAAGCAAAATGCGTATAGGACGAGTTACAGATGGCGACGGCAGGGAGAGGGCCTTCTTTCCAACGGTGAAGTACCAATCCCAAGATACCACATAATGCCAAGGTCGTGAGAGTGCGAAAACGTTGTTGCTCCGGAACCGACGCGCGAATCGTAAGAAAGTGCGCGAGTATGAGTGCGTCTTGTAACGAGATTGTCTGTAACTGTACGTCAGTTCGATCCAGGTGCAGCTCGCGGCAAGATGAGTGACGAAATAAGACGTATAGTTGACCATGCTTCGGAAGCCATGGCGCCTGCGATCTCACAGAACAAATACGAGAGTAACGACGATTACGTCATAAACGAGTACATGGAACGTCTAGGTACTCGTCTGAACATTCTAGAGACGGAACTGAAGTACGCGTGGCGCGCTCTTGACCTCCTATCCCAGGAATACATCAAGATGTGGGAGCGGTTAGAGAAGCTCGAGAGTCTTCTGTACGAACAGCAGAGCGTCATCTCCCAACTACTCGACCACTACACCTCTGGAGGTGGAAGTCACATGGGTCCGATGGCCAGTGGTGCAGTCGCTTTGTTAGAAGGACGCTTAAGCGAATTGGAAGTCATCCGCGAAATCCTTGGAAATGGTACCGTTGAAGACGGGTTGGAGGAAGGTCTTGATGTCACCGGTGCAACCTCCCATCCTCAAACGGCCTCGATCCAAGAACTCGACGAATCAGACGCGGATGAGTTCAACATCCCCGACGAGGCGTTTTACAGGAGCCTAAACCAAGCTTACAGGGAAGATTTAGTCGGCTGTGATCCTACCGTGCAGAATAGTCAGTTAGGTCTTATATGGGAGGAGAAAGAAGATGGAGACGAGATCGGCGACAAAGCAGATTCGTCCCAGGACCCGAACAGCTGTGAAGAAGTTTACAGTTCAATGGATTATAGGGAATACAAGGGTGACTCACCCTGTGTAAGCGAACAGGATTTAGCTCAACTAACTAGAATAGATTCTTTAGATCACGTTGCTATCGAAAAACTCAACGAACTAGATAGACTGAGTAACAAATTACAACAAGATTCGGCTAATATCAGACAACTCCAGAGGAAGTTACTAGAATCACCTCTGTCAGTGGCTGGCCTACCGAAAGATATTTCCGACTCAAAAGAAAAGGCTGAACTTCTTGAAGATAAAATTCGACAAATGTTTGCTACTGAAAATTGGACATTTTCAAACGAGGCGAAAAATCACGGCGATCTGATTTCGGTCGCTAAATGTGAACTACCTAATTCAATCCCCAATGCTGCCTACAATACAAGACCTAGTTCAAGACCCAGCTCGAGATTGTCAGTTTCTGATAGCGTCATAGGTACCGATACCGAAGTAGCTGAGGTTTTCTCGAGTAATATCAGAACGCCTACATCACCAAGAAGAAGAACCCTAGATATAAATACGTGTACTACACCTTTCACCACTGTGACCGGTAGGCTGGCCTATAGTAATGCTGTGCAACAAGCCGAGAATGCTGAGGCTGCAGCAGCCATACAAAACTCGAAAAATCCTTTTTACTGCAGTGCATCTGAACTGAATTCGATGATAGCTGCTACATACGAGGCTGGAACCAACCAATCTCCTACAGTTTATAACATCAGGCCGGAAAAGGCAAACTCACCGACACTTTCCATATGTAGTATACGAACTAGACAAGATGGCTATATAGGTTCATCAGATAAAAAAGATGAATCAACTCGCCCTCCTTCAAGGGCTAGTCCGGCTCCCAATTCGGTATCAAGGGAAGTCGGTTCATCGTTCAGTCCAAAATATGGTACCAATGAGTCGCAGTCAGCGTCCAGTCAAGTCTTCCTTGGAACTCATAACATGGTTCAGCCTTTGTCAATTAATAGTAAAGATCGTGGTCACTTGAGTCCGAAAGCTCCAAACTCACCTAGATCTCCGAAAACTTCTCCGAAAAAACACAAATCCAACTCTGCTAATATTGTTGCAGCGAAATCAGACTCCGGTCTGTCTTCGATGAGTGGTTGGTCGAGCCTTGAAAAATCACCAGGATCCCCGAAAAATGGTTCCTTGAGATCCTACATGAATTACGGAGACAGTAGGCATTCTAGTTTCGATATGCAGTATAGAAACGTATCACCTGCGCCTTCAATGAGAGGACAATATATGGAATCAAATACTGATTCCGTGATATCATCAGATCAATACTCAAATTGTACAGTTTTACCTGGTGGTCATCATTTATCAGCCTTTACCTCTGTTAAGTCTCCTTGCAGTCTGGAGACTTCTGAAGGTTATGGAACATTTGTTCCTGCTCCCGCTCCAGCCTCCGACATCAATGTCAGTCCGAGGAAAAAATCGAAACACCAACAAGCGACAAAAGCTAATTCCTTCGGTGAATATATGTACAGAAATGATCAACCTGCAATCTACTCCGTAGCAGGTAATCATTCCCAAACGTACACTTCTGTATATACGAGTAATAGCGCTGATTATTTGAATCAGACTCTTAACTATCCTGACCTAATTGAGCCTTATGAAAACAACGAATACCAAAACGCCCAAAGTTTACAAGTATATAATTCCTTAACGAATGTCCAGTACCCAGATATAAGCGGAGAATATTCTGAAAGTCCCATGAAGATGATGAGAGCGCAATCAGATCCTTATGATTCCGAAAGACTTCACAATCATGAAAGTTACAAGCCAGGTATATATCCATCTGCCTTGCCAACTGGTGACATAACTTATCACACAACTCCAGTGCGTTATAATGCTGATTCACATGAAGCCAGAAAAATGGATTATACAGAGACAACCTGGTCTCATAATCAGGAAAACCTAGAATATAGAGATGGACAATTCAACTATCAAACACAAAATATGAGAGATTATAATGACAGCCCTTACAGAGACAATAAAAATCAGAAAGATTCTCGATATCAGGAACAGCCTATATACGAGAATCAGTCACAAATTGACCAGTACAATAAACAGTGGAACCAAAGACAAGAGATTCCGTTTCTGGAGCTCGACTTGAGGAATAGAAACGTGCCTGACTATGTTCAGAATATTCAAAGCTCCGAAACTAACAACGTCATTATAACACAGTCGGGATACATTTCCATATCATCTGGTATGACGGATTCTAAATCAGATAGAAAAAGAGTTAAACGTCATAACACCCTCAAATCGGCTATGAATTCGGTAACTCATTGGTTGCCTGATCTCCATCTCCCCAAACGAAATAGATCGTACTCGTTACCACCTGGGGCTCATCGTCAAGACTTGGATAAAACACGTCGAACATTTAAATCGAACGAAAGCCCTAGAAAAAAGAAAAAAAATGCCATTGTTTCTACAGTTTCGGGAATTTTTCAAAAAGCTAAGAAGAAGGCTTACAACCAACATCGAACCCAGTCGTTATCGGATCCAGAACAAACTGAACACGAATGGATTATGAAGAGAGCGAATTCCTTGATAACAGATGTCGATGGGGAGAGAAGTGAAGATAGCAGTAGTGCTTTCTCGGAGAATACTTATGATAGAGAAAGTGTATTCCAGAAAATGTCCACCAGCAGACATAGTACTAGGAGAAGTAGTCCACACGAATTACAAAATCAATTTCAGGTTCAAGCGGAGCAGAAGATCAACGATAAACCGAATGAAAAAGATACAATAGACAGCGTTTCTGGTCAAAAAGAATCATCACCTCCTTACAAGGCAACAGATGATGACGCAGCAACTGAAAATGGAGATTCCTTATTCCCGAAAATAGGGGATAACAAAAAAAGTTCCACTCCATCTGAAAAGAGTGATGATGCATCTGCCCCTGAAACAAAAATTAAAATTCCAGTGTGCAACCCCTCCATGGAGTTCGCCGTTTCTAGAGCTCTCGGAAAGTACAGACAGAGACAAACTTCAACTACATCTGATGATCAGTATAGCAATGGTGAAGTTTCATTACCGGAGGAAGATCAAAATTCGAATAAACCAAAAGTCATTCAGAAAAACGAAAATCTTAACAGCCAGAAGTCGTCAGACAGTCAATCGAGTGAACCGAGTAAATCGCATGAAATTGAAAATCACGTTCCTGAAAGTAGTCCTTCCGCGGTCACGATGAAAGCACAATTCAACAGGTTTTTTCCGCGCCACCAGCAGAGCTTAGAGATACCAGGATATCGCATGAGTCACGAAGAAGACGATAATAGAAGTACCCACTCCTGGAGAAGTACTTCAAGAGTATCTTCCAGAAGACAGAGTACTGAAGATAGCATAGATAGCGAAGATGAGTGGTACTGCTACGAGTTGAAGAAACTAGAAGAAATGGAGAGACAGTCACAATTAGAAGCTGAGATGGGCCACGCTCTACAAGAAGAACCGGAATTGGAAGATGAACCCTACGAGCCTCTGGAGGATGTTAAGGAAAAAATGTCTTTTGTATTACGAGAACTGAGAATGAAAGCTAAAGTTGTTGAAAATGTTTTGGATGAAAAAGACAATAATTTACATGTTGTCCAATCTGCAAAAAGACGTGAAAGCTCGAGAATGTCCAATGAATTCGATTCTTCGGTATTTGCCAGGGTCAAACCTCAAAGAATGGGTACTCTGGATTTCAAAGATTCATACGAAGAAACAGTTGAAACCACTACCACTGAAACAAAAGAAAAAGAAGATGAAGATGAAGAACATTCATCTGGCGATACGTCTGGTCCTGATAGTCCTCACCACAGTACTGATGAGTATGAAGAGAATGAAGCAACCTTCAACCAAGCATTTGCGCGTTGCTTAAGCATTCGTGAGAAAGAACAGGAAGAAGAAGAAGAAGAAAGGCGGCAGGAAATCGCACCTCCTCATCCAGAAGAACCCACAACAGTACCCAAGATACTAGTCGAGACAGTTCCACCGAAAACGGAGGGCGCAAAGGACTCTGGACCACTTGGTAGCAAATGGAAACTACTGAAGGCGCTCAAGGAGAAGAAGGCCGAGGAAAAGGAGAAAATCGTCGAGAAACCAACCGAAACCCCAACAGAAAAAGACAAAGTGAGTATGTTGGGGTACATGCAGAAATTCTATGAAATCCATGTTAGAACTTAAAATTATACCGAATTGAAATCTAGAACCATGTGGAAGAACAAAAATAGCTTGTTGCTATTTTAGATTATAAACACTCAAAGCTAGATTGATGTAATCAGAAAAACCGCTTTTGTATTAGATATGTGATAGTTAACTATTCTGACAGCCACAATCGCCTATTGCTATCCAAAACAATAATAACAATAACAATAAAGTAAGTTTGTTAGTACGTTTTTAATGCTTGAAAGTATAGCTACTTCCTAGGGCGTGAAAAATTGAATAAGTTAATTATTTTACTGATCGAAAATCACCCAGAGATCGATAAGCAACTTATTAATATATTAAGTTTTAATTGGAATCTAATCAACCCTATATATTTCATGTAGCTTCATTCGCTGGAAAACAACAAAGTAAATACAACTTTTTACAGAGTGAGTCGACCAGTTTTACATTAAATTCAAATATAAATTATTTTCATCGCATGGAATACCTACTTTCTTCATTTACCATTTTTCTTGATTCGGCTAAGGTAAAAATGGGCTACCGTACTCCTCTCCATTTGATGTTTATGCAATATAATGCTGTTAATACACTACTCATTTAATGTGAATATTGCGGAATTTTTAATTGTGAAAATTATATTCTCTAACAGTAATGAAAAAATCTTGTTTTGCATATCATTTGGAACGGAGTAAATCATCGTTTAGTTTTGATTATAGAATAAAAGCGCGAAAGCATAGCTGTAGGCTCAAGAACAACATTTAGATGTTGTTATTTCAAAGCACATTTTTGATTTGTCGAGATTTTCACTGATTTCACATGATTCAATCTTGAATATTTCAAAAGTTATGCGCTTAAACAAACAAAGAAGAATCAACGTGAAAAATCGTTGAGTATTCCAAAAGTGAGTTCAGATTATCTCTTTTATACTAGTTTTGGACAATTTCATGGATCAGCCAGTATCCTAGAAGCTTAAAAAAATTATAACTGGAGAATATACGTCCTACTTATACAAGACTTCATACACAAATAAATTTCATTCCGTATAATCAAGTGAAAGCTACGAATTGAAAAAATATTTCATTCAATCTATTGTTGACTTTATTGTACAACTTAAAGACTAACGCTGTATTACTGAAAAGTATGTAATTTCTCCTAAATTTTTCAGATAAATATTCGGGTTAGAAAATTATTCAAATTAAACAATCGCTGTGAAAAATCTCTACATATTTCATATTAGAAGTCTGCGAAACATTTTTTGAGGGGTTCCCCCAAAGTTTACAAAATCATCAAAATCGCCCTGGATTGAGTTCACCATTCAGATAAATATCTATAAAATCGAGGTTATTAAAATTAGTTTTTCTATTTGAATAATGAGACGAGGACTTTGAATTTGATAAGACTATTGAAAATATAATAGTAAAATGAGTATCCATCATATCTACATTCTTCAAGGTATTCAAAAGATGATCAGCACAAAGTGACGAAAAAAAATAAAAATTTCGAAACAATTTTGAAATTTTGAACAATTTATTCTATGATTTTCCTGTACAGGGTGTTCCAAATTCGATGCTCACTGGAAAACATCTCGAGAACTTTGCATAAGTATCGAGACAAAAATTCATTTTTAAAGACAGGGTTAAATTTTGAGCGAATAAACAATCCAAGAATGCTGTGGGACCAAAATAACCAGCAAACTTCAAGAAATTGAAAACCGTCTTTTTTATGTCATTCGTTTTGTATGCAATGCATCATCGAAATGAAATGAATCTCAGCTGACCTACCCTCAATCTCGAAAATAAGTATAAAAAATTCCTGAAAGACAATCGCAGGGTGTTATTATGTAATCTAGCATCATTTCTGGGTGATTATCGATACTTATTCTAATAAATTACCTGAATCCCATGTAATACTTGCATATAATATCATAATCATTTTGATCATCATATCATTATTCATATCACAAGTGAGTAGCATTGTTTGAAACAGCACATCATATTTTCAATTCATATTGCTGGCATAGAAATGTCCTTTTTCGATGATAAAGTAGAATATGGAAATAGCATTAGGAAAAATCGATGAGTGAATAGAATTATATCTAAATGCAATGCAGTGTCCAAGGTTTCTACTATTTCTAAGATAATGATATATATCTCTCCACAGGGTTTCCAAAAATTCATTGAAGTAAATAGTTTTCTTGCTTAGAATCAGCTCAGAATCAATAGACATAGAGGGAGCTTCTTGTGTTTTATTAGATGAAGAAAAAATTTGCCTCGTCATTCTCAACAGTAAATTCAGTTTGGTTCAACCTCAAATACATTTTTATAATATCCTACAAAATCTTTCATTCACCAGTATCCATACTAAATAGTATGTTGAATTTAAAATAATAATGTTATGTATCTCTATCGATATTTTTGTCTTAATGCTATTCACATGCACCAACATAATAAAAAATAGTGAATATTCGAATATTCCTGAGTATTATCCACAATAACAATGTAAGCAGTATTATTTTCAAGCTTCAAGATGACGTCAATTATGTTGAAAAATTTGAACCACATAAAACTATCACGAATGTATTGAAATGGAAGAAGTTACCTTATGATTATAACATCCAATAATAATCCAATTTGAATATCAGCTTTTGGTTTTATAGAGCCAAGCAAAGTCGTTAATTTCGCTAATAAAAATAAAGCTGAATATCACACGAATTAATATTTATTCAGCAAATTCAATTCAATTACGTATTTGCTACAATTTGGGAGATATTTAGGGTAAAGTTATTCGTTGAAACCCATAATTTCTCATTGATTGTCCATTACATTCAACGTCGAATTTTAATTTAACAATTTCACTCATAACAACATGTTATCTGTTAAAAATAATGTTCTCATATTTCTTTACATTCATGACAGTTTTGTGTGTGGCAATCCTGATATTTTTGATAGTATGTTATTCAATCTGTAACTGTGCATAACTGTTGTTGAGAATTTATTGAATAAACCTGTATTTTTGACTCCATAGGAGGTCACTTTGTTGCTTTTTTTAATGTATTTTTTTTTTTTTTTTTAGAATGGATCTGGCATCGGTGGTGATTCAACAGGCAGGACCAATGGGTGAGTGCTGCATTTTTTTCTTGGACATTCTAACCTTTGTTTTATCATTATTGTCTCTGTTCTTTATTTTCTTAAACCAAGGTCTTATCGCCTAAATTACTCTGCACTTTTTTATTTCCATTGGGAAAGTAACAATAATATGACTCAAGCAAAGAAAAGTTCATTTGCATCAAATCACTTTGCAACATTTCTGTTACTTTTGACATATCGATTCTGGTATTTTTCGTGCAATGTAAGTCATTTTAGTATTCAAAAGAGTGGAGTGAAAATGTTAAAAGTAGTTGGGTGCAAAAGGCCCCTTAGGACTTTTGTCATTAAAATTATTGGAAAAATAGCTTTGAGGATCTCAAGCTGTCCTCAAGCCACAAACCTTTTATTGCAATTCGATCTGAGGATACGAAGAAGACAATTATGACATTACTTTTACTTTCATAATCTACAATGGATAAACATTCATCACCAAGAGAACGCCTTCCATTTTAGTTATATTCCTACACATATTTCATATTAGAGCCACGAATTTGTTGGATAATTATTTTGTAGTAAAAGGTGTGCAATAGTCAAAAGATGATATGAGTAGCAGTCGTATTCAAAATCACAATAATTATAAGATATAGGTAATATTATTATAACTGTCCCGACTGATAGCAGGAATTGGTGAAATAATTCTATTTTGTATAAAATACTTTGAATACCTGATTATTTTTTCGATATGGCAACGTAGCTGCCATTTTGACGTAGCAGACTAGGGAGTCTCAAGGTCATATTATGCCACTCTAGTAATATTGATAAATTCAGAAAATGTAGTGGAAATAACATTATTTAATCTTACCCAGTCCTTTTCGTATTCCACCAAAAATTTTTTTTTAGTGGTATAAACGTCCATGAGGGTGCGAAATCATTTTCTTCAGGACTTGGCCTATCAAAATTTCAATTGGAGGAATAATTCGGGTTGCAAATATTCATCTTCCGTGTTTTCAACATGTGCCATTGAATTTTACCTAATTTCATCTTCGAAATCATTGAAAAGCTCTTTTTTATGTAGAATCCTTCGTCAGTGTTCGATTATTATTTTTTAAAACGGCTCTCAATAACTCCCCAAACCAGTTTTATTGATGAGTTGTGTTAGATAAGTCCAACCCTCAACCAAATTGCCACGCGCCAGCACAGTACCATTTCGAGCAATGAAAGTGACCAAATCGATACATTAAATCTCGATAGACAAAACTGGAATTTATTCCGAACGATTGGTAAAACAATGAATTCCCTGCTCCCTAATAAATTACTGGGAACTTGAAAAACAATTATATAATAGAAATATTACGGTTACTTTGAATATACTTAATCGAAAAAAAAGGCAAAAATCAGTCACACATCGAACTGAAATGCTCATTTCATTAATCGCCTATGGACTGAACTGATCTATGCGAATCAAAAGAAGAATGATTACGAAGTGTTAGATACAGCCAATGAAACATTCTGGTTCCAGCGTCGATCCGCTAAACATTAGGGTTTATTATGAAAATTAAAAAAAAATGAATTTACCTACTTCAGATCTGATTTATTCGATTTCAGGAATATCGAGGGAAGGGGATAGTAAAGTGTGACAAAACTAAAAATGCGTGTGGAAAAAGTGTTGAAAGCGCACGTTTGTGAACTGTGAAATTTCACTCATGAGATGAACATGACCCTGTATATCCCAAACGAAGGCACTCAGACGATTGAAATCTTTTGATACGAGTCCTCCATGATGGACTTCATTCATGTTTGTCGCATTCTTCACGGAGCACTCTGTATATGAATCATAGATTTTCCTATGACGGCACCTCCAATTTTTCACTAAATATAATGTGTAAGCTCGAAATTAATATCCCGGATCCTCAAATTCGATCAACGACCGCTCTCGGGTTAGAAACTATGCCAAGCGGAAAACTTATTCTAATTAAGACTAAAAGCGGAAGCCCAGCCAAGACCTTCGTAGATTAATCTGAGCTTTAATAATTCTCGATTGTGAAGCGCGTCCTAGTCGTTAGAGCGGCGCTGAAACTTCGCCTTTTTCTAGATCTGTTGATACATAATGTTTTCCCCTCGAAATGGCGAGATTTAATGGTGTTGAAAACGACAGAAAAAAAAAGCAAATTGAAAGTGTATGACAAGTATCACAGTAAATCTTCCTCGAAGAGAATTCTCCCTGAACTAGTGTTTTTCGTGAACTTTTATTACAACGATTGTAGCAGTTCGTGCTCAAGATTGATGGAAATTTGTTTCTACATTTTATAGCTCCATAAAGGACTCTGTTAATTTTCAGATAATGGGCTATATAATGAATGGTACCAGCTCATTAAAGCGTACATTCAGTACTCCAGTATTAATACTCGTAAATCCATTCGCAACCACCTGAATTCATTGATTTATTCGTGAGTTGGCGAAGATGCATATTTGAGTGAATCTTAACATGTGAAATATAAAACGATGCCGAAGGTGAATTGTTGATTGGATGTACCATTTGTACCGATATTCATCATTTGCGACCTAGATATCGAAGCGGAATGAGTAAATAAATAAAATAAATATGAATGTATCAATCAAGTTGATTGAAATTTATATTTAATTCACGTTATATTGAATTTGAGAATATTCCATTGCATACATTGTGATGCTACCTATGAATTTCAAAAAACAACTTTTTGAAATCTTAGCTTTTGAGTTTTCCTCAATCGGATTCGAGAAATAGCAAAAAAATTATCAAAAAAATCTGACCTAATACCTTCCGGCTTCCATTTTAAATCTTTGTTACAATCATCAAGGACTCGAATCAGTATTCGTTTTAATTTTTTCAACTATTTAAATGGGACTAATGATTTTCCCACCTTGCTCATGAAAAAATGGGACTATAAATTATTCTTTCCATTTTTCTTATATTATTTCACACTTTTCCTTTGAAAAATGAGAAATCTTGTTTTTTGCAATCCGTTTAATGTGTTTCTATATTTCAGTATCGTAGTGAGTTCATTACGGTACAAAATACATTGCTGTAATAAACTCATCACAGTATTGTTTTCAGTTATATTTTTCCTTTTGTGGTTGTCTACACTGACTTCCAATCCTATCAAGTGGAATGATTTGCAACATTTGTCGCAATTTCTCTTAATTCTGGTGGTGTTGAATTGATTTCGTCAGACATAATTCACGAATTCAATGCGTAATTATAAATTAATTCAGAATTAGAAACGTACGATTCAAATTCAAATTCCGTAATCTGTCAATTTTCGTAAAAGTCACACCAACTGCCAAGATACAATACAAAAGTCACTAGGATGTATAATCCTAATTTTTCATTGAATTTCGACAATATTTCACGAAACTTGACGGAAATAAAGAAAATATCGTCAAAATCTCATTACAGAAGGCAATTCTGGAATAGAAGCTCATTTTGCAACTTGTTTCAGAATATATGATTTCATCACAATTCAGAATAAAATTTTTGTATTCGCCACTTTTGGGAAACACTGAAGTCTCCATTTTCTTTACGGGAATCGTTTAAAGCTGTTTTCTCTATTTTTATGTAATGCACCTTGCTGATAAGATCATCTGCATATCGGTGAGTGGATGAAAATGATACCAAACGCCTTCTAATACTTTGCCATCACTATTTTTACGTCACATTCCAAATTGTCTTCACTATGTATTTCTTATATTCTACATATAACATTCTTTTCTCGCATATTGAATGCCCAGTCCATTTATCTTTTCCCTAGAATCTAATGGTCCCTTTGTCAAGGAAATATTCTCTAGCCTTACAAAAATCCATGCACTGTCACTATACAGAGTGAGCCACGGTCGATGCTACCCTAGACTTTACGGAGAACGGAAGGTACAATTTCATTGAAAATTTGATTTCTTCGGTAGGAACCACTGCTCTTTCGATCTAAAATATTATCAGTGCTGCAGTCTTGCCGCTTATATCAAAAAGTAGTTCTTCAAATAGGACACTCTGTATATTATTACGTGTTTCGGTTTGCTGTAGCCTCTGGATTAAATATGTATCAACTTCGTTATTTCTATCTCTAGCGGTTTTCAAGTGATCGATTGGTTTACTTATTTCTTGTGCCAAATATAGCTTCAATTGAATATTCATCCAAGAAAGCTCTAATAATAGATTATCAATATTCCGTGTATCATTCACCTGTAATAAAGTACGTACCTAATCATACAGGGTTGTTCAAAACCACAGGCCTCAACGAGACATACTAAAATGCTAAAAGTGAGCTTTTCAAATGGAATACCCTGAATATAATAAGATGTTTGAAAAAAAAATGAAATTGAAGGTTTCCTAATTAAAAGCAAGTTTTCATCCCAGTAGCAATATTGTGATATATTTATTTCAGATATGCATGAAATGCCATGGAACTTTTGAATTATGACGAACTGACAATCAGTAATACAGTAAGTGTTACAGACGATTCAAATGGAAAGCAATAAATACTCAAATGAGGTTTCGATTCATGCTTCACTGCCAATGAGTATAAATTACCTCTTGTTGATTGCTTCTAAGACAGGATAGGTACAAATTTCAGTAATCATTCTGCATGTTCTTACTACAATTTGATCGTATTGGCCGTGAAGAATATCTGAAAGGAAATTTCATTTTCTTTCTATACCTTTTATGATATTCAGGTTATTCCATTTGAAAAACAAAACATGTCTTGTTGAAGCCTGTGATTTTGAACAATTTCCTCTATAATTCGGAATTGATTTAATTACACGTAAATGATACACGGTATATTTGTAATTCATACCCGAAATTTCACCTTCCAAAGATTCCAAGTACCAAAGTGGTCTATCTAATGGATGCTGTTTTGTATAAAAAAAATTGATCAATTACTGAAAACCGCTAAAGTAAGTAGCGTAGTAGCGTAGTAAAGGAAGTAGGAAGAAGAAAGTAACTGTATCTATAAACACTCAAAAAGTGACGGCAAACCGAAAAAAAGTAATGATATAAAAGGTGTTCTATTTCAAATATCGAAGCGTCAACACCGTTTTGTAGAAAATATTTTAGTTCGATAGAAGAACCCAAATTTTTAAGAAAATCGTCCCTTCCGTTCTGGATTGAAGTCCAGTACGGAGTACCATCGACCGTCTACTACTCTCTTGTGAACAGTGTTTCTTCTCCTACAAAAAAAAAACTGTTTTGACAAAAAACCACCTCGACTCTTTTGAAATAACTTGAAGCAACCCAATCCTGATTCATAATACGGACAGATGTAGAATAACAAACCCCTGCTGAAACCAGTGTTCCCATTCTCTCTTACAATAGAAAACACGGACTGATCTAACGAATCTTTCCCGTGCTGATCACGCTAGCATTCCGAAGCTTGCCTGATTGGAAACATTTTGATGAGACCAATACCTGCGCTTTCTCTGCACTCTCACGTTCTGCGAGATCGAAAGGCGGTATTTTAATCAGGAAAAGAGTGGGAATGTAATTATTGAGAAAGGTAAGGAAAGAAGTGGAGAATCCCCCGCATTGATGATGTTCTAATTACGAAAAATCTACCTCGCTTTCAGAGTTCAATCAGTTTTCTCTTGTCTTGTTCGACTGATGCTGCAGTTCTGTCGGATCTGACAAGGGACGATATCTACGTTATTGGGAGTTCGTCCCCCGAACCGATCACTCTATAATTTCGTGACAATATCTATGTGTAATTTTCAAATTTTCTGACTGGAATGGTTTGACTCATGGATGACAAATTCTTCCTCTATCAATATTTCCTAATGTTAGCCATAAAAAAATCATTAATCACATCAGATGGACGAGGAATAAACAAACCTGTGTTTTCGTCGATACTACAGGCTATAACAGCAATATTCTCAGCACGGTTGCGACTCTTCACATCATTATAACTTGTCCCAAAAACTGGTCTGATTTTCTAAAAGTGATTCGTGGTTATTCCCCCAATGTCTGTTTTAGCTTATATGAAACTATTAACACTTATATACGATCAATCCTTGAATTTGCTGGTCCTATCAGGTTGAGGCCCGGCTTGAGGATACACCGCAAAGGCCAATCTGCAGAAACTTAAAGTCTTGCCGAATACGATCGTGAGAGGAGCCGTAAAGTACCATGGTTTCTCAGCAATGTAAGGATACATGAAGACCTTCAAATACTATTCCTGGACGATCGTCTATTATATGATCATATAATAGATCTAAATATTAAGACCTTCAACAAAGCCAAAAATCACTCAAAACTCCTTAAAAGAAAGGCTTGCGATTATGACGAAAAAGTCCAGAGGAAACACAAGAAACCAAAGATGGCACTTCCCTAGGAAGTGCGTATTAAAGCCAAACTTCTACTGGCATAAAGATTGTGTAATGATTACACAAATCTTTTGAGTGGCATAGTGCCACCAGAGGTAAATTTTATTGAGATTGAGCAATCAGAAGGCTAATAGCCTGACTGCAGAAGAGAAAAAAGTTCCAAGTGAAGAGAGATTATGAGAGGTGATCTCATATTTAGCTTCCGGACTGTCAATGATATGATTGGTGTCGACCTATCATCCCTTTTTACCCTCAACACTAATAGCTCAAGAGGACACATGTACAAGTTGAGAAAAGAGAGCTCCAAGAATCCCTATAGCGACAAATTTTTTCAACCTGGACAGATTGCCCATAGATGTGGTTTGTGCTCCCAGTGTCTCAGTGCCTTCAAGAACAATATAATTTGACAAATACACTTCTAAAATTTTTTCATATTGGTGTATAACTCTGCTTTCGCCTTTTCTCAATATATGGCTGTAGCGGTAAGTGGTAGTCGAAATGAATAGATGTCATACAATGAGCTTAGCTATTTGTAAACATAACGCCATCGAAATATTGATCGATTTGTGTCTGAATCTTGAAGTTATTCTCGAGTAAACATTTCGGCTTATGAGCCAAATTCTCTTCATTTGCGGGACGTTTTAATCTTCTACTTCAATATGAAGACATCTGTGACTGGAACTCATCGAATGCACAAATACCTATGGTGAGTCCACTATTAGTGAAAGAAAGTGCCGAAACTGGCTTCAACGCTTCAAGAACGGTGATTTTGTCGTCGAAGACCAGCATGGCGGTGGAAGAGAGAAGATTTTCGAAGATATTGGGCAATACTTGATCAGGACTCGTATCAAACGCAACAAGAATTTGCAGGATCATTTCCCAAAGATCCTGCCAATTCTTGTTGCTTGCTCGCCTGATGCGTTAATCCCGTCACGCATCAGGCCTTTTCGAAACCAATGAAAGTAATGGGAATGATTCAAAAACAAGAAAATTTGATTGTCGTACAAGTTGAAGTCAGGAGATGTTGAACGGCGTTTGTTTGCTTGGGATCAGCTGCTCGCAAAGCAAAGACGGAAGGGATTTCTGCATCGCATTATGACTGGAAACGAAAAATGGGTTCACTACGATAATCCCAAGCGCAGAAAATCATGGGGATATCCCGGCCATACTTCCACATCGACGGCCAAATCGAATATACACGGTTTCAAGGTCATACTCGGGTGGACCAGCTCGGCGTAGAGTATTATGAGTTGTTAAAACCAACTGGAACAATCACAGGCGATCGTTATCGAACGCAATTGATGCCTTCGATCTGAGCATTGAAGGACAAACGCCTGCAATACAACGATGAAGTGATTTTACAGCATGACGATACTCAACCCCATGTTGCGAAAGTGATCAGGACATTCTTGGAAATGTTGAAATGGTGAGTCCTACCCACCCCGTATTCTCCATAGGTTGCTTTCTCGGACTCTTCGATCAATGGAACAAGTAAAAATTAGATCGATTCGTGGATCACTTCAGAAGATTATCAGTCTCGTCAACGCGATATTCGTACACTTTCCAGAATATGGGAGAAAGTAGTGGTCAGCGATGGACAATAGTTTGATTCCTAAATTTATGAGCAGTTTTTTCAAAATATAGTCTCGAATTTCGTAAAAGAACGGGAAAGCAAATTTATATACGTCCTTACTTACATACTGTATCGATTATTTCGTTTCTAAGCTTCAAAGGCATAGCCTCAGCTTTTGTCGTTAAATAATAATAATAATAAAAAAATAATAAATTATTAATTTCCGACGAAAGTTGAAACTAATATGATATTCCTAACTTCTACTGATCGTTCAATCTTTTGCACAACGCCCCACATCCCTCCTCTGCAAAATATTGACAGATCACGAGAAAGTCACGTGGTACTGTCTCCTCTCAACAGCAATCAGTAATCGACGAAACTGCTCGGCGAAAAAATAACGAGCGCCAAAAGCTCTTAACGCAAGGTGACTAACGTTCTCGAACTTTTCAACGGGAGTCGTTTTACTCATTTTACGACTTCGAATAGCTCGGGTTAACGTGTCGAATCGCGGTTTAATATACCGAAATAAAAACGTCGCCGAAACCGCTCATTAGCATCTTCTTATTTCCACGCGTCGAATCTCCCACATCCGACATTCGCAACTTGAAGGGGTCACCTGTTAATGCGCCCGTCGAAATCACGACCGAACGTCACGCGATGCCATAAATCCGCCACGAAATTCGAGTTTGAGCTTTTCATTTTCGTTGTCGGCTCTGCGTAGCCTTTCCGCGCGTGTTAAAATCTCGACGCCGACCGAAATGCGGTAGAAAGGACGCCGATTTTATCGGCCCTCGGTCGCGCCACGTTTGGCATGTGTCCGGCAAGACTGCGTATTGAAATTGATGAAAAATCATTTTTTTGGACCGTCGTTGAAATATTTTTTTTCAAACTATTTTGTGAAAGATATCGGTAACGAGGAATTTACCTATCATAATAAATACAAGGGTTGTCTCTTATATTTCGGAAATTGGCAACACTGCCAAAATCTATTAGAAAACTTGGATTTTAACGCCTGAAATAAATTATAATAACACTACCAACATTTGAGTCTAGGTTTCTCGATATGTGTTTGGAACATTCAACTAACTCGGTTTTAGTTCGTTGTGTGACTGATATTTTTTTTATTTGGATAAAGTAGATACATACCAAGTTCCCAAAAATGTATTAAGTAGCAGGGAATTTTTGGCTTTCCAGTTCTCATGAATAAATGCCAATATACCAGTTGACTGTCTATCTATAGCATGTATGGATTTGTTCACTTTCATTGCTCGAAATAGCACCATGCTGCAATTCGGTCGCTCTTATCAGTGGGAGTTGTGCTCATATTTCACATCTCATCAATAGATTTGGTTTGATAAAATTCAATCAAACATGGACGAAAATGACAGAGGATTTTTATGATTCTCGAAAAAATTCTCAGGCAATATAGCGACTTAGTGCGTATTGAGATTGGTAGAAATTATTTTTTGGACAGTCGTTGGCGTATTCTTTTTCGAAACCATTTTTTTTTCGGTGATAGATGTCGGTAACGAGGAATTCACCTAGTTCATGATAAATACGAGAGTTGCCTTTTATATTTTTTGGCAACCTTGAGAAATAAACTTGAAAATCTGATATAAAAATTGGTTTTCAACGTCTGAAATCAATTATGATAGCACTACTAACATTTGATTCTGGGAGAAGAGGTTTCTCGATATGCTCGGTTGGTAGAGGACTGGACTAGTGATTCGGAGGTTGCGGGTTCGAGTCCCGCACGAGGAGGTACTTTTTTCGGAATTAAAATTCATACATTTTGCTATCCAAAAGCAAACTTATAGTATAGTAGACTCTCATTAACTCAAAATATTCGATAACTCGAGTTGATTTCAATCCCCTCGAAAAATAACCATGCAGAATTCGATATACAATATGAAAAACTTTGCTTCCGCCGATTTTTTTCCGAAATTTGAAGCTTCCTTGTAAAAAACTGCTTCTACATTTATGATTCAAATTAATCCATTGCCGGCTACGACTTCCTCTCATCTTTCGGGCAGGGTACGAATCCCCACGCGTTGAAAAAATTGGTCATCTTTTGAAGCGATCCACGAAGCGATCCAATTCTTCACTTCTCCATAAGACCGGAAGTGCTGGTCAGCCAGGCCGTACGCAACGTATGGAGAACACGACGTGTGGACAGAACTACCCATTTCAACGTTTCCAAGTATGTCTTGACCACTTTCGTAACATGGGATCGAGCATTTTCATGCTGTAAAATTACTTTATCATGTCTCTCGTTGTATTGCGGCCGTTTGTCTCTCAATGCTCGGCTCAAACGCATTAATTGCGTTCGATAACGATCGTGTGATTGTTTTAGAAGGTTTCAACAACTCATAATATACTACGCCGAGCTAAACTTGTCTTGGAACCGTGAATATTCGGTTTGGCCGTCGACGTGGAAGCTTGGCCGTGATATCTCCATGATTTTCTACGCTTGAGATTGTCGTAATGAACTTATTTTTCGTCTCGATTCAGAAATCCTTTCTGTCTCTGCCTTGCTAGCAGCTATTCACAAGCAAGCAAACGCCATTCAACTTCCCTCGTCTTCAACTCGTACGTCACCCAATTTCCCTATTTTTGAATCATTCCCATGACTTTCAAGCGTTTTTGAATGGCTTGTTGCGTCACTCCCAATGATCCTGAAAGTTCTTGTTGCGTTTGACACGACTCTTGATCAAGTAATGCCTTCAATTCTGCATCTTCGAAAACCTTCTCTCTTCCAGCTTCATGCTGGTCTTCGACGTCAAAATCACCGTTCTTTAAGCGTTGAAAACCCTCTCGGCACGTTCTTTCACTAATAGTCGCTTTAACATAGGTATTCAGGAGCATTCGATGAGCCTCAGCCGCAGATTTCTCCACATTAAAGCAGAAAATTGAAACCTCCCGCAAATGACGAGAATTTGGCTCGAGAATTACATTATGATGCAGACTCAACTCGACTAATATTTCGATAGCGTTATGTGCACAAATACCTAAACTTAGTTGTATGAAATCTACGATCTATTTACTTCAACTACCACTTACCGCTACAGCTATCTATTTCAAAACATCGGAAGCAAAGTTGTACACCTAATATATTTTACCATTTACTTTAAGATTTGAATGGAGTGCTATGTCAGGAGTAAATCAGTTGAAAACATGTTCCGTAAAATTTAAGAAAGAATAACGTTACTTTAAATTTTTACTCATTTCACGTTTTGAAATCTGAATCAGACAAACCCTTGAAATATTCAGAATTTGCCAATTTACATTTGTCAACACACAGAAACGTTGATGTACTTCATTTTGAAATGTTCAAGTAGTAGTAGTAATTTTTCAGTAAATTCATCCAGATAGATCATGTACGATCTACTTCTACTATATGGAATGAATATCACTATTTTTTTACCTCTAAGACTTGAATTACCATTTGGTGTACTTATATATCTGATAACCTCTGTAAGGTGAATTCAATCACGAATGACTTGTATACCTTGCAATTATACGTACCTTCAAGAGAAATCTAGGCCCCGTGGTGTTTCGAGTTAAGAGAGTCTACGGTATATCCAAAGTCACTTGGAGGAAGCCAGAATATTTCGATTATACCTACATGCTTTATCCAAGTTTCCAGGAATTCATTTGGGACCAGAGAATTTATTGCCTAACATTTAGCTGATCGTCCATAGAACCAGAATGTGTCGATTTGGTTGTTTCTATTGGCTCACATAGTCCGCGTTCCGTCCGGGTACCGATTTGGTTACTTTCATTGGCTGCAGCTATTATGTTTCATATAGACCAGTTGGGTCCGTAGAAGGATTAATGAAAAGAGCAATTTTACTCGTTCTAGTTCGTTGTGTAACTGATTTCTTCGTCCTATTTGGATAAATTATAGTTGAAGTCCCTTGAATTATGCCAAAATATTTCTAATATACAAGGGTATTCCAAGTTCACAGAAATGTTTTAGGTGGCAAGAAATTTTTTGCTTACCAGTTCTTCTGAATAAATCCCAGTATGCTAGTTGATTGTTTATCGAAATACTATGCGTGGATTTGTTCACTTTCATTGCTCAGAATAATACCTGGGCTGCCACAAGGCAATTCGGTCGTTCTTATTAGTGCTCTTATGTGCTCATCTTTCACATATCATCAATAGAACTGATTTGACGAAATTTGATCAAGCTCCGACGACGGATTCTACATTCATGTTCAAGCAGCAAAGTAGATTGACTGACTGCCTTGACTGAATTCCTAGTAGTTAATTTACTACTTTGCTGCCTAGTAAAACGAATAACTATTTCCCAAACCTTTCAGGATTTTCATATTATCATCAATTATTAGTGATATATTTTTTTATATATATTCATGAATATATTATGCAACTGACAAAGTAAAGTTCACTAAATAAACTTCCTCTGTAAATATACCTATATGTAGATTACAAGAATAATATATTTTTTTCTGAAGTGAAGTCACTAGCCGCCACTGTTGTCTTTCTACAAGTTTCAAAACCACCTCAATCCTTTTGTCCCACTCGGCAAATAATAATTCATCATGTCCAAAACCACATGTTATTAATGGCGTTTTCTCTTCCGTTTTTCCAGGCATCCAGGGGACAATCCGTTCTACAGCAATATCGACAGTATGCCGGATATCAGGCCCAGGAGGAAGTCTATTCCACTCGTATCGGACTTGGTAGGTAGCATTATTTATCATTGTACAGCGTTCTGCGTGTCATCGATATAAAACCCATTAGTGTAGGGATGAGAATCTGTATGTAAGGAGAGTTCGTAAGATGTTTTGCGGAGTGTAGGGGGCATCGGAGGAACTATATATTACCTAAACGGTCCCTGACTACGCCTTAAGCTTCGGTTATTAGTTACCGTATAACTGGTTTATTTTCTCATCACAACATTTCTCGTTGTGAGGCTCACCTATGTTTCTTTGGAGAAACGGACTCTAAAATATTTTATCTCTTTATTAAGTGATTGACATTATATTATTACTGTTTTTTTTTGTCATTTGAAATTTTGTTGTTGAATTAACCAGGCAAAAAAAGGTTTGGTCGTGCAAAGAAGACAAAAGAGTCCTTATAAAGTGTTTTTCAATAGAAAAGATACAATTGGAATCAGTTACAAAGACAACACTGCGTGTTATTCTTCTACAATTTTATGTGATTTGTGTTCAATGGTTTATGCCCTTTAATGATGTACAGATGCACCCTTCAAGAAAGTTTAGAAATTGTTGAATTGCTTAATGTGGTGTGCGGCGCGTGGTTACTTAACGAGACGTGTTGATCATCTGACGGTTGGGACCAGAGAGAGCGTAGGACTCTCTCAGTCTCTCCTACTAGGGGTGTAATTGTTGAGACAGGGGGGAGGGGGTTTGCCAGGCTGCCATGTTGAGCACAGTGGCGCCACATCTAATAATCATGTTTGACCACGTTATAAATTCTATACACCGTGGCTTGACTGTACAAAGAAGCACTGGTCGAAGAAATGCTCTGTATAAAAAGTTAATTTGTTCATGTTTAGATAATGTGCCTGCTCGCTCAGGTTTTCTTTCCTTTCAAGATGAGGTGTTTTTTGTTTTTCTATATCATTTAGATTTGTTTATCTTTGAGTCTCTTTTTGTTGTTGAGTAAATGAAACAATAATTTTCCACACAAGGCAGATCCAGTGGCTTGCCAATGGATGTGCCTTCGAGAAAGGTATATATTTTTTGTTCAAATTTTTTTTGACATTTTGAGAGTTAAAAAACTCTTGTTATTTCAATAAAGTACCTAATATTGAACAGATAGTGAGAAATTTTGTATTTGAGTCAAATAAACATTTTAATTATTATTATTCTAAGAATTTTTAAACGTTGTTGAAACGTGTGTCTTTCCATGATTAAAAAGCATAATCTTTCGAACACAAATGATAAAAATGTCAAGAACTATCAAACAGTGTTGCCATTTTAAATTGTATAATTCCTAATGGAAAACCGCTTAGATACAAGAACCTATTTCAGATAAATACCTCTTAATGTGTTCCAAATAGTTTTGCGACCATTAATCTCCCTTTAAGTTCAGCCAGGAGCAAACTAATTACGTAAATTCATATCCATCTGGGAATTGCACTGTTCGTGGTTGATTTGAACTTCTGCTGAGTGTTCAATCGATTAGTTCGAATCACGAGAGTATATAAGTATATTATTCAATTATTTCAGTTTTTTTCCAAACAACCATGGTATTATTATGGAATTGAGAAGTATATTGTTCCTCCTAGTTGAAATTATCAAAAAAAAAAACAATTTTCTTGGTTTATCGGATTGTGACAGGACTTAATTAGTTGTTTATCCAAGGAAGTACATATCAAATAAAAATTTGATGTGTGTAAAAAGTTTATTTTGACTTTATCCCAATATAAAATAATCATTCAGATCAATTAAAAAAATTGACGTATGAATTTAGTTTATTCGATTACATGAGTTGTTTTGGGAACGCACAATCGGAATCTGAGGTTTTTCACAAAAAAAAACATGGAAAAAAATTACAATAATAGTTAAAAAAAAGGATTTTTTTGGCGTATTTTTTGCATATAACTAGGAGAACATTAATTTTTCGTGAATTACTTTTCTTTAAAAGAAAATAATAATGAGTACTCTTTGGTATAAATACTACGACAGTATCATTTCCTCAATATTTTCATTGAAATCAATACAAAGAAATGAACTAAAATTCAAAAAGGGATTATGAAAATGGTTTATTCTAAACTTATGATGGCTTATAGTTTTAACCCATTCGTATTGGAAGAAAGAATTATTGAGTAGAAGACATGCTATTTATAATAAATTGAAGTTTTGGAATGGAAAAAAGTGGGTTTTTGTAGAGACAGGTAAAATACGCCAATTTTCAACCATCGTTTGAGCTAGAACGGTTCATCGAACAAAAACCTGAATAAAGGATTTGGTAGGGAATTTTTTTCACTTTTGCTCATTGGAGAGGACATTTCATATTTTCCAAGTTATATGGAATAAACTGCAAAAAAATTAATTTTTTTTCTTTTTTTTTGCATTTTTTTTTAATGTTCTATCAAGGAAGTTCGGTGGAAAACATCAAATTCGGATTCAGCAACTTGAATAACTACCACAAGAAGTATTTTTTGCAGAGACCGATAAAATGTGATAATTTTCTACTATTGTTTGAGCGAGAACGGTTTATTGGACGAAAAAAATTTAATGGAAGTAATTTGTAGGGAATTTAATTTTCTTGGTTTTTGTAGGTTTTGTTGGGAAAGTCGTTCACGAAAAATTGATATTTTCTCGAGTAATATGCAAGAAAAAAACGACAAAACCGATGTTTTTTATCTTTTCTTCCATTTTTTGTTCGTTCCAAAAAATATGTGAAATCGAAGAATTCAGGGAAATTCCAAAAGTTTTTTTGTGGAAAAAAAATATAAAGACTGAACTGAGAGTATGCTAAAAGTTGTAAAAAATAAATTGGGATAAAATCACAATAAACTTTCTTCAATTCAACCAATGGAAGAGAATGATTTAAGTTTTCGATGGATCAACTCCTGATAGGCTGCCAAAATTTATTCAACATTCAGTAGGACTTCGTTATTTCCGAATCGGAAACTGGAGACGATCCTGAAATTCTCAGAACTAGACGCGCTGCTTCATAAACTGTTTCATCCTCTGAATCTCATCTTCAAGAGTAACTTTGGCCATTGTGAAAAGTTCCAAAAGTTCGAAGAAGGATTCTGGTATGAAAAGTATCGTTCTGAAAGTAACTCCAAAGAGCCTATCAGGAGTTTGATCCTAGGAGTTAATTGATATGCCATCTCTTTCCTCTTATTCCGAACGGAAAATTGGCAACCACAAATGTTAAAATCCCATTGAGTCCAACTGATTTGGGTTGTTATCAAAAAATTTGTAGCAAAAGCTGATTATTCCACCTAATTTATATTGATAAAATGGTAACGAACAGATCAGTTAGGCTCAGTTTAGGAACATGTTTTCAATGTGCCATTTATCATCATGACTATTGTATCATATCATTCGTTAAATGTTTCCTCTGTCTCCATACCTAACTTCCTTCCTGTGTTATTCGACCTTCTAAGCAAGTGGTTTCCTATTCAGGATCGGCTTAACCTTTAGTGTCTTCTCGAATTCCGCAATAGCATACATATATGTGTATAAACGAGATGAGATCATGAAAACTATTGAAAAGTCGAACTTGCAGATTGGTCGAAAGTATACAGGGTCTTTCACTATAAGATCTGTGAAAAAAAGTGTGATCGGATTTCTTACCTTTTCAATTATAAGCGATAAATTAAATATGGTTTTCTCAGCAAGAATTTTTTTGGTTATATACTATTTTCGTTATTATCGGAATGTTCATTGATTTGCATCATAAGTCTTTTGAATAATTCCCACGCAAATATCTGGTGAATGTAAGAACTGGATATTTTTTTTGGATTTTTTGATTTCACTTATTCAAAATGAGTTAAAAAATACACACCACATCAGGGAACGGATAATATCTCAAAAAAATTTGTAGTTTTTTCTTCACCCCTTGGGTCAATTCAAACAATCATTTAGATTTCAGCGTTGATGCCTCAGGAATTCAACTGCAAGTGCCGTCCTCAGATACTCAGATACTTTTTGTTATGTACAGGGGTGAAAAAAAAAGTGAAAAGTAAGCTTTCATTCCGAACACCCTGAGGAGTTATTCGTTGAAAGACTAAGATGTTGACGAAAATTCTGATTTTGCTTCATCTTTTCTGGATATTTCCTCTCTTCATTTATTGAGAAATCTTAACTATGAGAAAAATTACGGATTGCACTTTGAATCATTTCAGTACACTGAAAAAAAATGGTCATTGCATTAAATAATAGGAATCATCAACTTGATTTCATAGATGCAATACACTTCCTCAACAATATAATGACATTTCATTTTCTCCAAAGTATACACCTATTCATTGATGTAATGAATCCCAACATCAATATCAGGATTCTGAAATTAATGTTGAGCTTCCCTTGTTCCTATAAAATATTCATTGTATAAAATAATTTTGTTCATCAGATGTATACCTAAGATCTCACATAAAAACTTCGAACAATTTCAATAAATAGTAATAATGAACCAAACATTGTAACAATGAATATTTCATGGGTTAAATGGAAGTTGTTCCTTGATTCAATCAAAAAAATTCATCAATATGTACAACTTTTCTTGGAACTGATGTTCCTCTCAATCGGTTAAAAATAATCATCAATACAATTAACTTTTTTTTTGGAATTTATGTACTTTTTTGTTTCAATGTATCAATTTTAATTGACCAGAGCTTTGTGATTCAAGACATAGATTTTCCATTGTAGGAAAGAACTATATGAAATGCTGTGATTTATCTCATCTCGGAATGAAGATAACGCAATGAATAAGAAAAGAAATTTTCAGAGGAAGTGACGGAATATTTGAGTGTTCGTGAATAATTATGTTTGACAACGAATCACTCCACAGGAGGTTCTGAATAAAACCTTACATTTCATTATTCACCCCTGTATATAACAAAGAAGGAGGTAAAAGAGGATGACATCTGAATAAATATATTATGAGGAATCAAGCTACAATTTCAAAAAATAATTGCAAAAATTGGCCGAAAGATTCAAGAGAAAATAAACTTCGTTGAGATTTTGTCTTTGCTTCTATTTTTGCCATTGTGTATAGTTAACCAAATTCATCAATCGTCATTATCAATGTTTTCTTCACTGATGCTGCGAGAATGTTCCACTTTTTCCAAAAAAAAAAAACTAATTGATAAATCACAAGTTGAAAATGATCATTTAAAGGACTATTGATTGTTTTTTTCATATTGGGTAACTCCTTGAGAAAATAGTGCATATATTCAATTATTATTATTGTTCCAAAGGCAGGCACTCATATTGTTATCCGTTATTCTCAAGTGATCTCAAATATTGGAATTTTTTTATTTTTACATTAGCATTTACTTGGAAACACAGAGTTGTATCAATAAAGTATCTCCACTTTTTAACGTAGAATCTTCTGGTCTGAAAGAAGAGGAGGCAGCTACTGAAAGCTTTCAACGAGTTTGCAAAATGAGAAAGCTGATGATCCTAAAATTTTTCACATGATCACCTCCGATAGCAAAATTGATTTGAGATGCTGTATAAAGCATCTCAAATCAATTTTGCTATCGGAGAAAATCAATTTTGCTATTGGAGGTGATCATGTGAAAAATTTTTGGATTTTAATTTACCTATAGGTAAATTACAAAATAACCGAAAGTTATGATAACTCATAAAAAGCAGTTATTTTTCATATTTCAACATTGTTATTACATATAGAAAGTTCCATATAGAGTAACAAAGTTAATAATGCTGAGAAAATCATAATATATTCTTCAGAAAACTGATCCCGCTGCTTTTCCACATACCTGAATATAAAAATCAAGTCGTTGTGAAAGACGCTGTACATCCCACCCTCACATTCATTCCAGCCCGATGTCTTTGTTTTGTGTGTTGAATGTGTACCTATTCTCCACTTCCACTGACTCATTTACTAATGTGTATGGTCGTTTGTTCTCTGTTTGATGGTTTGCCCTGCGCCGCTTCTACAGGTGCTCAAGGTATTTGGTCTTAACTTCCTACTAGTTTTTCCATTTCTTTCGAGAACACCATAATTTCTTACTCTGTACTTTGCTTACAGAATTGAATGGAAATTATTCATGTTCTAAAAATCTTGCATGAAATTAAGAGAACAATTTTAGTTAATTAATAAGAATCCTAAACAATTTTTCCGCATTGTTGGTGAATATATTACTTCGTTTTGAAATAGGTTGGTACAACTGAAAGTAAGTTGTTATTGACCGTTATTAACCAGAATCTCATATTTCAAACAATGAAATACGAAAGATGTCCAATTCACTGTATTTCTTGCTTTGCTTGAATAAATGACAATAAAAACTAATAACTTCCGCAATTTCGCAATATTCACAGAATATTCATATCCAGCACTCCTTCAGTCTGAAAGTTACAAAATAACCATTCAGAGAGAATCTCCCAAATTATACTGGGTGCCATTGAATACAACTCGCCTATTCAGGATACTGTTATTTTCAGCATACTGTCATAATATGCTGGTCGTCCGAACTACATCTTTGTCTTTCATCCTTTCTTCTTTTCACTACTATTATGTTTCTGAATTGAATGATAACTTGTTGTTGAACAGGAAGGATTAAATTCTATATTAAATCGTTTTGATTCGTATGACTCGTTTCCAACGATGAGGTTAGAAGCATCATAAAACGAGAAAAGTGTAAAACAGCTTCAGAAAACTTTCGATCTTGCGTATTGTCCTCTTTTTACTGCAGAAATACACTGACTATATCATTATAGAACTCTAGGCGATTCTACAAACATCTCAAGAAATAAGAGAAAGTAATAAAATATGTACAGATCTATTATTCATTGACGAGACGATTCATTCATTGGACTCTGATTAGAAAATTTTAGTCTAAGATTAATCGACACTTAGCCAGAGTTGAAAGATAGTAAAAGCTTTATAACCTGAGAAAACATAATTAAAAACTATGGTTTACATGCAGAAGTTCCTAATAATCATTTTTTCACATGAATATTTTCCATTTAGTTCCAGAAAAAGGACTGGATATGCGAAATTTGAAATATTCATCATTTATGATATTTTCAAACATAGCGAGTATCCAGTTCGTGCTTGCTTTTCTTGTAATGGATCGCTTTCAGAAGGAGATTTATTCTTGTCTTGCCCTGTTTACATACAACATGTCTATTTTGAGAGCGCTCATTCATATTTGTAATTAATTGAAAATAATTAGATGAGTTCATGTTATACACACCCTTAAGCAAAATAAGAGATGAACTGATAAACTTTTCCGGAAGGGATAGTTCAACTAGTGATGCATATTTTGATGAACATACTGAATATTATGGTTTGTTTACCCAATAGAATAGGCTTGATTCGCTATGCATTTCATAGAAACATTAGTTTTAAACACTTTATTCGTTTGATAATAATTATGGGTAGTAGAAGATTTGAAGTACCTACTTTATTTAACGGGTTGATGACGTGCTTTCATGATTAAGACATATTTTCCTATCAAATAATCTATAAATACATTCATTTTACTCGAATCTGCTCATAAAAGATACTATATTTCAATAAAAGATTGAATTCATCAGAGAAAATTATGGAAATTTTCAATAACCTATTCCTTCTATTTTTTTATGTGCCAATCAAAGCTCCAGAGACTTTCTCTAGGGTAATTGATTTTTTCTCGAAAACTATTATAGGACCTTATCTTGAATATTGAGACATAATTTGGAGGTATATAGATTCGTCAAATCTTTCTCGGATCATTGGATTTACAATGATCTTGGAAAATACACCATTCTTCCAGTCGTTCAACATATCAAGTGTGGTAAAAAGAAATCCATTATTTTTCCAATAGATGGCTTTAGCTATCTGTATCAGACTTTTTAAGAGTCCGATCGGGTTCTACTATTTAGCATTAGGAAGATGATTATTCGTACTACAGAATCTTCTTTGACAGTTTTGTGATTAGTTCTCTAGTTTGTCCGTCATGACGGTCAAAGAGAAAGCGAAGAGAAAATACGCTATATTTCACAATTTTTCTTCGATAAAGGCAAAAATGCAAGCCAGGTATTTGAAAATGTGGAATAGTGTTTATGCTCCTGATACTGTAACAGCCAATTATGCGCAATTTTGGTTCCGATTATTCCGTTCCGGCAATTGTCTAAAATGTCGATGAAATCACAGACATTATCGAGTCTGATCGTCATGTGCACACTGTTTTGATTGCCCAAGAGCTAAATATTGCACAAAAAATCTTTTGGAACCATTTGCATAAGGCTGGTGTGAAGAAGAAGCTCGATGTTGGGTACCACAGGAAACAATCGCCCAGAAGAGGCCAGCTTTGGCCAATAGGAGAAAAAATTGTGATCCCACGGGACAACATATATCGATAGTGACTCGCCAGAAGCTCCGAGAGCTTGGTTGAGAGGTTCTTATGCATCCACCTTCTAGTCCTGGCCTAGTCAAATGCCTATTTCCCTGTCCATGACCAACAATTTTGCTTGTGAAAAATTTGCTTCAACGGAGTCTTGTGGAAATCGACTATCTCAGTTTATTACCATAAAGGACGAGAGCTTCTATGAGGGGGGCATAACTAATAACACTACACCGATACGGGGAGACAGAGTTTTTGCTGAGGTTTTTATCTGTTCTCTTGTATCATACGTTGAAATGTATGATGCCCCGTTACATTTCCTCTGCTAATACTGAGATTCATCGACACATATGCTTGATTGTTTGAAATTAATATTTTGTATTGCTCTTTCTCAAAAGAATATATAACTAATAACCTTCAAAATAGCAACGAGTCATTGAAGAGAACGGTGCATATCTGGCCTAAATCGTATCATTCTAACTATGTTATTGAAGTTTTGTGTTTCATGCAAAAATAATGGATTTCTTCTTACTACACCCTAATGACACATTTTACCCAGCGTATCCAGTATCCAACTGGACGCCTCTTCAGTTGACACTTCTTTTCTTGTGCACTAGATACAGAGGAACAAGTGCTGACGATCATTATAAATATCTGTTTTATGCAAGACAGTCCGTACATGCTTTTATGTACCTGTGTCGATTTGGTTCGCACAAAATCCCAGTTTGATAAATGTCTCAACCTTGTAAACTGGTCATTAGAAGATTTGGAATAATCTATAAAATGTCCTCATTGACGAAAATAAGTTGAGACAAATGAGTATGTAAAAAATCCATTCGACTCAAACCTCAAGATGCATGTTCCTAACATGTGGTATGAAAACAATGCAGGCATTTTGCTTTCCAATTTCAAATAGACTTTTTCTCACCTATACCAGTAGATATCTTAGAATTTGGCATGATTCCTCGTAGCTATTTCAACTCTCACCACAACATCTAAAATACCCATCGCAAAAGCAACAGGTAAGGCTCACTGGTGCCGAAATGATAGCTTCAGCAAATATACACTCAATCGACATAATGGAAGGTTACAGGAAAACTATCCTTAGAATAGTGCATCGCTAGAATTATCGACGACTTGAATACAGAAATTGTTTCAAATTATTGGTTGTTCATGCAAGTTCCACTTCCTCGGAAATCATGGAAGTATTTTCTTATTATTATCGATAGTGTATAATTTCATTTTGGTTCTTAAAATTACTGAAATGCTTTGTTGAGATTCTGGAAAGTTTTTGTTTCATACTGACTTGCATTCTAAAAGTGTTATATTGAAGGATATTTCAAATTATAGTCGATATTTCACTGCTGTCTTCTCAACTTTTAATAGAAATAACAAATTTCATTTTCACCTCAAAGTACCAGGTTTCCTTTCAATTTTTGACCATTTCAACAACATGAACAGTTTATCAACACGTAAAAAGAAATGAGTGTTATTTTTATTGATCAAAATTCGAATGAACAAATGAAACCAGATATTCCTCGTAAAATAAAGGGAAAAGTTCCATCATTTATTTTAGGAACAAAGCATTTCGAAGGGTCGAAACATGCCGTTGAATATCCTCTGAATATTACGTGATGCTCATATAATAGGCCATTTCACATCTGTTACAGTTCCAAAAGTCTCCTTAATATTTCATAAAATGAATTTTCCAGGACCAAAACACTTTTCGTTCCCACGAATGAATTTTCACATAATTGAAATATTGTGTTAACAACCAAAATACTACAATTCAAACACTGAGAATTCGTAGATATTATAGGTTTTTTCGCTTTGAATTCGCTTTGTAATACATAGAAGTAGATCTTGCAACCTTTCATAGACGATTTATCATAACTGTGTTTTAAATAGAATTTGATGATAATCTATTATGCAGACCATGGCTGCCACTAAGAGAAATGCCGGATTGACTTCAGCCGTTCCTAGAGCTACCCTCAACGACGAGGAGTTGGTGAGTTAATAGTTTCACATATTTCAATTTTACATTATATATTACAACATTTGATTGACTCAAAGTATAAAATTCACATATGTCGTCATTGAGTATTATTCATCTGTTGACTTCTTCGAGATCCATTTAGTATTGAATGTTTCAATGGAAATCATACGGGATTATTCATACCAAATATACAGGGTGTCCGGTGACCAGTGGCACAAAACTCAGGTAAAGATAGAAGACATCTTTGTGAGTAGGGAATTGATAGTCATTTCTCCACAACGGTAATAGAATATTACTTTTTTCATTTCGAAATTGATCACAATTATATGTTAGTATTGCATTCGTAAAAGCATTTTGACTGTTATTATGAAATGAATATAATAAAATTATTTGTATAACTTAGAGAATAAAATCTATAATCGTCATATCAATTTCAGTTTTCAAAACGTCATATTCATTACTGAATCACCTCAATTAGGATTCAAACAAATAAAATGAATGCATCAAGCGAATCAGTTCTGGAATTTCAAAATACTCTACCTGAAATTATTGAATTTGCTCATGTAAAAACCGAAAGTATAACAACTATGTCGGAAATCAAAGAATATATATATGGAAAGTATACTGATTTGATGGGTTGGATGTTTCTGGTATATTTTCATGATTAATCATCAATGAAATGAAAGCATACATTGAAAATTCAATGCGAAATCGGATGAACATAGCAAATATGTTGATCTCTTCAAGCTCTGTGTTGGATAATCCCCAACCTCATATACTACGCATACAAACATAATGAGTTTCGACGCTTGAAATATATTTTTGAATTCATATTGTTATCCCCTAATGAGAACGTTTTCTCTTTTTTTAAATTTCAATAGTCGTGGATAAAATATAGTCTGGTATTCGACTAGAACAATAATCCTTTTGGGAGTATATAATGTTTTCGAAAATTTGGAGGAATTTGAAAACGGCTCTTACTTTCAGACAATCCATATCAGTAATTTCTGATATGAGTGTCAACATATAAGAGTATTGACTCTGTGAAAGAGCATTCTTTACGGAAGTTGTTTATTCTCATCTTGAAGATGTTTATTTCCATAGTTCGTCGAAAAGCATGAGTGGTTTAGAGAATTTAATTAAACAAAGAAGCAATTTAAGAGCACTTTTTTTGAAAGAAAATTGACTCTGTTCATTTAACGTAATTCAATCCAACTAAAAAATTGAAAATAAGCATATTAAATAATTGAACTGTTTGAATATAAAGTTGATAGCTCTGTGGATATTTCCAGCATTGAGATCGTTTCAGTTCACGTCCATTTCCAAATGTAAAATTTTTACCCTTATCAACCCCTTGCTACCTAGTCAGATGTAAAGTAAAATTGACACAGGATGCTTTCAAAGGTCATATCGATGTTTATCCAGCTTTATCAACAACCGAAAACATTTTCCAATGTCTCTTTTACGGGTGAAGTCCAATATTTACCGTTCGCCGATGAAGCGCGTTCTGAATCGAAATCAACATGGAAATAAGGAACCTACCGACCAAACCTTGCGGTTTATCGATCTGCAAATGTTAGGTTATTACGCTTGACAGGCCACAATTATGCTCATTTCATTGAGCGTGCATTTTCCTAATTGTGTTTGTACAGAATTCGGAAAAAATGTCGGACTGTGTCATTATCCATTCACATTGTTAGTTTTCGATTGATTGATGTGGGGCAACTGGACTAAGGCGTTTTGTGTATGTGTTATTTAGATTTTTCAGCGGAAGAAAAAAGTCTGAAGACTAAATTGAAGTTACTAGAGATTTCAATCGAAAAAAATCTAAGAAAGAATCAAACAATGGTCAACATGACATTTCAAATTTGCTTTGGGTTGAGTGTCCTTGAACTGTTACTGACGAGAGAACACAGCGAAATACAAAAAAAAGGAAAATAAAACAGATATAGGCAATTCTGTAATTTATTTTGACGCCAATTAAGAAATATGATATGTTCGTAATCGATTTTCTTTCTAACAACGAGTTCATCGACGTTGGTCACTTGGATTCAGGTAGTTTTCGGTATCTAGCCGTATCAAATTCAGAACAGATGTTAAAATATTCGATCTTCTCGTTGTTGGAGATACGTTTTTACTGCTGGTTGTTGAAAGCTCGAAGGAGATATGGTCGATATTCGGAGACTGAACTGAATAAATTTCTGGCCCTGAAATGCCAGGTTTTATGAGCATCCAGGCCGTTTTCGTCTTCACCATTAGCATAGCCTCCATTAAGAGAAAGGGTGAGATCTTACTATTTCATCGGTTCCATTCCGAATGTTTGCACAACGATCTTATGTTGCTAAAACAAATTTCCTCAAGGCTGGTTGGAACTGAGCAAGGTTTCCTTCAGACATCAAATGAAAAGGTTTTTGACAAAAAATGTATTCTATTCCATTGAAGAATTTTTAGATTATAAATTTCAGATTTTGAATTTTATAATGCAGTTCACTTATTATCGGTAAGCCAGTTGCCATTGTGGTTTTTTATTGTGGTTTTTTTATTTGAAGTTTTTATTGTGACTTATTATTGAAGTTTTTAATGTGACTTATTATTATTATGTATTGGATATTTATTGTATCAATTTTTTTAAATATTGACGCACCTTGTAAATTATTGAAGGTTAATTTTATTTATTTGTGATGTTTTAAGAGCAAATAAATTCTATTTCTATTTCTATGGTGTATTGCGCCCTCCACTAGAGCCATTAGTCGTCGTAGTCTACAGCTCGCCCTATAGTTCCAGAGATTCCAATGAACTCCAATATCTAGGATAGCATCAAGAAGGTTACTTCCTCACTTCTATAAGTCTCTTGTCCAAAGTATTTTTTTGCGTTGACCAGCAATAACGAGCCATTTAGTCACCAGATTCTTCGTCCTCCTCGCAAAGTCGGCACTCGTCGTTTTTTGATAGACTTATTCTTGCGCGTGAGGTGCTTCCTGAGGCGCCAATGCCCTACATCAATTCCCTCAAGGAGATGTAGCAAATTCTTGCTAAGATCTGATGAAACGAATACATGAAAATCATTACTAGAGTGTGTCTAATACAGAGTGCCGAGAAGGTGAAACATTTCACGACTTCCACTAAAAATTATACTAATGGTACGATAGTCTCCAAAGAAAACTTTAGGATTGACTCCGTTCAAAATTTTCGATTCTTGATGCAGCCAGTAGGTAAAAACTCCTATGGGGGATTCCCAAACATAAAAGTTGAATGCCTCAGACTACCCGATTCATCTTCTTGTTACGGGCTACTGCTTTCGGAGCTCTACATCTAGATAATCTTTGCTGGCCGATATAGGTCTCATGTAAGAGTTATGAATGGCATGGTGGCACTCACAGAGTATCGCAGATATCTTCTACGTAACTTGTTCCTTGAACCATTGAGTATAATTGGCTAATTCTAATTGAGCCATTACATATTCCCCCCTCAAGAATCTTTCCGATAAGACTTTTATTGGTAAAATGAATAGTGGTGTTAGATTAATTGAATAATAAGATATATTGAATTGTAAGTATACAACATACGAAAAAAAGTGAGTCGTTTCTTCAAATAATGTTATTATTCCATAACCACGAATAGACAACCGATTTAATACTTACCAATCACACAAGCAACAAAATATTGAATGATTTCCAGGCTGACTCGACATGTAACAAAAACGATGAAACAAATAATCCATTAAACTAGTCATAACCAGTTTCTGATCTGTCGAAATGGGATAGATGCAACATATATTGGAGCATATCTTTGTAAAGATAAATGCTATAAGAAGGGTTCATGCTTCGACGTTCAGGAACTACTACCGGAACCAATAAGATAGTGTGTGATGAGGTGAAAACTTCGAAGTAGATCCTAAGATCCTAGATATTTAGCATAACCATTTACTTTGTTCCAATTCATACCACCCTTTGTTATAGTTATTAACGCTAGAAGAGTAGGAAGTAAAGAAAAATCACGAGGAATGAACAGTTGGTTTTATTATAACTCGAAAACGTCTGAACAGATTAGCACCAGAGAATACTTTAGAGAGGAAAAGAGAGGGGGAGGAAAAGAATGTATTAGTGCCAATGCAACACAAATCGCCTACACAAGTCTAAGTATACAGTTAATCCGACACAACAAACACATATTGTATAATTTAAATGATAAATATACCAACATAATAAAGTGACAAATAGGTCCCACACAGAGCAAGAACAATTCAAAAATAAAATAGTTCAATTCTGCATCATCTTGAAATCACAAAATTCCTCCAGTTATTAAAGAGCTTTATCCAACAAAATTGCTCACAAACTTGCTTTAGACTCAGACCCGGAAAATCTTCTCATCCAACCGGGCATCCTAATATAAAGAGAATCTGTGCAGTAAGTCTGGACTCTGCTGTGATCTCCACAGTCTGAGGTAGTCTCTTCTTATAATCGAAATGTTGAAATGAGAATAAAAGGAAAGGTTAGTATACTCAATTTCTTACTCGATTTCTTGCAACATTCTCTGTATCCAAGAACCAAGAATATCCACCAACCTGATGGCCCGTCTCGGAAATCTAAACACACAATATTTTAGCCTGAACTCAATGCATGATCAACCATCTTCAAAACTGCATCAGAGAGGGAATGGATTACCTAACACCCTCAATTCAAAAATATTCCTTTTAAGGGTGGATGTCAGTTCATCCACACAAGCCATATAAGTGAGCGTAGAATCCAAACTCAAACCAAGAAATCTAACCGAGTGCACTACATTGCCGTCCAGGCTCCGTTTTCTCAAGCTCAGAATCAGTCGCTGCGTTTTTTCATCATTTGAATTTATCTTTTCACTACTGAAAGTCAAGATGATCTATGCGTTTACTTTTCCAATTGAACCTCGTTTTCGTGAACTTTTCAAGAATACCTCCATATACATTAGTACGATTTATTATTCCAATTATGTCAAAACGCTCGGAGCTCCCAATACAACATAAATTCGAGGGTGAAACCTTCAGCCTTCTCGAGAGCCATTCCATTCAATCTCGGACAGTGGTTTTTCGATACTCTGAAAAATTCATGTTGAGCTCGGCCTCATTTCCGAACTGGAGGACTTATGGACGTTTCGCGACGGAAGTGACCAATAAAAATGTCAACGATGTCGAAGGAACGGCTTTCGAAGTGTGCTAATGCCCCATGCAAGAAACGAGTCGCCGTCTGGATAGGATTGGCCTTGTTTTCGGTAGTCCTCGGACAAATGAGTATCTCTCAACTCCACCCCGTCCTTGTATTCAATCAAGGAGGATCGAGGAAATGGCGAAAACAGTGCTTTAGCTGATTCTTCTTGTCCTTGAAGAGTATGTGTAATAATTCTTTTTGATGACATGACTATCTGAACTTATGCTTCTTCTTCTTCTTCAACCACGACAGTGGCTACTATGAAACTTATGCTTAATAAAACGATACACAAAATTTTGTTTTCGATGATTCGATAGCAACTTATTCATGAATTCAGTGCAAATTATTGGTTGCCACGCATGTGCGATGACTTTTGACTAAGCATTTCTGTTGGTATCAACAATTCAGTAATCTTCAAAGATTCAATGTAATACGTGTCACTTTATCTTTCACAGATTCTGAAAGATGATCTTTGAAAAAATTGATTTTATCTTGGCACTTCACCTCGAAGAAAAAAATGAATTTTAAATAAATGATCATTGGAAAATTTGGGGTTTGCTTGGAGTTGAAGAATATCTTCCTCAACATCAATTAAATTTCTATCCGTCAAAACGTTAGTTTTTGGAAAGTTTTGTATTGTCATCTTTTTCTAACTTGATTATATGCTGACTAGAAAAAAACCTCTACCTTCATTAGAAATCGAAGCGGAATATGCTTTTTCATCACTTCCCACAAATTCCTTATGTAAAATCAAAATAAATAATAAAATGATTTGAATCATATTTTGTTTTTCACCTACAATTCAACCATTTGCTGTTGAAAAATGATTTCTTTGGACTCACCATTTTTCCGTGTTTCAAAATTTACTCTGATGTGATAAGCTGAGAAGGCATAAAAATGTAATACGTTGAGTTTTTACCCAAGGTATGGCATATTGCTGAAATTGTCATTAAAAAATTATGTAATGAATAGAATAATATACGAGGTGTTCCATTTGAAATAATAGCGTAGTAGTCTGTTTCCAGTATATCCAGAAGTTGTAGAGTAGAGAAGGAAAGTAATTGTCTCAAACCTCAACATGCAAATTTTCAGCACAAAATAATGATTAGTTTTCCATAAATGTCTACTAGGTCATCGCAGTGAATTATCCTGTATAAGACCGCAGTGGGACCAATAATGTCTTATACAGCCGGAATACGTCCTAAGACGAAAATAATATTAGAAACAACGTAAATAATTAAATATACATATTACGAAGAATAGAAGAATAGAGGAGAATCTAATATTTCAGCAAGATAATGCTCGACCTCATGTTGCCAGAGTTAGTTTAAATCTTTTCGAAGCGACCCATGTGAATCTTTTGCCATGGCCACCCAGATCCCCCGATCTTTGGCCCATAGATCATGTTTGGGACATCATGGTTAGAAGACTTGGAAATTTACCGCAGCTCCCACGGACTTTGACAGCTCTGAGACATGAAGTACAGGTGGCTTGGGATAGTATCCCTCAAGAAGAAATTGACTATCTTATTGCATCAATGCCGAGAGGTGGTGGGAAGTGTTTAGATAATCGCGGTAGGCAAACACATTATTAACAAATTTATTGAAAGAAATTTTAAACTCTTCGTTTTTTCCTCAAAATTTCAATAATTTATTCCTCTGCTATACTATATACTATAAAAATTAATTTAAACAGCTCCTTCTGAGTGTTGCAGTTACTTTGTCCGTTAGTATATTTTCCCATCTCATTGCAGATTCTTTCTCCCAATATTCTTTTAAAATTTTTCCCAATGTATGTAGAAGTCTAATAGGCCTGTAGTTTTCTTTATTGGAATTATCTTACTTTGTCTTGAAGATGGTAATCAAATTGTTTTTTTTTTCTATTCCCTTATAACTACAGAATAATATAGGCAATTTCAGAGATAATCTTATACAATAGAATTTCGGAGGAATGACTTGGTTTCGTTTATCTCACTCGAAGATTTTTTGTGAATCTAGTATAATGGTCAAATTCGTAATATTAGTGCATATTATCTTAATTAAATCTATAAGTGTTCGATAGTAACCGAACTATATTCCATCTACGCTATCTATTGATCTTTCATTAAACCCTGGAATCAGGGAGTACATGTTTTTATACATATACAATTCACAATCCTTTCTCGTTTCAAGTAGACCAAGTTTCCTATACCTGTGGCTTTCGAACAACAAGAACTCGTTCAGTATACTCCCCGGTTGGAGCTCAGAAGTCCAGAATCGCACCTTATCTCGATACATTAACCTTATTGAGATCTGGTACGTGACACGACTAGACGATCCGTTATTCCAATCGAACGAAAACAGTTCCCCAAGGCCGCCAATACACACAATTAAGGCAGAATCAGACACGGATTTGAATATAAATTGGGATGTCAATCCGCCTTATCCCGTCCGATAATTACTTAACGTCCCATAAGACACCAAGGTTGTTTTATCGGCAAATTTATTACCGCCGGGCATGTTATCTTGGGGAAAAATATCGCTCTGGAAATCGGCGAGCTTTGGAGATAAAATTGGCTCCGCAGTATCATCTTCGAATATGTGAACTGTGTCGGTCACAAATAGTGATGAGCGATATCGTGATTTGAAAATCACGTTGTGATTCGTTACTGTGATTTTTCAATATCAGTGATTACAAACCGTGATGTGATCACGGTTCGAAATAATTTCTGATAAACCTACCTAAGGCTTTGTTGTTAGGATTTGATGAAAATCGAAGAAATTTTTGATTTGTTTTTATTTGTATCAATGATGAAGATATGCATAAATAAGTTCAAGAGTTGTAGAATAAATACCCTAATGATAAAAAGGAAGGATTATTCAATTCTGTATAAATTACAGGTTGCAAAATTTCCATCGACCTGTGTGAAGAAAGTCTAAAGTTCGCTAGTTTTGCGACTATTCCTACTTCCAAAAACACACAATCTTATTGAAGAACTAAGTATCTGGTCACTAGTCTTTTATACTATCAATATATCACAATATCACGATTCACAACTAGTTCATGATTCACTATTCACAGTATTCAGTAAGGAAAATAACTAATACCAAACGCGTATTAGAGCTAGACCGTTACAATAAGGCGCGAAGTCTCGAATCTCACATGTTATTCTTTCGGTGATATAGGAAAATCGCCCTCGTACGTCTCGCGTACTAGCGCTAGCCGACTAGGATATGATATCACAGCTCTAAACTGTGATCTCGATCACGTTGCACGTTATAGCCGAGTTACTGCGAATGCCTGTCATTTGGAGATATCAGTGATTGAATCACAGTTAGTGAAATAGTGCTCATCTCTACTTATAAATATGTGAGGAAATGCGTCGCATGAGGTGGTGTAAACATAACTTTTTTCGTTGAAATGCACCTTCAAGATCGATGTTTGAACGGAAAAAGGCGGGAAGCGGTCCTCCGCCATTTTGCAACTATTTTCGTTTTCAAGGATATTTAACAAATCTGTACGAAAACACATATGGAGAAATGGTGCTCAATGAAAGAACAAACTATTTTATATTGTCATGAATCAGTAAAACGTGATAGTTTCAATAGTTTTATATGTATACTTCGGAAATTTCAAATTTTTTAAAAACATCGTACGTTATTACAAAATCACTACAGAAATGGATTGATCAGAATGAATTAATGGTATATTATTTCATAAGGAGGAGAAGTGTCACTTTTCATGTCGAGCTTGTGTGAGGCGGTTTAACACAAGGCGAGGCGTAAAATGTCACTAGTTCCCAATAAAATAGTTTTTTTTTCAGACATTTTGAAATCCATAAAAATCTGGAGATACAACTTCGAATAATATTCATATTGAGGATCGCTATTATATAATGGGAGGATTGACCAGTTACGGTTGTCATGCTAAATCAATAATGACAGACATGAATATAATAGTTGATAGTATTCATTGCTAGGCAACACTTTTCCTTCCGGCGCGCCGGCGATGAAAAATTAGAACTTTTCGATGATCCTGTCAGTCAAAATATGACGTTGTTATTGTACGTTTGAATATATCATTATATGAATAGGAAAAAAGAGGTATTTCTGTCGTTGATTAAATGAGAAAACTGCAAATATTACACTATGGTGCATTATTTCCATTCAAAAACCGAAAAATCACTCGTCCTTACGGACTCGTGATTGTATCAATTGGTTTATTTTCGTATTTTTGCCAAATAAACAAGTTTTCGTGGAAAAAAATATTATCCATAATATATGGAGCACTCGTGGTATTACCTTTGGTAAGATTATAATTTAACATCAGTTCAGATCAATACAAATCGCTTTATCAATTGGTCACAATGTCTGTACTTCTTGAAGTTTTAGCCAGGTATCGTCTCGGACGATATGTTATGAGACGCTATGATTTGATTCTCTCACACTTCAGCATAATATTCAACCTTGAGCCAGTTACTCATAATATGTTTTCGTGCGTAATTTATGAAATTCAAATGTTAATCGAAAAGTCACGATATTCTAAACTCATAGTCACCCATATAACTTTACACCACTTTCAAATGATTAAAGATTTGTTCCATTTCCTTTATTCGATGAAATCTTTAGGGTGATGAGAACAACTCCAACATATTATCTGATTATATGCAAGTCTGTCGGAACTATCTCCTGAAATATTTCTGAAGGAGTCGAGTCATAAAACAGCTATTTTCAAGTTTATGGGTTCTGAATGACTCTAAAATGAAGTAAAGTCCTCTAGACTCGTAATTTTTCTACGGAATTCACAAGGGATTCAGAATATCCGCAACGTCTTCATTCGAGGCAAACCTGTTATATTATCCCTCTCAGCAAAATACATCGAAATATAAAAATGTGTTATCTAGATTAAGAGCGGAGACGGAATACTGATATTTTACAAAATGTTCGAGCTCATACGTGAATAGTTATTTATAATACAAGTGCAGAAGGCATTGTTATTCTTCCACGAGTTCAAAATTCAAAAACGAGCCACGAAGTGGCGAGTTTTGGAATGAACGAGTGGTAGAATGAGCCTTCTGTACGAGTATTATACATTATTTTCTCTAATTCATTGCATTTTCATTGAAATTAATGAAATATTTCCATAAATATCATTTAGTGATTTTTGCATTGAAAAATGTTGATTGGCAGAACTGATTTCTTTAAGGCAAATTGATGAATTGACAGATAAAGCCGTGGCGGAAAGTTCGGAGTACCAACATAGAATAATAAAATATAACCATGAAAACTGTGCGTTTCTGATATATTCTCGCACGATTTTGTTCTACAAGATGTGGAAGAATGAACGGAATAACCACAGAATTAGAGAAACTATGTTCTAGAATTTGACCAAAATATGCATTTTCTCGAAATACTGGACAACAAATATTCGCCAACATAGCATACACTCCTCTTTGTAACCACTCATCTATTATTCGCCTGTTTATTGGCATTTTATTAAACATAGTGTGCCAATTTGAAAAGTTACCACCCTTTATATCTCAGGCGCCATGCAAAATCAGCAAAGTACAAGGTTGATTTATACGGTAGGTTGCAATCAATTTGTATCAACGCTATGAGCGTGATGACAGCAACACCTAAGATCAGACGAGAGGTTCAGTATCTTTCTTTTTTCAAAATGCTGCACATTTTTTGCCAGTAAGTATTTCCGATAAACGAACAAATAAAAGAATAACAATAGCAAGAGTTGCAGTAAAAAATGTCTCATAAACATGAGTCCGCAAAAGCTTTGTTTTAGAGATACAGGGGGTATCCTAGTTTTTTGTGATGCTTAATCAGTTTATCGAATCTTTATTAATCTTCGCTACAGAGTTGGTGAATAAGTACCAACACTTATAATTAATTTATTTTTCACAGCTACCTAACTGGATAATTTGGATTTTCCTAAGAACTACTACAGAGAGCTGTTTGAATTTTTTTCGAAATCTATTGCGGAGACGACAAAACTACAACAAACCAAAAAGAGTAGTACTGAACCAGAGTTTCTTTTTAAATTTTTCTGAACTACCTACCTGAAAAAATTCACCCTGTAGATTTGCATTCAAAATTAGGATATAACATGATGAAAACTTCAAATTGGAATATCTATGTCAATTTTAGTTGAATATCTTATGGAGGGGAGGCGCTATGAGAGAAAAACTTCAACTTCAACACCTATATCTCAAAAACAAAGCGTTTGCGGACTCGTCTTATAGGATTTTTTTCTTAAAATGATCCGAGAAATCTGTATTTTCATTTGTATCTCCAATTCAGGAACAACCTGTAGATATAGTCAATTTAAAACTGATGTCTTCACAAGTAAATTGCAATTTGAATACAATAAATTGCACAACACAGCTCAGAAAATTTTTCGATGCGAATTACTCAGTTCAGTTCTTTGATAACTACATTTTGTAAAGTTGGGACAAAAATGATACAAAAAAACGAAAACAACGGGTAAGTGTATACCGATGATGAATGCAAAAATCACAGATGGAAAATAAGCCGAGAAAGCGGATAGATAAAGAAAAATAATGAACCTCGGACAGGGTCCAGATATTGAGGGTGGTACTTTTTCAAATTCAAATTTCAGTTATAATAGCACAAAAGCTCAGACAATATTATATTATACACTGATTCACGAGACGTAGTTCGCGAGACATCACGAGACCGCAGATCGAGTGGTGTTTCGCGAACTACATCGAGTGAAGAGGTTCGTATAATCGAAATGTATTGTCCATGCTCGAGTGGTATTCGTTACAATTATATAACGAATAATTTCAATAACTATAATCAAGAACTGCATTTTGATAATTCAATGACATTTCACTGAGCTTGACTTTTATTTTTCGGCAAACATCCAAGATAGTTACTATGGAAATGATCACAATATGGCAGGAGGTGAAACACCAAAACGATTATACCACGTCGTCAAGTAGTATATTCACTCATCATATTATTATTTGTTGAAGTTCTCGAATAAACTTTATTATTATTATTAATATTATCAATACGCTGTAACTAAGGGAAATTCACGTTTACATGTGTTGTATGGTCACATTTATTGAACCGAAACTAGTTTGTTATTCAGTGTAATATATATTATTAAGACTAAGTATATGATTGGTTGCAATAATATCTCTATAATAAATAAATAATATTGTTTCCTCGCTAATATGATGGCGTGATAACACGTGTTTCCAATATTAGCAATTGTCCCCTTTGCAATTCTACATTTCAATTCTTCCGAGATTTACAATATTGAATTGGCCACTAGAAATACGGCTTATACAGGGTGTTCCAATGAAAAGGGGCCACCTTGAATCTCATAATATAATAAAAAGCGGAATTTACATCAATACGTTCACTGACGTTCATACGAGGACACCTGTTAATGTACAGTGGATGCTTGATAACGCAACCCCCTATAAGAGTGTGCCACAACCCCAAGAATTTGAAAAGGTCAAAGCAGTCGAATGATGCCTCATGTTAAAGGGTTTCGAATTTCCTTTGAAGTCCATATTTTCAGAGCCAGTGGTTTAGCCACTAAAACGAAATATCTGTTTGTCCTTCGCATTGTATTTGGTGACGCTAGGCAACATTTATTCAAATTGAATGTTTAAATTGAGCGCCATTTGCTTTCAAAAAATAATACAAACGCGATTGAAACATTTTGGAAGACTTGAGGTCGTCTTGAAGTATTCTACAAATGTGGTCAACTCCCGAATAATGTAAGTCTCATATTCCCAATGCGTTTATTTTATTCTATGGAAGCGAATAGCGTTCAATTTGAACTTTACATTTGAATAAATGTCTCTTCATGTTCACTAAATACAATGCAAATATCATATAGAAGTTTCGTTCTCTTGGCTAAATCATTTCTCTGGAACTATTGGCTAGGATTTCTACAAAGGGAATTAGAATCCCTTCAAGATGAAGTATCATTCGACCCTTGTTCCCTATTCAAATTCTTAGGGTTGTAGTACCACCTCATAGGGGCTGCATTTTCAAGCATCCACTCTATAGTAATATGTATATTCCGTTATTCATTATATTATGAGAAATATCAGGGGGATCTTTTTTTCATTGGGGCACTCTGTATACTATACTTCCAACAGAACTCCTTTTTTCATTGAATTTTCAGATTGTATCGAATAAATGAAACCAAGTTCAATTTGCTAAAGCTTATAGTTTTTGTGAAATTTCAATTTTTCTTAAATTTGAGGGTCTATGGAAAAACATAATGACTGATTAAATTCATTAAGATGAGAGTTCAAAAGTGAAAACTAAAAGTGGAATTATTGACTTTTTGATAATCATCAATAAATTGAGTGGGTATTCAAAATTCATTGATGCCACTTTCCAAATGGCACACCCTACATTTCATTTTTATATTAGGCAGTATATTTGATTACTTTCGAAAAATTCTGTACCAAATGAGAGAATGAAATATAGTGTGTACCATTCGGAATAAGCCTGATATAAACGTTTGAATAAGTCATCAAAAAATCGTCTCATTTTTAACATCCAGTAGTGTTCCTAATGATTTTCAAATAGTGAGTACTTACTTCCGTTCTTTTAGTATTCACCTTCAAAGTCTCATTCAAATAAATTCATTCATTTGGGAGTCATTAGGTTTTTACAGAGACTATCCAAATAATGAAAGATTGAATTATCTCAAAAACCTTTGAGCATATGGAACTTCGAACAAATTTATTTATTTTTTTAAATTAACGTGTCTCGACAGCTATGGTCATTGACACAAGATCACATTGAAAGTAGTCAATATTACATCAAAAAAGATTTAAATAATAGAGTACAGTTCATTATCTTTGAGAAATCGTATGGTTGCTTCGATCTGGGTGGGTGAACTAAGTACATCATGCAGGTGCTCTTTGATACCATATCGTCGGCGTGCATCTCCATAGTATGGGCATAAAGTTATTAGGTGTTTCACAGTCAGACGTTCGTCGGGGCAGTGTTCACAGTTAGGAGCATCTCCTGAAGACATAAGAAAGCCGTGGGTTAGCTTTGTGTGTCCCATTCTAAGTCTTCTCGCCACTATCTTATCCTGTCTCTTCATATCTAACTTTATGGGGTCCTGCACCATTGGTTGGATAGCGTGCAGTTTTTGATCGGTTGCATCCCATTGCGCCTGCCAGGCATGAAGAGCTTCCAACTTGATTTTATTTCTCAGATCGGTGTGAGGCTGCATATCTATTACAGGGGAGTCAGAGGTTCGCGCTAAATTGGCTGCTGTGTCTGCTTGATCATTTCCAAGTATGCCCACATGGGATGGAGTCCACACAATAGTGATTGAGGCGTTTCTGTCTTCCATAATATTATGACACTTTTCTTGGATTTTTTGCACCAGTGGGTTCTTGGAGAAAATATTGGTGATGGACTGTATTGAAGACAGCGAATCTGTGAGGATTCCAACTTTGCTACCAGATGTTATAGGCGTAAATAGTGATTTGTAGATTGCATACAGCTCTCCTGTATGTATACTGCAGATGGGTGGTATCTTAAATGTTTTTGGAGCTCCTAGGTTATCTACAACTGAACAGGCTACACGATTATCGTCTTTAGAGGCATCGGTATATATTTCCTGATCGAAAGCTTCATTATTGACCAATTCAAGGAAGGAGTTTTTCAGGAATTTCAGGAGTTATATGCTTTTTATATCTTTGCAGGGATGTGTTGATGTTGATTCGGCATCTGGTCCATGGGGCTTGCTTTGAAAACGACATGGGAATTGTCTTAGATAGGTCAAGTGAACCAATATTTTGTAGAACAAGTTGTGGAATCGATAAAAGCGTTCTAGGATATATTCTATCCGGGTTCTTAGCTTCATTAATGAGGTGTGAGACTGGATGATTAGGGGAAGCTGAGACTTTCGTTGAGTATGATAGAAGAAACTGCAGTCGGCGATTATTTAGGGGAAATTCTCGGGCTTCTACGTGGAGGCTTTCTGACGGAGTGGAGCGAAACGCGCCGAGGGCAATGCGTATTGCTGTGTTGGGAACTGTGTTGAGTATTTTGAGGTTGGTTTTGCTGGATGTAGAGTAAAGGATACATACGTAATCGAGTTTTGGACGGATAAGAGATCTTCATATTTTCAGCAAAACATCTTCGTCACATCCCCACTGGTGGTGTGATAATGTTCGAAGAATATTCATGGTGTGCAAGCAGCTTCCTTTAACGTTCTTAATATGTTGTGTCTAATCTGTAAATTGAATAAGAAACAAGATGTTCCATGAGAAGAAATATGAGTTTGGTCATTCACACTTTTACAAATAATTTGAAATTGTAGTATTGATGTGACCTTATGATACAGTATCGAAAAAAAATAAAGTAGTGCGTGGCGTCAGAGATTGATACCAAAAATTGTTCTTACCCTAAAACGAAAAAAACCGTCACCATTAATCAAGATAAGCAGTCATAATTCCTTTATCAGGACGCCCTGTATACTACGAATCGACCAAAGAAGAAGTCAACATATGAAGTTTGAGAATTATCTCTTCATCATTCTAATAGAGTTCACCGAAGCAATAATCGAAACATCGGACCAGTCCCTAACTCCAAATGGTAACATAACTAACCACTTTGATCCCACAGAAAATGCACGTGTACAAGAAGACCCTTCAGGCCCTCATCTACCCGATCAGCAGCACAACACCGCACAGCTTTATCCCTTGGACGGCAACCTCGCCCACCTACTGCTACGAGTGCGAGGGGTTGCTCTGGGGCATCGCCAGACAGGGGGTGAAATGCACTGAATGCGGGGTCAAGTGCCACGAGAAGTGCAAGGAGCTGCTTAACGCCGATTGCCTGCAAAGTAAGTCACACTTCCTTTGAGCTATTGTCTTTATTCATTTATCTTCATCCGCGTCCGGGAAAGCGTTATTGACGCGTGTTCATCCGAATTTGCTCGTAAGACGATATTTTGATGGCTGATATATGTCTAGTGTGTGTATTTTTCTTCAGAAAAAAATGTTTTTTCGGCAACCGTCCGGGAAGTGCTTACTTCCCGGACGCTTTTTCTCTGAGAAAGTAGCATTTCCCGGCCTAGTCCGGAAAGTACGTACTTCCCGGACTAGGCCGGAAAAGAATCATAGAATCCATAGCAACCGAGATAACGGCTGACAGTTCATATGAAATTAGTTGTCAAAAATTTGCTTGTTTTTTGAATCGCAATCGCAATAAAATATTGAAAGCAGCAGCGATAGTGTTATTTTACATGGTTGCCGAAAAAATATTGTACGCAACACGCCCGAAAATGGTTTTTTTGGACTCACAGACTTCCAGGACGAGCGTAAGCGAGTCCTGGAATTTTGTCTATTCGTCCAAAAAAACCCTATTTTCCGGACTTGTTACGTAAATTACTATTTTGAATGGAGAAAAAATGCTATCGAGTAGAGAATTGCGCATTCGCCATCTTGCAACTTTGTACGATGACACGTTGCAAAATGGCGAATGCGCAATTTTCTACTCATTAGCTTTTTTTTAAGAAAAACGTGGAGAAATGTGTAGAAGGTGAAAGATTTTTGTCGTTTCATTTTGAGTATTGATCGATTATGGTCACTATGCTATTCCAAAACTGAATAATGTCATTCCATACGAGACTTAATTCAAAGAAATAGTGTAGGTAATATACAGGGTGTTCTGATTTGTTTCCGACAAACTGAAATGGGTGATAGATCACATCATTTTGAGCAAAAAAGTTCCTATGAACATGGGTCCGGAAATGCTTCGTTTCCGTGATACAGGGTGTTAAAGTTGAAAAAATAATTCGCGTTTTCTTTAATATGTTTTGACTGCTTCGAAATCCTTTCGTGAAATTATTCCTATTCGAATATTAAATTTAAATTCATGTTGAAAATTTCTAAGGCGAAATGCATGCGGATTTTCTATTGCCCACTAATAAGTAGAAGTGGTATGCTATGTAATTTTTGGTTTTTTTAGTGTTCTGAATATTCTGTTTCCTGAAATATTGCGTTGTTGGGATGCTTTACGAATACTGAGTTTTTATTTTCTTCGAAGGTCTGTAAAATCCTATTTCTCTGTAGATGATTTCTTCTTTGTATGCTTCGTTCGGGCCTTTGGTAACCAATACCATTTTCCTGTATTTGTTGATAAGCTATTAACTCAGTTAACTATAATTATAATTAATGACATCTGAACCTAACACACTTTAAATCTGTCATTGTGTATAGCCATTTTAAATCTATTGCCGCAACAATTGTTGAATGTAAAACAATCAATCATTCGAAGATGTCATTTGTGCATTCAACAGAACGGTGGACATTTCGAACAACTTCTTTAAGAATTATTATGTTATTTTGTTTTGTTCTAAATTGTAACTCCTAAAAAATATTTAATTTAAAATTATTACAAATTTGTTTCTACATGTTTTAGAGATTACAAAAATATGGATTTGGCTTTAAATGCGTTTTTCTTTGAAACGCTTGCCCCTAGCAACTTAAATGAGTTATACCTTTTTTAACTAGAAAAGTCAGGGGAATCGATTTTTTTAGTCCAGAATGACGTACAGGGTAGCACAGAAAAGTTGGTACGGTTCAAAGGGGACGAAATGATTGCCAGTGGCGCCCTCTAGAAAATACAACCAAATCGAACACAAATTTGAATTTCTCACCTCAAAAAACCCTATGTACCAACTTTCATGCAATTATTTGGAATCAGTCGAAAGATATTTAAGAAAACGCGAATTATTTTTTCAACTTCAACACCCTGTATCTCGGAAACGAAGCATTTCCGGACCCATGTTCATAGGAACTTTTTTGCTTAAAATGATGTGATCTATCACCCATTTCAGTTTGTCGGAAACAAATCAGAACACCCTGTATGTCTATTGTGTGAATTTTTCGTCAGAAAAAGATTTTATATGAAGGGAGAAAAAATGCTATCGAGTAGAGAATTGCGCATTCACCATCTTGCAACTTTGCACGATGACACGTTGCAAAATGGCGAATGCGCAATTTTCTACTCAATAGCTTTTTTTTTTTTTAGAAAAACGTGGAGAAATGTGTAGAAGGTGAAAGATTTTTGTCGTTTCATTTTGAGTATTGATCGATTATGGTCACTATGCTATTCCAAAACTGAATAATGTCATTCCATACGAGACTTAATTCAATGAAATAGTGTAGGTAATATATTATGGAATAATTTGCCTGACTTTATCGTTGAAGAACTGGAAGTTTGCGCATTTGCCATTTTGTTTCAAAAATTCAAGACTGGCTTTATACTAATTTACTTTGAAATATCTACACACTGGCATAATTAGGGCAACGAACAAAATCTCAACGAAATTTGTAGTTATTTTTATCTCGAATCTTTCGGCTGATTTCAGCTATTATTTTTTTTTATTGTAGCTTGATTCATTGAAAACATAACTGTTCATAAGCTTTGGTATCTTAATTTTGAGAGAAATTACAACATTTCACATGGTATAAAACGATAAAGTAACGTGAAGTTAATTCAAATTAATACACTGAACCAAAAGTTTTCATAAATTTTTTGAAAAAGTTGAAGATTGTATTATTGAATCCAATTATCTTTTTTCAGACATTAACCAATGAAATCTTCATTATTATGATGTTCGGTTGTACTTTGTATCAATAATGTATTATCGTCCTGTGAAATTGTCCGAATTTGTGAATTCATCAGAAAATCATGAAGGTTGAAAACTCAAATCCATCGAAACTCAAGCTTTTCAAATTAGAACCTATATTTTTCATTACTTCAGTAAATTCTTCGTATAAAAGCAGGGAAGTAACTCATGAATACACTATACCTACCTAAAATTAATACTCAAATTATTATCGAGGAAGATCTTTAAATGAGGAAAAACCGCAATTTCTAACTGTGTGGAGTAGTCTGTGACTTCCGGAAAACACATAAAGTTACTAAAATTTGATGTTTTAATGAGTGTATTAGTCTCTTATGAATTGTATTATTGTGATCAATTATTTGTAACTGAAGATTTAATTTGTTTATGGATTTCTCAATAATCTGAACGAACAATTGATTACAATTCATAAAGAGTCGAATTTAGTTATCGAAACATCGAATTCAAGTTACTTTCTCTGTTTTCCGGAAGTCACAGACGTCTCCACACAGCTAGAAATTGCGGTTTTTCCCCCATTTAAACTTCCTCCTATAACCAGTTATAACGGGTGTTTTTTTTCGAGGTATAACTTTAAGTTGGCATTACTGTTCAACATGGCAACCGATTCAACAGCTGTCAAGTGATTTATTCTCAGTTTGGTTTGGCAATTCATCATGAGTAGACTCACGCCAGAACAACGATTGCAAATAGTGCAACTTTATTTCGAAAATAATGGTTCTGTGCGGAATACGTATCACGCACTACGTCCATTTTATTTTGTTTAGCGATGAAGCGCACTTCTGGTTGAATGGCTACGTCAACAAACAAAACTGCCGCATTTGGAGTGAAACTAATCCTCAAGTGTATTTCGAAACACCGTTACATCCAGAAAAAACTGACTGTTTGGTGCGCTTTATGGGCTGGTGGTATCATTGGTCCGTACTTCTTCAAAAACGATGATGGCAAGAACGTTACAGTCAATGGTGATCGGTATAGAGCCATGATTACTAACTTTTTCATTCCTGAATGGAACAACCATGATGTTCAGGAGCTGTGGTTCCAACAAGACGGCGCAACATGTCACACAGCTCGTGCCACAATCGATTTATTGAAAGACACGTTTGGTGACCGCCTAATTTCACGTTTCGGACCTGTGAATTGGCCTCCAAGATCTTGTGATGTAACACCGCTAGACTACTTTCTGTGGGGCTATGTAAAGTCATTGGTCTATGCGGATAAGCCACAAACCCTTGACCATTCGGAAGACAACATTCGCCGTGTTATTGCCGATATACGGCCACAAATGTTGGAAAAAGTCATCGAAAATTGGACGTCCAGATTGGACTACATCCGAGCCAGCACATGCCAGAAATCATATTCAAAATATAATGCCACAAGATGAAATTCATGTCAATCGAATAATCCATCGTTGTTTTATTGCAATTTAAAGTTCTATAGCTCTAAAAAACACCCTTTACATTCTTGAACAGCTCAATTGTCGAATGAATGAACGAGCGCTCAAGGTCTACTAGTAGTTTCACGCCAATGCTCTCTCCATTTTTTGTATTCCATAAACTAATTCCCCAATTCCAACCAATTTCCTGTCAATTTATACCAGAAGCCTTGTTGCAGTAAATACTTGATATTATCGCACTTCTAGCGTTTGAACCATACACACAAAATAGCCGGAAACTGAGCCGAAACGATCTTAAACGCGCCAAACATGCGACACGTTTCAGAAATCGTCAACTAGAAAATGACAGTTATCAAACATCCATCTGGGAAACCAGTAGCGTATCCACGAAACCTTAATCGTTGCCGACCCATTCGCTTCGTGCATAACCGTCCAAACACGAGCTGCTCCGGATTGCCCATTTATTCCTGATTAAACTTAATGGAAATTCGTGCTCCGTTACGACACAATCATCCCCTTTTATGCGCCATAGGTGAATTTGTTTTCGCCCCGTACGTTGCCGAATTCCACAGGAGCGTTGAATAGTTGCAGGGGCGAAAATTTCATACGCGTCAAAATATTCGCGGTTCTGTCTATCACGAGGGATAATATGAAAATTTGAGCTCGTATTACGATAACGGGAAATTATTGGTGTATTAGGTTTGCGATTTTGATTGAATCGCTTGTACCTGATTGCGATCGTGTGCATATTCGTGTTAGGCTTATTGAGATTGATATGTATGGGTATAGTCATCCAGTTATCATAAGTGACATACCCGAAATAATAAAATGATACGCGGTAGATTCCCCAAAAAAAGAGTGACAGGCCGATTGAAACGTCTACCATAGTAAAACACATTTTTTTGGCAAAATTCGATTTTTATTGATCTACATAGTTGCCTTCGGGGGCGATACAGCGATCTTTCAACTTTTCGACCCATTTTTTGTGGTACGATTTGTCTTTCGCTTCGAAATAGGCCTCAGTTTCGGCGATAACTTCTTCATTGACGCTGAATTTCTTTCCAACAAGCTTCCTTTTGAGGTCTGAGAAGAGGAAAAAGTCACTGGGGGCCAGATCTGGCAAATGCGGTGGAAGCAGAAGCAATTCGAAGCCCAATTCATGCAATTCTACCATTGTTTTCATTGATTTGTGACACGGCGCATTGTCTCGATGGAACATCACCTTTTTTTTTCAAATGGGGTGTTTTTTAACGATTTCATCTTTTCAACAATACAATAACGCTATATAATAATCTCTGTTGATGGTTTGGCCCTTTTGGAGGTTATCAATGAATATTATACCTTGCGCATCCCAGAATAATGATGCCATAACCTTGCCAGCTGACTGTTGTTACTGTCCTCACTTTGGATTCGGTTCATCGTGCTGTCCACTCAGCTGATTGAAGTGAAATGATGGATCCAGGCTTCATCAATTGTTAGATGTGTACGCAAAAATTCAGGTTTATTCCACTTAAACAGGTTCAAAAACGGCTCAGAATCATTACCACCTTGTTGCTTTTAATCGATTGTGAGCTCGCGTGGCACCCATTCTGCACACAGCTGTCTTATGTAAAAATATTCGTGAATGATATGATGTACACGTTCAGAAGATATCTTCACAATGTCTGCTATCCCGATCAACTTCACTTTGCGGTCATTCAAATTTATTTTGTGAACTTCTTCGATTTTTTCGTCGGTGACAGCCTCTTTTGGGCGTCCACTGCGTTCGCCGTCTTCGGTGCTCATTTCACCACGCTTAAATTCAGCATACCAATCAATGACGGTTGATGAAGACATATTAGTCTTCAAGTCATTTACAATCACAAAACTATATGCCAAAAATCAAAATTCAAATTGAATTGTCTATAAATGGAGATAACATATATTTTAAGACTCTTTGATGGTTCTATATTAATAAATGTGGAGATATTTTAGAAAAATATATGTTTTAGAAAACAATGTATCAATAAAATGTGTTTCAAATTTGCTACCCAAGCTTCCACCTCAGACTTCAGCAATCTCAGATTTCTCATACATTTCATTGAATGTAGGATGTCAAATATTCACAATTAATCTTTTTAAACTGAAATTTGGTATTTTCATTCGATAAATCTAAATTTCTCAAAAATTACCCAGAGTTATATTCAAAATCTGATTCCTAAACTACCAATAACTCCTCAAAGATTAGTTAGAGTACGAGATGTATTCCAAGAAATATTATCCAAAGAGATATGTCCATTTATTTTTTTATCCTCTTGCCTTTAATACTGAGGTATTTTTTGCTAGGATATAATCCTTGGTAAAACGCATGCATAGTGTAAATAATGAAATTCAATTTGAATGTCAACGTCCTCCAAGGTATATGAATGGAAATTGTAAAGGCACCTCAACTATCACGTTTCATTTAACCTAGCATTAAAATACCAGCTGTGTGTTGCTCAATGTGAACCCATTCATTTAATCCTGGCATTGCTCCAACCATTCCCTTCACTTGTTGATGTTCGCAAAACGCAAGGCGAATGCAGCGAAAGCTCTTAAATATTATGTATGAGTTCATTCCATCCAGTCGACCCCAATCCAATCGATAATCTCAAGTACTCCACGATATTTTTCAAATGAGGACGTCGACATGTTATAGAATACGGTTTCATTGCAAGAAGTAGGTAACTACAACTTCAGCCTTGACTTTCATGTGGACTTTCATTATGTAGTTTCAAAATGAAACTAAGAGGAAATATCGCTGATTTTTTTTTTGAATATGTTTATATTTCAAAAAAGTTGATATTTTCGGTTCTGTTATACAATAAGTTAAATAAATAAAAGTGTTTTTGTAAGGTTCTTTCTCATTTCATTATTTTCAATTGATATGAGACTACACAATAAAACTGCAAAAAATCAAATGAAATAATGTATGGGTAATCCGACTTGACTTGAGCTTGACTTGAAATCAAGCCGAGCCGTGAATCCCTACTATTACTATATTCATTTCCTGCAAACATTTGACATCCTCCCGTGATATGTTGGATTGTCTCATTGGTTGGACACCCATATCGACATGGATCGTCAGTTATAGTTCTATCCTTTATGATATGCTTGCAATAATTTCTCGTTGAGATCGCTTGATCTTGGATGGCTAAAAGAAAACCTTCCGTTTCTGGATACATCGCTCCTGATGTGAGCCAATAGGTCGACGCTTCAATGTTGACATGATCGTGGTTCACCTCGCTGAAATGTCGTCCATGTAGAGGTTTTCTCTCCATCTTTGCAGTTTTTCTTGGATTATCTGGTGGTTGTATGACAATTGCTGCAATTGTGCAGTTGTAAAGGTGCTGATTCGTCTGCTTCACACAGTATTTTGTAGACCTCTGACGTGTCTGATTTGTCTTTGCAATATGTTCGTAGGCTTTCTATTCGCCCAAGAGCAGGTTTTATGATGTCTAGCAGACCTCTGCCTCCTTTATTCTTCGGAAGTTTGGTCCTCTCAATGCTACTTCCCGGATGGTACTTGTGGGCTCGTGTCATCAAGGTTCTCATTTTGGGTTGCAGATTTTCTATATCTGTTTTACTGCATGGAATTATACTGAAAGAGTATGTTAGAATTGATGTGTTGATGACTCACGTCATGTTCTTGCTGTTGGGGTTTGTTTTTAAAATTTAATTGTTGAGTCTCACTTCATTTTTTGATGGTTTATTCGTCTGTTTTGTTTCATTCCTAGGTATTTATAAAGATCGTCCGATGTCATTGCTTCTATCTTCTGTCTATTGGAAAGAACGATCGGTTCATCTTGAATTTTACCGCTCACTACGCTTTATTATTATTATTATTGATTTCCAATTGCCAATTGCTTATTTAATATTCTGTGGAATGCTGGCTTATTAGTCACTAATCAGTTACTCAAAACCTTGTTTTAAACACTTCATTTTGAAATATCCTACGAAACAATTTCCTCTGCTTGAATTTTTTCGAATTACTAATTTTCATCAAGAACCATTCCTTTTCAACATGTTTTTGCCTTCATTCCTAATGTATAATATCCTCAATAATAGTTAAATAATAGTTTAAGTTTAATTCATTAACATATTGAATAATTTTACGATGGCTCAGTTGGCTAGAGCGTTGAACTAGTAATTCGTATGTTGCGGGTTCGAGTCCTGCTCGGAGAAGTACTTTTTCCAGAATTGAAAAAAATTGTCTGAATGCCGCGAAATTATTCAATATCCTCAATAATATTCATCCATGAAGATTCGAAGAGAAACGTCAAAATAAGCCTAAACTCTTGAAATTATAACCCACGAGTGCATTCAATCCAGTCGACCTCCATCCGGCCCTAATCCAAACTACCCCCGATATCTTCCGAATTGCCACGAACGTCGAAACGGCACATTCGGTTCCGTTTCTTGATAAATCACTCGAGCCGTCTAATCGAAAACGATTAATTGAATTATAACCGTTCTGAATTGTTGGGAACCAAGTTCGGCTGCCTACCCGGTACAGATTGATCGTTTTGGGGTGGGAGACGATCCCCAGGGCTGGCGGGTCGTGAAAATGATACGAATGGAAATTCGCGCGACGTTTGCCGCTTCTTGCAGGGTCTGCCGCCCCCCCTGCTAAGTGGCGGACGACCAGGGGGGTTGTTTGGATATCGGTGGATGCGGTTTGTCGAAGTCGAAGGGCGGTCGAATGATGGCGGATACTGGTAGATGCTGGAGGGGCTTCCTGGTTTATTATTCTGGAATTGAGCTCCTGGAGGATTTTAAGAGAGTTTTAAGCTACTTTCCTGAGAATTAACAATATCAGTTCTGATAACCAGTTCGCAAGAAACATTTTTGCAGTGTGATACTTTTCATCAGAATAATTCACTAAGATAAATATCAAAATTCTCCACTATCTGATTAAATATATGTAGGTTTGGTAAATCGATCGCCTAGAGGTATGATTCGATAACCTGGCCTTTCATCTTCTCCTCCGTTACTTTGCTCGGGTTTGTAATCATTGAACATATTTAATTATATACATCTATTTACAAAGTCACACTTATTACAGTAGGAACACAGTATCGAGGTGATTTTACCATCTTAATTACAATGTCGCAATACCGTACTGAATTTCTTCTTATCTCGTCGAATGTTAACTTCACGAAATGTATTAAAATATCTTGTCTTCGTCTTAAGTTTCGGTAGTCTCGTCTTCATTAAATTCGCGACTCGTCTTATTCTAGTCCGCAAACCGTCTCACGTCTTTCACGTCTTAATCTCGACCGCACTTAATCTTCACTCTGCACTTGGCTTAGACTTACTGACTCTCAACTTAGACTTCCCCTCTTCCAACTTGGCCACACCCCTAGCATCACCTCGATTTCGGGGAAAGTACCAAGTACCACCTCAAGTCCAATAAGAGTTTCACCGTACCGCCAACAAAACTCTTTGCTGTTTACTGGAAATCTCAGCCATGGAATATTCTCTAAAGACCAGCACGTGATTCGCAGATGTGACATCCGGTAGGTACCACCGTGCTCGTTTTCGAGCTTTTCCAACCCCCAGTACATCTCTCAAGATATACAATCGACCTGACATGTCTTCGACACCTCGAAAATTCAACACTTCCTTTACACATTATTTACAACAGCAATTCGTACCCTGTGAATCCATTGAAACTGTCATGCCCTCGACGCTTGAAGAACCTTCTTGGCCTTCAAGCATTTTGGTGACCATGTCAAGTATTTACAGGGAACAATAACTGGATCCTGCATATATTCAATTCCTACTGACAAAATATTGAAAGCAACTACAAGAAAAATAAATTATTCAAAACTGTACAAATTGAGTGAACGGTTGATAAAATGAATAACTTAATTAGTATATGAAGACAGAGAGATGTTTCATAATGCTTGTTTACATTTTTTTTCTCATCAATGTCTTAAAGTTTAAACAACAAACTTGCTTATTCATGTAGGATTGGTTTGTCGATCGCCTAGGGATATGGTTCGATAACCTGACCAATCGTTATCTTCTGGTTGACTCTGCTTGAGGTTGTACTAAATAACACTTGTTCAATTATATACACATCTATTTACAAATTCTTACAATATTACAGTATACAGTATTGAGAAGATGTTCCCGTCTTAATTACAATACATCTTTCGTCTTCACTCGTTGGTTGTCAATAAAGCAAAACCGTCGTCGAATATCACGTCTTCAGTGTTCCGTCATCAACGTCTTACTTTTGTTTCGGTCGTCTCGTCTTACTCAATTCGCGACTCGTCTTCCCCTTACATATTAATTTTTGACTGACCGATAACCCTTAACTCTTGATTGTTGACTGAACGATCACTGCCCCCTCGTCTCATTCTACTATCATTATCTAATTTTTCCACCTAGATCTGGACTACACCCCTGACGGAATTACTAAGCATCACCTCTAGTCCAATAAAAATTTTTGGGGCCCATAAAATACTGCACAGCTCCGGGAAATTTAGGTGGTTTCCACCATCAAATATTCTCAACCCAAAGGTGTTTTGCTCGTAATGCATTTATGGTAGACATATGGTCCTCGAGCGTTTTCAATCCTCAGTGAATCTCTCAAGATTTATAAAACGAATTTTGTTCTGCTGTAACTCAATTGTAAACGACTTTGAAGAACTAACTAATGAAAAATATCTTGAAAATTATGTACAATAGAAATGAATGAGTTTCACTGTAAATCAATCGGAAACGTCATGCCCTGGAAGCTGTAAAAAACTGATGAATTTCCAAGCATAACTGGTGGCAATGTGATAATTATTCATAGAGAACAATAACTTATGTCAATCCTATATTCATCTCACTAACTTTAATTCTTTGAGAACACCTCAGATTGACTAAAGAAAATGTTTCTCTGGTAACATAAAAAGAGAGATAAATATCAGCAAGTAGTCATAGATCGGCTCTTTTACTCTTCTGTGAAATGGATATGCAAATCAACATTCTCAATTGAAATAACAATTTTGGGGAATTTGATTTTTTCTATTGTTTGATGTTGACTCTAATCAATATTTGAATACTTTAAAATATAAAGGTCAACTGAGTCCACTTGATGAAGGCGTAGATTTCGTGTTATTCTCATCAGAACATCATTACACATGTACACATGAGCTGCAAAGTTATCGAAACGTTTCGATAGTTTTCAACCCAGATAGGCAGAAATACATTGATATTAATGGAGCAATGGACATGGGACGCAGATAACTATCGGCTTCTCTATTGCTTTACATCTCACGAGCATAGGCCTTTCTATCTATCAGATTGATAACTATCAAAGCGTCATGATTAATATCGAATGTAAAAGGAGAGAACACAAATACAGAGTTAGTCTTTGACTTTTATCGGGTGTCCCAAATTCGTTGTCTAGTGAGAGGATCTCAGAACCCCTTTCAGCTAGAAAAGAAATGAATTGAGGGATCGATTTTTGAGATAATTTATTCGTTATGAACTGCAACCTCATAAAATCAACTGTTTTCAGGCTACAAGAGAAAATTGGAAAATGGCGTGAAATGGGAAGTTTTCATAACTTCTTTATTATTGGTGCTATCAACATGAAACAAAAACATCCTGCAGGCACTTTTTTTTAGTAGAATCCAATTCAACAATTCATTTTTATCTTGCCATTAGTTTTAAAGTTGGTTGATTTGCCATGTGAAAGTGAAACTTCTGATGATTGCAATAGTTTGATAAAAAATTTATATATTATATTATATATTTTTGAAGAGCAAAAAATTGAATGATTTTGTTTGTTATAGAATTTGAAATGGTTTACATTTGAAAAAAATTGCAGTTCTTATTTCAACTTCGAAATAATGGCAATAAAAAATAATTTATTATACCAATGGATTCTACTGAAAAAAGTGCCTGTAGCATATTTTTGTTTCATGTTAATAACACCAATAATGAAGAAGTTATGAGAACTTTTCATTTCACAAAATTTCCAATTTTCTCTTATAGTTTGAAAACAGTTTATACCAAATTAATTATATCAAAATCGAGCCCGAAAATGTGCCATTCTTTTTTTTCTAGCTCAAAGCGGTTCTGAAATCCCCTTACTAGACTTGCGACATCTTTTTTTTTTTTTTTGTTGAATATTTCCAGAGAGTATGAATCGATAGTTTCAATATGGCATTCACCGAATAGAAACTTCTACATAAATTGGTTTTGTTTCGTTTGAACGCTGGGAATATCATATCCAAGCCTTGTGACATCAATTTCCATAACTTCCCATTCTAAAATCTTGAAGATCCCAGATGACTCCATAGCTTATCAGCTCGTAGGTGCTAAAAGTCTTCCGCCTGTATTCAGAATCCATAAATTCTAATCAAGATTCTACCCAGAACTCGAAAAATCCAGGGGATTTAGCCTGCTCGAAAATTCCAGTATCAGACTCTAGTCCAACGGCCAAGAGTTTTCTTTTTCCGATGTAAATATTTAAGAACGTCAGTGGCATATCTGAAGCTCGGAAAACAGGGAAAATGTTCCACAATTATCAATTTTTCAAATTTCATGTCTGAGTTCACATTCATTGTTGATAAAACGATTTTATCAGTTTATTGTAAATGAAGGAGGATATAAGTATTTTTTCGAGTCTTTTTATTTCTTCTTTTTCTTTGGCATATGTTGAATCAAGTGCCCTCTGTACAACTAAACTGAATTCCATAGCTCATCTCATGAGTAGCGTATTACAACACTTATTTTGCTGTAAAGTAAACAGCAAAATTAGTGTCGTAATACGCTACCTAAAATATTAATCAGAAATATACATGATCGAACTGTTAGTGTATTTGCTAAAGCAGTTTACTTTTTTCGCGGTTGTTGGGGCATATTACAACCCTCCGTAGATGTTGAGGGTGTTCGAACAAAGAAAAAAGTTGAATATAAAGCAATAAAATTCAAAATCTCAGCTGATAATATTCAATCTTATCACGAAAGGAATAAAAACAGAACCGTATTCCGAAAAATTCACATGAAACATATGAATTCTTTCGTTCCCTACTCTTTTGAACATTGTGTGTCATTCAAAGTGGAAATTGAAATCATTACACTGAATATTTTTTTTTTCATGGCAATAACAACATTCTTCAAAAACGTGTAAAAAATATATATTTAGAAATTTAAAAGAAAAAACTGAGTACTGCCCAGGAAATGTTGATATAACTATGTCTGGTGTCCACTAACTTTTGGAAAACCCTGAGTGGCGACTTTCGAATGGACCAGCCTTCTTGGAATTCAATGGTATTGGATCCTTTCCAAGGATTGATTGATTTTCACATCGTTTCTCAAGATGGCGCTGACGACGTCTTTCTGTATGTTTGTCGTTTTGAGGTTAAATCAACAATAAACTACTTTCGACAAAACATTGAAAATTTCGGATAGATGCCGTTGATTGGTTAGTTCTTAGTCTCAGTATACAGAACAAGCTACTTTTCTGAATAACCGGTATTCAGCACTAGGCAATACGCTCTATTAGTGATGACGTCACACACCGCCATTTTTGGTTCTCCTGTCAGTGTTCGGAATCCAAACAAATAAATTGTCATTCAAATTAGTACGGTGTCGTTGAAGGAATTGGCTTGTTTTTATAAATAAGAGTATTTAGGGAACGATTTTACTATTAATTGATAGACAGAATGCACGAGATTAATGGCAGTAAGTTCGAACTTGAAGTTCAACTAATAAACACAGCTTTTTACAAAATCTGATACAGGATTCAAATTTACTGGTATTATCCTCGTTCCTTCTGTCTATCAATTGATACTGAAATCGTTCCTCAAATACTCTTATTTATGAAAACAAGCCAATTCCTTCAACGAGACCGTACTAATTTGAATGACAATTTATTTGTTTGGATTCCGAACACTGACAGGAGAACCAAATATGGCGGTGTGACGTCACCCTAATAGAGCGTATTGCCAACCACTCATGTTGAACAGTATTAAGTTTTTCGAGGAATGAGCTCTAAGATCATAGCTCACATTCATGCCAAAACAGCGAGTAAAAGGGCTCATAGGATAAACATCAGTGCAAAACAAGAAAAAAAGCAATATTATGTATTATTATTGCTTTTGTACATTTCGAAATTAAGACGCTCGCCTTCCAAGCTTTCATGAAGAGCACGCTACTGTTGAACGTCCCAAGAAAACTGCAACGAAGGTGTGGCGATTTTCCAGCGATAATACGTTCCGCTCCACGACAGAATCACGTGACAACGTCACATCCGGCATGCGGTCTATTCCGGAAATGTACCGTACCAAGAACAATGCTAATTGGATTAATTACTGGGTTGCTAGGCCGTCGATAGAGGGCTCTGATGCATTAACATTCGATTTTGCGACGAAAGGGCTGTGGATTCACGTCCTTTTTGCTGCCCGAGGCATGAACTCTACTCTCAGGGTGGTCCCTAATCGGACATTCCTAGTAGAGGTTCACCTCGTTGGTCAGAATGTCACGAGATCTGTCGAATTTTTTCCATCGAATCGCATTGTGATGACGATGCTGGATGTGATGGTGACTCAATAGCGAAACTGAACCTCTGGAATAGATACTATCAGTTTAGTGATAGCAGAGTTTACCATGACATGATCGATATCTTTCATTTTCGAGAAATAGTTCTAAAGTTATTCTTACTATCCATATTGCGAGTAATATGGTTCTTATTCTTACCTAAGATTGAAACTAGGAGTCGTGCAATTCATATACTGCTTTGAATAAGTTATTATCGCCTTCATAATAAGATGCATGAAGATTAATTGAGTTTTTTGGAACCTATGTGAGAAACAGTGGCAACAAAAACATTTTCATAAAATGAGTTCATACTTTTTCTATTATATAATTCGTTGATTGTTAGGCACATTTCATTATCAATAATAAGGAAGGTGCATATGGTAGAGACTACTGATTTTCCATAGTGATGATTCCATCAGTAGTCCTCAAATAAAACACCGTAATCTCCTGAAATTGATTGAGAACTCCTCGCCTGAGTAGTGACCCTGACGTGAACAAGAAAGTTTCGACCACGTTGCACAATACTGTAGCGACTCAATACCCAGCTCAAGATCACTGGCTCCTGGCGTGTTGATCGCATGCAATCGACCAACATATGCAGCGCATTTACGCTCTTACAACTCGCTCGCGCTTTTTCTCCTAGTATATACTTTTCTACTTCCTCATCTGGGCCGTTGTCGGTACTGGCAGGGGAGGGCGTGATGGTTCTTTGACAAATCGAGAGATGGTGTTGTACACAACGCAATTTTTGGCAGAACGGCACTTGGAACTGTAAGCCAACCCTTCTACGTTAAATTCACCATGCTCCGTTATGGGAGTGCAAGATAAACATGGCAGGAATCACTGTGGTGCCGTACTGATCATTCCGCCATCCACTGAGAGAATGTTCTATAAACAATATTATTTTCATTATTCGATGCCTGATGCTCCAGCTTCATGAATTCAATTTAATTTGATAGATTGGATCCGCCTCTTGAGAGTAATAAAAAATCTTGCAAAGTAAACTTCAATAATACACTGAAATATTTTGTCTTAGCTTCGATGCTTCAAGTGAAAAATGCCTATACAACCTTCACTTTGATCAACAGATTCAGTTGTAGCCAATATTAAAAATAACAAATGTAGAACTTCACACCTAAATAGAAAGATATAGAGAAACGGCTTTCATAATCGATATTCTCATATACAGGGTGTCTCATTGAAAAGTGTCTCCCCTCAATAACTCAACAACGAACCAGAATTTGTGAAACCCCTCAGACAGGTCAATTTTTGATGACGGGGGACATGATCTGGGATACACAGCTTGTTTCTACTAGCAACCCCCTGGAGAGGGTTGCAACCCCATCAGGAATTTAAATAAGTAAAGTGGATAGTTTTGTAGCACAAATGTATGCATGGATCTGAATTTGTGTGAACCTGGAGTTTCTAAGTATATATAAAACCGCTTGCACATATACGTCAAACTTTAAACGTAAAATCACAGCCCAAACGGGACCATCTAGAGCAAAAATGACAAGAATAAGACCCCCCTCAAAATCGTCTGGAGATCCCGGGAAAAATCCCAAACCTTCGATTCTCCCCGCGGTTTTCGAGTATACGGGGTGTTTCGGATCATTTTGACATTTCAAGTCCCATATTTCTGTGGTATCTGTGGACAATTTGACTGTCAGTGTCATGTTAATAATGAATATTCCATTTCGATATATGAAAGTTCTTGAAAAAGTTTGCAGTTTCCAAAATTGTTATTCAATATTTAAATAAATGCCGACAGATAAAATGCAAAGTCTTCGGCGAATCTAAAATTCGATAGATATTTGTCAAAATTTGGAAATGAACATTTATAACATCGAATGCATTTTCCTCAATTCAGGTTTGTTTGAAGGGTTTGTATTATTTGGAATTAATTGGATGAATGTTACTTTATTTCAGGAATTTTTCGTTTATTTTCCACAATCTATAAAACTACATTCCCTTTCGTGAGAATTTTAATTTATTGCGACAGAAGATGGAACTACCAAAGAGAATAGAAGCTTCATTCATCAATTCAGTCTTGGATTGGAGTAAAAGTTATGCTACTATGAAACAGCATTAAACAGATAGAAAGACTCCTTATAGATAATTCACAATTGGCTTTATTACTGGAAAAAAAGAGCCAAGTTAGTCAGATAACAGTCAAAAGTTTGCATGAGTTTTTTGAATATCTAAAATATACACTTTTACGACAGAGGAGTGCAAAAATATAAGTGACCACTCCGTTTTTGAAGAATTTGAGTGCAGTGCTGTTGAATTTATAATGAATAAGTCAAATCTTTCATACTAATAATTTCAACTATATATACCCTGTTATATTATTTTCCACTCAACTGAAACATGTATTAACAAGCCTTGGAAATTAGAGACCTGATTTCTCAAAAAGGTTTCACCAAGATAAGATATTGTAGGTAATTGCTTATGAGGTAACATAGGCCATGGGTATTTGAAAGGCAAGTCTATTCATTATGTCTCTTTTTAGTTGGTTTATTATAGCTATACTGAATATTTTTAAAAATAACATTCACTTCAGATGTGAATTAATTAAATTTGGACTTATGCATCATATCATATATGACTATGAAATTGAGAAAGACATATTCTTCTAAATTCCATTATAAGTCTTTCGAATAGTACTTTGAAGATATTGATTTCAATGACGTATGGAATATATCAGTTGAAATACTAGTCAAAATGTTACGACAGAAATAAATTTTGAAGGATCATTCAGTATATGAAGAATTTTAACATGGCAGTCACTTTCGAAATTGGTATCAATTTTCCAGCAATTCAATGAAGGTATAAAATACTTTAAAAAGCAACTATTTATTGAAAATTTCCATGTCATGAATGAATGATCAAATTTGTATAAAAATGTAGATACCTACCTATTTGTTCACTAAAGTTTCCAATTTTTTAATCGTTATAGGAATAGGTGCTATATGGCCATTTCAAAAATGCTATCCTACTGATTTATTCATTGCTTTTCATTTTGGTAAGAATTAAATTATTCATTGATTCAGATCCGAAGTTAACATTTGAAAAAATCAAGTCAATGTAGTTATTCGAACCCACTAATATGGGTCAATAGTATTGGCCGATACAATTTTAGTACCGATTTCAAATACTCAGTTCCTTTTGACTGAAGTAAAAATTGAACAATGATCTTTGTATCTTGAAATGAGTTTTGCACTTTTCCAGTGTTCAACAATGAGATAATTATTAAATTGACTCAAGAAATTAACAGAGTATGCTATATCAGGACTAGTTAATACTGCTGAAGATATTAATAAACATATTAATTTCTTATATGGTTCATCATTACAACTCTCTTTTGTTGAATCAAAATTCAATTTAGTTTTCACATGTTCACAATCAGACATGTTGAATTATTGCAATACATATTTGAAGAATATAATCGATAGCTTTACTACCTTTTCCATAATTTCTAGTAATATTCATCCCTAATAATTTTTTAGCTTCCCCTAATTTCTTTATCATAAAATTTCCTATCAGAAAATTCATTCAGAATTAACATTAGTTAAAACAAAAAAGTCATCCATGTACAATGCAACAATAGTAAGCCAGTTATTTTTTGATTTATGTAAATACTATGATCAATTGTTGATCTTTTGAAACTTTTATCTATCAAAATTTTATTTACTATATAGGACATAAATTGCCCTGTTTAATTCACCCAGAGCCACAAGTCTCGTTCTATAACATAGCATCAATACAATCTTCAGATACTAAAAAACTCCTTAGTTCGTCAGGAATTTCCAATAGGTCCTTCAAATTGTTGCAATTATATTGTATTTCTTCACAAAATATGGAATAGAAGAATAATTTGCTGCTCAACTGAAAAATGTATTGATAAACCTTGGAAATGAGGGACTTCTTATAACCTGATTTCTCAGATATGGGTATCCGAAAGGTAGATCTATTATTCATTCTGCCTCTTTTCAGTTTGTTTATTACAGCTATACTGAATATTCCTAAAACAAAAATCTCACTGTAGGTCTTTTCATAGATCTTATCGAACGATTATGTAAATTCCATATTTGTCAAAACTGAAAATAAACATTGAATGCAATTTCTTTATTTCAGGTAGTATTTCTATTAATGAGTCAATTGAATAAATGTAACTTCATTTTAGGGCCCACAAGTAAATATCCAATGGAATGATAGCCCTTAAAATATATCTACTATTCATTTTGAATTGACTTACAAGAATATCAATATTTTCATCGGCAAGACATAAAACGACAAATTTTCTTTCAAAGTTGAAATTCAGAGAAAAATATGCTAATAATTGTCTATTGTAACTATTAAATAAACAAAAAAAAGGACCATAAAAAGGATTACAACTTAACTAACAAACATAAACTTTTTTTGTCAATTTTTCCCACCCAATCATCAATTAAATTTGGACTTATGCATCATACATGTCTCTATAAAGAAGAAATGTGCTAATTTAAAATCTTAATGTTGGGATTATATTATTATTCAATATTCTCTAAAATTTTTTTACAAACCTATACGCATGAATAACTTTCTTGAAAGACTGACGCTCACATTTTGATTATTCATTTCTCCCAAATTCTTCAAAGAAAGAAATTGCCATTTCTGGAAAAATGAGATCTGAGAATTTGGTTGATATCGGTTATTTTTTATTCATTATTAAAGAATACAATATACGATTTATATTTCAACAAAATTTTAAGACATGCGTGTGACTGACAATTATGTTCATAGAGAAATCTTTGTTTATGGTTATGACTGCGTTCGGCAAATCCACACTAGGGATGGGCAAAGGTCAGAAAACTATCGATATCTATATATTGTATCGATATTTTCTGACTATCGAAATGTGTCGAAATATGTAAGAGTAAAATATCGATATATATCGCTGTGATATTTTGGTGTGAGAAAATTCTGTTGATTTGAATAAAGTTTTTCTATCATAGAGGATAATAATAAGATTCAGATGACAAGATTCAGTGGAAAACGACATATTTAGTAGTTTGCTTCCATTTTTATGGAGTATTTTGTCCTCCTGAACATTTATAGGGACATTGATGTTGACGAGGACGCTGTGATTACAAGGTTTTCAAAGGGTTCAAAGTTTTAAAGACCAAATTAGATTTTGTGATGTAGTTGCCAATTGTCTTCCATGGGCGCCCGCAGAAATTTTTCTTAGGGGGGGCAAAAAAAAAATTATTGAAAAACGATAAGGCGTCCATGATTGTCATTGAAAACCGGAAAATTGTTGAGAATCCATTACTTTCCTTTTTTCCATGCCCTTTGGATTGAGAAAGTAATATTGAGTGTGTTGTGCTGAAAAATGAGGGAAATAAAATCTCAGGGGGGGCCACGGCCCCCCCTGGCCCTCCCCTGCGGGCGCCCATGTTGTCTTCTTTTTTTCATATTAAACAATGTAATTTTTTTTAAATTTCTACCTGAATGGTTAAAACCCTGATAAGTAAATAATGGTATTATAATACAACAAATACATAAGGGTACAACTTTTTTTGCGAAATTCGAGGCTTTATTGTAAAAAACTGGTTATACATTTATAATTCAAAGTATTGCCCATCGCTGGTCACTACTTTCTCCCATCTTTCGGACAGCGTACGAATTGAAAAAACTGGTCATCTTTTGAAGCGATCCACGAATCGATTCAAGTTTTTACTTCTTCATAAGATCGGAAGTGTTGGTCAGCCAGGCCGTGTGCTATTAATTGAAACAAGTGATAGTCCGTGGGAGCAACGTCTGGAGAATACGTCGGGTAGGGTTGTGGGGTAGGAATTCCCATTTTAACGTTTCCAAGTATATCTTGACTACTTTCGCAACATGGGGTCGAGCATTGTCATGCAGTAAAATCAATTCATCTTCTCTCTCGTTGTATTGCGACGGTTTGTTTTTCAATGCTCGGTACAAACGCATTAATTGCGTTCGATAACGATCGCCTGTGATTCTTTCAGTCATAATACACTACGCCGAGCTGGTCCCACAAAATACTGAGCATGACCTTAGAACCGTGAATATTCGGTTTGGCCGTCGATGTGGAAGCATTGTCAGGATATCCTCATGATTTTATGCGCTTGGGATTATCGTAATGAATCCATTTTTCGTCTCCAGTCCCAATCCGATGCAGAAACCCCTTCCGTCTTTGTCTTGCAAGCAGCTGTTCACAAGTAAATAAACGTCGTTCAACTCGTACCGCACCCAATTTCCTTGTTTCTGAGTCATTCCTATGACTTTCAGGCGTTTTGAAATGGCTTTTAGTGACACTCCTATTGATCCTACAATTATTGTTGCGTTTGACATGAGTCTTGATCAATTATTGCCTCCAATTCTGCATCTTCAAAAAACTTCTCTCTTTCACCGCGATGCTGGTCTTCGACATCAAAATCACCATTCTTGAAGCGTTGAAACCACTCATCTATTTCTTTATTTATTTAATCAAACGGAACAAGCCATTTTACTGATGTACCAGAAAATAACTAAACCTAGACATAAACAATATCGTTGGTACGTTCTTCCACCAATATCGTTCTCACTATATATTTTAGTAGAAAATTGAAACCTCCCGCAAATGACGAGAATTTGGCTCGTAAGCTAACATGGTTGATCGTGAATAACTTTATGATGCAGACACAAATCGACTAACATGTCAATGGCGTTATGTTCACAAATACCTAAACTTATTGTATGACATCTACGATATATTTATTTCTACTACCACTTACCGTTACAGCCATCTATTGCAAAACGGCAGACGCATAGTTGTACGCCTTATATAAATATTCATATGAATATCTAAATATAAATATTTTTGAGAGGTAAGGCTTGATATCGGTATAATCTGGGATTTGGTCCCATAGAAATACTCGAAGCTCATAACGGCGAACCCCCTCAAAATTTAAGGCTAGGACCGCCCTTGATTTGTCGTCATGGAAAGTTATTTGCATCAAATATTTTCATGTGAGCAAGGGCCAAACGGTATGTTCTAGGAAGAAAAATCATATAGAATTCCACCCTAGAATCAGCATAGTATACCGAGTGAATCGTCTGAAATCAGCTAACGATACAAGGTTTCCGAAAAAAATCTTTTATTTTCTAGAGGGATACCCAGTGAAGGATCTACCGGCATAATACGGGGTCCAAGGGGCGGAGCCCCTTCGGCGAGCAGAGCTAGTCTGTTCTATAAAGTGAATATTCACAAAATTACAGGACGTTTTTTATGGAATTATGGTACCGTGTTTTCATAAGTTCTGATTCGTTGTTGAGTTATTTAGAGTGGATACTTTTAAATGAGTCACCCTGTAATTCAAAAATCGCCCAACACAATGACACGATGCAGCAATATAACTAATTAACAGATTACTTTCAAACCTTACGTGAATAAAGATGACTGTTGTTTCTATTTATCAACAAAAAGGGGCAATGTTATCAGGATTCCATTTTAAATGATTAACTACCGTTTTTTTACTGTTCAATCATATTCGTCACATTAATTCCTCATAATTGGTCGATAATTTCAGAAAATAATCGATTTAAAATCAATTTAATACAGGGTGGACATTTCGAGCCATTTCTGTAGTTATTTTTTTAATTATTTTGTTATTATGTTTTTTTGTTCATAATTGTTTCAAAATATACGGTATCAACCTAATGCAACTCAATTCTCAATAAATAGAAACTGAAATAGTATACAGCTACAAAAAGGAACACCAATGTCAAAATTAATTTCAATGTTGAAATAATTATGGATTCAATATTTTTGATAATTCATTGTTAAAAGTCACTCCAAACCAATTTCAGGTATCCAAGTTCTTAAAAACTTCACTTTTACGTTGAAAATGTGTGCAGTAAAACTGTCTGCGCGAAAATTTGAAGTACACGTCCCAGTTTAGTTTTCAGTGATGTTTCCGAATATTAAAACAGATTTCCAAAATTCCGATGTACAGGGTGTTGTTTCGAGGATTCAAACGATTCATTATTTTTTGTTAACCCGGACCTGGATTTTCAAGGCGGTTATGGCATGATACGTTTGGGCTCTCAATTAGGAACATATTTGCCAAATATGAATAGAATATACCGGGTGGTTCGTTTGATATGGTCTCAGAAAGAAACGGGCAAAATTCATGGAACACCCTGTATCTCGGCTACGAAGACAGTAAGACCCAATAAATGGGGTATCTCCAGAACCGCCTTGGTGCCATCTATGCATCTGAAAAGTATTTCCGTTTCCCAATGGAACACCCTGTATATGAACATGAATTTTTGCACGTAACAAAGTTTTGGGCAAAACATTCATCTTAGGAATGCCAAAATCCTAAAAAACTCATTCATTTCAAATTCTCGAACACATTATTATAAAATTCATCTAATATGACCAACCGAAGCGTAGAATTCATTAAACACTGAATAAAGGATCTAGCCCACCCAAAATTAGAACGATCTTTCCATCCTCCTATTGAATTGTCTCCATCAATTCCCCTGGAGATAACCGAAGGTGACCCGCCTCTTATTAATGTATTCGTATAAATCTAGTGGCAGTCGGGAGGAAAAAATATTCCCTATCGGGTAGGAAATAAATTTCCCTAGGAACAAACTCGCATGGCATATTCCATTACGAATATATTCGTTTTTCTCGGGAAAACAATGCAAATCCTTGACGGAATTGGAAAACGGATTATTTTCTTCAGGATTCATCTGGTTCCAGGATAAAATGTCCCAAACAGGATGGTCTGAAGGGAGCGCTGCCACAACGAGTTTGATATCTTCAGATGTGAAAGCTGTTAGTGATAATTATAAGGTTCCATAATTATTTATTTTTATGGGTGAAATTATTTGAGTATAAAAATATGAAATAACGAAATGTTGTGTCATACTAAAGAATTATTTCGCCATTTTCTAACTTCATCCTAGGTAATTAGGAGCATTGTATTGTGCAAAATCGGCAAATTCACTCAAATTAGGTATTTCATTACCTAATTACAAAATTATGAACTTTTCTTGTTGGGCTACATAATTGATAGGCTAAGGTGTATAATTTGTCGAAAATTTTCACCTGACGCAATGGCTTTATATTTCCATTTGAAACTATATTCACTGATTACTCTAAATTTAATGACTTCCCATTACTCCAAGTTATGTGAATTTGTTTTACTTTTTTCGAAAAAACTGAAGAGATATGTCTGAAAATAGGCGGAATTTTCAGGTAATGATTATTATTTTTGGGTTTTTCCATCATCAAGAGGTATTAAAAAATCTCAATTTATGTAGCATTCAATACATTAAAGTATGTACCTTACCCAGATAGGAATCTCTGCGAAAAATAAAAGCAGCCATAATAATATAATGAAGAATTTCAAAGAGCATTGACTGAATCTTTTATGCCTTTATACTCTTTCAATAAGAACCATTAAAAATTGAGAAAAAAAGTGTGCGAAATAAATTCGAAGAACGATTGTATCACTGCATGCAATCTAATGGCGAGCACTTGAACATTTGCGGTAAATTTTTACTAATACAGTTTGTTGAAAATATTTCTCTTTCAATAGAAATTATACGATCAATTAGAATATCTCTGTTTCATTCAGTTTTATCGGTACCATGATTCCATTGAAAACACCATGTAACTTTGTGAATATTCATTTCATAGACCAAAAACTGCAGGTTCATAGAAATATGAATCCATGCATATATTCGTGCTACAAAACTACCCTCATTTCTTATTCTAATTCCTGATGGGGTTGCAACCCTCTCCAAGGGGTTATTACTAGAAACAAGCTTTCTTTCCCAGATCTTGCCCCCCTGTCATCAAAAATCGACCTGTCTGAGTGTTCACAAATTCTGATTCGCTGTTGGGTTATTGAGGGTGGACACTTTTAAATGAGACACTCCTGTATGATTTCGGTTCAAGATTTTTATCCATTTTTATGATAAATGAAAAGGTTATCGGGAATGTGGACTTTCGCTAACGTTTCGAGGACTTTTCTCCTCTTTTTCAAGGCTGTGAACAAAAAACTAAGTTCGAGGTAAACAGTATACAAGGAAATGTTACCCTCATTACCAATATTTTGTACTTTTGAAAACAATTTAGAATTAAAAACATTGAGAACATGTAAGTAACTAAAAAATCTTCAAAATGCACATGCAGGCCGGAACCATAAAAATAACCTAACAAATTCACAAATTACTAATGCAGTGGTCTGGACCACTGTTTTTTGAAAAAAAACTAACATTGAACAACATAGAAGTAGAAAACAAGAGGCGAATTACTGTCAAAACTATTATATTAAAGACTTATGAAATCTGACCATGAACTATGGAACTTATGATCATACAGCTAAAACTGAGTCATGTCATATCTAATGAAAAATTGTAAACTAAGCTAAGGTTCTTGTACACATCACCTCTGAAGTCTACTGAGTTGTTTAATTTTATATGCAACATTTCACTGATATCACGTTTCTGTGTAAACTTTTCTTTGTCTAGAATGGTGTTATTTCGAAGGGATGTTTTTCTTCAACTGCATGGTTTGTGGGAGCAGTTTTGTCTAGTTCGCGTGCGTTTTTCAGATCTGATTCATGCTATTTCATTCTTTTTTTTACATATTGTCTCGTTTCTCCTATATATATAGCACTTTTCACAATCACGGCAAGGGATCTTTTATACTACCTCTGTATAATGTTCTGAAGTTCAATAACATATTTCAATTTCGAATCAACGATTTCCGTTCCGTAAGCTATACATGATAATCAAACATTCAAAAACAATAACAAACCTGCTCTGAATAGTTATCGAAATTTCTAAATCAAATCATCCATTTCATTATTGCTCTGCACCATACTTTGGATGCGTGGAAACGTAAAAATCCAAATTACTCTTCCCATGTTTCATCGGGTCCAGAAGAATGCAGGATGCAAATGGTTTCGTTGACATCTTTTAGTTTGCGGGACCTCGTTACAAGTTCCGACTTTAACGAAGTTATGCGGAGTAATCCGATTTGGATGAGGAATTCTGCATCCGGTATTCGTATAATTCGACGGTCCGTATAATTAGATGTCAATGGAAATGCGTCCAACAGTGATCGTTTTACATAATGCTGAGACTCTCGTATTCAGACAACGAATACCACGGAAACAGTCGCAATTGATATAAGTTCCAATTTTATTTGCGACAACCCTAATTTCATTCCGAATGGAAATAACAAGCTTTATTCATGTCCTCAATATAAAGTAATATTTCGAATGATGCCTGAAGTCAATAAGTACGAAATTTTCAACTTCAATAAAACTTTACCGTTGAAGAATCGCCACATTTCAATAATATGAAAATATTTCAATAGGAAGATAGAGAATATAGCTTTGTACTGGTTGGATGAAAAAATATTCGCTGTATGTAGAATCCGAAACTAATATATATAAGTAGGATCCAGTCATTGTGTCCTGTGAATAATTGACAAGGTCAGCAGGGATTCTTGGAGACCTATAAGTTTCTTCAAGCGTCGAGGGCATGACAGTTTCAATGGATTTACAGGGAACGAATTGTTGTTGTAAATAATGTGTAGAGGAAGTGTTAATTCTTCGAGGTGTCGAAGACATGTCATGTCGATTGTAAATCTTAAGAGATTTACTGAGGTTTGGGAAAGCTCGAAAACGAGACGGTGATACCGGATGTCACATTTGCGTATCACGTGCTGGTCCATGGCTGAGATTTCCAGGAATCCGCGAAAAGCTTTGTGGGCGGTACGGCAAAACTCTTATTGAACTAGGGGTGGTACTCGGTACTTTCCCCCGCTATCGGGGTGATGCTAAGAGTGTGGCCAAGTCGAAAGAAGGCAAGTTGATAGCCAGAAAAGGTCAGTGAGTTCCAGTCAGAGAGTCAGTCTAAGTTGGGTCTAAGTCGAAGTAAGTTCAGAGTCGGTCGGTCAAGAATAAGTTTCTGCCTAAGTCAAGAGTCGATCAGAATAGGACGTAAAAGACGAAAAGACGGTTCGCAGACTAGAATAAGACGAGTCGCGAACGAATTAAAGACGAGACGGCCGAAACTTGAATTAAAGACGAAGACGCGATATTCGAGTAATCAACATTATCGTGAATACTCTGTTTGTTCTGTAAGTGTGACTTTGTGAATAGATGTACATAGTAAGAAGTGTTTCATTATTACAAACTCGAGCAAAGTCACGGAGGAGGAGGGGAAAGGCCAGGTAATCGAATCATACCTCTAGGCGATCGATTAACCAAGCCTTCAACCGTTCACTACGTGAAACCTGTAGAATTAAATCGAGTAGAGTTGATAGAAAATTGAAAGATATATTCAAATGCCAGTGTAGAGTACCTAAAAAGGGTAAACCGAATAGGTAATCTGTAAATATAACCTCTCAAGATTTTGTTTTCCTGATAATTGAAACACTTTTACTCCGGACTAAAATTCTGCATTTATATGTAAATACAATTACTCAATATTTCCGTAACCATAAGAACAACGAAATTGAGATTTTGAGGATAGATATAAATTGACAATTTCAAGGTGACCACATCAGGACGACCAAAGAAAATCGAAGAATAATATTGGAAAAGAAGTCCTACATATTTTCTGCATAACAGTTAAGATCGGAATAACATTTCGAATACAAATGATGAATAACAATTTGAATCGTGAATTCATGCGACAAGTGTATCGTTGGAGACCACATATACAGGTTTGGAAAATACATTTGGAAAGTTAGGATATTCAACGTTATATCAGATAACACAAATAGTCCAGTGAAACAGTGCAACAATCAGAATATGTGTCTGATACTATATCGCATGAACGCGTGTTCTCTTTCAATGTCGGAGTGGGGATGTTCATAGGGATGAGGTGCGGCTTGATCTTGATAGTTGAAGTCGGATTAGTTGCTTTGCAATCAGAGAAAAAATCAATACTTTGACGACAACAGATCCGTCCAAGTTTTAAGTAGGTATTATGAAATGAAAATTCCACCTTCGAACAATAGCAAATTCAAGGAGAATATCGAAAAAATTATCCAAAATTTCTATTAGAACAGATTAGAATTGATTGAAATTTTGTTTACTCTTCATTTAATATGTATATTCAGTGTTGTGAAAGGGTGGCATAGGCGTATGAATGGAAGGGCGCCTACAATTTTCCGATGCCAAGCAAGAGCTTCTCTCAATTTTTTCCATAATATCCTCATTTAAATTTTCATGCAATTCATAATATTCTAGTGAAACCCTTAAACTCCAGATTTGCTCGCATATGAATTACTTATATAAGCTGATGAACTGACTGATAACCTGTTGTGCCCACAAACAAGATATGCTGTATTTAGTATTTATGGCGACCGCTATATAATATTCTGTACTTGGCCCCTCAATTATTTAACCCTTCACCATTTGATGCTGGGAAGTGGTAGGCAAATTGGCAGATGATACGGTATCCATGTTGGATTCATTTGCAGACATATCAAATGAGCTCAGTTATAAATGTTCCATTCATCCCCATAGTTGGCGATGGAGCAATCCAACTACCAAGTCAGCACTGATGATATAAGACTTTATTGGAGATAGAACAGTTTCAACTATTCATGGAATCGAAAGTTAGTTTCCATATTGAGAATAGACGTTCAATATCTAAGCAAGGCTTAATTTATCTTTCGTGATATTTTATTGACACGATATATATCGTGCAGAATGAAAATCTTTATTTTATTGTTATCATTGAATTAGGCATGGAATGTTTAGGTCGATATTCTGAATCAAAATCAAATCATGGAGTACATGCAATTAATTAATTATCTCGAATTTGCTTTTATTGCTAGGTTAGTACAAATTTACCATCATATTCATTTCAAGTGGATTTTTCGATCAGAGATGTTCCATCAATGAAGTCAATTCATTTCAATTTTTGTTTTCAATTGCATTGAATTCTTACGTCCAAAGTTTTGATCAAAGCATTTCGTGAGTGAACCTATGAAAATATTTGCATTGATGTTGTAGTTGGAATGGATATAGTGGAGAATTATTGATATAATTGCTTAGCTCTAGGCGGCTATCTACCTCTCCAACTGAATTTAAGTACTCTCAAGTAATTGAATATCATAGTTTCGAGTCCTCGTTGTCCACGAAGTTTATTTTTAATTTCTGGGAATAGGAAGAAGTCGTTCGGTGTCAAGTCAGGGCTATAAGGCGGATGACCCATTAATTTGATTTTTTGTGTGTACAAATACTCATCCTTTGCATTTGATGTGGGTGAGCTCGCATTGTCATGATCCAAGATAATTCGTCGTTTTCGATTTGTTTCTCTGAATTCACCGAAAACTTCAGGCAGACAAATGGTTTCATACCATTCTGAATTAACGTTCTTTTGATTTCCAAGAGCCATAATTATCACAGGACCAGTTTTTGTGAAGAAAGACTGCACTATTTGCCTTTAACGCTTCGAGAACGAACAATTTTTGTTGGCTGGCCTTTTCTTTCTGGCTCGTATGCATAAATTCATGACCCGTCACCTGTGACGATCTTGTATACCGATTTGGATGCACCACAGTTGTATTTCGAATTCATGTTACGGCACCAATCGACACTAGCAATTTTTTGAGCATAATTCAACAAATGTGGAATCCAACACACAGTTTCAATATTTTCCGGCACAACGACTGATTTTGGACGATCTTCTTTAACTTCGTCCATGAGCGAACTACGTCCACGTTTGAATTCAGTGTACCAGCGATATACAGTGGCTTTGAATCGTGCTTCATCTCAAAAGTTGAATTTAGTCGATACATGCATTTTTCTTAATAGCTCACTTCGAAAGTAATAATTTTTATTCATTTACTATAAACAACAAAAATTGTGCTCGTACGTCAAAATGTTATGAGTAGAAATGTTCGACTCGCGATACAGACTGAAAATAATAATTGAATAAAAGAAAATTAGATCATCTGAACTGTAATTCTAAAATATTTTTTTCTTCCACAGTATGTTTTCCTACTTCCTCATAACTTCGGTTCGGCAATGTTCCGTTAACAATTGAAGGTAGCGATTCACGACTTGGCTTGATATTCAAGCTACTTGACTCAAGTTCAAGCTCAAGCAGCTTGAGCTTCACTTGAAAGCAACTCAATTTCAAGTCAAGTAGAAGTTTTTCAATGTTAAGTCAAGTACTTAATAAATACTTGAACAGATATTGAAAAACTACTACTTGAGTAGAAATTGTGTTGATTTCAAGTCAAACTCAAGCTACTTGAGCTTGAACTTGCAAGTAGATTGAATGGGCCCTATTATGTAACTCGAATAGAAATGAACGAACCCGATCGTAATATGAGAAATCGAAATGTTTCATTTCTATCGCGTTCAAATTTTGTATTCTGTATCCAATTCTCCTTCTAACGCCAAATCTAATTTGTTATTGATTCTATAGTAATTTCACTTGAGTCAAAGAATAAAAATTCGAAACGATTCTGGTGCATTTTTATTCGATCCATACCATTTCTATTCGATTTGAAGGTATAGAATAATGCTGAATTTCAAGCCAAGCCGTGAATCCCCAATTGAAGCAACTAAGTCACCCTTATTTAATTCTGAAAATTGGTAGGTAACATTTCCGCCATCTTTTTATTATGAAGAAAGTGTAAATATCTCATCCGGATACAATCGACATCAGGGCCGGCGCGAGCAATTTTGTCGCCCGAAGCAGAGAATTTTTTGGAGACCCTGCTGAAAAAGAATCAATAAACTTTCCCTCCCCCCACCAAAAAACATCTGCCCCGATGATAATTCGCCATTTTTGATTGCTATAGTGAATTTGCTAATCGTTTCTTTCTAAAGTCGTTTCCACTAGGTTTCTTTTTTTTTTCGGACATTTTTACCTTAAATGAATTCCTGGATTTTTTCGACGACGATGAACAATGCGTGAGTAATATATCTGATTCTCACATTCACAAGAAGTACGATAGATGGAAGATTACCAATTACACAACAAGATACAAAGGGCATGAACGCATGCACAGCTTTGAAAACTAAATGGGATTGAAAACATATGTTCCGCTGAAAACATTTAGCATTTATCAGTAACAAGTTTCGAATGCAGAATGGTAGGAATTTTCCATTATGTTGAATGTGTAAACAACTTCCACGTAATTCGAAGTGTTGTTTTTCGTCTTTGTGAAGACGGTTTGGAGATTTTAATTGCAGGGAATGTTGATAAACGCAGCAAAGCGGACCAATCTCATATTGTTTTTAAGAATCAAGACTATATTTTTTCAGAAATATGAAAGGGCGGTCACAAACTGGTCTAAATTGCTGCCCTTCGAAAAGTGGCTCCTGAAACATTCGCTTAACTGTTTCACCCCTAACGCCGGCCCTGATCGACATACAGTTTGAAGAAATCCAGATACAATCTACGTTCTAGAAACCTCTGAAAATGCTACCGCAGTAGTAGCCGAAACATAGTTAGTTGGAAAACCGACTAGACCACCACGAATTTTCCAACTCTGTTGAAAAACATTTCGCCCCGAAAATATTCAAATGGAAGTGGCGCAAAAGAGGTTGATTATTCGCATGATTAAAATTCGCGGCGTGACCCCCTCGAGAACCCAACCATATTTTTCGACACCGAATTACGAGTTTCCCCACTCGACGCGAAATTTAATGAAACACCATTTCATCGCATTCATTTTCTGATCTCCATATCTGCCCGATTTTTTCCGATTCATTCATCCGGTGGCCTCGGTGTTTGTTGTCCCGTCGAGGCCAATTCGTCCTGCCCCAACTTTGGGCATTAATTATTTCGGGAACAATGTCCGCAATCAACAATCTGTGAATTTTCGGAAGGAGGTCGACGAGAAGGGCCGAGAGCTTGCGTTGAGTTTGAGCATTGTTTGGAATCGCTCGGACAGAAGATGTGTGAGGAAGTATAAAAGGGGAGGAGTGTACACCATGGAAGTTGAGGTGGCACAGCTTCACTAGTGAATATAAAAAGAACAAGTGTAGGATCCCAATTATTGTTCCTTGTGAATAGTTTACATATGGTCATCAATATGCCTGAAAATATATTAAGTTCCTTAAATTTTTGAAAACATGTCGTTTTAAATCGTCGTTTCAATTTTAGAACATAAACAATTTCTGCTGTGAATCTTTAAGATTTACTGCAGATTTAAAAAAGGGTTTAGTAAGTTATGCATGGTATAGAAGTACCACGTGCAGAACATCCTTGGATCGAGAATATTCCATAGTGAAAACCATCTTAATTTCTAGGAACTACGAATTATTTTTTTGGCGGGATGGCGAAAGTTTAGGATGGTTATTTGAACTGTTCCTTGTTCTTGTTCCTGTTCCCAGTTTCTGTTTTTATTCCCTGATAGATGGATGGGGAAAATAGATAAGTATCGACGAGAGAGTTGTCAGTGGTTAGCAGTTTAAGAGTTGAAGTCACCCAAGAATAAGTTGAGGATTATAATCAGACAAGTCACGAATTGTTGAACAAGAAGATGTGACGGAATTGAAAGTTAGACGTAGACGACGGTATTCAAAAGATGTGATATTTGATACGGTTTTGTCTTGTTAAACATATGAAAAGTAGGACTCAATAATAATATATTAAAATAGCGGCATCAAAATCATCGAAAATTGATGCTGAATTTGAAAAACAAAATGAGAAAAAATGTTTGCATCTATTTACTCGCCAATTACATTCTTGGAGACCACCTATACAGGGTGAACCTAAATCAGAAAATTAGGTACAAACAAAAATGACATATTACTCAGGAGATCGATATCAATTGCGATTGATAATGTTAAGATGGATACCAACACGTGGTTTTCCGTGTATCAGTCAAACTTTGGTACCCCACCCTTTCATTTCCCCTTCTGCGATGACCAAAATTTCTTACTAATTTTGGTGGTTTTTTCATGTGGTTTTTTGTTCAAGGAAATTATGTGGAAACCCAAACCCCATAAAAATCGGTGATATTATTATTACCATTAGTTTATTGGACAAAAATAACATATTCTCCAGAGTACACTTCTTTACACCAAGCATATTTCAATACAATTCATTCAAAATCTACAGAGGCAAATCAATGCCTCGAAGGTGCATAGGCACCTTGTTTGAGATATTTGCATAAAAAAATAATGAAAAATATCTCAGAACAACCACGTAGTGGTGTTCCCTCTGAACATTTCCTGAATTAAACTGACATATCTGTTATGTATGTATTTGTAAGGAATCATGAGCAAATTCAGTTCAATATTGTTATTCAATGATTTCATGTTTTTGTTGTTATTTTTCGAGATTCCTTTACCTTTACTCGAATCGTTCTACTACCTAGGCGTAGTATGTATGGGTTTCTACTTATCAATTAAAATATATCAGAGAAAATTGTTCAGAATCTCTCAACAGATGTGTGTCGAAAATATATGTGTGGGAATGTTTCAATAAAATTGAATTCAAACGTAATTATCTCGAGGAAATTATGAGTAGAAGATATTATTTTTTATTTACTCTGCATATTTTATGTTCCTTACTGCCGAGTGACCTTTCACCGTGAACGATCGAGTTTGTGGTCGACTGTTGATGAGCAGGACGAAATCAGTTTGATTAGAAATACATACATAATATTAATGTCAGTTTAATTCACGAGATGTTAACATAGCCAATCGCAATAGATATCGATATACCACGAAATATCTGAAAATGAACAAAATTCCACCGCTCAATTTTTTGGTAATCACTGAAGAACTTGATATCTTTGGACTCACTCTGTATATCTTCTATGCATGAAAGAATCATTTCTCTCTATAGCAGACTTCAATCAATTGTAGGAATAATTCATATGCTTATACTCGATTTGTTTCAAATATTCCAACAACCTTCTTCACAATGGCCTTTTGAAATTTAGACAAGTTATTTTCGTCACCGTATATAATCTGAATAATTGATTTCATAGCGATGATTCAATGAAGAAATTCCAGCAAATTCACTGAAAGCCAATTTCTCCTTGAAGCAAAACATGATCCTTAATAATAAGTTCGTACTTTTCATACCAAGGGGCTGCTGGGTCACCTAGAATAATATAGATCAAGCATTATCCCACATATACCTAGTTCACCACTCCATCGGTCTAACTTGTCGTATTCCGACAGATAATTTCAACGTTTTCATTCAATTCATCATCTTCACAAGGGTATTACTTGATGAACAGAGTGTCGTCTACCAATAATCGTTACAGTCCATCTGTCGTTTAGCAAACTTCCTAATATCAAACTTTCGATGAGTTCCCAGAATCGATATCAACCCCGAGTGGAAGGCTTTGCCTGTCGGTGACCTGTGTTTGTTGGAATAGGCAGGTTGTCTACTCGAGAATCATCAATTTTTGCTGAATGGCCATCTTGAGCGTTCGCGAACACATGCCACCAGACGATTATCCCTTGCTTTCATTTCTGGTGTGAAGTGAGATGTTGAAATATCGCCTGTTCGTAGAGTAACCCCGCATTTTTTGGGTCAGAAATTTTGTCGCTCGGCCTCTTGCTGAAATATGGGGAATTTGACAGGGTGTTGTTTGAAATGGGTTCGATCATTCGAGCGGAAAATTCTCACGTTCACCCTCACACAAGGGTTTTCCCTTGTATCAAAATTTGTTGGCGAAATATTTTCTCTATCATCGTTCTTAATGTATATGTCAATCGAAAATTTTACTTTGAAACTGTTTAATACTTTACTCACTATCGGTGAAGGATCCCGTTATTGTTGCCTGTGAATAATTGACATTTACCTGAATGCTGTGATAGCTATAAGTTTCTTTAAGCGTCGATGGCATGAGAGTTTCAATGGATTTACAGGGAACGAATTGCTGTTGTAAACAATGTGTAAAGGAAGTGTTAATTCTTCGAGGTGTCGAAGACATGTCATGTTGATAGTAAATCTTAAGAGATTTACTGGGGTTGGGAAAGCTCGAAAACGAGTACGGTGGTACCGGATGTCACATCTGCGTATTACGTGCTGATCCTTCGAGAATATTTCACAGCTGAGATTTCCAGTAATCCGCGAAGAGTTTTGTGGGCGGTATAGCCAAACTCTTATTTGACTAGGGGTGGTACTTGGTACTTTCCCCCGATATCGGAGTGATGCTACGGGTGTGGCTAAGTTGGAAGAAGAGCAGTCGATGGTCAGAGGAGTCAGTAAGTTCCAGTCTAAGTTAAGTGCGTTGACAACTCAAGAATTTTCTTGAAAGATCTTTTAATCATTCTGTCAGCTCTCTTCAGTATCTTGAGATAGATCGATGGCAACTGAGGTGTATGGATGTAAGCGGGATAAGGTTCTGTTTTACCATATCTACCTTTTGTTGTGGCTTGAGGGGCATTCTTATTATTTTGGACAGTTGGTAGTCCAGAATGGTTGAATTGCAGGGTGTATCTCCGGCCTGGGTATAGTGGTGTCCCAGATATTCAAAGGTCTCCGCGACGGTTTCAATTCATCAAGTGAGTTGTGACCATTACCGCAAGTTAAATACTTTACTTTATACAGAAAAAGAACTCTATGAACCTCAATAGTTACCAATAACAGTGCTATATTAATTTCAGTTGTAATTACTCATTTTGTTTATTGATTTAATTAAGTATAACTTTTGAGCAACTAGTTAAGGTTGTTGCTTTTTTAGTTACTCTGATTGACGTTTATAAGTGCACGTAATTTAAAAGAAATCTCTATATTGATTCCAATATTCATATTGATTACGCTTTTTGGCAATTCTATAGAGACGATGCTTTATATTTAGTGCCAAGTTCACTGAAATATACCAAACAAAAATTCTCTGTAAACGATGAATTGATGTTCTCAGTGCTACACCAATCTCGTTTTTTTTTTCCTTTATTTTTTTAAATTTTTCTGTCAAGAAAGTATGTATGGTAACATTAGCTACTTATCTCCTGGAGTTGTATGTAATATTTCATCTTCATTATCTCAATTAATCTTTTCCCGCAAAACATTCACAATAATTAGGTATCAACATAATTTGAAAACGTCAGTAGATTTAAGACGAATATTTTCACATATTATAATATTTGTCTGTACAAAAATTAAAGTTTCTGGATAATTTCACTATATTTCGGAATGCTATCGGAAATGGAGTGATGTGTTAGGACAAATACATTCTTTGTAAATATTTGAAATTTACATAAATGCCATTGTATTTAAAAATCATAGTTCAATTTTTTTCATTTCAAAGGGTTGAGTAGGGCTGGATGTGTGCCTAGGTGCCTAGATATATATCTCAACACTGGGCTTCGCCTTTTTTCACTGTGAAGTTCGAATTTGTGTAAAAAACTAAGCTCCAGTTCAATGGATTTTCTCATAGATGATTGAAATTCACATTTATTCAACCATAAATTCTTCGTTCAGAAAATTTAGAAAAATGTTCCTTCAAACGTAAGGTTTGAAAATATATACAAACAACAAACACAATTTACTTTACATGATTTCAGATAAACAAATGAATTGAAAATCGATGCTATTAAATTGCTATTGTGAGTTATGAGAATAGAGATGAGGATGAGTTTATTCAAGTTTTACATTTTTGATTCCTCAATTCAAGTCTGTATTATTCAAAGAAAATACCTTGGAATATACATTGGTATAAATTTCGAACAACTCTAACGGAGTTCTTGTAGTATGGCTCCAACTACATCCATCAGAAAATGACTACAATTTGAATCGAATTTCATTACTGCCATTAAACTGTTTCGAATGAGTTGGATTCATGTCAGTCATTCGAGTTAATAACAATGCTAACGTTAATTTCGAAGATATGCAAATGCTATTGCTATGAATAATTAACAACAGAAAGTTGTGGTGGAATAAACCTCGGACTGAATTTAATACTCTCTGAATAATTTGTAACGTTCCTTCGAAGTCATTAGAACCTGTCAACGAACTCATACTACAAATGTGCCAGTTTCAACGTCAATCAGAGCATCCATTTTTCTCGATTACCATAAGGAAAATGGAGACACGAAGATATTTTCATGCTGCTCCCAAGAAACACGGTGTTTCAAATGTAATACATAAATCATGAATCTGAGAGGAAATGCCAATTAAAACCACCAAATTCCATGTATTGTCGACAAATAGCAGGTGGAAAAGAATAGCAATAAGGAATTTTCTCCATTTCAGTATCGTGACGAGTTCATTACAGTACTTAAAACAGTGCTGTAAAGAACTCATTACACCATTGTTTTCAGTTATATTTTTCGTTTTGTGGTTGTCAACACTGATTCGATCTATCCGTTCCTATCAAATTTCATCACATCAATTGTCACTATAATATAATTTGGATATAGTTGAATGATTTGCAACATTATTCGCGTTATGGAATTAATTTCATGGCATTCAGACAATTTTTCATTTCTGAAAAAATAACCTCCTCGAGCGGAAGTCGAACCCGCAACCTCCGAATTACTAGTTCGACGCTCTAGCCATCTGAGCAATCTAACAAGGAAACGCTTCAACGGTTCAGTAAACCATTCATAAGGTATTTTAAATATATGTTCAATGAATTCAACAAAATAAACTGCTAGTCCACAATTATTAATCCACTAGTAAACCGCGAACACCACTACAAGGAAGAGGTAATATCGTAGACACAGAATAAATTGTTGAGATACAAATGTCTATGGTTTACACTTGGAAGTGGAGTCATTCGCTTTTATTGATGTTCCAAATAACTTGGGTGATTGCTGCATTTCCTACTTTTATAATATTGAAAATCTTACTATTCTAAAATCTATGTGTTCAAATTGAAGCAAAGTAATCTCATTAGCACATATTATTCTTAAGGCCCTTAAATATTTTTTTCTTCAAAACTTATTCCAATTACTGCAATTTTACATGGAATTGATGAAATCCGTTTTCAAAATTCCACCTCCATACGCAGCACCAACGATGCAAAAGGGTTCTGGAATACGAGGAGGAAATTGAAAGCGCCTATTCACATTCTGTTCATGATGGAAGAACAAACTGCGTCCTGATTACGTTACTAACGCTCCTGTTCGTCGTTTAGTGTAGAGAAGGATAATGAACTGTAACCATATAGTTGAACAGTCGGATGTAACCCAGTTCGGGTTGGATAGAAAGCTGTTTATTATTCAGGTGTTCCCTTTTTAGGGTTAACTGGTGGAGTTTTTTTATATAGTAGTCAGGAGGCATAGTCATATTTGTTTCTCTGATTTTCCCCGTAGGCTTTGCTGTTCCAAACCTAGCCCCTAAAGCTTTATGCTCATCGTAGAGAGTATTTGAAGCAACGTGCAGTGCTTATACACATTCAAACCACTCACTTTTGTTCTTTTGGAGAACTGCAGGCGAGGTGTCAACGTGAAGGATTAGTCAAATCAGTAAATCGCCAGGCGTTCAGCAGTGTTAACCCCTTTCAGCTCAGCTCAAGTTTTAGGCCTAACAAGTAAAAAACATTTTAACTTGGAAGTTGGATTTTATTCGTCAGCATAGTCACCTTCAAGAATGTTACATGTATTTTAACGGTCTAAAATTTCAATACGTTTTCTGTAGGAAGTCTTTTCTTCAGAAATAGGGTTGAACTTTGGCAACCATTTCTTCATTAGAGCCAAATTTCTTCGAAGGTGAGATCTGGAAAATTAGCTGGTGGTCAAGCAATTGAAGCGCAAATTTTTGAATTTGTCATATTTCGAATAATCCTAACTAGACTCTAATCATTGCTCTTCAACGACATCTACCGCTAGAGTACTTCGTCTCACATAATCTCTTGGAATAGGGGATAAATTACAAGAATTACGGTAACACAAAGAATTGATAATATCGAAATAAATACATAAGTTTAGTTGATTCAGCAATAAAGCATCGACAACTAAGGTCATTAGCTGAAAAGATGCGAGCTCATTGCAACATCAAATCAAAAAATATATAGGTACATATACACTCATATATAAACTGTATAAAAAATATAAGAACTAATAAAGTGATAAATTTGTTTTTCAACAAATTTTCTGCTGAATATCCCTCGAACTATGACAAATGCCTTACAATTTTGTGACAAATTTCCCGAGGTGCTTCCGATTGTCATAAAATTATCTCGACTATTATCTATTATCCAAGGGAGATAACTAATGATAACCATTTATTAAACTAGCTTACTGCGATCTCTCTGACCCCATACTGTATTGCAGATTGATTTTCCACCTAGAACTGCGGTAGGCATCTTCGGAGGATGCACAAAAATTTCATTTTTCAACAAATTCATCGTGTTTATCGAGCCTATATGAAAAGAGCATATAAGAATATTCATTCACTGTAACTACTGTAACTGATCATCATGCAAACATCTTCAAAAATGTGTCGATTTCTTTTCAATACCAATGGATTCTATTGAAATTCCCCAAGCACAGCTCCTCTTTCTTCCAAATTGAGGCAGGCCTAATGATGGATCCTGTTGCTTGCATTCCCCATTCCATTTATTTCACGTCATTTCTTGCCCATTGTGAGCGAAAACGAACAGTTATACTCCTGTATAATTTCTATGTTCAGTCGAGGAGCTGCCTTGATGTTACTCCGAGTTTTGAAATCTTCAAGTTCATTAGAACAAAGGGACGAAGTCCCGAGTTATCGCTAATGATTTTACGATGAAGAAACATAATAGAGAGTGGTGAGGGAGATATTTAACGAGGGATATTGAAATGGATTTCAGCCATACTTCACTGATGAGAAGGAGAAGGACCTAACTTGTGGATCTAAAAACCGAAAACATTTCAGGTCAGAACTATAGATAATCTTTTGAGATTGTGTATTGCTGTCTTCTGATGTTTATCGCCTATCATTAGAATACATGCATAATATTTATTGATTTATCTCTTTATAATGGGTTTGTTCTGGTTTATTTTCAATACATTTTCTGCATCTCCTAATGAACTCAGTCGATTAGACTTTTTTGCAGTCCTTAATGATTGATTTTTCATTTGTCGTTCATTTCAAGGTATTTATAAAGATCCACCGATTCTATTGTTTCCATCTCTTATTTCCATTTTGAAGACCGCTTGGTTCATTTAGAAATATCTTCTTCAAGGTCCCTGCATCCTTCGAAAAGTTTTCTACTAATTTGACTATAACTTTCAGGAGATTCTCGTTGCCTGTTATTAGGTTTAGATCGTCCATGTATAGAAAATGATTGTGACTAATAGTAATACTATTGCCTATGATGTGGAAACATTTTTTAGTAGTGTTCAGTTGTAAGAAGAGAAGGTACAGCGTCTGTACTGTTTCTCCTTGGAAAATTCTTCTCCTAATTGAAATCTGCTCAGTAGTTATCTTTGACGTTGGAAGTTTGATGTTTGTTCAACTATTATGCATTGCATACTTCAGAAAGTTTATTATGGTTGTCCTTATCCTTAACTTGTGAATTTTTAAAAATTTTGGCACCCAACCATAAGGAAGAAAGCCTCCTTTAATTGAAATATGTCAAAAAAAGATTCATTATTGTTATTGTCTGATGAATAACCTTTCAAAAGGTGTACGTATTACAAGAATGGCAGTATTGAAAAGTGTATTATCAGCTATAACTCATATTAAAAGTACAATTCACATTGTAATTGAAATAAATGGCAACACTCCATGAATATATTCATTCAATTCGAGATTAAAAAAAATGGAAATATCATTAATGGAACAAACGGAAAAATATACAGTAGGAAATAAAGAATAGAACTCTTTCTTTTTCATTCGATTTTATTACTTTTTTAAAACCGATTATATCTTGTACTGCAATATTGCAAATTATCATAATTCCACTGATATGAAAATCAATAGATTAGGCGAACAGTATCAATTTCATAAAATAATGATTCTTCAATCTTGCCAAAATATAAACTCTGAACGTCATATGTTTTAGATATCTGGGGACATGCCAAGAAATATTGCATTGAAGCAGCTGCAATTTTTCTTTGGAATTGGGTATCGTCCCAGTATGTAGCCATAAAAAAAAACAAATCACCCTTACAATCCCGTCAGCATCATCTTGAATGTTGCTCTATCAAGAAATATGTAAAATATACGGAAATAAAACTATCCCCTACTATCCCTCCAACGCTGCGACCGCTTTCTCGAAGTTTATTCTTCCCCAGCTATGAATGTTGTCATAATTCAATTATTCAGCATTAGTGCTGCACGGAATACGATTAGAGGAACTGGAAACAGATGGAGGTAATCAAAAGTTAATTAATTAATAATTCATGTGAACCGTTTGAAATGGAAGCTTCCTGAAAGCGTTGCATCGGGTATGAAATACTATCAGTGGCAAGATGGTGCCATTCCTTAATGGAACAATTGGTACCTTGTTGAGACTGTAAGTGGATCGTTGATAAACTGAAAGTTAGCCCGATTCAAGTTAATACCTCCATCATCGTGAAGCTCATCTCGTAGTGCTTTATAGATAGTGTATTGGCAATCAACTGTTATTCTCAGTTCAACCATTTAATCTTGACAGAAATTGTATCGATACAGTTGGGAATTCAGGCATTGGTTATCTTAATCAAGTATTTACACTTTGTTTACAGGGTTATTAATTATACTAATTGGAAATATTTCAACTAAACTGCAGAATCCTGAACTCAAATCATGATATCACCTAGATAAATTGTGTGTCATGTCTAAGTCATGAGGATTCATATATAAAGTTCTTTTCAAGAAATTTTGATGAATAATTTGATGTGTTTTTTAATATGGATCAAAGGTTGATTTGCGTATTCAAACAATCCATAACACCAAGCATAATCCAAAACATCGTCATAATTAATACACTATATAGACGAAATAAGGGTGCCTTCATGTTTGACTTGAATAAACTAACCGTACAATATTCACTTAGTTGAAATTGGAGACTCAAAATATGTATTATATATTGATTAAATTGCAATTCCGCCAGGGGTGTATAATTTGGAGGGGATAAACCAGTCTCTGTCGTACGCCTCTGGTAGTAGTCAGAAAAATTAATTTAATATAACTTAGTGGAGTATATATTGTGAGTTTATGATTTGTTTAACATCTCAATAGAAGCTTCTGACCCACCTGAAACACGTTTTTCCTTTACCATCTTTTTTGAATTGTCATAATGAGCTATGCTACCTCTGGAAACCTGCATACTGAAGTTTTTCGAAGCATAGCATATACCATTTTAACCTTGGAAATCAGCTTAATTTCACTTTTCTCATTCGTTTTGGAGAACGAAGTTGTACTTATAATACTTCTTCTTATGTTAGGCCTTAGGCCTGTTCTTGACAATCTTATAATATTTATAATTATATATAATATAATACTCATAATACGATAAAGGAATTCAATTCCTCTTTTTCTCGTGATTTCTATTTCATTTTTCAAAAATAACGAATTCAGCTTGCAACCACCACTATTTTGATATTCATCCCATATAATTCATTTTCGTTGTGTATTCCATTTCGAACAAGACTTAGATAAGCATTCAATCTCTCATTTCCATATAAATAATATTCATCTGTAAACACTGCAACTTATATTTTTTTTTGTTTATTTTTGCTACTTTACAATCTACATCATTATGAGTATTGAGTAAATGTGATGTACAGTCAAACATTGAAAGTGAGATGTCCATCGACATCTCTACTTATTAGTACTAATTATATAAACATTTTGTCAACAAAGAGAATAACAACATCATCAGTACTAATATTTCAACCAAATTTTGTACAGTGCGTAACACTATAAGAACTGATAAGAAATATTTCAGGCAGGTATTGAGTAGATTTGGATTTTCTATTTAGTTGGAAATGCTCACCCTACATATTAATTAGTGAAAACAAATTGATTGGGTTCAAGTCTGCAAAGAAAGCTTTTAGCATATCAATAATTTCTGAATTCAGCACAACAGAGTGAAAAAGTAAATTGAAGGAAACAACTTTGATGATGATGGCATGATATTTTTCTGAATGAATTTCACCTCAAAAAGAATGTATGAAACGGAAATAAGAATTGACAAAATTAGTTATGGAATAATGTCGTTCACATTTTGGAAAAGTAGATAATTTGCACTTGAAAATTATTGAAGGTGATAAGATTCACCCAATTTTTCAAGAATTTTCATTTCCAGATAGTATTATAGGTACATAAAACATATTTTCATGAGAGCCGTTAAAATTACTTGTCGGATAACGATTTCGTTAGTGGTTATTTCTCGTGCGTCCTAAAATTTTATCGAATTGTCTATCATATAAAATCTAGGACACATTTTTAACGACATGAGCGCATAGCTTGTTGATAACTGCCTTATTGGAAATATATGTTGAATCTTTGATGTCATTCTTGACTATCTAGCGATATATTTTATACCTTCATATGTAATAAATTTTTTTCAGATTTTACAACATAGGTATGAATTCAATACAATATAAAATGAATATAGCGCTCTAAAGTTGTAAACGTGAATATACCTTTCCTCTTCTAACAACTCTTGAAAGCTAGATGGGTTCTGAATGACCGAACAATTAGCTCCCTTTCTTCTCGATCAGATTCGATCCCTCATAATTGTTGGGCTCCAGTTGTGTCCCCCAATGTTTCAAGATCCTACTTAATTTTCTTCCTAGATCTCAGGCGTGGGTGACCTAATTGACTTCAAACCATTGGATTTGTCTTTCATGTTATTTCAGACGTTCGAAGATTTCCTAACAAAATTGACAAACTTGATTTTGTCAGAAACGTAGCCATTTGTATAAAAACCGCCATATCTTTTTTCTTTGAATAACAAATGACTTGTGTGATACCTCTTTGAAATCACTATAAAATAGACAACTTATTGGTGTAATGTGCAGCAGTAGCTCGGTATATTTTTTTCCACTACGATGGGCTAAACTTCATGAACAAAATAATCCACTACCAAAATTTCCAATAAAAATATTTCTCATAGCCCCCCTTTAAAATGTTGGGAGGATGTTTTTACTGTAAACGTTAAAATCATTCTTCAGCAATATTTTACTGAAAAAATTAACCAAAAAGATCTAAAATTGTACCAACCGTAAGGACAAAATTATTGAAAGGGGCAAAAATTCATTATTTTAAAAAAAAAAAAAAAATATCTCGAAAACGGTAAGATTTTTATAATGGGAATTTTGTCATAGCAGGTGGGTTATTCTTTGATCTACATTCTCCCTCGGTTTGACGTGGTATTTACGCGACACCCTGTATATGCCACATATACACGACATATACATACATATACGCCATATATACATACATATACGCTACATATACATACATATACCCCATATATACATACATATACACCACATATACATACATAACGCCACATATACCTACATATACGCCACATATACCTATATACAGTTATGTAGTCTTCAAGGATGCAACTGACGCATTCAAAGGCTCCAGATTTTTCACGTCAGTGCTTTTTCTAAAGCATTTTGGATATTAGATTAACTTGATAACAAAGTATATTAATCAGAATGCCATATTATAGTTGAACAAAACGTTGTTCGAGAATGGTTTCACTGTCTATGGGACAGCAAACGTTGCTGATGACAACTTGAACGCACACAGACCCTTCAGTTCAGCTCCTGTCTGTTCGAGCGACGTGGGCCTAAAGGAGTTTTCACTTCAACAAGTTTCATATATAGTTCGCATATTTCCGCTCTATGCAAATGCCGCAACTTCCCAGATATTCCCCCGCATCGAATTCCTGGAAGAATATCCAGAATTGGTTCACTGCAAAGAAGGCCTCCGATTTGCATAACGCAACAACCGTAAGACCGAGCTTCTCGAAACTCAATAAATAGTTGGCGAACAACTCGTATGGATTGGTTATTCGCTTGTTTACGGGATGAGAATTGAAGCGTCGGTTCACGAAGATCGATAGAGACGTGTCTGTTCCAGTCTCGTCTATTTACACGTGCTAAATTGAACAATTTTTGTATCCCGAAATTAATGAAATGCGGGGTGAGATCGGTGGCGTTTTAAAGCTCGTTCGTCGACCTTGTTGATGCGATTTGTGCCAATCAATATCGAAATTGCTTCTAATTAGTAGATAAGCCCTAGGTATATAAACACGAAAAAAAAATTTTCATGGAAAATTAAAGAAAGCACCAATAAAAAGTACGTAAAGTTTTCAAAATTCCCGCTGAAACGCTCCATTATGTCACGGTGTTATGGTGACGTCACTGCATAATAGAGTCACCACCATAGACAAACTCACTAGTTTATCTATGGTCACTACGTGCTAATGGCCTGTCAAACTGAACTTGACAGTTAAGTCGGTTTGATTATATCTTCTGACGTTTTAAATCGTAGATATATTAATTTTAGATAAGATTAGTTTGTTTCAGGGCTATGACGTCAAATTGCCCTGATTGACGTTCGCAGTCACGTGCTTGTCGATAAGAATTAACATAATTTAAATCAATTTCATAAACATCCCAATTGGATGTGATGAACACTTGTTCTATATTTTTTGTAGGGTCTATTGATCTGATTTGATGATTAGTCTTTCAGAATCGTTTAGAAAGTCTCACCAGTTCTTATAGTCTTAGAAGTTTCATTCTCCGAATAGATTGCTCATTTGTTCACCCTATAATTTCAGAATTTCGAGCAGGAAGTGGTCTTGAACGGTTCGAACTCACTGAATAGTTTATTTCACTGATGGAATTCTTGGTCAAATTTATATATGTTAGTCTGTCCTGCTATCCGTCAATAAGATGACTACAGGGCGAATAAATCTAAAAGTTTTAAATCTCCAAAATAAAGGGTTTTCACATATGATATTTCATTTAGGATATCATGCACGCTATCTTGGCAGTTGTCACTTTTGAAGCTGTGATCTCTTGACATTTGACATGTACATCTAATCGATAACTAAATCTGGAACGATACACAATTGAACAACCTATTGAAATTGTTAAAATTGACTGCATAAATGCTGAAAATTCGTAAAACGAAAAACTTATGGGTGAAGCACCTTCTGTGTCAGCGATAGAGAGTGAAACTGGTGGAACAAATTATAATAGAACTAATAATATTTCTTCTGTAGCCCGTAGTGTTTACGAATACCTAGGTGTGCCGATTCCTGTTGAAGCTTGAGAATTAGGTATTCTCCACTAACGGTATTACTCCGTATTTTGCATGAAGTCTAAGTACACTCAATTAGCTTTTATAATCTGATAATTACATATTCATCATCAAAATGGTCTTCCTGGGTTCCGTCATGGATTATTTGGCATTAAACGTAAAAATTGTTTATGGGACTTTGGTAGTGGATGTCAGATTGCAAAATATGGGTTTTAGGTTGACTGTGATCAACGAACAGGGTTAGATAGCAATTGAACTCAAAAGATAATGTTCATAATTTTTTATGAAAAACTGTAATTCCAACATGTATCAGAATTCAATTTGCTTTTGAAATTTTGAACGCCAAATCAACAGTATACTAATTAATAACTAATAATTCATGGATATTCATTAAAATTAAATTCGTGGTGATATAATACGAGCAGAATTCGTTTAAAGTCAATTAGAAGAATATTCGTCAATTCAGGACATGAAAGAACTGTTGCATCCCATTGTAATTCCATTTTTCGCCTGTCTCCTTCCAGAAAAGTGAGATAACAAATAGCTGTGCGCGAATGTCGTATAATCGAATAAAATTGAAATTTTTTGAGGCTTACTAAAATCAATGTATTCCTCCCAGACTGTCAAAATGAAATATCACTTATAGATATCGAAAATCTTCAATATTCCAAGATATTTATGGGAAACATGAAACGGCTGAACCGGCATAAATATCGGAATATTGGCATTTTTCAGCAGCAGATGTCGGAAGAAATATTGCAAGTGAAAAAGAAAAAATTTACTCGATGTCATAAGCGAATAAATTGAACTTCTTGAGATATTTTCGATTTCTAGCATGCCATATTTTCAACTTGAACTAACCAGCTTATCGGTAACAATATTTCAATATTAAATATTTCAATTTTCTTGATTCATTTATTTGCCTTTAGTGCTTATTTAATTTCTGGGTTTGTTCACTATTTCTGGGTTTGTTCACTATTTCTGTCAAATTATGTTGTTAATGTTTTTTTTTTGTATCTGGTTTAATATTTCCAAGAATGACTCCAAATAGATATTATATTTATTTTAGTCACGTACAGAAAATTATATATGTAATTATCTCTGTGACTTGTTTATGTTTATTTCAATGAGAACGAATAGAATAAGGCAAAATTTTTCTTTGAGTCCAAAACTTTTTGAAATGGTCAGTAAAAATCCTTATATTAGTTGTTTTCAGCTTTTGTGTTTCCTAATGACTGTGCTATAACTTTGAGCTTGAAAATAGGATTCATCAGTATCAGGGGAGTAAATATGGAAGTTGAAGATATCTATTTGTTATGAAATTTATGGAATGTAACACCAAGCTTCAAACCATGAGTTACAATTATATACAATATTTCTTTTCAGCCTATTACTGTTTGCCTCCTGAAAAAAAAATAGTGTAAATGTTAGATACGTATTCAAATTACACAATTACTCTCCATTTGAGATTAAAACCTATTGGACTACAAGAAGAAGAACAACTGATAGATGTTTTATCGAGTACCTCACAAAGGTCGAATTTTGTTAATGAATCTAAATCTTTACCAAACTTCTGGACTGAGCTTCCGAACGACTACTCTCTAAGTCAAAGCGCTTAGGATTCTTATTCCCTTTCCAACAACTTATCTTTCTGAAATTGTATTTTCTGAAAATCCAAATACAGAAATCAACTCCAAGCAGGGAATGAACTCAGTGGCCATCCCTAACACGGAACCAAATTTAGAGATTTCAGGCGACATCACCGAGACTAAAAAGTTGCCTGAGGCCCCTGAGGGTGATTATCCTTAGGTACTCTTGTTTGAAAACTACTTGACATGTTTATCTTGAAGTACCAACAACCCACTATCCACTAACGTGGGCTTTGCAGTTCTTCGCTGACAGTCCCAACTTTTTTCTAAGATGAAATTTCAAACTCATGTCAAAAATTTCATATTATGAAATATAGTGATATTCGGGGTGATATTCAAACATGCAATGAATAACTTAAAAACATTCAAAATGTCATTTTAACAACGTAGTGCACTCAAATATTACAATGATTTATAAAGACCAAACAAACTCCATCGTTTATCGTATCCAATCCATTTCACGATTCTCGATGCCTCAAATGGCGTATGAAAACGGTTGACATGGACAAGTTCGAAAGCAACACAGGAAGCTATGTGCGATTACAGAAGGCGTCATTCATATTTTTATTTTCGCGTTTCCTATATAGACGGGGTTGGTCGTTTTTTTGATTGATTCATCGTGAATCATTTTTCAAACTGACCATTTTGAGACGTTATATCGCACGAAATATATCAAATAGCATATCGATAAAAAATATTATCTAACTCTTGAATCGTCAATGATCTAAATTGAATTATTGATTCGATTCTTTTGCTGGAGATACTTTACAATGTGCAGAAAGTTCTTTGATTGATAAATGGTTTAAAGTGCATTTTTTTCAATAGTCGATTAAGACTGTATCGTTCCATTTTTCATTGATTGTTTTTCTGATTGAATTCGAGTTTTCTTCACCTAAATCCACTATATTATCACTTATCTATAATCATATTGTAATAACGAATATGTGTTCTTTCGCCCAAAAGTTTCTATTAAGAATGGTTTTTCTTCGACAGAACATTATTTGATTAAAATGAGTAAAGCGCTGATATGATGTCAAAAGTTTCTGAGTGTTCCCTTCTTTATGTACCAATTGCGCCCTTGGAGACCGCTGATCTGTAATGAGCTAAATAGGTTGACTGGTGATGTAGAGAACAACGGCTTAGAGGAGATAGAAGACCTCAAACTGAATGAGGATTGGAGATTAAAATGTCCCATAAGGATTTTGGTTTCAGATATATAGGGTGATTCATGAAAATGCTGAAATTATATTTATTTAATTATTCATTAATTCCCGTTTTCCAAAATCTACTGATATCAAAGACTAAGTTTACATACTAGTTCCTGAACAACAATAATTCAATTTCAACAAAAAATAAAACAACAAATCTAAATACCTACACAATACACTATTGAAGTTAACGGTGTATCTTCGTTAAAATGACCAATTTTACGCTGATATTTTACATAATTGTTACTAAACGCATTCTCCATCAGCTCACAAAAGAAAAATTAAAAATGACAGGCCGGTATCGCAAAATTTCAATTTACGTGTCAGGTGGAAAATATCACTCGGTATATGAGATCAAAAACTATCGAATAGAAATTTCAAAAGAGCGAAAAATATTGAATGAAGATCGGGTTTTTATTTGAATGGTGCAAATTTTGTATGATTCTAATGTTATATTGAAAGCGGAATATCACAAAATTTTCATATCCACTTGATGGAATAATATTTTTGATATAACAATGGCACTGGTTACGAGGTACTGAAGGTACTATTGAAGTGAAATTCAACAAAGTATATTATTGAACAAAATGATGTAATAATTATCAGGACATATTTTGTTTTATCCAAGTACACGAGTTCTCCATTTGCTTAGCGGTCAAATCTGAAAAAAAAATATTTCATTCCAAGGAGCATTTCTTCAATGCAAACAACAGAATATCGAAGAAACTATTGATATTCAAAAATAAGGGATATATCACTCAACATGATTTCTGGGAGTTATTTTGAACAGAGTCGGACGAAAATCGTTAAAACAACAGAATATCGAAGAAACTATTGATATTCAAAAATAAGGCATATATCACTCAACATGAGTTCTGGGAGTTATTGAACGGAGTCGGACGAAAATCGTTTCTCCATTTCTCAAACAAAAAAAAAAAAAATAAAAAAAACAAATGTAACTTCACTTAACCTTCAATATCTCGATCCACACTTAACTCTATGAAATTTCGATACACATATTTTGTAACTTGTTACTTACGAGAAAAAAGGGGTATGACATTGGCGTTTCGAATTGTGGGCATGGCCTGGGACTTATTGGGTGACGTCGTATATTGATTCCTTCCATCCATTTTGATCGTTATAAAAAATTGCCGTTCCCTACAAAAATGATTTCGATTGATTTATAGCTAGGTATTCGACGAGAATCGTTCCCTAAATCCGGATCTTATTCCCATTTTAGAGGCGACATAACAAGCCTTAAAAGCCTGTTATTCTCCACAAAACTCGGACTGGCCTGTAAAGACCGGCTCGATTTGCAGGTGCTTCTAGAAATACACGTATGGAGAAATATTCGACACATTGGAATTGGTTGAATATGATTCGGTATTTAGATTCGAAAAAGCTCTCACCTAAAATTACACTTCATTGGAGTTTGTGGCATCATCTGGTGTTCCTCAGGGGTCGGTGTTGGGTCTCCTTTTATTTGTCATCTTCATCAATGACATTTACCGTTTCCTGATTAGTGAATGTCCACTTTACGTTGACGACAGCAAGTTGTTTCGGCGGATTCTGTCGGTTAAGGATTATTGGAAACTTCAGGGTGATGTTTATGGGTTGAATCGTTGGTGCTCGAGAAATTCACTTCTTGTCATCATAAATAATTGTTGCTTAATTTCATTCAGTCGAAGGATGGCACCAATTGAGTTTCAATATGGTATTGAGGGTCACATTCTTTCCAGGGTGGAAGAGTACAGAGATTTGGGTGTATGTTGTATTTGATTTTAGATTGATTTTCACACCCCACGTGCGTCTGGTTACGCACTCTGGAGGAGTTCTGGAACGCTCTTCATTTTGTTTAACGCTCTCGTGAGGTCAAAGTTTGAGTAAGCGTGCGTTGTCTGGAAACCGGGGTACGGTATTCACATTTCTGGTTTGGAAAAAGTGCAGAGGCGATTTTTGAAATATGTTAGTTTCAGACTTGATGGAATCTACCCGAACCGTGGTATAGCACATGAACGGTTGCTGTGCAGATTTAAGGTAGATAGTTTGGATAGGCCGATATGGGTCTAGTATTTCTTCAGAAAATTCTTTGCTCAGGGCTTGATTGCCCTTTCTTATTTTTTCTGATTAGTCTACATGTGCCCAGATTGCCAGTGAGTGTTGCGACTAACTTTTACATGTCTTTTCCGCGCATTAATGTACTTCCCTTCTCGCCTCTGTATCGGATATGTCAGAGCTACCTTTCTGTTCAGGATTTCTTTGATATTTTCGATAGTAGACCATCTGTTATAAAAAGGACTATTCTTGGATCATAGTCTGAATTAGATTACAAAATGTGTGTCGTTATTTCTAATTTTTTTTGTGTAATCATTTTCATGGCTCTCACTTGTCTCCGATTTTTTATTTTTCACATGGAATGTATTTAGTTTGATAAGGTTTCATTTATTGTATATTTTTTCTCATTCTGTAATTGGCTCAAGTTGTTGAATTGTGTAATAAAAAAATAAAAAAAATTTAATAAAAAACTGAATGCAACGTGCTGTAACGCTCAGAATGACAACTATAAGATGGGTAACGAAATTTTGGCTTATTTTTACTTATACTTTCATACTGTATTTTTTCCGCCAGTCAAAAATATGAATCGAATAGAAACAAGTTGTTCCAATAAAAATTCATGTAGGTAATAAGATTTAAAATATCAAAAACAAGACCTGGCGCGATTTAACATATCTCCGACTGGAAAAAAGATAGAAATCTAACTTTTTATACTGTATTGCTTGATCACTTTGTAATACACTAGTGTAGCTGGGAGGGGTTGGATTTATTATAAGATTTATTGAATGATTAATGAACTAAGAGGCAAAAGCTTGAACTCGGGGTCAGAGTTCTCCAGGAATCATTCTTCAAATGGAAGTCGCACACGTTATATTCGCCTCAAAGAAATCTATCATCTTCATGAAAAATGCAGAAAAGCTTTTTACCATCAAATAAATGACCTTCTTCAATTTGCAGGAGCCGCTGAGAAGAGCACCAAACATGGCGCCGAAGATAAGGCGATCAGCATCATAACGGCCATGAAAGACAGAATGAAACAGAGAGAGCGTGACAAACCGGAGATATTCGAACTTATCAGGTAACCTCATTTCCATTTTCCATTCCGAGTGTATTTCCAACATATAAGATGTTGATACTGTATATTTAGTTTCCAAAGACTGTATACATGATGAAAAGGTACAAGCCGAGATACTGCCTAATATTTATTTTTTTTCTTCAAATGTACTTGATTTTATCTCTCAGTATTGTGATGATTCTTTCGATTTTCTGTCGATACGGTATTTTGAAATATTTATTGAAACCCTTTTTTTTAAGAACTTTCAATTAAAACTTGCTGCCACTCTCAAAAATAGTTCTAAGCTATGAATATCTTACTGGTTGGTTTCTTGTTCGAGGCATGACACATAGTAAATGTCTTCAACCTTAGGAGTAATTGAATCACGATGATTTTGAACGTTTCAAGAGAATTTATGAAAATGGATGAAAACTTCTTGATATTTACCGATATTTGCCAAAAAAAAGTGAATGTGTTCCGCATTACTATACTAACTGAAGAAGAAACTGCAACGCCCAGAATGAGCTGTTTAAATTCAAATTTTGTTTTTTGTGCAACATAAATAGTATAGCAAGGAGTAAATGATTGAAATTTGAAGGAGAAAACGAAGGGTTTACATTTATTTTCAATAAATTTGTTAATAATGTCCGCGATTATCTATACACTCTCCAATACGTCTCGGCATTGATGCAATGAACTGGTCAATTTCTTCTTGAGGGATACTTACCCAATCTACCTGTACTTCATGTCTCAGAGCTGCCAAGTCCGAGAGTGCTGGGGTAAATTTTCAAGCCTTCTACCCATGATGTCCCAAACATGCTCTATGGGCGAAAGATCGGGGAATCTGGGCGGCCATGGCAAGAGATTCACATGGGTCGCTTCAAAAAAGTTCAATCTTACTCTGGCAACATGACAAATATTGAATTCTCGAGCCGGTTTAGGTAAGGGAGAACATACGGCTCCACTATGAAGGTAACGCATCGCTGTCATGGTACCTCGAATGAAGACTGAAGATGATCTACTTACGTGTGCAATATCACCCCATACCATAACGCCTACTGTCCGGTGTACATAACGCTCAACATCAAACTGAGGTTCACGTCTGTCTCCCCGACGTCGTCTAACCCTTCTTCGGCCATCATGTGCACCGAAGAAGAATCGAGATCAGAAAAAAGACCTGATGCCATTCCACATTCCAACGTTGACGTTCTCTGTACCACTGTAATCGTTGCCGGCTATGCTCAACCGTCAGAGGTAACACAATATGAGGTCGATAGTGCTGCAGTCCAAAATACCTCATCCGGCGGTGAACCGTTCGGACAGTTACAGGATGGCCTTGTTCTCCTAAGCACTCATCAGCCAAAGATCGAGTTGTCGCAAATCGGTCTCTAATGGCCATAAGTCTTAGACGTCGATCTTGAACTGAATTTGTGCCCCTTCGACGTCCGCTTGACAACATCTCATAACAGTAGGTAGTTGGATTTCTGTTCGTACGGTTAGCGATTTCTGGAAATGACAACTTCACCTCTCGTAGATCAATAATTCATTTTAAAGTCTGAAAATCGAGGTGTTAAGTTTTTGTCAGACAACACTGAATAAGAAGAAGAACGTAAAGATTTTTCAGAATTGCTGTATATTTCTAATATTGTCTGCATAAAATCACCTCTTTCTAAAATGACTAATTTGATTATTCTTATCTTTCATTATTATCAATCTTAACATTTTCCTGTTCTTTTATCCAAACAGTGGATGAGCCCGAATCAGAGATTCATTTTGAATATTCCTGCATTTGGAACGTCTAAATATTGAATCGCGACTTCCACTCGAGATTTGCTAACAGCATTCTTCCATTTTTCGTTCTTTCGTGAAGTGGACTCCCCATTATAGGAACAGCTACTGTTAATATTTCATATTCGTTCACAATTTTTTCATAAAGAATAAAAGTTTTTCATATCAACGAAAGTCTGATTCGGGCGACATTTAAGTATGAGCATCTTAGATGAGCATTTACTTCCAGAAATGCAAACAAAGTCCTGAAACATTTTCCACTGCGAACATCACTCATTTTCTTCGTTTGGATTACGTTCTCAAAGGCAAAGGAAATATATTTATTAAAACCGTCTTCTTATTGATCGATCAAAGAACTTGGGGGTGTTTGTCGATGAAGAAATGGAAGTTGGTTTATTGGCTCAATTCCGAATCCCATCAATTTTTCAGTGAACATCGCGGTGTTTGGTGAAATTATGTGTTTCCCTATTTGAAACCTTATAACCCAGATGCTTTAGGTTGAATCATGAATTAATTGGATGGAGAGTTTTTTTAAGGATTTTTTCGGTGAAACTGGAAAAGGATCGATGAAAACATGGGTAGAATGGTAGATTAGGTAGAATGGAAGGAAATGTGCCGACTTTAACGGTGGAAAAAATGTTCTAACTCGCGTTGATTTTCATTTCTTCGAGCAGAGGTTGTAGAAAGTAGTGACAAAAACATAAAACAATTTCAATGCGTTGTTGATGCGTGTTTCGTTTCATTTTTATTACTGACATAATTTCACTTGTGAAATGTCAAAAGATGACAGCCACAAAAGTAACAGCTGCCCAGATAGCGGAATATTCAATATGACACCATTTTTTTTTTGGAAAATCTACACCCATGGTTATTGTAAAGAGCCTCTTGGTATTGAGCAACGTAAGTCATAAGCAAAAGCAAAAAATTATTTTTCGAATGGCTGATTGTAATCGATTTTTCTCTGAACTTGTTATAGAGCCGAATATGAAGTATATCGTGGTCAATTTTTTCCATTGAGAATGCTTGGTGAAATTTGCCTAAAGAAAGTATAGTTTTTTCCATATCATAATTCGAATTAAAATTTCAAAATGTTCAAAAGCTCAATCCGTGCCTTTTTCAATATTGTTAGTTTTTTCAGAAAAAAAAACCACAAAATATTACGGTAGGTACACGAGGAAAGGGAACATTTCAACGAATGAATGCATACAACCAAATTTCAAAGGGAAGTTGAAAATATACCATACCTTTGAGAACGTTTTCGCATCTTTTCATGCCATTGAAAATTATAAGAGGGGAAAAAGAGAGCAAAAACAGCTTCTCGAGTTGCATTCGCATAAAAGCATACACGCAAGTCAACATGTTTGTGTCCCGAATTACATCCATTTTGCCAGTTTCCAACACGAATTGAATGAATGACACTGTGTGATACCGCCAATGAGTATATAATATGGATTGTATTGCTCGATATACAAGGGATTCAGATTAAACCTTAACATATTTCAGTATGTGATTCGGAGGTTGAAATATGAAAAACCTCATACTTATCTTACATAATAATTCTACAATTCACCCTTGGCGAGTTCGAGAATCTTAATTATAAAAAACCAAAAACCTGAATTTTTGATATCACCTTGTCAAAATAGAACAAACGGAACTGAAATTAATTTCAGTATAAGGTGGTTTTTGAAAGTTCGGATGAAGTCATAAAATGATTTCATTTTAAATAGCAACGTTATTTCACTTTCATTAAGAGAGATAAAATAAAAACTGAGGCATCTATATAATAAGGTTACATCTCCGAACATGAAATATGGAAGTTTTAGTTCGTTCGATTAAACTTGAACTTTCCAGAAGTTTACGAATTTGACTATTGAACTCATTTTCACTCCCTCGATACCACTCAAAAATTTATCTTCTGCCATCATGGTGCTGAAAAATGGTTTTTTCAACGTTATAGCCACTTCTATACACTATATTTCAAAAGTCTCGCACCCCCTTTATAGCAGAATTATGTGAAACTTTTTAAAGCCTTTCAAACTTCAATGTGAAATGTTATGGGAAACAGCTATAAAAACTTGAGATATAATTCTAATTTTTAATCTTCAGAGATTAATTCCACTAGATCAGGATATGGAAAAAAATAACTGTGAAAGAGACACACTACAATTCATTGGTATCCTGTGTTTCAACCCCTACTTCTTTACAACAGAAAGACAAATCGAGGCAACAGTAATAAGTTTTTGGGTTAGTTAGATCTGGAGTAATATATGAACTGAAATAAAGTATCTCTGAATCTACCCATGGGGCATGCACACTTTTTTCTGTAAGCGTCCAATTATGCACAAAAGACTGTTAAAAAAAAAGATCTCAAACAGATGTGCACCAATATCGCATCAGTCAAAGCTCTCTGTTGAGCTGGAAATGCCACCAGTTGCTTCATTGGAAGCAACTGAATAAAGGCAAAAAAGAATCTCTCCTGTTAAATCGAAGGTAATGCGAAGGCTGATGAACTCGCTGAGAAAAGCATCAAAGGAAAACCTATTGTTCCTGAACCCTTATGTGGTCTTGGAAAAAACCACTATCGGGCAGCCACTCAGCAATGAGGCTGCAAAATAAGTTATACCTCTGAAAAAAAAATTCAGAACTAAATCAGGAGAAAAGATCTTCTGTAATCTATTGAGTGAACATATGGAATTCAAAGGCTCTATGAATCGAATAAAAAAGCTGCTAAACATAATATTAGTTCAAATATCTAGGCTTACCTGCCTCAAAAACGTACACTTGGGTTAGCCAGATCTTTATCCCAACGATGTGATTGTGAAAGCTCCAAAGGAAATTATTAGATTTATAACATGATCGAGGATCTCTTTGGGAATTGAGTGAGTGTGGGCGAAGTAGATCAAATTGTCGCAGTTCTGAAAAGCTCTATTTTAAGCCTCTATCGGTATCAGCAATAATGTTAGCAGGGTGGATTATACCCATTGAAAATTACCCTTAATGGGTAATTCGATTTATGATCCATTGGATTCATATTAGGTGAATGACATTATGACATTAACGAGTTAATGCTTTGAAGGTGCTTAATGTTTTGGAGGTGATACACTACTGGTATATTCATAAGTGGAGTTGTTCTATCGAACATTATGCCTCCTCAAAGCATTTGGGTTTTACAACTCTTCCATCTCGAGTATCTTTCCCTCTCCTTTTCTTCATATTCGATAACCTAATCTGTGTTTCGTCACCAAAGATCGAATTCTTCGAAAATCTTAGAATTGGGAGTTGATCATTTCTTCCTCACTACCAACACAGTTTGGAGAGGAAGTGTGAAAAAAGAACTCCTATAGACCTTTGGCTAGCAATATACTTATTCCAAAATTTTTCCTCATATTGTCGCAGTGGAAAATACAAGGTGATACAATACGTTTTCTGGAACTGATATCTCAGTGCCGGTATACTAACTGATATTTTTCTATATATATATATATATATATATATATATATATATATATATATATATATATATATAATGCATCTTCTCGTATCATATTGACACGAGGACGTTTATTTCGAGGTCTTCTTTAAACTTCAATCGAAATATATCTGAGAATATTCAACTTCAACCAAATCTTCAGATTCATAGAAAATTCAGGCGAAACATCGAAAAAAAAAATAATAATACTCACGTGAAGTCAAGAGGTTTGGAGCGTTCATTCATGCTCATATTGGGTACTAAGATACCACAGAACTGCATATAGGTATATGTCATCTTCGAGAGTGGCATTGAAGCATAATCTCCTAACTTGAAGTCATTGTTTCTCTCATTTTCTCGCTTTTGAGAAGTAAAACAAGACAACAAAGTAACAACAAAGAATGTATGGACCTCAGTATTGAAAAGATCTTAACTACGTCTTAATTACAAGTTTTTCACTACGGTATTGAATTTCGTCTTCAATTAGAGTGTTAATTACTCGAAACGTCTTCGAATATCAAGCCTTCGTCTTCAATTCTAGTTTCGGTCGTCTCGTCTTTAATTCGTTCGCGACTCGTCTTATCTTAGTCCGCGAACCGTCTTCTCGTCGTACCGAACTTACTCCTATCTCGTCTTAGACTCAACTCAAACTTAACCCGACTTAGACTATATTCAAACTGTCTCTCGACTCAAACTTACTCTTTCCTGGCTATCGACTTCCCTTCTTCCGGCTTGGCCACACCCTTAGCGCCACTCCGATATTGGGGGACAGTACCAAGTACCACCCCTAGTCCAATAAGAGTTTTGCCGTTCTGCCCACTCAAAGCTCTTCGCGGATTCCTGGAAATCTTATCAGCCATGGATCATGGAATATTCTCGAAGGACAATCAGATGATACTCAAATGTGACACATCCGGTACCATCGTCTCGTTTTCCAGCTTTCCCAACACCAGTAAATATCCGAAGATTTACAATCGAGTAATCGACCTGACATGTCTTCGACATCTCGAAGAATTAACACTTTCCTTTTTACGTTATGTACAATAGCAATTCGTTCCCTGTAAATCCATTGAAACTGTCATGCCCTCGACACTTGAAGAAAGTAATAAGTCTGCAAGCATCCTGTGACCATGTCAATTATTTACAGGGAACAATGACTGGATCCTACAGTTTAACCTATTTTTTGTTACATAATTGGTTATAGAAATATTTTTTTTCTTTAGTTGAAAAACAACCCATCTGAAAGATCAATTGAAGCAGTATGTATTAATTAGCCATGAGATGTTCACAAATTTCGTTACTTCCATTATCTCTTCGGAATATGTTAACCCATCTCAGAGAAAATAACATACGAAAACAGCCAGTTCGCATGTGGAACCATTAAATATAAACGAAACATAATTATTCCAGCTACCTCGTTGAGTAAAACGCTCCTACCATATAACAGCGATACTGAAGTTGGGTTTCGAATAAGTGCCCCAATTTAAATCTAGTTAATTAACCGTGATGCAGCCAGAAATATTTACTCTGCTAACGAACGAATGGCTCCATAGGTGGTGAAAATGAACATGCAGTTGCTCTCTCGAACGTATTCACAAGGTAGCTACAGGCGATTTGGTTTCATGTTCGATGGAGTGGGTGGTAGCTTCCAATACTGTATTTAGGAAATTCGAAAGAATCATCAGAATGTTCATAATTGATATAATGAACATAAAAAGGTTTATCTCGGCTGTGCCACTTAATCCAAGAAAGAAGTGTATATAACATTGAATGTTTTTTTTTCAAATTTTATTTGTGCTTTGTGTTAGTTATTCTAGAACTGTATTATTTCACTGTTTTTCGATGGTTAACTAATGATAACTTTTATGAACTCCTATGTCTATTCTTTAATCAATATGGATATGCAGGTACCTAATTCCATATGATAGCAGGCCATATAGAAAGGCACTGATTTTTGCTATTTTATACTTACATGATTTAGTCTTCTAAACACAATATGAATAGGAAACTTTGGCATACATTACTTAATACTTCAACACAATATCATAAAAGAAGTTTCAAAAGCTTTTTTCATTAGCGCGGATGTTGTGGAGAAAAACACCCAATATACCTTCAAAACCTTCACCCATTATGACATGAAAAAAAAATTGAGCGCATAACTTAGCTTATTATGATAAGAAAATGCTCGCGAAAGCATTTTTCTGTAAAATAAATGATTCTGAAACTATTCAAAAAAAAAATAATTTTTTTTCAATCCCGAATACCTGTATCTCGAAAATGGCGCACCCTATAGAGTTGAATATTCTCCTTTCGATATATTCAATTTGTTCAATTATATTTCGATATGAAACCATGAAAGAGAATTGATTTGGTGGAAACCGCAACCCCATTAATTGAATTGAACTAGTTTCAAGCAATAAGAGAAAATTGGAAAATGACGTGAAAATTCTCATAACTCTTTTATTACATTATTATATTACTGGAGCTACAAACCACAAAAACATTTTTGAGGCAATTTCTTCAGTAAATAATTGTTGGCACGAAATCGTAGAGGAAAACAAATCAGATCAATTAATCAAGAATTTGTAACGTTACAATTGCCCATGAGACTCTAAAGACTAATTTCTAGGGGTGGTTTGGCTTATTTGGCAACAAAACTCCTACCCAGGTTTTTACAAATTTAATAAAATTAAAATATACAATGATCGATCCTTTTCACTCTAAACAAATAATAAAATAGAAACTTAACTTAAAACGATTTTAAAGGAGTTACTCTGCTACTATGTTGGAACCTCTTCTGTAAATTATCTTCAGCCTTCTGAACACCAGTTCTTATCAGGAAGCTATAGTACTCCAATCCTCATTCAACGAAGTTGATGTGATAATGCCAGGTATTTCGCAGGTATTCTTTCAGATTCAGGAACTTAAGTGGTCTTACATACGTACTATCCCAAATTCTGTATCTCAAGGAAGGTTTCTTTGTTCCAATCCCACGGGAGGTTTTGTTTGTTCAAATCCCACGGGAGGTGCGAGAATCCCGACACAATTCTCGCCGATAAATAAGATTCCGAGTCTCAAATTAAATTAATAATGACTGAAATCTATATCTTAGGTACGTATTCTTGCTGAAGTCTCAATAATCATTGAAAATCTTTCAGAAGATTCTCTCCAGACCCGCGCATCTGCGTTCCGACCGATGGTACACGATATGATACGATTAATTGACAAATTACTGCGTCTTCAAAAATTCCAGTAGTGTAACATGGAATGAAGCGTGCAGAATCGTTGCAAATTAATTCAAACAAGTAGGATTCATTGTTGTGATCATTCACTTCCTATTGCGCTTAATTTTGAAGTTATAATAAGAACCTGTGTTTATCAAATGTAAAAATTTTCGAAACAAAAATAAGTCGCTTTTTTTCTCTATAGAAATGATCAAAAGTTTAAGATTCTCATGACGAAACAACCTTGTGCCTATCTATTACATTCTGTGAACATCATTTGAATATAGGTGGCCATCAAGGACTCCGGATTCAACACCATCAGATTTTTTCCTGGTCACATTCAAAACCAACATTTATCATTTTGAAAATGTTGAAAAAATCTAACGATGTTTCATTCGGAGACCGAATATTTTAATTATCTTAGGATTATAGATTATCAAAGCTAAGCACTTGGTTGATTTGTCGATTATAACTGAAACTTCTGATGTTTTTATTCTTTGCTGTAGAAATTTTTATGGTTGAAATCTGAAAAAAATACAAGTTCGTATTATAACTTCAAAATTAATTCCAGTAAAAAACAAATGATTACGGATTCTACTAAAAATAAGTGCGTCCAGAATTTTTATGTTTTTTGTTGATAGGACCAGTAATGAAGAAGTTATGAAAACTTTCTATTTTCAAATTTTCTCTTATAACTTGAAAACAGTTGAATTTATGAGGTTACGGTTTTCAACATTTTAAGTAATTAATTAATTCTCCCTAAAATCGAGCCCGAAAATGTGGCATATTTTTTTTTTTTTTTGCTCAAAGGGATTCATCACCTCATTAGACAACGAATTTGGGACACACGATATATTCCTTACCCCAATCCCGGCGTGTTGCGAAAGCTCGAAGTGATTTTAATGCTTTTCACTAGTGAAAGACGAAAACGCCTGGATAATACGTCAGAGAAAGTTTGAGCATTAACATAAATAAAAACGATGACAGATCAAGGGCGTATATCTTTTTTTTTCTTTTGAATCGAAAAAAAATTTTTGACGATAACGTTTATATCTGTAATGTGAGAAGAATAAGTTTGATAACGAAAATAAAAATAGGTACAATTTCCAATAGAGTAATAATATCATACGATATTAATTATTTCATTTGTTTTGATAACGAAGTTTGAACCAAATTACTCTATTTTTTTTTCTGATTACCAATTCGGTTGTTCTTACCTTATACTGGTTGCTCCTAAATTAGAGCTACAGATGAAAATGAAAGATTCCTTGGATAATTTAAAGAATAAAAAGTCCCATTAATAGGAAGACCGAAAACGCTTTGTTTTCGAGACAAAGGTTGTCGTACTTTTTAGTGATGCTTATATCAGTTTAACAAATCTTCATCAATCCTTGTTATGAATACCAAAACTGTTATAAATACCAAAACTAATAATTCATTCATTGATTACAACTTACAAGTTGGATCTTGGTAATAATTTGGATTTTCCTGAGGATTAATAGAGAGCTGTTTGAAATTTTTCCTCGAAAACGATAGCAGATACGACAAAACTGTAACAAACCAGAAAGTGTAGTACTGGAAAATAGTTCTGGAGGAAGGAAGCACGTTCCTTTCCACGAAAAATATCACCCTGTAGATTTGCATCCAAAATTAGCATAGCTATCACATGATGAAAACTTTAAATTGTAATATCTATGGGCAATTCAAATTGAACATCTTGTGAAGGGAAGGTTATAAGAGATAAAACAAGAACTTCAAATCTTGTATCTCAAAAACAAAGTGTTTGGTGACTCATATTATAGGAGTTTTTCTAAAAACGGTCCGAGAAATCTGTCATTTTCATATGTACCTCCAATTTAGGAACACCGTGTAGATATAGTCGATTCAAAACTGATGTCTTGACAAATAAATTGCAATCTGATTTAAACACAATAAATTGTACAACACATCGTAGAGAGTTTTTCTATGCGAATCACTGAGTACAGTTCTTTGATAACTACAGTATTGAAATTTTTTGGCTAGAATGATACAAAAAACCGAAAACAACGGGTAAGTGTATACCGATGACGAATGCAAAAATCACAGATTGCAAATAAGAGGCCGACAAAGCGGATAGATGAAGGAAAATAATAAACCTCGGACATAGAATTGGTCGTAGTGCAATAAAAGTAGATACTCATCTTGAAAGCGATAATAAACTCATAAACCGTAAAACGGTCCGATTTTTTAACTCCATGTGATTTCAAAGGAACGTAGAATGATTATTGGTTCATTTTATTCAAACATTTTTTCATTCTTAGTCTTTACGAGAATTTTCTGAATTCGAGAATTTTATATTTTGGAAATCTTGAGGGAGTAATTACCCCCAGTACCCCCCTCCTCATTTCTACGCCCTTATGAAGGATCACACTTAAAGATATCTTAATATCTGAAACGCAAAATTCTATCATTAGTTGAATCATTTTGAAGAGTTGTCATAGCAGATAGGCAATCCTCTTCCAAAACTGGTAGCAGGAGTCGGCGAATATATCATCAACTAAAGAGAGAATGTTTCATAATCCACAAAGATAAGCTACATCGGTTGGCACGGATGAAATATCGTTTGATAAATTAATTTCGCTAAGACCAGGCTCTCCAAATGAAGCTAATCCGCCCACATTTTATGCTGCTGCAGATGAATTCCGGGCCAAATTATCATTCCTCCTCCCAATAAAACTAACGAATCTGAATGAAAATGCTCCAAACGCTACACACCACAAAACTCCGGAGATCCGAATTGCGTTCGATTCGAATAAGCGCAACAACATATTAAAATTATTACCGCTGTTGAATGGCGTATACCACGTTTGGGTGGCTCCTGGCGATATTTTCTCGGTCGCTATTGTTCTACCATTTCGTATATTGTTTTTTAATTATACGCCCGTTTTATACAACCAATTTCTGATGTCCTTTTTTTTTCGGGCATTCTCCATGTTTATCACGCTCGACTTCAATGCGCCCTTTTTTGTGATTTTCCGAAACAGTTTCGGTGACAACTGACAAAACGAATGGTCCGAATGCTTATTTAGACGTGAATCATGAAACATTAAAAAACATGAATTCAAAAAATGAGGAAAGCGTGAAATCAGCAGATTAGGAGGGATCGTACATCCATGCCACAATTGGTTCCTTGGAGACTAAAAACCTTGATAAAGGTATTCATATATGAATGAATGTCAGTGTTTTCCATCCGTTTTGTTCGATTTTTCGCTTGAATTTTCTATTATTCTGAAAATGCGATCAATAGAGAAATGTTTAATATAAGGTGTACAACTTTGCTTCCGCCGTTTTGCAATAGGTGGCTGTAGCGATAGGTGGTAGTCGAAATAAATAGATCGTAGATATAATGCAATAAGCTTAGGTATTTGTTAATATAACACCATCGAAATATTTTAGTCGATTTGTGTCTGCATCTTAAAGCTATTCTCGATTAAACATGTCAGCTTGCGATCCAAATTCTAGTCATTTACTGGAGGTTGTAATTTTCTGCTTTGATATATATAAATCTGCAGCTGAGGCTCATCGAGTGCTCTCAAATTCCTATGGTGAGGCCGCTATTAGTGAAAGAACGTGCCGAGAGTGGTTTCAACGCTCCAAGAACGGTGATTTTGACGTCGGAGACGAGCATGGCAATTCTTGATCCAAAAGACTCGTTTCAAACGCAACAAGAATTGGCAGAATCATTGGGAGTCATGCATCAAGCCATTTCAAAACGCTTGAAAGTCATGGAAATGATTCAGAAATAAGGAAATTGGGTGCCGTACGAGTTGAAGCCGAGAGATGCTTGTGAACATCTGCTTACTTGGCAAAAACGAAAGGAATTCTGGATCGCATTGTGACTGAAGACGAACAATGGGTTCATTATGATAATCCTAAACGCAGAAAATCATGGAGATATCTCGGCCATGCTTCGATGTCGACGGCCAAACCGAATATTCACGGTTCCAAGGTCATGCTCAGTTTTTGGTTTGGCCAGCTTGTCGTAGAGTATTATGAATTGTTAAAACCGACTGAAACAATCACAGGCAATCGTTATCGAACGCAATTAGTGCGTTTCAGTCGAGCATTGAAAGACAAACGGCCGAAATACAACGAGAGACATGATGAAGTGATTTTACAGCATGACAATGCTCGACCCCATGTTGCGAAAGTGATCAAGGCATAATTGGAAACGATGAAATGGAAAGTTCTACCCCACCCGTCGTATTCTCCATACATTGTCCCTTCGGATTATCACTTGTTTCGATAAATGGCACACGGCCTAGCTGACGATTCCGGCCTTATGAAGAAGTGAAACATTGGATCGATTCGTGGATCACTTCAAAAGATGAGCAGTTTTTTCAACACAGGATTCATACACTGCCCGAAAGATGGGAGAATGTAGTGGCCAGCAATAGACAACACTTTGAATCATAAACGTACAACCAGTTTTTTACAATTAAGCCTCAAATTTTGTAAAAAAGGGCGGAAGCAAAGTTGTACGCCTCTGTATATTATCCAAAGAATCCACGAAAAATCATGAATTTTTCAAATTCCCATTCGGCTTCAACAATATATTCAACTTCCATTCATTTTCTCCGTATAAGTTTTGATAAGCATACTGCAATTTAATTCATAGTGTTCTTCCCCTTCGACTCTGTCATATCACGTAAGGTTCAACCAGTCAGAATGATGTTGAATTATTCGTTCTCACATGAAAAAGTACCCCATAATAATTCATCGATGTTTCGTTAGTGCTCGCAGTAATTTCAAATTCGCCCGAACATCCATAAATCCTGATGAACTGTATGCGAAACCAGAGCAGAATCATCGATCTTGACTGTGTGCCAAAAATAATTTATGTTCCCGATGGCTATATTCAAATCCACCGTTCGACGTTCATGAAATCATTCCGTCGTTCCCTCTCATCGTTCGTCGGATGGAATGCGTTCAGGAGTTTCAGAAATATCGGATTTTATGAAGAAGCTAAACACGAAATAGTAGGATGAACACCTCGTAAATTCACTGTGTTGTTCCGAATAGTCCAGTAGATAAATACATTTTACCTGGAAAACATTCCGAACTTAATGAAACTTCTACAGGTTGTTCGGGGGTGCTGTGGCATGACTTTGTCAAGTTATCTAACACGAGGACCTTGTGTTTACTTGAGGGCGGCCGAAGAACCTCAACATTTTCGGACTTTGTTCAGTTTTTTGTTTATAACTTCTAAACTTAGTAGTTTTCGACCGAAAGGTTCATTTTCAAAGTTGTAGACCATTAAATTCTCTACAATTTTGTGTCCACAGATTTTCTCATAAACCTAATATCAATCAAGATACAGCCGATCAAAATAAAAATCCAGTGACAAAGCAAAAAAAAAGGGGCCTGCTGGAAAAAATTCCGAACTTGATGAAACTTCTACTGGTTGTTTGGGGGTGCTGTGGGATGATTCTGTCAAGTAATCCAACACGAGGAACCTTTGCTTACTGGAGGAGGGGCTGAAGAACCTCAACATTTTCGGAATTTTTTTAGTCTTTTGCTTATAACTTTCAACTTAATTAGTTTTCGACCGAAATGTTCATCTTCAAAGTTGTAGATAATTGAATTTCTTATAATTTTGTCACCAGAAAATTTTTCTAAAACTTCTATCAACCGAGATACAGCCAATCAAAATTAAAGGAATTTTCTCAAAATGTCAAAAAATGGCAAAAAACAAAGGTTTTGACCCTCTAACTGAGAAATACCAGACGTTCAATGGTGATTATAGAAACAACTCCTCAATATCGACATATTGAACAAAGGGAGGTGGAAGGGGGAGGAAGCTTTGACTAAAAGCGTATGTTTATGTGAAGAGTAGATATTTCAATGTTATCGTGGCATGTTATCACCTTACTGTAAATTCCTATCTACCCATAATTATTTTGAACCATAATAATCAGATCAACTGGGTTAAATCAATAAATAATAACCAAGAATTAATTGAAAATAGTGATTGTATATAACCCGAAAAAGTCTGAAAATGTTGGAGTTCTTCGGCCCTCCTCAAGTTAGCACAGGGTCCTCTTGTTGGATAACTCGACAGAGTCATCCCACAACACCCCCGAACAATCTGTAGATGTCAGTTTGGTATTCGTCCATGATAAACAATATAATATAAAAATTTTTCAGGAATGTGGACAATGCTTTATTTTATTCTCACAAGTTTACTTTTGCCAACGTTTCGGAGGCGATTTCCTCCTTCTTCAGGGCTAAAAAACAAAAGGACATTTAACAAACAATAACAAGGACAGCTCCTGAAACTAACCTCAAGAATATCAAGTGTTCGAGAAAACAGCAATTAAGCAATATTTCATAAATTCTTTGTTGGATTGAATAATAACAGGTATAACGTCGCCAGAATCAAAACAGAAATGTCAAACACAAAAACATAGACAAACATGAAATTTCAAATATCAAGTTTTACATCCATAGATAGGTCTTTTTCTTTTTGTAAAATTATAGTCTACGTGTATTTCCTTGTTGCGTATCACGTTTAGCCCTGAAGAAGGAGGAAATCACCTCGAAACGTTGGCAAAAGTAAACTTGTGAGAATGAAATAAAGCATTGTCCACAAACCTGAAAAGTTTTTATATTAAATCTGTAGATGTTTCATCAAGTCGGAATTTTTTCCAGCATACCCCACTTTTTTGCTTTGACTACTGGACTATAAATTTGATCGACTATATCTCAATTTATATTAGTTTAACAAAACAGTTTGTGGAAACAAAATTGTAGAGAATTTAATTATCCACAACTTTGAAAATAAACGTTTAGGTCGAAATTCCTTAGTTTAGAGGTTATGAGCAAAAAACTGAAAAAGTCCGGAAATGTTGAGGTTCTTCGGCCGTCCTCAAGTTAGCACAGGGTCCTCGTGTTGGATAACTTGACAGAGTCATCCCACAACACCTTCGAACAACCTGTAGAAATTTCATTAAGTTCGGAATTTTTTCCACCTTTTTTGTATTACTCTACTGAATCAAAAAGTGAAATGCATACTTTAAATTCTGGACACAAAAAGGCGTTAATTTTTTATGATATCCTCATTTATCAATAGGAAAGTCTGACCGTGAATTTTTTCAGTATCATTGGTTTTAAATGAAGTCAAAATTTCATGGTTTTTGGGAAATATAAAAAGATTTCCAACAAGAGGTTTCATTTTGAATAGCCCGTTATCTAAGCAGCTATTGCTTCTGAAGCTATTATCTTTTGAATTTGACAAGTTAAAACTACACCATTACTAGAGATGAAAACTACAGCCTTCGACAATGACTTGAAATTGTTAAAAATCTCTACAAAAATAGTGAAAATTTACGAAGCTCTATAGTAAAAAGACGACGTAGTGCTTAAAGATGCATTTTAGTACCTTTTTGTATTTCCATATCTATAGTTGAGAACCCCTATTCGTTTAAAAAAAAATGGGCTCCTGCTAATTTTATTATTTTACTATAAAGAGTGGTATTTTCAATGAGAAATCTTTTTTGTGTCACGAAATATGTCTTGTTTTATGATCTGACTGCGCCCCTAAAATTTGGCGCCCCGGCAAAATTTCCGGTTTGCTGGTCCTGGCGGCGGCTCTGCATACACTAAAGGTGCCTGCCCATGTACCGTCTTACTGACGATCAGGCCGAGTTTTTCAGTAGTCTCGCATATTACATTTTTCAATCAAATCATCAGATTGCAGATACATGAATAGGCAGAGTAAGATAATTCTTCAAAATATATGCATAAAAGTATAAGTGATATTTTTGATTGAATGAACTTTTTTCCTAAATGGCAGTATCTAATCTACCGGTTTTACCAGCGATCATGTATACATATTTCAGTGAATCAATTCATATACTAACGTCAATATGTGGAGAAACATGCCAATTTTCATATTTCTAAAAAGTATGCATTGGATTCAAAGATCCAAATGAAGAAAGTTGTTTATAACTACTTTGTTGTTAGATATAGTGGATGTATCAAAATTAGAAATTTATATGAAATCTCATTTTGACTGAGACATATGTTAGGTGGAGTTGCATGAAAACAAAGACTAGCATACTTTTTGGAATTTCTTTATTTGTTACTATTACTCCTCCTTGGAGCTTTCTAGTTAATGTGCCTTTACTCAGAATGAAATTTTCAATATATATTCTATTCGAAGAAACTATTCATCATAAATAAAAAATAGCAGTTATATAGTTGATGTGATAATGTTCAACCAATGACCGAACAAACCACGACATATTTTTTTTTCAATTTTCTGTGATTTGTTCGAAATACTCCTGGAACCCCAGATTTGTTTTCCATTACTTTTAATTTTCGCTTCATTCTCATTCAAGGAGCATAATTTTTGTGATCTTTTCAACATTGGCCTGTCTCAATTATGGCATTACGAAAAAAGGTTGTTTTTTTATGTTAACTGAGATGAAGTGCGTACAGTCCATTCAGGAATTATTGACATCCCGGGTGGCTTTGGAAAATCGAAATTAAGTTGGTACTGGCTCATTCATTAACATTTTGAATTGCAGATTTCGGGTTGGCATTGGAAATGTCATTGACAGGAGGTTAGATTTCAGTTTGTTTGTGTATTGGTTTCGATCGAAGAAATTTTGAAACTTAAGAGTTGTATCAATTTCAAACACACATTGATTAGTTTATTTGAGTATTTCCCACAGTACTGTTTGAAAAAAGAAGGCAAGTCATTACAACCTGGATTATTAGTGAAAACCTGTGCAATACGATTTCACCTTCAAAAGAATCATTGAATGATTTGATTGTTACCAGAAGCCGAGCCAAAAGCAACCAATATATCAGCCTGGACGGAATTTGACCAAAAAGCATCTGGATTTTAATCAATCAAAGACAACATTACATAAACTTAATTGATTACAAGTTCAAAATAGTTAATAAACGGAAAATTCTTATTGATAAACAGAAAAATATAATAAGTTGAGTACGATTTTATGGTGAATGCAGAGAATATTTGCAACAAAATGTGAAATTCATTTATCTGAAGGAATCTTGGTTATTTGAAAATGCCACCATTATTCCACAGTGGACTCTAGAAAGAAAACAAAATGTTTTTCAAGTATATTCAAGGGAAAGTAGAAGGAGCACTGTTTTGAATGCTGGATATTTATATTTTTACCTGGATGTTTTGTTTTGACAGTGGTGATCATGAGGATTATATAAATCTATGAAAAAAGAATTATTTTATAATTGGATGGTTAAACAAAGTCTTGGCATTGCATCTATTGTTTATTTATATTCTATATTGAAATTAAGTATTGTTATATCTGTTTTTTGTTCTTCAATGAGTAATCCAAAAATCTAATAAATTCCAATTTCTTTATAGAATTTTTAGTGAGTATTTAATCGAAAAATATATTCAGAAGAGTAACTTCAAGAATTTCTTCACCTCTTATCCACTTGAAGATAATAATAGAATGCAATAAAATTTTAAAATTAACAAATTAAGAATAATTTCATGCAAAAATGCTTTTAGTGAGTGAGTTAAAGCTGTTATGGGCAAAATAATTGATGTAATTTAATAGAAACTAGTATGAAAGCATGTCAATAAAAAACAGAAAACCCGAGTACAAATAGTACCTTTATTTTCCATACAAGTTTAATCAATCATTCATGTCATGAACAGTTTCAATAAATAGTGACTTTAGAAAGTAATTTACACATCGGCTGATGAATTGGTTCCGATTTTGAAAGTTACAGTACAACTGTGATGTCAAAATTTTTCATATACTAAATGGATTTTTTCAATTTTATTTCTGTCTTATTATTATATGGCTCTTCCATTCACTAAGCTACACTATTTAAATTTATCAACCATTTTTTTCTTTTTTTCACCAGTTTAGACACCACAGTTAAAATGATCCATAAGAGTTATTCAATGAGAATTTTGCAAGCAGGTTGGTATCCAGTGTCCATCAGTAATGCAACAATTTTTGAAGAGCCTTTGGTGAAAAGGAATATGCATATTTCAATGATTTTCAATGGGATCTTTCATGGGCGACTCTTAAATGAATAGATATGTCTTCATTGGATTTCCTTGAAATGGGATAGCATTTCTCTATATTTTTACGTTATATAATCTGAATTTCAATTCATGAGTGAAATCATGACTGTATGCGCCCCTTCGTAATAATCGTAATTTCGAAAATTCAGGATCTTTCGGATAGAAAAATGATGAAAATAATTTAAACTGGTTATTTCTATGATAAACCATAGCAATTTTTAGTGATATTTTTGTAACCAGAAATAAAGCCGCGACTAGACGTTCATGGCCTACTTCGATGTCAATAATTCCTGAATGGACTGTATATACTTACATTTATAATTCATAATCCATTAATCATAGTTAACCATCGAAAACAGTGAAATATCCACAGTCATCGAAACCATACCGAACAGGTTGTCTGGCTGATCTTACCGTAGAAAGATATGAACTTGTTTCTTGTATTATTGTAACTTAGGGAGGTGTTCGGAGTGGAGGACAAGAGCCACGCGGGCCACATGAAGGCTGTGAAACAGTCGGTCTTGGATGGAACCTCCAAGTGGTCCGCTAAGATAGTCATCACAGGTTTGTTCACGACAAATTGTATTGAAGATCTAGAGCTGGAGATTTGTCGATGTATATATTTATTTTTTTCAGTGAAGACTCACGTCGAAACGACAACTGAGCTTGCATGCGCGATTTAGTCGAATCATTTTGACGTTCATTTTTTCGTTTCGACGATGGGTCTTCAGTGCAGAATGTGTAAATGCTGCTTTTGCTATTATGAATATTCAAACTGACATCTTATCCTTTCACTGCTCCCAGACAATCCTTACACTTGAAATACTACACACAGATACACATATCTGGTCCACTAAGGACAATTCAAGCAAGAAGCGCAGAAAGTGAATCAGAAAGTCGATATACAGGGTGTTTCCTAAACATGCGGCAAAAATTCAGGGGGTTGTTCCTTGGACTATTTTAAGCATGTTTTGTCCTTGGATGATTTTTGAAAAACCTCTTTTTTTTTTTTTTTTTTTTTTAAGGGTTCGGCAGTCAATGAGGAGAAGATTGGATGCTTGTATGCTGGCTAGAGGTGGTCATTTTCAACAGTTTTTGTAGGTTGAGTTGAATTTTCATGTAATTTTTCATAATAAAATGTTATTATCTGAAATTTTGTTTCCCCTATATCTTCGAAACAAATAGGTTTTTCAAAAATCATCAAAGGACAAAATATTCTTAGAATAGTCCAAGGAACAACCCCCTGAATTTTTGACGCATGTTTAGGAAACACCCTGTATACCTAAGAAGCACTGGCTTCAACCCAGATGATTGACAAGCGTCAATCTATATTAAGCACAAATAAAGATAAATTTCGGTCAATTCGCATTGTTCCTGATATTTCAACATTTTTGTTAGACGTATCATCATTGGAATTTTCTTGTGATAGGGATTTTTATTTCTTCATGAACCAAAGCCGTAGCTATTGGAAATATTAATTTTGCAAATCTATATATAAAAGAGGATCTATGGATATTATGTAAGGGCCTCACGTTCAAACGACTGCACCAAATTGGATATTTCTTTTTTTTTTTTTTGTGTTCATTACAACATAAAGAGGTTAATATAATAAAATATTTTCGAAAAAATCGTACGGAAAAAAAGGCTTTCTTTTTACTCCGACCGAGCGAACAATCATAGAGTATAATTTGACACATCGAAGGATGCATTCTGGGTTGCCTGACAGAACGTGCGAAGCCGGTGCGGGCAGCTACTCTAGGATAACTCGGAAACCCTTTGTAGCATTCCAGCCAATATCGCACGACTCCGTGAGATCTTAAAGGAGCAGATATCTTCCTGGTTTCCCATCGATTACTTGAAAATTACAACCCACAGTTAACTTAGACCGAAAATGATCAAAAAAGGCTCAAAACTTCTGAGAATTGCGAAAACTTTTTTCCAATACCCGTGAATTTCGAATTGGATTTCGAAACCCGTAGACCGCCATATTGGCGCAAAATTTGAGGTAGTGGTAGATATATATAAACTAGACATTTACAAACACTGGCCAATTATTTAACGGATTTTATATCCATGTCCCCTGAAACGGATTTCAGAATGTTTTTTATTTTGACAGAGGTATGAAACAAACACCTATGAGCTCTGATTGTTCTTGTGAATAAGACCATAGAATTCAATTGTAATGAATGTCAATTTTCAGGACCTAAAATTATTTCATTTCTAACTAAAAAAGTTTTTCAATCTGGTGAATCAACTAGTAAAATCAGCCCTCAAAGTTATTTCGTTCGATATATTTTTATTTCGTTTGATTTAGTAGGTAATCGTCCCCGAATTCCATAATAAATGAAGAAAATTCTCTAAATCGATTTACCCACCACGATCTTGTTGAATGTGAATCAAAGGAATTAAGAATAACCAAATCATGTCCATTAAAAGTCCATTTTAATAGAATCTTTCAAGAAATTATTGTCAATAATTTCGCGATCTTCATATTGGTAGTTTTCTTTCTGTTTTTTTTCTATGCATATTCTGATGATTTTTGGGCCAAAATTCCATGAAAAATATGAATTTCATCAAAGTTCAAATGTCCTTATATTGATATTTTTATTGTGCATCTTTGAAAACTGAAATTTCGTCGAACTTCTTCAATGAATATTTTTACAAAGAGAAAGTGTATCTGAATTTCAAGGAATTCGAAATCTTTCGAATAAATCGTTAGAGAGCTAGAAATCCAGAAGGTCAAGACATAAGAAGAACTTTTTCTTATCATTCAAAACCAATAATTTAACGTTACAAATGTCAAATTTTGTCATCAATAAAACAAGGAATGTTATTTGCATCGATTTCTGCAACCCAGAAAATAATATGGTCGTGTATCACTCAACGCATTTGGGGCCAGACAAAATCCAATTTGAGGACGAATTTGTCAACAGTGGGTCGAACCTTATTGCTTGACCCCATTCCTAGATCAAAAATGATCTGCTTGGAAAACTAGCACTAACAAAGACAAATTGTAGTATTCAACTAAAGATAATATTATAACGTTTATGCAATTTCTGTATTTCTCAATGTTTCAATAACATAATAACGAAGAATCTCAAGAGGAGACGAAGTCAAATCGAATCTTACGATGCCGAGAAATAGCGAAGGAAAACAATCGAGTTCATAAAGAAAACCATACTTCCTCCGCTCTAGCTCCAAAATTATAATTATGGTATCGTGGGACAAAAGTTCGTCTCATTCGAATCCACTAAGACTCTCGTAACAACAAGTTACGCAAGATTCGCCGTGAAAATTGGATGTAATAATTCAATTCTTTGTTGGATCGGAAATCCTATTTTGCGCTTACCTGAACCCGAAAAGAAACAGGTCTCGGAATGATGGTTGTTAACGTATCTGAAAACGTACGTGATTCCTCTGTAAGAGATCTGTTCATGGAACCGTATCAAGCTCAGGATGCTATGTAAGACTTCATTTATCTGAATTCTCTTGAGTAATTCTGATGTGATTTCAAAAGATGATCACCTCCAAAATTTTAAAAACAAACCTTGCTTGTTTGAAGTCTTACTCTTCAGTTAAAATGGTTACCCAATTTTTTACATGCTCTACCTTTTTCTGAGAGAATCAATTTGTATACTCGATGTCACCCAAAGGGTCATTGCGAGGTCCAGTCTAAGAATTCAAGTGGTAATTGTGGTCTAACAATGGCAAAACTCATTTTCAGTACTTCCTCTGACAATCCTCAAAGCATCGACTGAAATTTTACCCCCTTTTCTCCTCTTCAATTCTGCTGCACTGATGTTTCCTTTTCCTAAAGTTACGTTTACATTAGCGAAACCCCCTGGTGAAAGTACCACGAAATTTTTACACATACGCTTTGAGCGTACATTTTGACCTAATCGAAAAAGAATCACAACAAAATCTAGTACGAGTATGAAAATTCAATAGATACGACTTTAAATGAGGGAGACTTTACATATGACTATACTCATATTTTATTGAAGATGTTTCTGAAAGGAATATTTTAGTTTTCATTTCATTTGCACTTTGGATAATCAACAGCTCATGGTTTAATGAAGAAGGCTTTTATCATTTTCCACAAAGATATTCCAGAAAGGAGTATTCTGGTTCTCATCTCATTGGCACTTTGGATAATCAACAACTTGATCCTCAGGACATAAAAAACTACATATTGAGGTATGAAAATTTCTACTTCACATATTCGGGAATTAATTGAGGTAAAAGGGCATTGGGTATATTACATATTTGTTTGTACAATGTGAAAAAGCCAAATAGAATAATTTCATAATCTTAGTTACTGAACATATTCATGGAAAATCTCGAAACAAGTCAAATTTAATTTTCAAATTGTTATTGTTCTTCGTAAAAAGGAGAACCTATTCCGAAAGACAGATACAACCCTCAAATTTTCAATGAGAAGTATGATACATCCTGTGGAAGGTCTATTCATTCTTCATCCAAAAATGTTCATTTTCATTTTAAAAATCGAAATATAAGAGAATAAAATGAAGTGAATAGTGAAATTTGGTGCAATATCGAAAACTAAAATATAATACAATATGTAGCAAAAAATAATTAATTCCTAATGGTGAAGAAAGCTTTTCTTGCATTTGGAACGGATCTTCATCGAGCAATACCTCCAACTCAGTGTCTTGGAAAGGTTCTTGTCCTTCTTTCACGAGAATGGTCGTCAACACCAGAATCACCGTCTTTGGAGCTTCCGATGATCTTCAGCCGCCTTTTTCTTTGGATGATTAGATTAGATTCAATTAAGGAGGATCCATCTCACTGCGACGTAATGGTCCATTGTACCCCCATCAGAGCTATTATCTCCATAACGTGATCTACAGCTCGCCTTCCAGTTCCAGAGTTCTAATGAACTCCAATATCTGGGATGTCTTCAAATAGGCTAATTCACACTTCTACAAGTTTCGTGTCCAAAGCAAGTTTTGCGTTGCTTAGCAATGGCAGGGCATTGCCATCACAAGGTGATCCGGAGTTTCTTCTTTCTCCTCACAAAATCTCCATTCATCATTTTCTGTTAGACCTATTCTCATGAGGTGTTTCCTGAGGCGACAATGCTCTGTGAGGAATTCAGTGAGAAGATGTAGCATATTTTTGCTAAATTACTAATACATTTTGGATCTCGCAGATTCAAAGTTTCGATGGAACTTTTTGTAGTGATCCAAACCAGGAAGATTTCGCCGGAGTGTTTCTCTTTCGGTTGCTTCTTTCTCCTGAAACTCGTTCTTGTAGGCACATTTGTCTACGCCTATATTTTCTAAATTTGTCTGCTAGGAAGGTTTGATACAGTAAATCTCACCTAAAAAGAAAAGTTTTAAACAGAAATGCAAAAACAAAAATAAAGAGTGTTTGATGACTCGGATCCTGATGACGAAAATTAAAAAGATCAATTTTCTGATGAATGCCGAAAATAATGAATTACAGTAGATGCAAGCTGGATCGTGATCTTCATCAGAAAATGAAGTGCCATTCAGTCTGTGCAAGTGTTAGTGGTAAAATAAAAATGTTTACTTGCGAATTATGTAGGAATTAGGTAGGAATTAGGTAGTGTTATGATAATAAAAGATTAATTTCTTTTTATTACTTGTACCTTATTTATTATTGTATCAAACCTACCTTTTAGTGTATCAAGCCTCCCATGTATAGGGAGGTTTGAGACACTTTGTACCGGCAATTTCAAGAACTCATAATCAAGGTTCAATTATCCATTTTCAGTTAATAAATATTGCTAAACGTTAGAGCGAAGTCCATGAAATTCACTCTGACATAAATGGATTGGTAAATGTTAAACACAAAATTTTTAGTAACAATTTTGTAAGTCTCCCCTAAAGTATTCATTACCATTATAGTAACACATGTTCTCAATATGATAATTGTATGGCTCCTTTGAAAACTTTGGTTCCATAGGGATTGACATAATTGTCCTCTGTCTTGAAATGATTACTACATATTACGGCTGTGGCAGAAGGTTTGTAGTCTTTCCTCTTCATTGTCATCACCCAATTCATTTAATTTCTCGGAAGCCTGTGAGAAGATTCAATAAAATAAACGATACATCACTTGATGTTTTCTTATCTATGAAATGTCACGTCCAACCATTCTCTTGGATATTACAACACAATTATAAGCTACACACGAAGCAAATATACTTAAAATTGTTTATTAGTACTAAAATAAGCAGAAGAATTACAACAAACACTCAGTAAATCGGTGAGGAATATCCACAAGAAAACACACACAATCAATTCACGAAACCAATGTTTTGCCATTAACTATCTTCAGCTTTGGGTATTACATTGGGTAACCGCGTAGTTTCGAACTAATTTCAAGTTCATCATCAGACACTGATATTTAAGTAGTCAATAGAAAACAAATGACTGAAAGTCATTCAACTATTACTAGTATGCGAACAGAAGCTGGTGACCCGGCGTCGGTACTCTGAAAACAGGACAAAACGAAAAAGAAGAACTTTCCGAACGCCGTAACTCGTCACATCGAACAGTAAATCTCATCTAGTTACAATTCTCACATCGTCCTAGTTCCGCGGGCCAGCTAACAACAATGGCCCTGTAAAATCCCAGATGTGTGCATGTATTGTGGCGAAAACTCGTAAAAAAAGAACGTTGAATTTTCCCCTCGTTGATACCGACGGCGATCTCGCCATTTAATACGACGCGGCGTCGTCCTCTGCGTCCCGTATCGCGGTAACTTCGACGGTGAAAAATGCCGTTCGCGAAAAAAGGGCCGACCGGATGTAGGATGTATGGGCCGTAAATCCGGCCGGGATTTATGTCCGGTGGTCCTGGTTACGAGGATCACCGTATCACCATCATTTAGTGTTAGTTTAGAGGCATATTCCCTGTTTCGTTCCGAAGTGCTCTGGAAGTAAAACGGAAAAAGTGGATAATTGAAAAACCCTGGAACGTTATAATGTATTTCGTGGTTCTATATTCTTCATTTAGTAGAATCTGAATTTGACTGACTGCTACCTTTACGTTGGTTACTTCATACTTTTCGTTTGACATGGTGTTCTCTCCCTCAACGTAATGAATGGTCTGATTAATCCTGAGTGGCGTAGTACTGTCGATTATTGTGCAGCATACGAGGCCATTCTACTAGTCGTCACACACTTCCCCAACAGTACACCAGAGGAGGAAGTAAGAAGGGATGAGTGAGGACAGCGAACTGTATAGGGGGAATCAAAGATTGGCGTGCGTTCGGCATTCCTCCAAATGTGGGAGCTGTGAGTCTCCCTATGCTATACAGGGTGTCTACATTAAACAGTCCAAATCTTTTAGACGAGATTCTACATATGATTTCCAACAAAAAATTCCATATAACACATGGTCGAAATATTGACGGTAATTCTTCAATTCAACATTTTGTGTTTTACGAAATTCTCAATTTTTTTTTAATGAATCAATCACACTCCAGTTATCCTTCTGGCCTCATCAAATGTAATTACATATCTCAAAAAAGCATGAAATCAGCCTATAACACAAGAGTTTTTTTGTGCCAAAAATTTCCATACTGCAGGCGTGGTAAGCAGATAAGCATAACTATTCTTAGGTGTGCAATAACAATCATATTTTTCCAATAGGTTTATCGATGAAAAATGAATGATTGTGAACATGTTTTCTTTTCAGCACAAACTACCCCATTTAGTGATATTTCGAATGACTGATCAACTTTTGGACTAGCTGCTTGTTTTCTGCTCCAATATCATGGATCACATGATAACAACGGAAAATAAGAAATTACAATACAATGGAATACAAAGAAAATTACCTCAAGCGGTTAAGTTCTGCTGAGTATTATGCACCATACGGCTCCATATTACATGCTCACAAAATGTCATCATAGTTGTAAGATCTACACAGATTTGATTTCTCGACCACCCACTCTACGTTATCTTCTTTTTTAATGTAGGGATTTTTTCCAAATTAGCGAACTGAAACCTCAGGCGCTCTAATTGGTTTTCTTGTACGAAGTCTACAGCTTTATAGAGCAGCTTTCTTCCTCGTTCATTATGTATAATTAGACGTATTTTAATGAAGTCCAAAACCATTATTGAGAATTTTGAGCACAAAACATCTGAGTTTAATCTCTACTTACTTTTCAAGTCTCACTACCCTACACTCCACTCAGTCGGAGTTGTTCAATGTTATCCTCAAGACAGGTTCACCTCTCATATATAAGGTGTTTTGGGCTTTTCAATATTGAAAGAATATTTCTTGATGATCATCCTTTAACCACTCCAGATTGAATTACATTTGATTATGATTAAGATTTGGATCTGTTAGCTAGAATTCAATACCCTATTCAATCAGTCCTCAGCATATCGACTATCATGTTTACAAATCGGATAATATTCTTAGCAGTCTCAATCATCGTGAAGATCTTCTGTTTTATCCAGATTAATTCTTTTTGGGCTAGCCCGTTCTGATCAATTGTACAGCTGTTTTCAGATCTAACCTCCAGTAGTAGTTCTGGAAAGAATTTTTCCTTATTTCGTCAAATCATCTCTTATTTAAAGATTTCGAAAATGGATGAGATAGAGTAATCAGAGTTATTCATTTCGTATCACATATAAAAAATTTTCAATTTCGTCTGAACATTGCGAGTTTCAGATCAAAAACCATAAATCGTAAGGAACAACTACGTCATTTTCTCGATAATGCTCCGGAAGTAAATCCGTCAGGATATCTCAACAAACGTCGAAGTGCTGTAAACAATTCGAAAATCATGGACGCAACTCCACAAAAGTTGGACAACTGATAAAATTCTCATGATCTTATTTCATCTCTTGCATCGCCTTTCTCAACCTTGGAAAATTTCCTGGCTTATCTTCCAAAAACAAAAGTTTCAATTGGTTTAGTCTTCGTGTAACACGAAATGTTTTCAACGTGTATCAAATCGTCAATTTCGATCAGCTGCATGAACCATCACGCTACATAGAAAAGTAATTGAATACTTGTAGGTCTTATTCCATACTCGTTCCGTGCGTTCGGCCACCCAATTTTGAATATTCAATGAGAAACAGGATCAACAACCGTCATAAAACACATGTACATCTAGTCTCTGCGAACGGGTACAAATCAATTGCACCCTAAGCGATGCGATTGGCGTATTCGAGTGCCATCAATCATAGGCAGTCATGTCGCGAATACGGGTAATATAAATCCCATTACGCTCATGTCATTATCCGATCCGGATCCCATAACTTACCCCTGAAGGTGGACTGGATGGAATTCCAATAAGAATGCCGAGTTTCAAAATGGATCCTAGTAATGAGATCGATAACCATCATATCTATGTAGGCTTGGATAGTCTAGAGGTATGATTCGATTACCTGGCCTTTGTCTTTTTCTCCGTAACTTTGTTCAGGTTTGTAATAACACTTTCGAATTATTCACATATATTTACAAAGCCACTCTTACACTACAAACATAGTTTAAACGGTACTGAATTTCGTCTTATTTTTGAGTGTTAATTACGAAACGTCTTCGAATATCACGTCTTCGTCTCACTTTATAGGTTTCGTTCGACTCGTCTTTAACTCGTTCGCTACTCGTCTTATTCTAGTCCGCGAACCGTCTTACGTCGAACGTCTTAAGTCTTGACCGCCTGAACTTAGTTTTAACTCATCTTAGACTTAACTTGAACTGTTCACCGACCGCAACTTACTGACCTCCCCTGGCTATCGACTTCCCTTCTTCCGGCTCGGCCATACCCTTAGCGCCACTCCGATATCGGGGGAAAGTACCAAGTACCACCCCTAGTCCAATAAGAGTTTTGCCGTTCCACCCACACAAAGCTCTTCGCGGATTCCTGGAAATCTCATCAGCCATGGATCATGGAATATTCTCGAAGGACCAACAGATGATACGCAGATGTGACATCCAGTACCATCGTCTCGTTTTCCAGCTTTCCCAACTCCAGTAAATCTCCGAAGATTTACAATCGAGTAATCGACCTGACATGTCTTCGACATCTCGAAGAATTAACACTTTTTTTTACGTTACGTACAATAGCAATTCGTTCCCTGTAAATTAATTGAAACTGTCATGATCTCGACACTTGAAGAAACTAATAGGTCTCCAAGCATCCTGTTGACAATGTCAATTATTTACAGGAAACAATGACTGGATCCTACAGATATATTACTAATATTGGTGGCATTTTGAGTCTTCCTAGAGATTCACGACTTGAAATCAAGTCAAGAAGTAGTTTTTCACTATCGAGTCGAGTATTCATTCATCGAATACTCAAGTACATTTTATCAAGCTACTTGATTTTCCGCAGTTTTATTGTGTAGTGTGCTGATCAATAACAAAATGAGAAGAAACCTTGCATAAAACTCTTTTATTTATTGAACCAAAAGAAAGGAAAAAATCAACTATTTTAAAATGGAAACACAAAATGAAAAATATGGAAGGAAGAGTTTCTTTATATTGAAAAACTTCCAAGCACTGTTTAATTACATAATTAGGCTTTAAGGTTCCACTAGCTCATTGTTACGCTAGTAGAACCCGCGATTTCTTTGCCAATTTTTGGCAAAAAGTTTTTCAATAGCAAAAAAAAGTATGGCCAAAAAAAAAAAACTGAAATTTAAAGTGGTGCTGCTAGCTTCACTGGGATAAATTTCTCTTCCGCAATAACTTTCAATATTCCCAAAAACGTGAATGAATATTAAGAGACATTAATCAAAAAGTATTAACTCAGAACGATGTCGAATCAAGAATTCATCAGTCCATTTTTCAGGCCAGTGAAAATGAGATAAATAAAAGAACCTGTACCTAAAATCGATTGATTCCCAATAAACGCTTACCTTTTTCAAATCTCGATATAGTGCTCCATTTGTCCCTTAAATCCATACGGTACAGTAACTTTTAGCTCCTGAAAGTTGGCACCAATTAGAATCTCTCCAGGGAGTCGATAAATTTCGACAATACCAACTTCCGCTCTCCGATGACCTCACGGATCCTAATGGCAACAGTAGATCTTCACGTGTATACACTTTGTTTTGTTCGTCGAAATTGCCAATTGTCGAACCTTCCCTATCGGGTACAGTTAGAAACTTAACGATCTTCCAGGTAACGAGATATCCGCTAGAGGTGTAGTTTGTGGTGGTTCTCATTTGCATCCGCTCGATAGATTTCGTCTTTGTATGTGTGTCGGACAAGAAGTATTCTCAAGTGCCATAAACTTGAGACATCTGGTGGGTTTTATATCACAGAATTGTAGAATTTATATCAGTTTAAATGCACAATATTATACAGGGTGTTCCTCAATTGAAGCTACAGAGGAAAATGATAGATTCTTTGGATAATTTTGAGAAAAATTTTTCATAAATATGCGCCGCTTTGTTTTCGTTCCTAATCTTTTGTGATAGATAATTATATATTTCTTTGAGAGCAATACAAAAAATTATCAACTTCAAACAACAAAGCATATGTAGATGTAATCTCAGTATCTGCAGAGTAAATGTAAACGGGGCATCATACATTTCAACGTGTTACTATTTTATATAAGTTCAATAGTTAGTGGGCTTTCAATCGTTCAAATATTTTATGTTATATAGTTTCCATAGTTACAGTTAAATTTGTCATTCTAAGTAAAACAGTTTTGTATAAGTCAGAGCAGTAAAAGAGTTATTATAAGCCAAAAAAGAGTACTTATTAACCAATTTATAGCATACAATAACATTTGGTCCTTCGAGAAAAAAACTGCCTAGTCCGTGGAAAGTAGTCGAAAAGAATTCGGGAAATAATCATGTCTGTCAGTAGAAGGAACAGGAAGAATTAAGGAGTACCTCCAGTAAAATATGGGGATGATAGCCAACCCAAAGCAATGTCCGAACCATGTATTATTCGTCGACGTTCAAATGAACCCGAAAAAATTCCAAAAGATCAAGAGGTTTCGAGTGAGAGAAAATCAGTATCTTCAAAAGCCTTATCGAAGATGACGAGAACCAGCCCAATCCGAAGACGAGAACTAGAAATAGAACTTGAAACCCAACGCCGGATCGTGCAATTGGAGAAGTCATTCATTCAGAAAGAAATGGAACTAAAAAAAGCAGAGTTAAAAGAACGACAAGATTTAGGAGATACCGAATCGTTCGAAGAAAGAAGTAAATGTGGAGAGCAAGAAACCGAAATATGTTACGCCTCAAAAAGCAGAATCCAAAATTGGGTTGATATTCATGCTTTCAATAATAAACAAACTTGTTTTATGTTCTAGGTCTGGCAAAGATAATTAAACTCTGTCTCTCCGTATAGGTGTAGTGACTGGTTTGTGTATACGTTTACAGAATAAGCTAATCTATTTATATTGAAGGGCTTCCTCCTCATCCAAAACAAAATTTACTCTATCCTTTCTCTTCACCAACGGTTGACGACTTCATAATTAAATCCTAAAACAAAAAAAAACAGAAAGGAGTACTAAATATTAGTTTCCATTATATTGATTTGAAGTTAGCGATCCATTCTAAAAAAGAATCTGAAACTGACTGGATAGCTTGGAAACCACTATGAAATTTATAAATTGTACAAGTATTCACCAAGTGCTCAATGGCTTCTTCTACACCACACTCACATAGTGGGCTATCGATAGAATGCCATTCAAAGAGCATACTATTACAACGACCATGACCAGTCCTAAGTCGATTTAAAATACACCAAATTTCACTAGGAAGATTGAAACCTAGGACTTTCTCTGAAGTATCAACAATAAGACTTTTGTTGAAGACATTACAAGAACTCCATTCCGAACGCAAAATTTTTTTGTCACTTTCATTAGATTGAAGGAAGGTATTAACTCATAAAGGTTTGCGTGACTTCAATTTAGCAGTTCTAGTATCTGGGGGTTAACATAGCAAGAAGCTATCGGAAATGAGACATAGCGATATATTCCGATAGTCAGGCTGCAATTAAAGCACTGAGCTCACATATCATCGATTCTAAAATGGTATTGGAGTGCCGAAGAAAACTTATTGAAATGGTTAAAAATAACAGGGTCATTTTATTCTGGGTTCCCAGCCAGTCGGGAATCAGAGGGAATGAGGAGGCCAACACACTTGCCAGAAAAGGAGCACAAACTCCTTTCATCGGCCCGAAACCTTTCTGTGGTGTAGACAAATGTACCTACAAGAAAGTGTTTTAGGATAAGAAGGTAACCGAAAGAGAAAAACTGGCGGAATCTTCCTGGTTTGCTTCACTTTAAAAAGTTTCTTTGAAACATTGACTCTACAAGATCCAAGAAGTATCTGGATCTTAGTAAGAATATGCTACACCTCCTCACTGGATTCCTCACAGGGCATTGCCGCCTTAGGAAACACCTCATGCGAATGGGTCTAACAGAAAACGACCAGTGCAGATACTGTGGGGAGGAGGAATGCCTCGCCATCGCTTACCAACGCAAAACCTGCCTTGGACACGAAACTTATAGAAGTGAGGAATTAGCCTCCTTGAAGCCATCCCCGATATTGGAGTTCAACAGAACTCTGAAACTGGAAGGCGAGCTGTAGATCACGTTATGATGAGAATAGCTCTGATGAGGGGCACAATAGACCATTAGGTCTCAGTGAAACGTTACCTCCTCAATTAAACCTAAATGTGGGAGGTAAGATACAATTGGAAAAAAGTTCTGGTAGAAATGAAATTTTTTCCAAAATTTCTTGACTGAGACCTGTCTACGAATGGTGGAAGTATATGTGATAGCACTTGTAACCAATCCAAAGATGTAGATCTAATAGTTCCACTAATAATTTTCATAGAAACGTTAAGCTGTAAACCAATTTGATGAACATGAGCACTATTGAACCAAACAGAACAACAGTATTCAGCAGCAGAAAAATACTGGACCAGAGTTACTCTTTTCGCTACCAGTGGTCCACCAAGTTCTCAAGGAAAGAAGCGGGCACTGATCCAGAAAAAATATCAATTTATAGATTTTCATTCAAAATTAGCATATCACATGATGAAAATTTGACAATGGAATGTGAAAGAAAGTTGCTATGAGAAAAAATCAAACTTTAACAGATCATTGACAGAAATATTACAGAACGTAAGATATAATGTTAGACATAAACGCTATCAGTATTTAAAAATAAACAGGTGGTAATTTAAATACCATAATAATTAAAATTCGTTCTGAAACTCGATTGTTCGATGATATCCACTGAGATTTTCACAGCAAACTGATTGCCAGACGGAAAATGATGGTACACCCACGAATTTGCAACCAAAAAATGTCCCGATTCAAATGAAAATTGATTAAACTCGGCGTTTTCCGGAAAAACTGAAACGAAAATTTTCAGCTGTGCTATTCTATCTGCGCCAATCTGTATAATACTCCACGTCTGCGATTTAGGCACTGATAGGTATCCAGACCAGATATCAGAGATGAACCTGACTGGAATATTCATAAGCATAATCTGGATGAGAATGCAATAAAAATCCCTTCTTGGCATTTCCATTCATTATCCACTGTGAGATGGAAAATACCTCCAAAATGGTATATTTTTCTCCTGTTTAACCATCGGCCCCAAAGATTCATTATTTTCCGGCCATGCCAGTAACATCCCTTATTGAATGCTGCTGGAATTTGAAATATTTCCTAATGAATTCCTTTCATCGTTGAAGGAAATTAGGAGAGCTTTTCACAAGGAATTCCATCGATGTTAGAACCACCACAAAGCGATATCTATAGCGTGTGGAGGCCCTATTGACCTCCTAAGAACGATCGAACTATACAAAAATTACGGGGGATTATATTCAATGAAAATGCTTCGTTCCTCTGGGATAAATTTTTTTCGATAACTTCACCTATTTCACATGTTTTGTTTTTGTAATGTTAAAATGTAGTTCTCTCCATCATTCGGATGAAGTTTTCGCATGAGTATGCTATTTTCAGTGAAATTCAAGATAATGAGAAGATTTCTGTAAATATCTGACGATGAATAATGACTTTATGTACTACGAACTTCTTTGTTTTTCGAGTAACATCTTGATTCTACAAAATTTATCCTAAATATCATATCGTTAGCCTGGCTTATAAGAATCTAGTCGTTATAGAGCGTTTCCCGGTATCGGATCCCGCATTTTGCGTATGCAAATTTCACAAAAATACTAATTCTACCACTATAGCTCGAATTTCGTCACTCAAATGATGCGCCAAAAAATCTAATTCGAAATAGGTGAAAAGTTTTCAACACTCTTCAAACCAAAACCCAGGCTCCCAAGATTATTGAAAACGGATAAGAACGTGGAACGGGTTAATCGGTCTGTTCGTGATGGTCCCTACCTCTTCATTCGGAAGTATAAAAGTTCTTTGAATGTCCATAGATCATCGTTACAACGAATTTTACACTAATATCTAAAGCTACTCACAAAAATTATAAAATGCAATTGGTGAAAGAAATTGACATCCCAAGATGAAATTCAGAGATTAGAGCTCGTAAATCATTCAATTGAGAACTTACGAACGTTTCCAAGTTTTGGATGAAGCTTATTGGGTATTTAGATGAAACTAACTGTCATTACTGGAGTGCAACCAATCGAAAACACAAGCTCCAGAAACTTCTTCAATCGCCAAATTAGACTCTATGGGATCCAATATCACCTTGAGTTATTATCGGCCCTCACTTTTTTGTAAATGAAAAGGAGTAGTGTGCACTTTCTGTGAATTCAGAGCGTTTTTTGAGGAGGTTATATGAGTTTATGTAGTCTGAACTGCATAACTTTCCTAGCTCTAACCAAAGAACATGATTCCAGGAGGTTAGAACTTCACATCACATTCATATCCAATCTGCTACGTGTACGTAAAATTTCGCTAGGCAAATTAATCTCCAGGAGAATTTACAGTCATGTCCTCCGTAGGCCTGATTTGATGCCTATAGACTTTATTCGTGCCTCTCCTTAAATCTGAAGTTGTGTATTTTCATAATTAATAACACTTTTTCGACAAACAGCAAATTTTTTTCTCTTGAGGCACCTTGTTCGAATGTTCAATAAAATTTCATAATTCTATTCAGATTCTTCCTAGCCGAAGAATTCTCGATGAAATCTTATAAGGCAAAAATGAAAAATTTGTAGGAAAATTTTCAATGAGAACCGAGATAATCTAGTCGATCTTTTCCAAAAAATGATGAATGATTCTTGCAAATATAAAACATCCTCTCAAAAGTATCAATAAGACGATACTATATTCTGCGAAAAAACTTCTTGCTAAATTGTGTGAAACTTATACGATCAAATAGTTCATCCACAAAACTCTACATTGAACACTGACAACAGACACTATACTGACCATAATTTGATATCCTCCAACCAAATCTACAACCTTGTCAAAATCACTCAAATACCGAAACCCCCACAACACCAAAACTTGCTCCAACTGAAACACCTCGAAAATGTATCCTACCTCACTGCAAACCAAAATACCCTTAAAGCCTATGCCAACTAAAATAACTCCTTTTCTAACTCCTGCCTGCTGTGCTCAGATGTGTTGTATTCGGTATTCTGTTGTTTCCGGTTCCTTCGACGCGCAGAACTACATTTTCTGTGGACCCAGACACACACATTGATTCAATAGAGCAAGCGGAGCAAATGACCATTGAAGGCACCTCCAAGTGGTCGTGCAAGATTGCTATTACAGGTATTGCTGGCTGCATTCTATCGGGAGGCTCTGTTCATATTTTGATCTATATTACCTATTGTCTTTGTTATCTTCCGCAAAGAACTCTTGTACGTGACCATGCTCAATGCCAAGCAACATAGATACGCCATTTGAAGGATTCTAAAGTTGATAAATGAATATTTCTGAATGGATCAGTTTTTCTATTTACGGAATATAAAATTATTGTTCAATTCGGAAAATGAGGAATGCTTGAAATTCAATAAAATAATTGAGAATGTCGTCTATATATGTCGGTAGATCGGCCACCTAGGTAGATCGAAACCCATAAGCTAGAAAGATCTAGAGAATAGAGATATCTACCGGCTAGAAATAGATCTGCCGGATAGGTTATCCAGCCAGTTACTTAGATCTATACGCATATAAGTATTATTCTGAAGGCAACACAGAAGTGAACGCTTTTTGACAACAACTTACTACTAGGGATTCACGGCTCATGCTCAAGTAGCTTGATCTTGACTTGAAATCAACTCGAGTTCAAGTAAAATAGTAATTTTTCAATGTTACGTAGAGTACTTTGTAAATAAATACTTGACTTGCCATTGGAAAACTATTACTTGATTTGAACTTGAGTTGATTTCAGGTCAAGCTCAAGCTACTTGAGCTTAAGCTTGTGTCAAGTAGCTTGAATATCAAGCCAAGCCGTGAATCCCTGCTTACTAATAACACTTCTTCAGAAATGAAAATCCTTATAACTTATAAATCTCATAACTGAAATTAGGGATTTAATAGAAGAAGAAAAAAAAAGGATTGGGTTTAACATTAGGATTTATAATTAATTCATCCATGGATATGATATATCGATGAGTTGTCAGCTCTCATCATACTGTACAGTGCATCCCATTTTGGGTGAGATAGCCAGGTTTCTCGCTTGTTATTCAAGATAGAGCCTTGCGGTTTTCACGTTCTTGTCCTACTTTTTCGAGTAACTCAAGTTGGTCTAATCAGATTTTGCATAACTGTTTCCGTTCAAGAGATACAGGGCGATTTTGGAAATTGATACTTTTCGGACCCCTCCTTTATCTCCGAAGTTTTTAGAAATAATGCTGAGGTAAAAACTACGTCTGAATCAGAATTCTGCGTAGAATCCAGTGGCGTACTCAATTTTTTTTTCGGGGTATGGTTTTGAAGATTCAACACAAACCTATATTTTTTTTAATGGAACACCCTATATATCACTAACTTCGTTGAATTCGTTATTTTTTTCCCTAAGAAATGATGTATGATACTATGTATAGGTAGGATGTTCGGAAATTTCAAAAAAACACTAAAACATCAAATAATGATGAGATTTTTTTGTTAATGAGCAATGGATTTCCCATATAAAAAAGAATCAATTGGATCATTTTCATTTGTGATTTTTATTTATTGTAAAGTAAGCAAACAAAGATAATACACTCATCACTAACATGAAAAACAAAACGTAGGTACCTACCTAATAGCAACAAATAAATAATAAAAAAATTCATAAACATTGCAAAATACCTTACTGATTAAACTGTTCAAATTGCTGTCCATTTTCCCCTAATACATAATTGACAAAACTTTTCAATACGCCTGAGTGCATTTAGTATTATAAAAGGGCGGTTTTATAAATCCTGGAAAACTGCCTCTGTTGATGCACGAAGTTCTTCGGGACTGTTGACTCTTGTACTGTAGTATATTTTATGTATTAAGGAAAATGGACAGCAATTTGAACAGTTTCATCTGTAAGATATTATGCAATGTTTATGAATTTTTGTATTATTCATTTGTTGCTATTAGGTAGGTACCTACGTTTTGTTTTTCATATTAGTGATGAGTGTATTATATTTGTTTGCTTACTCTACTATAAATAAAATCACAAATTAAAATTATCCAATTAATCCTTTTTCTCATATGGAAAATCCATTGCTCATTAACAAAAATTCATCATTATTTGATGTTTTAGTCTTTTTTTTCAACATTTTTGAACATCCTACCTACATAGTATCATACATCATTTTGAAGGGAAAAAAATAACAAATTCAACGAAGTGATATTTATATATAGGGTGTTCCATTAAAAAAAATATAGGTTTGTGTTGAATGTTCAAAACCATACCCCAAAAAAAAAATTGAGTACGCCACTGGATTCTACGCAGAATTCTGATTCAGACGTAGTTTTTACCTCAGCATTATTTCTAATAACTTCGGAGATAAAGGAGGGGTCCGAAAAGTATCAATTTCCGAAATCGCCCTGTATCTCTTGAACGGAAACAGTTATGCAAAATCTGATTGAACCAACTTGAGTTTCACGAAAAAGTAGGACAGGAACGTGAAAACCACAAGGCTCTATCATAAATAACAAGCGAGAAACCTGGCTGTCTCACCCAAAATGGGATGCACTGTACTATTAACTAATCAGCCTTTTAAATTACGAGCTTCAATAGAGGAACTGTATGAGAATCACAAAGAGTTTCGATTTATATTTCTGCCAATCTTAACACAATATAATAATGTATAATTAAGAAAACCAGTAAATGCTACAGAAGTCCCTAAAGTATCTTAAATAATTGTTATCAAGAAAGATATAAATTGAGATTCTAGAATCTAATAATGAACTTTTATTGGGCAATTCACTATAATTTAATTCTACTCGTACCTCGGAAATTCCTCCAACAATTAACATCTTCCATGGCTTCATTCAGATTGAAGCTGGAATCCTTCCAGCCATGTAGGTTCAATGCTCCATAATGCATTTCCAGCCATGTTTGGAACATAGCCAACTATAGGGAGAATATTTGAATGAAATAATCTTAATGCAATATCCTCCGAGGTACTATCTTGCAAATGTAGCAGCGGAAATTTATGCATAACTTCCTTACCTGCTTTTCTTTCCTTCCTTTTATTCTCATTCTCTCCATGTGATAAAAATGAAGTATAGAACTTAGAGAACATGAACCTTGAAAATTCATCTAAAATTAATGAGACATTATGCGTTTCTTTTGTATCCCATTCCATTCTTGGAATCATTTTTCAGACGCTAGCGTTATTCATCCATTATGAATGATACATAAATTAACTCAATTCGTTTATTTTCTGACATTTCGGCTCTTCTTTCTTATAAAAAGAGATAAACGTCTTTACAATCGCAAAATATGAATTAATGATCCATTCAGAAAAATTAATAAAGTTCCGTTTCGTTCAATATACAAAAATCAATAGCGATCATACAGTTGTGAGCAGTTGCTTGGCATTATGCACCAAAACTACAACACTTGCTAAGTACCGAATGCCTTTCTCAAGCTTGTCTGATTATTCTTCTTCACCAAATAAATACACAACAGAAGGTACATGAAAAAAAATGATGTGGAATCACTTAACGAATTTTCAACACCAAACAACACAGAAACTCTCTTTGTAGTTTGAGCTTTATCTCTATCTGGAGCTTAAATTTTCAATCTATGGATGTACTGGATTTTGTACATTGCAAGAAATGGATTCTTCTCATATTAAAAGGTTTACATGCATGTCCCTACTAGCATGTTTCAATCCTGAAATTGAAAACTACAACACAATATGAAATGAAAACAGATTCATCTCAAATATAAATTTCAGGGAATTTTTTCCAGATGAATGTGGTCTGAAATAAATGTAAAATTATGGAGATAAAAATTTTTTATGTTTTTGATTGAAATGAGTCATTGTCTCGTATACGTTTTGCGAATATTCGTCTTTTTCATCAACTTTCAAAAACAAAAATCGTACATTCTTCTCTTTTCTATATTTTCACGAGAAACTGAAATATAACTGGTTACGAATTATGACAACGTTAAAATTCGAGACCGTTTTTACCTCCAGAAAATTAATCTTTCTCATTATTCATTTCCAGATGTAGCATAAATCATCTTATATTCTTTATCCGCTTATTTTTGATTCGATCTTCAATTGAATGGAAATTCATTAAATTAAATTCGTATTCTTGATCACCCGAATTTCGGTTGGTTAGAAATTCTTTATTAATTCAGAATAAGGAGTGAACAACTGCTAGAATTCTCATCGGACGATAATAAAAATATAATTTCGATCCATATTCATCTGAAATACAGAGAGTAAACTTATTTTAAATATTCATATTATCTTTGACCACAAATTTGTTTTTATTCATTGAATTCTTGAATTAGATCGGAATCGGAAAGGCTCTGTACTCAGCTGGTTATCGGGAATTGTTGAACAGGTCATTTTTTGAGAAAAATATGCACTGGAAGTTTACCCATAGAATGTAGCAATTGACCTGCCTGAAAGCCGATATTTAGTAGACAACTCTACAGTTGGGAAGCACCTTACTAAGAACCGCTTACTTTTTTGATCTTCAACAGTGAACCACATCCTCTGCTCGAAGAACAGATTTTATCTTCCACTTTATCACACTCTTTTGGGTGAAATACTGAAGAACTCTATTTCGCTAGGGCATTTCTTTATCTTGAAATTAAGAAAATTCTGTTGGAACCGATTGACTTTTTCATTCTACGAAATGAATAGGTGTATAGGTGAATTAATCATTTTGATTAATTCACTTATTATATATAAAAATAATGTGGTTGAAGAATACATAAATGTAATGTGAGCGATTTTTTCCTAAAAAGGAATACCCTTAATCGTTTAAAACTATAAGCAAGAAATTTATTTCTTCAGTTCAAAGCCCTCATTAGTTCCAAATTTTCATAATCCAGTAGTACTAGCTAGTTCTGAAAATTTTTATCAATAGAATACCCATAGATTAACTTCAAAAATTGATGAATTCAATATCATTCTTGTGATACAGAATGGAGAAAACAAGACCTATTGTTCATTTAAATTTTTTTGAAGTAGGTAAGTATATTATTTCTTCAATAATTAGTTTCATCGATGTTTTCGAATTTTGGAGTTTTTGGAATTCATGAAACAATTTGGATATTCTTAAATAATAATATCAACTATCTGGGGTCGATCCAAACTCTGTATCACAGGAAATTTTGTATGAACTTATATAACTTAGTTTCTAGTTTTTACCCCAACAACCACTTTGGTATGATTCATAGATAAAATTTTGTTTATTTCTCAATCAATATTTTCAGTGAAAAATTTGGAACACTATCGATGAATATATTCACAACACATGCACTAAACACTCATTTGACATAATGTTTTATCTCACAATTTTCACACTTTTATATAAACTTTCAACTTTCTGACACACACACAAACGATTTTTTCTATTTTTCAGATTTGAATTTTTTATATAATAGAGACTGGATTTGATTTCATCTTATTGAATATCGCAATATTCGATTACGTAAGACATATTTAGAGATAAATAAGAGAAAGAAAGAAGAATTTATAATTTATGTAAGATTGAGGTAAATTCATTAATATGAATTCAAAAGACTAGTGATCTAGATTTCTCATATGTATGAAAAAAAAAGCTGAAAAAACATCAATTCTGAGTATCTTAATTCAAATGATTGTTGAAGTTTCGATAATAGACCTTATTAAAGTGAAAACTTCCAAAGTATTCTTCTTTTAAACTTAGGATGAATATAATGAGTTTGAATAACGTCAAAATATCTATTTTATATTTAAAAACTCCAGCTTATTGAAATTTTATCGACTAGTAAAAGATGGGATCAAATCTTTTCCATTCAAAATTTCCAGACAGTTTCAGCGAAAACAACATTCAATGAAAAAGAACGAATAAGATTCATTCAAACGATCTGATTGTTGGTCTTCAAATATATAACCAGGAACACAGGATCGGTACAACCAATGGATAAACCGGATACAATTACCGATTCAGAAAATTGAAATAAAAACATATCGGCAACGAATTTGCCAAATCTGAAAAGTTTCGCTTCATTCTCTTGCTTTCTCTCACCTTACCTTTTTTTTTTCGATGCATGTGGTCAAAATTTTTCATGCATGTTCAATAATATTGATTGATTTTTTGTGGTGCTTCATGGGTTGAATTGAATTAAGTATAGTGGGTAGTAAGTATTAATCTCCCTTTACTTGAACTGCTTCATCACTAAAATAATTCTTGAGTCGAGTTTGAGGAAAAATTGGGAAGCAAAAATTTTACATAGGATTGTTTTTAATTCAATAATATTCATTTAATTTTTTATTTTGTGTAATTCTGTCAAATAAAGTCGAAACATTGATTGATTACTATGAAGGTAGTTTGACAAAGATATGTCGAATAATCAAAAGTAATTCCTTGATCAAAATAAAGGTATATTAATATTTTTCCTATAATTTCGCCTTCCTTCCAAGTGATACTCTTTTAAAATTATGGACTAATTCTTACGTTTAAATTTTTTTTCTTTCAAATGTTCAATCGGATGTTCACCACTGGTAACGTCCAATGTTGCCCCATTTTCATGCTTTATTCCGTCAAATGAATCAATAGGTTACAAATTGACGGCAGCTATTTGTTCATCCAATTTTTTTTATTGAGGTAAAGAAGGAAACAATTTTTTCTGAATCATCATAACATTTTGGAGATAAGATGTCTATCGATTTTTCCTTCAAAGTCGATGGTTTTCTACAAAAAAAACTAAATGAAAACTAAAAATAACATACACCCGGCAATATCAAGGGAAGATTATAGGTCATTTTCTCTTGAACTCTTTGGCCGATTTAAGAAATTATTTTTTGAATTGTAGCTTGATTTCTCAGGAACAAAACTGTTCAAATTTCGTACTCACTCACTCCGTTCTTTGTAATATACAGGTGTGAACAAAAAAGTAAAAAGTTATTCTTTATTTGGATCAACCTGTGTAGTGAATCTTTGAAAAGCGAGAATATTTACGAACTAACAGATGCCTCATATTTTTTGAATGTTTTGTTTGATTCATTGCGATATTTCACTATTGAAAGAAATAACACTACTGGGGTAGGCAGGGTACTAGTATATGCGGCCGCCTAGAGCGCCAAAATTTCAAACCAATGAAATGATCGTTATAACAATGTTCAGTTCATTATTCGATCGGTTGCATTTTGTATCAATAATGTACTATATTGTTCATTGAAATTGAACAAAGCATTTGATGAACTACTTTATACATCTAATGGAAAGAGTTCTTCTATCCAAAGAATAACTTGACTAATATTTTATATGAAAATACCGAACAAAGGGACTTATGCTCTAGCCATTCTGCCCTAATTTGAGAAGAAATCTTCGTTTCATTATTTCTTACTGAATCTACGCAATTTGTATGCAGGGTTGGTCTTCATAGTTATCTAGAGACTTGAGTATTCGAGTAAAACAATACATTGTCTACTATCTCTGAAGCACTTTATTTTCAAGGAAGTTCTGAAAATAGGGGCATGCTAGAATAGTTTCAAATGAAGTTTAGCGAAATGAGAAGAAAATCTAGAATGGAGGATGTTCATTAACTTACAAGAAGGAGGTTGTTCTTATCATTCCTATTCCGAAGAGAATATCGAGTGCTTCATTCTAGTTGTAGTATAAAAAATAGATGATTTACCCCTCGAATTCACGAAATTAAGTGGCTTGCATCCGACAAAATTTCCTTCGACATCAAAAAATTCAAAAAAATTGAATAAGAATTAATGATACAAAATGAAAAATAAAAAAGAATAACTGTATTTAAGGCATTTTACCTAAGTCCTTCAGCCCTGAATCAAAATATGTGATTGTAATTTGAGGAATTTTATTAAAATATATTAGAAATAAAAAAAAATTAAAAATATCTTAAATATCTTAATCTTAATATAAATTAGATGAAACTGATAGATCAGAATGTCCATATGATTTTTGAAGAGAATGTTTAGATTTTCAACAAATATTGATCAATATCCATTCAAATTAAATATTACATATACGTACAACTTTGCTTCTGCCGTTTTTTTTTTTTCCGAAATTCGGGGCTTTATTGTGAAAATCAGGTTATACCTACATTTATGATTCAAAGTATTGTCTATCGCTGACCACTGCTTTCGAGCAGGGTACGAATCCCGCGTTGAAAAAACTGGTCGTTTTTTGAAACGATCCATGAATCGATCCAATTTTTTACTTCTTCATAAGATCGAAAATTCTGCTCAGCCATGTCATGTGCCATATTAATCGAAACAAGTGATAGTCCGATGAAGCAACGTCTGGAGAATACGGCGGGTAGGGTAGGACTTCCCATTTCAACGTTTCCAAGTATGTCTTGACCACTTTCGCAACATGGGGTCAAGCATTGTCATGCTGTAAAATCACTTCATCATGTCTCTCGTTGATTTGCGGCCATTTGTCTTTCAATGCTCGGCTCAAACTCATTGATCACGTTCGATAACGATTGCCTGTGATTGTTTCAATCGGTTTTAACAACTCATAATACACTACGCCGATCTGGTCCCACCAAATACTGAGCATGAACCGTGAATATTCGGACGTGGAAGCATGGCCGGGATATCTTCAAGATTTTTCGCTCTTGGGATTATCGTAATGAACCCTTTTTTTTGGCTCCAGTCACAATGCGACGCAGAAATTCCTTCCGTCTTTGCCTTGCAAGCAGCTGTTCACAAGCAAAAAAACGCCGATTAACATATCTCGGCTCCAACTCGTACAACATCCAATTTCCTTGTTCTGAATCATTCCCATGACTTTCCGGTGTTTTGAAATGGCTTGTTGCGTCACTACCAATGATCCTGCCCATCTTGTTGCGTTTGACTTGAGTCTTGATCAAGTAATGCCTCCGACTCCGCATCTTCGAAAACCTTCTTTCTTTCATGGCCATGCTTTCTTCGACGTCGAAATCACCGTTCTTGAAGCGTTGAAACCCCTCTTGGTACTTTCTTACACTAATGGTGGCTCCATCATAGGTATTTGAGAGCATTCGATGAGTCACAGCCGCAGATTTTTTTATCAAAGCAGAAAATTAAAACCTTCTGCAAATGACGAGAATTTGGCACGTAACATGTTTAATCGAGAATAACTCTATGATGCAGACACAAATCGACTAATATTTCGATGGCGTTATGTTTACAAATACCTAAGCTTATTGTATGACATCTACGATCTATTTATTTCGATAACCTCTCACCGCTACAGCCATCTATTGCGAAACGGCGGAAGCAAAGTTGTACACCTAATAAGTATTCCAAATCACACAAAATTGAGCTATATTTGTTACTCAAATCATAAATTCATTTCAACCCCCATTTTTCAGAGGTTGAATTAACAGAAAATGTAACTTCGATATAACGAATCTAGTTGTATGCAATGCAAAATTTATTCCTACAGTTCGCACGAGTTTTCAAGCTCTCCGTTTATCGTTATAATGAACAAGTAAAAAGTTAACTGAACCAAGTTAGCCCCAATTTTTCCGACACCGACTCGACTCGGCTTTCAAAACTCCACAAACCTTCTTGTTGCCATCCCTCACCCCGAGATAATTCGATAAAGATGCAATTGAATGTTCCAGTCAAGTCCGCACAAGGTCTAATCGCCAAGGATAAGAGCGGGACCTCGGATCCCTATGTCACAGTTCAGGTTGGAAAGGTGAAAAAACGCACAAGGACCATGCCCCAGGAGCTGAATCCCGTCTGGGACGAAAAGTTCTACTTGTAAGTTTTCACAGCAATATTACTTAGTTCGCAAAAAGGTGTTATCCTATTAGGTCTTATTGGTAGAATTTTTTTTGGTTGATACTTTTCGATTTTACAGGTTTTTCAGATTGAATGTTAATATATTTCAGGGTGTAATTATTGAGGAAGAAATATAAAGAAAACTTCTAGCAGTATATATTTTGGCGTCCCGTCTCAATAAAGCATTTGGATTTCTTTGAATGTCGATTTTAATACTAAATTAATCTATATCGGAGATATAATTTTTTTTCAATAGATTGAACTATAGGTTAACCGCCAGGAATCAGGAGTTGAATCAGTTAAGAATCTCGACAAGTAAACATCATATGCAAAAATGTTTCGAACAGAAGAAATAATGGTTTACTACAAGCCATTTAATTTCCATAGGGGGGAATTTCAATTGAAACTCTAGTTTCGAACGAAAACTAGATGTTCCATGATAAAAAAAAGTTTTCCACGAACAACTTTTCACTATTCGTCACAGATGCTCTGTAGTCGGAACTGAATTCGTTTGGAGAACCTATCATTCACATGAAATTTTAGAAGTAAATTGTTCAACTATCCTCTGAAATAATAGAAAATGTTTTGGGTATAAAAAAGACTGCTCGATTTCCACTAGATTCCACATAAAAGAGATCCATTTCGATTTTTTTTCTTTTATTCATATTTTATCTTTTTCATTGAATGGGAAGTGTGTTGAATGAAAAACAGCAAGGATAAATAATTTTGCTTTTTCAAAATTATCAATGACAATACATGTACTGAAAAGAAACAGTTCAACAGGAAACGTCTGAGTTTCATGTGAATGATTAGTGAAATGTTCATTCCGATGGAAAATTCGAATTAGATTGCGGAGCCATCTGTGACGAATTGTGAAAATTGTGAGTACGAACTTTCGTTATTTTTGCCGTAGAATACGAATCTGCAATAAAAAACATGCATTTTCTTTTGAAATTCTGAAATTGACCCCAGCCCCCCAAAAAGGTGAAGTACATGGACGAGGTTTTAGCATAAGTGGACTCCTTTCTTGATATTTTTCACTGATTTAACTTGAGAAATTGTAAATATATAGTTTATTACATAATAAGGCAGAGCACAGAGTAATGAACATAGAAAGAGGGAACAAATGTCATTTTCAGTAAGCAAATTTTGTCCCCAACATGAACTTTCAATTTTGACATGAAGCGCGCGGAAATGAAAACATATCAGTGATACGATATTCACTTAATTCGCGAGTTTCTCCACAAATAACGCACTTCTTATTTCCCATAGTGAATCAACGTTTCATATCAACTCAGAATATATTAAAATAAATACCTAAATACATCAGAAATTCAGGAAACAATAAACAAACTAGGATACAGAAAATAATAAATATTCTGCTTATTATAAATTCGACAATTAGAAAAAATATCGGATTCCAAATATTCAAATTTGAATATTTAATCAGGAATCACTCAAATAAATATATTTCATTAGATATAACATACATTCATAACGATATAGTAAAATTGTGGGTTTGAAAATATATCACAATCCGACAACGTCATCTAACCATATTGAGGACATGTAAAAATTGCGTATACTCCCTCTATCTATGTTTATTACTCGATCAGACAGATTCCTTGATCGGAATAACCAATTGAATTTGATTGAAATAGCCACAATAGATTATAAAAGAAATAAACTGCTGATTTTGGAGGTCGGAAATGCATTTTTCGAGTCAAACCTTATCGTTTGAGACCATTTCTAGCTCAAAATTCGAAAATTACTAACATCATGGCTAAATGTTGTTAAATGAGTAAGCACTCAAAAAGATACAATTACACTTATTTTTCGATGGACCAAAATTGATATCAGAAGTTTGGCACCCGATCATGACGAATCTTGTTAGGACGACACTAATATTCTAATTGAACATTTGGTCGCTTTTTTTATGAAACTGAAGTGACTCAGCATTCAAAAATTATCTCGCAAGAGCAAGTTATTTTCAGCTGGTGCCTCATTTCTTTCAAATATCCTTCATTCATTCAAGTTTTCTTCTGCGGCCTTGCCTGATTCTATTCTGAACGCAGTTCTCTTTGTGACGGAAACGAAGCTCGGAAGTTAAATCGACGAGCAAGCACTAATTTGTCAGTAGGTACACTGAAAAATTAGATCCCCTTCTGGTAATTAAAATGGAGAAAAAAGCTTATAATGGAAAGATTTTATTTGTGCTTTCCAGATTTCATTTTACAGGGTGAATAATTGGAAGGGCCGATTTGAGTATGCTTTGATCAAAGGGGAATCGAATTTTAGGGATCATGGGAACCCAATTCAATAGCCAATAAGACAAGTAAGATACAAAATATTATCAATACCTTTACAGACAACAGAAAGTTCATCGATTCAATCGAAGGTGATCTTTTTTAACAGAATATCTGAAATTTGGGAGTAGTTATTTCGAATCGAGTAAGCAAAATATTTACTTTGTAACTATAAGTATAGTATAAAGTTCAAATTGTACGATAAAGTAGAATCTTTCATAAGCGCTTTCTAAAAAAGGATTCAAGATGTTATCCAGGAATCCATTCATCTTATGGGATTTCGAAGCCTTATGTGTGGCAAGTTAGATGATAAACTGTGGACAGTCAAAGTAACATTCACAATTGTTCAAGAAAATTCGTAAAATCTGTGAAATCTACCAGAATCAAGATGATATTATATGTTTGCCGTACTTGACGTACAGGGTGGGCAAATAAGCGTGGTAAGCGGCTATATCTCAGGATCCACTCATCGTAGAGATTTGCGGTAAAAATTTTTACCACTAAAGTGTACAAGAAAACACACTGTAAATTGTTTTCAAGTTCATACCTCTGCCGCCAGGGGGCGTAATGGCTATCGTCGAGTAGAAAAATGAATTTCACTCGAAAACGTTTCATATAAAGTTGAAGAAAAAAAATTATCACTTCAATCCTTGGAAAATTCTCTATCTTTTTGAATTGTCACTTTCGATTTTACGACATCAAATAAGGGTAGGTGAAAGGGAGAAATCTGACTGATTGAAGTGTGTAACTTCAGTTTGGCTCAACATTTTTGAGCAAATTAGATCTCGTCTGAAAGATAATATCTTGTTGATTGAGGACGAAATATACTCATAATAAATTTGCTTTTGCTACTTTCGATAGGGGGCGCTTAGTCAGATGTTCATTGTTTTGTTCCGAAATTTCATTGTTTTACTCCGAAATTTCAAATGGAATGATAGGATTTTCTCAACAGAAACAGAAATCCCATCAAATTTGTATGAAAAAACCAAAAGGTCGTGAAGTGATAGTTTCAGGCGTTCTGGAGTTATTGCCGAAAGAAGACACAATTTAGTTTTTCAGTGCATCAGTTGAAGAATATATTTTTTTTTTTTTTTACTATTGACGTGATTTTATTTTAAACAAAATCACATTTTTTCGGCCATAATTCCAGAACGCCTGAAGCTATCGCTTTGCGACGTTTTGGTTTTTTCATACAAATATTGATGGGATTTCTGTTTTTGTCAGAACCTAAAGACATAATTTGATTGTTCGCAGTGCATCAGTTGAAGAATATCTTTTTTCGGTCATAACTCTAGATTGCCTGAAGCTATCGCTTTGCGACCTTCAGGTTTTTTCATGCAAATTTGATGGAACTTCTGTTTCTGTCAAGAAAATCCTATCATTACATTTGAAATTCCGGAGTAAAATGAACAATACAATGAATTTATGACTTAGCGCGCCCTATCGAAACCAGCAGAAATAAATTTATCATGAGTACATTTTGTCCTCAATCAATATTATCTTTCAGACGAGATCTAATTTGCTCAAAAATGTTGAGCCAAACTGAAGTTACAGGCACTTCAATCAGTCAGATTTCTCCCTTTCACCTACCCTTATTTGATATCGTAAAATCGAAAGTGACAATTCAAAATGATAGAGAATTTTCCAAGGATTACAGTGATGATATTTTTTCCTCAAATTCATATGAAACATTTTCGAGTAAAATTCATTTTTCTACTCGACGATAGCTATTACGCCCCCTAGCGGTAGAGGTATGAACTTCAAAACAATTTCCAGTGTGTTTTCTTGTACACTTTAGTAATAAAATTTTTTACCGCAAGTCTCTACGATGGGTGGATCCTGAGATATAGCCGCTTACCTCGCTTATTTGCCCACCCTGAACGTGACACTCAAAATAGGTTGATTTTTACAACCCCCTTTTCTGTTCAAAAACGACAACCCTCAAATTTAGCGCAAGTTCGGCCAATTGCAGATTTCTGGGATATTGTGTCTAAAAAAATTTATAACGATGGAAAGGTACCTAGTGGAAAACGACCAACATTCAACACTGTTCTGAAAAATTGCCGTAAAATCATGTTTTCTCTTTGAAATGGTATGAAAAAATTTGTAACAAAATACTTGACACATACTTTTTTTGATCGTCACACAATGCTATAAAATCTATAAGGGATAGGAATTCGCCTTGAAATATATTGTATAAAGATACAATTTCATACATTCGTATAAAGTTCTTTCATCACACCTCTTTATACTCGTATGGTTGAAACATGTCCCTTCGGTATCTTTCTACAGAAAGTGTCCTTCAGTTCACTACAACCAAGTTTCTGCGACCCACTAAAGAAATTCCTCCCCGGAGTGTAATGAAGCCTCGAATGAAGCACCCGTTGAAATGAGGTTAGGGCATACTCTTGACCTCAACATATCGTCCATCGTTTCGTTGATACAAAGTTTGATGATAAATATTACTTTTTGAGCACTCGTTCGCCTAGCACATCGCTCTATCCTTCCGTCAAAATGCCTGTAATTTTCGAATTTTGAGCCAGGATTGGTTCCAAACGTCCTAAATTTTGTATTGACAGTTTGGAGAAAACAATTCGTTCAAATTGAAAAATTTCATTTGAATATTGAAGGAAAATCTCAAGTGTCGTGCAGAATTTCATCTTGATCACGTAATCAGAACCTCAGAATATTCAAAAAGCATTTGAAAAAACTACTCACTTAATATTTTCGTGACTGCAAACATATTCTTATCAGAAACAGAAAATTCAAGCGAAATATCACCAAAAAAAAATCAATATTTCCATAGAAGCAAATCCAACAGAGTTGAGATTATATAGAAATGAATATAAAATAACAATTTCAAGGTTTTTGAGAATTTCCGTGGGGATCGCGTAATCAGAAATATTGAAAAAAAATGGAAACATCAGAAGCTTTTGACCAATCATTCATCAATGCGCCAATTGTACCATTGTGGACCATTTGACCATTGTGGTCTTCAAAGGCACAATTTTTCACATGAATTGTTTCTTCTTATAAGTATACAAGTTTTTCCATAATTGCAAGCCAAAATTTCATTGGGATAGAGTACCTACTTTGAAATAAAAAAATAACATATTTTATAAACGAATTTCTTCGATGCTCGAATGATCAATTTCTTCGACATCTTTCTTGGAATATACCAAACTTTACTCTTTTCAAGTTATTCTTAATTTATTTTCTAATCTTTTAAAAGGTCCCTTCTTTTCTTCCTAATGTTCGGGGAACGACCTCTAAAAAAGTGTTGTAACTAATAACGCGTTTCAGATTATCTCAGAAGCTGGTCTTAACTTTTCAACAGTCAACTGAAATTTATATGTTTGCTGATGTATAACTTAGGAGATGTCACCCCATAAGGTTGAACAAATATATTAACATTCAACCTCGAATCACTCCAAAAAATTTTCAATTTTATCTGCAACAAGTACCTATATAGACCATGTTTTGAGCATTGATATAGTATGAGGAGAAATGCAGAGATTGAAAAAAAAAGTGTGATTGAAACATTTTGGTAACCCTTCAACTTACTTCCCTGTCCTGAATAGTTCAGAGGAAGACGCCATAAAACCTTTTTTGAGGTTAATTCTTCGGAGGCTGTGTGAATTCATATCGAAATAATAGCAAAATATTCCGGACGAATTCTCGTGTGGGTCATGCTTTTCGTTTTGTGACCTTTTTATTGCATCTATTTGGAATATAAATAAGATTTCTTATCCTTTCCAGCGAATGCCATAACTCATCTGATCGGATAAAAGTGAGAGTTTGGGACGAGGATAACGACCTCAAGAGCAAACTTCGCCAGAAACTCACAAGGGAATCAGACGATTTTCTGGGTCAAACAATCATAGAGGTGAGTTATGCCTTAGATAAACCAACGTCAACATCAAATAGAGGCTCCCAGAATATTTGCCTCTGGCAATATCTGTCGGGAGAGGCCTCTCGACTATAAGTTTCTATTGATTTGGTGAGTCACATTTCGACATAGCCTTCGATTATAAATAGGTTTCCAATAAAAAGTCTCATTTGGATATTGAAAAAACTGAGTATACTTTAGGAGAATTCAATGGATGTTTATCATATTTTATTGTAAAGAGGAAGTTATTCCATGAATGATAGAAAATGATATCATTCAAATGGCCGCCATGGATACTGTTGTAGCACCATATTATAAATATCCTTTTGATGAAATTTTTCATGACCAATTTACACATTTGCAGTTCTTTGTCCTCGATATGTTCACGAATTTCATCTGTACTTGAATCGATTTTGGAGCATTGGTATAGATTTTATCTTTCACGTGCATCAAAGAAAAAAGTCTAAAACTGTTAAATCACAAGTTGTCGGTTGCCACCTCCTCGAGAAATAAAACCAGGAAACTTTTCTTGCAAAATTGCAATTGTTTCGGTGCTTATGTGCTTACTGAGAATAAACATCATTCACATCAATATCTTCGACATTATGGAATCATAGCTCTGTAACGCAATTCATTCACCATAAAGTTTTTACCAGCCTTATTTTCGAATGATTAAGGTCCAATCACACCACAAGCCCAAATAGTGACAAGTAGAAGATGCAGCCCAATCAGCGAATATACGACGTTGCTGAAGATCGACCAGTTTCAACTTCAAAATCCTGAGATCTCGTTTGCTGGAAATCGATCAGTTTGAGTTCTTCACTATCAACTGAACTCAAAAAGCCTTGAGACCTTAGCCTTTATACAGAATATGGTGTTATGTTTTTTGTTTGTTATGTTTGTGGAAAGTTTAATGACAAAGATTGACCAACCAGGGTTTCTGTCAACACTACAGGCTACAGCAGATATATTCTTAGTTGTTCTCTAGTGACGCACACGGTTTCAATTTATCACATCATTACCTTGTCTTAACTGCTCAAAATGTTCCAACAGTTTCACTATTGCCGGTATATAGAGTGCTTAACAACGACCCAAAAATGCTTTACTTTTGCGACTGTGACTGCAACATTTTCATCATTTCAGTAGCGAATTTTAACAATTGAAATGCGTTGTGGAATGGTGTATCGCTTCTTTCTCAATATTGTCGAAAGTTGACAGCTTCAGAAGAGAGAGCTGCCCAGATACTCTAAATGAAACCTCTTACTGCAAGTTCTGGTCCTGATGGTCATCGAAACTGGTGGAAAAATTTGAGCTGTTGGGACAAGTTCTTTCTTCTCAGCCATTGTTCATCCACCCCTAGATATAAGCCTTCTTAACATATCTCCATTCTAGCTTGTCTTGTGCCATCTGATTTGATGCCTGAGCCCTAAAATCGCTGAGCTGTAGTCATCCAACACTGTATTCTGTTTGTCTTGGTCACCAATGCGTGAGTTTATTTTAGACCTCTTAGGATTTTGACAAGCGACGTTGGGATAAGTTGGTGTAATCGAAACCATGTGCGTCTTTCAAGAAGAATCGAAAACCCAGTTTTGTCGATTCCTCGTGGATCTTAGGAATTGGACATTCTGCAAACGATATTATACAGTATTTTGCATGAAGACTTAGGTCTTAAGGCTTTTGAAGTTCAGTTAGTACATGGACTTAAGCCAATCGAACACCAGTAGCATTGTATCTTTGCTGATTGGAGTCTAGAAATGCATCAAAATATTCCGAATTTCATTCGAAAAATCGTGTTCAGTGATGGGACCCATTTTCACTTCGAAGCTATGTTAATATGCAAAACTGTTGCATATGGTGTTCGGAGAATACAAGAATTATTATTGAAAAGTATCTCCATCCTCAACGTGTTTGGTGCGGTTTTTTGGTGATGTGATTAGACCTCAATTATTCTGAATTGTGGTTGGTGCAACTAATACGGCGAATGCCTTGCGCTACAGAGCTACGATTAATAATTTTAAGGCCACTTTTCAAAAATATTGATGTTGACGACTTTCATTCCCAACAAGACGTGCTAGCTACTACATGAGCCACAAAAAAGTCACAATTTTGCAAGGTAAGTTTCCACACCGTGTTATTTCTTGAAAAGATGATCATAATTGGCTAACGAAATTGTCAGATTCAACATTTTTTCAAATTTCATTCCTGATTTTAATACAACAATGACATAGTATATCACGATTTACTGCTGGTTAGTGCGTAATTGCCTTACAAATCGAGTTGTGTACTATTTTTTTTTCTACGATCGCATTCATTACCATAGAAACTTGGGCTAATCCAAAAGATGGTGGCAAATCGCGTTACAATTACGAAACGTCAAAAAGTTATCGCCTACGCGGGCTTTTTTTTATTCGTTTCCGTGGAAACTACTCAAGGATTTATCTTATTGGTTATTGTCTTCGCGATTTACTTCTCAGGTGCTACCGTATTGGTTGTTAATCGTGCTCTCTATTCACGGTAAAGTTAATCGCACAGTTCAACTCCAAGAGTGCTTAAATAGGTGTTAACATAATAGAAATGTTGTCTATATTTTGAAATTGCTTTTAATTTGTAGATAAGCCCTACATAAACATGTAAAAAATATTTTCATGGAAAAATATAGAAAGTACCAATCAAAAATACCTAAATAAAAAAGTTTTCAAAATTTCCGCTGAAACGCTCCATTCTGTCACAGTATCATGGTGAGCGCACTGCATAAAAGAGTCACCAACATAGACAAACTAACTTTATCTACCACGTACCAGTCTATCGAACTGAACTGATATCTGCTGATATTGACAGTCAAGTCGGTTTGATTATATCATCTGACGTTCTAAACTAAGATAAACTACTTCTAGATAAGATTTATTTGTCTATGTTCTAAACGTTTCAGTGCTATGACGTCAAATTGCCCTGATAGGCAATAGTTAGAATTAATACAATTTAAATCGATTTTATTAAATTGAATTCGAGGAATGAGATAATGAAAATGGTATTTTAGTATTTTAAAAACGTATTTTAATGTGGAAAACCCAAATTCATTTGATTTTATTATATGACGCAATATCCCTATTGTGGCTGGTGCAACTATTACGGTGAATGCATTTCGCTACAGAGCTATGATTAATAATTTTTTAAGGCCGCTATTCAAAGATATTGATGTTGAGGACGTGACAATTTTGCAAGATAAGTTTTCGAACCGTGTTATTTCTCGAAAAGGTGATCACAATTGGCCACCGGGATTCACATTTTTGGGGCCGAGTGAAAAATAAGGTCTATGCCAATGCTCCACAATCGATTCATGGTCTTAATGTTGGAATTCGTGGAGCTATCAAGCATATACGGACACAAATTTGCGAATTGGTCATGGGCAATTTCATAAAAAGGATATGCCAACCATAACCGTTGTGGCCATTTGGCTGATATCGGTTTCCATCATCAATATCATTCCTTTTCCCTCACAATGAAATAATCAACCATTGATTTCTTCCAAAATGTAATCTTTTTTTTCAATTTAAAAGTGAAATCTCTCATTTGAGAACCTTTCATATGAGAACGAGCTGAATATATTTTTACAAAATGAAGAATTCCTAATTTTATTAAAACAATGATATCATAGTTGCGTAATTAGAGATAATTAAATTATAGAGAAATAATAATTAGAGTGCGTAATTGCCTTGCAACTCGAGTTGTGTACTATTCTTCTTCTACGACCGCATTCATTACCATACAAACTTAGGCAAATCCAAAAGATGGTGTCAAATCGCGATAGCATTACGAAACGTCAAAAAGTCGGCTACGCGGGCTGTTTGTTATTCGTTTCCATGGAAACTACTAAAGGTTTTATCTTATTGGTTATTCACCGTGCGATTCACTTCAAAGCTGCTATCGTATTGGTAGTTGATCGTGTTCTCTGTGTACCTTGAAGTGAATCGCACAGTTCTACGTTGCAGAGAGTTTGAATAGACAGTTATATAGTCGGCGAGTTGTGCGATTCTCGTGATTTTCTGTATACGGGGTAAAAAAAGCCCTATTTCTCCCCAAAGTTGATCTTCATCAAAATCGTTATCTGTTCCAGGTACGCACATTGTCCGGTGAGATGGACGTCTGGTACAACCTGGAGAAGAGGACCGACAAGTCCGCCGTCTCCGGCGCCATCAGGCTGCACATCTCCGTGGAGATCAAGGGCGAGGAGAAGGTGGCACCGTACCACGTGCAATACACCTGTTTGCACGAGAATCTGTTCCATCACCTGTGCGAGATGAACAGCGGGATTGTGAGCCTGCCGCAGGCCAAGGGGGACGACGCCTGGAGGATCTACTTCGACGAGGCTGCCGAGGATATCGTGGACGAGTTCGCGATGCGCTACGGCATCGAGGGGATCTATCAGGCTATGACGTGAGTAGATTTTCACGTCCGGTCTAGGGACGAAGATGAATTGTTTTGTTCGGGGTCTCGAACCCGACGTCGATATTCAATTATTCGACATGTTCGACGATTGGTCTCGAATGTGATCTGAATATGTTTATTGAGAAACACGAGGCTAATTTGATAGGTCAGTGGTTTTTCCTGATGGTAAATACTGCCTGACAGCGTAGGAATATTTTTTTATATATATTTTTAAAAGATCTGAATACTAAATTTCCGGTCATTAAATTGTCATGAAAATTGAATAAGAATGTAACCACATTGTTGTTCTAGAAATATAAGTAAAAGCCCAGGAAAGTTAGTGCTAAAAAGGAATAGAGTCCCTAACAGGAGGTGGAAATATTTTTAATCCCTTTCAAAAGAATAATGGCTATCTGAATTTGCCACGGTTTCTAGGTTTTGCTTCAGATTTGAGAACCTAAAAACAGCTTAATATTCACACGAATCTAACAAAGAAAGGTGATTTCTACAAACTCAGCTTGAAAGTTAACAACCTTCAACTTCTAACGCCTGTAGGTCGAAATGGACTGTCCAGGAACTGCGACTGAACATCCCAAAACACTCATACGGTTGCTCTTATGGTCAAGTGTAAGAGCATTTCGCACTGTTATGTCCCAATGTGATGTATCCACCCTGTTAGGATGCATACAACCTCAGCCATCGCCTGCTTTTCCTTTCAGCGATTGCTGAAGGTTTCAAGCATTAACTGAATTACGGAGCTTCCTCATAATTTGACATTGATTTGTTAGAAGATTGTAGTTGAGGGAAACAGTATTGAATTAGTTAACCCTGTTGTAGGGTTGGAAGAAACATAATAGAACAACAGTGTTCATTAAGGGAAGATCACGTCTAAAAGATCAAATACGCGTTGGTACATCTCCTTATCCTATAAACATCTAAATTCATACAATTTGAGCTTCACTTTTAAATTTTCAAACCTAAACAAAGTAATTGAAATATTCAATACTATGTCGTACTTACAAAAAAAAACATTGAAGAAATCAAATCAACAGTTCGAATGGTTCTTCTCCGCGACATTCTTGAATGTTTTGTTTTCTCAAACAGTCCCTTTTTAAACTGTGCATGTTCCCTCTTCCTCCATAACTTTGATATCTTGGTGAAATCTTTCACCTTGTTCTTTACTTCTTCTTCTTCTGAATTTTCTGGGAAACGGTCTAAGTGGCTATGTAAATAGTATATTTTAATTCTCATATTGCACCCTAATGGCCAATTGCACCCTTTGCCTAAACATTGATCAAAATTTAAACATCGATTAATTTCTGATTTCTCTTAAGAAATCATAGAGTAATCAATGTTTAAATTTTCAATCAATGTTTAGGCAAATGGTGCAACTGGCCCATAAAATTTGAAACTATTAAGCATCTTGTTAACCATTTCAACATAGTTTTGAGCTTATGTTTGCCTAGAAAATTTTCTACAACTGCAACAAATGATATCCAAGCTTCTCGTTCAACTTGATTCATTGAATTTATGAAGGCAGGATCCTTAATTAATTGTCTTATTTGCGGGCCGTCAAATATGTCTGTTTTGAGTTTTTTGGTGCTCAATGGGTGCATTATTACCCCTATATATGTAAAACATGACCCATTCTTATCAAGAGCCTTTACAAATTGCTTCATTTAGCTTTTACATAAAATTACACGCCGAATTCGATCTACTCTCATTAGTAAGAACACACAAACTGACAAGACTTACCCGAGTTAGGGGATTAAAAGAGTCAGTTCAGGTACATGAGAGGCAATGGTTCTACTATTTAAAGATCTACCTGGAATTGACTCAATTATAGACTGACAATAAAACCATTGTACCTACATTAATGAATATATCATAATTTTAGAACACTCATAAATGAATATACTGAATGAAACCCACATAGGTAGATAAGTTGATGTATCTAAAGAAGTAGGGCTAATTCGGAAAAATAGATTGCAGGTACAGATTTAACGTCCCAAATATAGTTAAAATCAGTTCTTAAATCCCAAGCACTATTGCTCTCTGTAATTGATGAGTAGTCTTGATAATTCGAGATACCTTGGAAGATGATTTGGAGAATGTTGTTAGTATCTTTTAGTTTCTGAAGAAGACAATATCATTCATCAAACTCTCATGAGTATCAGGGTAAAACAGGGAGACATGATGCGGCGGGAGAGAAGACTAAATTCGATAATTCGCGTTTTTGGTACACGCAGCGCCGGCTGCCCAAGACAGGTGCATATAGACGGTTTACTCTTGCTGTTGGAAAAAAGTCATGTTGAAACTGAGATATACTTACAAGATATTTGGTGATATATAGTTGGTAAGTACCTAAAAAGATTGCAAGGTGTTTAGTTAGATCCACTATTAATTAGAAATCCGCTAAAAGTGGGCGTTCTGACGAATTTAGTTTGAAATTGGGTTATTATAAAGCTATATTCACTAAGCTAACTCTATCTTTTGAAATTTTTTGTAACCTAAACAAGTGCGTCATCTATCCCATGGGTTTGGGATAGATGACGCATGATTTTTCGGGACAGATGACGCATAAAAGCTTTTTATTTTCAGACCCAAAATACCGAATTTTTACACTTTTTTCAAAAAGAAATCCCACTTTGAGCATTCGAAAGGCCAAAGATTTATACATGTCCCGAGCTGAAGGTATGAACAAAGAAGGGCGCATAAATATTTCAAGCTTTTGTCTGCAGATAAAAAAAAGATTGAAAAGGTAAAAAGTAGGAAACCGTAAGAAGAATAAAATGTCAGAAAAGATAATTAGAAAAACATTACAAAAGACATCAGAAAAAACAAACCCAAGAAGTTGATGGCAAACAACCTTGCTAGAATAAAACGTGTGAAACGTTGGTAAGTTCTTCCTCTGAAGAAAATGATGCGTTTTCTACAAACAATTCCATAAACGACGAAACTTTTGACGAAAATGAATGCTTAGGTTGCTTGGAGCGCTACGAAATTACCAAATCTACAGTGGAATGAATTCAGTACGTGGAGTGACGCAGGTGGCTTTATGACACGTGCACATCCTTAAAAAACTACTGTATGCCTTGTGGGAATGAAACAATAGCCGAAAAGTAAGCATGTTGTGTTGAGCCTCTTAAGCAATCTCTCCCAAACCCAATGCGTCGTCTCACCCATGGGATGCGGTGGAGATTGCCAAAATCAGAATTTTGTATTTTATTTTATTTTTGAAAAATGTTTGAGTTTGTTCTCATGTTGATGTTATAATGTAATAGATTAATAACCAATGAAATATTCATGATTTTAGGACCACGATCAGTTCAAAACATTAGATTTCCAGCGCATTTTCCAAAAGGTGCGTCATCTCTCCCTGTTTTCCTATATGTGTAATGGAGTACGGTTACTACAACTTCCGAGTTCAGAATGGTTTTAATAAGGCCGATTGGCAAATAAAAGAATCTTCCCTTGAAAAGACATCCATTCATTCTCCGAGTCAGAATACACAAGAATGTGAATTGTCGCATTTGCCGACAAACTTCAATAAAACCGGCGACAGAATTCTAATTTTTTCTGCCGCTCTCGACTTCCAGGACTCGCAGAAGTCAAGCGTCCACCATTCCTGTCTCCGTTCTCCGAGATACCGGAACAATAATCGGATTACGACCGAGGAAAATTGAAGGAAGTCCGACCGGAAGTGTGGAGGTAGGAAGGGAGAAATAGCGTGTACATTAGGGAATACCCGAGAAATTTTTAATTTGAATTCTTGGTCCGAATTGGGACGAGAATGCATCTGGAACAGGAGGAAATTTATGCAAAGGACGGAATGAGACGAGATGTGGGGGATTTGAAGCGATATTAGGAGAATGAGAAGCTGCATGTCAGAGATCACGTAATCCCGTAGTGATATCACGTGGTTCGAATGTAATGATCTAATATTCAGAAGATGCATCTGGAACTCGAAAATGTTGTATGATATGGTTTTCTCTCGAATGCATTCGGCAACCGCAAATAGCAATCTCACTCCGTAGTTAGAAAGAGAATCTCCTGTGTCACCAGAAGTCACTGTAATATCATCAACATGATTTTCGTAGAATATGAAAAAGCGAATTTACTTATGTGTTCGTAAGAGGATATAGAATATAAATAATAATAATAATAATCGTTTATTGATCTCATAAGACATGAAATTATGTGTGAGATAAGTCACAAAAAAAGAATAAAGTTAACACAAATAATTATCAAATGTATCGTTGAAAAATTCATCAACAGTATAATAACAATTTCTTAACAATAAAGCTTTCACACTGGCCTTTAATTCTCTAAGATTCAGAGACGTGATATGGTAAGGTAAATGATTGAACAATTTTATGCCCTGATATGTGGGCGACATTTCAAATTTTGTTGTTCTGTGTTTTGGTATAAACAGCACTTCCCCACTTCTTGTATGGTAATTATGAAAGCTAGATAATTTTGTGATGCTATTTTTTTTTCCCTAATATATAATAAGGTTTTAAGAATAAAAATACAAGACAGTGTGAGAATACCATTTTGTGAAAAAACTGGTCTACAAGACGTCCTTGGTGTTATATCATATATCATGCGCAAAATCCGCTTTTGAATAATAAAGACCCTACTAACCTCTGAAGAATTTCCCCAAAGTAGGATGTTGTGAAATAAATGCCTATATACTAAGCTGTAATAAATATCAACGATGACATGGAAAACAAGTGTCTTACTCAAAAAAAAAAAGCGAAAAATGAACTTTTCAATTTACCGTAGACCAAATTAATGTGACTGAACCATCTTAAACCTTCATCCAGAGAAATTCCAAGAAATTTTACACAATCTTCAGATGTGGCTAGAGTATCTAGATGTTGAAGAACAAGTTTCTCACTATATTTACCCAATGAAAAATGAATACATTCAGTCTTTTCGATATTAATTACAAGATTATTTGTACGGAACCATTTTACAAAACAATCAAGTAGAAACTCGCACAGTATTTGGAGCTCTTCGAAAAAAGAAGCCCTAACAGCAAACGATGTGTCGTCAGCAAACAAAATAATCAGACACATCTTCGAGAATGATGGTAACTCGTTTTGGGAACAAAAACTGAACAATTCATCTTTCAAACTTGCAGGAAGTTCATTGATAAAAAGAAGGAACAACAGAGGTCCAAGGGCGAATCCCTGTGATACTCCTAATTTCAATATGTACTCAGATGATAGAGTATCCCCGACTTTGACATTTGCTGGCCTTCCCACGAGATAGCTCCTCAACCACTCCAGAAATATACCCCTGAAACCCAAGTTATAACATTTTTTTATTATAACGTCAAAAGAGAGACTTTCAAAGGCCCTTGAAAGGTCAAAAAACAATCCAGCAACATGAAACCCGTTATCAAGACAATCGTATATGTAGTCAGTGAATTGAACAGCTGCCGTTTGGGTTGAACGGCCAGATCTGAAGCCATGCTGGGAATTATTCAACATATTATATTTGTCGATATATTTCATCATTCTGTTGAGGACTATCTTTTCAAAAACTTCAGAAAACGAGTTCAGCAGAGAAAGTGGCCTATAATTAGTGATATCATTAATGATTCCAATTTTCCTAATGAGGTGGTTAATTTGTATTTAAAGATAAGTAGATTTTGGGAGGAATCAATGGATGTCTATTTCATTGTAAAGGGAAAGAACGATGCAAAAAGGATAATTGATTAATATAAGTTTTTTTTCGGAGTTAACTTCAATATCTTCCAATATTCCTTTTGAATTTGAAAATGATATGAGCTAGAAATGATCATTTCATATCTACACCCTAAATTTTAACTTAGTCAATTTGTGGCAACCATAGAGTCATGAACTTGGATAGAGGAAGTATACGCAATTGTGTCCCCAACATGGTTAGATTACGTTGTTGGATTGTGATATATTTTCAAATCCACAATTTTACTATATCATTATGAATGTATATTATATTGAATGGAATATATTTGATATATTTTATATAATATTTGAGTGATTCTCGATTAAATATGCAAATGTGAATATTTAAAATCCGATATTATTCCTAATTGTCAAATTTATGGTATGCGGAATATTTATTACTTTCTGTATTTACCTGCAGAAATCCAAGGTTTGGCAACTATTGCTCTCCAAGTGTCATCCGTTGTTTCACGTCATTCGACGCGCTTGAAGTTTGTTTTCTGAATTTCTGATATAGGTATTCATCTCAATATATTTTGAGTTGATAAGAAACCGAGTAAGATACGTTGATTCACTATGGGAAATAAGAAGTGCGTTCTTTGTAGAGAAACTTGCGAATTGAGTGAAATTTCGTATCACTGATATGTTTTCATTTCCGCGCGCTTCATGTCAAATTTGATAGTTCATATTGGGGACAAAATTTGCTTACTGAAAGTGACATAAATGCTCTCTTTATCTATGTTCATTACTCTGAGGTGCCAACGAACATATTCCATAATTTTCCATTGATATTTTTCAATTTTTTCTGTTTCTGGTGACGTCATTAGCATGAAATTTCCAATGAAGCTTGTTGTTTATATTTCATATACAAACGCAGTTTCATTTCAATCGAATGTGTCATTTCAAAATTATTCTGTTAACAAAATTTTTAACGGTCATATTCACGGTCCTAGTAGGATTATGCCCATCAAGGAACCCAACAGCGGCATTCGAGATCCAAACGTATAGTAAAAATTTCAAGTTTTTCAACCTTTCCTTTCGAGATTTATCGTGTTCACAGCTAAATAGGCTCACGAACAGGTTTGTTCGTGGTGGAGTGAAACCTCAAAGTTTTAGATCATGTCAGGCTGAATATTCGAAAAATTTATTCGGGTAACGACATCTCAATGAGTGGAATGAAGGCCCAAAATGTTTGAGCTGGTGTCAGTACTCTTATGATATTTTTTCCGATGATTCTACCTCATAACAACAAAATTAATCCATCAATACCTTCAGACATATCAACAGGTTAGATGGAAAACATCCATCAATTCTTGGCACAGGTTTCAATGAGTAAAACGGTCATTATTCTCCCCTCATAAAACCTCACCGTATTTGCGGAACGATCTGCTTTTATCCTTGGTTTCAAAAGAAGATTTCGTCTAATATGTAGAGTACATTGTCAGCATATGTGGCAACGAAATCACCTCGACTTTAGACGCCTTAGAACCCTCGTCTTCTGCACGTGAATGGGAGGAAGATTGCTTTATTTGTATTCATAGCCGACGACTTTGAATATGACAGATTGTTGTGACGTTGATGTGTTCCTCAGGAATATACCGTCTAGGAAATATGTTTCCGATAAACGAGACATAAAGGTTTGAAATTGGGCTACCCCATAATTTTTAAGTTAGAGGAGATTGAATATGTATATGTATGGTTCTTTCAGCATTCTGGACCTCTTTTGAATTATTGTCAGTGAGCTTTGATTAATTAATCTTATAACCTTAATGATTTCTGAAGGAAGAGGAAAGTACTAATGTGAAACTTTCAAGCGATCATTCATTCATAAGACACTCACGCCTTTGGAGTCCAAGAACTGTTTATGAGTATAGGTACTCAAAGAAGCAATTGACGCTTAAATGATAGATTACTCAAAAGCTCCTGAGTTCAGTTCAGTGGTGTACCCAATTTTTCATATTCTTTCAATATCTTCCTTGAATTTCCTTACAATCTGGGAACAATCAAGGATATGATCAGTTTTGAATATTTCCCGAAGTTCTCAAATAATGTCCGCCAAAATATAGACCTTCGAAAATTAGTTTTTCTATTACTATTAAAACTAATTAGAAAACTAAACCAGAAAAATTTTCAATCTGTCAGATTGCAATCTTTCACAAAAAGATCTAAATGAAGTTGAACGATGGTTTGGGATGAACAAAATGTCCTTAAATATCGAAAAGTGTTGTAAGCTTCACGTGGAAAATAAATATAATACAATTCAATTATACAATCGGTTCACAAATAATTGGGAGCAAATCACAGAGCAAAGATTAAGTAGTCATATTTCAACCGAATCTCAAATTCAATAGTCACTTTGAATTCCTGACAGGTAGGGAATACAGGATTTGGGATTGGTCTTGAGGAATTCAAAATATTTCAATTGTTCTACTACAATTCTGCCTTACAGAATATGTAAGACCTCATCTAGAATATGCCTACTGAGACATATTCGAGTTTGGATGCCATTTACAGTCACCAACATAGACAAAATTGAGAGAGTCCAAAAGATGTTTCTGTGATATTAGCACTTGAAAAATTTCATTGAATATCCATTTAGAATAACGTATCAAGCCATGGTGAAAGATTTTAATGTTTTCACTAGATATAATAGGCGTAAGTACAAGGCTGTGATCTTTATATTCAATGTTCTGAATACTTCTGTTCGATCTTTAATAATTTCCCAATTTATTATACTTTATTTCTAAAACTTTAGGGCTATTAAGGAAAGTGGTGATTATTTCGAATTATTGAAAAATTTTAACTTTAGAGGTATATAATATAATTTTAGCAATCAGTTGACCAAATAAGCATAATAAAAGTGAAATATTACTAAACAACCAAGTAGATATTAACAAATCACTGCTTTCGAATATTTTCTTCTGGTCGAGATTTCCTGATATAATTTATAGCTGGAATATCATTCCTCGTTAAGAACATATACCTATCTTTTTTGCTTCATAGCAGTATTTCACAAAAATTGAAAAAAGTGCAGTCTTGTCAATATTTTTTAGGGTTATTCATGCATCTGAACTGTTGTATGTAATATATGAGACCATATTATTCATTATGATGTCATGGTTGTCGATTATTTTATGTCGATGAGGAAATCGGATAGTAAGATTCTCCTTAAATTTTGTGTAAACATTCATTTGATCATTTTGCTCAACAATTCAACACAATTTGTCTTTTGTTATGAAACTATTGGGCTTTCTTATGTGCTGATGATGCGATTAGCACATATTTTTACATAAAACTTGTTATTTTATGACAAATCATATTTATGGAATGAAGAGCTCAAATCCGTTTCTTTGCAATATTAACTCAGTTACAATAAGTTCAGATAAGTAACCATTATTTCGCGACTTGAAGCGCTGCATGTGGCGAAATAATTGTTATTTATCTGAACTTACTAACAAAATTATCAAATAACCACAGTATTGAAATGTTTTTCATCTAATAATCAATATCAATCCAAATGGATTTACATCAAGAATAGGCCGAGTTGAACGAAATACCCATTTCTTATTTGATTCATAACACAGGAATTCATTGTTCAGAAATTATTCCTCTTCGAAAACAAAATTTTCGTGATAAGTTCTCGATTCGAGAAACTCACCGCGATGGAAATTCAGCCCGAGTACGTAGAAACAATGCCGCCAAGTCGCAACTTCGGTATCTGCCGCCATAGAGCGACCAAAAGGCACTCAGCGCATTCGGTAATTAATTTTGCGATCGTTTCGGTGTTTGTGTAGGCGAAATTCGCCGGTGAATTTCACTGAGAAATTACTCGAGATTCGTGAAATCGTCGTGTCGCCCGAATAATCGCATTTTCCCGCTGAAAGGACTCCTATTTAATCAGGCTCTCTGCACCTCAGCCGGCGTTTGGCGCTCGGAAAAGAGGTATTTGTCGTTTTAAGTCGGCCCCGTTGTTGATTTTCACGGTGCTCAGTACCTGGAATAGAGACGGAATTACTCCAGTTTATAATATACTTGATTTTCGTTAATGCAGATCGGTTCAAGTCGCGCGTCCAGCGCTAGGATAAAGATAATTATAATAATTCTGTAACTACACGGAGTGGCCCTAACCAGATATTTCCTGGAAATAAGCTATTTCGGAAAACGTAATCTTGTTGATCAAAATCTATTCAGAAACTAGTCCATTCAATCCCTCTGGTATATCACTTACAAAGAATTTTTTAAACCGAAATTTCTCAAGTACTACCATACGTAACTCATCAGCGATGTCAAGTTGGATTACTCAAATAGCTTTTCTTCCCCAACGAATGCCTATCTCAGATAATCAAGCTGTCTTGTAGAATCATATGAATATACTGAAATTATAAGTTACTAACGGGTTTCTTTCATTCGTTACCATGTATTCGTAAAAATTCTGATTTAATAAATATATATCGTATTTCAACGTTCGTTTTAGAGGAGTGTAATTTCGAATGCAATGAATAACCTGTAACCACAATATTTCATGTAATTTTAACTTCAGGACTTCGGGAGGTCTTGGGATGGCCCCAACCAGATATTTCCAGACCAGACGAAGAAAATAAAAAACTCAGTATTCGTGAAGCATCCCAACAACTCAATATTTAGGAAACAGAATATTCAGAACACTTAAAAACAACAATTACATAGCATACCACTTCTACTTATTAGTTGGCAATAGAAAATCCGCATGCATTTCGCCTTAGAAATTTTCAAATTGAATTTGAATTTAATATTTGAATAGAAATAATTTCATGAAAGGATTTCGAAGCAGTCAAAACATATTAAAGAAAACGCGAATTATTTTTTCAACCTTAACACCCTGTATCTCGGAAACGAAGCATTTCCGGACCCATGTTCATAGGAACTTTTTTGCTTAGAATGATGTGATCTATCAACCATTTCAGTTTGTCGGAAACAAATCAGAACACCCTGTATGTACCTTCTCAGCGATGTCAAGTTGGATTACTCAAATAGGTTTTTTTTCTCCAATGAATACCCATCTTACATAATCAAACTGTCTTGTATAATCGTTCGAATATACTGAAATCATAAGTTACTAACAGATTTCTTTCATTCGTTACCAAATATTCGTGAGAATTCTTATTCAACAAATATATATATCGTATTTGAACGTTCGTTTTGGAGAAGTGTAATTTCAAATGCAATTAATAAGCTGTAACCACAATATTACACGCTTTTTCTCTTTCAAGACATCGTAAGCTCCTGGGGTGGCCTCAACCGGATATTTCCTTGAAAATAAGCTCTCTCGGAAAACATCATCTCGTTGATCAAAATCTATTCAGAAACTAGACCATTCAATGCTTCTCCTATATAACTCACAAAGAATTCTTTACACCGAAATTTCTCAAATTCTACCATATACCAGCGATGTCAAGTTGGATTACTCAGATAGGTTTTCTTCCCCAACAAGCAACAAATACTCATCTCACATAATCGAACTGTGTTTTAGAATCGTATAGATATGCTGAAATCATTAGTTACTTACGGATTTTTTTCATTCGTTACCATGTATTCGTCAAAATTCTGATTCGACAAATAAATAACGTATTTCAACGTTCGTTTTAGAAGAGTATATTCTCGAATTTCGTGAATTTCACTGAGAAATTACTCCTATTTAATCAGGCTTCCTGCACCTCAGCCGGCGTTTGGCGCTCGGAAAAGAGGTATTTGTCGTTTTAAGTCGTCCCTGTTGTTGATTTTCACGGTGCTCAGTACCTGGAATAGAGACGGAATTACTCCAGTTTATAATACACTTGATTTTCGTTAATGCAGATCGGTTCAAGGCGGGCGTCCAGCGCTAGGATAAAGATAATTATAATTATTCGGTAACTACACGGAGTGGCCCTAACCAGATATTTCCTGGAAATAAGCTATTTCGGAAAAGGTAATCCCGTTGATCAAAATCTATTTAGAAACAAGCCCATTCAAAGCCTCACGTCAATCACTTACAAAAATGAAAGAAGAAATTTTTAAGTACTACCATATGGAACGCTTCAGCAATGTCAAGTTGGATTACTCAAAAAGGTTTTTTTCCCCAACTAATACCCATCTCTCCTAATCAAACTGTCTTGCAGAATCGTATGAGTATACTGAAATCATAAGTTACTAACAGATTTCTTTGATTCGTTATCATGTATCCATAAAAGTATAAAAAATATATAAATAAACAAGGTTAGAACTATTTAGAGAGCTACTACAAGCATATCGAAAACAGTTAGAAATACAGGGTGGCTAAAATTACTAAAAAAGTTCGTTATTTAGGGATGAGTGTTCTGGTGTGAAGGATCCGAAATATCTCCATTGGTTCACGAGATATTCCGAAAAATTTTAAAATCAAGATTTCCTTTTTTTTCTGTATAACTCATTTGTTTTTGGAGATAACTCCACGAAATTTGGTTCATAGCCGTTATCCATTAAAGAGATAATAATGGTGTCTTCAGATTTTTTCTGTTTTTCATTGTTTTAGAGACGCGATAGTCCAGTGATGATTTCTCATAAAAAAAATTGACGTCTCTGAAACAATGGGAAACAGAAAAAATCTAACGACACCATTAGAATCTCTTTATTGAATAATGAGTAAAAATCAAATTTCGTGAATTTATCTCCAGAAACAAATGAGTTATACAGAATTTAATATTTATGAATTTATTTAATATCATGAATTTTGGTTCAAAATTTATGAAGAAATCCTTGAAGGGTTCTCACAATATCAAAGTTTCATGATTTAGTGAAATCAGGAGAAAGAATAAGACCATTGTTTAGATTAACATCGACATAATACACAATTCTCCCCAAAATCCATGAGTTATATCCTGAATTAAAAAAAAAAAATTATGCAAAATTCGATGTAAAATTCCTTCTCTTTCATATTCATGAAGGATCCAGTTATTGTTCCCTGTAAATAATTGCGATGGTCAACCGGATGCTTGGAAAGCTATTAGTTTTCTTCTAGTGTCGAGGGCATGACAGTTTCAATTGATTTACAGGGAACGAATTGTTATTGTACATATAATGTAAAAAGGATGTGTAATTCTTCGGGGTGTCGAAGATGTGTCATGTCGGTTGTAAAACTTAAGAGATTTATTAGGGTTGGGAAAGTTTGAGAACAAGACGGTTGTACCAGATGTGTTAAATCTGTGTATCAGGTACTAGTCGGAGAATATTCGATTTCCAGGAATCCGCGAAGATCTTTGTGGGTGGTACGGCAAAATTCTTATTGGACTAGGGAATGGTACTTTCCCTAAGGGTGTGGTCAAGCCGAAAGAAGGGAGGTAGATATTTGAGACAGGGTGAGTTCCAATCAGCGGAGAGACAGTTAAAATCAAGCCGAAGACGGGTACAGTTCAACTTGACTTGACTTGACGTGATAAACGAAGACGTTTCGAGTAATCAACAAACGAGTTAAAGACGAAATTCAGTACCGTAGTGAGAAAATTGTAATTAAGACGTAATTAGGATCTTCTCAATACTGAGTTTGTACTGTATAAGTGTGGCTTTGTAAATAGATGTAAATAATTGAAAAGAGTTTAATTATTATCTACAAATCCAACAAAGTCACGGAAAAAGAGACGAAAGGCCAGGTAATCGAATCATACCCCTAGACGATCGATTAACCAAGCCTACATTCATGAAAACATTACTGCAAAAGACATTTATGTCATACGATATTTGCTCGAAATCGGAATTTTACGTTTGTAACATAACATGATACCTAAATATCGACGTTCTGCTGTCAGTTTGTTCAACGAGAGGTTAATTAGCGCGAAACTTGTCAAACTATTCAGGATTATACATACTATCCATTAATGCACATCATCGAAGTGCAAATATTTGTACACGATGTTGATATCACGCCTTTGGTTCTTTGGGTCAGATTTGGACGTATCACGACCTGAATGCGGAAATAACTCGCGTTAATATCGAATCAATTTGTAAGGCAAATAGGGTAAATCTCGAAAAATCCATTTATAAATTTGTAACACTTATGAATACGATGTTAAAGGAAGATGTTGCAAGATAAATATTTTGACAATTATATTTTTTGGCGGAATTCGTTTCTATAATGAAATAATTAATATAATTATATCGTAATGAATACATGAAGGTATGCTTCATTTTATTTCATTCATATTAATTCAATTCATTTTTGATGAACTCAAAGTCTTGAAATGTTGCTTATATAACTCCATCTTATCTAGATGAAGACCCTTTCCTTTTCCGAATCATTGTAAAAAGAGTATAGGGTGACCCAAATTCGATGCTCACTCAAAGCATCTCAAAAACTATAAGATTTATAGAAAAAATCTTCAAGGACCCGATCTTTTTCCTAAAAATAATACCATATCATCAACCAGTTGCAGGGCGTTTCTGAAAAATGACTCTCTCAAATATTTCGCCATATCCTGGTTCCTATTCGAGGTGTGCAATTTATAATTTTTATCCTGTCATATATAGGCTGTCCGAATATAGGAGATCAGTTGACTGACATTCAAAAAATAGTGTTTGGCACTAGTAATAAACATAGGAGAATCATATGTCATTTTCGATAAGCAAATTTTGTACTCAACATGAACTATCAAATTTGGCATGTGGCTCACGGAAATGAAAACATATCAGTGATACGATATTTCACTCAATTCGCGAGTTTCTCCACAAAGAACACAATTCTTATGTGCCAAAGTGAATCAGCGTTTCATATTAACCCAAAATATATTGAAATGAATACCTAAATATATCAGAAATTCAACGCGCCAAACGACCTGAAACAACTGACGACACTAGGACAGCAAAATTTGCCAAACCATGGATTGCAGCTGATAGATACCTACAGAAAATAATAAATATTCTGCTTATTGTAAATCAGGACAATTAGGAAGAATATCAGATTCCAAATATTCAAACTTGCATACATAATCGGGAATCACCCAAACAAATATATTTCATTCAATATAATATACCTACATTCATAACCATATAGTAAAATTGTGGATTTGAAAATATATCACAATCCAACGACGTAATCTAACCATGTTGGAGACATGTAAAAATTGCGTGTACTTTTTCTATGTTTACTACTCTATTCTTTGGCATTAATGTTGGATAGTCCCTACTTTTCAAGATTCTAGTCATGTTCTGCCGAAATTGAATATAAGATGTTTATAGTTTCTCTACATTAATTCCCAACCAACGTAATTATTACGTATATTCCAGTTCCAGTTCATTCAAATCTCTTCACAAGGAATGTTGAATAGAATTGTATACGAAAGATAGCTGACCATTAATAAAACCCGAACAAATAACTAACCTGCCTCTACATCTGATTGTATTGTTGAAAGTTTCCGCTTAGTTTCAAAACAACCCAACTCAAACTCACAAGGACTCCCTGAAAATGTCGTTAATAATGCTAAATTGCTTTTAGAACATGCTGACAAATGATGGAATAATTATCTATTTTGCACGTTGCAGATAGTGGAGCTGATAGCAGTAAAAATGGAAAAAAATATATGGCTGAATTTTCTGTTACTGCTCCATATATCTGAGTGATTTAATATAATTATCCCAGGAAAAGCCATGAATTATTGGTGCTCATGTTGTCCCAGTTTCAGATATACTGGTATCATATCAGGAAATTATAACAGATTATTTTTAATTCAAGCCATGTATCGCTGTGTAGCTTCCAGAGTCATGGAAAATATGTTGCTCGCCTCAAGAATATCAATTACTGCTGTTATATAGCACCTACGTACTATACTTGAGCGGATGGGGAAGGGACTTTTTATCATGATAATGAGATTTATGTTACCTATCAAGATAATTGCAAAACCATAATAAGAAAACAGCTTAAAAATGGTAATAGACAAGGGACCAACACAATATCAGAAATTGATCTTCAAAATAACCGAAATCTTAACTTTCTGAATTAGACCAAATATCCTCTCTACTGATGTGTCATCTAACATTTATTCTATTTACCTCCTTTATCAAATTTTCATCTGTCGGAATGATATTTAATGATTTCTGCTAATAATAAATGTCTGGTTTAAATCTCGCTTCGAAATATTCTTCAAATTTTTTCATTAATATTTCAAATTTCTTTTCCAATTTCGAAATATTTTGCATCGAGAAGTAAGCCATAATTTAAAAATAATTTGTAGTGTTTTCCAATCATGTGTCAATTCAAGATATGCAATTCAATTAAGAGAAATTTTTCCGAAATCTGTCCACAGATCTTTAATCGTAAATTGAAATCGCTTTTTTCAGTTCTATGAATATTTAGGTCAAGAAAGCATAAAATTTAAATATTTTGTCAAGAACTCAACTCTTCTCTCCAACTCAGAAAATATATCGAGATGATTGAAAAATCTGAATTTTATTGATTCGGTCGGCTGGCGCAGACAATAAAAATAATAAACATTATATCCAACAATACATTACAAAATATTTGACATGATACCATCCAGCTCAGTTCGTTTTTACTCATTCTTAATTCCTTTTTTTTCAGGCACTTTCATTGTCTCTCCACCAAGTACCTTTGTCCAGGCGTGCCTGCAGTTATGAGCATGCTGCTAGCCAATATCAACGCCTACTATGCTCACACCACAGGTCTTTCAGCAGTATCAGCGAGTGATCGTTTTGCTGCATCCAATTTTGGTGTAAGTAGAATAAAACTATTCAACTACAATTTTCTTCAATTCTGCATATTCGGTATTGGGAAGTCGGTATTTGTTTCGATGTGTTGAGAAAATGCATATAGTATTTCGAGAGTCAAACGGAGAACTACAACGTTGTCCCTCCTATACCCTTTCATAAATAGTGCAAATGCAATTAGTGAAAAGGGGAAAGTACATCCTCTACCCCTGCGAATCTTTCTCTCTGGTGTCAGTATCATACTCATAGCAATCCAGATCGAAACATTCCTATTTCGCCTACTTGTACTCTCTCCTTCAAAGCGATGTTAGAAAGGGAATTTTTTATTCATTATTCATCAGCATAATATATCTACAATATCAAGGTATATCTTTGGCAATATTGTAGAAAAGTACTATTGTTTCTCCACTGTAACCGTGGATGTCACTCCATATAGCTAATAGTGTTATTGTACAAATAATAAGATCTATCATCATTATAACATTACATGTTCATGGTTAAAAGTCGACTCATTAGTATAATACTAACGTTCATCCAGGGCCGGCGCGAGCAATTTTGGCGCCCGAAGTAAAGAATTTTTTGGCGCACCTGCTGAAAAAGAATCAATAAACACCCCCACCCCTCACCAAAAAAAAATATCACCTGCCTCGATGATTATTCGCAATTTTTGATTTCTCTAACAATTTTGCTAATCGTTTCTTTCTAAAGTCGTTTCCACTGGGTTTCTTTTTGTTGTCGGACATTTTTACCTACAATAAATTCCTGGATTTCTTCGACGCCGATGAACAATTCATAACTAATATATCTAATACTCACATTCACAATCGATCACATACGATCAATGAAAGATTTCCTATCAGACCACAAGATACAAAGGGCGGTAAGGCATGCAAAGCTTCGAAAACTGAATGTGATTAAAAACATATGATCCGCTGAAAACATTTAGCATTCATTAGTAACCAGTTTCGAATTCAGAATCGTGAGAATTTTCCGTATGTTGAATGTGTAGGTAAACAATTTCCACGTGATTCGAAGTGTTGTTTTTCATCTTCTGTGAAATACATTTCCATCCCTCATTCAATTAGGGTAATAGGCAATGCTGCTCATAGTGGTTGGGTTGCCATGTGTTATTTATTGAACAGGCGGCTTAGTAAAGACGGTTTGGAGATTTTCGTTGCAGGGAATGTTGATGAACGCAGCAAAGCGGACCAACCTCATGTAATTTTTGAGAATCAAGACTATATTTTTTCAGAAATATGGAAGGGTGGCCACAAACTGGGCTAAATGGTCGCCCTATGAAAAAAAGCGCCTGAAACAGTCGCTTCACTGTTTCACCCTTGACGCCGGCCTTGCGTTCATCAATGAATAATATTTTATAATTAGATCATAGATTATGCCAATTGCACTTGGAGAATAGATATAGTATACCTATATAGAGTTATGTGTTCTTCAAGAGTGAGATTGGCGCAAGTATGAACCAACGCTTAAAAGCTCCTGAATTCCCTGCTTATTTTATTTTCATTTATATGCAGCTTTGCGACCGATCTTAATTTTGTGTGAATTTTCAGTGTTTTTTCTTATATGTACTTTATTATCGAAATATTTTTGGAATCCTGCTGCATGGCCAAAACACCCTCACTTCAGCAGTTAATTCGTAGATAACTCATCGTATTTCGAAGGTCTCTTCATTATAACCGCTCATTATTCATTATCTGATGTTAATTCGAGCTGAATGAGCATGTACCATGTCCATTTCACTTCATTAGTTTCAATATTATGATGAATTAGAGCAAAATTATTCAAAATTAGGAAACCGGTACCTAACCTACCAATGGATTTGACGCTTCGATACACACAAATGAACAGTCTCTTTACGTTTATTCAACAAATAACATAATCTACTCTGAATTTGTTTCATTTTACACATTATCATTTTGTTCTAAATTGACGTGTGACCTATTTTTCATTGTGCACCTCTTTCTCAAGTCAGTTGAGGTTTATTTAGAGATTCAATTCTCCTTCTGGTTCATGAGTACTAATACTGTCAGCAGAAATAATCTTGAGTAGGACTTTCACTTTATTTTTTTAAGCCATTTCAAATTTGTTCTATTAAATTTGAAAATAAGAGTGATAGTTCAAAAAGATTCACATACCAAAAAATATAATTCTATCCAACTCAATACAAACACACATTGGCACTGGCATTTCTTTTTCATAATAACACTGATCTTAGATATTTTGTGGTTGAAGAAAGAACAGAATAGGGACCGTTAATATCTTTTCTTTCTAATGGAATATTATAAGGCATCAACCTACCTTTCATACTTACATGATGATGTGTTTCGTATTTTTCTTTCAGAAAGAAAAATTCGTCAAGCTTCTCGATCAGCTTCACAATTCCCTTAGGATAGATCTATCAATGTACAGAAACAACTTCCCAGCATCCAGTTCCGACAAGCTCATGGACCTGAAATCAACAGTAGATCTCCTGACTAGCATAACCTTCTTCCGTATGAAAGTGCAAGAACTATCCTGTCCTCCTAGGGCCAGTACGGTCGTCAAGGATTGCGTCAAGGCATGCCTTAGGTAAGAACCCTAGTAAAGTAGTAAAGATTTCAGATTGTTCATAGAAGAGAGAATTCCGTTGCTCTACTCTCGAGTTAATCTATTCATCTTTGATATACATATGAGATTCTCTATGAATATGGTGGAATCTAATAATCAAGAACTTCTGGGAAAAAAGAATTAGACTACACTTCTTTCAAAAGTGCATATTTCAATTAACATATTCCTAGTCCTACTCCTATGGTTCTTGTTATAATCTACTATTGATTGTTTTCAGATCGACATATCAATTCTTATTCGAGAATGCCCACGAACTGTTCAATAGAGACTTCATGGTGGAACCAAACGAGCCTAAGAAAGAGCCAGAAGATCACGGACCACGACTGGATACCGTGAAGTTCTGGCACAAACTCATAGCTCTGATTGTTTCGGTGATAGAAGAAGATAGAAATAGTTACGGACCAGTTCTGAACCAGTTCCCCCAAGAGCTCAACATTGGGCAGGTGAATATTTCTTCAAATAACACTTTTCAGTTTTTATTTGTACTCAGTGAATTCTGTTATCGCGCTTCTCCTAAAAACTGAAAAAATTTCCGTGAATTCTATTAAATTATCTGGCATTCGTAGAATGTTCGAGTTGATTTCAATAAATTCTATTTTATTTCGAACTACGCTTTTTCGAAGTCCTTTTGGAAATTGAATGGAATATTGAATTATTTATCTTGAATAGGTAACTCTTAGCGAATTAGATCAAAAACGACAGTTGAAATTGAAACAAGTGGTTTATATATTAATTATGCTGTGGTTCTCTTAGTTGAACTTTAGATGTCATGGAGTTATAGGAGAGCCTGAATAGCAAACATTGAAAATAAAACTAAAATAAATACCGAAGTGAAAAAAAATTATGATTTCATGAAAAACAAAAATGATCAACAAAAATATTCATCATTTGGCTACATCAAGGAGGATGGAATGACTCAAAAGATCATTTCGTCTTGTTACAAATAATTTCCTGTTTTTATCTTGGTTTTAATATTCTCCAGAAAAGATAAGAGGAGCAGTTAAACTGGGAATGTTATGGAATAATTTTGAGGTTCGCGACCACTAAAATCTAAAAAGTACTAGTGAGATTATGTTACATATGCCATATTACTTAGAACAAGGTTTGAATCAATATTTTTGTCCATAACATTTATCACTAATGACCAATATCATGTTGAACTATTTCATATAATCGAGGAAGTTGGAGCAAAACCTCATATTTATTCCTCTGTAGTTATAAAGCAAATCCATTTCAACTCTTCGTCGAGAACATCATCAATCTTGAAAGTTCACAATTGGGGTAATTGTAAATAGCTAATTGAAGTAATGCAATCAGAAGTTCTCTTCATCAGAGCTTCACATTAATCATCCAATAATGCAGATTCGAGTTAAATGAGTATAGGTTACTTTACCTAATCGAATTCACTCCATCAATTTGAGTTATTATGAATTTATAAAGCGATGTTATTTGAAAATATGGAATGAATACTTAATGAAACAATTTTTTGAATGAAAAAGTTTTAACAAATACTACGAAATGCTTCCACATGATCAGTTGTCGTGAGATTATAATCGAAATTTGTTATTCGTACAGACCTAGGTATAACTTCAATTAAATTTTTCAGCATATTCCGTACCCTTTTCAAAAAATCATTGAATAGAAACCAAATATCGAATTTCCACTTGAAAACTGATATAGGAGCAAACTTGTTATGAATAACATTCACATCAATAGCGTCGTCAAAAACAGAAAATTCAAGTTGAATTTCCAAAGAAAAAATGGAGTGAACACTGACATTGAATTTGGAGATTTTGAGCCTTCGCCCTTTCATGCGCCTATGGCGCCCTAGGATATAACTAAGATGACTAAAACACTGGTGTGCTCACTTATTCTTGAAAACCTCTCTCAAATGATAAAGATCAGATAAATGATAAATAATATCAAAGATTAAAGGTATCTACTGAGGTAATGGTGACCTGTAAAGCCTGATGTCAAATATCTAAAATATACTATACCACTGAATAGAACAGATTAACTCGGAGCCCAGGATCTGACAGCCATTTTGAATTTCCAATTATTCAGATATTTCGAACGTCAAGTACAATCCTGAAATTTCTATTAATAGAAAACAAAAGGTCATACTGCAATAATTGTATTATTGCATGTTAATAAAAGAAATAATGAAGAGTTTTTGTTTGCTCGAACTAGATTCTCTTCCTTATTTGAATTTAATTGATATCAATCATTTAATAATCTCTCCTTTCAATATCATTTTGATCTTTTGATTACGGTAATTTCTTTTATATTTCATAGTCGATTTTCATTGCTGAATAATTTATATGCAACAGAGGAATGGCTTTACAATGAGAGGATTCATTTTGATATAAAAAAATTTATTCTAAGAGAAATCAATAGATGTTCCTTTTATGGTATCGAGGAAGTTATGTCATGAATATACATATCCTTCAATGCTGGACCTAAAAAATCATTAATCGTAGCTTGGTAGCTCAAGCCATTCATCGTTACAGTTGTACCAGACTTATTTTTGTAGTAAGGTCCAATCTCTTCATCAGAACTCTGGAACTGAAAAGCGAGCTGTAGATCACGTTATGGAGAGAATAACTCTGATGAGGGGCACAATAGATCGCAGTGAAACGAAACCTCCTAAATTAAATCTAATCTAATCTAAGGTCCAATCTCACCACCAGCCCAAAAACCACACCATACAGTGATGGGAAGGATTTTCACGAATCATTTTTGGATTACCCTAGCCCCAAATGTGACAACTCTGCTTATCAACGTAGGCTTCAAGGCGACAATGGCTCTCATCAGGATGATGATCTGGATGAAAATCTAGATCATTCTCATGCATTTCATGGACCCAATCAGCGAAGATAAGACGTTGCTGGTCATTAATCGGCTTGAGTTCTTATGTTAACTGAACAAGGAGCATAAAAACATTCAGAGAACTTCATTCACTTCTATGGAGAATTATATCAATTATATAATGATAAACTAAACTCAAAAATTACATTGCTCAATTTTTTTAATGTCTCCTAAGGCGTGAGGCCCTTGGCAGTCGCCAACATCAATGATTTCAAGTGCCGACACTGCAAATTCAACCTGAACCTATTGAAAATCTCTGTGTCAAATCGACTACCAGTGATTTTTTTTTTTCATTCTAGCTTTCTGCTTCTACAATGTGGTCCCTGTTTGCGGTAGATATGAAATACGCCTTAGAAGAGCATGAGCAGCATCGCTTGTGCAAATCTTCAGACTACATGAATCTACATTTCAAGGTCAAGTGGTTGTACTCGAACTACGTCAAGGACGTACCACCGTACAAAGGAGCTGTACCTGAGTACCCGGCGTGGTTCGAGCCTTTCGTTATGCAGTGGTTGAACGAGAATGATGACGTGTCTTTGGAGTATTTACACGGTGCCTTCGATAGAGATAAGATAGAGGGCGTAAGTATCTAATAATATTGGAAAAGTTTCGTGCATTTTAAGCGTGATCTAGTCTACTGTGCTAGATAACTTTTCATATACATTACATAGATGTATATCACGATATTGAAGTGAACAAAAATATTAGTTATATTTTTCCAATGGTAATATCGATAAAAAATTAATATATATGGACATGTTTCTTTTTGAGCGAAAAATACCTCATTAAGTGTGCTTTCGAATGACATATCAACTTTTGTGCTAGCTTCTTCTACCATAATGTCATGGCTAACAAGATAACATTCGTTTGAATTATTTTGATTTGACAGATGAATTCATGATTTCCATTAGAATTACTACTGATATTCAATCATAAAGAGCTTCAGGTTTGAAAAAATTCAGGTTTGGATAATTCAACGTTTTTTGTTATTTTGTTAGCCATGATATTATGACAGAGAACGAGCAGTTATCACGAAAGCTCATATGTCATTCGAAAGCACCCTAAATGAGGTATTTTTTGCTGAAAACAGAAAACATGCCCATAATTCATAATTTCTCATCGATAAAATCATTGGAAAAATATAAACGATATTGTTCACTTTATTATCATGATAACCATCTCTTTACCACGCCTTCGGTAAGAATTTTTTGGCGCACAAAACTTCTCATCTCGTAGCAAATTTGCTGCCCTTTTCTGATATGTGATCAAATTTTATGTGACTAGAAAGATGATTAAAATAAAATTGATTTTGAAGAAAAACTAAAGTGAAGTAAATCGTTATATCAAGATATGTTAAGTTGAAGAATAACCATCAACATTTCGATCATGTATTATATGATATTTTCTGTTGAAAATAACTTAAATGATCTCCCCTTGAAGTTTGGCCCTTTTAAAAGTAGAAACTTTGTATACAGTTCTGTAGTTTTCAAGGGCACTTGAAGAAGAAGAAAATGAATGAAAATTCTTTGTGTTATAAGTGAGATTTCAATTCTTAGAATTTATGTGGAATCCAAATTCTTATCAACCTAAACGAATCATACGCTACTGACTTGACGATACATAAACTACGCGATCAATCCGGTGGACCAGGCAGTTCTTATCGATATAGGGAGACGTAAGGGGAAGAGGTACTTGAGACTGAAGACTGGAGTACGATACATACGAACGAGGGTGGAATTCGACGTAAGATAGTAGACGGACATAGTTGGTATTCGACGTTAGAGATTAGACGGAAAAGGTTAAAGAATTCGACGTGATAGACGCATATGATTCGACGTAAAATATAGTAGACGCAGCGAGCTAGATAATTCGATAATTAGACTATTAACAATTAGACGGAATAAAATAGCTTCGATAGTTCGATAGACGAAAGTTCAGTAGCTGTACATTCAATTGACGTTGAATTGTAGTGTAAATAAACAATAGTTTAGTACCGGCGGCCTTTATATATAAACCCCTAGACAACGATATAAAAACCCTACATTCATATGGTTCTTGAAATGATTATTTCTTTTTCAGTTTCAAAAAAGCAGCGAACATTCCTTATTTTCTAATTCTGTAGTGGATGTATTCACCCAACTCACGCAATGTTTCGACGTTGTGTCGAAACTTGAATGTCCCGATCCTGAAATCATGAAGAGATACATGAAACGTTTTGCCAAAACAATCGTCAAGGTGTTAATAGCCTACGCTGATATAGTGAAGAGAGAGTTTGCGGATCATCTGAAAGAAGAGAGAATAGTGAGTAGTATTAACATCCACAAAAACTAGATGGTAAAACTTAGCATTCCATTCTAACATTATCACTTTACAGGCATGTACACTGATGAATAACATCCAACAGTTGAGGGTTCAACTTGAGAGGATGTTCGAGTCGATGGGTGGAGAAAGGTTAGAAGAAGATGCTGCAAACATTCTGAAAGAGCTTCAGCAGACACTCAATGGGTGTCTAGATGAGTTGGCCTCTCAATTTGCATCAAGGTATGTGATTCCAAAGGAGTTATATCACCCTTAAATTCTTGAGAGAAGCAGTTATAAAAATAGCACACATATTGGAGTTTCCCTCAATAACTTGAGAAGGAATAAAAATTCTTTGATTAAATTCATCAGAACGTGCTATCGAATCATTTGGGAGACTTCATTCATTCCATGAAGAAAATCTTAATGAAGAATACGAAAAGTTTATGATAAAACATAAGCACAACCAATCACTGGACAACATAACACGTGTGAGAAATTCAAAGAATGGTGTTACAATTCTCCTTTTATGACCAGGAACTACTGAATAAAAAAATCAAACTAATTTTTAGAACAACTATCATAACTTGAAAAATTTTGGAAAATACCAATCGAATATGCAGATTGCAAATGAATAAAAATACAACAAACAACTAATTACTGATACGTTTGAGGTATATATCAATATCTAACCGTGGACACACTTTTTTTCAGTACTTCTTATTATTATTATTATTATTTGAACTGGGGTCGTTTTGCTTCGGTAAGCCTTCCGGGAACTGCGACCATGCAGATCTTTTGTTCACTACCCTACTCATTCATAGAAACCCAGGGAGGTCGTCAACGACGTTAATAAAATTGACAACCTCCCTAGGGGCCTTGGCCATTACCTCTCTGGTATCCAGGACTTGCTCATGTGAATGGTTCATAGGCCAGTCAGCTCTGGACACTTGCATATCAAGTGTTCAGCCGTTTCTACTTCCGATTCACAGAGCCTGCAAATCTCGTCTGCTGACTTACCCATACGGTACAAATGATGTTTGTACCGACAGTGCCCCGTCAGCAGTCCCACCATCACCCGAAGCTCTGCTCGCGACAGCTTCAGGAGCTTTCTGGTGTAAGTAGGTGAAATCTTCACGAATTTCTTTGCCTGAGCAAGTCTAGGAGTTTTATTCCAGTGGATTGTCCTACTGTTCAACTCCCATAGCTGGACCGCAGCCTTGTATTGGTCTTTTCCTATCCCACAGAAAGGCTCAGGTCCAGAAGGTCTTAACCTTGATGCACTTTTTGCAAGCTCATCCGCTCTCTCATTTCCTTCAACCCCACAGTGCCCTGGTACCCATAGTAGAGTCACCTTATTTCCTCTGGCCAGTTGCTTTATGGTGTTGCGGCACTCCCTAGTCAGCAGAGACCCCTGACAGCACGATTCCAGGGATCTCAGCGTGGTTTGACTGTCCGTGGTGATGTAGATATGCGCCCCTTTGAGGTTCATTTTGAGACACTCCTGGGCGCATACATAAACAGCCATTATCTCGGTCTGTAGAATCGAGGGCTCACTTCCCAGGGCTTTAGAGATCCTCGGCCTAGGTCCATATATCCCAATGCTGGTGCCCTTCTCTGTTTTTGATCCATCTGTAAACCATATGGATGACTTTTTGTCCAGACGATTTACGAGACTTATTGCACTATGACGGTCATTTATAACCGTTTAAAAGGGCGTTTCAAAATCGTAGCTGGTTGGCATAATATCTGATGGTTTTGCGAGGAGGTTTGGATCCAATTGATTCAGTGTCCTCATATGTCCAACCCAGTTCCCAGGAAGGAGCTTTCCATTATGGGAAATTCTTGGGGGGGGGGTTGAATACTTCTTGTTCTCATCCTAATTCAAAACTAATTTTGTTCGCAGTTTGGAACCTAGGATAACTGCCAGCGTTCGGGAACTAGGCGATCTCCTCCTATCCATCAAAGGCGGAAGTCAACAGTCCAACGTAAACCAACAGAACGCTGTGGCCAACGAAGCTGATTCGGTGCTCACGCCACTCATGGATCTGCTCGATGGTTCTCTCTCCTTATATGCTCAATCATGCGAAAAGACTGTACTCAAAAGACTGCTGAAGGAGCTGTGGAAAATCGTCATGAGGATATTGGAGAAAACTGTTGTTCTTCCTCCGATGACTGACAAAACGGTAAGTTCCAAAACGAAACGGAAGGCCCTGAACGAAATTCTAAAGATTCGGTTCTCACCCAATAAAAATTCATCTCAAATAAAATAATTATAAACTCAATATCCACAAATTTTACTATAAGACAACAATTGTTCCACCACACTGTGGCTTTCAATCAGTCATTTGACATTTCAACTGATAAAAACAGAATTTGCTAATACTCTTTCATAGATAGTAGATATTAATTGGGAAGGTATGAAAAGAAGTAAACAAGTTATACAGGGTGTAACATCAGTGACTGGCCATAGATAAGTGGTGAATGCAGGTCAGCCAGGCCTTTAAGAAAAGAAGCTTGTGTGTACTAAGACTGTTAGTTTCGAAGATACAGGTAATGAGTTCTTCGACTTTTTCTTAATGGGTCATCGTATATAAACGTTTTTCATTTATTTCGAGTTTTATTCATTTTGTATCCATTGTATAAATGTAGGCTAGGTTAATCGATCGTCTAGAGGTATGATTCGATTACCTGGCCTTTCGTCTTTTTCTCCGTGACTTTGTTGGATTTGTAATAACTAAACTCTTTTCAATTATTTACATCCATTTACAAAGCCACACTTATACAGTACAAACTCAGTATTGAGAAGATCCTAATTACGTCTTAATAACAAGTTTCTTACTACGGTACTGAATTTCGTCTTTAACTCTAGTTTAATTACTCGAAACGTCTTCGTTTATTACGTCTTCGTCGTACTTCAAGTTTTCGGTCGTCTCGTCTTTGATTTGTTCGCGACTCGTCTTAATCTAGTCCGCGAACCGTCTTTACGTCGTACGTCTTAAGTTGACCGACCGAACTTGTTCTGTCTCCCGGCTTAGACTTAAGTTAAACTGTACCGTCTGTACCCGTCTTCGGTTTAATCTGAACTGTGCTCTCTGCTGATTGGAACTACTCTCTCTCTCGAATATAGACCTCTCTCGGTTTGACCACACCCTTAGGGGAAGGTACCATCCCCCTAGTCCAATAAGGGCTTTTGCCGTACCGCCCCCAAAGATCTTCGCGGATTCGTGGAAATCGAATATTCTAGAAGGACTAGAACCTGAGAAAAAGATGTAACACATCTGGCATAACCGTCTTGTTCTGGAACTTTCCCAACCCCATAAATATCTTAAGTTTTACAACCGACATGACACATTCTTCGACACCCCGAAGAATAACACATCCTTTTTACATTATGTACAATAACAATTCGTTCCCTGTAAATTCATTGAATTTGTCATGCCCTTGGCACTTGAAGAGACTAATAGGTCTCCAAGCATCCGGTTGACCATCTCAATTATTCACAGGGAACAATAAAATGGATCCTATATAAATGTAATCAAGTAATATAGTGTGTCTCATTCTGAAAGCACCAACTCTTCTCTTTATCTTTAAAACGATAGTTTACTTCTATCAGGTGTGTGAATAAGTCTTTCCCGTTTTTTGTAAGAGATGGCGCCACCAATACTGTGCGAGTATTTAATGGTTACATATGTCATAATCAAAGCTTATTCATCTGTCAACAATTCCACACTAACACATTAGTTGAAATTTTTTCGCATCATAAATTTTTGAAATCGTGAAAATGTCGAAATTTGAGCCGAGTCGACGTCATTTGCGGGAAGTTTCACTTTATTGGTTCAATTTGAAGAAATCTGCTGCCGAGGCGCATCGGTTGCTTCAGGAAGCTTATGGAGAAGGTTGTGTCGATGATTCAAGTGTTCGCGGATGGTTTCGACGCTTCAAAAGTGGCGATTTCGACGTGGAAGACAAGGAGCGTTCCGGGCGGCCGCAAATCTTTGGAGATCAAGAATTGGCGACTTTGCTTGATGAAGATTCGTGTCAAACGCAAGAAGAACTTGCTGAAGCATTGGGAGTTGACCGAACAACCATTTCCAAGCGTTTGAAAGCCATGGGAATGATCCAAAAGCAAGGAAATTGGGTGCCGTACGAACTGAAGCTGAGAGACGTCGAGCGGCGTTTTTTCACTTGCGAACAGCTGCTTCAGCGACATAAAAGAAAGGGTTTTCTGCATCGTATCGTGACTGGCGATGAAAAGTGGATCCGTTACGATAATCCGAAGCGAAGAAAATCATGGGGACTACCCGGCCATGCATCATCATCGACGGCCAAGCCAAATATTCATGGCGCCAAGCTCATGCTCTGTATATGGTGGGACCAGCTAGGTGTGGTTTACTATGAGCTTCTGAAACCGAATGAAAGGATCACAGGCGAGGTCTATCGACGACAATTGATGCGTTTGAGCCGCGCACTGCGAGAAAAACGGCCACAATACTCCGACAGGCACGACAAAGTTATTTTGCAACATTACAATGCTCGCCCACATGTTGCACAGCCGGTGAAAACATACTTAGAAACGCTCAAATGGGAAGTCCTACCCCACCCGCCGTATAGTCCAGACATTGCTCCGTCTGATTACCATCTCTTCAGATCGATGACGCATGGCCTGGCTGACCAGCACTTCCATTCCTACGAGGAAGCCAAAAAATGGGTGGATGACTGGATAGAGGCCAAACCGGTCGAATTTTTTCGCAACGGGATTCGTATGTTGCCAGAAAGATGGGGAAAAGTTGTAGCTAGCGATGGCCAATACTTTCAATAATTCATTTGTAACCATGTAAAGGCTCAAAATTTGAAAAAAAACGGGAAAGACTTATTCACACACCTCTATAATTAAATGGATCACCCTATATATGACTCGGTTACAATTATACAATGGACACAAAATGAATTAAAACTCGAAATAAATGAAAAACGATTGAACTGGCCCTTAAACAATTCTGTAATGTCGTCGTTAAGTTTCAGCGATCAATTCAAAAATTAGTACGCTTTATTTTGCGCTGATGACCACAAGGTTTTCGCTATTAATCAAATTTTAAAAAGTTCGTCATTGCGGAAAGTGCTTTTTTATAAATTTATTTGAAATAGAAGAAAAGAATAAGATAAGATACGAACAAACTTTTATTTTTAATGAATTTTCACATAACAATATTATACGAAAAGTCTCGTGGAAGCCTGAAAATGCGTTTTTTCTGAAATTAAAAATAAAGGCTAAAAAATGTATTTTGAATTCTTGCATATGGTAGGAAAGGCGGTAAATCAGAGAAACGTTTGAGATTCCTTTACTCGACCCAAAAAGTGGTGAGATCTCAAAAACGCTGAGGAGACAGGAGTAGTTGAACTTTGGCAGATCACGACAAAGTCACGTGGTATAAACCCTTCTTAACCCAAAATCGCGCGAGATGGATGTCAAATCAACTCCGTTTAATGCTATTTGTGTCCGTATATACAAATTGATTGTTATAACTTTGTCAAAGCTGCTATCGATATTATTTATGAATAACGCAAAGTTTATTATTGTCAATCTAATCCTGAAAATAAAAATAACAACAAAAAAATCATTTTTTCGGAATAATTCTTTTTTCCATATAAAAAATAAAATTCTAAAATTAAGTCTCCTCGAGTCTTCCGACATAATGAATATTCTTCAAAATGAAAAAGTGAATGTAAACTAATCTTCTTTTTTGATAATTTTAGAATATTTCGGGCAGGCCGTGAACTTATTATTTTCATTATTTCCTGTTTTTTCATTGGTTACTCCTTGTATCTTTTTACTGAATTTGTGCATATGAATGATTATTAGTTTCAAGTTTTTTATTGATTGAAATGAATAACTGATAAAGGAAGAGTGTGACGACAGAATAATTGTATTATAATGAAATCGATGAAAATAATGTTTATGTTATTGAAACAATAACGTAGAATCTTATTATGTAACTTTTGATTATTACACGATAGGTTCGCTTATGCAGAGAAGGCCCAGATTTAATAGTAAGATACTGTGTTAGCATGAGAAATAAATGTCGATCCCTCAGAAATGCACAAAGCTCTTACCTAGCTTCACTTTGACTATCCTGGATTATGTTGATTGTTCATAGGGATGTGAAGATTTTAATTATTTTCTTCATCTTGAACTACCTCATCTTATCATTACTTCGTTTATATATAGTTTTTTTTTAATCAATATATGAAGTAAATCTTCGAAATTTCACACCTCATTTTGATGATGGAGAATTTTTTTTGCATTCAATTTATCAAGAAAAATCTCATTGAAATATCAAGTACATTTGAAATTGCAAAATGAATGAACTATTTTAGTTCAAAAGAATGATCTCGTTTCATGGATCTGAAGAATATTAGTAATTGACATCATGACGACTGTTAGATGTTGAGTGTTGAGATTGATTTTTGAAGTAGGTGTTTCAAATTCAAGAGAAAATTGCTAGAACAGATACTTTGTTTTTTTTTTAATCAAAAAAATACCTCGTTTGACATACTTAGTAATGAATGAGAAATTAATTGATCTATTTCTAATTTTAAAGAAGAACATATTCTAAATTTCAACGTACCCCCTCCAATGATTTCCAGAGATAAAACCACAGAATCCAAACAACCCGAGTCCGTCCATTGGTGAATTCTTCACATTCCTATTTTTGCCTGTAATTGATGTGATGTGTAGGCCATTTAACACTTTCTGTTTCCCTTCAATTTTGATATGGGTATATCAAAGCGTTTAAGTTAGTTTTTGTCTGAACGATACTTGAAAGTTATCTTAATATGTCTAAAAATACTGGTCTATCCACTGATTTGATTCTTGTTTAGGATAAATCGGGCGACTAGAACTCAAGTTCCTGATAGTTCCTTTTTTCCGCCATTCCATAAAATGACCATCATTTTTTCATAGAAACGACAACGGAATTTGATATGAGTGACATGTAGAATTTAAGTGAAGTAGATACAGGGTGTTTCATAGTATTTGCGCAGGACTTCAGGATGTGATAGCTCGTCCAAAAATATGATAAAAACTTCTATTAACTTGGACCATTTAAAAAAATCTTGGTGGAATGACTGGAGAATAAGGCGGGTAGGGTGGGACTTTTCAATTTCAACGTTTCCAAGCTTGTCTTGACCACTTTCGCAACATGGGGTTGAGCATTGTCATGCTGTAAAATCACTTTATCATGTCTCTCGTTGTATTGCGGCCGTTTGTCTTTCAATGCCCGACTCAAACGCATTAATTGTGTTCGTTACGATCGCCTGTGATTGCTTAAGTCGGTTTTAACAACTCAAAATGCACTACGCCGAGCTGGTCCCACCAAATACTGAGCATGACCTTGGAACCGTAAGTATTCGGTTTGGCCGTCGACGTAGAAGCATGGCCGGGATATCCTCATGATTTTCTACGCTTGGTAATATCGTAATGAACCCATTTTTCATTTCCAGTCACAATGCGAAGCAGAAATTCTTTCCTCTTCGCCTTGCAAGCAGCTGTTCCAACATATCTCGGCTTCAACGCGTACGGCACCCAATTTCCTTGTTTCGGAATCATTTTCATGACTTTCAGGCGTTTTGCAATGGTTTGTTGCGTCACTCCCAATGATCTTGCCAATTTTTGTTACGTTACCATAGGTATTTGAGAGCATTCGATGAGCCTCAGCCATAAATTTCTTCTTATTGAAACAGAAAATTAAAACTTCCCGCAAATGCCGAGAATTTGGCTCGTGAGCTGACATGTTCAATCAAGAATAACTTTATGATACTGGTACAAATTGATTAATATTTCGATATCATTATGTTAACCAATATCTAAGCTAATAGTATAACATCAACGATTTATTTATTCCGACAACCAAGTTGTAACTTCAGATTTGTATTGAGACGACCACAAGATTTATTTGAAATAATTACATGAATACGAATTCGAACAAGCGCCCAAAAGCGTGTTTCCTCATAAGAGTAGGATAGTTTACAATTTTAATGATATTTCAAATGAAAATGTTCCATTTTCTTTAAAAAAAGAATACCGGAATGATAATTTCAGTATAGTATTTGTTCCCTTAAAACTGACAACATTTCTGGACCTTCTTCCGAAAACACCCTGTTGTTGTGTCACTCAAATACTGTCCTATTGATTGATATGTGTATCATGTGCGAATAGGAACAGTTTGAATCAATGTCTCACTATTCCAGATGATGTTCAAGAGCATCACCGACAATGCCAAAACCTTGGCGGCGAATACTAAAATCGAAGACATGTCCAGAATCTTCAAGAATAAGATGACCGGCAAGCAAGACATGAAACAAGCGCTCAGCGGCGTGATGGACATCTCTAAAGAAGTAGAAAAGAACTTATCGCCGAGACAATGTGCAGTATTGGAAGTCGCTCTGGACACCATCAAGCAGTACTTCCACGCTGGAGGTAACGGTCTGAAAAAAGCTTTTCTGGATAAGAGCGCAGAGCTCCAGAGCTTGAGATACGCACTGTCTTTGTATACGCAGACGACGGACACGTTGATCAAGACCTTCGTACAAACTCAATGCAATGAAGGTAAGTCCGAATATCCGGTTGGAGAATCGATATTAGTGGTAGAATTGCTTTATGTGTACTTATTGATGAAATTCAAATATTTACGCTTCAAATCAATAGTAAGGTATAATAAGGTGACTTCGTAAACAGTTATTTTATAAAGAATTAAACTTTCTATAGACTTTGCAACCTATTAATGAACGAAGTAAAGAATATCATGTTGAAGCTCATCTACCACTGACTTTCGAGGAATTCCTATTTTTTCTGTTTTACTTAAAAAAAATAAAAAATTTTTCATCGCACAACATTCTCTAAATGTTTTAACTTCTAAAGAACAATACAGAATTTTTCTTGCATTCTTTTAGTAATACCGGAAATTGATCATTTTGAATTCCACAAAACGAAAAAAAATGACTGAAAATTAAATCATTTCACAACATAAATAACAAGGGTGTATCAATATAATCCAAATGTTATATTGTTGATAGAATGAGAACAAGTTCAATTAAAATAAGTAGAAGTACTGAAGCTTTCGAGTGCTTAGCGTTTTAGAAATGCCATCTTTTTTATCTTTGTTCTAATACCCTGCTGATCTGCTGATTCTAAGGGGATCTTCTATACATATAGTGTTGGCATATCTGACATCCTCATATGCTTATAAGGATTAAGAACTGACTGCGTGGTCCCTATACAAGCCAATTAAAAAAATTTGCAGAGCACATGTTCAGTTTTGCCATTCGAATTTTGGAACCTGCAAATTTCATCTGCCAAGAGGCCCATTCGGCAAAAATAATATCTGTACATTCTGTACTTTAGTATGTTATCATGATTTACGTGTTTGACTTGAAAAATGTACAAAATTATATGAAATGGATTGAGACAGCCAACGAATAAACCTTGAATGCGAAACAAAGATATCGAAAAATGAATTGATGAGAATTACCGATTTAGAAGTTAGTGCAATGTTGGTACTTTTTTAATATGATGTGCAGTTATTTCCCAACATATCTAAATTACGCAAAATATTTTGTACATTACCATTATCGACATGCCGAAAAGAATTCATTCTACCCTCAAAAGACTGATAACGTATTTTAGAGGGAACACCACCACGTGGTTGCTCAGTTTTGAACGAAATTAGAGATATTCCTTCTTACAAATCACTGATTTTTATGCGGTTTTCACATAATCTCCTTAAATAATAATCGTCATGGAAGAAATTGAAAATATAGTTTTTGCGAATGAAAAAAATTTTTTTCTTAACTTTTCTTTTTTCGCAAGATAATTGATGATATGTACTTCTGATAAAGCACTTATATACTTTTAAAATATTCATGAAATAAACCCACAAAAAATCATTACAAAAGAGATAAAATTATAATTTCGTGAAAGTCATCGTACAGTGCTGCCCTCTACTCATTTGCCTCGAACAAAGAAGATGAGTGAATATACAACTTCGTACGCCGTATAATGTTTGGTCATCGCAATAGGATGTCAGATCACTTATTTGAATTTTTCAAAGTAATTTCTGAGTAATATTTGAATTTCATCGATAATCACCCCGTACATGTACGCCACACCCTAACTCATTGACCTTACTATTCTTAAGTGCCGCTTAACACTAACGAAACAATGCTACAAAGACAATTCTCGCTCGAGAGAGACGAGCCAGAAGCAGGGATGGAAGCTCTAGAAGAGCCCCTTAAGGCTAAAAAGAGAAGGGAAAGTCGACAAGGTACAAGAGTATTGCGATTTACGAAATTTTTGCTAGTTAACGAGCTGCGTAGCACCAGTGGATTACTCTATTGGCTCAAAGGCTTTCTTGAGATTAGATCATCGAGAAAAGTAGATGGCGCGTTGAAAATGCAGTTGTAACGCTGGCAATTGATTTTATTGAATTTCAAAAATTTGAGTATTTATTCGATAAATGCTTTATATTAATAATACAGAAAACGCTGACAAGTTTATTGCAAATGCATTTTCAATGGTCAATATATTATACTGAATAGCTTACAAGCTTCGAACAGAAACGTTTTCGTCATCGAAAACAATGTGTGAATTTTTTATGGCTTCGTATAATGATAAATAGACGCAACATCCTAGCAAAAAGTCAACTTCCACTTGCTGGAAGCGATAGAATATTTTTCTTGCATGTAAAGCTTCAATGATATTGTCCGCAGGTCATTAATCTAATCTAGTCTGAGAGTCAGTGGACAGCCCCCACCACATTTATTTTAGGAAAGATTAAAATTTCCTCAATGGGTCTCTTGTACCTACCAACCATGATGTTGGGGCTAGCTAAGCACGTTTACGGTCTCAGCTACAATCAGGAGCGACAGGTGTGAAAATTTTATGAACTATAGAAGTATTTTAGGAGATCTGCGTTTGGAGATGTCAAAATACACTCTTATGGCTATTCAAAATAGTAAAGATAGCACATATATAGCAAAAAAATTAAAAAGCAAAATAGCAGACGGTTATCGCGGTTCTGAAATAGTGGCAGAAATTTTCAAAATTGTATTCAAATTTTTGATCGAAAGTATTCGAGGAAAGTTGAAATTCATAAATACTATATATTTAATATATATTATTCATTGAAGTTTCAGAAGTTTGAACTTCTGAAGGAAGACAGAGAAATTTTTCTTCCCCGCGAGTATAAAATACAGGTTGGTCCAGATTTTAGTTCAATAACTTTGGCGTTCGATAGGACAACACTTTTCATGAAAAATAGTTTATGAAAACATAAACAAGCTACTTTAATCATTGATCAACAAGGAAATGAGAAACCGTCAAACAAAACTCAGATTACAAACTGTAATTTCAAAAAGAATAATTCAAGAATTCCGAAATAGAATAAAGTTCAACTTCTTTATTTAAATCAGTGACTTTACGTTCGAATAGTTTAAAATTGATTATATTCAAGATAAATTCAGGTAGTTTATTATTAATATTTATACACATAATACTGTGTGTTTTTTCTCTATTAAAATCAGACCATGTAGGTATAGGGTAGTGAAAACGGATCTTCCTTCCACGAAAATCTACAAAAATTATTTTTTCAAATTTTCCCATTAGAAATAAATGAAAGTACAAAAATGACCGTAGTGTTTTATAACGCTTCATTCAGATGGCATTCAGTTGAACATTTCAAAAAGAACATTTATCAGATACTCGAACAATAAAAAATACTCACAAAAATGTTTTATTGAGTGTTTGACAAAGGTCTAATTTTTTATTTTTTTATCTAAACTTAAGCACCCTGTATCTCTGAAAAAAAGCTTGTTAGAATGTTTAAATAAACTTTTTTTTATGAAAAGGGTTGTTCTATGCGACTATCAAGTTATTGAACTTAAATCTGGACCAACCTGTATTTCTATACTCACGGGTCTGCCAGGTCGAAGGAACCGGCGTACCGGTCTGCGTTCAGAAGTTTAAACTTCAAAGAAAAATGTTTGTATGTATATGAATTTCAAGTTTCCTAAAATACTTTCGAGAAAATTTTTTTCAATTATTTTGAAAATTTCTGCCGACACTTCAGAACCGTGATAATCGTCTGCCGTTTCTTTTTTGAATAACTATAAGAGTGTATTTTGAAATATCTCAACGGCAACTTTATATTTCATAAAATTATCATACCTGTCGCTATTGGTTGTAGCTGAGGCCACCGCAACCGCACTTAGCTAGCCCTCACATCATGGTTTATAGGTGCAGTACAACATACTCATCAAGGAAATTTTAGGCTTTCCTAAAATATGTATGGTCTGCTGTTCACTGGATCTTAGACTAATCGTTTCATTCAGATGAATCAAAACTCTCTCCATTCATTCAAAATAAAATCTATGTTTCTTTCAAATCATTTGTACTTTTTCATATCTAATATAAACAATAAAATCTAATCATTTCTTCCAGACGACTCTTTATTTTCAAATTATCATCATTCATTCACGAATAATCTGCAAAAGTTTGTCACTAATAGCATTCACCTATATCCGGAATAGTTTCACTGATATATTATTTTTAATTTTCTTCCTGCACCAATTACACAAACTTTGATGGAATTGAACTAAAAGACATTCTTATTATTTGACCAATCGCAAATCCTATGTAAATATTTATCATTTACCTCAAAGAGGATAAGAGAGAATAGAAAGCATGGTAACAAAAATATAGAACATATTATAGACTTAGAAATGTAGATCCCTAGAGGGAATACCGTTGGTCCTCTACTTCTGCTCTCTTCTTTACAACCAGAATAGCTGGTAGAGATTTAAACCGGCATCACTAGCGGATGAAGATCTCCTGATTCCGTTGAACATCTCTTCTTAATTTTCATTTTTATAGATTCAGAATTAACTTCTAACTTTGTTAATTTGCACCTTCTATCTTTGATTTCTTCGGTTTCTTCACCATTTGAATTTACAATCGCAAGAACAAAACGAAATAAGACATTCTTCGAAATCACCTTTTTTTTCTATCAAATGCTTAGATATTGAGAGGAGGTAAAAGAAATCGAGTATGAACTGCTGATCTCATACATATTCTTTTCAGATTTGGCTGCTGAGGGACAAGAAGGTTGTGTAGGAGAACTTTCAATTCAAGTAGAAATATTCACTCATCCAGGTACTGCAGAGAATAAGGTCACCGTTAAAGGTGAGCACTACCATCTCCATGAAACGTTTGTGTAGAGATTTTCACAAGTATCATGATATTTATGGCAGCACACCTTTTGATTCATTATAAACTTTCAAAATCCTTCGATAAGAAGTGGCATTTTCACAGTTCCGGTTTTGGAATACATAAAATCCAAAAATCGAATAACATAGAAACTCTAAAAGCTATTAAATTTTGTACCAAAAGATCAATTCTTTGGATCTCCCAAATAAAAAATCCGAAGTTTTAATAATTTTAAGTATACATACTCAACATTGCACATTGATTAATTTATTTTCAAATTTTATTAATGAATTTTCAAAGTGTTCTTTCAAATAGTTTGACAAACAAAACCTAGTTTTATTTTCGCCAGATTGATGATTGTAGTGAAAAAATTCGGATTGAAATTTTGTGAAAAAAATTAAATGTTCTGTTGTAGAAATTGTTTTAAAGGAAGTTTTCACTTCAAAAATCTCATAATAATTCCTATTTATCAGACCTTTCATGAAAATCTATAAAATTGAATAATCCAACCAGAAGAAATCAATAAATTCGAAAATCTCTCCCACCATTGAAATTAGTTCAAATTCAATTTATATTTTATTTGATAAGTATATCGGTTGAAAATCCTTATTCATGCTCAAGCAAAGAATATATCTCATATTAACCTTTTAACGACAAAACTAAGATACTCTTATATGAGGATAATGTTCTAAATGAAAATTTTGTTTTTCGGCCACTTTTCTATAGCTTAGCGCAATTTTCTGATTGATTCATGTAGGTATATCATTAATCATCTCCTAAATGATCATGAATATTTTCTAGTTGTCGCTTGCAATGACCTCAAATGGATAGCTACTTCCGGAATGTTCAAGCCATTCGTTGAAGTAAACCTTATAGGACCACATCTAGCTGACAAAAAGCGAAAACATGCAACCAAGACGAAAAATAATAACTGGTCACCTAGATACAATGAAACTTTCCATTTGTGAGTATACCCTTATCTTAATTTTCATCCGTTTTCTATTGGCAAACCTAAAAATTCAAATCAAGTTCTGAAAAATAGCGAAATATAAGTAAAACTAAATATAACGCAAGATCAACTGCTGATTGATCATTGAAGTTGATAATTCCATAATATGAGAATTTTCCGCATAATTTCCTTGTTTATTTCTTGATCATTATTAAAATTACACGTTAGTTCTGGGTACGAAATGAATTAAATACAGTAGGTACCTATATTTAGTTAGTATGATATTTATGAAGTAAATAATCTTGATGCTGCGTTAATTCCATTTATTTTGAATGGAGGAGTTCGTTACTTTGTTTATAGCATGGAATAATAAAAATTACTACGTTATTCAATAATTTTTTTTTAATCGCCTATTTTGTAAAAGATCTCGAGGTCAGATATCAAAAATAGAATGTTTTTGCATTTTAAGCAGAAGATATTATTTTAAAAACAAGCAACACGTGTTTTTTTTTCAAATAAATATGTAAACAACAAGAGGAAAAGAATGATTCGAAAAGGATTCACGATAAAAATGTTGATAACGATATCCCTCCCATTAAATTACTCCAGAACTAGATATTTTTCAATGCAAATCTAAAGAGAATACAAATATACACTTGAATTTTTGGGCAATAAATCGTAGTGTTTTTTAATCTTCATTTTTATTAAATTCATCAATTTAATTTCCAGTATGATTGGCAATGAAGAAACATTGGACTACTATGAACTGCACATATGTGTCAAAGATTATTATTTATTAAGGGAAGATAGATTAGTTGGAGTAGCAGTCATGCAATTGAAGGATATCGTCGACAAGGTAAATAATATAAATATAAGTTAATCTTAAGAACAAGATTGAATTCACTATTGAGAGTTTTATGATTAGTGGAGATAATTTGTTTTTTGTAAATAATATATGTACACCATAATGCAAAATTTTCATTGAACTTTTCTCAGCATATGCAATTTCCCATAGATTCTGGTTGTCAAATAGCAAGACATCACATAGTCCCCTAGATTATCTTCGTACTGGCCTACTTTTCCATCAAATAGCTTTAATAATTTTTAGAATATTTAATTCCAGCAAAAAATTCAGTGAACACGTAGGTCTGTAAGCTAAAGCAAGCTTTGTTTTTGTTTTCAATTTGCCTTGACTCAAACTCAGAGTATGAGTTACTTTTCGAGATTTAAATGAAATGATAATCTAGGTGCTATTTTCATTGGAACAACTCTACCATTTGGTCACCAAAATATTTTATCATACAATAAAATTGAAGTGAATGTTTGAAATGTGAACCATTATGTAATATTAGTCACTAATTCAGTACATTGAGTCAGTGAACATTGTCCTGGTTATAAAATTTAAATGAAAATAGGCCGAAGGTTTTTTTCGAATGAGTACGGAAGAAATTTTAACAATTACAGAATGATTAGATACGTCAATCAAAAAAATGAAATTAAATTATCAAAAATTGCAATTAAAAAAAAACAGCTAATGAATCGAATGAAAACGTCATCATTAGAACTGATCTACATTTAGAAATATTTGTATTTTTATAAAAATTTTCCTTTTCCTAGTAAGTACACAAAATGAAACCACACCTATCATTATGTCATTATTTCTTTCATGTTGATATATTCAGCATCGCATCTGGTAGTGGTTTGTTTTTAGTATTCCTCATATTTTATGTTGATTATTATACTTCAATCAAAATATAGTCAACTCACTCTACTCTCATGCCTTAGAAGTGATTGTGAAGTATCTGAAAAACCTATCATCTTGATCAACAGAGCGCGAGAAAGCCATTCGCTTAATCATCACATGAATGGAGTGAAGAACATTATAATTGAAAAATATACTAGCAGAGAGCTAAAATCAGGAAGTTAATCTTATTGTAATCTGAGAAGCTCACAATTTTTCGATCAGGAATTATACAATTTAGAATGGTCATAATGGCAACACTCTCGCTATATTTTTTTTTCTACTCCCCTTACAGAAAATGACGAAAATTGTTCCTCTGGCCAACTTTGTAACTGTCTTTTCAAGCACTGTGGTACGACAAACTGTGCGGTTTATTTCACCGTAAACAAAGAGCACGATCAACAACCAATACAGTAACATCTGTAAAGTGAATGCACGGCGAATAACCAATAAGATATAACATCTAATAGTTGCCACCGGAAACTGACTACTACTTCCTTATTTCAAGATTTTCAAATCAGAACTCATATTGTTTATTATTTCAATCGATGCTACGTATAAAAAGGAGGGTCTCTTCAGCACACCCTATACCTAAAAGGAATACTCTAAGAATTATCGAGGAAGAACTTTAAATGAGAAAAACCACAATTTCTGACTGTTTGGAGTAGTCTGTGAGTTTCGGAATTCAAAAAGAACTCACAGACAACATAATTCATTTGATTCAATCACTTTTCGTCGTATTGTAGACAAATTTTGAAGTGGTACCAACCAAGTATACAATTGGAACACAAATGACTGGAACTATTGCGTCGTGAAAAAAAATGTTCTTCCACATTTGTCTACAATACAACAAATAGTAAATCAATTGAATGAATAATGAGCAACTGAATTTGATGAAATACTTCAACAATTTTTAGACGTAGTTGAAGCATGTATCTCTCCATGATTAAATGCCATAACCTACTGAAAACAAATGACATAAGAAATGCAAAAAATAATACACAGTGTTGTCATTATAACCCTTTTTAAATTGTATCATATGCTATTGGAAATCCCTTTATTATTAATCAGTCCTAACAAAAAAAAGTGCGCTAATTTTCGACTAGAAATTGAACATATTAAGTACTCTAAAGGCTCTAGGCTATAAGAAGGGGATTCTAATTGACGCCTTTTCCATCTCAATAATTCTAAATAGGCTCTGAATAGTCTGAATTTAACACCTTCATGTTTTCAGGGAACCCGCGCGTGCTGGCTAATGCTAGGCAAACGCATACAAATGGATGAGACGGGATGGACCATCCTCAGGATTCTATCTCAGCGCACAAACGACGAAGTTGCAAAAGAATTCGTCAAACTCAAGTCTGATATAAGGCAGGAAAATCCGCTTCCAAACCAGTAAAATCCCGATTCCAAGCTCCTTAAATTAAGTGACAAGTAACAACTGTGTTCATGGCTGTAAGAAACAGTGCAACAAAAAAAAAAATTGATCGGACCGTCCTTAGATTTGACTCGATATAACGTTCATTAAACGACATGGAACTGTTCGATATCACCGTGATTTAAATAATATTTAATGTGCCTCCTCAAATGAGTATGAACAATAATCTATTGAAATGTTTATAATCATTAACCTTATTGATGATGTTCTCTCTTAACACAATATTCTTGTTGTATAAATCTCGCAATAACAGAATCAAGGAAGTTTGATCGAATATCTATTTCGGTTCGTTATATTCGCTGCAAATCCTTTGTGATTCCTTCAGAAATTGAACATTTTTTATGCTTTCTTTGCCAAATACTAACACCACCGTGTCAAAACGATTATTTTTCTGAATCCTGATAGCCAATTTCACTGAACAACAATGGTATACTCCTATATCCAAAGTCTCTTGGAGGAAGCCAGAATATTTCGATAATACAAGTGTTGTCTAAGTTTCCAGAAATTCCTTTGGATCTAGTCAATATATTACCTACTTTCAAATAAACCACGGTATTTAGCGGATTGCGGTATCCACTCCTAAGGGACATCTGGCCAAGCGTCACTAGTTCAAGTGACTTTGGGTATACCATAACAGGATAAGCGACTCTAAGGTCCAATATTTGCACCTCCCTCATTTTACTTCACGTTGTCAGCAAAATCTTCCGCCGGAAGCCAAACAGGATAGGAAACAGTTTGAAATTAGAGCAGAATCAAATATATTTATCCAATTGACCATATTCACCGTCGCCATATTGTTGTGCGACAATACCAACTACCCAGTGTTCCCAACGGAGAAATATTGAGTTTACTAGAAAAATACCGCTAATATCAAAAATACTATAAGCGATAAAGATTATTCTTCCACTGACTATTTCCAAAAATGGAGCGAAGCCTTCATTTATACACTCGGCCACAGTCATTTGTTCATAAAACCACCTTTCACTAATGTTTTTATTTCCAAAAGGTGAAATTTTTGCGAAATATTTTATCAAACAAGCCTATCTGGCGTAGCAGCCAGAAAAGGTACACATAAACTTCACTTATAAACTTTATATTGTGGTATTTTTCTAGTAAACTCAATATTTCTTCGTTGGGAACACTGGGTAGTTGGTATTGTCGCACAACAATATGGCGACGGTGAATATGATCAATTACTCGACATTTGTCGAAATTGTCCAAACACTCGATCTCTCGAATATGTAGAAATGTCAGATCTTTGAAAGTTCTACCTATACCTAGTTCTTATAAAGGACAGTTTTGAAACTTGAAGGTGAGAGGCCATATAAAAGTATGCTGCTCAAAACACATTATAACATTTTCACTTGATCTTTTTCATTGTCAGGTACAAAATTTTAAATGAAAGAATTACTTCACTGAAAAACCTGCTTCAGCTTACAATATACCATTCGACTGGACCAATTTCCAAGCTTTTTCGAGTGTATGCAACTTTATTGACAAATGCTAATTTAATTGTCTTTTAAAGGCGTGATATTCATCTTCGACAAGAACAAGAAATACTTCAACTGGGTTAAAATTGCCTATCTAGAGATTTCGGCCACTGAACAATTTGTCTTACTTCAGTCGCTGTTACTCTGGATTTAGATTTGTTTGATTGCTTTAGTCTCCACCAAACTGTCGAGACTAAAGTGAAAATTTCAAATTTGACTCAGGTGGTGTGAAAGAGGCATCAGTATATTCATAATATCTACCCATCCATAAAAAAATCAAATTTCAAAAATTCACACACGAAACTGTAAATATTCGAGGATTTCACTTCTTATGAATCCTTATACATTCAATATTATTATACTTAAAATGTGATTCAACTAGACTAAGATTATTCGTGTATTGAAATATTGACAAACAATTATTTTTGTAAGCATACAGAGTAATCCGAATGATCAGCATTGACATTCGGATTAGACTCTAGTTGCACAAAAAAACTTCGATTGGATCCATTCGCTTAAGTCACCTTATAAGAATTTTCAGGCTGTTTACTGTGGTGTATAATAGTTTTAATAACTGAATACTACGACTACACACAAGATATATCTATTTTATTCCAACTGCGTTTTTTGATGTGAATGTGCGTTTTTTCAAAATGATTCTTCGCTGTGATGATGTTACCCTTGGAGTTAATATTCATGAAAATCCAGCCTATTTACCAAAACGGTGGTAGGAGATAATCTAAGAATGGCATGAAAAGTTGTCCCAACCAAGTGAGTAGGATATTTGTTATTCTGCATTTTTGTTTTTGTTAGTGATTGTGTGCAAGGATCTTGTGATAATAATAATAAATGAGTTTATTCAAATACAATAAGAACAAGTTCAAATTGAACTCAGAAAATAAACTGTGAGTTATCTCTAGAATAACTGTTTTTTCAGCTATAAAATGAAAATATGATTTTAACGACAGCAAAAAAAAATAAAATACGGTTTTTTTCACAATTATTCCAAAATAAAAATCGGCTAATTGATCACATTTGGGAAATTTTTCTCATTTTTTCATAATCAGGAAGTTGACTTATCTTGGGAATTTTCTTTCATATGGCCGATATTATAGTGGTATTCCCACTGTTGTGAGATTTTTTCTTTCTCTGGAATAATAATAAACTTTGATATCTCAAATGAATCCACTCTGTATATTTTCTGCCTTTTAAAATCCTCGATAAATATAATGAGAATATTTTTCATGTAATGTTCCCTATACCTAAATTCCAAAATTTCGGAGCAAAAGCAACAATCTATTCGCCGAAATTAAAATAATATATTTGGATAACTATGATTGAACAAACTCATTTAATTTGAATAATCTTTAAATAATTGTTTCATATTAGAGGTATGTCCACATTTGAGTAGTAGAAGAATTAGGAAATATTAGATACATAAAAATATTCAGTATTTCCCAAGGATTTCAAAAAGCAAAAGATACAGGGTGATTCATTTAGAATAATAAAATTTATAATTATACCAGAAAAAGGACAAGATCTGACGCTAGCAATGAAATTGAATCGACCAGTTTCTACACTATACAGATAACCTCGTATAAATAATTGACAGTGGTGTCGATAGGTGGAGGTAGGTTCTCCCTTATTATTTGCTGGCCCCCTGAAATATCGCATGAACAAAAAAATACAACATGAATTCAACGAAAACTAGATGGACTAGGAAATGTTGGCTCAGCTCACAAAATCCTGGCCCCTCCTTTTTTTGAAAGCTGGCGTCGACAATGGAACAGAATAGACTGGTTACAAAAAAAAATATTAACTCCAGGTGGAAGCAATATGTTCCGTTTTAGTTGGTTTGTGTGTTATACTTCCTATGAATACTTCCTTCTGCAAATTCATTCAAATGCTCATTCATCATATGGATCATCAAACAGACTTTAATTGGACAATATGTAATTACTTGCTTGCAAAATCATAGTTTTTAGGTAGCCACTAACACTACCAACATGATTTCGACGATCACCAATTCATATGATAATTTTTTTATCATGCATATAGCGAAAATCAAGTTCAGATTCACAATCAAATTATCCTTGTAATCTCAATTCGACAGACTCTTATCATCTTCACATCTCCAACACAAATCACATACATATCATCTATAAATTGAAGAAATAGTATCATGAAATTATTAGATAGGATAGAAATTATAAGAGTTCATTGAAATTTTCGAAAGGCGCATATCTGAAGTAATGAAGAAATAGACAGAATGGAAGGGAATAAATTGAAGATTGAGTGCATTTCTCGTTGGAATGAAACTAAGGAAACTTGTAAGGGTAATTCTCCTATGAAATATGAAATTTTCCGTATACTATTCAATCAAACACTTTAACTTCAAGTTTAAAATCGGCATTTTGAAGATTTTGAACGTATTCGAATGCACTAACCAAACTTTATATCATCTTGTGCCATTATCTTATGGAATCGTGGTATATCTATTCATTTATCATAATGAAATGGATTAAAATATATCAATTCAATAAATTTTGATGATTAGTTTAGTTCAAAAAATTTGATGTCCCAATTTTTTTCTCTAGAAATATAGCTCATTTCATTCGGAATGTCTTCTCAAAAAACATATTGAAATATTTAATTTGCAAATGGTTTTGGATGGAGAAAAAAAATAGTTTTTCGCTGAACTCACTACTGGAGATAAACAAAACCTGAAGAAATGATTCTTAAGTAGAATAAAAGCAGTCCATCATCCTAAAACTCTCCACTGGTAATGAATTTAAATTAACGATTAACTATTTCTAATGCAGCTTTTATTTTTCCTATTGAAATATAAATGAACTGATGAACATTCGATGAAATAAAATCCATTCGAAATATTGTTATAACTATGTCTTGTAACAGGTAAACCAATTTTTAATTAAGTAATTGAATTTTCTCCGTCACGATTAAGGGAAAAGATAATTGTTCAAATAATCAACGTGAATATTATATTCTCTGAAACTTCTTCATCGGTTCACCTACCCAAAAAGATCAATAGATGAATTTTTCGAATGTTCTGTATTTCATTTATTATATTTTTTTCAATCATAATTTTTTTTTGAATAATTATCTTTCTGCAACTTCGAAAGATATTATAGACCAAATAATTTTGCTTTGAAAATTTTTGCAGTCTTCGAAGAATGAATGCCTTATTTTCATCGTAATATGTTTGTAACTTGGTACCTATATGTATGGTAGGTGTATATCTTCACAATCTTAATTTTATTGGTGACGTTGACTACTTAATTCAACTATCATAGATCAAATTATTCTCATTTCAATTCGAATGCAAGAAGAATAACCTAACATTAATTTAATGAGTTGAGTTCAGTGGACAAAAAAATTCTAAAAAATTCATATAAACGTATGATCGTCAGCATGGAAAAATATTTGCTGAATATAAATTTCATATTCTATTTCTGAACCAGAAATATTTCAATATACAATTATTGAATATCTAATTGATTGTTTCTAACTCATTGTTGAATATTCCAAATTTATCCAAAATACCTTTTTATTATTCATCAACCTGAAATGCCCTAATCTTTGTATTGAAGATAGTGCTTCAATCATATCTGATATAGGTGCTTATGCCTTTGATTCCATCATCATATTTCTGAAGAACGTGATCGTTATGTCGCTTGAAATATGTTTATAAATGTTGAGCAATTTCGTGATTAATATAAATGATATCAAGAAATATTTAATACAAAATACCTTCATAAGAAAACATTAAACATTACAAACAACCTACATTTACCCAATATATCATAAACTTGCTTGATCATGTTGAGGTGTGGCTTATTTCTTCTTCTAAAATAATTCAATTGTTGTATATTCCTCGAGTTTTTACATAAATGGAAAATTCATGTCATTGGAAATTTCGAAAGTAATTATATTTTGGTTCACCTTTTGTTTTCATAATATTAGAAAATTCTTTATGTAAAAACAACGTACAAAATGTTAATTCATATATAATTACCTATTTATTGTACATTACTAGTTGTCATTTATTAGATCGTTACCATATAAATATATTATAAGTCTTTCATGACTAAATTAAATATAGATCTTTTTTAATTTTTCATTCTTTCACAAAAAATGACCAAATGAGTGTAAAATTATGTAAGTTTAAATGTTTTCTGTAAAAATGACAATGTTGATACATGATGTAAATTATAAGTCTAAAATTGTCTTGAATCTGAATCGGGACATGAAATATATTATACATATTATAATGTAATCTTGTTGAAATATTCAATTTGTAATTCAGATTGAAAATTCCTATTGTATATACTTAATACATCGCTGTAAAAATTATTATTTCGATTTCAATTGATGCTACACTTTAAAATGAAATGGACCATATTCTCGTGTTTTATTTCTGTTTTTGTCTTCAAAAAAATCTTCCAGGAGGTTTACAATTTCAAGCCAAAATAAATGAAGTTTGCATCAACAGTACCTAGCTACCTACTGCAGAAAATAACCTTGACGACTTTTTTGGTCGAATTCTTCATCTCTTCGTTCAAACATTGTCGCAAACTAACAAACTTAAGAAAAGAATTTTATAGTTTAATTCATAGAAAATTGCATTCTCACTATACTGAGCACTCGGCATTCGTAGCATATTTTGCAGAGTATAAACAATAAAAATCTGAAAATTTTTAGCATTTTCGATTTCTGGCCAATTGGAAATGCCTTTAAGTTTTAAATTTAGTTATAAATTATTATTTTTAGCTCGAGTCCAGTGAACAGTGGTGAATAGCTATGGAACTAAAATTCACTGCTTGTAACTGTAAATGCTTAGAAACATGGTAAGTACCCATTTTTAGGTAGTTTATGGAATTCGCAAAAATGAGTACTTTGTACGAATTAATATTCTAATAATGTGACCACTCCTTCCTAGATGAACGTTCAAATTGAATTTGAACCTCATACTTATGAAATAAGTGGTTTCTCAATATGATGTTTCATTTGAATAAAAAAAGACTCTAAATTTCAAGAGAAATCAATGGATGTTCATTTCGTTGTGAAGAGAATAACACCCGAATGGCCGCCGCGGCTACAGTTGCAGCACCATATCCTTTCATGAATTCCATGTTTAATACGCACATTTGCGACTGTAACTTCTTTTTTTTAAGGTCTTTTGTGTTGATTGTGGAGCATTAGTATAGATTTGATCTTTCACGTGACTTTGAAGAAAAAAGTCTAAAGGTGTTAAATCACAAGATCTCGATGGCCAATTGTGATCACCTCTTCGAATATTAACACGACCAGGAAACTTTTCTTGCGAAATTTCGATTGTTTCGTTACTTATGTACTAAAAGTTCACATCAAACATCAATATCTTCCGATTCCGGTCAAAAGAAAATCATTAATCATACCTATAGCGCCATCTATTCACCGTAACAGTTGCACCAGCCTCATTTTAGAGTAACTGAAGTCCAATCACTGAGGCAATTTTCTCAGTTGTTCTTGAGCGACACACACGGTTTCTATTCTTCGATTCTTCACATCACTCACTTGTCCCAACAGCTCAATTTTCCACCAGTTTCACCATTGTCGACCAAAAAGATGCAATGACCTAGAAGTGCTTTACTTTTGCGAACAGTGATAACAGTGTAATATTTTCGCCATTTTTGTAGTGAATTTCAACTGCTTCAACGCGTTGTTGAAGCGTGTATTGTTCCAATTTTGGTGATGGAGTAGTTTTTACTTGTCAAATGTCAAAAGATGATGGCTTCAAAAGTAATAAAACCTCTTATTATAAAACCTTTTACATTACTTTTTATTGCTCTGAAATTCAAACGTCATCGTATTTTTACGACAATAGTCGCATCATATCCATGCGGTTATAGGTACATCCATGACCAAAGGCGTAGAAATGGGGGGGTACTGAAGGTAATTACCTAAGCCAAGATTTCCAAAATATAAAATTGCAGAATTGCAGAAGTTTTGAATTGACTATATCTACACGGTGTTCCTGAATTGGAGGTACAAATGAAAATGACAAGTTTCATTTCAAGAAAAAAAGTCCCAAAACACTCAGTTTTTGAGATATATCTAGGTGTTAAAGTTTAAGTTTCCTTTCCTTCACAAGATATTCCATTTTGAAGTTTTCATCATTTAATATGCTAATTTTAAATATAAATCCACAGGATGATATTTCTTCTGGAAGGCTTCCTTATACTTTCCTTCAGAACTATTTTTTGGTGAAACGTTTAACAAAACGTTAAAAAAAACTCTGGTTCAGTACTACACTTTTTGTTTTTTTATGGTTTTATCGTATCTGCTATCGATTTCAAACAGTAGTAATCTCTAGTAATCCTCAGGAAAATGAAAAATTATTATGAAGATCCAGCTAGTGAGCTGTAATGAATGAATTAATTATAATATAAAGTTTTGGTACTTATTTACCCAGCGAAGATTAATAAAGATTTGATAAACTGATATAAGCATAACTTAAAAGTACGACATACTAGAAACACCCTGTATCTCGAAAACAATGTGTTTGCGGGCTCATATTCATGGGACTTTTTATTCTTAAAATTATTCAATGAATTTTATTTTTCTCTGTAACTCTAATTCAGGAACATCTCGTATAAGGTAAGAACAACCGAATTGGTAATAAAAAAAATTATTTCGAGTAATTTGGTTCAAACTTCTTATTCTCACATTACAGATATGAGTTAACGCTGTCATCAAAAAAATTTTTTCGATTACCCCCCCCCCCAAGAAAAAAAATGACCTTTGCCCTTGTCCATAGTCTGAATTCGCTCATTTACTATTAATTTCTCCTTATCTTCTTCTTAAATCAAAGAAAATTCTCAATTTTAAAAATTTTCGACTATTACTCGCCAAGTCCGTCTCTGTTGAAATTATTTAATCATGTGTTACAAATGAGTGAATGAGAGTGAATTAGGAATGAAAGCATGTTAATTCATTTCTCTGTCTACTTATCTAGTAGTCTCGTAAATGAAACATAATGTCCCTGCGTAAAAAAGGAAATATTATTGAAATCAACAATAAGGTGGTTGGTGATAAATATCCTGTGTTTTTTATAGCAGAAATTGGACAAAATCACCAAGGAGATATCAGCATTGCTAAAAAATTGATCGATGAAGCCAAGGTAAAAGTTATTCTTTATTAAATTGTTGTATATAACTAGATGTCGGCACTTCTTCTTAACATTATACATAAATATCTTAATCAGTTAGACCCAAATTAACCAAACGTATGCATTGTAACTAAAAAATGTGAAGAATTTGTTAATTTAAGAATATTTCAGCTGGGTATTTTCAGCAGAAACATACTACAGTCGACGCGACGGAACAATGGCTAGATTGACGCGTCGATTGGCCTACTGTGCATACTTGTGAAGAGCCACTTGACGCGTCAATTCACTTTTGTGAGCATTCGAATCGAAGTGAAGGGCGAATATAAGAATTATATAAATTAGTGAAATTATTATACGATTATACAATAATCAAAATATGCAGGAGTTCTTCTGGTGAGTTTTCTTAGGAGTTAGAAGAAGCAATATCCCCACAGAAAGTATTCAGTACTCGAAATCTTTCGGAATAGGAAGAAATAGTAATTCATACCTACTTTTGTCAAATCATTTTTTTCAAGTGATGCCTGGAATTCTAGATATACTTGCGTAACGTCTGTCTGATCTGCGGCGACTAAGTATGTTTCTGCCTTTATTGTATACAATTATTGTATACAATTATTAATAAACTGAAAAATTTTCATTTTTTAGAAATCTGGAGCAGATTGTGTCAAATTCCAAAAAACTGATATCAACGAAAAATTCACAAAGAGCGTTCTAGATTCACCATATGAAGGTTCGAATTCTTGGGGCAATACCTATGGTCAGCACAAACAACACCTCGAGTTTTCTAATGAAGAGTTTCTTGAGTTACAAAAATATGCAATTAGTAAAGATATCCTCTTTACTGCTTCAGCGATGGATATTGAATCCTTCCGTTTTTTGAAGAGCATCAATGTACCATTCATAAAAATTGGATCAGGAGATGCCAATAATATACAGCTATTAAGGGAGGCCACGAAATATTCAGGACCTCTGGTTATTTCCACCGGTAAGATACAGATATGGAAAAAATCTAGCAATAATGTCTATATCTAAATTCTGATGATAATTGGTAATACGAAGTTAAAATATCAAAATATGATTTATATCAATCAAAATTTTTTTTCATGATTGTGTGAGAATTAAAGAAATGGAAGTACCTACCTCTAGAAACAAAATTAATATTGAAATTATAATCATAAAGGATACCGTACACCTTATTGAAGATCGAAAGTGACCCTCTCATATTAAATGATTATTCACATCTTGATTACTCATAATAGTGAGGAATATTCAGGCAACGTTTTGTATTGTTTAACAATGGAAAACAAATGAGAATTTTCAGGGCCTCTAGCATCAAAACTAGCATAATTTACAAAAACTTGTGCTTTTGAACTTTTTGTTTGGAATGACTTGGACAATATTATATCAAAAATTCAGCCAATTTGATAGGGGGCCACTTTCTTTAATGAAATGCGGAGTTTGCTTTCAAAATTTTAGAAACGGAAGTAAACGAAAAATCCCAATAAGAAAAGTTTCAGTAGGTTAGTAGAAAGTATGCTACCCTTTAGAATTTATCACAGCCCAACACTGTCTAAATGAACCGGGTTTTTCACCATAATTTGACCCCCCCTTCAACTTTGTTACTAAAAGAGGTACAAAAAATGTTTTTGACAAAAGTTTCACGAAATCGACTAGTGTTTTCAAAAATGATTTCACAAAACGAAAAATATACAGAGTGGGCAACATATTGATTGCAACTTCATTTTTCAAATGGAACACCCTGTATATTTTTCTATATTTGACTAGCTCTTTTTCCCCTGATTTTGAATATATAACATATGTTTGGTCTATTTCTCTTATTCTGAGTACCACAGAGTTTCAAATTTTAAGAACCACCTGGCAAGCTAAATAATCGTTTTCAAGTGGAAGGCTGCGATAATTCAAAATGCTCTTTTTTGAGTTATCTCGTTGGCAACGATATACGTTTCATACACAGAAAGAGGAAAAATTTGAAATATTTTCAATTTATGTAAAGAACAATAAAAATAAGAAAGCTACAAGGGGAGAATATATGGAGTTGCATCCAAATCATCCAATTTTAGTTTATAGTGAAAAACGTATATCATATCGTTGCCAACGATATAACTCAAAAAAAAATTTTTGAGTTATCGCAGCCTACCACTTGAAAACTGATTACTGAGCATGCCAGGTGGTTCTTGAAAATTTGAAACTCTGTGGTACTCAGAATAAGAGAGATTGACCAAACATATGTTATATATTCGAAATCAGGGGAAAAAGAGCTAGTCAAATATAGAAAAATATACAGGGTGTTCCATTTGAAAAAATGAAGTTGCCAACCCTGAATACATTTCATTTTTTTAAATCATTTCAAAAAACACAATTCGATTTCGTGAAACTTTTGTAAGAAACATTTTTTTGTACGTCTTTTAGTTACAAAGTTGAAGGGGGGGTCAAATTATGGTGAAAAACCCGGTACTTTGAGTTGTTGCAGTGCTATAGTATATCCAAAGTCACTTGGCGGAAGCTGAATATTTCGATTATACAAGGGTTGTATAAATTTCCAGAAATTCCTTTGGGGCCAGTGAATTTATTATATAACAATACTTTCAAATAGACTCCAGTATTTGGCGGAGCGAAGTATCCACTTCAAAGGGACATCTATGGCCAAGCGTTTTTATGGACTAGTTCAAGTGACTTTGGATAAACTATACATTCTACCAGGTTTCTTTTAGAGCCGTAAAAAGTTCATCTCTACTTTTGGAATTCAGGAAATTTTCTTAAGATGTTTTTATTTTTCTCAAACGATAGGGTTCAACTCACTGTTGATGAAATACTTTGAGGAATTTGTGGACTATAGTCCATCCGTCTGTCAACACGATAACTCTAGAAGGGAAAGATCTACAAATTTTTAAGGTAAATTCGGATTTCTAATGCCGCGATTGAGTTCCAACTAAGAGATACTTGAACATGACCAACATTTTTCTTCCTGATAATTTAGAAATAATCGATTAGATTCAAATGAAATTTTGCAATTTGTGAGATAAAAAAATTAAAGAAAAATATAATAATATTTTGTGTGACCACAAAACCGACAGCGTGAAGAGTTTGGATGCAAAAAACAATAACAATTCTAAGGTTCGAGCCTACTTTCAAGTTGTTGCATATAGAGAACCATATAAAATTGGAAAAGAATATTGGAAATCAAACACCCAATATTTTCCCAATAAAACAGATCCAACTAAGTTGAAATTTAGTTTTTTATGTATATCTTATCCAAGGGCACAATATGCTCATTGATGAATTAGCGTTCAAAAGCTTATGGCGCCAAATCAGTAGGTACCTATTTCTCTCGAATAATCTTCGTATCTTGTCTTGTTCATGATTTTTCAAATCTTTCACCTTAAATTTTTGTTTTTATAGGTATACAGAAATTGTCGATGTCGAAGATAAATAATAGGTAATTGTTTTCTAGGTATGCAGCCATTCGAACTCGTCAAAGAAGTATACGATTTCATGAAACATAATGGAAAAAGAAATTTTGCATTAATGCATTGCATATCTTCTTACCCCACACCTTTAGAAGACATCAACTTGCGCGTTATTGAACTCTATAAAAGGAGATTTCCTGACATTGTTATTGGTTATTCTGGGCACGAAATAGGTATTGAGGTATCTATAGCTGCCACAGTTATAGGAGCTCAGGTAAGAACAAAAAATGTATAACTTCTGCAATAAAATTTATCGAATATGTTATCAATTTGAAATTCAGCTTAATGCCTTTCCAGATAATAGAAAGACACATAACATTGGATCAACACCTAAAAGGATCTGATCATAGATGCTCTTTATTGCCTGAACAATTTCGAGATATGATAGAAAAAATAAGAAATGTTCAAATTTCATTGGGAGTACCAAAGAAAATTCTCACTCCTTCTGAGATCCCATGCTGGAATAAACTGGGAAAATGCCTTGTCGCCTCTAAAAACTTGAAAAGGGGTGACATAATTCAAGAGGGAGATCTGAAAACAAAAGTTTCCAACCCAGAAGGAGTTAATGCTATTTTTTATGATGGTCTCATTGGTTCTGTATTGAAACGAGATCTGAGTCCAGATGATGTTATATTCAATGATGATTTTGAACGATCATAAAATATATATTCACTAGGATCTTTGTGAAAATCTTTCAATAAAACATTAGAAACTTGAGGCTTCTTGAAAAGTATTCACTCAAAAATAAACAAAAAAACTGAGAATGGAAAAATAATTATTATAAAATAAATCAAATAAAAATACATCAATGTTATTTTTTTCGCTTTTGAACTGCCAGTCGATACTGAAACTGTTTTGACAAAACTGTTTACCATTCTATAATGGGTCATTCCCTGAAGAGAGCGCTAGATCAATTCTATCCTATAGGTCTCTCACTGAAGGAATCTTCACTATTTCGGCAACACATTGATCCCAGCCATATACACCCCATCTCTAGCGTGGTGACTTTGCCGTAGGGGTTTATATGTCCCAAATGGTGCAAGTATTTTTCCTTGATTTTCAACTATACTCCTGATATTAGCAATCAGGGGCAAACATTCTATATGTTAATAAAGAAAAATATGAAATTAACATAAGAGAGTACATCGAAAAAAATTAGGAGACCTCTATGTTAATACACGACAATTCCCTATTCAAATCGAAAAAGTTAAATCAGGAAAACACTGACGTGATGTCAGTGACTTTGAAACGCTCATCTCAAGGGCCTAGGGATGGGCAATAAATATCGATATATCGATATTTTTTCCGAAAATTTTCGATAAATACCGACGATATTTTCTAATTCGATACTATCGATGGGCGATATTTTTGCAACCGATATAATCGATATATTTATATAGATTTCAGAGTATCAAATCCGATATTTTTTTATATTTCGCATTATGATTTCGACCTCACGAAATATATTATACTTTAGTTCCAATAGTCGAAAATCCTGATTTAGCGGACTATAAAATAAATATCGAATTTTTTCGATATATGTAGCAGTTTTGAAATTCTACTCATCGAAAATAAAAAGTTATGTCTCGATCTCGCTGAAAGCTCAAGAAAAAAAGAGAGTAAAATTGTAATAAAATTTAACGGCTGTTGTTAAATACCTTTCTTTCTGTACATAAACGTCCTGAACCATTTATTGGTTATTGCTGGAATTTCGAAGATCCCTTTTACCCAAGGTCTATAGATTTAGTGTAATCTATAGATCTTGCCTTTTACCTACCCCATATTAACCCATACAATAAGAAGCATTTTCAGTTTTGAAATTCTACATATTGAAAGATGGCAAAACCACTAAATATGATGTTTTCAACAGAATCTGGTCACGATGAAACTGATTTTTCGTCTTATGGAATTAGAGCATAATATGTTTCGTGTGGTCAAAATCATAATGCAAAATATTAAAAAATATCGAATTTGACACTTTCAAATAAATATCGAGTATTTTCGATATGTAGAAAGTACCTACTTCATTTTGAAAATATTTTATAAAAATGGAAGCAAACTACTAAATGTGTTTTCAACTGAATCTGGTCACGATGAATCATAATGCGACATATTGAAAATATCGAATTTAAAACTCTGAAATACCTAAATATCGAAATGTAAATGGCAAAACAGAAATTCTGCATACCGAAAATATTCCATGAAATGGGAGCAAACTACTAAAAATCTGGATTTTCGACTAATGGAAGTAGATCAAAATATGTTTCGTGTGGTCGAAATCATAATGCGAAATAATGAAAACTACTAAATATATATTTTCAACTGAATCCCGTCATCTGAATCCTTTTATTCTCCTCTATGGTAGAAAAACTTTATTAATTCAACAAAATTTTCCCACACTAAAATATTACAGCGATATATATCGATAAATATCGATATTTTTACTCGAACATATTTCGATACATTTCGATAGTGTCAGAAAATATCGATACGATATATATATCGATAGTTTTCTGTTCCTTGCCATCCCTACAAGGGCCCATTCCACTTATGTCATGTATTTACTAGAGAACAGCTCACATTACCCATTTAGAGCAGTTCGGCTTTAATGTCGCAATCAGCCCTTGAATCGCCAAGTATAAATCTAATATCATCCGAATGAAATAATATTAATTTTTAGTACTATTGCGACTAAAATTATCTCATCACTGAATATACTCATCGAGTGAATACATATCAGTAGTATGAATAAATTTCAAGAAAGTAGTTCTCAAGTATCTGTGGTAGTCGTAGATAATATACACTCTTAGTAGTAGATCTTTAAGTTTGTTATTGTTTTGACTTACTTGTATTTGAATATTTTTAGGTTATAGCTAAACGTTGAAAACTTGTTTTAATTTTATATTTCTAGCAAGAATATGAATGGAAGACATTGGGCCGAAATACAGCCTTCTACATCAGAAGTGATACCAAATGTCAATACGGATATGAAAAATGCTATAGATAGAATGTCCTTATCCCAATTTGATTCTAGCAACAGTAAACTCACCGCAGATCGCTGCAATATGTAAGGTTTTATGAATTTCTATATAACTTCATAGGATATTGTGATCTCATGTATGAAAACAGCATTAATTTATATTATCGGCAGCTCACACGGTCGGCATTGGGGAGAAATACCAACTGTTGCGACAGAATCCATACCAAATGTGGATGCTGACATTGAGAAGGCAATGGATAAGTTTTTTCTACTGGAATACAATTCCAATTGTGAAAAGGAGCCAAATACAGATAATTCTATTGTGTAAGATATTGATTAATACTATACCAACTTTTAAGAAATATTTAGTTCTTCAATAATGTATTTCTTTTAGTTTGATGCCTCAAGATCCTTTAGTAATGTATGCAATTTCTCTTCATAAGCACATGACTCACATGTCAGAGATTATTCGTTTAGCTGAACTTGCTATTGAAAATAATGTTAGACCATCTGAAGATGCGGCTCCTCCAGTTCCACCACTTCCAAATGTTGAGTTGAAACATAGAATTAATTGTCTCAACTTTATACCTAAAAATGAAACGTAAGTAGCATAATTTGAAATTGAAAACTGAAAAAAAAGTTAAGTAACAAATCAGTCTGTTCTGTATACAATACTTTGTGGTTAAGAACAACATCTAATCGATAACCTTATGGTAATCCATTAGATATACAAAAAAAGCTTGAATAGCTGAATTTTTGGATAATTTGTGTTATCAATGAGCAAATATGCATAAAGTTTTGTTTAATCTAACAGTTGAGTTTTGCCGTATTGTAATTTTACAAAAATCTGTTTTAATATTCCAACCTAACGATTCTATTCTATTTTATATTCTAAATTCTATTCTATTCATATAGTTGTTTTTCTGGAACCACTAACAGATTTTGCCAATTAATATACTCAACCTAAATGTTTGGACCCCAAACCTACCTTGAAAAGTCAAAATCTCTACCATATTTCATTCAAGAATAGAATCATGATTCTTGACAGACAGATAAATTTCCTCGAATTCTGAATCCTTTCTCTGCTCAAGCGATATTTGAGCAACAGGATAAACTTTTTTTTGGATTTCCGAAAATTTCATTATTACTTAAAACTAAAAATATCAGATTCCAATCCTGCCAGTAGTTGGCTAGCTAGTTTTTTATGTTTCCTTTGATTTTTACTTATAAATGGGGATATTTAGTGATGAAACAAATAATATTATGGTATATTAATGTTCCTTATGAAAATCGCAGTTTGTATTAATTATTTTGGAAAATATTTAGGGATTAATAGAAGTTTATATGTTCCTATGAACTTGATCATTAAAAATTTATGATAACTCTGTACTTATTTAATCATCTACTTTTAGCAGAATAAATTATAATGATATAATATTATTTTCAGTGATTTTACTCAAGGCAAAGAAGTAGAAGTACCTGTTCTAAGTGAAACAATAGTACAAAAAGTATTGAGAAGGAGCATTTGTACATTATTTTCTCATCTAGGATATGAATGTATGTTTTAATTCCTCCATACCTTCAAGATATTAATTAAATATGATTTTAGCCACCCATGAAAGTATACTAAATATTCTTGTTGATGTTGTGAAAGAATTTTACAAAATATTTTGTTCAAAGTTAGAATGTGCTATTTATGACGAGATGCATAATGATTCTGGTTTTCCTGTAAGTAATAAACACTTATTTTATTTTTCATTAAAGAGGTTGATCACCTATGTGATTGAAAAATCATTTGTATCAATGATTATATAAAATGGAAGCTGCTTATGATTAAATTTTGAAATAAGAAATCTATTTTCCTCATAAGTATGTCTTGGTTTCAAGTTGAAGTATAATAAACAAATTTGAATATATTGTGAGTTTCTTTTTGTTGTTATTCCCCTTTCTGTATTCACAGAAAAGGACACTAATGTGAAATCTGTAAACTTCCAATTATGCCTAGATCAAGAAAAAAAAAAGGGAATTTTTATTAATCAGTGACTTCAGAAGAGTTATAAGGAAAGGGAGAAAAAACCTACTATAAGTGAACTCACAGTACGTTATCATTATATACATTTTTATCCAATTTATTGTACTACTGAATTAGTCACTTTTCTCATATTAATGTGGACAAATAAAACGATGTCTGCTTATTTACGTTCACCTAAAAAAAAATTTTACACTGGTTACAGTTTCCGATTTACTTTCTATTTCTCATCACTTCCATGGATTAACCAAGGTTCTTGATTCAACTTTTTAAATTGTATATATTTCACAGCATGCTATTGAAAGAGTCCTGGTAGAATTAGGGATGGGAGGTGTAAAGGGGCTTCACGATTACTACCGATCCAGAGTTATTAAGTATGTGAATGTACTGAGAGGAAGATGTCAAGTTTTGAATGACCACTACAATCAATTGCTTGCCGAAAAAACTCCATCTGATGTTGATGACCTTGGAAAGTAAGTTTCAAAACTTTCATTGTAGGGAGAATGTTTAAAATCTTTGGAGGTGAGACTGATTATGTAGACGTTGTTTTGATTTTGATTGAATCCAAGATTGACCTTTTCGATTTCCTGTGGCCCTATAAAGCAGTCCAATCGAATATTTCCGTAATTGTATAATAAGGAGTTCAATTTCAAATAATCTTTGATATTACTAAAGATAAAGATTTCTTAACAGCGGCATTCTAGATCCGAACCTACCCTGAAAATTACAGGTTTCTAATAGTCTTTCGCTCGAGAGTTATTGTATTTAGAGCCGGCCAGATAGAATAGAATTTTTAGACGATTTTGTCATCAGTGAGTAGAAGCTCATCTTTTGAGACCTTTTCCGGCTCAAAATTAAGAAATTACAGATATCGGGAAAAAGGGATAGAGCAGTTTGTTCAGAGAACTAGCACTAAAATCGATTCTACAAATTAATTCAATTTCTTATTTCCAGAGTGATGGGCATTGAAATCAAAAAAGAAGAAATTGAGGAAAACCCAGAAGTGCATTTATTAGATGGTGAAATTGAGCTTTCATCCCTGGAAACTGGTTTCCAACTGTTGAATAGTCTTGAAGAAGCCAAGTAAGTGAAAGAATTTTTTTTCTATCGCTAATTCTTTAATTTTTGTTCAAATTAACTAAAATATCAGAAGTCCATTTTCAAATTTTTCATTTGATTGAATTGCATTGTTGTGAATTAATTTTTAGAATGGCAATCAAAATGTGAAATTAAACAAAAATATGAAAACTTTACGTATATTGTAAATATTTCAATTCAATTTGGATTCTTCACATCCAAAACGTGATTTGAAATTTTCTGGGGATGATTAGCATTGAACGTTCAGTTCTTAGATATTTAGTCAGATATTGGAAAAACTGGGTCTGCAGCGTTTTTTTCCATGAAATTTTTACATATAAAATATCCAACTTAACTGTAAAATAAGTTTTTTTCGTTTTTTAGTCAAAATATTTTTTCGTGATTGAAAATTAAATATTTACTTGATTTATTTTTCAGTTTGCAGAATTTTATGGAGGGAGATGAAATACTTACTACAGAATCTCCTGGAAATATAACCTCAGAACCAAAATATTCTCCCTTACCCAAAAAGAAGAAATAGTAAATTTGAATATTTTGTGGACATCATTTTTCAAATAATTTATTCGTTGAATTTTTTATATTTTGTACATAATAAAAAATAATGATCAAATTTTACTTTATTTCCATATTGTGAAATAGTTCAGATAAATTTACAATTTTGGGTATGTTGAATATTAAAATAGGATTACTATGCTCATGATTCCTCATTCTGCTCCTCCGCTATGGCGTTGTCGATACTGGCAGGCAAGTCTAGTGAATCTTTTCTAGCTTTGCCAGAGATGGTGTCGTCGACTGCAAGTCTCTCAGAAGAACGCTACCATTTAGAACATAAAACCAACTATTGTACGGCCAAGTCACCATGCTCTGCTATGCAGATGAAAGGTGTATGTGGCAGGGAATAGTGAGTTCCATAATGATGATTCCTTCAATGTTCCTAGGGTGAAACACCGTGATCTTCTGCGAAAGGATGCACCTTCCAAATTGGCTACAAACGCCATTCAAAAAGTCCCGACCTAGGCAACAGGCAGGCCGTGGTATGTAACCGGCATACCACTTTTTTCTCATTAGTACCAAGCCTCAAAAGATTCGTGTCAAATGAGAATTAAAGGTTAAATGAAACCACATTTGCTGTTTGAAAAATAGATAAAACCGAGTTTCGTGTATTGATAAAACACCTTTTCACAATTAACCATATGTATACTACACTAAATTGAAATTTTAAACATGGTTAAAATTTTAATTTGTTTTGATTTACATGTCCTGCATGCTGGAGTTTTTGATATTTTCAAAAATTTAAGAGTTCATGATGCAACCGCGAGATACCTGCTAGAACGGTACTCTCTTAATTGACCGATAGCATAAAGTAATATTAAAATTTTTCTAGCTTTGTGGGAAATGGGTTAGTCAAATGAACCTTTCATTAGAGTACTTATGTCATGTTATGTTAATCAGATTTTTATTAGTTTATTTTTTTCGTCATGTTAACATATATAAAATGATGCTCTTGACCTTGTAGAATTTTGAGTGATGAATAGGTACTAAAATTAATTGGATTAATTGAAGTTTACGAGACTGCAACCGCAATGACATATTACAGTTATTTGACTGAATTTAATGAGAACTAAGCAAGGTGGCGAAACATAATCCGGACCTAGGTGGGTATTGTCACATAATGAATTTATCAAAATTGGATTATGTGTTTTCCCATTGGTTTTTTCTAAAATATATTTATGTTCGACCTATTTCAATATTTCATCAATTGTCTAGGTTCACAGAGAACGTAGGTACTCATTATTCCTCATTTGTAAACAGCAATAATCTAATAAAAAGTAGATCGAGAGAGAGGAGAATATCAACTTGAACATAAAGGTGAGACGTATGATTTTTACACCTCGTGACCCAGGGCTCAACCAATCGCATTTTGATTGGTTGAACCAATCGACCATAGAATGGATTTGAGATTACATGATATGGCTTCCTTTATCATTGGTTGAAGTTCAAATATCCTTATCCTATTTCCTCGTGGTCACGTGACCCAGGGCTTAATCTTTTTCTCTCTAATGTTGGAGTCGATGCTCTGCACTCCACTTATAGGTTTTTCTACTGGATAGTATACTCTAACCAAAGTCTCTCATCAAAAGTATGGAAACGCTAATACATTATTGAGATAAACTGTCGATTACCCAAGAATCATTGGCTTACCGAAGGGCGGGATGAGGAGGATATGTCCCCACCAGGAGGAATATCCATTATAAGTCACAATGTTCAATAATTTAATCAACGAATTCATCAACCAGAGATTATATCAAAAGGCTCGATCTGTCCCGACTGTCGTCGTACACAATCATTATTTATATACGGGCTATATAAATGCCAAATTGAAGATCAACAATCGCGTAAAAATTAATGGGAATATGAATTAAAAACTGGGAAATACTCGAATTGAATCGGTGGCAATTTCTCTCATTTTTTAGGACCCTGAAGTAAATAAATAATAATAATATCATATTATATTTAATTATCGATTTGTCGCAAAGAACCTCTTTGTCAGCACTTCGGATTCCATTAATTACTGCGTTAACATTTTCACTGGCAAAGATGGGTCAGTAGGTTCTGTCGATTAGTTTGAGGTGAATGAATTTTTTTTTTATATTCCGTGTTTAAATCTTAATATGTGTTGCATGATCTCAATACTAATCAAAATCTCATTATGAGCAAGCAAACTTCTTTGGAAAACTTCTTCAAAAGAAGGAAATTGATGCAGGCGAATCTTCAAGTTTTTCGCGTTTGAATACAACAGCGGTCACTTCGTCTTCTACTGGTGAAAATAAATCTCAAGAAGTGTCTTCCAATTCAAAGGATATTAGAAACGAATAACCAATATTTTTTCGTTTATAACTCTTTATCCCTCCAAAGGCTTGTCTGGGTACGTCACAGCTAAGGAATGACTTAATTGAAGCAAAACCTCTTGTATATCTGATATACCTCGCGTTTGTAAAGTTTCCATTCTCTCAATGAAATAATTCCTGAGAGATGGAAAGGGCCAACAGAATAGCCACCTAGATCACTAGACGCCTTTCTCTAGGAATATTTGAAATTAAGGTCTACGAAATCCCATCAGTGGAGGAGAATAACAGGAGAATACCATTGTTTGGTAGTTGATCACCAATTGTACTTAGCTAAATATTCATTCTGAGCATTTTAAAAACACTATGAATCTTATTATTTCGGTATCCTACTGTTTCGTTAGTAAATTCTGCTCTCTGTAAATACTCACATTCTCACATAATGTAAAATAGATTTTTAACATGGGAATATGGAAAAACCTGAATTATACGATAGGTAGATAAATGTATTAAAACGAAAATATCTTCATTTTTTAGATATAATTGATGTATATTTTTAAAATTAGAAAAAAATATTCTTTCATAAAATAAAAACGAAATAATATCGAAGTTCACATTAAAAAACATGACCTAGTGTTAGAACACAAAAACTTGAGAGAAATTTATTTTTTCAACGGATTCATAGCGATAGCATGAAGAATGTGATAGTTACGATGCTTCGATGAAAATTGGAAATTTTCAATTCTTCCTTTTATCTCCTAAATGAAAGAAAATGCTATATCGTATTGATCCTCCTAGTTCAAGAATACGATCAATGAATTCTTAAAGCAAAGAAGCAAGGAAAGTTCTGATAAAACTGAATAAAATATTTTTTCCAAAAAGTATATCATGTATAGGTATGTTCATCAGTGGCGTACCCAAGGGGGGGGATACATCCCCCCCCCCCTGGAGGAATATCCATTATATGTATCTACATTATATATCAAAATCTCATTATGAGTTAGCAAATTTCTTTGGAAAACTTCTTTAAAAGAAGGAAAATTTGAAATTTTTTTTTCTTTATCCCCCCCCCAAGGCTTATGTCTGGGTACGCCAATGATGTTCATTGTTATGAATTTTTGAATATATCATTTATTTATTTTTTTCATCACGCATCTTACTAGGAAGAGCTCAGGGGTGTGCATACGAACCTTTTAAGTGGGAGATGTAGATTCTCAAATCCATTTTTCATACTTTTTTACTTTTCTTTTTTATAATATGAGATATTTTACTAATGAATCATAAACCATATCGTAAAATCTGCAGTGTTTTAAATAGTGTCCAAAATTGGCTTGGAATTAAATACATTTTCAATTCTGTTTTCAGAAATGTGTGAACAAAATCTGTTTTTTTTTTCTTTAGTTCGTGGTAAAACTGGTTGAGGTAGAATAAATCAATATACAATATAAACAACAGCATATTTTATTTTTCATCTATTACTTTATAATTCAACAAACTATACATTTCCTAAATGATTATGCGAATAAAAGAAATAAAATTCTTTCAAAGGAACATTCTTTGACAGAACAAATTGAAAAATAAATATGAAGAATATACATTATATCTGTCTCAAATGTAATTTTCTACTTAAATCTACATATTAAACTATTTTTTTCAGATTGATTCAATGGATGAAAGTTTGAAATTCAGGAATGTGATTATTGACAGTAATTCATATTATCAGTCTCTTATTCTATACAAAATGTATTGATCTCGTTAATCATTGAAGATATTTCCATGAATATAAAATTACAAATTCAGTAATAGAAAATATTCGATACAAAAGAAAAATGATTATGCTTAAAAAACTTATAAATTATGAGAAAAATACTCAGAAACTATAAAAAATCGGAAAAATAAATACCTATTGGAGAATTCCACTAAATCGCCATCATAAATATTAATTTTTATTTATTCGAGAAAAATTGAATACATAACTATAATTGAATATAAAATTTCGCATCGGGTAGGTAAATGAACATTTTTTTCATTTTAAAGAATATTATTTCTTGTGTATGTACTTTTCTGGCGTTTATTTTAGTTTGAACTTTAAAATGCAGGTAAAATACATAAAACACTCGGAAACATTTCCCTGATTATTTGGTACTTTGTGTCACTCGTTAATAATGAAAAACAGTAACTGAAATGCAAAAACAGGACATCATATTTGCAATTTTCAATAATTGTTGTTCAATTATGACCTGTTGCACCAACATTATATTTCATCAAATAAATATTTATTTTAATATTATATGTGGGGGGGTTTTAAGCAAAAGAGGTCTTACAAACATGTGTCCGGAGTTGCTTCGTTTCCGTTGAAGTTACAAAAAAACCAGTAGTCATTTATAAATTATCGTGAAAATTCTTAAACCGATTTGATTGATATTTGTTAGTTACTCGAAGTAATAAGGTGCTCATTTAGCCCTAACTCTATTGGAAATCATGAACAACTGCTTTAGAGATAAAGCATAATAAGGTGATATTTTTCTCGAAAACGAATCCTGATATGAAGATAACATGGTAGACCAAAAAGTTGTATTTTAGTTGATCAAAAAAAAAAATCCGAAAAAAAATTACGATAATTATTTATAAATAAATATCTACCGTTTCTTTCAAACGATCTAACGAATCATTGCCTGTAATTTCGTATTTTAGTTAGATAGGAATACAATAGTAACTTCCCAAAATAAGAATCGAATGGTTGAAATAAATTCATTTTCTTGATATTTCACTAAAATTATTATTTAGCAGTTGAAACAATGATAATTTCAATTTATGTGAAAACCTGCCAAATAAATTTACACTATTTTTTTTTTTCGAAAAATAACTACACCGTAAAGAAAGAGACCTACATATGATGAAATGAAAAATATATTTTGAAATGAAATATTTTTGATACATGACCAGAATGTATGAATAAATTTTTGCTATTCACAACTTTCTGAATGAATTCTTTTGACCCCAGAATATCTGAATCAAAATTTTCTTTTTCTAATTCATCCTAGAACTTGTAAACTTGGCAGAACTTAACCAGGTGTATAGAGCATGTTGGTGCACTAGGTTGTCAAATACTCGAAAATATGTTGGCGAATATCACTTCATTAATAACCATTTACTACTTTGATACATCCTTCATTTATGTATTCAACAAAACATCGTATTCTCTTGGGTCAACAGAGAGCATTGAATTGTATTCCTTAGGTAACTGATCATTCTTTTGAACCCAACACAAGATTCCTAAAAACAGGTGTTATCAAAAATATTGCTTATGGTGTTTATGCTGCATAATTGACACCCAAGCATGAGAGCATTTTTAATGTACCCTTAAATATAGAGAATTGAGTCTGCAGTATTGATATTCTGTATTGTCAAACTTTCTTTGAAATCATAAGTGAATCTATAAGTATTCACTACTGTGTAGTACAGTCAATCATGCTTATATCGGATTATAAATACCTACATTAAAATATATGCTATCTGTTCGAGAAAAACTCATAATTGACCTAACTACAGAGCATCATTGAGATCACTTCAATTTGTTATTTCAAATAAGTTAATAGGATATGTATGAATCTCAATGGTTCCTAGTATAATGTGGCACCAATGTGGTTAGCAAATTAGACAAAGGTAACCCCATTTTTAGTTTCAGGTATTAATTATTACTAATAATGATGATGTTAATGGGAGTGATGTGTTTGTCGTCACAAACGCCCTTCTTCTTCGGCAGGACATGTTCGTTCTGTAATAAATAAAATAATGGTTAGATGATAGAAATTTTTCTAGTCCAGGAGGAATCGGCGCATGAGTACCGAAAACTATTCCACCTCAATTTTTTTGTGTGATCCTCTTCAAATTGTCCTACTGATAATATAAATGCATGTTGCCATGGGGTAACCCCGGGCCATATTGTTTAAACCGAAATTGTTTAAACAATTGCAAGGAATTGTTATTTTTCAACCGGACAAATTTTTTTTTATATTCTGTATCGAAATACAAATAAAAAGGCCCTTTGACTTTTTACGATAAAGTTAATATTTTTAAAGTTATGAATGTTTAAAGGTTCGAAAAATCTCAAATTTGGGTACTTTCGACCCATGAAAAATATAAAAAAAACAAAAAAATAAATATTGATAATATTTTTTTCTTAATTCTTCATACAATAGTTAATAATATTGTAAATAGGGATCTTAAAAAAATTCATTATTCATACCTGTTTTTTAATTTTTAATTTCTCGCACTCACAAGTATGCGTCGCTTACCTTTAAGTATCACCGTCTCTCTCTGACTCATGCGCTGCATCGGCCTCTCTGTGTCTCGAATCATTATTTATCATCTATCTTAAAAACTATCAACTTTATCAAGATTTTTAAAGAGAGCAATGTTATTATTAATATATTTTCTCTAATTCTGTGGTTACTCCGTTCATTCTTCCACATCTTGTAGAACAAAATCGTGCGAGAATATATCAGAAACGCACAGTTTTCATGGTTATATTTTATTATTATATGTTGGTCCTCCGAACTTTCCGCCACGGCTTTATCTGCCAATTCATCAATTTGCCTTAAAGAAATCAGTTCTGCCAACCAACATTTTTCAAGCCAAAAATCACTAAATGATATTTATGGAAATATTTCATTAATTTCAATAAGAATGCAATGAATTAGAGAAAATAATGTATAATACTCGTACAGAAGGCTCATTCTACCACTCGTTCATTCAAAAACTCGCCACTTCGTGGCTCGTTTTTGAATTTTGAACTCGAGGAAGAATATCAGTGCCTTCTGCACTTGTATTATAAATAACTATTCTACAATTGGTTCTGTATAAATTTTTTTTCTGAAATCAATTTTTCAAAAGTTATTTAAGCATAAATCGGAACATGTAATTAAAATTACTTTTTTATATGTTTATGTTATTTTTTTAATGGTAAAACAGAAAATAATTACATCAAATAATTTCTTTAAACGATGGTTATAGATGGTGAATTATGAAATAATGAAACCAGATCTAAAAATAAGTATTTATTTATCATCAACGTCATTTTTAATTTTAACTTTTGAAAAATTGATTTCAGAAAAAAATTTATACAAAACAAATTGTAGAAAATTTAATTGATAATAACATTGCTCTATTTAAAAATCTTGATAAAGTTGATAGTTTTTAAGATAGATGATAAATAATGATTCAAGACACAGAGGCCGATGCAGCGCATGAGTCAGAGAGAGACGGCGATACCTAAAGATAAGCGACGCATACTTGTGAGTGCGCGAAATTAAAAATTAAAAAACAGGTATAAACAATGAAATTTTTTAAGATCCCTATTTACAATATTATTAACTCTTGTATGAAGAATTAAGAAAAAAATATTATTAATATTTATTTTTTTTTTTAATATATTTTTCATGGGTCGAAAGTACCCAAATTTGAAATTTTTCGAACCTTTAAAAATTCATATCTTTAAAAATATTAACTTTATCGTAAAAAGTCAAGGGGCCTTTTTCATTTGTATTTCAATACAGAATATAAAAAAGAATTTCCGTTTGAAAAATAACAATTCCTTGCAATTGTTTAAACAATTTCGGTTTAAACAATATGGCCCGGGGTTGCCCCATGACAACATGCATTTATATTATCAGTAGGACAATTTGAAGAGGATCACACAAAAAAATTGAGGTGGAATAGTTTTCGGTACTCATGCGCCGATTCCTCCTGGACTATTCCGCATATGATTACCTATATTTTTATTTATCGCTAAGTATTATGAAGTTAACTAAAATGCATGATATTTCTTAGTTAAACGGGATTATATCAATTTTCGATACTGACTTGTAGTGCGTTTTCCAATTTCCGAAAATTTACCCGAAAAATTGTTTGTTGGCACTTGAGAATTATGGAATCTTAAATCCTACCAGTTTGTTCATGAAAATTGTTAAAATGAGTAATCCAACCATAAGACTTTTGGAAACCTTTTTTTGGTATCGGCTCAAGAACACTTGCCTCGAATAATTCATGTTTTCTACAGAATGAAAATGTTGGTTTTGCAAAGAAAAGAAAAATATGGTTAGGGTCAAATTAGAGTTGGAAGTCATGTACGCGTTATTGAGTATTAGAACAAATGTTTTATTTGTGTATAAGGGGAGTATTCAGCGGCGAGTCTATTTTTTTGACAGAAGGTATTCCGGGAACTGCGACCAATTTGACATTTTGTTCTTAACCCAACCTATTCATACAAACCTAAGGAGGTTGTCGATACGATTAATGAAACCGACGACTTCCTTTAGGAGCCTTGGCTATTACTTCGTGAGTATCCAGAACTGACTTTCCCATGTGAGTGGTTCTTAGGCCAGTCAGCCCGGGATGTGTTCGGCTGTTTCTACTTCCTTTCCTCAGAGCCTGTAGATCTCATCTGCTGATATACACATGTGATACAAAAGGTATTTGCACCGAAAGTCTCCTGTCAGCAGTCCCACCATTACCCGAAGCTCAGCTTGTGGTACCTTCAGAAGCTTCCAGATATTGGTCGGTGAAAGCATCACAAATTTCTTTGCCTGAGCAAGACCCGGAGTGTTTCTCCAGCAGGTTTTTCTAATGTCCCACTCCCATTGTTGAACCGCTGCCTTATATTGGTCTTTTCCAAGCCCACAGAAGCAGGTGTTAACCTTGATTCTTTTTTTGCAAGTTCATCGGCTTTTTCGTTTTCTTCAATACCACAATGCCCCGGTACCCATCAATAGTAGACTTACTTTATTCCCTCTGGCCAGTTGCTCCATGGTATCACGGTACTCTCATGTAGTAGAGACCCCTAACTATATGATTCCAGGGATCTCAGCATGGTCTCGTTATCCGTGGTGATGTAAATACGCACCCCTTTGAAGTTTTTTTGGGACACTCTTGAACGCAAGTGTGGACAGGTTTGTAAGATAGAGGCCTCACTTCCCAGGAATCTAGAAATCCTCGTTTTAGACCCATAATCTCCAAAACCTGTGCTTCTTTCTGATTTTGATCCATCGGTATACCTTATGGAGGACTTTTTGTCTACGCGATTTACGAAGTTCATTGAACTGAGATGGTCATCAATGACCGTTTCAAAAGGTACTTCGAAACCGAATATAGATGGCATCTAATTCAAGGGTTTTGCCAAGAGGTTTGAATCTAATTGATTCAATATCTCCATATGTCCAACCCAGTTTCCCGGACGGAGATTGACAGGAGGTAGAACAGTTGAAGATCTTTCTTATAGATTAGGCAAATCGATTTTCAAAGCTGATTAGGCTTCAGTTTCCTGTGAAACTGTCATGGAAAAAACATACGTTGTATTTGAAGACCAATATTCTATAAGAAATTGCTAACATATAACGTTTGATATGTTGACAAACGCCGGAAATCTCAGGTCTACCCTTGAGTTCACCTGATTTGAACTTCAAAAATTGAGTGAAACAAATTTTGATTATGTGCCTACAAAAAAAAAATGAATTTTTTGCTTCATACAATGGGTTTTATTAAATTTTCAAAAATTGCTGCCGCACCCTATATTATGCTCTACATTCATTTCAGTAGTGCCATGACGTCATGAAATTTTTTTTAGCATCGTTTCCAGCAAGTGGATTCTTCTCGATTGTAACATAAAATCAACAATTGGTCGTAAAAATATTATCACGCTTTGAGATTTTGTTGGTTCTGTAAAGAACTGATAGAGAGAACTTAATCATAACGAACAAAAATAAAATTTCCAAACCAAACCACTCCAGAAAGAATGAAATAAAAACGTAAAATTTGAATTGCAATCAGAATGACGCATCGGCAACGTTGTCAATTATTGATGCCACCAGCAGAGCGAGCATAATATGCACGCTTCAAGCAGTAAAAAACAATATTTAGCTGGGTCCAAAATAGTTGCAATGCCATTTCTGAAATGAATATAATATACAGAGCGAGTTTCAAGTATCGAAGGCCTCATTTATTTCGAAAATGTATGGCACAATTTTTCTAGATTTTGGTGTACAAGTATTTGGTGATATGGCTGATTTGGTGGTATTTACTTTGTTGTCAGATCTTTCAAATGGATCACCCCGTATATTTTTTGCCTTTTGAAATCCTTAAAGAGTACTGGATATTTTTCATGTCAGGTTTCAGAGTTGAAGCTACATTTACTTTCCCTTTGCCCAATATAAATAATACATTTAGATGGCTATGATTGAATAAACTTGAATAATTTTCAAATGTTTATTTCATGTTGGAGGTATGTCTACATTTCAGTACCAACTAGAAAAATCAGGAATTTCAGATAACATATTTTAGCAGTCATAGCCAACTGTATTATTCAAACTTAGGCGATGATAATGTATAACTACGAAATGATGGCATTTAGGTATAGGGAACATACCATGAAAAATATTCAGTATTTCCTAAGCAAAAACTATACAGGATGATCCATCTGAATTAACAAAGTTCAGTATTAATCCGGAAAAGGAAAAATCTGACAATAATGTCAATACCACCATAATATCGGCCATATTACAAGATCTTTGTACAGCAATAAAAATCATGCGACGCGTTTCGGAGATAATTGAGGCGTCCCATACTTAAAACTGAATCTGTATAAACTACGTTCCATGGCTAATTCACACGACACTTTTTATTGTTGAATGATCTCACAAATTCAGGAATTTATTTCCGGCAGGAACTCCAATGTCTGAACCCTATAGTGAAAATGGTTAGAGGTAGAATTTCGATAATCCATTTAAGCTTGTTTTCTGAATGATGAAGGCCAGGCACCTGAATATATATAAAAATGGTTACCGATTAATTTCAAATGTTAGTATTGGTTTCTGTAGACCTTTATGCCATTTTAAAAAAGAAACTGATCAGAATACATTGGTCAACGCTGGTTCCCAAGTTATAGGGTGTTCAAATTAGACAGCGATAAAAGCTACAAATAAGTATAATATTACCATAACTTTCGAACAAGGGAACATATTTGAATAGTTTTTTAGCTATTTTGCCGCTATAAAGACTATTCTTTATTTTAGGGCTCGTCTTTACTTATGCAGAAAATGTAACTGCTTAGGTGTTTTGCATATACACTGTTTTAATTTTATTAATCGTTTTTCATTTCGCTATTTTCTTTGGGATATTAAAGGCAGAAAAATATAATAACAGCATTTTTGAATGGCACAATTTCCAGCAAGTCTCTGCTATGAAGCAGGATTCATCCAGTATCATCAGCTTCAAAATTAATATGGGTAATTTTGTTCCTTTCTGATAATTTATTATTGCCACCAACTTGCACGGTGTTTCGTGAGGTGTCATCTTCAAAAATTTTCCAGCAAAGCTGTGCTAGGGTACTGCACACTTCACAAAACGCAGAAACCATCTGCTATGGTTACAGTACAGGCCTAGTCAAGACATAATCGAAGATCCAGTGGAAGCCTTTTACTGCACAGGTAAACCAGGAGCCAGAATGTTGGAAACCTGGGCTCATATCGCAAGCATTTTATGGTTTCTGGGATGCGTCATCAACTGAACACGAAGTACCCTAGCACAGCTCTGCTGGAAAAGTTGAAGGTGCAACCTCACGATACACCGTGCAAGACGACGTATGAGTGCATGACAGTAATAAATGATTAAAAAGAAACAAAAGTACCCATATCAACTTTGTAGCCGACGATACTGGCTGAACCCTGCTTCAGATCAAAGTGACTTGCTAGTGCGTCATTCAAGAATACTGTTATTATATTGTTTTGCCTTCAATATTCCAATGAAATAACTAAATAATAAACGAATAATTGCTTTGTTGTACTTGTTCTATGTTTGTAATTTTGCACATATAATCATTTTGTTATTTGAACGGCTAATGATCCTAGCAATCGAGGCCGAAAACATAAAAAAAAAAATCAAACATTGTATAAACAAAACAGCTTAAGCAGATACGTTTTCACCCTAGTCATCTTACTCATTAGTAAAGACGATAAATACCCTTAACAAATTGAAATCCTCAGCGATCAATAAAGAATATCCTTTTTTCTACAAGCGCACGCTTTCAACTTTTTTCCACACTCATTTTGAGTCTAAAAGAGTCACTTTCCTACACAGTGCGGGAAAATCCCTACTATTTATTTTCTGCACACATATGCGTACGGAAAAGAAACAGCAGTGGATTTTTTCGCATGCAAAGAATAATGTCATGTCTCTATGCACTGAACGCCCAATAAACGTCAAGGATGAGATAACAATGGTCACGATATGCAGAATTATGTATGTCATTCATGTGTATGTGAATAATTAATCAAATCATTTGAGTTCCAATTTATTTCATGCGCTTGTAGAAAGAATGTTGTTCGTAAATCTTGCGGAAAGTGTCTTTCCCGCACTCAACGGCAGTTTCGTGCGGGAAAGTACCACTTTCCGCACTTGTTAGGAAAATAACTATTTAGCTGCAAAATAGCGGAAAAACTACTCAAATAAGTTCTCTATTCGAAAGTTATGAAAATATTACATAGGCGTAAAACTTTGCTTCCCCCGTTTTTTTCCGAAATTTTAGGCTTTATTGTAAAAAAATGGTTATACATATATGATTCAAATTAGTGTGCATCGCTGGCCACTACTTCCTCTAATCTTCCGGGCAGCGTATGAATACATCGTTGAAAAAAACTGGTCATCTTTTGGAGCGATCCACGAATCGATCTAATTTTTTATTTCTTCATAAGCGAGAAATGCTGATCAGCCAGGCTGGGTGCCATTGATCGAAACAAGCGATAGTCCGAGGGAGCAACGCTTGGAGAATACGGAGTGTGGGGTAGGACTTCCTATTTCAACGTTTCCAAGTATGTCTTGACCACTTTCGCAACATGGGGTCAAGCATTGTCATCTGTTAAATCACTTTTTCATGTCCCTCGTTGTATTGCGGCCTCTTGTTTTTCAATGCTCAAACGCATTAATTGCGTTCGATAACGATCGATTGTGATTGTTTCAGTCGGTTTTAAAAACACATTAGACACTACGGCCGACGTGGTCCCACCAAATACTGAGCATGGCCTTGGAACCGTGAATAGTCGGTTTGGCCGTCGACATGGGAACATTTTTTGTCTCCAGTCACAATGCGATGCAGAAACCCCTTCCGTTTCTGGGCTTGCAAGCAGCTGACCATTCTCGGCATGTTCTGTTACTAATAGCGGCCTCAACATAGGGATTTGAAAGCACTCAATGAGCCTCAGCCCCAGATTTCTTCATATTAAAGCAGAAAATTAAAACCTCCGCATACGACGAACATTTGGTTAGTAAGTTGACATGTTTAATCGAGAATAACTTCATGATGCTGACACAAACCGACTAATATTTAGATGGCGTTATGTTATTTTAATGCAAAACGGCGGAAGAAAACTTGCACACAAATACATTTGTAGCTTTTATCGAAATGTGTCTACTTTGAACACCCTACTATAATTTGGGAACCTGTGTTAACTAGAGTCCTCTGTTCAGTTTTTCTCATTAAGGGCATGAAGGTCTACAAAAGCCAATACTAACATTAAATAATAATCCATAATTCATACATTCAATAGACTGGTCCTCTGCTGATTCCCAAATTAATTAATCCAAATACATTCCACCAAAGCTCAAGCAAAGCTCCCTCCCAACCCATACTCACCTGTGCCTTCATCAGGTTTCCCATTCAGTGTTTCGGCACAAGGATCCAAAGTCTTCGGTGTGCTCTTAACGCACCTCGTCAGGAACATAGCCACCGACCCGATCACAGCAGGTATACCCGCCAAAACGAAACAGAGCGTGTACGAGTCCGTCCTTTCGTAGATCAACCCGGCCACGTAAGGACCCAAAGTCAGAGGGACGGCACACAGTCCCAGCAGAAAGCCGATAGCTTGGGTGGCACCGGCTGCGCCGCAAATATCGAAAGCGATCGGGCCCAAAATGGAGATGAAACAGCCGTCGAACAATCCCAGGAACAGCAACAGGACGATCAGCAACGTGTAAGAACCTCCGGCCGAGGGTAACAGTATGGTGCTGACCCCTATCACCAGGAACGACAACTGCTGCAGGAATATCTTGTTGACCTTGGGGTGATCGCCGATGAAGCCGAATATGAGTCTCCCGCACCCAGAGGCTATACCGATACAGGAAACGGTAAGTTTGGCGTCCACTCCTTTCCCGAACACCTTTTCAACGAAGGCCACCATGAACACGTAGGGGACGAAGTAGCCGCAAAGAGAAAATGCCACGGTACTCGCGTATATCACGTATTTCCGGTTCCTGAACAGGGACATGTTGAACGCGTCCTTGAGGGACACCTTCTTGAACTTCAACGTCGGATTGACGGGTTTGAAGAGGAAGGCGAACAGCATTATGAAACTGGACATGAAGGCTATGAGTCTCAAGGTCCATTCGATGCCGAATCGGTGCAAGAAGGCGGATATCAGGTAGGGCATCGAGATGGTGAACAAAGAACTGCCGGCTGTCACTAGGCCGTTGACCAAACCCAGGTACTTCTTGAAGTAGTGGCCCAGCACGGCAAGGGATGGTGTGTAGGCAAGGGCACCTCCGAGACCATACATGATGCCGTAGGTGAAATAGAGGGCGACAACGTTGTCCACGCAGAAAGACGACAGAAGCATCCCGCTGGAAGCTATGAGCCCACCTAGGAATGTCGTAGTCCGTATCCCGGCAAAGTCTGTGAGGACGCCGGATACTGGGGAGACGAAGAAGACGGTACCCATGGCTAGAGAGCCGATCAAACCTGAAAAAGAAAACAGTTCAATTGTCAGTAGTAATATCCCTATGGTAATGATAATAATAGACGAGATAATTATTATATGAGAATCAAAAACTCGTTCCTTGGACACAGCTAAGATGTCTAAAACAAAGGTGTTCTCACATATCCTTAAAAAGCCTCTTAAGTTTTTTGAAAGTAGCGACTTTTTGAAGGAGCCAACCTTCTTGGATTTCAATGGTATTGGTCTCTCTTCACTTGATTTCTGCATCGTTTCACGTCGTCTTTCTGTCAATGTCGTTTTGAGGTTGAATCAACAATAAACTACTTGTACAGACCAAATGAAAATTTTGAAATGATGCCGTTGAAAATTGATTATTTTTTTGTATAGCGCCACCTTAAGGAAGAAAAGGGATCCATGTCTAGCCTAGTCGCCAGAATTAACTCAAACAAAATCTAATCAGTGAACACAACACCAGTATTTTAGACGTCTTAGTAACAGCCCAAAGCTGAATGCTGTTACCAAGCAGCGAGCTTAAGAAATTTGTCATAAAATTATAAGGCATTGGTCAATGTCCGAGAAATATTCGGCGGAAAATGTTTTCAAAAAAAAATTATACCTCAACACAATAAGTTGCGTTAAATAAAAGTTTAGACTTTTATTCATTCATTAACCCTTCGTTAGGCGCGTGGATTACGATTGTAATCCACAGTTAGGTAGTGAAAGTAACATTATTAATTTAACTCAATACTGGATTTGTTGCTTTTCTCTACTAGGTATAGAAGATATATTGCCATGCATAATATTTATGAGCTTGTGCTGTTCTCAATCGAGATTTGAGTATGGTTTTGAGAATTTTGATTGTTATGACCAGAATTATCAACAATTGGTGTTCTTCTAACAGGTGTTTTTTTTCGAGGTATATAACTTTAAGTTGCCATTACTGTTCAAGATTGTGACCGATGTAACAGCTGTCAAGTGATTTATTCTCAGTTTGGTTTGGCAATTCATCATGAATAGACTCATGCCTGAACAACGCTTGCAAATAGTGCTTTATTTCGAAAATAATGGTTGTGTGCGGAATACGTATCGCGCACTACGTCCATTTTATTTTGTTTAACGATAAAGCGCACTTCTGGTGGAATGGCTACGTCAATAAAACAAAACTGCCGCATTTGGAGTGAAGCTAATCCTCAAGTGTATGTCGAAACACCGTTACATCCAGAAAAACTGACTGTTTGGTGCGCTTTATTGGCTGGTGGAATCATTGGTCCCTACTTCTTCAAAAACGATGATGGCCAGAACGTTACAGTCAATGGTGATCGGTATAGAGTCATGATTACTTTTTACTTTTTCATTCCTGAATTGAACAACCATGATGTCCAGGAGCTGTGGTTCCAACAAGACGGCGCAACATCTCACACAGCTCGTGCCACAATCGATTTATTGAAAGACACGTTTGGTGACCGCCTAATTTCACGTTTTGGACCTGTGAATTGGCCTCCAAGATCTTTTGATTTAACACCGCTAGACTACTTTCTGTGGGACTATGTAAAGTCATTGGTCTATGCGGATAAGCCACAAACCCTTGACCATTTGGAAGACAACATTCACCGTGTTGATTCCGATATACGGCCACAAATGTTGGAAAAAGTCATCGAAAATTGGACGTCCAGATTTAAATACATCCGAGCCAGCCGTGGCGATCATATGCTAGAAATCATACTTAAAATGTAATGCCACAAGATTATCTTGCGGATAAATAAAATTCATGTCAATCGATTAATCCATCGTTGTTTTATTGCAATTTAGAGTTCTATAGCTCTAAAAAAAACACCCTTTACATCACTTTTTGCCAATTCGCTAATAACAGTTGATCTATTAGAGTGATTTGTTATGTTTTTGTTCTTTACATTTAAGCCGATTGCCTCAGCACCAGATTTAGTCCATCCATTTATGGTATTTCTTCCAACAGGTAAAATGTACAGGCTCACGCCTCTGTGATTATATGTTTATACCCTGTAGCTTACAGAATAAACCATATTATTATTATTTATTATTATTATTTGTCAGCTTAACTTTTCCAGTGTCTATTCGGTTCTAAGAACAGTCGTGATGATCTAATATTGTTACTACGTTTTGATATCAGTTTATGAAAAAGACGTACAGGGTATCTCCATTCGGCCGATGTATCGTTTCCAAATGCTTCGAAAGGTGACATGCAATCCCAATTGCCTTTCAGGTCTGGATTCAGTGTTGTTACATTTATTTTATATAAATATATCGATTTACATCACTATTGATGTTATAACCATCCTAAAAAAAAAGAAACATATACCCCAACATAATAAAAATCATCGAAAAGCTGAACACCGAAAACTACTCATATGTGAGCACGTCAGATAAATTGAGCAAGAAAATACCTATGACAACCGGGATCAGACAAGGAGAGCCTGAGCCCAATCCTGTTCAACATCATAATGGATGAAATCATCAACGAAGTAAAGCAAGCTGGAAGAGGCTACCGAATGGGAGGAAAAGAGATCAAAATAATATGCTATGCCGACGACGCAGTAATCATCTCAGAAGACAAAGATAACCTGCAAAGGCTTCTGTATAAGTTTCAACAAACAGCAAAAGCGCTGAACATAGGAATATCCCTGAAAAAAACAAAATCACTAACTGAAGCTAGAGAACCACGGAGATGTAAACTCTCTGCAGAGTGTAGAGCAAGTGATGTTATTCAAATATCTAGGGGCGAATATTACAAGCAACAGAAATCTGAAAGAAGAAGTCAAAGCCCAAACAACAAAGGCACCATTAATATCAGGCTACCTAAGAGATATAATTTGGCGTAATAAACACATAAGTACAAGGAGCAAAGTCAGAATTTATAAGACGTGCGTGAGACCGATTATGACTTATACAATAGAAACCAGAGCCGAGAACACAGTAACTAAGCGACAACTAAGAACAACCGAAATGCGAACACTAAGATCAATAACAGGACATACGCTATTTGACCGGAAGAGAAGCGAGGAAATAAGAGAAATGTGTGAGATTCAGGACGTGGTAAGATGGTCAAGAAACCGAAGAAGAGAATGGAGAGACCATGTAGATAGAATGCCAGATGACAGGTTAGCTAAGATAGTAAAAGAAAAAAGGCCCAATACTCCTAGACCACCTGGACGACCACCTATAAGATGGTATGAAAGCTGGTCTCCATCATCCCAACTCCACCTGGAAAACCATTGATGCAAACACAGCACCTTGGTCCTAACGTAAGGGGAAGAAGAAGAAGATTTACATCACTCAGTTCAATATTTTTGAAGCCAACAGTATGAAAATAAGGGTATTAATCGAAAGAATGCTATGACTATGTTTTTCAAGGGATGATGGATAAGTTAGACTACACTTGGTTATTTAATGTGTATTTACACCTGAACTGTTTATAAAAAGCACCTAAGTGAAATCAGGAGCATTTAGTGATCTATCATTCATGCTACATGGAGACCACAACACTCTCCCTCTTACTTTTTTGAATTTTTGATTTTTGAATGAAGGGTTGAGTGGCACTAAAAGTACCAACTTGCCACAAGGGTTGCCTCGCACTAAGTTTTTATAGAAATCAAACTTCTGACATCTTCGGAAATAAAAAATCATTCCAAGTGATCAAAAAGTTTCCCAAAAGCAATAGTATGTTCAACACGGTTTAGAGATTAACGAAGTTGATCATGAATTTCGTATAACCTGTATGTGATCCTATTAAGCTCATTCTTTACAGTAAGAAGTGAAGCCCCAATTCGGATCATTTATCGTACCACAAACCATGAAAAACTAACCGATTTGACCCACTTATATCGCGTACGTGTGCTTAAATTGTTGAAACAAATACTTATCTTGTTACCTGCTGCCGATCCAACACATCGGGATTTGTTTCAGAAATGTATATCATATTACAGAGGGACGCGAAGCGTAAAAATGTTATAGTAGGTCGTATAAGTGCTCGTAATCGCAATTTTGCGCTCATCTATTTCTGGTATGAAACGTCACCGATTCCTAGACGGAGTAGCTGAATTATTTTGGCGATGCAACATCTATTTGCGAACTGCCATGGAAACCGAGGCTGACCTATCTTTTAAAAAAATCTTGTCTAGACACATTTTCGGAGATATATCCAGATTGAAATCGCGTTGTTCCCATAAACAATAAGTTAATAGGGTGTTTCCAAATTAGACGTGAACCTTGAAGGAAGTTTTAGTGTCATTAATTTGCTGTCGATTGAGCCAAATTTATTGATAACCGAAAATCAACAGTTTCCGAGATATTTAAGTTCTTGTGTTTTTCATAAAATTTTTCACTCTTACTTAATTTTTTGTCAATTTTTTGTAAGTTGAGCTAGTATAATTTATTATTATATTATTAATTTGCTGTCGATTGAGCCAAATTTATTGATAACCGAAAATCAACAGTTTCCGAGATATTTAAGTTCTTGTGTTTTTCAAAAAATTTCTTACTCTTACTTAATTTTTTGTCAATTTTTTTTAAGTTGAGCTAGTATAATTCAAATTTGGGATTATTCTCATCAGAAAAGGATATAATATTTATAAAAAAAGCAAAACTATGCCTAAAAATCAAGGGAGTGCTACTCAAAATACAATTTCAATACTTTCCAATACAGACAAGAAATAATATACTAAACTCCAAATTATGTTGAATAAGAATTAGTACCTATGATTTGAAAGTTGGTATATGAAGAAAAGAATATTAAATTTATGAATTAAATTTGCCTGCAACTTTCGAATTTTACAATTTATGTCAATTATTTCAAAAATCTACCAAATTCCTTCATTATTCCGTGAAAAAGTTTTCGTTAGACTGCTGTCACTAGTTTTGTTTCAGCAGATTTTGATTTGAAAGGGGAAAGAAGCAAGGAAAGTAATGATTCAAATATTTTTTATTGCAATTGAACTCGAAGTTTCAGTAGAAAACGTATCAAGAATTATGTTTGAAATGACCTCCACTATTCTTATACGTGCCCATCTTTCTTATATCTTCAGTTTTTATTTTCCGACTAAAATTTACTGTCAATCTTCTCGCTGCTTCGTCTATTCTAACGCTGTTAAATCGGATTTCTCGCTGGCCAGGAAAAAAATTCAAAATTATAATTGAATTTGGTCAACGTAGAAAAAACTTGAAGAAAAATGAAGTGAGGTGACAAATCTTTCAAAAAACTCAAAAACATATCTCATAAACTGTTGATTTATGGTTATCACTAAATATGGCTCAAACGACAGCAAATGAGTCATACTAACACGTCCTTCAATTTTCACATCAAACACCCTGTATAAATAACATCATGATTATTTAGGATACAAATGCAGAAGGCATTCACGAGTTCAACATTTTGAAAGAACGAGTATTAGAATGGGCCTTTTATATGAGTATTATACATTATTTTCTCTAATTCTTCTAATTTTTATTGAAATTAATGAAATATTTTTTTTTTCTCCTTTATATGTGCTTGGCTACTAAGGCCATCTACACAGCGAACATTTCATATTTTACTATATCAAACTCATAAACCTCCACCAGACATACACAACATCCATGACCTAGCCGGGATTCGAACCCGGTACCTTCAGCATCACAGCCGTCTCCCAAACCGACAATGAAATATTTCCATGAATATGTTTCAGTGATTTTTGCATTGAAAATTGTGATTTCACATAACTGCTGTATGTCTCAAAAATTTGACAGATAATAGAAAACCCCGTAACAGGACAGAGGAAGAATTAGGTATCCTCAATTTTAGGGATTTCATTCAGAAAATTAAAAAAAAAATTATGGACTGAGGGGCTTTTTTTGGTACTATTTGTGAAACTTTTCTTCACTAATTTGCTGTATTATGCATATGGTCATAATATTTCTTTAAATTGATTTGATGAGCTCTGGGTAAAAACACAGAAGAAATTTTTTTTCAAAATAATAGTTCAGTAAACATTTTTTCCCCTTACCTCAATGTAAAGCAAATTCTGATGAAAATTAGAAGCCAATTATAAAATGAGGAAATCATTGGCGCTAAGAACTTTTGGGTGCTCATTTATTCATGCACCCAATGCGCCCTTCGAGACCACGTATATCTATATAAGTTCTGTGGTCTCCAATGGTGCAATAAGCGCGTGAATGATACAATGACATAATTTCCGTGCTCTTCCCAATTTTTTTAAAATTCTATAGAACATTCTATGGTCCTGGTTATGAGAATGCGATCAATATGAAATTTTGTTTTCTTGTTGATTTCATAATCAGAACCATAGAAAATTCAAGAAGATAATTAAAAAATAAAATTTCCCAATATTTCCGTGAATACAAAAGTTACGCAGTTTAGAGTTTGGATGATGATATAAAACAACAATTTCAAGTTTCATGAAAAATCATGTTATTAAACAAAAAAAATTCAAAAAATCACTAGAGCTTTTATGGAGGGAAATATTCCCTATTCGAGTAAATTCAAAGTTCAGAGTTCTGCCGATGTTTTCAGAAATTTTGAATATTTTAAATTATTCTTATTGTTTGCAAATTTATCGTTCGATAGATTGCGTACCAACGATTTACGATTATTCGTTCCAGATTTAACATTTTATACTGAGCTTCTGAAACCGAACATCTTTATCAGGAACACATTAATTTATAGTCGATTATAATGATCTAGTTCGATATCAACAAGCTTTTTGGACTTGGTCGCTGCGAGCTCAATTGATAGCAATTAATCTCTAGTATCCTCAGTTTATCTGCATGTTGTAAGTAAGTATTCAAATAATAGTTACATCTAATGAAGAAACGGAATGATTTGTTAAACGTATGAATCAGTATTTATTGATTCAACAATGATCACTTCCATATCAAAAGATGAACAATTCAAACATTGTCCATCTAAACTCCGACTTCAACTACCAGACAATAGAATTCTTCCTCGTTGTTATATTAAAATTGAAGTTTGTGCGGATATGTCAACAATGAGTAAAGCAGAAGTTGAATGTTTATTCTTGACCGACAATGAGATGGAAACGAGATATATACAGGTGTTCCGCAATGATGCGACAACATTGAAACCTCATCTCAACGGGGATATTGAAAATACACTACAAGTTTATATTTGGCAAAATATAAATATAAAAGGTCCCATAGTTTTCTTATTACTCAGTCAATTCTCAAAATTTTTTTCAGTGAAATGTAGATAAAATTATTGACTTCAACTTGCCTATTCACTCTTTTGTTAAATGCTGACTCATTAGTAATTACATAGGGTTAATCAGAAGTTTATTGTTGGACCCTAATTTTGAAACATCCTGAAGAATAATTTCTTGCTCAATTTTTTTTTAAACTGCCAATTTTGATCAAGAACCATTCCTTTTTCTTATTATGTTTTTTTGTTCATGGCTTCATGTGCACTAGTTCATTTTCAAGGGAAAAATGTACAGGCCATCAACGGTTTACTTGACTGAAAGTTTCCTCAAGATGCTATTCGAAATTTATTCGACAGAATGAACCGACGTATGGAGGCAATGAGAGATGGAGGGAGTATATAAAATAAGAATCTGAATTGAAAAAAAAACGTATCCGTAGGTTATCTACGCTACAGTTGAATTGATTTGTTTTGAAGTTTAATTTTTACTTGAATTCAATAAGTTTGTAAAAATAAATTTCGAACTGATTGATTATATCATTATAACTGAACAACATATTGTTGCCTCCTCATTGATTAACTCATAAAGTCATGCACTGACATTATGGCCCAATGAGCAAAGCCATATCGTCCAAATTTGTTAATTTCTTTAATTTTGGTATACTGTTTATTGGAGTTTATTTGTCCTTTGAAATGAACTGAAAAACAAAGTGTTGAACAAGAATAGTTCTTGGTGAAAATTGGTTATTTGGAAAATTCGGATTTAACAACTAACTTCGGATTAACCCTGTATAGTGACTAATAAGCCACCATTTAACAAAAAAGTGAATACGCAAGTTGAAGTTAATAATTTCATCAACAGTTAACTGAAAAATTTTTAAAATTAAGCTAAAAATAAAAAACTATAAGACATCAAATTTAAGCAACTTGTTACGTTTTTTTTGCACCTAGTTTAGTTTCTCCTATATCATAAACTGTGAGGCAAACTAATTGTCGAATTAAAACAAGTGTGTCAAAATGGCAAGGGCGAAGAAATGGGGGTACCCCCCCCCAAGATTTCCAAAATATAAAATTGCGAACTCTCGCAAAGACGAAGAACGAAAGTTTTTCCAAAAAATGAACCAATAATCATTTTACTTTTCTTCGAAATCCACACGTCCATGGAAAATCGGACCCTCCACAAGATAATTAATTTGAATTGGACATAGATATTTCAATTTAATGTTTTCATCATGTTATATGCTAATTTTGAATGCGAATTAAAAGGGTGATATTTTTTCTGGAAGGATGCCTGATTCTTTTCTTCAAAACTATTTTTTTGTGAATCGATGTTAGTTTAGAAAAATGTAAAAAGAAACTCTGTTCCAGTGCTACACTTTTTGGTTTGTTATAGTTTTATCGTAACTACTATCGATTTCGCGAAAAAAATATCAAACAGCTCTCTAGTAATCCTCAGGAAAATCCTAATTATTATAAAGATTCAGCTAGTAAGCTGTAATGAATGAATGAATTATAATTTTTGGACTAATTTACCCACTCTGTAGCGAAGATTAATATAGATTTATTAAACTGATATAAAAATCACTAAAAAGTACGACACACTAGAAACACCATGTATTTGAAAACAAAGCGTTTGCGGGCTTATTTATGGGACTTTTTATTCTTAAAATCATCCAAGTAATCTCTTTTTTCCTCCATAACTTTAATTTACGAACACCCAGTATGAGGCAAAATCAACCAAATTGGTAATAAAGAAAATTATTTCGAGTAATTTGGTTCAAACTTCGTTGAAAACTTCTTTTCCTCACATGTACAGCTATTGGTGGAATAGCCATTATAGTTTCTACGATTATTGTTAAAAATTCTTCATTTTAATTTCATTAATTGAGCATTGTTTTTTCACAGTTAATACAGCTGCTCCTCAAATTACAGAATACACAGTTATGAATAGCAAATGCATAGAGAATAATAGATCGAATCAGTAACTAAATTCTGGGTATCTTATTTATTTTAATAATCAAGGAAGGAATGCAAAATTAACTGATTGCAGAAATTTAATTGTGGAATCCAGTCCTCGTGTTGAAATTCAAGGGGGCTACAATTTTTTATCGTATTGGTGTAGTTGATAGTAATAGTATTTCCTATAATGAAGGAAAACGCATAAAAATAACGAGACTGAGGTTGTTATCAATATTTGAAGAAGTGTTGCTGAATATTTTTTCCTATTTGAAAAGTTTTTTGCAATATGTAGTCAATATCGACTAAATATTGCAAAAAACTTTTCATTCGTTTTTTTTTTCATTCATTTTTCCAAAATATCGGTATCATATATATATAATATCGATATTTTGGGCATAGATCATTTTGTGCAATGGTCTCGAAAATAAGTCGCCCTCATTTAATACAACAGAGAAAGCTGTTTTCTGGAGTGAACTCTGAATTTCAAATAACTACTTAGAAAAAATCCATAAGGTTCAAATAAGGATTGCGTGGAGGCTTGAAGACTGCCGACTTATTTGACATTTATCCATTTTTCTGTAATCATGGTGGCACTAGAAAGCGTTTCAAGCTTGATCATCAAAACATCTTCCACATTAGCCTTCATGCAGTGCTGATCTAATCTGTATAAACTTTTGTTTGCGGTCTTATCTAATTACGCTTATGAACGTGTTGCATTTAAACGGTTATTTCAAGCACTTATCAAATGAACCAATCAGGAGCTTCAGTCAAACTCGGATTATCTATAACACTTAACTTGACTCTTGATTTCGAGTGGTCTGTCAAGTTCGTTGTTTTCAGATTTGTTTCAGTTTTTCTGATTCTCCCGAATTTCAGATTACTCACCTTTCAAAATTATGAATATGATAAAATTGTAGTTCAGTGTGTTGATTTTGGCCTCTTTCTTCCCAATTGAGTTACCGATAGTTTAGAACTGTATTGGACTAACGGTTAAATTGTATCAATTAGGTATTTTCGTGTTATGAACTAATATGAAGACTTAAGCGAGTAGTTGATTGCACTCCATCCTTTTTTCAATGAGTGTCTTCAAGCTTTGCAAATGATTATTGTTCCAAAACGATCACGAAATTCGGCTTGCTCTTTTGGTTAATAGAAGTTTTTTTCTGGTTATTATGATCCTAGTGAACAATTTCCATAGATGGCTTAGAATACTTATTAGTTTAGAGTTCTCCAGCTCAGATATACGATCCTTTTGACGAATCAATACAGTGGTAGTGTGATGTATAAATCAATATAGAACAGGTAGCATTATTCCAAGCTTCAGGTATCGTGCTAGGGTGCTATTCAACAGGCAAACGTAGAACAATGCTTTCAGAAGAAGAAAGGTTTTACCATCGGTTCGTTCCACCTATTTAAATATATAGTATCCAAAATCACATTGTTTTCTCTTGATGACTTGTTATCATTTGAATTTTGAAAGGTCAATATGTCGATGCTGCACTACAAATCGAATTATTCTATTCATCCAAAATTTTCAGATATCCTTCAACGATTTAAAATGGTGTTACTACTTTTTTTAATATTTCTCTCCTTTTCCTATTCCCTTATCCCTAAAGGAGGAACCTCGGGAGGAACAGTTTAGGTTAAGATTTCTATAGAACAAGTTTCTATCAAAATTGATTGTTACTGTTGTTGTCATTTTACTGTAGATCTGAGAACTAATTCCTTAAATTCATATACCTATTTGAAGTTCTTAAAGCTAGTTTTTCGTTACGATGTTCAACATTTCAAATTTGTTCTTCCAATGCATGTCCCATTTGGGAATTATTATCATGTCTGAAATATAATTCACCAAGTTCGAAATTGCAGCTGTAGGTATAATGATCGATGCATAAACAATGAAATACAATATGTATACGTTTCAAAAATGCAAATAATTTCGTGAATGAAAGCGATGATGCAATAGATTCGTTTGTTACATCTATTGATTTGACTCACTTAAAAATTCCTTGAATTAAATTCGATAAGTGGTTGGCAAAAATTCGACTGGTAAAATCATAGTGTAGGTACGAGAATCGGCTTTCTGACCTAATTGCCTGGAATTCACGTGCGCCAATGACTAGATAAACATCCGGAATTCCCCATTTACATAATACGAATTTGTGTCCTTTTAATCCGAATTTATGAATGAAACTGAATACTGTTCCACCTTAATCCTCGGCTTTTTGGTTATTCAAAAGGCATTAACTTGTACTTTCTCCGAATTCTTTGAATAATGCATAGATTATAATGTTTATTCAAATATTGTATCTTCAAGACATTACGAAACATTCAGTTTTCTTGTAGTTTCATTGCAGGTTAGAAATTTAGGTCCAAATGCCTTACCTGCTTTACTGGTAGGGTCGGTTACATTCTGCTTTTTCAAATTGTCATGGAAACTCTCATATAATATACTGTAGGAGTTGATAACGCCGAAAAGTATTCCATTGCAAAAAAACGAACCCAACATCACTAACCAACTTCTGGCCCCCCCGTCAGGGGGTGTGAATTCGTCATAATAATCTTTTTTTTCGCTAGCACCATTCTGAATTATTTTAATTTTACATTTATCGCCACTACTGTTATTTGCCGTCGAGTCGACCATTGCTGAAATTTGAACTTGACTTTATTGAATTCTTGAGGATTTAGAACATCACTTTTTGAGGTTTTGTCAACCGGGTAAACACTACACGTGGTGCATGCGATCAGCTGTTCGGAGTCATGGGTAAACTTCGTCTAGTCTCGACGACGATGCAGCAAGTCGATAACACCAACTATTTCAACTCAGGAGTGGGGAGCAGAAATAAACTAACCCTACTCTTTACGTCAAGTAAAAGCGACACCGATGAGTCAATGAGTTATGTTGTCAAACGGTATCGATTGTATTCCTATTTCTGTAGTCCGTAGTCGACGTTTACAATTCGTATATGTGTAGTAGTTTTATTGGCATATTATTTGCCTGATTAGTTCTCGGCTATAATGCTCATAAAAAAGCATGCTCATGCGTTGAGGTACGAGGTACATATTTATTATTCGTTCATCAGTGCATCACCACGTGATATTCAAATTAATCAAATTACATGTCCATTACTGCTCAATTCATAGATACCTGTAATAATTAGGATTCGTGTTTCATTCTCATTGATTGTTTTATTTTTCCAGAGGGACATACCAGTGAAAATTTGAAAGGGGAAATTTCAAGAGTGTTAAGGGAAGGGGAAGTATCAGATAAAGTGCACATTATTGCTACTGATAATGCACACAATATTACGAATGCAATAAAATTGACAAATCTCAATAATTTATCTTGCTTGGCATATGTTCTGTACCTCATTGTAAAAAATGGGATAAAAAAATAGAAAGTATTCAGGTGAAAGTTAAAGCTATTGTAGAATACTTCCATCGAAGCAAAGTAAGATCTGAAAAATTGAATCTTTTTCAAAATCAAATCAAATCTCTAAAACTTTGAAATTGATCAATGATGTGAGAACTCGATGGAACTCAACATATGAAATGTTTGAAAGAATTCATGTCATTCAGAAACCTGTGGTTGCTGATTACATAATCCAATTGATCCACCCACTGCTGAGGAATACGCTTTTTTGAGAGAATTATGTTTTCTTCTCAAACCATTCAGAGAAATATCTGTGGAACTGAGTACAGAGAAAAGTGTGACTTCATATCAAAAATTTTTCCCTGTATTCATGGATTGAAAATATGTGTGAGAACAGTGCCAATGTACCTATAGCTACAGATTCAAAAATGCATTGTTAGAAGGTATCTCCTTCAGATTCATAAGATATGAACATAATAATATCTTAGCTCATTGGACATATCTGGATCCTAGATTAAAAAATATGCTTTTTCAGATACTTCGATATTGAAAAAAATAAAATATCTAATGAGATGGCTGGAATTAACGAAGATCTGCCATCCAGGAATACGGAGTCTATTTCAGATTGAATGGATTTTTCTACCAAAAATAGTAGGTATAAAAAAACCCAATATCAGGTGGCGTTATAGAATTTAGAAAGTATAATGAAGAACCAACAGTTTGCAGACAATAAAATATTTCAATGTGGAGGAAGTCGAGAACACTAATTTATCCTCATCTAGCAGAGAAATATTTTAGTATAATTACCACATCAGATCCTAGTGAGAGAGTTTTTTCTAAAACTAGTAAGATTGTGTCAGAAAAAAGACCCCGTTTGAAATCGTATAGAGTGCGAAAAAATTGAGTTTTCAAATGGAAATCAAAGATTTATTGAATCATGAATTATCATGATTGATATCTACATATTTATATTTTGATACAATAAGTTATGTTTCTCAAAAAAATAATTCATTTTGTTTCATTACACTTGTTTTATTTGTTTTGTTTTTTTTTCCTGAGAAAAAACCATAATTTCACATTTTCGAATAAATTATATATATTTTGCTCGTTATCTTTAATATCATCTTATTCACATTGAATGAAGAAATGAATTCAATTCAATGGTTTTTTTAACCTATATTTTCAGTGTGGCTTTTTCAGGTACACATTTGGATACCAAGTATCCAATGAATGTACCGATACATAATAATTCAGTACCTGATAGTATCGGATACTCAGAAGTTAGTTAGTTGCACGTCCCTAATTCAAATTAAAATTCTCGATTATAAGTTTGATTATTTGAACCTCAATAAAGAGTATTGGCATAAACCCTGAATTTCACGTGGCCTCAAGGTGTTAAATCACAAGATCTCGGTGGCGAATTTTGATCACCTCTCCGAAAAATAACACGCCAAGGAAACTTCTTGAAGAATTGCTTGTGTGGCACGTAGCACCGTCTTGTCAAAATAAACATTATCAATATCTCCCAATTCCGGCCATAAAAAATCATCAATATAATAGTATCGCAATCTATTCACCGTGACAGTTTGCAACAGCCTCATTTTCGAATGACGTCGAATCACTCGGCCAAATGTTCTTGAGCGACGCAAAGAGTTTCACATTACTAACTTGTCGCAACAGCTTGAATTTGAGAAAGAAACTGCAACATCCAGAAGGGGCTGTTCAATTTTTTTCTTTTCGGTAGAACATAGCTAGTATAGCAAGGAGTACCTAAATGAAGAAGAGTAGGCACTGGACGTCGAAGGGGCACAAATGAAGTTCAAGATCGACGTCTAAGACTTATGGCCATTAGAGACCGATTTGCGACAACTCGATCTGATGAATGGTAAGGAGAACAAGGCCATCCTGTAACTGTCCGAACGGTTTACCGCCGGTTAAGGTCTTTTGGACTGCAGCATTATCGACTCCAACTTGTGTTATTGCAGATGGTTTGGCCATTTCCTCGCTCCTTAACACATGTCGTGTGCGATATGTTGTTTTTTTTTGTTTATTTTCCCATACTGCCATTTACCTACTTCTAAGATGATCTCAGAAAAACTGCAGGTTCTTTTTCCAATCCAAACAAGTTTTCTCCTACCAGCAATTTTATTGCTGAATCAGTTACTACTAGGTTAAGACGTGATAGATACGTCATATTTTCATTTGCCTTTTTAAAGTGAGCCTGGAGACTCTTATAACACCCTTTCATGTTATTGGCTCCGTCGATGAACATGCAACGATATTTGATTCCAGAATTCCATACTTAGCTAATTCTGAAGTTACGCGTTTGTACAATGCGGGTCCTTTCCAGTCTTCAACTACAGTATCTAATTTCTGAAAGTCTTTCATAAACTTTTCCTCGAAAGCCATATCGTACAAAAATAGCCAAATGGTCCGTAACTGCTTCCTAATCTTGGGTAGAGTCCATAACGCTGTAAATAATGCTATCGTGGAGGTCTTCCAAAATTATATAGCGTCAAATCGAATCAATCGTTTTATCTACTTGTTTAAATGAAATATTTTGACAAACATATCATTACAGAACCTAGCCCATACAGGACCCATTTTGGCGCCCGGCAAACAAACAATTTCGCCGCCTTGCTTTGCCTAATTTATCTGAATTTTCTTTGGAGCAGCCTCTGTTATAGCCCCCAGGCATATTTTTCAATTTCATATGGAAAGGTATTTTTTGACTTAAAATCTCCTTGTAAAATTTATCAAAGGACGTTTTGTTGATATCATCAAAAAGCGTCCTTGTTTGAAAATACGACACTCCATAAGTCTATAGTAAAAAGACGATGTAGTTCTTGAAGGTGCATTTTAGTATCTATTTGTATTTTCATAACTATAGTTAAGAGCGCCTATTCGATTTAAAAAAATTGGCTCCTGGTAGTTTTATTATTTCACTACAAACAGTGGAATTTTCACTAAGAAAACTTTTTATATCAGAAAAGATGTCTTGTTTTATTATCTGACTGCGCCCCTAAAATTTGACGCCCCGGCAAAATGTCCGGTTTGCAGGTCCTGGCGGCGACCCTTAGCCCAAATTTATCTAACAATCCTGGCAAAAAATTATATTCTTATTTTAGTTTTGTGCTAAGCATGTTAGCATCTGCCATTAATTTATTTTGTTGTTAATGTTTAGAATTAACTTTTTTTATTTAATCGTAGATATTCAGAATGTTTTTAATTTCAAATTGTTTACTGACACATGAGTTTGATTTTATTAGATATCATAACCATATAGTTGTGCGGCAATGAATTCGAAAAAGCCCTAATAAAAATTATTAAGACGTTACCTAAGATGACTGTCGAATCATAATCATTATGTTGTAGATAGAAGTTATTATAAACGATGAAAATACAAAAATAAAAAGAAGTATGATTTCCAAGTGTGTATATCAAACGATATTAATTATCTATCTGGTTAATGTATCAACAAAAATGCCATCAACAAAACCACTGACAAACAGAAGATTTCCACGCTATTTCATGGGAATCATAATCGAAAGTGAACCAAGGAAAATGTATGTCATCAAGGGAGAGTAGCGATATACCGGTTTCACCCTTATTAGGGATCATCAGTACCGCATAACTTAACCCAAGATGACGAACAAACGAAATAGGCATCTTACCTATATGAAAAACAATCAAGGAAAAACAGATTTATTGTTAAATGTAGATAATAAATAAATAACAAAAAAGGTAGTACAATAACAATAACATCGAATGATTTTTCTCTGGTCTCTTGTTCACACTGGAACTGAATTGAAAATATCAACAATATAATAACATATGAATGATTATTATTATAATCTATGGATATTCAAAAATAAAAACCAACACAAAATAATGGAGCTGAACTTGAAAGTATTCAGAGTAAACTCATGAGTTTAATTGAGCAAATACCTAATGATATTCTATAACAAGAGTTCATTAAATTATGATAACAATGACGAATAAGTTAAATAAATAGGGATAAATATACAATAGATTATACGACATCGAAGTGCTGTGATTAAATAATGCAGCAGTTTGAATGATTCTGGGATTGTTTTTTGTTCCATTTCGAATTCAAATAGATCAATCATTATAATTCAATGATTCATTAAAATAAATTTTGTGCGTTTAGTGGGGTGAAAACTGAGAGATTATCGTCTTATGATTAAAAAAAAAATGTATTAGGACGCAAGGATTCGGAATCTACAATACGCTGAATGTGGTATATTTTATTCCATCTTTTAATTCCCTATTCTCAAGTTTTAGTTTCATTTTCATAGGTATGATCAGAGGAAGAAATATCGTAGTAGGAACCAGTAGATCTCTGTACTGATGCATTTCTGGAATATTCATTTCATGGATGCTCTATATAATTAAATCAAATTTCAGCAAAACCTGGCATATAGTTAGTTAGGCCTAGCCGAATCAGGATAGAAATATATTGAATAAACATAAATAACCTTGAATTCGTCTACTAAGGTTAACTAGGTCATTTGGTGGTACAGATAAAGCATCCAGTCGTTAACCTATCATATGTTTGATTTGCAGGTCAAGGTAATCATGAAAGCTTGATTACATCATTACCGAATGATACCCATAGATAATCTTGTAAAGGTGGTTGATAGGGCTGGCATCGGCCTATTCGAGTCTCTACCCTAAACGTTGCGTTACCACTTGCTAGATGGCGTTTCCTGCTTCGTATTTTCATTCTTTCCACTCCGATGCATTAGATCTTATCCAATTTTTTTTCCCAATTCCAAGGGAGAGATCTTCGTAATTTCCTCGTAGATGTGTAACCCAGAAATCACGACGCGAAATATATTCCAAAGAAAAACTCATTCTGATAATTTAAATTCCATTGAACAGAATTGTTTTCAACCCTTACTTGCAGATGTGATGCAGACCAAGTTGTCTCATCATTCCAGAATAGCTCAAGTTTAAAGTGTTAGAAGAGTTACTTTAGCTTGCCCTCCTTAATATAAGATCAGGGTCACCACAGTCGTAAAAACGTGTGCATTTATTGCACCAACAATCACTTCTCCCCATGTGATATTAGATCATGAAGGCATTCAGAAACCAGAAATAGAAAGATGAATCACTTCAAAATTTCAGTTACAGATTTTTCTGGGTATAAAACTCCGACATTGGAATATAAAGTGCTTCAAGGTTTATGCTTCTCAGGGACATGCCGAGAAATGTAAAAAACAATGTTTCGGTTATCTCAAAGAGTCAATCGGGGCCCATTCAGATCTGAATTTTCTTAGTTCGGCATGACAAAACCTCAGGAAGTACTCACTCATTCTCATTCTGAGTTAGATCAAGCAACATGTAAGAATACACCATTAGGTTCCCTGGCCCTATATTCCCCCTAAAACAATTCTAAAATGATACCTATGATGTTTAAAAAACATAGTTTTGATACCTACTATGTTTTGAAAATATATTTTATACTTTGGGAATATTTTTTCCACAACTAATTTTTTTATCACAACTAATTGTAATAATTGTGTGTAACGAGCTTTTCGACGAAGATTTACAGAATCGGGATGAAACTGAGTATTTATCTTTCTTAAAGATATCCTTCAAAAGAATATAATATTGCAGCTATGGAAGTGCTTGGACCCTATTTGTTACAAATGAACTGAAGGTGATGTAAGGGTCGCGTCTTGTGTCTGAAGAATCAAAACCTGTAGGTCTAAGCGACTAACAAGTATACTTGGGCAATGTCCCTGTATCCACATTTCTGTAGCTCAGATTGCTGTTCCGCTTCAACGTGCTGCTCTTCAGGGGATACAGATTCAATGGTGGCAGATTCGGATGTTCGATGCGCGTTGGTGATGACACCCTTGGTCTGGATACTGGCATGTGTCTGCGCATGCTGTTAGAAGCGTAGGCCATGCTGATGCACCTCATGTCCGTATTGCCTCCAGGGAGAGTATACTGATAGTCGTCGAAGCTGTTGTACTGGTAGCTTTTGATGAGTGGCATTGGCTCCTCGTACTCGTAGTTGGAATTGTCGAAACTGGACCTCTCGTTGGTGTGATAAGGCATCCCTTTGTGATACGAATGGTAGACATTTGGAGCAACAGCTGGCTTGATGGTAATATTATCTATGGTCTCGTAGTGATCGTCCGCTTCCCTGAAAAATATTGCTATCAGAAACCAAGGTATATGCACGCTCGATCAGTAAAGTTCAAAAATTTAACTGATTAAGCTGAAAATACTATGTAGATAATAATTCTGAAATAAATATCTTTGTTGTTGTTGTTGTTGTTGTTACTATGAAGAATACAAATCCTAAACTGATATCTTGGAATTCGTCATGAATATCTTTTATTACGATTTTTGACGTTTCATGTTGAACTGACGTGTCATCCGCATTCATCGAGAATTGGTCCTTAATTGAACAAAGAGCTCGAAAAGATTTTTCAGGAAAGTCCGAGGAGCTGTGGAACTCAATTTTTATATTGGATGTTCAGAAATAAAATTAAAAAAGCTCTATGTAGAATTGTAAAGGGTTTTCCAAAGAGAGGTTTCATTTTGATAATATTGTAAAAAGGAAATTATGCCATTAACGATGAAAAATTATATTATCCACAGCTACGGTGGCATCACCATATCCTTGAGTTCTTGAATCGATTGTGGAGTATTGTCATAGACATTGTCTTTTACGTGGCTCCAGTTGTAATAGCCTCATTGCCCTCATTTCCGAATAATAATAAATAATTTTGAACACTTGTTGCAAATGTTTCTTCGTTTTTTGAATTGCATAGTAGGTTTTTTGGTTGCAATTAATTCTTCATTGTTATTAATGAAAAAATACCAAGTAGGTATGTGCTATCGTTGTATTCCAAATAGAATGACACGCAATTTTCACTGACAATATACAGGGGGTGCCATTTGAGAATAAAAAGTTAGGGGTAGCTACCACAGGGATGTCAAATGTAAGAACCATTTTAATACATCATTGTGAAGGTACTTTGATGTTATTCCAAGCAATTTTTTTATTATTATGTGAAATGAGTTATATATTATCTTTATAACTTGGACACCCGGTATGTATAAATTAAATTTCAACCACGTCGGATATGTTTTCAAGAAATTATTGTTTTCTTTTCGATATTCTAGTCACAAGATCAACATGAAATTTTGCATAAAGCTTGAAAATGTTTTCATACATCTACACGTAAGTGAATGTCAATTCGGTTGGATCTCCTTTCATCAATATATTGTGTTTTTTTTGCCTTTATTTTCTACATTTTGTACGAGGCTGGATATCGTTATTTTATAATACCACGCAAAGTTTTCAATCGATGGGATCGATTATTATTGAAATATTGGAAAATTGAAATATACAATGAAATTCTGCTCTTCAACTCTTTGATTTATGTTATCTCTATTATTCTCAGATAAATTTGGCAATGCCGTAAATTTTGTTAGTTGATAAATGAAATGAAGGCGGAAAATACTAAATGATATCTTTTTAACACGATATCAACCAGCTGCTAGCTTACAGGAGGTTATGAAATGTACAGCGTGACTGCGACAATACATTAAAACTACTACGTTGTACGGAGATTCAGTTATGCTTTTCAATTATACAGTATATGTTATCTTCTTTTTTCTTCTTTCATATTTTGTAGTTTTCGTCAGTTAGTTCCACTATATTCATTAGGTATTCCAGAATTTGGAACGGTCGTTCCCCGAACAGGTCACCCTATCATTTTGTAATTATGTCGGTAATTTTCGAATTTTCAGCAGGTTATGGTATCAAATGATGAAGTTCAATAATCTAATGTCGAATCTATCGTCAAATTTCATTCGATCCGTCTATAAACTTGATTTCGATTTGAAAACTGCGAATTCTTCGAAGATTTAGTAAGTATTTCGATGTAGAATAACACTTTGAAACTCCAAATGTAATTTCATTTCGATCCCATTAATTGATCTGATGAAAATTCAAGAAGAATATCGAAAAAAGTTCTTTTTACTCGCGTCCGTTCCTGTAAGCTTATGGAATCAACCTTGGTTATTTGATAAGGTCCATCCGTAAACACGATAACTGTCTGGAAAATGCATAGAAACTTTCTGATTATGTTTCAGAAATTGAAATATACCGATTTGATAAATTGAAACTTACTTATTATAAAAAACAACAAGTTTCAATGAAGAAGGTTTCAATAAATTGTCTGAAGAAATCATTTTAGAAAAATCTCTTGTGATATTACTCCTGAAAATTTCATTCACTTCTGGTCACCTGTTTTGATAATCTTTCATTACTTTTACTATATTCTGCTTATTTTATCGGTGAACACTACCTATAGCGGCAACTTGAATAACTACTAATTCAAATTTTAATAAACCCTACCTGTAGTCTACGAATTCTTTGGGATAGTTCTCCGAAATGAAATGTTGAGTTCCTCCACCAGGAGTAAGAGCAGCCCATACCATACGATTATCTTGTAGACCAACATTTCCATTGTACATAGTTGGGTCATTTGGATGTATCATTTTGCTACCATTGATACCATTCGACGAGGTACATTCACGTTGTTCTAATATTTTCATAGGTCTAGGCTCTCTGCTGTGAAGAGAACAATCATTACTGCCGAACATATTCATCCTGCAAGAAAAATATCGTTAATGTTGTTTCAAGTCATGAACGAAGATTTAAATTTGAGAGAAACAAAATACTGGAGCTGTCAGCAATTTTTGATTTTTGGATATATGGTCATAATGAAATTGAAATCGTAAGAAATATATCATTGCATTCGAAGATGTTATGGAAATTAATAGTAGACTTAGAGCATTCGTTTTGCTTCATGGGGGTTTATATAATATTCATGATAACATAAAAGTTATTGATTCGATAGCACTGTTTATGGAAAAATTAAAAAATATGGAGTTTGAGTCTTCCTATATTATCGATGTAAACAAAATATGTGATCAATTTTATAATTGTATGTTCCATGGTTTCCGTAAAATAAAATTTTTTTTTATTTCTCTCAGTATTGAAAAATGATCACTAATTTTGATAAAACGATTTGACCATTTCTGAACGTTCTTGAGGCTTGTATCGGAGTATCAAGTTTGAATGGCTTATGTTGAGTTGCTTTCTAATTATATAAAATAAATACTTGGAAGGTGACCTTTTGTGACGATTTTTTTTGACAACTTCGTTCTAACTTAATCTTGTGTCATAATGACAATAACACACTACAAAAAATATAACATGTAAAGCATGAAACAATGAAGTACAGCATGTCCCAACAACTTAACTCACTGAACACAAATTCAAGAATAGAAGAAGTCAGATATTAAAAATTATGAATTTACTTGAATACTCACTCTCTACATTTGAGGAGGAACATTGCTAAAAGAGCTCCAAGAAGCAGCACACCTATTGATGATACAATTAGAACCAACAGCCATGTATCATCGAGTGTAGACCATGTTTCAGCCTCTGCAAAAATAAGAACAGTTTTCACCATTATTGCTGTTATTATTATATTTTCCATATTTTACCTTTTCTTGATAGTTCAACATAATCTTCACTGTCCGGAAACTTGTTCAGGGGTACCCAGGCATCGCATAATTGTCCTGCAGAGCAGGGTGTTGTGTTAAGAAGAAGATCTGGCAGGGAATGTTGCAGAATCGAGGGTGCTGGTGGTGGTGGAAGAAAAAGGATAGAGTCTGGTGGAGGTCCTAAGTCCAAACACTCCCCTATGCAGCTCATAGTTTCTGAAAAAGAAAAAATATTAGGTGTACAACTTTGCTTCCGCTGTTTTGCAATTGATGGCTGTAGTGGTAATTGGTAGTCGAAATAAATAGATCGTAGATGTCATACAATAAGCTTAGGTATTTTTAAACATAACGCCATCGAAATATTAGTCAATTTGTGTCAACATCATAAAGTTATTCTCGATTAAACATGTCAGCTTATGAGCCAAATTCACGTCATTTGTGGGAGGTTTTAATTTTCTACTTTAATATGAAGAAATCTGCGACTGAGGCTCATAGAATGCTCTCAACTACCTATGGTGAGGCCGCTATCAGTGAAAGAAAGTGCCGAGAGTGGTTTCAACGCTTGAAGTCGAAGACCATGAAGCATGGCGGTGGAAGAGAGAAGGTTTTTGAAGATGCAGAATTGGTGGCATTACTTGATCAATACTCGTGTCAAACGAAATAAGAATTGGCAGGATCATTGAGAGTGACACAACAAGCTATTTCAAAACGCCTGAAAGTCATGGGAATGATTCAGAAACAAGGAAATTCGGTGCCGTATGAGTTGAAGCCGAGATGTTGACCGGAATTTGTTTGCTTGTGAACAGTTGCAAGACAAAAAAGGAAGGGATTTCTGCATCGCATTGTGTCTGGAGACGAAAAATAGGTTCAATACGATAATACCAATTGCAGAAAAACATTGGGATATCCCGCCTATGCTTCCACGCTTATTAACAGTTTTATGTCATACTCAGTACTTGGTGGGACCAAGCTCGGCGTAGTGTATTATGATTTGTTAAAAGAATCACAGGTGATGGTTATCGAACGCGACTAATGCGTTTGAGTCGAGCATTGGAAGACAAACGGCCGCAATACAACGAGAGACAGGTTAAAGTGATTTACCAGCATGACAATGCTCGACCTCATGTTATGAATGGTCGAGATATACTTGAACACGTTGAACTGGGAAGTCCTACACCACCCGCCGTATTCTCCAGATGTTGCTTCCTAGAACTATCACTTGTTTTGATCAATGGCAAACGGCCTGGCTGACCAGCACTTCGAGTCTTATGAACTAGTTAAAAATTGGATCGATTCGTGGATCTCTTCAAAAGTTCAATTTTTCAACGCGTGATTCGTACGCTGCCCGAAAGATGGGAGAATATAGCGGCCATCGATGAACAATGCTTTGAATCATAAATGTATAACCAGTTTTTTACAATAAAGCCTCGAATTTTGGAAAAAAAACAGCGGAAGCAAAGTTTACGCCTTTGTATTAAGATCCATTTCAGATGTTCAACAGCTACATGGTTATAATTTTGCAGACTCGAATGCCCTAATTGTGTTAGCCTTTAGAATAACATACAAATTTATGTTGAATTCTATTCATTATTAACTGAATCTCAAAGACCAATAATGTCAACATGGTTCTAGAAGTCCATTAACTAGAACAAGTGAACAAAATCAAATACTTCGCAAGCTAGATAACTGACAGGCTGAATCAGCATTATAGCGAATGAAAAAATTTGTTAATTAATACATACTTGGGCATGATACTACGTCATCGAATGGTTATATGCTATATAATACTTCAGCATTCCCAAAGTATGTTTAGGGACATGTTCTAGCACTTCTAGCATTCCAGTATTCAGTATTAGTCAATTGAAGAAGTATAAAGAGAATTTTTGTGAACAAAATTGGAAATTAAGTATTGTTTCTCTTCTAATATTCAACCGAATATAGTTTATGACTAGTTCAAGATAGAGATTGAACTCGTTATTATCATTGTTTACAAAACCAGAAATTTTCTTTGTTAACACTTTCGTTGACGATAACACTTGTGTCATCAGGTATAATTACGATGTATCTTTCTTATCTTCTTTAAGGGTCACCACCAATATCTATAAGTTCATTCGACTTTAGGAAATGAAGACTTTCAATACCATTTATTTGCAGGGTGATATCATTTAATGGTGTTTGTGAGTGCCAACATTCGATAGTTCAATGTACTGAATGCAGAGAACACGCAAATTAAGGAAATTTTTTATGATTGTACATATCGTCTTGGAGTATATTGAAGAGATGCAGGTACCTACAAGTTCTTGATTAGGAACTTGTGCACAGAACATAATCGGGTAACGGATGGGAATATCTTAGTTTGACCCATATATCATGGCATTATTATATTTTGGTACTCGAAGAATTTCTCCTGTCACGGATTTATCTATAATCTGTCGAATTTGTGATACAGAAAACTGTTCTCCAAACCACATTTTTCAATGCAAAAAATCACTAAACTAAAATTTTGAATTGTTGAAGAATATCAATGCGTTCTGCACTTGTATTTTAACTATTCTCTTTTTTTTTCTTATTCTCCATAATAATCTTTGAGAGGAACACCCCTTGAAAGTTTACGTGTCGAAATGCACAGAATCCAAAAATGTATTATATATAATTGAAAAAAAATCGTTCGTCCGTCGACTCGGAAAGCTTTTTGCTAAACATTTACCTATTTAAAAAATCGGTTGTAGTAAGCATTGATCCTCTAAGATCAAGAACAAGCATTAAAGAAAAATATATTCCTCAGAAACATGGCAGCACATAAAAATTGAATTGAAAAAGTCGTATCTTTTATCGTTTCTTAGTTTTGGATTTTTAGTAATATTTCATTCTGATATTTGTTGGATCACATATTTTCAAGGTATAGCATTGAATTTTCTAGCGATATACTTCCTAATATGTTGCAAATATGGATTCACGGCTTGACTTGAGATTCAAGCTACTCGACTTGGGCTTGACTTGAAATCAACTCAAGTCAAGTTAAAGTTCTTCAATTTCAAGTCAAGTACTTGATAAATAAATACTTGACTTGACATCGATAAACAACTACTTGATATTGAAAAACTACTACTTGACTTGAACTTGAGTTGATTTCAAGTCAAGCTGAAGTCAGTTAGCTTGAAATATCAATTCAAGTAGCTTGAATATCAAGTCAAGCCATGAATCCCTAGTTTCAAAACATCAATAGGCAGGGTATGTGGTTTCAACACGATGGTGCTACTCAAAATTTCACGTTAGCTGTTTGAAATTTGACTAGTGGATTTCTGCTATATGAAGAACAAAAATTTATAACGTAGAAATAAATAAAGGAGAGTCCGTTCTACTAAAAATTCAAACTATATGAGATGATAATAAGAATGAGCCTATGTTGATATAGAAAACAATATCAACATAATATACCTATAACAAAGCTGAGGAATGTATTCAAGTGGAGGGCTTTTGTTTCGAAGATACATATACATATATACATAGGTACATGTTAATTTAATGCATATTAATTAATTTACTTATCCAAAATTAGTCCTTGAGTTATGCTTGAAACATTGATGTATTTGGTCAAATAAAAAATGAAATTAACATTCAATAATGTATATTCGATTGATGAAGTTCATTAAGATTCAAAATTCACTTCATTTTGAGATGAATAGTTTTTAAATATCGGTCCAAGAGAAAAAATTATTGTCTCCATGATGAGAAAAATTTGTAATCGGTAACCTCGATGGTGCTATCCGAAAATATTTGGATAAAATTGTATAAATGGATACTACAGTTTCCACAAATATCGAATGAATCATTAAAATTCTATACAGGGTGATTTGTTATAATGTCCTGCAAATCGAATATTTGACTGTAGTTTTCTTGAACTTAATGGGAGATATCTTTATACCATGTGATGAATGGGTGATTCTACTCTGGAGATATAGTAGTTTCAAGTTTCATTCAAATTTGAAAAAGAGCCTGTAAATGAGAATGTAGTGCTCTTAGATTCTACTTATTATGAGGTTTTTTGCGGAATCTTTCAGCTGTCCTGTATCTCCCATTAAAATTTTTCCAAACTAGGTATGTTTCATTTCGGACTAATGGAATGAAGAATTTTATTTTGTAAATAATTTATTCCTAGAAATGGAATATTATCCGCATAGCAAATCCAAGATCGAAAGTACTAATCAGAAATAATAATTGTTGTCGTTAAAGTTCAAAGAAATTAGAACAGAATAGCAATTACTTGCGGAATTTCAGATAAGAAGTTTAAATATTTTGCAGATAGCATTATCTATGAGAAATAATAAAAAAAATATATAATTAAGCGATGTTATCTCGAAGAATTTCTTGAAAGTGTCCCATATTATGGAAGAAGCTTCGAAGTGTTGAGTTCAGAAGAGACCGTTTTTAGATAAATAAATTTTTTTTTGGTTAATAAGTGACTACCTACCGGCTCCTAAAATGTTGTAATTTCATTCCTACTATATCTTCATAATCATCGAAAATCATCAATAAATACCTACAATCAACACGATAACCAAAAAAGCGATATACCCACAAAATGTCTCATACAGCAATATAAAAACTCAATAAAATAATTTAAGAAGCAAATTTTTTGACATTGGTGATCAGCTACATTATTTCTTCTAAGAGTTATTAGATAATAACTCTTAGAAGAAATAATGTAGCTGATCACCAATGTCATGATTTAATAATGTCTATGGGTTTTTATAGTGACCAAATCTCATTCGACGAGCGAATATTGATGATTGGAATACAATAATGCAAAAAAATCTATTGACATTCCAGGTGAAATTGAAAGATGTAACGTGTAACTATCAAAGGAATTGATTTGACCAATATCCTTATGGTTATTCATTATTGGCGAAACTATTGCGTATCAATTTTTACAAAAAATAAGTGGTCATAACACAAAATATTTCTTTTTTTAGTCTAAACTCAAATTTAAATCTCATATTTTTAACATTTCATTCGAAGAAAGTTTTTATTGTAGAATGAAGTTGCAATCAATAAAAATTTTGTATTTTCATTATTGTTTATCCACTTGAAACCATGAAATTTTCAACGATTCTAATGTATGTTGATTCTAGTATGTTGATGATTACATCACTTCATCCCTTCAAATCATCAACTAATGTTGAAAAAGATCTGTATACATAAATATAAACAAAAAAACAACCTGTACATACCTTTGCGACTAGAAAAAACACAAAACTATAATTATATCTGTACTTAGACGACACCCTGTTGACACGGGGATGAAATTCGGATAATATCCTATTGATCCTGAGGGATGCAACGCATGCGTTGCAGGTGCAGGGGCGGGCGCCGCTATTGATCCACATATCCGACGCCCAGCGCCGTCGAGACAAGTGTACAGAAATTTGACATATTACACGTGACGTGTGACAAGCCTCGTGGGAACGTGGCTTCATTATGAAGATGAGCTCAATGTAGTGTTTCGTCTAAGGATACGTTTTTATTTCTACATTAGCTTTTAACCTCAACTTTGTTCGCGTAGTCACATTTTTTGAAAAGAATGAAACATCTGTTTCTGTCTAGAAGGCATTATAAAAATATTAATTATGATTTCTGATATAAAATGTCAAAAAGAAATGTATAACAGAAAACTAAGTAATCTTTGAATATCAAATGTCCATGAATTACAAAGTTTTTTTCAGAAATTATATATCGTAGTAAAATATAAGTGAATTGGATTGGTTTGTTGGATTCGAATTTTGAAAATAACTTCCACCTATTCTATCTAAATGAAGAACTCATGTGGTTAAAGGCACAACTAATTACTCTGAATACATTAGGTTTTCGCAAAGAAAAATATTATAAAATTATAATGAAATGATGGTATATGCCGGCCTTAAATATCATCCAACAGTTACCACTTGGAGAAATTACTTTAATTTCAATATCACTGCTATTCATTTTTTTTTATTCTGAGGGAAATTTTAAACATTAATAATAAGGTAGGTGAAGATGAACATTTTAAAGTTCAAGTCTTAACAGATATAATAAACTTTTATTTCGCTACTTTAATCAGTTGAAGAAATGATCTTTTATTTTACTTTCAACGCAACCATTTATTCATTTCCTCAGCATTAAAAATTGAACAAAACGGAAATATCTTCGAGAATGAGTAAAATAAAGATGGTAACACATTAGTGTATAACTTTCGAGTGATTTTAAATGGAGAAATGATCTTTATAAACGAATTGAGCAGGTAATCAATTGGGACACAGCAACATATTTTCCAATGATTGAGCATTTCTCTATCTCTCCTTAGAGATTTTCAGAGTTGAAATTGAAATAATCTCCTTCCTTTAGCCGACCTCAATTTGTGTGCAAAATTTCATGTCAATCGGATGAACCTTTGGGGTATGAAAAAGTAACAAACAAACATTCGGATTTATTGAAATAGTAAGGATTTCAACATTGAATTCAATTCCTATATTTCTCGAATACCTATACTTAATAATATTTATGGATTGATTATTTATGAAAAAATAACATACACAGGAAATAGTTCAATACGGTATCAATAGGTTGTCAGATACAATTCCTGTAATATAAAAAATATGCTGGGTTAAGAATGATGCTTTCTATCAAAAATAAACAGAAAATATACAGAATGATGCCTGCAATACACAGAAATATTTTCCAATGCTGAAAATGATAGTTTCCTGCTCGCAACTGCTGTGCTTATTTATTTTTATTTAATACTTCGGGACGAACCCGAAACAGTATCCACAAGTCAATGTACACAGAAGTATAGAAAAATTAGACATAAATATCATTGCGGTATCGTGTTTTCGTGGGGATTATTGAAACACTGATGGGCGACAGACGAGAACTTTATTGTGGAAGAGCACTTCGAAACATCCTCTAATAACTCAACTGGTCATCACCTCCTTATTTTCTTCCTGAAATGGGTTACCAACATAAAATCACATGAATTTCTTCTTCCTTTCTTATTCTCTAAGTTGTATGCCTGCGCAATGTTATCATGGTGCCTGCACACTAATTAGGGTAGAGGAAAGATATTCTTTATTGTATCTTTCTGAGAACCCTATGAATGAAAAAGTTGTATGCAGAAGTAAAACGAAAGACAATCGGTTCTAAATGAAGTCAGAAAAGTTACACAACATAATATGCTATTCATTGAAAATTAATCTGAGTGACCTCTACTAACCGGCACCATAGGTGAAATTTCTACGAGGAAAATAATTCAAAAAGAGACATATGATGCAATTTTGTTTATTATACAATTATTCATAGGAAATATTATATCACTACCTTGTTTCCGATCGAAGAAAAAAATTATATCTGACAAAGCCTCTCAAACTCTCTCTGAAAATCTACTGATTGTTATGATTGTTGAAAACACAATTTGCTCACTGCAAATGAATTGAAATATCCGTGTCTGCAGAATTTCTTGAATTAAATTTTATCTTTAATCTACTTCACAACACATAACGTGCATACTTTTAAATTGGTGCATTAAACAAAAATATTTGGTTAGTATTTTTGAAGATTAAGAAAGATTAATTGAAAAGTCCACGGTCTAATGTACAGATGGCGGTGCTAGTATTAAATCCATATGATTTTTTGCGTCGATATGTGAATATGGATGAAACATGGCTCCATTTTTTCACTCCGGAGTCCAATCGACAGTCAGTTGAGTGGACTGCACACGATGAACCGAATCCAAAGCGAGGAAAAACACAACAGTCAGCTGGCAAGGTTATGGCATCAGTATTCTGGGATGTGCAAGGTATAATATTCATTGATTACCAGCGATTATTATTTAGCTTTATTGGATCGTTAAAAGGATGAAATCGTTAAAAAACGGCCCCATTTGAAAAAAAGGTGCTGTTTCATCAAGACAATGCGCCGTGTCACAAATCAATGAAAACAATGGCAAAGTTGCATGAATTGGGCTTCGAATTGTTTCTGCATCCACCGTATTCGCCAGATCTGGCCCTCAGAGACTTTTTCCTGTTCTCAGACCTCGAAAGAATGCTCGCTGGAAAGAAATTTAACGCCAATGAAGAAGTAATAGCCGAAACTAAGGCCTATTTTGAAGCGAAAGACAAATCGTAAGACAAAAATGGTATCGAAAACTTGGAAGATCGCTATAATCGCTGTATCTCCCTCGAAGGAAACTATGCTGAATAATAAAATCGAATTTTGCCGAAAAAACGTGTTTTACTATGGTAGACCGGAGACTTTTCGATTGGCCTGTTAACCAGGAAATCTTCAATCTCCAATCAACTGCAATGTAACGATGATATAGGAAGTAACACTGCCAATGATGAATCCAAGCATGGTGTAATTCACAGTGAAGAAACCTGCTGCAGTGAAGATGGGTGGCCTCAAACTGCTTTGCTCAAACAAAGTTGTAAGTTCCTCTTTGAGTGCAATTTCCTCCGAATTTTTAGGCAGAGGCGGTAGTTCATTCAGGTAAGTCAGTGATATAGGTATTATTTTACTAGCTTCAGTTTCCACGCAATCACATGCATATGCCAACATCACTGGTATCATCTGAAAACGTTTTCAATATGTTATGAACAATGAACTATGATTGATATACACAAAGGGTGTTCGATATATAAGAAAGGGATAAACATCTGAGAAAAGCGGACCATGGTCCGCGTTTAGATGATCTTTTCGAAAGAGTTTAATTTTTCAATTTCAAGATTTACAGAGTGTTCTATCGACTTCCACATTGATGTGTATATTCAAGATCAATAACTATTCTTAATATTTTGTTGATAGCGATGTTCTCACACGTGTGCTCAAACATAAGGTTATAATTTCAGACTGGTTTTTAATGAGAATTATTGTTAGATACGGGGTGAGTCAAATATTATTCAAAATGAAATTGGTTCAGTTCATAACACAGGGCAAAAAAAGTTTTTTTTTTTTTGGTGCCTGGGATTTTAGAGCTGATTTGGATTTTATTTGGGACGCTAAATCTGTACATACAATCCGTTTTTCTCTATCAGCTCTACTTTCTTAGATACATCAATTTATCTGCCAATGTGGGTTCCATTCAGAATATTCAATTATGGGAGGTCTTAAATTATTACAGTCCATTCAGGAATTATTGACATCCCGGGTGGCTTTGGAAAATCGAAATTAAGTTGGTACTGGCTCATTCAGTAACATTTCGAATTGCAGATTTCGGGTTGGCATTGGAAATGTCATTGACAGGAGGTTAGATTTCAGTTTGTTTGTGTTAATGGTTTTGATCGAAGAAATTTTGAAACTTAAAAGTTGTATCAATTTCAAACACACATTGATTAGTTTATTTGAGTATTTCTCACAGTACTGTTTGAAAAAAGAAAAAGGCAAGTCATTACAACCTGGATTATTAGTGGAAGAAAACCTGTGCAATACGATTTCACCTTCAAAGAATCATTGAATGATTTTATTGTTACCAGAAGCCGAGCCAAAAGCAACCTATATATCAGCCTGGATGAAATTTGACCAAAAAGCATCTGGATTTTAATCAATCAAAGACAACATTACATAAACTTAATTGGTGACAAGTTCAAACAGTTAATAAAAGGAAAATTCTTATTGATAAACATCAAGAATCATTGTAAAATGCACATTTTCAATGAAAAATAACAAAAAACTGAAAAATACGAGGGGGCGTTAAAGTAAAGAATTACCGAAACTTGGTTATTTGAAAATGCCAACATTATTCAACAGTGGACTCTAGAAAGAAAACAGAATGTTTTTCAAGTATATTCAAGGGTAAAAGTAGAAGGAGCACTATTTTGAATGCTGGATATTTAGATTTTTACCTGGATGTTTTGTTTTGACAGTGGTGATTATGAGGATTATATAAATCTATGAAGAGAGAATTATTTTATAATTGGATTGCTAAACAAAGTCTTGGCATTGCATCTATAGTTTATTTATATTCTATATTGAAATTAAGCATTGTTATATCTGTTTTTTGTTCTTCAATGAGTAATCCAAAAATCTAATAAATTCCAATTATAGAATTTTTACTGAGTATTTAATCAAAAAATATATTCAGAAGAGTAACTTCCAAGAATTTCTTCACCTCTTACCCACTTGAAGATAATAATAGAATGCAATAAAATTTTGAAATTCACAAATTAAAAATGATTTGATGCAAAAATGCTTTTAGTGAGTGAGTTAAAGCTGTTATGGGCAAAATAATTTATGTAATTTAACAGAAACTAGTATAAAAGCATTTCAATAAAAAACAGAAAACTTGAGTACAAATAGTACCTATATTTCTCATACAAGTTTAATCAATCATTCATGTTATGAACAGTTTCAATAAATAGTGACTTTAGAAAGTAATTCACACATCGGCTGATAAATTGGTTCCAATTTTGAAAGTTACAGTACAACTGTGATGTCAAAATTTTTCATATACTAAATGGATTCTTTGAATTTTATTTCTGTCTCATTATGATATGGCTCTTCCATTCACTAAGCTACAATATTTAAATTTATCAACCAGTTTTTTCTGTTTTCTTCACCAGTTGAGACACCACAGTTAAAATGATCCATAAGAGTTATTTGATAAGAATTTTGCAAGCAGGTTGGTATCCAGTGTCCATCAGTAATGCAACAATTTTTGAAGAGCCTTTGGTGAAAAGGAATATGCATATTTTAATGATCTTCAATGGGATCTTTCATGGGCGACTCTTAAATGAATAGATATCTCTTCATTGGATTTCCTTGAAATGATATAGCATTTCACTATATTTTTACGTTATATAATCTGAATTTCAATTTATGGAATCATGACTGTATGCGTCCCTTCGTAATAATCGTAATTTCGAAAATTCAGGATCTTTCGGATACAAAAATTATGAAAATAATTTAAACTGGTTATTTCTATGATGAACCATAGCAATTTTTAGTGATATTTTTGTAACCAGAAATAAAGCCGCGACTAGACGTTCATGGCCTACTTCGATGTCAATAATTCCTGAATGGACTGTATATATTCATTAATTTAGGTGGAATGGTTTTATTGTCAGTCTGTTATTGAGTAAATTCCAGGAAAATCTTCAAATAGTGGAACCAATGCCTATCAGGTACCTGAACTGACCCGTTCCATATAAAGTTGGGCTTAATGAAGCAGTTTTTAAAGGCTCTCGATAGAAATGGGTCATGACTCATGTTTTGGATATATAAGGTTAAAAATTCATCAGTTGATCACAGAAAAAAAAACAAAAGCAGGGATATTAGACGGCTCAAAAAATAAGACCATTAGTTAAGAATCCTGCCTTCATAAATTCAATGAATCAAGTTGAACGAGAAGCTTGGACATCTTTTGTTGCAGTGTAGAAAATTTTCTAGGCAAACATAAAGCTCAAAACTATTTTGAAATGGTTAACAAGATGCTCAGTCGTTTCGAATCTTAATGGTGCAATATGAGTATTGAAATTTACTATTTACACGGCCAAAATTCAGGAGACATGAGTGAGGAAAAAGGTGAAAGATTTCACCAAGATATTAAAATTATGGAGGACCGCTACCAAGGAAGATAGGACATGCACATGATGGCAGATTACTGCTGGAGTTTAAAAATGAACTTTTTAAAAAAATATTCAAGAATGTCGCGGAGATGAAGCTTTCGAAGTGTTGAGTGACTATTTGGTTTTTTCAACGTTTTATTTTTGTTTGTAAGTACCACATAATATTCTATTTTGTATAACTAAAATGAAAATTTCGTATCTACTTTTGTTTATTCCAATTACGGATTTGAGTTAAACTAATGTAACTTATATTTCTCTAAAATTGTATATCATGAAAGTTTGAGCTTTTAGGTAGAAATGAATACGTTATTTGAATTCAGGACATCGAATTGATATAGAATCAGCTCAAAAAACCTCGACACCAAAACAGCTGTTCCCCTGTGAATTCACCCTCCAATTTAAAAAGCCTTTTGAGATACACAGGGCAATATATTGCGAGGGGCGACCGTTATTACAAAAACTATCAAAAAGTTGTATATCTACAATGAACATTTCATACAGAGTAACAGTAAGAGACATAGTGACGTTTACTTATTGTTACTTTGTCATTGTACAATGAATATGGGCGCCCGCAGAAATTTTTCTCAGGGGGGGCAAAATGAAAATTATTGAAAAACGATAAGGCGTCCATGATTGTCGTTGGCGATATTAGTATTCCGTTTTTTTCTATTTCTGTATTTATATTCATAAGTGGGGAGAGGACTGTGCAAAATAAAAATTATGAAGTTTTCCACTTCAACATTTTTTTAACATCAACAACATAGGGTGATGTGAAAATAATACGGTAACTGTTTTCAAAACAAGTCACATTCAATGGAACATTTTACAAAAAAATAAATATAAAAAATATGGAGAACGGAATGAAATAATTATTATAATTGCTAATAAATAAAGAAAAATCATCGAGTAATAACGAAATAAAAAATATATACACTGAATGACGCAAACAATAAAGTTTAAAACATGATACTAAAATATGATTCAAAATAACACAGAATTGCTCCAGAATGTAAAAACAACAAAATAAAAACAACTCATAAAAATAATATTAATACAACAGAGTAGGCATATTTTATTCTGAACTAAAATTTAATTCTGCGCTGAAACTACGCTCTATAGTACAAGTACTACATGGAAATGTAAGGAGAAGAATAAGGCATTCTTTGATAGCAGGAGAAAATTTACATTGTCCGATAAGATCTTTTTTTTATGATTTCATCCATTTGTAATTTAGATAAATACTCATTCCAAATGTTCAATTCACTTTCTAAATCTCCAATGTTATACATATTGCCGACCTTAGATGCGAAAGATTCAATATCTAGTAATTTTGAATTCTTTGGCAAAAAATTGAACAAAGAAAAAATCATTACATGTTTTTTCGAGAATCTCGTTTCAGGGGCTGAAATCAAATGATCTAAATATCCAATGAATATAGATTTTTGAAGTAATCTTCAGCTGAATCTGAAATAATTGTTCTCTACATTTGTCTACCGCAAATTCGTGGTTTTCCAATCTCTATATTGAGACTCTGAGCAATAGATGATGCTTTGGAAAAAAATTCTGTGAAGCATGCATCATTTGAGCGATGTTTTTCACATATTTCTATGATTGAATTTATATGAAGGTGAAAATCTACAAAATTAATAGAAACACCTTGTAGTGTATTTGCTATTGGTTCCAATATATTTGAATATTTACTTGCTACCGTCAAACAAATCACAAAAGTGAAAGAGTTTATTGCAGCCCATAACTGAGCAGCTCTTTTTGTTGATGAAGAACTCATTGAAATTTCTCCAGATTTTATAGCAAAATTAAATATAGTATTGAAGTTTTCAGGGAAAACTCGCAAAGATTTATATTTAGCTGACCAAAGAGTTTCACAAAACAAAGGAATATTTGGAATCAGATTTCTTCTTAAGGTACTCTCTCGAAAAAAGACTATAATGTCATTAACGGTGCCAATGCTATTACGAATCTCAGTTAGTTTACTGATGTCATTTATTACTAAATTCAACCTATAGGAGGCACAACGGAAATAAATTGCTTTCTTGTACTTGTCTCTTATGATATTTTGATTTTTTGAACCCTGAGAATTTCACCAGCCATTGTTGAGCATCCATCATAACCTTGTGCTTCAAGTTTGTCCAAATTTAAACCAGCTGCGTTGAATGAATGGATCTCTAAATCTTTGTCTCCAGCGTCTACTCTGAATTTCAAAAGATTACTGAAATTACCAGAGTTCTTGTTGCTCTCTCGTATAGACATATCTTGAATTCCGCAAAATCCATTGTTTTTATAATCTGTAATTTTTTTTTCTCCAATACTTTTTTTCTTACCTTCATCTATTAAAGACAATAGGAGAGTACATATAAGATTGATTTTTAAAAAAAATTGACACGCATGGATTGCGTTCGGTTCCACGATTTTTCTTCATCCAAGAAGTGCTCAACGCGCCTAAAAAAGTTTTCAATTCAAATAATACCTCTGCCGATTATGGATATTTGTATAGTATATTATGGATATTGGATATATGTATAGTAATTCCATTGAAAACCGGAAAATTGTTATGAATCCATTACTTTTTTTTTCCTTGCCCTTTGGATTGAGAAATGAACGACATTGTACAGGGTTTCCCAAATTCGATGCTCACTTATAGCATCTCAAGAAGTAGAACCAGTATTCTACTAATTGTTATCACACTGAGAGAAATGCAAGGGTTTATTATCAAGATAGAATCTTTACAAGCGTTTAACGAACATTTTGAAAATGATTCCATCATCTTGAATTCTCAGTTGTTTCTTCTGAAGACCATAACATTGTCGAATCGTTCATTGAACGCCTATAAAGGTTTTGTGGATTGAAGCATGTTAACTACAACTTCTTAAAAAAAAATTGATTCCAAAAAGATTCTCCGCTCATCAGCCAATCATAATTTAACTAAACAAAATGTGAAAAGGTTTGGGTTACTCACCAAAAACAAAGCTATTCTATGGAACCTCGGAATGAACAAATAAGACTGAAATAAAAAGTCATCGAATAAGTTTTTAGACCTCAATCCATAAATTGCACAAACATCACAACTGATCAGTAGCTCAATTATGCAAATAATAATCAGAAGCAAAATATTCAATCCGAAAACTTCATTGAACTGAGTCACCAATTTTGATAGTTCATAATGTAAAGCAACATAAGAATTTGAAAATTCAGAAGTGACTTTATGTGGCCTATTTTCATTGCACATCATCATTCCCATTTGATATATAGTGAATTTCCCTTTCAGTTTGAGCTCCATTTTGTCCACTATCCTATTATTCAATTCTCTAAACATAATTCTGATGCACAATATAGAAGAAAACATCAAAATGGCATTCAGCGACCATTGAAGAAATTCGATTTCTCTCAAGAAGCAGTGTAGGTATCGCCGTAGACCGAACTCATTTACAATAATATATGCATTTGATGCTAAGCCAGTCATCATAAAGCCTTGAAAAATTATGCATATCCAGAACAACTTCTTCGACTGATACCAATCGTTGTACAGAATGCTTCTGAATTCTTTAATTTTATCGAACAATTCCAAAAAAGGTTTGAATTTTACGAAAGAGATATAAAGACATACTGCTGAAGTGGAACAATGGACCACCGTGTGTGAAATTTGATCCAATATCGAAAAAATTTTGAATTTCAAGTCGGTCTTAATGTAGACAGTTTCAAATCTTCCTACGGAAGCATAGAAAAACGATGCTGCAGAGATAATGATGTACATTGAACAAATGTATTTGAAAGTCTTAGAGCAGCCATCAGATTTTTGTTGAGTAGGTGGCCACATATATAGTAATCTGATCACATTGAGAAGCTCTGTATGGAATTTATCGTTGGTCAACATTATCATGGCGACTTTATCATTTAGAATGGTTTAATAACTTGACGTTGTTGATTAATGAAATGAGTATTTGAACGGCATATGCTGTCAATAAGTATTAAGTGCTCATTTTAATATGTATGTGTGATGAATTAAACATTTTCAGTGAGTTTCCCGATAAACATTGCGACAAGTGAATGTTTGTTTGGAGGGGTGTATCTTATCCCACTTTCTAATTTGTGGGTGTACGATCATTCCCTTGAGCAGGACAGCAAGACTTTTTTGTGTGGCGTTCATCTTGGTCGAGTTTCTGGAATAATTCTAATTGATAAGGTTTTGGCGAGTCTTTTTTCTTTAGCTAAATGTCGTAGGTGCGCCCTCTGTCTAGGGATTGCGGTGTTTCGTCCCATGATCGCTGGTGGACTCTTAAGTTGAGCTATCCAGCTATCGCTGCCGAAGACACCGTATCACATCATCATGGAAAGGTGACTCTGCTGCAACGCGGTTACCCATAACGCTACCTCTCGAGCAAACAAAGTTACTACATACTCCCCTCCAGTACCGACGACATACTAGAGGGGAAGGAGCCCAGGTAAACTTGGGGGGGGGGGAGAGCACTAACTAGTTGTGAGGGAGGAAATGCAAGGCTCAGCGAGCTTGTGTTCGATCAACACGCTGGGAGCCGTGACGTTGAGCGGGGGAGTGAGTCGCCTCAACGTTCCAACGTGATCGCAGCTTTCCGAGCCAAACATGAACATATAATAACATATACTGGCCCTCACGTGGCTTCCACTCGCTAAGCTTTGCAGACTATCAAGGAGATTTGTGAAGGATGGATTAATTAATGGCAAAACATACGAATTGACTATAGGAATAACGCATTTTTATTTTTTTTTCAAGGGAAATATTGAGTTATTCGGATGAGAATAGTATTGAAATAGCTAAATGGCTATGGGAATAAAGCGTTTTCAATTTTTCTCAAGAGAGATATTGAGATATATGTATATGAGAAGAGTATTGAAATAGCTAAATGAATCAAATTTGTTTTTCATGAAATCTAAATTTCTTTCAGAAATTAGCGAATTTCATTGAGTGCTATCTGAAAGAAAATCGCGGAGTATTACAAAGCGCCCTACTCAAAAGCACCTCTGTAACTGAAGTTTAGTCACATTTCCTATCAAGAAGTTAATTCATATGAGAGAAATAAATTCCAGCTTCATAGAGTTGCGCAAGTTCGAAAATTTTGTGACCGTTTCAAAAATTGACGATTCTTGTCCATCAAATGTTCATTAATGAGAAATAAATGTTTTATTTCTTATACAGGGTGGCCATTCGAAAACGAAACAGACGAGATTACAGACGAAATAAAGTTTTTCGATAGAAATGCTCGGACAGGTCGATTTCTGTTTCGAGGGGGACAACTTAAGATGTAGGTTACGGACGCATAGCGCTTCAACCCTTGCTGCTACAACCCCCACCCCCAATTTTTGAATAGGGAAGATGGGGTGAGTGATACCTCAATTTAAAGGTATTTTTATACTGATTTCAGCACAGTAATTGGTTTTTCATTTTATTCATTAGTTCTCGAAATATTCATGCGTTAGTTAGTTAGGAAGGAAGCCACAGTCATGGTTGTTTTGAAGCTCAAAATGTCGATTTTTCACAAAACACTACAAGTGCCATGAAAACACTACTTCATTTTCAAATACTTAGTTAAGAATATTTCGAGAACTAATGCATAAAATGAAAAAAACAATTATTGTGCTGAAATCAGTATAAAAATACCTTTCAAATGAGGTATCACTCACCCCATCTTCCCTATTCAAAATTTGGGGGTGAGGGTTGTAGTAGCAAGGGTTGAAGCGCTATGCGCTACAATCTACATCTTAAGTTGTCCCCCTCGAAACAGAAATCGACCTGTCCGAGCATTTCTATCGAAAAACTTTATTTCGTCTGTAATCTCGTCTGTTTCGTTTTCAAATGGCCACCCTGTATGTGAGAGGTTGTTCAGCTCCTCGTCTGATAACTCTTCAATTTTAGGCATGTTCTTGTCTGTTGTGTTTCTATGAATTTTGAATCAGTTATTGTTTTGAGTTCTTACAATCAATTCGATTCAAAACATAGTGCGGATAAAGCTAAAAGGTCTATTGGTATGATCGAGGCGGGACGTAATCAGAGACATGTTGCGAATTTCTTCAAAGTTAGTGAAAGCGTAGTTTCCCAACTCCATCGATATCGAGAAACTGGAAACGTGACCGGAAAACCTAGAAGTGGATGCCTAAGATCTACCACTCATGCACAAGATCGGTTTCTGGCTTATGCCTACACGTAGAGAGGCTTTGAGTATTTGTCGAATGATGCAACAGCGGCTTTTGAACGCTTCTGGTGTTTTGGTTTCGATTGAAACAGTTCGTCGAAGACTTCGAGATATTAACCTACATTCTTGACTTCTTTTGAGGAGGATTCTATTAACTCAAAATCATATGCGACTGCGACTGAAATGGGCCAATGAGCACGTGAATTGGAACGCTCAATGGAGGTCTGTATTGTTCACATATCATATATTTATTTTTCCTTCAATTTTACAAGGTCTGTCAAAAATATTTATGTGAACCAACATACACTGTGTATAAGACAATACTTAATTCACAACCAACATAATAAATAATAAATTGACAACTAGGTATAATTATCGTGCACCAAAAATTCCTCTATACTATAGAACACATTGTCGCTCAGGTATTTTTTCATTTTTTGCTTGAATCGGTTTGGTGTTAGTGATTTCACCTCAGCTGGTAAGTGATCATACATTTTTGTACCTAGAAACAAAAATGTCTACTTGGTCTTTTCCAGGCGATGTCTTGGCGGAACATAATTATACCTGCTTCTTGTAGCATAGCCGTGGTTATCAGAGTGCTTCGGAATCTGCCCCTTATTTCCGTGAACATATAACAGACACTCAAGTATAAATGAGTTTGGGATGGTGAGTATTTGGTACCTTTTAAATATTTCCCTGCAACAGATGAGGAGGTCAAAGAATGGACGGTTTTCGGATAGTCGGCGTGTTCGGGTATGAACCTATCCAGTTCAGGAAGTTCATCTGTTCAGAGGTGGTACACTTATTGTTTAGAGAGACATTTGTTTTAATGGACGTACAGAATTGTTGGTGCTTGTTGCTACCATGAATGTACGAATTTACATAGAGCAAGTTATTGACAATATTATTCCATTGTTTCATGCTGCTATTGGGCCATCCCATCGTTCGAGAATTATTGATGAAACTCAGGAAATCCATGATATTCTGCATTTGGCCTTACCCCCTTGGTCGCCAGACCGCAATCCTATTGAACACTCTTGGGATCAGCTACAAAGAGCTTTAGATTCTCACCAACTACCTCCTCAACGCTTCAAGAACTTAGACGGCTTTTACCGCTATTTCAACAATCTAATCGAAAGTATGCAAAGGCGTTGTCAAACTGTGGTTGATGTTTGAGGAGGCCATACTCTTTACTTAGCTTTATTCCTTTCAATTTTCTGAGTGAACTGATTTTTTACTACAAATCCTTGATAAAAATCTTCAACTGAAATTAGGAAACTCATAGAGGAATGGGCAAAAAATGATTTAGATAAGTGAGTTAACATGAAGATCTATTACAATTAGAAAATTTTAGAAAAAAAATGGAACCTTTTGAAATAGTCCCAAAATCTCTGAACTTCCCTAACTTTCGTGGAGCAGTATAAATAGTACATTTAAAATCAAATGAAGAAGCGAGGCATAAAAATTCGAAGCTGGAATCTACTGACGAAGGCTGGAAGCACTGCAACGATTTTGAAAAGGCTTACTCGATAAAAGAAATGAAACGGCGTTTCTAAATCAACTACTCGACCGAATTATGCCATAAATTGCTCTGTTTACCTTTCAAATCACAGGAAATTGGGTGAAGGAAAGATCGCAAAAGCCGAATAAGCGGATGAGATGGTAAGTTTCCGCTTGTTGTTTGACGTGAATCTTCGAGAGCAATGAGCATTCGAGAATCCTCGATTCGCTTGAATTCGATCTCATTTGATGAAAACGACGCGTGTTTTCTATCCGTCCCTTTCGTTGGACATCAGAAAGCCTAATAAAACTTGAAAGGAATATCGAATGCAGACATGATAAAACACATTTTTTGTCGTTTTTGATATCAGGGATAAAATGAAAAAAATTTACAGATACCTACATTCGATTCGGTTTTCATCACATTGATCCGACTGAATGATCATAAAAAATTAGTTAAAACTATATTATAATTCCAATGAATTAATCGTAGGGAACATATTTTGTCTCATTCAAAAGGCTTAAATACGAACCTACGAAGGGGGGCTGCAACACCAAAAATTTGAATAAGCAATAAAGTTTGAGAAATACTTCATTTTGAATACCGAGTGATTCAAAAGTCTGGAAACGGTGAATTTATTTCGAGCACATGTGGAAAATCGGAAATCTGATACTGGGGTTTAAATTTCGCTCAAGGAATTGATTGGCCCATCAGATTTGGGACCCAAAAGGGCCTTATACGAGATATGAGGCCCAACTTTGAAATTTCAAATGCAAAATCATCTTTTTTATTACAAATTCGAATTCAGCGGCAAATTTTACATCCGAATTGGTTGAATCTTGAAACCAAATTTTTTTCGTCTTTTTTTGAGCCCTATGCAGCGTTTTTTGTTCAAAAATCAGGGGGCGTTTATTCAGATCAAGATGCAAAGAGGCCCGACTTTGAAATTTCAAAGTTGGGCTCTTATCTTTTATGAGGCCCTTTTGTACCCAAAGTCTGATGGGCTCAATCCATTCAACGAGATAAATTACTGAGAACCTCAGTATTAGAATATGAATTTTTGCATTCTGATCTGAATGAAGAGAGGTTTCACAGAATGTATGGGATTCGACTTTTTAATAAAAAAAAACACAAATTGGTTTATTATTTCAATCTGCTAAAAATATAATTCAGATATAAAGATTCTTAAAAAAAAGGCGAATTGTGAAATGAAAAAAAACATTCGAACATGCTGATACAAAATTTGTAGAACAAGTTACCCTTAACTTACATAGTTGTGATGCTGGTAATATCAGCCTTAAATTCAAAGGCATTATTGAAAAATGTATAACTCCGAAACTGATTGAGTTAGAGCCTTGCGGTAAAAAAAATTTTTTTCACTATAAGAATACCTACCATTACATGTTTGAAATTTCATTGATTTTTATAACCAAGGTCTGTAAATTTGAATACTAAATTTTTTGCTTTAAAGATTAATGGATAGTGGTCACTAGTTGGAAGGATCAATTCAGTATGATAAGTGAAATTGTTTTTAATTCCATGCAAATATCTTTCATTGTTTCTGAGCAGAGCCAACAGAAGTTGTGTCTATGAAATTTCCATAAATAGCGCTTCGCGAATGCTATCGCTATTAAGGTTACTAGATTACCAGGATTAATTTATCTTCATAAGACAGCATGTAATTAGCTGTTGTACTTGCTGCTTCTTCCCATGGACTTTAGCAGTCCTCAGCCTAGGTATAAATGAGTTATGTGTAGAGAATCGCAGATCATCACACAGTTTTTTCTATAAATTGCCTAATACTATGTTGTGAGTACAGATAAAACATGTAGACTAAAAATTCTATGTATTGGATGAGCACATATCGTTGATTATATTTCAGCCAATATTTCAGACTCTATAGTGAATAATTTGACATAGACAAAACCAATCTAATCTAATCACGTCTGGTGAAGACATTTCCTTACAATCATCATAATACATATTGAGCGGAACTTTTCAGGCCACACAAATATAGACTCTCTTCCTACAAAAGATCTGTTCAATTATTCAGTGACCCAATTATTAACCACGAAGACTCATCAATAAAGGGAAATTAATGAATTAGCCGAAATATAATGAAGGGTGGGAACCAATTCCAGAAGGATTGGTGTATGAATGAAACAAAGAAACCTTCTTCAACCAATCACTCGAACGAATTAGACGATAAATTGCTCTGTTTACAATCGAAATTGGAAGAAAATTGGCTGAAAGAGAGATCGAAGAAGCCGAATAATCAATGAGATGTTTGGATTTCTTTTGTTGCCGCACGTGAATTTTCGATTTATTCGAATCCTGTTTTGTACGATGAAGATAATTGGGATTTATTTGTTCTATAACAAATAGAGAAATTACACATGGGCGGAAAACTTTGCTTCCGCCTTTTTCTTCCGAAATTCGAGGCTTTATTGTAAAAAACTGGTTATAATTTATGATTCCAAGTATTGTCCATCGCTGTCCACTACTTTCTCCCATCTTTGGGGCAGCGTACGAACCCCGCGTTGACAAAACTGGTCATCTTTTGAAGCGATCCACAAATCGATCCAGTTTTATACCTCTTCATAAGACCGGAAGTGATGGTCAGCACGGCTGTGTGTCATTGTTCGAAACAAGTGATAGTCCGAGGGAGCAACGTTTGGAGAATACGACGTGTGGGACAGAACTACCCATTTCGACGTTTCCAAGTATGTCTTGACCACTTTCGAAACATGGAATCGAGCATTTTCATGCTCTAAAATCATTTCATCATGTCTCTTGTTGTATTGCGGCTGTTTGTCTTTTTTTTTATAGCTGGAATTGGAAGATATTGATGAGGACGTCGTTTATTTTCAACAAGATAGCACTACGTCCAACACAAGCAACGAAATAATCGTAATTTCGCTAAAAAAGTTTCTTGGCCGTGTAATTTTTCGAGAAGTTATCAAGGACAAACAACCGCAAATGTGCGAATTGGTAATGAAAAATTTTATGCAAAAGATATGGTACAGCATTATTCAGTGAGTAGTTGGATGTTTATGTATATTCGTTACTATTCATAAATATTCACTGGTGACGAGTAGTTAGTTGAGCTATTAATAATTGGCGAAGTTATGAATGAAAGTTTGAATGATCACTTAACTCACTATTCAGGAATAATTAAAACAAAGTTTTTTAATTTACTATGGACAAATCGTTTTATCAATATTAAAATTACTGGAAATTGTTGCATATATTGAAATTGATAGATACAATTGAATCGAAATTATTTATTCAATAGTATTCATCCTAAGAAGCATGAATAGAATTGGGACTTTATCAATGAAAAAATATAACAATTGAATATAAGATTCTATCTAACATATGAATTTAGCCATAAAGAGTAATAATAATTATAATATAAGATTCTACATTCTAAATCTAATGCCGTCTTTTTAATCGATTCCAGAATTTTTTCATTTAAAACTTTGCTTTCCTGTTCCGTTTGCATTGCCATTTCGAGACATTTCCCTATTTCAGCGGTCAAATACTGTTTGATTCTGAATTGCTAACTGACGAATCTTTCTATTCTTTTAAATATGGGATCTACAAATGTACACACATCAACTGGATCAACATCCTCCCCTAACAAAGTTTTTTGAATATTTAATAGAATTGAACACGATGTGTATTCTTGAAGTAGTTAATAATTTCTCATTCTCATAATCCGTTTGATCATCCTTTTTGTACCTGTATTGGGCAATATAGATTGTAGTTTCCCAACGAAGGTTTTACTGCTTCTACTAAAATAATTTAAAAAAATTGCTGGATTTTCCAAACGACAATTTGATTATAAAAATATGACAATTTTTTCGGTAAAACCAGAGTACTCGCGACTTTCCAAGAATAACAAACTTTTTCACATTAATGCATTAGATAACAGTAAACTGTGTTGAGTATTAACTGTTCGTTAAATAGATCTTTTAAATTATTATGCATATTTTTTGCTAGATATCAACGAAGATCTAGTCGAGTCATCGGTGGCTAGATTTTTCGAGTGGAATATTCGAAAAAGGATGAGCTGAATAATCATTGAATATTTATTGATATTCATTGAATAATCAGTTATAATATCATGAGAGCATAGACAATATTGGATTATACACCGAGTCACGAGAGCGCAACTCGTGTGGTGTTTCGCGAAATACGTCGAGTGAAGAGGTTCATATAATTCCTTATTTGTTCGATAGAACTATATCCGAAGCGCTGCCTTTGGAGAAATTCAATGACATTTCACTGATCTTTACTCTTTTTTTTTTTGGCGAACGTTCAAAGCCGAGGAAAATATCACAATATGGCGGGAGGCGAAACACCAAAACGACTATACCACGTCGCCAAGGGTATATTCACTCATCAAAACGCCGTAACTATGGGAAATTCGCGGATTTTATTGGTTCATTAAAATGTTTTAATGAACCAATAAAATATTCAGTGATTGAACTCATGTGAGTTCAATCACTGAATATTTACTGAATATTCATTGATTAATCAGAGAATTTACACAATTGAAAAGTTTGACATCAGTTGAAGACAAAGAATGAACCGGAAAATTAAATGGATGTATTCTTCTAGTGTTATTAACATTAAAATGACTACAGAAATAATGCTGGTGTTTATGCATGAACATCAAGATCTTTTAAATGTACAATTCATAGATAGTCAAAATGTTATTTTGCTTGAACTTACTACGACATGATTTCCTGAAACCTAGACGGAATATTACTCTCAAGGCCGATTTTTGCGTTCTCCTAATCTGATGAGCTCCAGAACTGCTCCCCCAAAATATGATGCCATAACTTAATTGTGAGTGAAAAATAGCATAGTAAACCGTTTTTAATACATCAACATCAACTTGATCTCTAAGAATCTTAATGCAAAAAATGAACGTGTAGTGACTCGGTTTGCTCATAGATGGCGCTATGGTGGTAATGCGCCACAAAACATCGGCCTCGGCGTATTTAAAGGGGTCGACGCGAAGCAACCGATTCACTTCTCACCCGATGGTGTGGGAAGGTGTGTCTTAGGCAGAGATCGCTGGATAGCCTAACCGATGAGTCCACCAGCGATCTCGGGACGAAACACTAAACCCCCTGGAGAGGGCGCACATTAAACTTGGCTCGAGACAGACTCGCCAAAAACGATTTTAATTTCTCATTAACTTCTTCTGCATGGCTATGATATTTCATGAATGATATGAACTCTCAGAAACTTAGCACATTCGCTGATTGATATTACAGTATTTCGGTAGGTTATGCTTTCTGGGTAGTAACGATTGGCTCTTTCAGTCTTGAAAATAATACATTGGGTCTTATCATTTTTAAACACAAGCTGATTTTCAATACACCATTTATTTACTCTATCCATAGTATTCTAAATTCTTATACCACTAAAAATGTTCAAATGAGAGATGATGATGTCCGCATCATCCGCAAATAACAAGGACTTGATGGAATCAGAAAGAATTATGTTAGGGAGATCATTGATGAATATAACAAAGAGCAATGGTCCCAAGATACTGCCCTGCGGCACGCCTAACTCGATAATTCTCTCTGAAGACAGGTGATCAATATTCATTGAATAATCAATAAATACTCATTGAATATTCAACTAATATTCGATGAATAGTTGAATATCCATGACAACTCATGAATAATTATTCATGTTTGATTATAATCAAACATGAATATTCGTTTCAATGAATTATTCGAATAATTGAATAAATTTAAGAATGAATATTCCAATACAAAAAGGCGAAAAACTCCCAGCCATTATTAGAACCAAAATTAAACAAACAACCCATTATAATATATCACTTTTAGCAATCTGGGATTTCCATCAGCGAAGGTGAAGAGCATGGTTTATGCCGCATAGAAGGTCAACCGTAAAAGGAAAAATCAATCTGGAGACCCTTAGCCTACCACGTCTCAGGATCTTCCCCAACTGACCACCTTATGGCCATGACGTTCGTCTGTCGGGGTCAATAATACCCCATTAAATCTTTCATTAAAACAGGAGCAAGGTGGTGGCTGAACTTGGATAACTAGACCACGTACAGTGCATCCCATTTTGGGTGAGACTGCCAGGTTTCTCGCTTGTTATTTAAGATAGAGCCTTGCGGTTTTCACGTTCCTGTCCTACTTTTTCGTGGAACTCAAGTTGGTCTAATCAGATTTTGCATAACTGTTTCCGTTCAAGAGATACAGGGTGATTTTGGAAATTGATACCTTTCGGACCCCTTCTTTATCTCCGAAGTTATTAGAAATAATGCTGAGGTGAAAACTACGTCTGAATCAGAATTCTGCGTAGAATCCAGTGGCGTACTCAATTTTTTTTTTTCGGGTATGGTTTTGAAGATTCAACACAAACCTATATTTTTTTTAATGGAACACCCTATATATCATTACTTCGTTGAATTCGTTATTTTTTTCCCTTCAAAATGATATATGATACCATGTAGGTAGGATGTTCAGAAATGTTAAAAAAAACACTAAAACATCAAATAATGATGATTTTTTGATAATTGCCAATGGATTTCCCATATAAAAGAAGAATCAACAATAATAACAATAATTCATAGCGATGACAGCTAGTTCAGATTGGTTTTTTCCCTCCAATGCCTACTTGATAAAACAATGCTCCCACATGCATAGTAGCCATAATAACAACAAGGATGTTTGTATCATCAATGACCTACTACTTTTAAAAATCGAAAGTAATAATCCTCTTATCGAAACATAGAAAATTCATGGCCCATTTACAAAAAAATCATCATTATTTGATGTTTAAGTGTTTTTTTAACACTTTTGAACATCCTACCTACATAGTATGCCATCATTTTGAAGGAAAAAAAATAACGAATTCAACGAAGTAATGATATATAGGGTGTTCCATTAAAAAAAATATAGGTTTGTGTTGAATCTTCAAAACCATACCCCGAAAAAAAATATTGAGTACGCCACTGGATTCTACGCAGAATTCTGATTCAGACGTAGTTTTCACCTCAGCATTGTTTCTAATAACTTCGGAGATAAACGAGGGGTCCGAAAAGTATCAATTTCCAAAATCACCCTGTATCTCTTGAACGGAAACAGTTGTGCAAAATCTGATTAGACCAACTTGAGTTTCACGAAAAAGTAGGACAGGAACGTGAAAACCGCAAGGCTCTATCTCAAATAACAAGCGAGAAACCTGGCTGTCTCACCCAAAATGGGATGCACTGTACAGTACGAGAGCTTCTATTGTAATCTCACGAACATCGACATTTAGGATATTAGCGATAAGAGTTCTTGTTCCCACAGAAAACCACATCCTTTTTGAGGCGTTTCACAATCTTCTATGTTCCTGAAAACATCATTCATGTGATTTGTGTTGTTATCGGACAGTTGTCTCGCTTAATTTTTTACTAGTCATATCTTTTGATGAACATGAACTATACATAATTAGTTATGTTAGTCGTTATGTGGTTTTTCGGAAGGAATATCTGACGTTGGAACACTTATCAGTTAAAATAACTGCATTCGCCGTTTTGCAATAGATGGCTGTAGCGGTAAGTGGTAGTCGAAATAAATAGATCGTAGATGTCATACAATAAGCTTAGGTATTTGTGAATAGAATTCGATTTGTGTCTGCATCATAAAGTTATTCTCGATTAAACTTGTCAGCTTACGAGTCAAATTCTCGTCATTCCGGGACGTTTTAATTTTCTGCTTTAATATGAAGAAGGCTCATTGATTGGTCTCAAATATCTATGGTGTGGCCGCTATAATTGAAAGAACGTGCTGAGAGTCGTTTTAACGCTTCAAGAACGGTGATTTTGACATCGAAGACCAGCATGACGGTGAAAGAGAGACTCACCTTTTTTTATACATCTACTTTATTTCAGAAATATCTGAGGGTAGATCTACTCAATCGGTAGATCTGCATTGCCCACAAGTTATTCTTACCCATTTATCTTGCTTACAGATTTACATTGCCTACAGATCTATCTAGTGCACAGATCTGCCCTGCCTTCAGATCTACCAGAGATATTTCGACAGATGCGCATCCCTCGACACCTTCTCCCAGCAAGCTAAGAATTATTAATTCATGAATTCCATGAAAAGATGCTAAGAACCTATATGCAATAATTTTCAGATACAGCCTTGGAGTACTCGATATTATATGGAAATTTTTAATGATTGAGTTAACTACTAAGCATGTAGATTTATCTTTCTTGTAGATCTTCTTTATCTAAGAAATATCTGGGGGCTTGATCAACGTAATCGGTAGATCTATATTTCCCACAAATCAACCTCACCTATCTATCTAGCTCAAAGATCTACATTGCCTACGGATCTACCAGAAATTTTTCGAAAGATGCGCATCCCACGTCGCTTTCTCTCGAGTAAACGAAGACTTATTTATTTATGAATCCCATGGAAAGATGCTAACAACTTGTTTGCAATCATTTTTCTAAACAATCTTGGAGTACTCGATATTATATGGAAATTTTTAATAATTGATTAAACTACTAAGCTGGCAGATTTACCTTTCTTGTAGATCTACTTTATTTTAGGAATACCTGGGGGGTAGATATACGAAATTGGAAGATCTACATATCCCAAAAATTAACCTTACCCATCTATCTAGCTCACAGATCTACAGCGCCTACAGATCTATCTTGTGCACAGATCTGCCCTGCCTCCAGATCTAATTGAGATCTTTCGACAGATTCGCATCCCTGGACGCCTTCTCCCCGGAAAGCAAAGACTTTATTTATGAATTCCATGAAAAGATGCTAAGAACTTATATGCAATAATTTTCAGATACAAGCTTGGAGTACTCGATATTATATGGAAATTTCAATTATTGAATTAACTACTGAGCCTGCAGATTTACCTTTTTTTATATACTTTATTATAGAAATATCTGGTGGTAGATCTACATAATCGGTAGATATACATTTCCCACAAATTAACCTTATTTATATATTTAGCTCACAGATCTAAATAGCCTACAGATATATCTTGTGCACAGATCTGTGAGGTCTTTCGAGAGATGCGCATTCCACGACGCCTTCTCCCTGACAAGTAAAGACTTATTTATTTATGAATTCCATAAGTCGTGTTCCAGAATATCTTTGAAAGAGGTTCTACGTTGGAGTTTCTAGGGAAACCACCACTAGTTTATCAAATTATAACCTAACCTTAGAGCAGACGACAACACGTGGATTCCACATGACATCTAGTTGGGACCTGCGCAAATCGGCAATTTCGTGTGTGCTAGACTACAACCGCAATCACCGGTTTGTTAGCTTGTAAACTCGCGTCATGTATTTGAGTCTTTACACACATATACATACAGGGTGGCCATTTGAAAACGAAACAGACGAGATTACAGACGAAATAAAGTTTTTCGATAGAAATGCTCGGACAGGTCGATTTCTGTTTCGAGGGGGACAACTTAAGATGTAGGTTACGGACGCATAGCGCTTCAACCCTTGCTACTACAACACTCACCCCCAAATTTTGAATGGGGAAGATGGGGTGAGTGATACCTCATTTGAAAGGTATTTTTATACTGATTTCAGCACAGTAATTGTTTTTTCATTTTATGCATTAGTTCTCGAAATATTCTTAACTAAGTATTTGAAAATGAAGTGGTGTTTTCATGGCACTTGTAGTGTTTTGTGAAAAATCGACATTTTGAGCTTCAAAACAACCATGACTGTGGCTTCCTTCCTAACTAACTAACGCATGAATATTTCGAGAACTAATGCATAAAATGAAAAAACAATTACTGTGCTGAAATCAGTATAAAAATACCTTTAAATTGAGGTATCACTCACCCCATCTTCCCTATTCAAAAATTGGGGGTGGGGGTTGTAGCAGCAAGGGTTGGAGCGCTATGCGTCCGTAACCTACATCTTAAGTTGTCCCCCTCGAAACAGAAATCGACCTGTCCGAGCATTTCTATCGAAAAACTTTATTTCGTCTGTAATATCGTCTGTTTCGTTTTCAAATGGCCACCCTGTATATTTTGTCTACAAAGATATAATTTGCCAACAACTCCTCTCCTTGTCAGCGAACTCACGTTCCAACAAATCCATCTGACCAACCTATATATACTGCCTACAGATCAGTATGCACAACATTATTGGTTTTTCTACATTATAATTATTATATCATAATACAACTTCGGATCCATTTGTATTTATATAAAACACCCTCTTCTTTATTATATGAAAACCAAGTATCATTAGAGCACAAAGCTGAATCCGTCGTTCTGATGTCGAGAGATGTATTAAATCCTCGTCTGCGTCTCAAATCTAAAAAGTAAAGTGATTGATGAGAATGGAATTCTCCTGTTGCGATCTCTCCTGTCTTGCTAGGGATTCCACATGTAGGCAAGAAAGCTTTTTGAGATCTTATCAGGTATCCAAAGAAGGCGAAAACACTCCAATGCTCACTAATGTGCAATAGTACATACAAAATTCACCAAATAAAAGTGCAAACCGCTAATTAGAATTGATATTTTTGACATCCGAGCTATCGAAATCGGAGAAAAATCACATATATATTGGAAGCGCAACATTCTGTTCTAGGGCAATACTTTGCTCTATCGATTTGTTGCTGATGTAAATGTAAAATCTTTATATTAGCTGCCGTTATGTGTTCCATGCAGAACTTAAGTTCGGATATCCGAAAAGAAATGTATCTGTTTTTGATATATTTCTTGAGCTTCTTCTGGTGCGTTATTAACTTTATTATTATTATATTAACGTTATTACTTTTATTGAAGCAATAAGAATTCCAAATGGACGAGACTCCAAGAACAATGAAAAAAATAGAGATAAGCGATGACGACCTCAGGAGCGTTTGAGCGTTCTTTCATTCGCGTCTTTACAGACCGCAGACCTGTTTACAGTTTTGGCAAAGATTCATCTCGATAGAGCAGATATCTAAAGCAAGGAACAGAAATAAATTCTATTTAGTTAACTAAAGTTAGTATGATGCGGTCATTTCAATATTTTTTTTCCAATATCACTTCGAGGAAAGAGAGTTACAAGTAGGCGTGTCAATCTTCTGAGAAAAACCTTGATTTTTTTTCAGACTTGTTGGGTATACATTATATTAGAGAAGAAAAAACTTTGATCAATGCTGAATTTCATTGATGAAGATATTCACGGTACATAAACAACAATCCATCGATAATCACACTATTTCTTAGGGAATATACGAAGTCTAGAATTGATATCATTCTAACACAAGATAAGCTGATTTTTTTTATCGAAAGGAGGCACATCTGTTAGTGAGACCTAATGCTTATCACCTATATTATTGAAAATGAATGTTATTCATTTTATTTTTTAAATGAATATCTTATAGCGGCCTCTCACAATCATCCTTGTTCGAGCATTCAGAGCATCTTCTAGTCTATTTACAGTCGGGCAGTTCAGAACATGGCCGCCCTATTGTAAATCAAAGACTGAACTTGATTGCTCGACTGAAAGGTGCTCCGACTGCTCAAACATGTGTGCCTCGTGAGCGGCCGCCAATGGTCAAAAAAGACAAAGGATCAGAGAGCCTCTGAAGCAGCGATTTTGAAATGAAGAACTCATGAGTTGACACATCGGAAGGGGCACATTAACTTTATGAAGTTTAAAGATGAGACCCTCGCGTATTACTGTATTTTAGTTCATGATTTCAAATACCTGAGAGCTTTCACGATGTTGTCTCGTAACCGTTTCAAAGTATTATTCAAGATACCACCGGGCCCTAGCGCTATTTTCTTGTGAGTTGCGAAATGATATTTTGAACTTCCTCCGTGGTACTTGGTGTTATGATGTCTTCTTGGTCAGGCATTATCTGTGAGATTATTCCTGTATTTTTCCGCTCTTTCCATGAGGTCTAGGTCTGCATTGTTCTGTCTGCATTGAAGTTGTAGGCTGTCAGCTTTGTCTTCATCTGCATACAACATTCTGTCGGTCGCTATGTTCCAGATCAACTTCTCCTTGCTCGTTAAAGATTGTATCTCTTGCTACCATTGTTCATTTCTAAACTCTCTCAACGCCTTTTCAACTTTTCATAGGAGTTGCTGGACTGTTGTTTTGTTCCAGATCAACTTCTCCTTGCTCGTTAAAGATTGTATCTCTTGCTGCCATTGTTCATTTCTTAACTCTCTCAACGCCTTTTCAACTTTTCATTGGAGTTGCTTGACTGTTGTTTTGTAGACAGTATCTCTGGGTCTGCGTGTTTTTCTTCTTGTAGGTTTCTTCTCTTGAATCAATTTCAAGATACGGTAGGGTATGGTCCGTCTATGGCTGATCTTCGCTGGTCCTGGTAGCTTCTGCTTCTGTTACGGCGGTCTTGGAAGTTTGCTCTAGTTCATTTCTCGCTGATATGTCCGTTTTCATTACAGAATACGATCTGTAGAGAATTTGTTTTATTCCTTATAGTTAACATTTCTTACTTATGTTTATGGCTTTTTTTCCAGTTTGTGACATGAGCAGGCATTTCCTGATTATGTGGGTAAGCTGGTCTTGTGCTTGGCTCTTCTTTTTGATGAAGATTGATTTCTCTTTTTTTTTTCACTGGAAGCCTTTTTTGTCTGGGGCATTCTCAGATAAGGACTTCTGGGTAGTTGTCGTTGGCCTTCTTGGTTTTGAAGCGTTATTCCAGGGGAGCCTCTTTTCTCCCGTTTCCGGAAATTTAGGATATCCTCTCTAGCTGGCTGGGTGTGGACTACTGCAGTTGGCACACTTTACTGGTGAAGTTACCGACTTCTAAGTTCTTGCACTCTCTTCTTGAGTCCTTACATCCACACTTGACGCATCTTGGGTCAACTGTACAGTTTCCCTTTGCGTGGTGGTATCCCTCACATCTATGGCACTGCTGTGTTTTGGCAGATTTGTAGTGGTTTATCAAACGCAACAACTGATTCACACAAACGCGTCAGCTTGAAGAATTTCCCCTTCTTGCTTGTTGGTAGGGTGAATCCCAGATCTCGCAGATTTCCTCTTTCTTGAGAATTGTTGATAGACCTCTGATGACTATCCTCCTTACCGGATTTTACATCTCCTATCCTCATTTATCCTCTGTCTCTAGTACGTCCTAGGCATTGGTAGGGGAGTGCAAGCCAAAAGTATGGTATCGCAAGCTGCACAATAGTAGCCAGAACGGAACCTTTTGGGTTCATAATAACCCAACCATTCTCTGGCAAAGTCACCACGCTCTGGATGGCTGAAGGCTTATAAGTAAGGGACCATTGACTTTCCGTGCTCATAAGTCAATAAGTGCTCCTGGGAGGAAAACCCGCAATCCCCCAAAAGAGAGCGCGCTATCAAAACTGGTTAAGACCACCTCGTACGAGAGGATTGAATACATTTTTTAAGATCCAGACTTACAGCTCCCCGCGATCTAACTCTAGCGAAGCAAGCATGCGCAATCACACAAGCTACAGGTTCTTGCGACGTTGTGTGGCAATCTCGGCACAATCGCACCTGAACGTCTCGGCGCTCAGTCCGAACACTTCCGGTAGTTTCGGTTGTGCGGTTGCGAACTTTGTCGTTCTTCGCGAGGAGCTATCATGCATATTTTCGGTTGATTCTACCGGGTATGAATTGTCGCCTTGAGGTGAGCTTTATGAGTTATTGGGACGCACACTATGTTCTAGACTATCACTGTTGAATGTTTCTTCTGCATTTATTTCAATTTGCCCATGGTTGGCCAACTGTTGATGTTATATGCACGGTTTTTTTCCAGACAATGAGGTTATGTTATTGAAGATATTTTTGTTTATAAATATATACCCACTTCCAAAAAACGCAACAATTTTGATTAATCGATGGAAGTCTAGTAAAAAATATTTCATATCAAAAAATTGACAACTTTTTATCTATTCCCTCCACAATAATATATGATTTATTTGGTTTATTTTTGTCTTGGAATTCACTTCCAATTCTTAAAATGACAAAATCAATAACCAACCAAAAGAAATTTCAAAATATCTAAAACTGTACAAATTGAATAAATGATTAACAAATTGAATAACTGAATTAACAAGAAGACAGATGTAAATTTCGGAATTTTTGTATTTAATAATACAATTTCTCCACATCAGTGCCTTAAGTTCAACAAAATCACTGAATTCACCAACTTACCACTTGTATATCTACTTCACAAAAATTGCAATTGGGGAACTTCAAATGAACAAAACATGACTGTTTCTCTAGTAAGGATTCACAGAGAAAATAATTACATCAGGTAGTCATAGATTCCTTTCTTGACTTTACAAATTAATTGTATTTCAGAAACTGTTTTTTGTTATATTTTTTCTGCTTCAATAAACTTATTTATTTATCTGTTAATCTCGTGAACCAATTATACAAATTGACATTAACAATTGAATAAACAATTTTAAATTTATCCTTCAGTTGATCTGTTTTCTCTGTGAATTCTTACTAGAGAAACATATATGTTTAGTTCGTTTGAAGTTCCCCAATTGCAATTTGTGTGAAGTAGGTATAAAAGTGGTGACTTGGCAAATTCAGTAATTTTTCAAACTATAAGACACTGATGAGGAAAAATTGTATTATTGAATTCAATACAAAAATTCCGAAACTTACGTCTGTCATGTTAATTTAGTTATTCAATTTGTTAATCGTTTACTCAATTTGTACAGTGTTAGTTATTTTGAAATTTCTTTTGGTTGGTTATTCATTTTGTCATTTTTAAAATTGAAACTGTATTCCAAGACAAACAGAAACCAAATATATCATAAGGTCATATTATTGTGAAGGAATAGACACAAAGCCAATGTTTTGATATTTATATTGAACCTTCAGCAAGAAGACACAATAAATTTTATGAAAAAGATTTTATTTTAGGTCTTTTCTTGCAGCGGAATTTAGATCAAACTACATTTCAACCATACAATCTTTCTTTGAAAGATGCTCATTAATTTTTCAATTGTAGTACCAGTGCACTACACGCTCATCCACAGAGCTTAAAGCATTCAGTTAACGTTTCGACAATGTTGTGGTCATCTTCAGAAACAAAAAGTTACTGAGTAACTTATCGACCACGTTATTGTCACATTCAGACACAGAATGATACTAGGAAATTTTTCGTTTCTGAAGATGACAACATCGTTATCGAAACGTTGGTGGATTGGAGTGTGGTTACTACGACTTGATATCAAATTGGAAACGTTATTTATCTCTCCAGACTTAAAAATATTATGTATTTCATCCTCAAAGATTAAACATGTTATATACATTCGCTCAAATTCAACAACATTGTATGATATCAAATCGATTCAAATACATAGATATCAAATCGATTCAAATAGAAGATACCACATACAAAATATACATATATAATTCATCAGAAATTATGGTTTTGGACAGAAATCTTTTATTTTATGTTATCGTGAGTCAAATTCAATGAATCTAGATTCAATTCAATCTCTAATCACCGTCAAAATTAGGGGAAGGAACAAAATCTCAACGAAATTTTCAGTTCATTTTCTCTAAAACCCTATGACCTGTTTCAGCAATTTTACTTGAATTTCAGCTTGATTGCTCGGAAACATAACTGCCCATATGACATTCTCATTTACTTTTTTTTCCGTCATATACAGGGAAAAAATGAAAGGTGAGGTTTCATCAGAACACCCTGTGGAGTTATGCTCTGACAGACTAGAGGATTTCCGAACATTCAGATCTTTTCTGAACATTTCCTTCTTTTATTTATTGCGATATCTTTATTTTAGGAGAAATTTCAGCACTTCATATTATGGTACCGTTGTTGGATAATGAATTACCGGATGTTTAAAATCGCAAAGCTCTTAATGTTCATTTCAATTACACTGAATTTCATTGATGAATTCATCTGTCAACTGATGAACAGAAAAATTAATACAACAAAAAGTCGATCATCATATTGATGAATTGTCATTGAATCAAAGAATAACTTCCATTGAAACAATGAAATGTTCATTATTACAATGTTCGCTTAATTATTCGATGAGTACTATGTATCAATAAATGTACCTATTATAGTGTTCATTGGAATTGTTCGAAGTAGTTAATGTACAACTTTATATCTAATGAACACAAATGAACAGAATTCTTCGAAATAACACTCAATATAAATTTCAGAATAGTAAAATTGACGAACAGGGATTCATTATATCAATGAATAGGGGTATGTTAAAGAATGAAATTTCATTATTATGATGGAAATGAATATTGTATCAATGAAATCAGGTTGATTATTGCCATTCTTTAATATAATGAACAAATTTTTTAGTGTACTGAAGCCATTCAAAAGTGCTGTTTTATCTCTTGAAATAAACTTTTTCATATGAAAGGTCATATTATAATTTTAAGGAAAAAAAACATCATGGAAAAATAATTTTCAATTATACAAAGAAATGAATAGCTCAAAAGATTCATTCATGTCTATTGACATAATTCATTAATAATAAAAATGTGTACTTAGAAACAAATCGTTAATACACTTGTCAGTTCATTGTCAGTAGGTATTCTCATTGCAATAACCATAAATATGATATCGACCTAGCTTCCGTGCTGTGAGCGTACATTTTAAGGTGTTACATACCTTATCTATACCATTACAATACCAGTGCTAAGCACCTGAGTGAATATAGATAAGTAAATATTCTTTTGAGATAGGTTCATAACTTGAGCTTTAGAATATTCTATAAATGGGCATGCAGTCTTAGAAAAAATTCTTATTTCTAATATTAAAACATAAGTCTTTCGTTGATATGGTAAGCTTTGAATTTATGATTCAAATTATAGTATTTCCCCCTCTCTCGATGATTTACTCCTATTAACAGCATAAGGGCCAATGAAATCTTTACCAGTAATTTATGATTAGCGATAGGACGCAAGTTAATGATTATGGAATATAGTATATTTGGTTAGCTGGAATTCCTAAATATTGATTGTCTCTTACAATCTGCCATACCATAAAAACAATCCTCTACATCTATACATAATAACGACTCCAAACAATCATATGATTAGATTAGATTCCTTTAAAGTAACATTTCTCATAGGAATGGAAGACTTTTACGCGACAAATGTTGCATCCTATATGGTAATAATCTTAGACTGATTTTTAATAAAAATTATTGTGAGATACTGGGTGAGTAAAACATTATTCAAAATGAAATTCGTTCAGTTCATAATTCACCCTGTAATTAAAAAATTTAAAAAAAGAGTAATTAAAATTTTCCAATTTTTGTCATTAGTCTATGTTCGTGTACACTATTTTAATGTCAAACAGTATTGGCTTTGCTACCACCAGTTTTTGAAATACAAAAGGTAATATATTAAGAATGGCGACCGTCATATAAATTGCCCCACGTTGGGCGCCAATTGTTATGAATATCTATCAACCTATGGGTGAGCAATATTAGTCGCGTAAAAGTGTTTTATTCAAGATGTTTTTCTATAAGGAATGATACTTCAAAGAAATGCCATTTTCTAACTTCAACACCCTGTATCTCGAGAAGTAGCCATAGGATTGAGTTGGACCCATAGACTTTCTTGTTCAGGAGGTAATTTTCTACAACATTTACCGGTGAGAATTTTTCCATTAGGCTGCTGCCTGGTTCTTTTCGTACTCTCTGTTATAATACATTCATGACTTTTTTGGCCATAAGTTTTCAACTCCTTTTTTTCCTATTTCGGGAATTTTACATTCATTCAATTTATTCCGAACGAAGTTTTACAGTTTTTTTTTTAACAAAGATAGTGCATCTCAAGGAAAATTAAAATACGTTCACTCTATGATAGAATCACATTAAATTCTCTAAGTTGTGGATGTCGTGATTAACTGGTTTGACAGAGTTTTTATGCACCACGAGTATTAAAGAAATGTTGCCCTCAGACGATTTACAAACCGTCGGGTCAGAGGCCTTGGGTTTTTAAGTCATCGCCCTCGAGGTATAAAAACATCTACTTAATACTCTTGGTACATAAATACCTATTGTTGTCCTTCAAAACCAAAACATAACACATTTTTTGGCAAAATTCGATTTCATTAAACAACATAGTTGCCTTCGAGGGCGATACAGCGATTAAAGAGATCTTCCAACTTTTCGATACAATTTCTGTAGAACGATTTGTCTTTCGCTTCAAAATAGGCCTCAGTTTCGGCGATTACATCTTCATTGGTGTTAAATTTCTTTTCAGCGAGCATTCTTTAGAGGTCAGGAAAAAGTCGCATCTTTTTTCTTCGAATGGGGGGGCGTCTTTTTTAAAGATTTCATCCTTTAAACGATCCAATAACGCTATATAATAATCGCTGTTGATGGTCTGGCCCTTCTCGAGGTGATCAATGAATAATATACCTAGCGCATCCCAGAATACTGATGCCATAATCTTGCCAGTTGACTGTTGTGTTTTTCCTCGCTTTGGATTCGGTTCATCGTGTGCAGTCCACTCAGCTGACTGTCGATTGGACTTCGGAGTGAAATGATGGAGGCATGTTTCATCCATTGTCACATATCGACGCAAACATTCGGATTTATTGCACTTCAACAGCTTTAAACACTGCTCAAAATCATTGACACGTTGTTTTACACACAGCTTTTTCATGTACAAATATTCGAGAATGAAATGATGTACATGTTCAGATGATATCCTCACAATAATGTCTGCTATCTCGATCAACTCCGCTTTACGGTCATTCAAAATAATTTTGTGAACTTTTCTTATTTTTTCGCCAGTGATAGCTTCTTTTGGGTGGTCTTTGGTGCTCATATCACCACGTTTAAACATACCAATCAATAATGGTTGATTTTTCTGGTGCAAACCCCTGAAACTCTTCATCAAGACAAGATTTTGCTCCAACTGTATTTTTTCCCTTGAAAAGGCAATATTTTAACAGCACACGAAATTCTTTTTTCTCCATCTTTTTTCAATTAACGAATGTAGCAATATCTCACAAACTAATAGTCATACCACTGTCAAATTTTGACACGTATCGTCTGAAGGTTGGTACTAACTAAAAATCATAGGGATTAAATACTAGCACCGCCATCTGTGCATCAGACCGGGGACTTTTCAATTGGCCTAATACGTCCTGTCACCTGAGTCAGCCTGTATTTCATATTAGGATCTGACAAAATTGAAATTATTAGGAATATTCTTCCACTGCTTCTGAACACTAATACATCAAATTTCCTTCAAACATTTCCCTTTTAATAGCTGGGATCCCTCTGATAACCCGGTATTATATCATAATATTTTATGAGATTTACGGCCCTCTGCTTGCTTACACCTGGGGCCATATGAATTATAAGAGGATCACAGAGAAGAATAATGAATTTCCGTTTCAAACCCTATAGAGTTTTGTTGTCGGACTAGGTATTTAGATTCATATAATGCTTGTTAATCTGATATTTCGGCAGAAACATTTGGAGATATGTTTAGTTACTGAAAAATGAAGGCTAATGGAGTTATATAATAGCAACTAGTTCGTTTCGAACTCATGAATCGATTTTGGTTGCATTCTTTGTAAAATGACGTCATAGTGTATCTAGTAGTGTACACGAATTGGCTGAGTTTTTGTATTCTACAGAGTTCACTTTTGTTAGGGCTTCAATTTGAACTGTAGGATGATGAAATTGAAGGCATCTTCTTGATAATGACTTAGAGTAATTATTCATTAATAAAAAACCAACAATTTCAAATTTAGGATTGGTAAAAAGAAAATAATAGAAACATATACAGGATGAGACTTTGACTCGTAGATATATTTTATGTAAATTCCTTAGAAAAAAAAACAGTAACAGTAAGTGCTAATTTATTGCGTTTCCATAGAAACGACTCAAAAGCCCAATTTCATTGGTCTACCAAGAGAGGTGTGGGCAAAGTGCCGTGAGAAATAATATTTCCCACAGTATGAGCAATACATAGTTTTGAAATTGAATAAGCTATGGAGAAGACTCAACTTTTCATAGCAGTTGTAGGAAGAAAGGTTTATAGTTTTCCATATTTCCTTTCAAAAACATTTGCGACCATATTTTTATACACTCACTGTTCCCAGAATTCATTATAGTCGCTGAATCTCTGCATCTGATCTGATCTACACCTACGATCGTCTTAGATTGCTACTGATATTCTAAAATAAGTTTGAGGATCTTTAGTAAAGCAGTTACTTTTATGACACTGACCAGAAGCGTGTCTTGATAACTGAATTGCTCAACCAAGAGCCCTCATTGGAGTTTTTGCTATTTTGGAAAATTTCGAAAGAGATCCAATGTTCTTCGACAATTTTTGAAAGTGAAAATAATATTCTGAATAATGCCAACTGCAGAATTTAGATCACATTAGGCAGACTGAAGCAGTTGACAGACAGAAATTGTGACTGAAAATATGGAATATCCTGAACAAAGGCACACTACAAATTCACCATAACAAGCAAGGATAGAAAACATTGATTTGGCGAATCGGAATGTTATATTAGAAACATCGATAAGAAATAATGAAAGAATAAAACGCTTTATTGCTAAGTCTATTTGTATGGAAAGTTTTGTTTCCTTGAATATCTCAACGTCGCCGGAATTTGCAGTAAAAATGTTGTTTCTACGGAGCAAGTAGCGGAATTCCTTTCAAACCTCTTTGTGGATCTCCGTAACCGACCAGGAGTTGTTGCCAAACCAGGACCTCCCGCACTCTCCGAAATAAATTACCCGGTGTGCTTCCATTACCCCAGATTTATTTCCCTCAACTTAAGGGGCGGTGAAATTTGAAAGCTTCATCCATATGAATAGGGAATCTTGTGAGGAAGTCGACTTCGAATAAAATCTGGATGAAACTATTGATTTCGTTAATTTTAATTTTTGGGTATTATATCATGTATACACTGTGTCCGTAAAGTATGGAACAAATTCATTTTTAGCTAAAAGGACCATTTTAACGAATAATCCGGAAACACGTCGATTTTTATTTTAATTTAACGTATTTTAAAATAATAATCTATTATACAGGGTTAATTACTCTCGAGTAATAACGTCACCCCCATTTTGTCTCAATTTTCCGATTACTCTAGCTGAGCTGATTCCAAAAATGTATCACATGTTGATTTCAATTGGTACAGGGTGGACAAAAATACAATAGTTTTGTGTGTGCTCTAAAGTAACGCGTAACATTCTTCAATAGTTAAATCAACAATATTATCAAAAATACTGATTGTCTAGCGGCAATTGGTTTGAATGTAACACCCTTTGTTTGTTACATTTTTAGATTAATAAAAATGAGCTGTTTCCAAACATGTTTGGTACCTACTTGTGGTAAGCAGACAAAATATGAAAGAAATTATCAATTTAAAAAAAAAATAGTCGTCTAGTTTTTTGTGAAATGTCATAATTTGTTTATTGCCGCTAGACAAAAAGTTTTTTTGATAATATTGTTAATTTAACTAATAAAGAATGATACGCGTTACTTTATGAGCACACACAAAACTATTGTATTTTTGTCCACCCTGTACCAATTGGAATCAACATGTGATACATTTTTGGAATTGAATTTGAATTGGAAAATTGAGACAAAATGAGGGTGTTCCATAACAAATGACGTTGACTTCATAACTCGAAAGTAATTCATCCTGTATATTAGATTATTATTTAAAAATACGGTAAATTAAAATAAAAAAATCGACGTGTTTCCGGATTATTTGTTAAAATGGTCTTTTTAGCTGAAAATGAATTTGTTGCATACTTTACGGACACAGTGTATACATGATATAATACCAAAAAATTAAAACTAACGATATCAATAGTTTCATCCAGATTTCATTCGAAGTCGACTTCCTCACAAGATTCCCTATTCATATGGATGAAGCTCTCAAATTTCCCGGCCCTTAAGTTGAGGGAAATGAATCTGGGGTAATGGAAGCACACCGGGTAATTTATTATATAGTATATCAAGTATCTAAAACGGTAAGGACATTTTACCGATAGATGACAATAGGAGGTGGAGCGCAACAACGAATTCAATTTTGTCGGAGATCGGTAGTCCTTAACTTGCGTGATACTCATAGCGTTCTTTGCACGATAGACACACTTTTTACTTAAACTACAAAAAAATCATCAAATAATTGAAATAGTCATTCGTGGGCCGTGGATTTAATGTCAATGCTGAGTAGGAATATAATAGGAGTTGTATTGGTGATGAAAGCTTATTGATTGTAGAATGTCAAATTGACAATAATTAACTGAATTTAGGTACTTCAAAAATGAGATATATTGAATCTTCTGAAGAAAAATAAATTCAAAAACCCTAGGATTTCGGCTTTCAGCAGGTATTCTCGTGAAATCGAAACTTCGTTTCTAGGGTACAAATAAGAGTTTCTTAAGAAATGAATTCAGGGAAAAGGCAGCCAAATCAATGAAGAATTATATCTTGCACTTTTCGTTCGACGAATTAAATGAATCAAGTTGAAATTGTTTGTGAATTTATATCATTATTTCAATCGAGATTTCAATGAATATTTAATCATTCTCACTTAGCGTTCGCTGAACGGTACTTAAGTGATTCACTAACTGTTCTGTTTATCTTAGCAACCAGTAAAAATAATCTACCGATAAAAGCAACAAACGCGGTAACTAACGAAAGTCGTTTCGAAAAAGTTTTCTGACACTATTTTATTGGAGTCCTGGTAACCACACTCTAATCCACAGAATCGTTGATACTATGAAATTAAAAGTTACTTATATAATTTACCGAAATATCTACCAATGGGTCTCAAATTAACAAGAGTGCTCAATACATAATAGCTAAACACTCCACTATCGTCATTCCAACTAGTTTAAAGCTTTCCCTTTCACACAGAGAACCGTAAACGATTAGTCATATATTAGTATTTTGTCAAAATTAGCAAACTATATTTCATTTTTAACATTCCAATAAGTTCCATTGCGCCTAAAAACTATTCTTCAGCAGTTTTAACGAACTTTTGGATGCAGCATGTTCACTTTATAAAAAATGGTCTGCCAATGCAGATTTATTATTTATTTATTAGAGCCATCAGAAATTGATAAAGAATATCGAAAGAGAATTGATCCTCCTTGAATGTAAATGTCAATTTCAAGCTGCCAGCAATATTTCAATTCTGAAAGAATTTCCGATGTATAAAATCTCAGTTCCTTGTGTGATGTAGATTGTTTCATAAAGGTACACAACTGTATACATTGTTGAAGCTTCGATTTTCGATAAATGGGTAAAAACATTTGTGAATATTGTGGCAAACTGGATCTCTGCTAGGAAGGCAGTTTTGCTAGCAACGGCTCTGTGCCCAAACAAGAAAGAAACAACTCAATTGGAGCAAACCAACTGAAAGTCGAACAAGACAAGATAAATCTTGGCGTCTATTCAATCTAGAGAATCGAAGATTCGAGCATCGAATGGAAGAAAAAACGTCCAAAGAAATTGAATATCGTGAAATAAACACCGTTTGTCGCTTCATAAAAGTTCCCAGTCATATCCAAGACAAACTTACACAAAGGAACGTTGAGGCTCGCTCGTGATCAAATGAAAACGGAAACTTTGGCGTGAAACGAAAGACAAATGACATCCCTAGCAGAATGGATCTTTCTGGGACTGAAATCCAATTATAAACATCACGAGGTTATATCAGGAACCCAATTTTCTGACAGCGTTTGTGTGATCAGACTACTGATTCAACTTCAGGAAAACTGTTCTTCATCATCCACATTATCAACTATATGATCCTTAGCTGTCAAAATTGGGAGTTTTCAACTTCTCCGAACTGATAAGGGCACATAATCGAGATTAAAGAATTTATCCTGGATTATTCTGACTTTCTATTAATCATTGTTTGAGTTAGATACCAAAGTTCTTTCAGTCTGTTGAAGATGAACTTTTTGAACGGTATAGAGTTTCGTGTCAGATATTATGTGATTTTCTGGTGTTTCAAATTGATGTAACCACACTCTTGTCTACTGAATTTTTATTTGTGTTCAATGCTGTTGACTTGCAGAGTTGTAACTCATTTTGTTAAGGCGTATTTGGATGCTTTTCAATATTAAAATGATACAAATAAAATGCTATTGGTTTTGTCCTCTTTTATCGTGAAATATCTCCATACGAATAAATGTCTTGTCAATGAGTGCAACTTTTCGTTTTTCGCAAAACAATTGACGATATGTACACTGTACAAAACACTGATATATCTTTAAAATATTCGTGAAAAAAAAACTACCAAAGAACATCACCAGAGAGATACCTAAAACTATAATTTTGTGAAAAAAATAATCAACCGTCGTACAGTGCCGCCCTCTATTTATTTTTCCCAAATTCGTTGTCTAGTGAGGGGATCTCAGAATCTCTTTGAGCTAGAAAAAAATATATGGCACATTTTCGACCTCGATTTTAGAGAAAATTAATTTTGTGAAAACCGCAACTTCATAAGATCAACTGTTTCCATGTTTTAAGAGAAAATTGGAAAATGGATGAAATAAAAAGTTTTCATAAATTCTTTATTACTTGTGTTACGTACAAAAAAACACAAGTTAGTTTCATAACTTAAAAACTTATTGCAATTAAAAACAAATGGTTTTTATGACATTCTCCACGTTTCTCTTACAGCTTGAAAACATTTTCGTTTTTCACCAAATTCTTTCTCTCAAAAATCGAACCCAAAAACGTGGCATTCATTCTTTACTAGCTAGTCACTAGACAACGAATTTGGGACACCCAACAAAACTATAACCTACAAAATTTGGTCAAAGCATGAGCGCCAGAATGGAAATGAATGGATACCAAGGTTTGACAAGGCAGAAAACCACGTTGTGGCAATCCCTCTTGAGAATGAGAAATACACTGACTCAAAGTCAAAAGCTTTTGAGGGCTCATTGAAAAATAAGCCTGTGAAGGTCACCTTCTCTACATTTCAAATTGTTTTCGTGGAGTGAATTAATGAGCAATACTTCCTTCAGTAGAACCATTGAAGTGTATTCCCATTAAATACTTCATATCAAAGAAAATACGTCGAAATGAAACGGTTTCGAAATTATGCTTTCCAATTAGTCGAAATTAGTACTGCTCCAACACAGCTATGAATTTTCATTAATTGCCTCGTTTCGAATATTAATCTGATCTCGAACTAAACTTTCGAATTCGAATTTCTGAACATGTCTCAGGCATCGTTAAAAGTCAAACTTGAATAGAGTATTAAATCGAAGAACTCATTAAGGACTCCTTGACATAGTTATAAAAAGCGCTGCTCCCCAAAATGAGGCATTCATACAGGGTGGCCCAAATTTTAGTTCAATAATTTTGGTTTTGGATAGAACAACATTTTTCCTAAGTTTTTACTTGATGTTATACAAAGAATAATTTTCTCATTCTGGGCCTGCGCTACTGATTATTGAAACTATATTACATTATCAGGATCATAAACAATATTTATATTTTCAGCATGGCTTGTATTTTCGCCTGTACTGTAACTGTACTGTAACAACTCTAATCACAAAACTGTCAAACAGATTTTGTAGTACGAAATCCGCAGAAATCCGTTGGACTTAAAGAACGTGAGATACTGATAACTAAAGCCATCTATTGGAAAAATAATTAATTGATTATATTACTACATCTGATATTGTGATGATTATTGTATATTTCACGGGCGTAGCCAGGTTTCAGTTTCGGGCGGGGGTTTTAAGACAAAGGCGTATACAGAAAGGATAATGGGCGAAATAAGAATTTTTTTCATAAAAATAAAAGATTGTTTGGATTGTGCTTACATGTACATGGTATAGCAAAAATAACAAACTCGTTATCTGTATATGCGACTGGTTCAAGAAAATAAAGCGAATAAAAGTGCTTGACATAACCATAATCATATTTATTATAAAATATATACTTAGCCATATAAAAAAACAAAAAGAACAAGAACATTTAATTTAATTTACATAGGTATTTTAAAAAAAATCTTCTGTTTTTCTTTTTGAATATATCAACATCAACTCCATGACAGCCAACCAATTCAGTCTATTTTCAGTAGTTTTATTTCTTGAGTATGTTCTAAGAAAAAAAGCATTTTCAAAATCACTTTTTGAAATTTAGTTCATGTCTTCACATCGGTTCTTATGAATATATTTGGGAAATAAATACCGTCGTAGTATTTATACAACAGAGTACTCAAATTCAAATTTATGTGTAGAAAGTTTATATGCAAAAAACTGGAATAAAATTTTCACCTTTTTTTGCATTTTTTCAATGTTTTATCATGAAATTTTGGTGGCGAACCTCAGATTCGAATTCCGTACCCCAGAAACAAAGAAAATAAATCGAAGAAATTAAAACTACCCTATCAACTGGGTTTTAGCAGAGATAGATAAAATACGCCAATTTTGAACTATCGTTTGAGCCAGGTTTATCGGACAAAAAACTTTTTTTTCGTATTTTTTTCAATGTTCCTACACGGAATTTTGGTGCTCAACCTCAGATTCGGATTCAGCACCCAAAAAAAAAAAACACATTCGATCGAAGAAATCAAAACTACCCCATAACTTTCCCTTGAGGGGCACATGTGAGCACAAATTGACTGGATTACGTAGAGGTAATTCAATTCAGATTTCAGATTACAAATGAATTAAACTGAGAGTGATAATTTCATTCACTTTTTACAAAAAGAAATATTTTCGAGATTTCGAAAAAAAAGTTTCAAAGTGAACGATCTGAACTAGTATGTTGAATTAGATCGAATTAAATTCGTTAAATTGTAGAGTCCACAATGCATGTTTAGAATTGATAGAAATTAGAAAATCTCATTACTATTTACTTACGAATGTAAGTTATCCTCCTGTTATCTTGATGTTTCGTTTTAATAAATTTTGACATCTTAAATATTTCGGGGGGTTTGAACCCACAAACCCCCCCCTGGCTACGCCCGTGGTATATTTTATATGACATTAGAAAATACCACCATGTAATTACTACAGTACCGTCTTGAAATTTTATCATTATGTGTTTTATAGTTTTATTTCCTTAATTCTCTTCATTTTCGCAATATCCTTGAAATTTCTTGAAATAACTCGAGAATATTAGTTTTTATATTTGTATTGTTCGTTCATAAGACTGACTACTGAATAAATGAAATTGCTACAGATATACTTCTGAAGAAGCTTGAGATGTATATTTCCACCTCTGTCGGGTGAATCCAATTTGAGGAAAAACATCCTTATTTACATATAGAAATAAACTCAGCGATGGCTCGATATGTGCTCCAACTCAGGCATCTGAATATTCAATTATGATGTTATCACGTATCTTTCACCCTGTAAATGAGCACCTGACTAGACATAATTAGATCCAGAAGTAATTTATTCAATTTATTCCATACTGGCACGGTGAATAACCTAATCCAATATCATCCCCATGAAGGGATTCTATCTATGAGGGAATTTGGAGGTATTCTCAGTCTACAAGGTGGTCCAGATTCGATCTAGTGGAATTAGAAATACTCATTATGTAATTCTAAAAAAAGCACTTGGCTTCATTGGAAATTACCGGCTTATATCTATACTTAGTGTCTCCTCCAAAGTTTCCTAGAAGATTGTCCTCACAAGAATAATGGATTTTTTAAATAAATTCAAATTGCTCAATTCGGCTCAGCATGGTTTTTGTACTGGTCGGCCAACCCAACAGCTGCACTTTTTTTTGTAGAATCTGTCCACGACTCTACGAGTGTCTAGATAGTAACCTGTGCTTTCGACACACTTTCCTTCCAGTTCTTTCTAGACAAATGTTATAGTTTAGGATTCAGGGGTATAATTTTGGAATGGCTCAGAAGTTTTCTCGACGAGAGAACCATGTCGGTTAGAGTGGATGATCGTTTTTCGGAAGAGTATGATGTGGACCTTAGCTTTCCCCAGGGCTCCGTGCTGGGACCGTTAATATTTCTGTTGTTTATAAATGATTTGCTTCATCATTTAAAAAAATTTTGAGAATGACCCTGTCAAAAATGTTTAGCCAAGTTGATATTTGGTATTATTACTCCTAAATAGCTAAAGAATCACATATCCGAAGGATATTGATTTGCAGGCCGTCTGAGGGGTAGTTTACACTTGTGAATTTTTAGAAATTTTTGAGAATGACCCTGTCAAAAATGTTTAGCCAAGTTCATATTTGGTATTATTACTCTTAAATATCTACAGAATAACATATCCGAAGCACATTGATTTGCAGGCCGTCTAAGGGGTAGTTTACACTTGTGAATTTTCAGAAATTTTTGAGATTGACCCTGTCAAAAATGTTTAGCCAAGTTCATATTTGGTATTATTACTCTTAAATATCTACAGAATAACATATCCGAAGCACATTGATTTGCAGGCCGTCTGAGGGGTAGTTTACACTTGTGAAGTTTTCGTAAATTCAACGAATGAACCTGTAAAAAATGTTCAAATGCTTAAATTCATAAACATATCAAGAAAAAAAAAAGATATATTTTATAATTGAACGAAAAATAATATGAACATCACATTAATGAATATAAGATAAAATCAATATCACATAGAAAATATGAGATAGAATAAAACAGAAAATGAAATAAATATCACATATAAAAAATGTAAGATAAAATAAAACAAAAATAAAATGAAGATCACATATCAAAAGTATGAGATAAATATACGACTTTTTCAGGACAAAAAAATATAATTTCGGAACACAAATATATAAAACTATAAAGTAAAAATATAATGAAGTTGACTGATAAATATCACAAAGTCAATGATTTTCCAATAAGAAAATCTTGAAAATAAATCTCCATGTATCACAATTTCTAGAGAACTTTCGTTGATAAAAACTATAAAATATTTCATTTCATAAACAAAATAAAACTTTTCACTAGCAAAATAATAAAAAAGTCCCTTTCATGATGCAAACATAATATTTATGTGATTTTCAGTACCACGACGACTTTATGAGGCGGCTATAGTATGCTATCAAATTATGCATTTTAATGGGAAGGTGAATATAAACAGAAAACAGATTTTCCTGAAACTAGCTAATTGACGGAAGTAATCGACGTAATAACTAGATCGTTTTTGGTCGGGAGGACTGAGCTCAAGAAGGCATATGAGAAATATACTTATTCAATAATTACTCCGCAATCCGCTGTTATGAAACTTTAGCTTAACGAGACAAAGATAACTAAAAATATAGAAACGACCAACATCAATGAAATATTCGGTTCGACTATTAATTCAACTTCCATATCATTGGTTCAACTCTCCATATTTAATATAGCCTGCAGAGATCACAAATCCCGTTCTTCATTTTTTCATTCACGGTACATCCACGTGCTATTTCATTCGTTGTCAAAATGCATTTTTGATGACACGATCGTTTACACAACCTTCAAATGAAATCATCTTCGCGTCTTGGGTGTGCACAAAAAATGCAAATGAAATTGACTGGTTCACTCCTCCTCGGTAGTAACCATTTCACTGAGTTCCTATATATATCTATACTAAGAGGTCCAAGAACATGTTCATTTCTGACTAATTTCGAAAAAAAATAAATGACATAAACACCACAGTTATAGGAATCCTTTTGGATTACATGGTCCAAGAATTCAGTACACCAATTTTTGTAATCGTACTTTTTTTTTCTCAAGAAATTCATAACTTGGTCGAAATAGAATGAATATTTTTTGTTTTTGTCGCCTAACGGATCAATGAAAGTGAATTTCTTTTTTTTTATATCCAGTTTAATTAAAATGAAATGGTTGTTTCGAACTATGGGCAAAATTATTTATGATTTGTCGATTGTTACATTTTGAACGAAAGATTCTGACAAATGGTCACTACAAACAATTATTGTTGATATCTCCAATGAAAATATCTGATATCTATTATCATTGAGCAGATGGAGACAATGATCAATAATGAAACTACTGAGGCACTGTTTTTCGGAAAGTGTGTCAAAATCTTCGATGAAAATTTCTCTAACTGGCAAATCAGAAATATTATTGACTGAAACAACATAGTTGCGGGAATTCTTTAAATTCTTATAGTAGTTGATATCAGATATCAATCCATTCGGCAAAAATTCAATTTCTTTAAATGGTCCACTTTTTATCTTCGATCGGTAAATTGGTATATTCTGTGGAAATTATGCTAGGAAGAAGATGAAAATAATAAAAATATCTTAATTTCTCTATCATGTTATTCCAGAACGAGGTTGATCTATGTACTCTTATAATTTTTAAACCTTCGAAGGTATATATAACCAAATTACACCAACTACGATCGGAAATTTCTAGTATTCCTTGAATCTGATAATGGTAGATATGTGTTGGACAAATTCCATTTTGGTCCTTATTGAGGAAATTGAAATTATGATCAAATGGATTGATATCTTTGCAGGAAAATGGACATTTTATCTCGATCACACCTTCACCATCAACAAATCCATCAGGAGATGCACCTACGAAGGGTTATTTAGGGTGAACTAACAGTCCTGACGCAACAACACTGTTTCGCGTTTCACGAATATACATATTTCGTGCTACTTCTTCAAACTGTATTTCATGAGAAATTGCTGGTGATCGGATTTGTTTAGAATTCAAAATTCTCTCAACAATGCCCCTGTACGAGTTCTCATTTCTTACTTTACAGATTCTACCAAATAAAGAAGCAGTCACTCTGATCTTCCTATTCTGCTTCCACAACTCACATAGTCTTTGTGTCTTCGTAGAATCGCTCAGTTGAAACCTTTCTTCTTTCGAAATTTCCAACGAAATTAAGAATTTCTCACAAATTTCTTCTAAACTCACGAAATTATATTTTTTTATGGACGTTTCTTGAATATTTTTTGGACATGCAAAATTTTTCAAATATCTCGCATTGAAATGTGAAGAATTGTTTTTCTTAGGCTTTCGATCCCATTTTTCTTGTGACAATTTCTCATCAGAATAGTCATTCGTAGCTATTTTAGTTAGAAGAATTTTCCGACTATGAATCAGATAATGAACTTGACTGCCCGACTGGAATCTCTTGGGTGCCTGGCTTCCATATGCTCGAGAAAATGCCTCGTGAGTGGCGGGCATTATATTTCCCTGTATCTGATGGAAATATTATTTAAATTTGGTTGAATTTCTAAAACGATAATTAAGCTGATGCGAGAGATATTAATATAAATATGAAATTAGACTGAGCTTTATTCATATATAAGTTACATACTGAATTGTTTGAATATATAAAAAGAATTCCTGTAATGCTAGGAGCGGAAAAAAATGTTGTTTTAGAATTTTGGAAAATATCACACAGAAGATTCCAGAAAAAAAATAACAGAAAGTCAGGAGTTTTAACGAGCTTCTTCAAACTTGTGTCCTAAATATTACGTTTATGGTCGGCCGAACTGGAGCTAAATTTAAAAGGCCAAATTCGTGAATGGGAAATTATTGCACAAATGAAGCTTCTTGTTTTTTACAATATTTTCGAATATACGGAACTAATAGTTCTTGGTTGGAAATTGCCCGCGTGATTTGGGAGTTAGTCAAAGGGAAGGTGCCATCGGGAAAGGTAAAGTCAGTCTGTCGTCTCTTGGTCTTATTTCAGATACCAAAAGACGAACTAACTATACTAAATATCAACATTTTTGACAGGGTCATTCTCAAAAATTCCTAAAAATTCACAAGTGTAAAATATCCCTCAGACGGCCTGCAAATCAATGTGCTTCGAATATATTATTCTGTTTCTATTGAAGAGTAAGTATTCCAAATATCAACTTGGCTTAACATTTTTCAAGGTTTCATTCGTAAAAATACTTGTATATACCTCGTCGTTTCATTGATGAGCATAATTCAAGTTCATCTATAATATTATTTTGTGCATTGAAATGTCATAAGAACTTGACTGAAGTCGTTCAAATGAACTCATAAAGCAAATTCTTGCGTTCCACCCCAAAAACTAACCGATTCGTTAGTTTTAAATTCTACCGACGCCACTGGTCGTTTGGCTGCTGGAATGAATTCGGCTGCTGAAAAGTGGCTGCCAAGTTCACGCCGGTCTACACATACACCTATATAAAGAAGAAATTTGTTCCACTAATTTTGTATACTACACAGGCTGTTCCAAATTCGAATGCCTATTGCCATTTTTTAAATGAAGACCTCGACAAAACTTTTCTCATTTTTTTTCTCAAATCTTGGCATCAGATTGATATCACACAGATTCAACAAAAATGTTTCCTTATGTGATTTTAGTAGCATATGTATACTGACTGAATATACAGACATACAGACATTCATTTTAATTCAATCAAGTTCAATCAAAAACACTACACTACTAGCTGTATACGCAAATTCCTCAAACTGCTCGCTCTTGAATAACTTGGAGTTTTCACTCGACTTCGAGATTAATCTCATCAAAGAACCCTACTTTTCATTTTCATCCATTTCCTTTCCGTCTAAACAGGCTGACAACTCGAATATTTCGGCCACAGAGATTTGAGAGCTTCACGCAAAAGGCGAGAATTAACCTGGAGCTTGTCCTCTCTTCCACCTCTAACAGAACAGAACATCAAGACATGGACTTGATTCAAGTGAACTCCCGGTAATTTCAAGTAGATTAAAATGTTAAAAAAAGCTTGCTAATCTCCAGCTGAATGGTACTTTGTAGACATCGCCATTGGATTTTGACATTTCAATCTCGCAGAGTGTGTCATTTTGGTAGAGCTGTCTGGTGAGAATTTAGAGGTCACTCAGGATATTAAAAAGGAATTATACTAAATATACAGGATATTTCACCATAAACTCTACGAATAAAGATGCAGATATGGGATGTTTAATGTCATTTTTGTCATTATTTGGTTGAGTATGGTGAGTTTTGTGACTTTTGACATATAATTTTCTGGTTAGATCTTACTTAGTATATTTTGGTTCTCAATTCTAATATGGCGTAAATTTCTGAAATATCAAATTGAATTTCATTATTGAAAAGAAGATTGGAACTTTTTTTACATGTTTACATATTCCCATTGTTGTCACCATCAGTGGTTTATATATCACTAGCTTCGTTTATTTATATATTTTGACAGTTATCGTTATTTTCGCAAAGATAGTGTTTTTTTGGACTCGATTATTTGGAAAATGGTCTATGGGAAAAATTCAAGAGACCTTTTTTCAAGAAGCTCTGTTATAATAATAAAGCTCTGTTGATTTCAGAAATAAAAGAATTGTGTGTATTTTCAATAGGAAAAGGATCATCGCACCCCTGTACCTACGCCACTGGATCATTTGGGCAGGAGAGAATTGCCTAATTCAAAACATTACGTTATGTAGACATCAATAAAATGAAAAAAATGAATATAATAATACTAGAGTTATAAGTTATAAATTTTTTTTCCAAACTTTATCACACTGCATCTCGAAAACGAAGCTTGTTAGGATATATGTTATTAGGAATTTTTCCATGAAAAAAATTGTTATATCCGACGCTCAAGTCATTGAACTAAAATCTGAACCATCCTTTATAATTTGCGAGAACCATAAAAACAAGTTAAAGTGCAGTGTTTTTGAATGTCTATTGAAAGTAAGGTTTAATTACAAACCACAGTGAATTGAGGCAATGAATATTTTCATTATTTCAGTTTAGGGAGATATGAAAACCTCCCGCTTGCCTGTTATTAAAAAATAAATACCCAATATGCTTACACTGAAATCAAATGATAAAATTTTAATTCGCAGAGGACGTTCATTCTTTGAATAGAGCTTTATATCCTTCAGTCACGGTGTCTGTTATTCTAATATTTTAACCCGGGAAAGGTTTCAGCAATGACACATACACAGTGATGACGAATTCGTGGTTAAATTCAAATATTTCCGTTCGTCCTTACTTCCTCTGTTACTTAAGTAACAACAAATTCGACGAAATTTAGGTTCTGCAAGAAATATATCACAAAATTCTCGATCTTTGTCAAAAATTTCATTGCGATCGTGTTATCATAGCAAAAATAGATTTAAGCAAATTATGAAAGAAATAAAACCTAATATTTCAAAGACAATAGATATTACCAAGTTGACATTTTGTGTTTAAATGTACAATGACAATTTCAGGTGATGCACCAAATTTCATGTTTGTTTGGATAGTACTCTACCCATATAATTCTTATTTAAAGAATCTACTTCTTAGTTATAAATAATTGTATACCTATACACAAAATGGCGAATGCGCTGACTTTCGAATTATTTTATCAGAAAGCAATGGAAGGATATGTGCACAAAATATTCTTCTACTTCTACAATTAATTTGACTGAACGGCAAGTTTACATATTCTCAAAAATTGTATTGAGAATTATGTAACAAGTTTGAAATAAAATTCTGGGTTCTGTTATGAATGAATTTTCTATGCTTGCTCTCAGATTTTTGTAATAAGCTAATTTATTGATATCAAAAGAGAGCATAAAATTTAGCATGACACTCTGGTATAGTATATCCAAAGTCACTTGGAAGAAGTCAGAATATTTCGATTTTACAAGGATTGTCCAAGTTTCCAGAAATTCCTTTGGGGCTAATGTATTTATTGCCTTACAATACCACAATACAAATAAACACCGGCATTATGGAGGAGGCCAGCAGGGGCGCAAGAATTCTTTGCTTCAGGCGCTAAAATTGCTCGCTCCAGCCCTGTCTTTTTCCATAAAAACAAAATTCCGTTATAAGAAAACTGAAAGTCATCAAATTATTCCAACCAAATTATTCCAACCAGTAGGTTTCAATTATCAATAAATATCGCATAGAATTCACCGTCAACATTTCTAGGAACGTCAATAGACATTTCGAACATTCTTAGTTGTCAAATAATCTCAGGGGAGAAATCCACCCCATTATATTTGGGGTGGATACGTTTTTGTTGTACCTGATAGCAAATGTCGTTCATTTTATCACCTAACAAAATCCTCAGAAATTTGATAAGTACCTATGGCTATCGAATCTCATTACCATTGTGAATATCTTTTTGTTACAGTTAAATAATGTCAATTTTGAATCACGGACTGGTCCGTTTTCTGCTGTTCATATGGGGTTACTTGATGTTCTTGGCATTCGGGGCCTGGATTTTCTCCAGCATCGAGAGTCCGGAAGAGAAGCAAAAAATTCAGGAACTCAGGAATTTGAGGGCGAATTTCATGAAGACGTTTGATTGTGTACGGGGTAAGTAAACATTTCAAAACATTGTGTGCCACAAATTGCAAAAATCTTCCCGAGCAAATAAAGCAAAAAGTTAATTTTTATTATTATTCACAAAAGAATAGAGTAGGGGTTTCCACCCATAAACTCAAAATTACAAAAATAAAATGTAATTCACAAACTACTAAAATACTAAAGAAACGCTTGAGCAGGCGCTGGACCCCGATTATCCAATATTAATTTTTAGCATTCTGCTTAGTTAGCTTCTGTTAGGGAGGCAAATTGGTATCTGTCTAGAGCAGCAGTTTGGCTAGCGACGGCCCTGTTTGTTCTTCATATATCTTCCATTTCAAAACCCATTGAATGTGCGCAAAATGTATACATATGGGAAAAAAACTGTAAAACACCATCTTCAAATAATTTTTCACGAAAAATTATGTTTTTTCGCTCTTTCAAAGAAGCAAACTTCATTTCTCGTTTAGCAGAACAGATCTTGAAATCAGAGGGGCTGAGACCTTGGACAGTGCTGAAAATGGTTTATTACGAATGGATTGAAGCTCAATGTGGATAAGTCTTGCCGTTTGATAGTAGCAGGCAATGAACGTCTTCAGTCTATCAAAGGGTTGGGTATAACTTAAGATAACCGACTTACTTGGAACACCTATACAACACCACTCTTGAAAAGGCTTTCAACGGCAATTTTCACAATACGTAGGATGAGAGAGGTTGCAGGATCGGACATATCTGTATTGACCTATTATGCCAATTTCCACCAAACGGCTACATATGGCATAATATTATGGGGTCATAGTCCCGGATTGATGAGTATTCTCCTCAAACAAAAAGAAGCTGTCAGAGCCATTCTGGAGTCCCGAGAACGATATTGTGCAGGGAGTTTTTCCGTTCATTGGGTATACTCACCGTAACCTCTGTATTTATACTTACCTATATACTGCATTCTACGACAATAGAAGTAAATTCAGAGAAAATAACGACCATCATCACTATATTACAAGACACAGAAATGAACTCAGCATTGAGTTCCATCGACTCAAAAAAACCCTAACAGGTACTAACCATTTTGGGGTTAAATTTTATCATATAGACTTCCCTCGAAACTGCAGATGCTTCCAAGACATATATTGCTGAAGAGGATAAAGGGCGCATTGATACAGAATGCTATGTATAGTTTTGAAGAATTCTAGGACATTGAGTTTGAATGAGTAGACCTAACCTAACCTAACCTAACCATTTTGGGGTTAAATTTTATCATAGACTTCCCTCGAAACTGCAGATGCTTCCAAGACATATATTGCTGAAGAGGATAAACGGCGCATTGATACAGAATGCTATGTATAGTTTTGAAGAATTCTGGGACATTGAGTTTGAATGAGTAGACGTTGTGTTAACTGGTCTTTACCTTATTTATGTTTAGATTTTACTATATTATTTCTATTTATACTATATATAATTTGTTAATTCTATTTTGTAAACAATTTGTATATTTTTTGACCTGCCATGTAATTGAGTTGATGGTGAATAAATGATGATGATGAACTTAAATTTGGCATAGATATTCCATTTCATATCATGTGATGCGCAAATCTAGAGGGTGATATTTGTATTAGATCAGTGCCCGCTTCTTACCTCCAGAACTTTTTTGGTAGACTACAGGAAGTTCTGATCCAGTACTACTTTTTTTGATCTCTTGAAAACATGTCATATCTGCTACCTATTTCGAGAAAAAAATTTCGAAAAATTTTCTATTAATTCTCAAGAGAATTGAATTATTATAAAGATTCAAGAAGTATAAGCTGATAATAAATTATAAATAAATTAATTATAAGTTTTGGTACTTATTAAGTCAATAAGTAGCAAATATTAATAAAGATAATCATCACGAAAAAGTAGGAATACAAAAAACATCCTGTATATCACAAACAAATCTTTTGCTAGCTCATATTTATGGGATTTTTTTCTGAAAATTATCTAAGAAATCGCTCATTTTCATTTGAACCTACACCTGTATGCCTTTAAGAGAATGTTAAAATCAACCAGGTCAGCTACACGCATTTGTCTGCATACGGCTGCAAGTGTTTTGTCCGTTCGCGTGTTTAGATTGCCTCAATTTCGATTTTCTCGTCAGAAAGTCAGAGACGTCTAAGATATCGTGTTGTGTTTTCGATGTGTCTCAAGAACAACTTTTCAGAGTCAAAATCAACAATGTCCTATCCAGTTTTTTTGACTGACTTATTGGTGTTCTTCAGGGATCCATATTGGGACCCCTCAAGTTTTTCAATTTTGTCAATGATCAACCGGATCATATTCGTCCAAAAGTGTAGTGTCCAAAAAATGTCTAAAAGTGCTGTAATGTTCGCCGATGGTACTACGCTAGTTGTGTTAGAGGAAACATATGCAGATCTCATAGCATGACTGGAATACTTCCTAAAAATTCATCAGTTGGTGTAATAAAAATGATTTAATGGTATATGTTGAAAAAACAGAATGTGTGGACTTCGGTAAACCAACATCTCATATATAGAATTAACCATCCTTCGAATTGAGACAAACTTGAACATCTGCTCGAGAAACATTTTGGGGTCGTATGTGGATTATGTGTGCAAGAAGATTAACCGTGCTTATTATAATATATTCCATATCATGGTTTCCATACCAAAGTCCTAGTTCTTGGGTATTTATTGACATCTATTTTACAATATTATTGTTTCTGGTAATGCATCAAAGGTTGTTGGTAATGCATATTTTCAATATGCATATTTCAAATAATTTGAAAAAACTTGTAAGTTCTTATCTTATTATTTCGAAAAAAGAGGTCTATAAAGATGAAGAACTTTTGTAATAATGGTCGCCGGTCTTTTATTTTTTTATTTATTCATTTATTTATTCAGACTCAGGGATATCAACAGGATATAATCCCAAAACAATATCCACAACTTACTTCAAATTGAACAACGAAATAATAATACATCATGTACAGATAAGGACTTAATCTAAACTATCTACTCATTACCATGATACATAATACACTTTGTAAAATTACATCTAATGAAAAATATACTTTATCCTGAATGAGGATAATGATACAGAAAAAGGACCCAAATTAACACAATACTCGATATACCACCCTGAGTATCTCAAAAACTAGGCATAGCAAGGCCAATAGTGTTTGACATTATAATAGTGTACGACTTTTTCAATTACAGGGTGAATTATGAACTGAACGAATTTCATTTTGAATAATGTTTAAACTCACCCCGTATTTAATATCTAATCTAATATATTTTTTTGAACCAGCTAAAATTATTATCTTCTGGGTGAGCAATATTTATCGAGCAAAAGTGTTTCATTCAAGATGTTTTCCTACCAGAAATGTTACTTTAAAGAAATGCAATTTTCCAACTTCAACACCCTGTATCTCGATAACTTGTCATATGATAGAGTTGGACCCACAGACTTTATTGCTCAGGAGTCATATTCTACAAAATACGAAAAATTCAAACAGACAATTTTTTCATTAGGTTGCCTGGTTCTTTTAGCTGATCGCCTGCCTCAAACGCCCATATTCAAACCAAAACTGATCCAATTCATAAACAAGATATTCTTCTCGAGTTCGACTCATCCTGTAAACTTCGTAATTTGAGATAGGTACTGAAATTTCATATCGGTAAAATACGAATTAATTTCGTCTTACCACTAACCAAAATTCAAACACCCTCATTTTCAATACCGGCAAATATCCGGCTTCCATTGAGGTGAAGACACGACGCAGTATGAGGTTACAAGCACCACGATAATTTTATCACCTTAATTGGGTTCGCATGCTCAACATTTCCCAAAGGAATGTTAAGCCACACGTTGTAAAAGGCTACAACCCATGCATTATTAAATTGAAAGTTATGAAGCACCAAATTGGAAACTACTCGAAATTCTGGAATCCTTGTTTACGAACATTAGCAACGGCTCTCTTGATTTTTACTATCTAAGAGATTATGGTATTGCCATTTGCATTTGACGATTATTCTATAACTGTTCGTTATCTCCCATTTCGTTTTGTTATATTGTGGTTATGTTGACACAAACTGAATCATTCAGAGTGATGTCAACCAGAGAACAACAGTCGGGCTGAACAAATGAAGACTGAGACCAGATCTGAACAAAAGCCTCTCCACTATATTCACTCGCTGAATAAACGGTGTATTCCTTTTCATTTGTCTCTGATCCACCATGAATATAATACGTTGGAATGACATACAATGCATCTGCATAACTTACTTCATTCCACTAACGTACGAATTTAAATTAATTTTACAATCAGGCTACTAATAGTATGGAGACCATTGAATGGAATGAAAACCACAAAATCAGTAATTTTATATTCAGTTTATAATTGTTTGGTAGAATGATTAGGTATTTAAAAAAAAGGTACAAGTACTGATGTGAAGTCAGAAGTTTTTTAGCGCTAGTTATAGCCTTGGACCTGGATATAAATATAATATTTAATGGATTCGGTCCTTCCTTCATTTTAAATAAGATAAGAACAAAATAATTTCAAAAATATTTTATTGTCTGTGACAATTGTTCCATCACAATGTGGTTTCATCAGGATACATTTTTTGACTGATATCAAAAAATAATTCCGTTTTTATTTTGAATTATAATATCCATATACACTTCATTATGTGATCTTCAGAGCTCAAAATAATTCTATAACAATATAGAATCGATCGAGTCGGGATTTTGTAAAGGAATATAAAATAACAATAGTGAGCTATAGGCAATTAAAAAAATACATCGTACTTCGCTGATTTTATATCAATTTTATATATTTATTATATCACCTAGGAGCTCGAATTTTTAAGATATACAATTTTATAGAAATATAAGTTACATTATTTCAACTCTTATCACAAATCCGTAAGTGTAGTAAACAAAAGGAGATACGAAATTTTTATTTCGGTTATACAGAACACAATATTATGTCGTACTTAAAAACAAAAAAAAAACATTGAAGAAATCAAATTGTCACGCAACACTTCGAAAGCTTTTTTTCCGCGACATTATTGAATGTTTCTTCAAACAGTCCCTTTTTGAACTCCAACAGTAATCTGCCATCATGTGCATGTCCCATCTTCCTTGGTCCTCCATAACTTCAATATCTTGGTGAAATCTTTCACCTTGTTTCCGCGCTCATATCTCCTAAATTTTCTTGAAAACGTGGCTGTGTAAATAGTGTATTTCAATACTCATATTGCACCCTAAGGATTTGAAACTATTAAGCATCTTGTTAACCATTTCAACATAGTTTTGAGCTGTATGCCTAAAAAATTTTCTACAACTGCAACAAATGATGTCCAAGATTCTCGTTCAACTTGAGTCATTGAATTTATGAAGGCAGGATCCTTAACTATATTTGTCTTATTTGTGGGCCGTCAAATATCTTTGAGGTTTTCTGTGCTCAGGTGATGTATTTTCACCCCTATATATGCAAAACATGACCAATTCTTAGCCTTAGCCTTTACAAATTACTTCGTTAAGCACACATTTTTTCTCTTACTCACCCGAGTAAGAAAGTTAAAAGGGTCAATTTAGGTACCTGATAGGTAATGGTTCCACTATTTATAGATTAACCTGGAATTGACTCAATTACAGACTGACAATACAAAACCATTGTACCTACATTAATGAATATATAATAATTTCAGAACTCTCATAAATGAATATACTGAATGAAACCCACATTTAATTCAGAAAAAACTCCAAAAATAGCGTGATCTCGAATATCAAAAGAAGAGAGATTCCAACATGAAACTTAATAATTTAATAAAATGTATTTTGAGTAATTTGCAAAATATTTTTTGCATTAGTTTCACATAAATAATCATTTCAAAATCAATTAATTCAGATCATTGGTAGATAAGTTGAAGTATCTAAAAAAGTAGAGCTGATAGAGAAAAACAGATTGCATGTACAGATTCAGCCATTCAGCGTCCCAAATGTAATTGAAATCAGCTCTAAAATCCCAGGCTCCAGAAAAAAAGTGCTATCGATTCTGTCAAAATTTGAGTAATACCTCTAGCCCAAAATTTGAAAGAGTTATCGATCGAGCACTATTGACGTACCCTGTATAAGAGACCGAACAGGGATGAATATCCAAACTTTGTTTCACGCCACACAAAAGAGGAACGAATTTGCCTTGGTTTTCGCCAATCATCACTAGAAGAGACACTAAAAGAAAAAGAACGAATTAAACCCAACGATATCCCCTTGAGAAATTTTCATTTGACTTTATGTAATTTCAACAAGTTATGCAGAAAGCCACGTTTATCGCATGTTTTTCATAGAAAAATATAAGTTCTTTCAACTCGGCAATGTAGGTCGAACGAATGCGATATGGAATGAAAGTCTGCTTGACCTCTGGAATCAAGTTGAAACGATCACCAACGAACTATGATATAACATATGGTTATTACGAAAACCGAACCGACAAAAACATGTTTTCCGCATGCGATCCATCATCCATTCCATCCACAACAAAAATAATTCGCGATCCCTGCCAGACGGTGTCACGAATTTCATTGTAGGACGGATATTCGTAATGAGCGGCGATAACTTCGCATAATTAAAATTGATAGACGACTAACAATTCTATCGATAATGCATCTATTCAACAAAGAGATAGTGAAAAGTTAAATATGCCTGTTACTACAAGCGATAAGAATTGAGTAAGTAGGGGATACGTGTATGACTCGACAGGCCATCGTCAAGGTCAAGTAAAATAAAAATATTTGTCGTATTGATGGATTTAGTTATTTTGAAAATAATTTCGTGATTGCTTTGTGCTGCCTATGGAAATAGGGATAATGGTAATGGCAAGAGTGGATGCATTTAGAATAATTCATAAGATACCGGAGAGTTAGCCCATGGAGAAAGTTTCGTTTGGAAAAACTGTTTAAAATAGGTACTTGATATTTTTTCTCAGATTGACAGATAATATTGATTTGGCAGAATGGCAGATACATATCAATCGGCAAAGTATCACTTTTAATTAACTACTTTAATGCCTAGGCAGCAAAGTGATTATTCTCAATGCGAATAAAACATTCGGCATTTTCTGGCAATCAATACTTTTTCCCACATTCCTTATTTTTGGAGGAGTGAAGTACTTAGTTGCTAAAAACTGTCATATATTTCATAAGATGAATAATGGTTTCACGTCTGTACATTAATAACATATCAAATTTATTTCACGACATTCAGACAATTTTTCAATTCTGGAAAAAGTACCTCCCCGAGCGGGGCTCGAACCCGCAACCTCCGTATATTTCATAAGTTGTCAAACTATAATTATCATGCACATATACATTTCCAAAGCAACCAACGATTCCAACAATTACGATTTCTATCAAATCTCGTTTTAATTTGTCACGACAGAAAAAATGGAAAGATTGTGGGAATTGTAATAATTTGCAAATACAATATCGCACATATAGCATTATATACTATCGAAGAAAAAATTATATGTTTAACTAGGCAGCAAAGTAGATTGACTGCCGAGGCTGATAGTTGGAATTCAGCCAAGGCAGTCAATCTACTACATTCTTTGCTGCCTAGTAAAACAAATAACTATTTTACCATTTATACGTCTCTGTTGGAAGGCAGTGACTTGAAGTTTGAAGCTGGAGCAATTGTGCTCTCGGAGACCAATCAAGTAACGTTCTATGATCTCAATTGACGTATGAATTAATGAAAGCAAGCTCGAAAGCTCCAGACCTCAGTGCTTTCTCCTACTTTTTTCGATATTTTAAATTTTTGCTTTCCAGACTCCTAGAACTCTGTGGAAACTCTCAAAGGCTTGAATCCTGTACGAGTTTTCCAAATAGATTTGTCAGCTAACCACAGCTGAAAATTCTATATGGAAAACACTTCATTCAATTTGAGTTTTTACTCCTATATCCTAGTAAATACCGTACTACCATCTTATTGAATACAACATTCAATCGAATCGAATCGAATCGGAAAAAGAGGTAAAGAAGAATAAGTGTTTCCTCTGACCTCGGAAATCTTCGGTTGAAATATATGTGCAAGTCAAAGACATATGCCATCAAAAACAGCGGAAACGAAGAGGATTTCAAGAAGAACAGAAATGAAGACGTTGGTGTCGATAACTAGAAAAACATTGTTTTGTCGAATACGAAATAGTCAAATAGGAAACCTCTGTAACATTCAGGATATTGTGCGATGAAGAAAACAGAAAAGACGGAAGTGGAACCAGCATGTTAGCATAATGAATCCTAAGAGACTAGCACGAGTGGCCAGAGACTTGTAACATCACTACATCACAAATACGCCTACAAAATATAGAGATCGATAAGGAACAGGCCTAAGGCCTAATATAAGAAGGAAAAGAAGAAGTTATTACTTTTCATCTGAGTCGCTGATGGTTATTCGATAAATTGAAATCAAAAATTTCTACCATAGTTTGGAACAAAATTCATTGAAATCAACTTCAATAATGATGGAAACATATTCCCTAAGTTTGAACATCATAGGAATGCTAGGTGAATACAAAAAAAACGCGGATATTAATTCAGTTTTTGAGTATATTGAGAAAACAGAGAAAGTTCACTGGCTACTTAAAACACTCCATAATACTTTTGAAGTATTATTTGAATAAATTATCAACCGTCTATTTTTGGCACTTTTTGTGCTAGAACTTCACGCTGTCCAACCGTGGTCTTTGAGTCTATTGAACAGTTCGTGGGAATTCTCGAATTAGAATTAATAGGTCTGAGAAAAATCAATAGTAGATTATGAGATAACCATATCCATAGTAGTCTGACTAGGAATATTTTAATTGGAATATGTACTTTTGTATTGTGAAAGTGTAGGGTATGTTCGATAAAAGGTCCAAAGGCTCTTATACCAGAAATTTGCTATAAAGAAACTGAAGAAACTTGTCAAAATGTTATCAGTTTCTTTAAATTAACATTCCCAAATGAATAGTTCACCTCGAACCATAGTTTTGCATTATCAATACCTATTTTGCACTGGTTTAAGGTGAGTTTTTATCACCTCACTTAATTAGTCCCAGGACTACTTCCAAGCTTCATAAAATGTTTGTCAATATTTCGGAAGATATTTAAGCAGCTATTTTCGGCCATCAGAAGAAGGTCGTCAGCATATCCTAGGACCGATATGTCAACCTCGCCGACCTGAATACCATTTTTTATCCTCAGAGAGGCCAGCAACTTATCCAAAACCATATTGAATAGTATGGATTATGGGTGAAAGGGGGTTACCCTGTTTGACCCTCTCTGCGAATATTTATTGAGCCTACTTTTTCCTCTTCACAGAAGATCGTTGTCTTCTGATCTTCATACTTGGCCGTAATATAAGCTGCCATGCTCTTGTCCATGTTGAATCTACAAAGCACTCTCCTGATGGGTCAGTGCGAGAGTTATTATCGTAGTGAACTTCCCGGCTTTCTTTCTATTTTTGAGTCTCGATTTCAGTGTGATATTACACTGATCAACAATTGCTAGGGATCACTTATGAACTTCTCTTCATTTGTATTTTTTTCAAGTTATCTCGTGAATATCTGTACATTATATGTTATCTAAGGAAAAAGTAAGATGTTTTGAGTTGATTATATCAAAGTCTTCCTCACTTCATCGGCTCTTGTTCACAAAATCGATAATTATCTGTAGGCTTTTACAGGTGGAGTGAAAAGCAATGTGGTATTTGTTATTAAATCTGTTTTTTTTCTCTCGTTCAAACAAATAAGGTGACAATAATTGAAGAAATGAGAACAATATCAGCTTATCAGTCATGCCGAGAAGACGTTTGGCTCCTGTGCAACTGGACCAAATCATACGGTGGATACAGGAAGGTTTGTCCCAGCGAGAAGTGTCCCGGCGGTTGAATGTTTCGCAAAGTGTCGTGAGTCGGGCTTGGAATAGGTTCATCCAAAACGACTCAGTAGCTTATGTTCAAGGGGAAGGTCGGCAGCGCAGTACAACAGCTGCCCAAGATCGTCTTTTGATCCTCAATGCTAGGAGAAATCCCACTTTCCCGGCGTCGCGGCTCAATAGATCACTGAGAGTTGCAACAGGAGTTCTAATTTCGAACCAGACTGTAAGACGACGACTACATGTTCGTGGTTTGAGAGCATGTATGAGGGTACAACATCCCCGTTTGAATAGGGAACACCGGGTTCATCGACGGCAATGGGCTGAGGAGCACCGCAATTGGACACTTGAAGATTGGATCCGATGTTTATTTACGGATGAGTCTAGATTTCGTTTGTTCAACTCCGATGGTCGTATTCTTGCTTGGAGGAAAAGAGGTCGAAGGTATGCAGAACAGTTTATGGTACCCACAACAGCTTTTGGCGGAGGTTCTATATGTTTATGGGGAGGCATTTGTTTGAACCAACGCACAGAGTTGGTTGTTCTTCAGAACACCATCATGACCAGCCAGAGATAGCACGATATGATTATTGAACCCATAATTGTTCCGTTTGCGGCTGCCGTGGGCGAGAATTTCATTTTAATTGACGATAATGCCCGTCCACACCGTAGTCGTCTGGTTAATGAAGCGCTAGAAACTCATGCTATTGATAGGATGGACTGGCCAGCTCGCTCTCCAGACATGAATTGCATCGAACATGTCTGGTCTGAGATGTCTAGGCAATTGTCAACCTTAGAACAACCGATCAATAACCTGGAGGACCTTTCTAACGCTTTACGGGATATTTGGACGAATTTGCCCCAAAATTTTATAAATCGTTTGATCGAAAGTATGCCTCGTAGGGTAGAATGCTTGAGACGAGCTCGTGGGGGACCAACTAGGTACTAGCTTAACCGAAACTTCAGCCTTCTTGTGGTTTCATCATAAAATTTTTATGTTATGCAAACACAGAATTTTGAGTGTTCCTAATAAAGTCCTATTTTCTCTCCAACTGTCCATTTTTTCATTCTTTTCTCAAGTGAACCATATTATCAACTGAAAATACTCTGATATCTGACTAAATTTATAATCTTGGAACGAATATTTCAGAAATAAATTTAGAACAAGTAAGTGATCCCTATCAATTGTTGAGCAGTGTATTTGCGAAGCATCCATTCACGCTAGTGAAGCCTCTTTGGCATTCATCCAACTCAATAGCCGCGGATGACCTGCTAGCTCTGATCTTAGTAATTACACGAAGGAGGATAGATGCCCCAGCAATAGGGCGCCAGTTGTCAACATTTTCCCTGTTTTGATCTCCTTCTGGGATTAGAATAGTTCTGCTGGTTCGCAATACTTCAGGAACATACCCCATCAACACCATCATGTTAAAGGTAAACTCCATCACCTGCACAGGAATTCGTCTACGTCGGGAGTCTTTAATGACGTCTGGACCAGCTGATGTATTGCCCATTTCTTCACTCACTTCCATGGTATTGTTGAAATGAATTGGACCATATAGTGTGCACTCATTGTTGTTTGGTGAATGGATGAAAACAAGTTTCGTGAAGTAATAAAACACTGTTTTTTGATAAGATAAAATACTGTACAAGCAAGGCAATGGCTTGATAAGTGTTATATTGAAATACCTCTCTGTTAGAAAGGAATAAAGAAAGCACTGACTTGGAATTTCAATTGCAGCCTTGCACAGTTCTGTTGTCTCCAAGTGCTCAATTGGAGCGCGGATGAACGGAACTCTATTATTTTGCTGACAGGAAAGTTGGCAAAATGCTTGGTTTAATTTTATATTCACTCAAAAAAGTTAATCTCAGTAGGATCCCTTATTATCAAAATATTAGGTATCTTTCTCCCCATACTGCTTGAATTTATGGTTTATGATGACGTTATCAATACATGAAATTTTTCACATTGCTTGAAATTTTTATTCTATACATGTACACAAAATCTGTTTGCATTTAGAACATTTCTGCAGAAAACATAATGTTCAAATAAAACCTTGAAAAATCCACTCACAAATTCAGGTTAGAAATTATCCATAGACACGGGTACTGAAACCATAGAGGAGATTCAGAACTTATTCGCAGTATCAAAATAGTAAAATTACGTACAACTAAACGGTTCGAATCAACAAAATACAGTGGCGTGACAACGACTTTTCGTACCTTTACAGTCTAGAAATATTTTTTCAAAAATCACAAATATCTGCAATTCATCTTCATAATACAACTAGCCGCTCTGCCACGTTGCGAATGGTTTCAATTCCTAGTTTAATTAAATTTTATATGCAATTAAGTACGGAACATGCGAAATCCTCTATTGGAGAGGCCATAATTCTTGTGGGAAATTGTTGTTGAGGTCAATTTTCAGCACCATTACTCAAACCAGATATGTCTCTATTATAACAGCAATGAAAGCATCTATGTTTACTGCAGTAGCAGCTCGTGATCTGCAAAAGATGACAAAATTTACATATACTTATTAGCAATCCCAAAATCCAGGAATAATATAAATAAATTGGGTAATATATCGTAGGATCCTAGATATAATAAAATTGAAACTGCTCATAGTGAATAGTTCCTTCCATTTACCATGAACATGAACCCATGGTGTGGTTTTTATTAATCTTTTAGTGCAAAATTTAGAATAACTCCCGAATTTGATTTTTCAATTTTTTGAGATATGATGCATTTAGCATTTTTTATTTTCAACTTGTGAACATTTTACGACATAACTATTACTGTTTTCAGTTCAAAAATGAAACGAACGAATAGAGTGACGTATTTATTAACGTTAACACAGAGATTTAAGTATTTATTGCAAAATTCACATACCTTAGTCACTTATCATTGAACAATTTCGTTTTATATGACTTTTAGCATTGAGCTAAGTAGGGTAGTTTTGCTGAAGGCTCCAACAATAGTCGTTGGTCGTTATTGATATAGTTTTTCCATAGTTTTAATGTTCTTAGTGTCGTTCATTCACGTGTTGAATTGTTCATCTTCAACAAGTTGCCTTAATTGAAAACTATCAAAATTAAAGCCAGTATATACCGGCTTCAATTTTTTCCGTGCTAATACCAGGAAATTATTTTGACAAGTACCCAAAACAATTTCCATTTCGATTTGAAGCTTTCACAAACAACTTCATCGTCCTCAACTCTCTTTTTTCTCTATCAATCAAAGATTCGTTGATTACGTTTTGTTTTCTTTGAATCATTACATCTCATGAAGGCCAATTTCTGTTAATGTATTTATGTGTTCATTTTTAGCTCTGCTTCCCCAAACAACAAAGATATTTTATATATTCACTTGTCTGGAGCAACACACAAGCCCACACATAATAGTTCCGCTATCACATATTCAGACCTCAAAGCAGCAGTATCGCGTTCAATATACTGTGCCTGGCAACGACAGTGGGATTCATATAACGGCCACCTAAAAGATATTCGCCAATAAACGGAAAATGGTCTTATCGAAGGAACTGTAACAAAAAAGAACAAACTGTCCTGTGTGTTGAGGGTTTTACAATTTTTGTTCAATGAATTTGTCAATAATGTGTTTCGACAGTGATGCAATAAGATGGTCTATTTCTTCTTGAGGAATACTAGCCCAAGATACCTGTACTTCATGTCTCAGAGCCGCCAAAGTCCGTGTGTTTTGGGGTAAATTCCCAAGCCTTCTACCCATGATCTCCCAAACATGCTCTATGGGCGAAAGATCGGAGGATCTGGGCGGCCATGGCGAGAGATTCACATGGGTCGCTTCGAAAGAGTTTTAACTAACTCTAGCAACATGAGGTCGGGCATTATCTTACTGAAATATTGAATTCTCGAGCCGGTTAAGGTAAGGGAGAACATATGGCTCCACTATTTCTTGAATGTAACGCAGCGCTGTCATGTTACCTCGAATAAAGCCCTACTTGCATGTGCAATAGGAGCTCAACATCAAACTGAGGTTCAAGTTTTTCTCCCCGACGTCGTCTAACCCTTCTTTGACCATCATGTGCACCCAAGGATAATCGAGATTCATCAGAAAAGACGACCTGATACCATTCATTCCACATTCCAATATTGAAGTTCTCTGCACCACTGTAATCGTTGCCGGCGATGCTCAACCGTCAGAGGTAACACAAGTTGGGGTCGATAATGCTGCAGTCCAAAAGACCTCATCCGGCGGTAAACCGTTCGGACAGTTACAGGATGGCCTTGTTCATCTAAGCACCCATCAGTCAAAGATCGAGTTGTCGCAAATCGGTCTCTAATTCGCATATAATAGAATACGGAGTTGAAATACTTCCTGTTCACTAGAATGTTATTGACAGAACTTTAAACATCAGAAACTGAAGGTTAATCATCAGTGATTTCAAACATATGAAGATGACAACATCGTTGTCGAAACTGTATTAAACAAGAATTGAGATTTCATGGAGGATTGAGGTTACCTCAACCTATTTACATAGGGAAAACTGAAGTAGCTTCATCTGCCGGAGATGACCAGAAGACAAAGTTCTATTACAATTGTTATCGAGCCTAGTCGTACAGTATAAAATGTATGGATAGAGCATAAAGGATGTCGAATTCTAATAACCCTCAATATCATTGAAAAATGATGGAGGATTCTTCTGAGTGATCAAATTCTGAAGTCAGTACGAATATTTAGGTATACCAATGAACATAAGGCTCAAGTGAAGAAAACATATGGACAATCGCTAAAGTAACTTTGGAAAGACTTGAGGCTAAAACTAAATATTGTCGCTTACTGTTCAGCTCACCAAGTCCGCTGGTGTTTGCATACATACTCAAAGAAAAGCTGCCCTCTTGATCTAATTCCTGAGCCGGAAGCTTCTGTCTGGGTATTGGCTAGAACCCATGTAGATACTGAATTTATTCAAAACTCAAAGCTAAACTATCTCAAGTCAGAAGTAATTTCTTCTAGGTTGAGACAGTGGAGTGAGAAAATTCGATATACAGTCTCAAGTACTGTCAACTCAGACTAGAGGGCAATAAGATCCGGACAAGATCAACCCCAATCTTTCTGATAGTTCAAATATCGTGGATGAATGAAATTTCCTCTTGGCAGAGAACGAGGAAGACAGCTTCGTGATTATCTTACAAATTGTGAACAAACAGTGTGAATCTAACAAGAAAAGCATTTTTATTGTTCAGTAAAAATTAGTGTTTCTTTACATGTTGTTGGATACCTTTTTTCATAATTTACATAATTTTCAATCATCAAAGTCCATTGTGGAGCACTTGGTTCACCAAATTGATCCAATACTAATTGAACGGATTGGAGCCAACCATGAATTATATCATGGGAGAACTTTCAGTCCGTTATCAGAAACTCGGTTAACGCACCAGTGGCATCAATTACGGGATACAATTATTCCATAAATAGGGGCATCAGGTAGACTGAATAGTTGAATTTAATTGACTGATCGGATGAATGTCGCTAATAATACACGGATCATTTATATGCATTCTATAGGTATAATGGATACCCAGAAGGTGCTAGATTTATTACCTGATTGAGTATTATTTCCTACAATACAGCTTCTATCTCACAGTTCTCTTCAGATTTAATTCAAATTATTCACTATTCATGAAGTAGAATTTCATTTTCAATTTTGGATAAACAATAGCTGAAATATGAAGCGCAATCAAAATCGTTCGTAGCTGTAACGCCGGCTCTACACTTTGGTCCCAACAAATGACCAGTATGTTCAGAAACATTGGCACATATTCCTTTCCCCGGCTCCAACTTAAATCCCAACACTGTCACCAATATGTGGACTGATCGCGACGTTGGAACAGACAAGCAACGGTCAACAATGCTATTTTCTAGATCCACACGTTAGACTAGTGTCGTTGGGTACACATTAAAGCTAGGGATTCATCAAGCCTAATAGCTTGACATTTTAACCAACTACTTGGCTTGAAAATCGAGCTCGCGAAAAATTACATACTAGAGCTTCACTTGACTTGATTTTAGATATTTATTGCCTGACTTGATTATTACTTGAGCTTGATACACAAAGGTCGCATGGCATATATTTCTGCAATCTCATGCTCGCTTAGACTAATTGAGATTCCTCGAGCGCCGAGAGACTGAAGCATTCACCAGTGTGACTTTATTAGTAGTTTTCTCACATTTCTAGGAAATCTATCGGTGGCATTTGGTAGTTTCAGAAATCTAAAAGCTGGAGCCACATTGAGAATGTAGGTTTTATGTGTTTATTTTTTTATTTATTTCTACAACAGAAACCTCAACAGAAAATCCAATAACAGAAGTTCACAATGATTACAATATATAAAGAAAATTTCACACTCTATGAGAAAATCATTAAAAAATAATATATAAAGCATCGAGCATAACACCAACAGACAAAAAAATTAAGTATTTCATAAAAGTTGAAAACATACAAAACGAATATTAATGTTAATCGGAATCAAGTCATGTAACTTCTGAACAGATATGCCGACAGCCTTCTTCTGAAAGTTTCCAAACCAAGATTGAAAAGGTGAAGATCATTATTATGCCAGTTGTAAAATCGCATTATTCTGGGGAAAATTGAATTATAATAGAGATTAGTTCTAGATTCAGGAATCCAAAATAAAGCTCTGGTACGACCAGGATACTGTGGTACATTTATCATAAGTGAGCATATTAACGGATAACTGAAAAAGTTATTTGTTTTCTTGTACAAGAACATCAAGCAGCGCCCTCCTCCCCTCCAGGCTCAAAAATTTATGTTCAATTAATAAACCTTTACAGCCTGTAGGTGAGCTGGTTGGATTGAATCTATAATTTAAACTTTCGAAGAATTTTTTTGGACTCGTTCAATTCGGTCAATGTACTTATTGGTAATGAGGGTTCCAGATTTGGGTAGCGTACTCTAAGCTGCTTCTTATCAGGGTTTTCAATGTGTTCGCGTTTTCGAAATCTTTAGTAATTCTCAAAACAAAACCAAGCATCCCGAAACTTTTTTTGACTACCGCATCTATATGAAATTCAAAAGACAACTTTCTATTAAATAAGACCTCGAGATCTCTAACAATATCTACTCTTTTCAACTCAAGCCCGTCAAGAAAAAAAGACGATCTGATAACATTAAGGTTCCTTGTGAAAGTTATATGCTGACATATTTTTGACATTCAACGTAAAATATCTCTTCCTGGAAGGCAACAACATCTCCCATATTAACAAATTTTTGATAAATTTTCAAATCATCGGCATATAAGCTATGGTGGGCATTAAGAAAACATTCTGAGACATCATTGAAATAAATTGAAAAAAGAAGCCGTCCAAGATGGGAACCCTGCGGGACTTCTGACGTGACATCACCCTGCTCTGATGATTGACCATTAACGACCACGTACAGTCTTCTCCCATCCAAGTAAGATGCGATCCATTGAAGAAGCGATCCAGTGACCCCAAAATCTTCCAATATCGACATTAAGGTACTATGGTGCACCTTATCAAAAGCCTTTGCCATATCTGTGTAAATGGCTTCTACTTGAAAACATTTTGCCAAACTGGACGAGAATGAAAACAGGTCTATAATTGTTGATATTCTTCTTATTGCCAGACTTATGTATAGGAACCACCTTGGCCGCCTTGTCTAGAAACAATCCTACCTTAAGGGATCTATTATAAATTATGTGCAAAGGTTTCATCAGGCTGGCACCACAGGTTTTCATAAAAAAAGTGGAATCAAATCAGGACCGGAGCCCTTGCTGACATTTAAAGATGTTATTTTTGCCTCTATCTCTGCCTCAGAAATGTCGTTGAAAAATATGGTAGAGTTATTATCAACCTTTTTTTTTTGTAAACGACTTATAAGGATCTTCAAAAAGGGATGAGAAGAATTCACTAAATTCATTTGCTTTTACAATGTCATCGGTGAGAGTTTTGTTGTTGTGTTCCAATACGTGCGGAATTTTTTCATTTCTTCTGAATGATCCCACAAAAGACGAGAAGTTCTTAGGGTTTTCAATTATGTTGTCTGTATTTGAAAAACTATTGAAATTTTTTTTTTCATTATGAAAAAGACTCGGAAAAGGGGAATATTAGAAACAAGAAAAATAGAGGTTAAGAACTATTTAGAGGGCCACTGCGAGGATTTCGAAAACCGTTAGAGAGATAGGGTGGCTTGAGTTACAAAAAAATTGTGTTATTTAGGGATGAGTGTGTTGGTCTGGACAGATCCAAAATATCTCCATTGGTTCCCGAGATATCTCGAAAGAACTGAACATCGAGATTTTCTTTTTTTTTTCTGTATAACTCATTTGTTTTTGTAGATAACTTCACGAAATTTGGTTTATAGCCATTATGCAATATAGAAATACTAATGGTGTCGTCAGATTTTTTCTGTTTTTCATTGTTTCAGAGACGATGTTTATAGCACCAGTAATAAAAAAGTTATGAGAACATTTTATTCCACGCCATTCTCCAATTTTCTCTTATAGCTTGAATACATTTGAATTTATAAAGATACGGTTTTCAACAAATTAATTATCTCAAAAATCGAGCCCGAAAATGTATACCATTTATTTTTTTCTAGTTCGAAGGAATTCAGAAAACCTCTCACTAGACAATGAATTTGGGACACCCGATACACATAAAATAATAATTTTAAACTGATTACCCCATCAGAAGAATATACGAAAAGAAATATCCAATATTTCCAATCGGGTTGAGAGCATACATTAAAATAGATAAATAAAAATGCCAAGTATCTTGCGATATTTCGTATCGATAGCATCGTCAGAACCATATCTCATAAAGTATTCTTTTCTTTCTAACAAAAACATTTATCACGCTAAAAGCAGTTTCAAATGTTGAGTAATTGATAGTAATAGAATTTGCTAACCTATTCCAGAATCTCACGAGATTCAAACTGGTCCATAAATAAAGATAACTAAATCAGTTGGTTCGCAAGTCAGAGATCAGAGTATTTCAACAATGAGGATGTTGCTTGAAAAATCAATTTCCTCATGTAAACAAGTCATATCAGGTGAACCGTAAATAGAATTCGGTCAGATCTTGGTCTTTAAGACAAAACGATTCTGGAAATGAATGGACATTTTAAAGTCTATTTCTGAGTCATTGTTTATCAGTTAATCGTTTATTCAGAGGGCTGACAATCAAAAGGTAAACTTTGGTTATGCAAATAAAATGCATCAACTAAATGGATTAAGTTTTTGATTTACATATATTATATTTTGGTCTTTATTAGCTATTTACGGCAATAAACATTCAAGGTGAAATTTTTCTGAACCACTTCGAAATTTTCACGTTACAATTTATATTTAATCGTTAAAAAACGAATAAAATATGAGAGGATCGCTCGAGAATGTTTAAATATCTGTTGTCAGTTAACGAACTTAACAAGAATATTCAGATCCTGATACTACGCTGAAATGTCTCTAACAGCCGTGTGTACTAGAGAATGTAGTCCAAGATTGTTTTTTAAGCCGAGTTAAATTTATCATTTCTGTTGAATTTTCCATAGCTTTGGTCTTGCTGAAGATAAAGTATCACGAACATCGATGGATGATTTGTGTAGACTTAAAAATGGTGAATTTTCTTCTTGGGCTACAAAGTGGTTACATGAAATATCCATGTTTCTTGTGATAGTAGGGACAAAACACACTACTGAGTTAGAAAAGATTGGCCTCAGAGGGAAAACATGGCCGTTGGGGAAAAGAAAGTCATTAAGGACGTTTTGGTTGAAAGAGAAAAAATCATACTTTCTCCGTTACATATGAAGTTGAGCCTAATGATACGATTTGTAAAGGTCTTGATAAGAATGGGTCACGTTTCGTAAATATAGGGGTAAAAAATCATCAGTTGAGCATAGAAAAACTCAAAAGAGGGATATTTGACGTATTGAACTCTCTTATACATGTGAAATCTAAACTGTACAAGTTGATGAAATGTTATGACTTTCATCACTACCACTACCAGACTCGACATGATGGAATTTTATGCATACCACGACACAATACTAGTAAATATGAAACATCTCCCACTTTTGCCGCTATTCAGTTGTTCAATCACTTACCCAGCGGATTGAAATCGTTAGATGATAAAACATTTAAGAAGTAGATCAATTTATTTATTTTTTTTGTTTATTGATGGCTTCAATAGTACTAAGTAATTTTTCTCTGAATCTTTCAGTTAGTTGTTTATTTTCGTAGTTTTCTTTTTTTATATTGTTTGAATTATTTCATTTTAAATTTCATAATAATGTGCTTTTTACTTCGATTGTAATTATTCTTATGTTGACATGTCCTATACGTTATAATATGTCTTAAGGAATTAATAAAGATTGATTTGATTTAAATAAATGTGTAAAAATAGCGCATTTTCCGTATTCGACACCACGTACAGTCTTCTCCCATCCAAGTAAGATGCGATCCATTGAAGAAGCGATCCAGTGACCCCAAAATCTTCCAATATCGACAATAAAGTACTATGGTGCACCTTATTAAAAGCTTTTGCCATATCTGTGTAAACGGCTTCTACTTGAAAACCATCATCCATTGACTTTGATAGGTAATCAACATATGGCGACAAATTGGTCAATACTGAACGACCCCTGAAGAAACCATGTTGATCTTTGGAAATTTTACTGTTCGACAAATGAAAGAGTCTGTCTGTCACCAAGGATTCGAACATTTTGCCAAACTGGTCGAGAATGAAAACAGGTCTATAATTGTTGATATTCTTCTTATTGCCAGACTTATGTATAGCAACCACCTTGGCCATCTTGTCTAGAAACAATCCTACCTTAAGGGATCTATTATAAATTATGTGCAAAGGTTTCATCAGGCTGGCACCACAGGTCTTCATAAAAAAAGTGGAATCAAATCAGGACCGGAGCCCTTGCTGACATTTAAAGATGTTATTTTTGCCTCTATCTCTGCCTCAGAAATGTCGTTGAAAAATATGGTAGAGTTATTATCAATCTTTTTTTTGTAAACGACTTATAAGGATCTTCAAAAAGGGATGAGAAGAATCCACTAAATTCATTTGCTTTTACAATGTCATCGGTGAGAATTTTGTTGTTGTGTTCCAATACGTGCGGAATTTTTTCATTTCTTCTGAATGATCCCACAAAAGACGAGAAGTTCTTGGGGTTTTCAATTATGTTGTCTGTATTTGAAAAACTATTGAAATTTTTTTTTTCAATATGAAAAAGACTCGGAAAAGGGGAATATTAGAAACAAGAAAAATAGAGGTTTAGAACTATTTAGAGGGCCACTGCAAGGATTTCGAAAACCGTTAGAGAGACAGGGTGGCTTAAATTACAAAAAAATTGCGTTATTTAGGGATGAGTGTGTTGGTCTGGACAGATCCAAAATATCTCCATTGGTTCCCGAGATATCTCGAAAGAACTGAACATCCAGATTTTCTTATTTTTTTTTTGTATAACTCATTTGTTTTTGTGGATAACTTCACGAAATTTGGTTTGTAGCCATTATGCAATATAAAAATACTAATTTCAGATTTTTTCTGTTTTACATTGTTTCAGAGACGATGTTTATACTTTCTCCGTTACATATGAAGTTGGGCCTAATGAAACGATTTGTAAAGGTCTTGATAAGAATGGGTCACGTTTCGTAAATATAGGGGTAAAAAATCATCAGTTGAGCATAGAAAAACTCAAAAGAGGGATATTTGACGTATTGAACTCTCTTATACATGTGAAATCTAAACTGTACAAGTTGATGAAATGTTATGACTTTCATCACTACCACTACCAGACTCGACATGATGGAATTTTATGCATACCACGACACAATACTAGTAAATATGAAACATCTCCCACTTTTGCCGCTATTCAGTTGTTCAATCACTTACCCAGCGGATTGAAATCGTTAGATGATAAAACATTTAAGAAGTAGATCAATTTATTTATTTTTTTTGTTTATTAATTGCTTCAATAGTACTAAGTAATTTTTCTCTGAATCTTTCAGTTACTTGTTTATTTTCGTAATTTTCTTTTTTTATATTGTTTGAATTATTTTATTTTAAATTTCATAATAATGTGCTTTTTACTTCGATTGTAATTATTCTTATGTTGACATGTCCTATACGTTATAATATGTCTTAAGGAATTAATGAAGATTGATTTGATTTAAATAAATGTGTAAAAATACCGCATTTTCCGTATTTGACTTCATAAGCGAACTTGCCGATCTGCACTCTTACGGAAAAATGCCACTCTTCTTGTTAGGCAAATAACCATTTCAATTTGACATAATCTGCAGTGATCATCAACAAAACTTAACCCTCATCGTCTGAGTGCGAATACTGAGAAGATGGTTCGAATGAAACGCGTTAAAAGCTCATCTGGGAATTCTTGTATTTACTCAGCCACCAAGCTATTGCCTCAACGATACGTTCCCATTTTCGTGTGTAACTGCTTGATTAAATCTGATGAATTTCAGCTCGTTTCGTATATTATTAAATTTCTCAATCAATTTTATGAGACTAACTTCTCTGGATAGCAGGAAATAAACGAATGAATTGAGATGATATTGCAAGATTAATATCTTTAGGTCGTAGCGCGTTAACAACTTCTAGAGCAGTTTTATGTCGATTTGAATCGGCATGCTGTTACTGGATTATTTCCTTGGACTTTTTAATTAATATTTTCCGAATTATTTTTGAATAGATATAAAAATCATTGATCTAACTAATTATTATTATCGACTTTTGCCTATACGCGTAGGATTTTTCCTCGCCGTCGGCTTCTCACTCCTCGCTAAGAGGAACATTCACTCAATCCCAGATATTTAAAATATCAGAAGGGCAGAGCTCGGTCGTGTCCGGTCCTTGTGGTCCCCCTGGTTCTCGTCGAACTTCTGGTCCTCTTACACGCGATCCTTGGACCTGTCCTTCGTTTCCTAGGAATTTTCTCACCGTCCTTGCAGTACCTAAAAGAACAGCTTTTTGCATTATATTACATATATACTCACTAAGTCCTAGTTGCTTGATATTTCTCTTGAGATTTTTGGGTACTATTCCTGTTGTTGAGATGATAATTGGAATAGTTCTCGTTGATATCATTCCCCACTGGCGCTTTATCTGAAATTCGAGGTCCCTATATTTTGAAATTTTTTCGACCTCTTTTTGACGCATGTTGTTGTTATTAGGTATTGCTACGTCGATGAGTATTGCTGCCTTTTGTTGTTTATCAACTAGCAATATATCTGGTCTGTTGTGAGGGACTGTTTTATCAGTCAAAACTGTACGATCCCAGTACAGTACAGTTCCAGGATGGTTTCCGGTCGGTACTTGTAGTATTGCACTTTTTCAGAATTAATTAGTGTTAATTTAGTTGCCATTTCTTGGTGTAGTATCTTTCCTACTGCATCGTGTCTCTCTTTATATTCATTTCCTGCAAACATTTGACATCCTCCCGTGATATGTTGGATTGTCTCGTTCGTTGGACACCCATAACGGCATCGATCGTCAGTAATAGTTCGATCCTTTATGATATGTTTGCAGTAATTTTTTGTTGAGATCACTTGATCTTGGATGGCTAAAAGAAATCCTTCCGTTTCTGGATACATCGCACCTGATGTGAGCCAATAGTTCGACGCTTCAATGTCGACATGATCCTGGTTCACCTCGTTGAAATGTCGTCCATGTAGGGGCTTTTCTCTCCATCTTTGCAGTTTTTCTTGGATTGTCTGGTGGTTGTATGACAATTGCTCCTTGTGCAGTTGTAAAGGTGTTGATTCGTCTGCTTCACACAGTACTTTGTAGATCTCTGACGTGCCTGATTTGTCTTTGAAGTATGTTCGTAGGCATTCAATTTGACCATGGGCAAGTTCCATGATGTCTAGCAGACCTCTGCCTCCTTTATTCCTCGGCAGTGTCGTCCTCTCAATGCTACTTTTCGGATGGTGCTTGTGTGCTTTCGTCATCAAGGTTCTCATTTTGCGTTGCAGGTTTTCCATATCTGTTTTGGTCCATGGAATGATACCGAAAGAGTATGTAAGAATTGAACATGCATATGTATTGATAGCTCTCGTCATGTTCTTGCTGTTGAGGTTTGTTTTCAAAATTTTGTTGATTCTCCTAATGAACTCAGTTGTTAAGTCTTCCTTCATTCTTTGATGGTTTATTCGTCGGTTTTGTTTCATTCCTAGGTATTTATAAAGATCGTCCGATTTCATTGCTTCTATCTCCTGTCCATTGGAGAGAGCTATCGGTTCATCTTGGATTTTTCCACGCACTACGCTAATAGTACGACACTTGTCCAATCCGAATTGCATCCCCACGTCTTCCGAAAAATTTTCCACCAGTTTGACCATAATTTGCAAGTGGTTTTTGTTGCCTGTTATAAGTTTGAGGTCATCCATGTATAGCAAATGATTGAGTGCAATATTATTTCTGTTTCCTTTCACATTGAAACCTTTTTCAGTAGCATTCAGTTGTTTAGAAAGGGGGTTCAGCGCCAAGCAGAACCATAAGGGACTCAACGAATCTCCTTGGAAAATTCCCATTTTTATTGGAATATCTTTAGTAGTTATGTTCGCCGTAGAGAGTTCGATATTCGTTCTCCAGTTGCACATTGCATACTTCAGAAAGTTTATTGTAATTGGATCGATCTTGTATATTTCCAAAATTTTTGTCAGCCACCCATGTGGAATAGAGTCGAAGGCCTTCTTATAGTCAAAATATGTCATAAAAAGATTTCTGTGTTTTTTGAAGGCTTGGTTGCATATGATGGAATCTATTATCAGCAGTTCCTTCGATCCTAGTGCATTCTTGGAACATCCTTTCTGCTGTGCTGTCATTATATTATTTGTCTCGCAATGTTTGTAGATACGAGATGCTATACATGATGTGATGATTTTATATATTGTTGGTAGACATGTAATTGGTCTGTATTTTGATGGATCCGCTGTGTGTTGCATATCCTTCGGTAAGAGGTAAGTGGTCCCTGTTGTTAAAAATTTGGGCATTTCCGTTGGATTACTTATAACATCATTTATAGTTTCAACTAGCCTGCCGTGTATACACCAAAATTTTTTCAACCAAAAGTTGTGGATTCCATCTGGGCCGGGTGATTTCCAATTGTGTGTGTTTTTCAATATTTCATGGAATTCTTCTATAGAAACTGCGTTATGCGGCATTTGTTCCATTGTCTCACAGGATTTCTCTTCATTTCTTATCCAATCAGCCTGGGAGTTGTAGGGGGTTGGTGTAGCCAGTTGATCTGTCCAAAAATTCTCAATATCCTCGACGGTTGGATAACTTCCTGGTGTTGCTGACATATTATTGTTTAACAATAAGGTGTAATGATTCGAGATCATGGTAGTCAGAAAGATACTTGGGTATAATCTCCTTGTTGGTCATGACCAGAAGATGAGATAGTTTATTATTATTATTATTATTATTACTATTACTATAAATACAGAGTTGAGTATAAACTATAAAACTCTTGAAAAATTAGTAAAAACAAAAAAAATTGAACTAATATATTTCATAAAAAAAAATTTTAAAAACTTTACACAATTTCCTTCTGGTTCGAAGAATATTCCAAATGTAATGATTTCCAAATGAGAATCGATTTAAAAAGAGATAAATTCCAAAAAACACTGTGATTGTGTCCAGAGCTTTTGAGCGCTCGTCATCCATTCACCTATTGCGCCCTTGAAAACCATAGAACTCTATATCCATAGTAGTATACAGGGTTAGAACTATAAGGACTACAAGGATATCGAAAACCGTTAGAAATACAGGGTGGCTTAAATTACAAAAAAATTTCGTTATTAAAGGATTAGTGTGTTGGTGTTAACAGATCCAAAATATCTCGAATGGTTCCCAAGATATCCCGAAAAAACTGAAACTCTAGATTTTCTTTTTTCTGTATAACTCATTTTTTTCTGGAGATAACTTCATGAAATTCGGTTTGTAGCCATTATCCGAAATAGATCTAATGGTATCGTCAATTTTTTTCTGTTTTCCATTGTTTCCGAGACACTATAGTCAATTTGTTTTATGGTTCTCTTTTTCAGGTGATGAAAAAAAAATTACTAGTTCAACAATTCATCACACTCTATAAAAATATCGAGTCTAGCTACGCAAATTTGAACTTTCTCTTTATTTTTTTGTTTAAGTAGTAGGCTAGTGCCAGAATTGTCAAATAACTTGTTACTTTGTTCAGTTGTTTTGTGAAACCATCCCTTCATTTTTGTAAAAACCTAAATCCTGTTTGATAAGTACATAGCGTACAACTGCGAATGTCTAAAGGAATTGTTCTACATAATTTAAAAAAACAAGTGATGTTTTCACATAACAACTGTCAACAAAGTTATTCGACAATTTTCGCTCCATCCTACTATCATTCATCATGTTGATATAACAATGTATTTTCAACTAGATCCGATCTGTTGTAACGAAATTATTGGGTAATTTTTTTTCAATATTGTCTATGGTTATTATAGCGCTGCCTTCCCGAATTTTACACGAAGCTTGAAATGATTATTCTTTGCAGACACGGAAAATCTCCACCAGATCAAATTTGTGATTACGTTCAATATCTTTTTCAACTATTTTTCTTCGATCTTTTGTAGTTTTGATATATTGATCAGCTTGAAATTCCACACGGAGCTTGAAATTGAGCATATTAACACCCAAAATCTCAATTCCGTCGGTTTGTGGTTACGAAATTATTGGGCAATTTTCGTCTCGAATTTTCTATGGTTCTGATTCAGCTTTCAACTCCCAACTATGTGAGAAATTGAAATGGTTTTTTTTCTTGCAACTACTATGGAAAGTAGCGTATTCTTCATAACTTACTGAATTTCGAAACTATGTATTGCTCATACTGTGAGAATAGTATATTCTAAAACAATAGCAGAATGGGCTCTTATTCGAACACAAATGCGAAATTCGAAAACGAGCGACGAAGGAGCGAGTTTTCCAACGCATGAGTGTTGGAATTATGCCTTCTCCAACGAGTATTAGACGATATTTGATGATGAATATGGTGTACCTCAGGGAACAACATTGGGAAATTTGTTATTTCTCATATATATAAATGACATTATAAAACATAAAAAACATTGTAAGATATTAGCATTTGCGGATGATACCATGTTATATATTACGGGAGAGAATAGTAATCATATGGTTAATATTATGTATGAAGATCTAGAAACAATAAATGACTGGATGGGAGATAATAGACTAATAGTGAATTCAAATAAATCGCAATATATGTTTTTTGGTTGCGAAATTAGACTAAAGGAAATTAATGAAGAAAATGTAAAAGTGTTAATAAACAAAAATATATTAAAAGAAGCAACTTCAATCAAATACTTGGGAGTAAAAATGGAGCAAAATTTGAATTTTTAAATGTTGAGTATATTGCGGGGAAGCTGGCACAAAAAATTCATTTCATAAATAGAATTAGTGACGAAATAGATATCAAGACTAGATCGTTGTTATTTAGGGCAATCGTTTTACCTCATTTGGACTTTTGCGCGTCATTATTTTTCAACTTGAAATCGAATAGCATAGATAAATTTTGAATCGGGGTATGAGAATAGTCTTGAGGTGTAATGAAAGAACTCCAATTGATTTGATGTTAGAAGCGTTGAATTTGATGAATTTAAGGCAAAGGATTAAATTCAGAATATTAGAAATGATATATAAGATTGAAAATAAAATGCTGCCTAACTATTTGTCTGAAAATATATAGTATATATCTGAAGTGCATGAGTATAATACAAGAAATAGAAATAACTATTATGTGGATTCTTTTCGTACTTGTTCTGCATCAGGGTCAACACTTGTAAAAGGATTAACTTTATATAATGAATTGCCAGATGAAATAAAAAATTGTGATAATTTTAGAAAATTATTGATTTCTTACATTAAGAAGCATTATGATTGAATTATTGTTCAGGTATCACTGTCATTTCATTGTTTGTGAATGGTATATTTTGCTAATGAAGGGTGTTGTTATTATTATTATATTTTCTCTGTATCAGTCGAGATTCGTGGAATAGTGTCGAAATTCAATAAAAAATTCAGATTATACATCCTAGTGAAATTTGTATATTTTATCTTGGCAGTTGGTGTGACTGTTACGAAAATTGCAGATTACGGAATTTGAATTTTACGTTTCGAATTTTGAAATAATTTATAATTACGCATTATATTCGTGGATTATATCTGAAACAGATTTAACACCAACAGAATTAAGAGAAATTGCGAATAATGTCGCAAATCATTTAACTAAATCCAAATTATATTATCTTGACAATTGTTGAATTTCAATAATGCCAATATGCAATTGAGCTTTTGAAAAATTGTTTCTACGGAAATGCAAGAAATGCATAGATACTCTCAGCGAAAGTCATGTTGAATTCGATCAGGTTGATCACTTGTATTATAAATTTGTGCAGTAGTAGGAAATAGTATATTGTGCAACAAGTGGGGAAAGTCCAACTGTTCTCGCGAGTGTGGAATTTGCCGCACGAGCCTGAACGGCGAGTGCTGCGAACACACGAGCCAGAAAAGGACTTTCTCTACATGTTGCACACTATACTTTTACTACAACTGAAAAATTTCAATAATTCAAGTAATGGACTTGATCCAAATCAAAATGGCCTTCGTTGACAGTATGTGCTAATTTATTATGATACGTTTCCATAAAAATGACTCAAAAGCCCAATTTCATTGGTCTACCAAACGAGGTGTGGGCAAAGTGCCGTGAGAAATAATATTTCCCACAGTATGAGCAATACATAGTTTTGAAATTGAGTAAGGTATGAAGAATACTCTACTTTTCATAGCTGTTGTGCGAAAAGTCTAGTGTGCAACATGTGGAGAAAGTCCTTTTTCTCACTCGTGAGGAAAGTTGAAGTTTCGCCACTTGTAGCATGTGATTGGTGACGTAAGGGACAACGGCTCAGTGGAGATAGAGGGCTTCAAACTGAATGAGGATTGGGGGTTAAAATGTCCCAAAAACAAATTCTTTTCGAGCAAAACAAAGGCTCTTGAATTCACATTATTGCCTTTTCTCATTCGTTATCCGTAAATGATTCATGATGGATTTTCTAAACTATCCATATTGCATTATTGAAAACTATTCCATAATGTATAAAACGATAATAGTGAGAAATATCTCGAAATCTTTAAATAGCAAAATAAATATTTTCAAAAATACAACGGTCATGAAACACTTGAAACTAACGAACAAATTATCAGCAATCGTTCACGTCTAATTAACAGGAAAATACATAGGTAAACAACCGGCATTCATATCTCGCATTTGAAAGTAAATAACGCCTTTATCTCAGAATTTTTATCTCCGTTATATATATAAGTAAATGGTAGCAATCTTTCTCGGTCCAGTCATTTCGTGAGTCCGTTCGTAGAGTTGTTGGGGAGTGGATGCTTTCAGTTCTTTTTTTGAAGTTGTAAAATGGAAATACGGACTTTCTCAAGTGTATTAAGTGAAAAATGCTCGTTGGACTTTTTTCACGAATTCTTATAACCAACGTCAAAATCTTACCCCAGTATTGAGTAATTTATTATTTTTCTCGTGTCGATATTTCGGTTGAAGATGGTGATTAACAACTACGGTTCTTGTGGAAACACGGTGAAACTGCCGAGAGAAAACAACAACAACAACAACAACTATCAGTCCACTGAGTGTCTGGTGCCTATACAAGAAGAAGTCGAGGATGTCACTAACAGTGATAATCTGTATATTTTTGGGTTCTACAAAACATCCATATACTTTTTTGTTTACGTGATTTTGTATTTGGTGTTTTTGATATGTGGTGCTTTAGTGTTTGGTTTCTACGAGAAGCCAGCTGAGGTTGCTCTTAAGATGAAGGTTGAATCTGTCGTCCAGACTTTCCTGAGGACGTATCCTAGTGTTCCAGGTTAGTTATAACAACAATGATCTAGTTTATTCTCTCAGTAATTAACATAAAAATAATAAAATAATAAAGTTTATTAATACTGAACAACCGCCGGGCTTTGTTTGATTTCATAATTTTCCATCCAGTATGTAAGACACATAGGCATCTTATAGATTTGTCGCCTTACCTATTGAGGGTTTTTTTTTCAACTGTAAGAGCTCTGGAAAATTGTCTTTCAACAGGAGCTGAATTAGTGGCGTTGATAAAAAATCGTTGGCCATTTTGACCAAGTTTGAAAAAGATATTTCTGAAACTACCAAAATCTACCCACAGATTTCATAGAAATGTGAGAAAACTCTAATAAAGTCACACTGGCGAATGCATCAGTCTCTCGGCGCTCGAGGAATCCCCTTATTTAGTCTAAGCGCGAACGAGATTACAGAAATATATGCCCTGCAACGCGTGCATATCAAGCTCAAGTAATATCAAGTAGCTTGATATCAAGTCAAGGCTTAAATTTATAAAATCAAGTCAAGTCAAGCTCAAGTATGTAATTTTTCACGAACTTAATTTTCAACTCAAGTAGTTGGTTGTAATGTCAAGCTACTTGGCTTGATGAATCCCTAGCGGGAATAGTAATTCACGTATCAAATCCGAAAAATACTGTTTTTTTGGACGAGAAGATAAAATTTTGGGAGTTGGCGAGTCCAAAAAAACTGTTCTTGAACGTGTTACGTACTCTATTTTTTTAACAGAAGATACTGTACTAACAGAAACAATCTAATTCTCATTTATATTAACATTGGCATTGAAATTCGAGCAATTGCTAATATTGAAGGGAATCTATTCGTTTGAAATGCTTGGTATATTTAAATCCTTCTGTTGAAGACAGAACAACAAGGTGAAGTTAGCGTTACACATTGATTGTTTTCATCTGATTTTTGAATGGTCTTTGCAATTTAAGTTCTGTTTTTAAGTGAAGTGTCTATATATCCTTCAGTTACCTACTTTGGTAGACATCCAGCCACCGTATAGGTATCTGCAAATTTGTGATGTTTCGACCATTATCTGTGAGTATTAATACGATATTCTCAAAACTGTGGATAACAACATGCTGAATCAAACATTGTCGATTTTTAATCTGAGATTCCCAAAACTGTGGATACAAACAGATTGGATAGAATATTGTTTATTTTTGTAATTCACGAATATAATCTTTTATGTGCAGTATGGGATGGCCGTAAAGATAAATATTTTTTCTAAACAATAGCAAGTTTTCTTGCCCAATTACAAACAAAAGTCCTAAATCTTTGTTTTGGGATCTGGCATTCTCACAAGCATGTGTCATCCTTGTTATCTTTAATTGACAGTTTTGTTATTTCTTTCCGTCGATACATGCAACGTCTAACCCAATAATTGTTGCTGCCTGAAAATAAAACAAATCAAATTGATATTTATAAATATTATGCAATCGTAATATTATGTTAAAATTACCTTTAGTATCAAATATATTTCATTATCTGCTATTTGTTGATTTAAATGCTAACGAAAATATCTGATTCCTTAATTCTTTGCTCTATAACCAACATTCTTTGTTTTAAGATAGGTGGTAACAATTGGGAAAGTCGCTAATTTGCCAAAATTACATCTTCTATAATAGTAGAAAATGAAAGCTCTGACAAGTGACAACGAAGAAAAACATATTCAGAAAGTGTTTACTAAACAGGCGATTATATCATTCCATTCATGTCTTTGATGGGCAGAAATATATCATATGTATTTTTATATAAAGTACAGCATAAAATATTAGTACATAATTATGTCCAATTTCAATTATTCAAGGGAATAAATTCAAAAGTTTCATTCGTGTCTATTGATATGTGTACGCTCTAAAACAAGCGTAAATACACTTGTCATTTCATTGTTATCAGGTCCTATTCTAATTGTCGTGTTCTGTTGCGGCCTCACAATAGGTATTTGAGAGCATTCGATGAGCATTAGCCGGCCAGATCACTTCATATTGAAGCAGAAAATTAAAATCTCCCGCAAATGACAAGAATTTGGCTCGTAAGCTGACATGTTTAATCGAGAATAACTTTATGATGCAGACACAAATCGACTAATATTTCGATGACGTTATGTTTACAAATATCTAAGCTTATTGCACGACATCTTCGATAAATTCATTTCGGCTACCACTTACCGCTACAGCTATCTATTGCAAAACGGCGGAAGCAAAGTTGTACACCTAAAAATTTTAGGATTGGTAAGAAATAATAAACATTCTTCCTTTTCTGTACTCTCATATTTTTGGGAGGCATTTTTTTCTTGTTAGCTAATTTTTCCAAGTCACTTCCAGTCGTTTTTGCTAAAGGAAGATATCCTAAAAAATACCCCGTGATTTTCATTTTACTTTTTCGTCATTATTCACAAAATGATTTGTAGAACTCTTCGGTATATCCACAAATCTGTTTTATAAAAGCCATCTTTTCTACGTATTACTTCACAGTTATTACCCAGTGTCGAAAGAATGCTTGAAGTATAAAAATTATAGAGCCTACTTTCATTAACTCCATTTGAATTTCTCAAATACAGAGGTAAATTGAAAAAGTATATAAAGGAATCGTTTCTCCAATATTTTGCATTCCTCTGAACTCTGAAGTCTAAGGAATCAACATTCTGATTGAAGAATTGAAAATGAATATTATTCCTGAAACATGAAGGAGCCGCCCAAAAAATGGAATGAAAGTAGAAAAAGTTTATCAAAGAGAACACCGATAAGCCTGAGATCTGAGATTTATTTATGAGAATAATGCATTTTGCGTCAACTTTGATGGTTTTTGATGTTAAATTTGTCTTCATACCTTCATTGTTGTCATAGTTGTTTATAAAAGAATTACATTTTCAGCCGATGTTTTGGATTTGTATTCATGGGATTTTTGTTGATAAAGCTTGAAATTCGGCCCGTAAATTTTGGCACTTTAAGCCTACATCTTATGTTTATGTTATTTCAAAAGTGCATTCCTCAAAACTAGTGAAATCAATAGATGTGACAATCTGTGAAATGACCGATTGTAAAATTGCTTGAATGTCTTAACGCACTGAGATAACATATCTGCAAATTCACATCATGCGTTATAGAAAGAAACTAATTAGTACCAATCACGAGTAGATCATAAGAAATCATACCGAAAACAAATCATACATACTTATTCGATAAGATAGAATTTCTATAGAATGTGATTTTCTTATTTTTGGAACAATTTACACAAAGTCTAATAGAACATTGTGGATGAATCACTATCGAAACTCGACAAATTAAACTCTTTTCCTTCTTTATCTCTCACTTAATATACAATGTGAGTCGGAAATGTCGAGCAATATTTTAAATAAGTATGTCCAAAACCGCTCATTAAGGGCTTCACAACTTACAACCCTTAGAAGCTAAAGATACATAATCTGTTTCTCATAAATATTCTTTATCAAATTAGACGTGAACCTTGAAAGAGGTGTTAGTGTATCACTCATTTGCTGTCGATTGAGCCATATTTATTTATTGATAACCGAAAATTAATAGTTTACGTGATATTGGAGTTTTTGTGTTGTTTTAAAAATTTCTCACCTCACTTGATTCTTCGTCAATTTTCTTTGACTAAGTTTGATTTGAATTTTGGATTATTCTCATTAGAAAAGGATTGTATGTATGAAAAAAAAGTAAAACTATGCTGTATTAAATGTTGAATAAGAATAAGAATTAATATGATTTGAAAGTTGGTATATAAAGAAAAGAATAGTAAATTTCTAATATAAATTTGCCTACAAGTTTCGAATTCCACTATTTATGTATGACAAAATTATTCGAAAAATTTGCCGAATTCCTTCTTCATCCCTTAAAAAAAATTTCGTTAGAATACAGGCATTAGTTTTGTTTCATATTTTTATTAGAAAGGGTGAAGAAGTAAAGAAAGGAAAGTAATGAATTGAATATTTTTTCATTGCAATTAAACTCCACCACTCCTTATTCAAACTCGTGCCTTCTCCTTTTTTTTTCCAGTTATTACTTTCCGCCTAAAATTTACCTTCAATCTTCTCGCTGCTTCGTCTATTCTAAAAATTTTGTTTGTGGTAAAAAATAATGTATTGGGTTTTTCACCATAATTTGACCCCCCCTTTAACTTTAACTTTGTTAATAGAAAGAGGTACAAAAAAATGTTTTTCGGCAACCGTCCGGGAAGTGCTCACTTCCCGGACGCTCTTTCTCTGAGAAAGTAGCATTTCCTTTCCGGCCTAGTCCGGGAAGTACGTACTTTCCAGACTAGGCCGGGAAAGAATCATAGAATCCATAGCAACCGAGATAACGGCTGACAGTTCATATGAAATTAGTTGTCAAAAATTTGCATGTTTTTTGATCGCAATCGCAATAAAATATGGAAAGCAGCAGCGATAGTGTTTTTCTACATGGTTGCCGAAAAAATATTGTACGCAACACGCCCGAAAATGGTTTTTTTGGACTCACAGACTTCCAGGACGAGCGTAAGCGATTTTGTCTATTCGTCCAAAAAAACCCTATTTTCCGGACTTGTTACGTAAATTACTATTTCTACAAAAGTTTCACGAAATGGACTAGTGTTTCTTAAAATGATTTCACAAAACAAAATATATATAGAGAGGGCAACATATTGATAGCAACTTCATTTTTTCAAATAACAACAAATTCAGCATATCTTAACCTTAAATATTTCGATCCAGTCTTAACTCTAGACTAGATGACACGCATCTTTTGAAGCTCAGTACTACTACTTGAATGGCGTGGTATATTCAATTTTTTCAATATTTCAGATCAAGCACTAGAAGAACTAATAGGCGAGGTTGTCGCAGCCAGTAATAGGGGGGTCTCTGCTACAAAAAATGCTACTGGAGAATCTAACTGGAGTTTTGGGCAGTCTTTCTTCTTTACTAGCACTGTCGTGACTACAATAGGTGAGTTACATTTTTTGAAGTCTCATATTTGATTGAGGTAACCGAGATGAATATATTAAAATTTCAACAAAAGTAGGAAACTTCTATTTTATTCAATGAAAGAATGTAAAGTTCGAATTATAGTTTGTTGATTATTCGTATCTCATAGAATATTGAAAAAACGGGTTATAAATAAAAAAAATCTTCTAATGGGTGTGACTCCTAAAACTTTCCCCTTTATAATACGTTTTTTTGGTATTGTAAAATTGTAATTTACTGAGAAGAACTAATTTATGCATGCACAACGCACACCGAATAGATAGATATTCAAAAGAGCTGAAATTTCTATAGAACCATTGATATCTAAACGCATATACTCATACCAAGTTCGATCGAAATCAAATTAGTAGAACACGAAATATTATGGTACCGTTTACAAAAAACGTTATCCTTCAAAGAGGCCCAGGAGAATCAGAATGAAAAATTTTCAAGAGAAAAAATCATTTATTTTAAATAACTTCATTTTAAAATAAAGGGTTAGAACAATGAAAAACGGAAAAATCTGAAGACGCCATTAGAATCTCTATATTGGATAATGGCTACAAACCAAATTTCGTGAAGTTATCTCCAAAACAAATGAGTTATACAGAAAAAAAAAGGAAATCTCGATTTTTAGTTTTTTCGAGATATCTCAGGAACCATTGGAAATATTTTGGATCTGTTTGCACCAACACACCCATCTCTGAATAACGCAACTTTTTTGTAATTTCAGCCACCTTGTATTTCTAATGATTTTCGATATCCCTCTAGTACCCCTTTAAAGTGAATCTTTAAAAATATTTATTGATCTATTTTCCAACTGAATTTTCACTCAGAACTGCGGTTAAGAGCGTCACAAGTTCACGACACTATTTACCGCAATTCTGAGCGAAAATTCTGTTGGAAAATAGAGCCATGAATTTTTTCTTTAAATTCACTGTACAGGGTGGGCAAATAAGCGAGGTAAGCGGCTATATCTCAGGATCCACTCATCGTAGAAACTTGCGATAAAAATTGTTACCACTAAAGTGTATAAGAAAACACACTGGAAATTGTTTTAAAGTTCATACCTCTACCGCTAGGGGGAAAAATGATTTTTACTAGAAAATGTTTCATATCAAGTTGAAGAAAAAATATCATCACTGTAATCCTTGGAAAATTCTCTATCTTTTTAAATTATCACTTTCGATTTGACGACATCAAATAAGGGTAGGGGAAAGGGGGAAATCTGACTGATTGAAATGCCTGTAACTTCAGTTTGGCTTAATTTTTGAGCGAATTAGATCTCGTCTGAAAGTGATCGAAAGTGATAATTTAAAAAAGATAGAGAATTTTCCAAGGATTACAGTGATGATATTTTTTCTTCAACTTGACTTGAAACATTTTCTAGTAAAATTCATTTTTCTACTCGACGATAGCTATTACTCCCCTTAGCGGTAGAGGTATGAACTTTAAATAATTTCCAGTGTGTTTTCTGTACAGTACATTTTAGTGGTAAAAATTTTTACCGCAAGTCTCTACGATGAGTGGATCCTGAGATATAGCCGCTTACCTCACTTATTTATCAACCTTGTACATATTTCGAAAATGAAGATAGTTTTTTGAAATGATTTTTTTTTGTTGGAAGTTTTTATTCTAATTCTCCTAGGCATCGGTGAGAGGTTTTTTTTTTCTGAACGTCCGATGTAGTCTTTGTCCACACTTCGATAGAAATCGTTCTACCGCCAATAATAATAGGTTCATTATAAGATTTGATAAAGATTTATCACAAAATGACCTAATTGGAATGACTTCATCAATTCTGGGCGGTAATTCGATAGATGAATAATAGTCTGCAAGAAATTAATTGTCCATTGTCCTACATTTTGACGAAGAGACTCGGGTAGAATAATCTGATAAAGAACACCGCAATAATATTTCAATTCCTTTCGGATTGGTTCAAATGAAGAAGTTCCTCATTCGCAGAATTCCAATTAACAAATTGACCTCATTAGTATAAATAAAGAAATTTTTAAAACCTTAATTCGATTAAAATCCACCTACTTCAGGGGATACAGGGTGTATCAAAAGTAATAGGAATTATTTTCTTCCAAAGAAGAATCTTACAATCTTGCGTCTATGTGTCTATTTAACAGGCCAATTGAAAAGTCCCAGAACAACCATAGTAAAACACATTTTTTTGAAAAAATTTGATTTTATTATTCAACATAGTTGCCTTCGAAGGCGATACAGCGATTATAGCGATCTTCCAACTTTTCAATACCATTTTCGTAGTACGATTTGTCTTTCGCTACAAAATAGGCCTCAGTTTCGGCGATTATTTCTCCATTGGCGCTGAATTTCTTTCCACCGAACATTCTTCTGAGGTCTGAGAACAGAAAAAAGTCGCTGGGGGCCAGATCTGGCGAATACGGTGGATGCAGAAGCAATTCGAAGCCCAATTCATGCAGTTTGGCAATTTGTTTTCATTGATTTGTGACACGGCGCATTGTCTTGATGATCTGGCCCTTTTGGAAGTAATCAATAAATATTATACCTTGCACATCCCAGAATACTGATGATATAACCTTGCCAGCTGACTGTTGTGTTTTTCCTCGCTCGTCCACACAGCTGACTATCGATTGTATTCCGAAGAGAAATGATGGAGCCATGTTTCATCTATTCTCACATATCGTCGCAAAAATTCAAGTTCATTGCACTTAAACAGCTTCAAGCACTGCTCAGAATCATTAACTCGTTGTTGCTTTTGATCGATTGTGAGCTCGCGAGGCACCCATTATGTACACAGCTTTCTCATGTACAAATATTCGTGAATGATATGATGTTCACATTCAGATGATATCTTCACAATGTCTGCTATCTCGATCAACTTCACTTTACGGTCTTTTGAAATTGTTTTGTGAACTATTTTGATTTTTTCGTCGGTGACAGCCTCTTTTGGTTGTCCACTGCATTCGCCGTTTTCAGTGCTCATTTCACCATGTTTAAACTTAGCATACCAATCAATGATAGTTGCAGGGGTGCAGACTCCGGAAACTCTTCATCAAGCCAATTAAGATTTTGCTTCAGTTGTATTTTTCCCTTCAAAAAGCAATATTCAATCAGCATACGAAATTATTTTTTTCCATCTTTTTTCAAATAACAAAAGTAGCTACATTCAGCATGTAATATCTCACAAACTAATGGTCGGACTGCTATCAAATTTTGACTCGTTTGAAGGTTGGAACTAACTTAAAATCATATCAGACCGGGGATTTTTCAATTGGCCTAATGTGAGGTTTTCACTATTATTCATTTTGAAGAGTTTGTCATTGCGGTAAGTCATTATTTATTAATTTTCTTGGAATGGAAGAAAAAGAATCAGATGAATTTTTATTGAAGAATAAATATATGCATGATATAACTTTCCGAACAAGCATTTATTTTCTCATGAATTTTCACATAAAATATTATACAAAAAGTCTTGAAAAAGGTTGAAAAAACGAACATAGCCTTACTGTTTCATCACAATATTCACAATGTCTGCAATGTTTAATTTTGAGCCTAAAATGGCCTCAAACGATAAGGTTAGACGCACATATGACGAATCCATGGTTAAATTCAATGTTATCGTTCGACCGGAAACACGTTAACAGCAAAACCTGGGAATTTGCAATTTTAGAAATAGATTATATCAGCAGAACCTGAAAAAATTTAAAGAGAATATCAGAAAAAAGTACTCAATAGTGACACAAATCCCACCAAGTTGAATTTTCGCATGTAGAAATGAAAAAGAAGTATCAAGCTTCATGCGAAATCAGAACCATAGAGAATAGAACCTGAATAACGAGAAGAACATCCTGAGAGAAACATCTTCTTCTTCAGCCTCTGTCCATCCATTGTCGGATATAGGCCTCTTCCAGGTTTTTCCATGCCACACGATCTGTTGCCAATCTCATACACTGTCCTCCCGCTACTGTTCTGACGTCATCAATCCATTTTTTTTAAGGTCAGCCCACACTTCTTGTTGTCCCTCTTGGTCTCCATAGTATCACCCTCTGGGTCCATCTGTCCGGCTCCTGTCTCGCCACATGGCCGATCCATTGCCATTTTAGGCTTGCTACTCTTTTAATAACATCTGTTACCTTGGTTCTATCACGTATCTGGCTATTTCGAATTCTGTCCCTCAAGGTAACTCCCAACATTATTCCCTCCATGGCTCTTTGTGCAACTCTAGGTTGTTCTGCTGCTTTTTGGGTTATTGCCATGGTTTCCAAGCCATAGGTAAAAACAGGTAGGATGCAGCTGTGGTAAGCTTTTTTCTTTAGGTTGATGGGTACCTCTTTGTCTTTAAAGATATATTTCATATTTCCGAATGCCACCCATGCCAATTGGATTCTGCGTTTTATTTTCACACTTTGATTTTCTTTGCCTAATTTGATTTTATGACCCAAATATATATAATGATCCATATTTTCTATGGTAACGTTATCGATGGTAATGTTATTTTCATTGTTGCTCATTATCTTGGTCTTATTTAGGTTCATTTTTAGGCCTATTCGTTTAGATTTTTCGTTGAGCTGATTTAGCATGGTGTTCAGTTCTTGAATGTCTGTGCTCAACAAGACTATATCGTCTGCGAATCTCAGATGATTGAGGTAGGCGCCATCGATGTTTATGCCCGAAAAAAACAATATTTCCTCAACCATCCGCCTAGGTTGAAATTCAGTTAGAATATGCGAAATAATCACTCGAATATTGATGCAAAATTTTAGGAGGATCGTGAATTCAGATCCTTTTTACCCTGAACAGAAATAATGCTGGACAAGCGCCTTCTTATACAAATGGTTTCACAGAATTACTTTTATTCCATAATATTATTACGTTAGTTCATTTAAAAATGTCTAATGATGGACCAACGTAACTTTGACATCTGTGTCTTATGTCAACGTGCAACTGAATTAAATTTTTGGACGATTCCACGGATGAGTAAGATAAAAATTTCATCGTTAGAGGATTATACCAAAACTTTCCCCATCGCGTCTCAGCACTTGAAATCTTCGGCTTCCTATCAAACTTTTCATGAGATTTGATTGCATGTAGGTGCGCGCAGAATATAAAAAGAGAAAAGTTCAAGAAGGTTTTGCATATAGACTGAAAGCAAAATCCAAATTCTTCACTTGTTTCGTATCAATTCAAATAAGTTTTAAATAGTTATTTATAATACAAGTGCAGAAGGCATTGATATTCTTCCACGAGTTCAAAATTCAAAAACGAGCCACGAAGTGGCGAGTTTTTGAATGAACGAGTGGTAGAATGGGCCTTCTGTACGAGTATTATACATTATTTTCTCTATTTCATTGCATTCTTATTGAAATAATAATAATAATAATAATTAATGAAATATTTCCATAAATATCATTTAGTGATTTTTGCATCGAAAAATGTTGGTTCGCAGAACTGATTTCTTTAAGGCAAATTGATGAATTGACAGATAAAGCCGTGGCGGAAAGTTCGGAGTACCAACATATAATAATAAAATATAACCATGAAAACAGTGCGTTTCTGATATATTCTCGCACGATTTTGTTCTACAAGATGTGGAAGAATGAACGAAATAACCACAGAATTAGAGAAATAAATTTCTCTAATTCTGTGGTTATTCCGTTCATTCTTCCACATCTTGTAGAACAAAATCGTGCGAGAATATATCATTCTAGCTGCATTCTTTCATCATCTCTATCGAATTCAAGTCTGAGAAAAAAATTATTCAACTTCTGAAATTTTCACAGTATACATTTCGAAAGGTACTTTTAGGTAGATACCTTTTATCCTTAAAATAATCTGATTAAAATAGATATTCAACTACCTATACATAATATAATAATATAATAATATTGATAAGATATGAAGCTTACACGTATCCAGATAACTGACCTTTTTTTTATCAAAACCATGGGATATTTTGAATGAATTCAACTGAATTCAATCAATTGAATTGGCCGATTGAATTTCTAAAGCCAAAATATTAATTTTTCATACTGGCGGGTAAACAAAACATTGTCGAAAACCCTCATATAAAAAGCATTTCAAATACTTTCAGAGAATTGACAATTGCGTTTTAATAATTTCATTTAATTTCCAGGATATGGTCACGTCACACCTCTCAGCAAAGCAGGAAAAATATTCTGTATCGTTTATGCCGTGATAGGAATACCTCTGACGCTAGTTTTGTTATCAGCTCTGGTAACTAGAATACTAGTTCCTACAATATGGCTTCTGCAGTGGTTGAATTCAAGACTAGGACACTTATATCAGCCTTTCAATATTCGGTTGCTGCATCTCTCCGTAATGGGTAAGTTAGAGGGAATAAACAAATATCAATATCAATGTAAACCCCTTGTTTACTAAATGTCACTGACAACGTGAATTTATCGAATTTATCTGCCAACAGCAGAAATTCACGTTGTCTGTGTCATTCAGTGAACCGAAAATGAAATATATGCGGGAAGATATTTCTAGTTCTTTTTGACATTCAATTATAAACGTGTATCCTCTGGTAGGGATGGAAGTGATCCCTAATAGTACAGGGAGACGATGATCACTGAAAGCATCTCGAGAACTATACTTATAAGACATAGAGAGAAAATCTTCAAGGACCCCCGAGTTCTTTTTTCAAATTAATCAGATACCAGAAAGCAGATCATAAATATATCTTCTCGAGTGAAAATTGCTGTTTCAGATATTTCGCTATATCTTCTTTTTCTGTTCGAAATAAATAAACTGCGTTGAAAAATATGGTATTTAAGAACAACCAACTTTGCTCTATATCTCTAAAACGGTAAAATTAATTTAAATGATATGTTATGAGTATCATATAAATCATAAAATTTTCTTTAAAAAAGTTTAACAATGTTTGCAGTATATCAAACAGAAACCAAGATATAGCGCGAAATATTTGAAATAGTTGTTTTTCAGAAACGCCTTGTAACTCGAGAACGAATCTAGATATACAGGGTGTTTCCTAAACATGCGGCAAAAATTCAGGGGGTTGTTCCTTGGACTATTCTAAGAATATTTTGTCCTTTGATGATTTTTGAAAAACCTATTTGTTTCGAAGATATAGGGGAAACAAGATTTCAGATAATAACATTTTATTATGAAAAATTACATGAAAATTCAACTCAACCTACAAAAACTGTTGAAAATGACCACCTCTAGCCAGCATACAAGCATCCAATCTTCTCCTCATTGACTGCCGAACCCTTTCAAAAACAAATAATAATAATAATACATCACAAAACGAATTCAAATGAAAACCGTGTTTAATCTGTATTCCTTTACCATCTGCACTTATCAATTTTTAGTCAAAAAACTGGCCGTTTTTAGTAATTGGAATGTTGTTAAACAAATTTAAAAATAAATTGTACCTACTTAGTAAACACAGTGCGGTACCCATTTTTATTTAAACTATTATTAATTTTAAAAATATGAAAAATGTTGTTCGCCCTGTATCTTCGAAACAAAGAGGTTTTTCAAAAATCATCCAAGGACAAAACATGCTTAAAATAGTCCAAGGAACAACCCCCTGAATTTTTGCCGCATGTTTAGGAAACACCCTGTATATGATCTGCTTCCTGATATCTTATTATTTCGAGAAAGTTTTTGAAATTCTTTCAGTGAGCACCGAATTTGAGACACCCTGTACATTATATTACTCCCGGGCCTAACCAGTGAAAACATATTTTTTCTTGAAAATGTATCTTGATTCGTCAACATAGTCACCTTCAAAAGTGGTGCATGTACTCCATTCGTATTTTCCCTGGAGCATTTTTTTAAGCTCGGCAAAGAGTTAGTAATCAGAAAAATTACAGTATTTTATATAGTCCCATTGTTGAAAGAGAAATTAATGTTTTGAATCACAAAGCTCTTGAAGTTAATTTCACTTGTTTCACTGAACCAAAAGTGTACGAATTTCATGAAGAGGTTAATTGTGTTGATGAATTCACTCATCATTGTTAATGGATTCCTTCCAAACGATTAATGTTATTTCAATATCTTCAGGGCAGTACTCAGATTATTGAGTTTTTCCTTTAAACTTCGAAATCTAAATTTTTTACACGTTTCAGAGATACATCGTTATTGGCATGAAAAAATACATAATTCAGTCTAATGAATTCAATTTCTACATTGAATGGCACACTTTTTTCAAAAGAGTAACAAACGAAGGAATTTTGTAATTATTATGTAACTTTTTTGAAATACTGTTTTGTTTTTATTCCTTTTGTGATAGTATTTAATGTTATCTAATAACTTTTCGGGATTTATTGCTTTCTGTTAAACTTTCTTCCATTGTAAACCCTCAGCACCTACTGAGGCTGCACAGGCTGCTTAAAATATCAATTAGAAGTATGATTGATGAATCTGTGAATAGCTAGATATTAAATTTAAAACAAAATGACGTAACCCATCTTGAAAAATGTAACAACCCTGATTATATTTGCTTCACAGCAAAAATGAGTCCAGTTTTTTGAGAAAATTTATACATATTTATTTCAATTCATAACATCATATCGAAAGAGAAGTATCAAAAGAAATTTTGGAAATGAAATACTTTAATTTCTTCATATTCTATAATCAAGATATTATTTATTATCCTTCCTGTTATTCTGAGGATTGTGTCTCATATTAAAATATGATACCAGGAACAGAAATGGACGTAGTTGGCCATGTATCGCGCCATTATTGTGATGTTTCGGCGGAAAACTGCAAAGGAAAGACATTTTATGCTCCTCAACATAGCTGTCAAAACAAATAATTTGATAAAAAATTGAACCATATGGCTCAGAATAATACCAATAATGAGTATTTCGAAAGGATTTTGTGTAACCCAGTATCTGAATGACAACTATGCAAATAAATGGCCACCAAGGTCACGGGACCTAATTCCTCTCGATTACTTTCTGTGAAGTCATTTAAAAGATGAGTTATATGCCACTGAAATCACTTCACGGAAAAAAGCCTGGGGAAGATCTAAGAGAAAATGCGATATTGGCGAAGGCATATTAATAATATCTTAATGAGAGCCAGGAAATATCCAGAAAAGATTTCTTTTCCAGAATTTCTTTCGATACTTCTCATTCAATACCTACTCTTATGAAATAAAATGAATAGCTATAAATTTTCTCAAAAAATAATTGTTAAGACTTATTTTTTATATAAAACACTTACGGTACACATTTTTCAATATCGTTTACATCAAATTGTTTTCAATTCAATATCTAGTTTCAAAAGGATTTACAATTTCATCAAGAATACTTCTAATTACTATTTTAAGCAGCCTGTTAGGTATAACAATCAGTAGGTGCTGAGGGTTTACAAAGGAAGAGAATTGGACAGAAAGCTATAATATCCGAATAAATTATCAGATAACATCAAATATTATCACAAAAGAAAAAACAAGACCGTATTTCAAAAAATTTACGTAGCACATGAATTCTTTCGTTTGCTACTCTTTTGAAAAAAGTGTGCCATCCAAAGTAAAAATTGAGTTCTTCAGACTGAATTATGTATTTTTTCATACCAGTAACGATATTTCCCTAAAACGTGTAAAAACTATAGATTTCGAAGTCTGAAGGAAAAAGTCGATAATCTGAATACTGACCTGAAAAGATTGGAATTACATTGATCGTTTCGAAGGGTTGCACGTAGTTAATAAACCCACAAAATTTGAACAAAATTGGACTGATGATTCCCAAGTTATGGAGATCAGAAATTTAGGTCAATTTTCATGAATCACCCTGTACCTCCGAAACTAACAGTCTTAGGATACAAAACAAGCAACTTTTCTGAAAGGCCTGGATGGCCTGCATTCACCACTAGGCCATGGTCAGTCACCCATGTTTCATCATGTATAACATAATACAAAGTAACTAAGGAAGGCATCTGAACATTTATGTTCCCGAGAAATCAAACTACGATTCAATAAAATATTTGCTGAAATAGGACAAAGGGTTCACGAGAAAATGAACTAAAGGGTGTTTTTTTAGAGCTATAGAACTTTAAATTGGAATAAAGCAACGATGGATTATTCGATTGACATGAATTTCATTCATCCGCAAGATAATCTTGTGGCATTACATTTTAAATAGGATTTCTGGCATATGACCACCACGGCTGGCTCGGATGTAGTCCAATCTGGACGTCCAATTTTCGATGACTTTTTCCAACGTTTTTGGCCGTATATCGGCAATAACACGGCGAATGTTGTCTTCCAAATGGTCAAGGGTTTGTGGCTTATCCGCATAGACCAATGACTCTACATAGCCCCACAGAAAGTAGTCTAGCGGTGTTAAATCACAAGATCACAAGAGGCCAATTCACAGATCCAAAACGTGAAATTAGGCGGTCACCAAACGTGTCTTTCAATAAATCGATTGTGGCACGAGCTGTGTGACATGTTGCGCCGTCTTGTTGGAACCACAGCTCCTGGACATCATGGTTGTTCAATTGAGGAATGAAAAAGTTAGTAATCATGGCTCCATACCGAAATACGGACCAATGATTCCACCAGCCCATAAAGCGCACCAAACAGTCAGTTTTTCTGGGTGTAACGGTGTTTCGACATAGACTTGAGAATTAGCTTCACTCCAAATGCGGCAGTTTTGTTTGTTGACGTAGCCATTCAACCAGAAGTGCGCTTCATCGCTAATGGACGTAGTGCGCGATACGTATTCCGCACAGAACCATTATTTTCGAAATAAAATTGCACTATTTGCAAGCGTTGTTCAGGCGTGAGTATACATGATGAATTGCCAAACCAAACTGAGAATAAATCATTTGACAGCTGTAAAATCGGTCGCCATCTTGAACAGTAATGCCAACTTAAAGTTATATACCTCGAAAAAAAACACCCGTTACATTCGTTGAGATTTTGCTCGTTTCCCTAATTTTGCCGGTGTGTAGGTATAGTTTATCATCATTCTTTTGTAAATAATTTAATTTTTTTAGCGAAATATTCTTCATTTCGTGAAGTGGACAGTAGTTTTACTCAAATTTTCAGTTACCCCGAAAGGATTATTCCTAACATCTATATATCAAAACCCTTCCAACCTCAAATCCTTCTGTCGTATGTTCAATTTGTGGAAGGAAACGTATTCCAGATTTTTCCAGCTCGGATTAATCACATATAAATCATGCGTGCTGTCGACAGAATGGAAAAGCTGTCAAGTGGTAATGGGACACGACGGCCCATAGAATAAACCACTTTGGCGTCCCTATTTGAACGAAAGATATTCAACAATTCAGAATCGTTACCCTTTAGAGGTTGTGCGTGCGAGCTTGAAAGTATATTCTTACTCGGGTATGCAGAAAATCGATGGAAAAATGTCCGACTGACGTTCATTCAATATTCACACTATGGAAATTCCTCTTCGAGCTGTAAATCAAAATGTTTGGCTGAAAGAATATGATTTATATGATTTATTCCTAAATACAGGGTATTTCATGAGTGGTTGACTAGTGGTGAATGCAGGTTTCGGAGATACAGGGTGATTAGGGCCGGCGTTAGGGGTGAAGCAATTAAGTCCAGTTTGTGGCTGCTTTTTTATATCTCTAAAAGATTGATTCTTAAAAACAACATGGGGTTAGCCCGCTCCGCTGCGTTTATCAACATTACCTGCAATAAAAGTCTTCAAACCGTCTTTACTAAACCGCCTGTTCAATAAATAACAAATGGCAACCCAACCAATATAAGCAGCATTGCCCATCACCCTAATTGAAAGAGGGGTGAAATGTATTGCACAAAGACGAAAAACACCACTATATTTCCTTTCGAATTATCACATTCCACATATAGAAAATTCCTACGATTTTGCATTCGAAACTAGTTACTGTTAAATGCCAAATGTTTTCAGCGGAACACATGTTTCTAATCCCATTTAGTTTTCGAAGCTTTGCATGTCCTACCGCCCTTTGTATCTTGTATTGTGATAGGTAATCTTTCATTGATCGTACGCTGTGTCTTGTGGATGTGAAAATCAGATATATTACATACGCATTGTTCATCGGCGTCGAAGAAATCCAGGAATAAATCAAGATACCAACAGCGGAAGTAGCTGTTTTATTTAATTGAAAAACCTTGAAAAACCCGGCATAATATTATATATTTAAATATTTCGATGTTTTTCATTCACTAGAATTCAATTTTTTTAAGCGCGATCACAAGATTCTTCATCGGAAGTAGAAAGTTCTGTATTATCATCCGAGCAGGTGATGTTTTTTGGTGGGGGGGCGGTTGTGTTCATGAAGGAAATCATGTTGTTATTGATACTTTTTCAGCAGGGGCGTCAAAAAATTCTTTGCTTCAGGCGCCAAAATTGCTCGCACCTGCCATGAGGGTGATACATGAAAATTGGCATAAATTTCTGATATTCATAACTTGGAAACAGCAGTCCCATTTTGTTGTTTTTGTTGTTCACTTCAACTTTAAAACGTTCTATGTAAATGTGCGTTTTTCCAAAGGCGTATCATTAATTTGATCTATGATCTATGGCTGTATCGCAAAGTCGTTGACAACCAAAACGCTGGAATTTATTGAGGTCATTTCTAATAAGATGAGCAAAGCCTATTTCAGTCAATTAAAAAAAACAACAAAAACTTGCTTATAGAGTCGTTCTCGTTTTCCGCCACTGTGCATGCATCAGAGACTAAATTTTTTTCTTTTTTGGCTAGTACCACCGAATCGTTCGAAGAATAAACATATTCTAAAATGTCATTTATGATTTGGTAATTTTTACCGCATAATCATTCTCAGCAAATCATAGCATACCATTTCGTTCAGTGGTTGTTCATCGGGAAACATTTCATTGAACATTCTGGCATGTTCTCTCTGAAATTTGGTCACATTGTCCATGAAAAATAAACAATTTCATCAAAACTTCATTTGAATCGTTACCATCCATTTTAGTTCATTTCAAAGATACCTAATACAAAAATATTGCAAAATAATGTAACTTTCATAGAAACTCGCTTCTAATTCGAAAGGAAATTCCATTTGAAAAAATGCAGTTTCAACCTTTTTTGTAGATCTCGGTAACTCATCGAATTTTGAATGACCCTGTATAATTAAAAGCCTCTTTCGCAACACGTACATGATGCATAGGATTTCAGCTTCCTAAGACTTTTAATATAGTAGTTATATGGATGTTCAATAATACTACATAAGCCCCTTCCTCACTTATTTTCGAAATATTTACAGAAGCCTTAAGCTTCAGCTGAGGTTTTGATATTCCACTACACTGGTCAAGTGCTTTGCTGACAGCATTGACAGCATCTGCCGACAACCGTATACATTTTTTTCTCGGCATTCGAAATTACCCATCCCATTTTCCAATGATATTGATAAAATAGTCAACTAAACAAATATCCAACTTATGTTGTTCCAGATTGTTTATCTTTTGGTCTAACACCGATTTTCTTTCAGTTATAATTCTGATTGTGGTGTTCTTGCTGCTCCCAGCAGCCGTTTTCGCTAGAATAGAACCAAATTGGGATTACATGGACTCATTGTATTATTGCTTTATCTCACTCACCACCATTGGTCTAGGAGATTACATACCTGGTGACTCCCCAAATCAGCCCTACAGGCCTCTCTATAAAATAGGAACAACAGGTGAGTAATTATTCAACCATTAAGGTCAATGTTATAATCACACATTTTTGAGATATTTTATCTTCCACAAAAAAGTTACAATAAAAATGACTAAGTTATAATTACACATCTTTGAGGTTTTTCATCTTCCACAAAAAAGTTACAATAAAAATGACTAAGTTATTGTGAATATAAATATGAAAATAAGTCAAAATTTATAATTGAGCATTACTAGGCCCCTTAAGTCTACTGATTTTTTTTATCATACTCAATTTAACTTCAGTCCACGCGTATAGATCAAACTGCGTGCGAAATTTGAAGATTATATATGTGTACAAAAGAAGATTATATACAGACCTTATTGCTATGAAACAAAAGCAGTTAATCTTGACTGTCATAACTTTCCAAGATGATGAAAATTATATCGCCTAAGCGGGCTTAGTCAGCAATACACACATCGACCTTTTCAAAGGAGTTTTCAGCAAATGTGTTCACCAACTCGTTAGAGGAGTCCTTCACATCTTTCCTCAAATTAGTATTTTGCTAGTCATCTTATAACAAATTTTTTCGTTTTTCCTAATGAACATCAAGGGAGACCAAAAAATGAGCAGCAACCTGCAGATTATTCTAATAGGCCATGCAAATTGAAGAGTATTGCAATATGCAAATAATACAGTTCAATAATCCGAAATTTTATGTTTCAGTATTTTTATATTTGGGCATCACCTACCTAATGGTGACTCTGGCAGTCTTCTACGATATACCCCAGCTCAATCTCGGATTTCTATTCACATCCAACTCTGAGAATTCAGAGAAGAAGCCTCTGGCTGGATCCGGTATGAATATGCAGTATGGCGGGGCCAGCAGCAACGTTTTGCCAGATCCTAATGAGGGTAGTCACCGTCAGGTGGTGAGGGTGAGATCGAGAAGAGCTGATAGTCCAAGTCCAGATGAGCCTGTTCCAAACAGAGATTCGATCATGCCCTGAAGAGGTATTCAAAGTTACCGAATGGTCAGTACATCTAATTATAGTTTTTAAGAAGGAACACCACCTGTCAATATAAACAAAAATAATGCGCGTTGTTGCCAGAACGATTGTTTAATCAGCAGAAGTTAGGACTATTACAATAATGCCAATTCTCGTCGAAAGGCAGTACTTTACTAGTATTTTTATAAATTTCCACAAAATTAGGGTTTTGCGTTTTAATGATTTTTTGTAGGATATTTTTCACGAATATCTTTGAAATAGATCAATGCTTTGTAGCGATATTATCCATAATTTTTCCAACATTACTTTGTAATTCAATTTTACATTGGTTTTCGTTTTTATAGCTGTATACTATTTCAGTTTCTATTTATTGAGAATTGAGTTGCATTAGGTTGATATCGTATATTTTGAATAAATAATGAACAAAAAAATAATTCGAAAAATTACTACAAAAACGGCTCGAAATTACCTCCATTTTGATCTGAACATTTTCTTGCTCGTTTCAGAATATCTCGAGCTGCTTTCCAAATCACATCTCGATAGTTTTTCATTTTCTGGCTAGCTAATTATTTTGTTATTATGTTTCTTTGTTCATAAGTGTTCCAAAATATACGATATCAACCTAATGCAACTCAATTCTCAATAAATAGAAACTGAAATAGTATACAGCTATAAAAACGAAAATCAATGTAAAATTGAATTACAAAGTAATGTTGAAAAAATTATGGACTCAATATTTTTGATAATTCATTGTTAAAAGTCACTTCAAACCACTTTCAGTTATCCAAGTTCTTAAAAACTTCACTTTTACGTTGAAAATTTGTGCAGTAAAACTATCTACGCGAAAATTTGAAGTACACGTCTCAGTTTAGTTTTTAGTGGTGTTTCCGAATATTGAAACAGATTTTCAAAATTCCGATGTACAGGGTGTTGTTTCGAGGATTCAAACGATTCATAATGTTTTGTTAACCCGGACCTGGATTTTCAAGGCGGTTATTGCATAATACGTTTGGGCTCTCAATTAGGAACATATTTGCCAAATATGAAGAAAATATACCATGTGATTCGTTTGATATGGCCTCAGAAAGAAACGGGCAAAATTCATAAAACACCCTGTATCTCGACTACGAAGACAGTAAGACCCAATAAATGGGGTATCTCTAGAACCGCCTTGGTGCCACCAATGCACCTGTGAAGTATTTCCGTTTCCCAATGAAACACCCTATACTATAAGTTCAGATCTCGAATGGTGAGGTTAAGTTCGCTAAAAAAAAAATAAAAACCGTCTAGGGATTTCTCAAATATGACTGTTTGGATTTTTAAAATTTTTCAACTTTCTAAAAGGAGTAAACATAATTTTTCGCAATCTTTGAATATTTGCAAATCTGTTCATAATATATATCATCATAAGATAATGCCGGACCAGACTATAATTTCTGCAATTCCCAAATGACTTTGTTTCATAAAAATCAAGAACCAAGAAACTCAGGATAACGCAATTCTTTATGTATCTGCGGTCATCTAGGGAATTTAAATACACTCAACGGCAAAAAAAAACTCAGCCACCTGAAATTTTGCTGGAGTTCGTTGACCAAGAACAAGGCTGATTTTTTTCCTTCAACTATTTCAAAAGTTTATTGGAAATAATAAACCAATATGCGAAAAAAATTTCATTCTGTTTTTATTTGACTCTCGATGTTTCACCATATAATTCTCATCTTTCAGATACTCCAAGATTTTGCCATATCCATCTACTGAGTTCAAGAAAGGAACATTGTGGACGTATTCTTCAATTCTTCGTGTTAAGTAAAAAATGTATCAACTCAAAGAACCATTTGATCTTCAACAGAACTGTATTATATAATATAACTCATATATTTTTTTAATTCTATGATTTCAATGAGAGTGTCAAAAGTTAGGAAACTGCCTAACTTTATATTTTCCTAAAATAATTCAACTGTATTATGATGAAATCTGTGTTACAAAGAGAATACAAAAACTAAAATTATTTGAAAGGTAAATAGGTATATAAGGGGGCCCAGAGAAAACAATTCAAAATTAAGTAATGCATAATAGTTCCAACACAAATAATTCCAAGTTGAGTTTAAGATAAATTAATTACTGGATTCTCCCTTTGTCCTTCAAATATAACTATTTATCAGTAAGATTGTCAAATGATGCTTACCTGTATTTCCGTAGCGATAAAAATATGTAACTATAATCATATGTATAGTTATTATAATTTTATCAGAGTGAATATATATTACTACATCGTCAATCGAAATATTCAACAAATGTAATTTATTTTGAAATTTGTATTATTCTATATCATTGTATTTAATTATGTGGACCAAATAAAATATCAAAATATAAAAATGTAGTTATTTTGAAAAAATACAGGAGTTAGGACTGTTGAAACCATTATGAGTTTCCTCGAGAAAACTTGGAATCAGCAAAATTATTGCGGTAAATATTGTTACAATCCTGAGACTATTTTCAACTCATAATTTGAAAATCACAGAGAGCATGCTACTCACAAATATTGACTTACTGGTCAGAAAATAACAATGGAAGTTTATGCCATCCATTTTGATGGATACATGGATTTGAAACCCTTTTCTCTGTTCTTCTGATATCTGCATTCGAATATTCCTGAACACTAATACATAATGTTTTTATCTTTCCTGTCAAAAAAAAAATGACATTCCTGATTTAAAAAATCACCTAGGTCGGTTGACTGTTTCGAAAGTTAGAGCCTATTTTTGTTATAGTATTTATAATATTTTTACGTAGAGTAGGTACCTAGAAAATGAAATCTTTGAAGAAGCCGATCAAACCTATTATCGAAACATTCGAAACGGTTCTCTAAGACCACAAAGGATCATACAGAATGACCCAGAAGTCGACGTCAAGCCAGAATTGGGTATAGGTTCACAGGACCGCCGCCAGGAGCGGCAAACCGGACATTTTGCCGAGGGGCCAAATTGTAGGGGCGCAAAGTCAGTTGATAAAACAAGACATACTTTTTGACATAAAACTGTTTTCTTAGTATTAAAATAAAAAAAAAATTTCAATGACCAATGTTTTCGAAATCAAATAAGCGCTCTCAACTATAGTATGAATATACAAATAGATACTAAAATGCACCTTTAAAAGCTATGTCGTGTTTTTAATATAGACTCATAGAGCGTCGTACTTTTGAACAATCCAGGACGTTCTTTGATGAAATCGATAAAACGTCCTCCAATAAATTTGACAAGGTAATTTTAAGTTAAAAAAGACAATTTTATGTTCAATTGAGAATATGCCTAAGAGGAATAACAGAGGCTCCTTAAAAGAGAATTCAGATAAATGAGGCAAATCAGGGCGACGAAATTTTATTTTGCCGAGGCGCCAAAATGTCTGGCAGCGGCACTGTAGGTTCCTTCAAGCCCGCCACTCAAGAAGCGTTTTTTCGAGACTTTGAACGTCAAGCGTTCAAGAGATTCCAGTCGGGCAGTCAAGTTCATTCTCTGATTTACAGTCGTGCGGTCGTGTCCCGAGCTGCCCGACTGTAAAATTATCCGAACGCTCGAACATGGTAGCCTCGTGAGTGGCCGCCTTAAAGATATACCGTGGTTACGATCTTTTACAGCTTTGCCATTCTAATAAGTTTATTGAGGCCCTATCATAAAACTATCCCAAAACAAATGGTCCGCCAAGACCATTCAGTAATTTTTACGTAGGCTAAATTTACGTAAGTGAATTCTTGTTGGTTTTACGTTTCCACCGCGTTCAAGTATAGATTATCAAAAATTGAATAAATTCCTTGGAAGGTTTAACCTTGAGTTCACTAACTTCTTTGATAATAAAATACAGAAAAATTGACAAATAAAATTGGAAAATAGTAAGAGTTTGGAGCAAAAGAATAAGTTAGGTACCGTGCGGACCAAGTGTTTAGGGATAATTTTATGATAAGGCCTCAATGAATTCTTCGAAACGGCAAAGCCTATGTTTGGGGAAGCTATAACAGGTCATAACATAACGGTAGGTAATCAGAAAAATATTTGTATTCACAGTATTTAGTTTAATGACTTTCAATATCTATGATATTAGATAATTAATTAATTGGAAGAGGTCAAGGGTGAGAGAACTCAATTAGATGGAAATCTGCCGACGTTTCAATTATATTTAAATCATCCTCGGGGCTCTGAAAAGAATAAATCTACCAAATGATGTTACATAACATTCCCGAAACAAAATGAACTTAGTTGAATTATGATTGAGAATTATGAACATCCTAAAACTCAATATCACACAAAAAAAATTAAAATAATGTAGTGACTCTGTCTGCTCGAAAGGTGGCGTTATGGGCTTCGCGTCACACTGTAATGCGGCGCTGGCGGTCTTAACGGAGCCGCCGCGTTGCAGCAGAGTCACCTCTCCACGATGGTGTGAGAGGCAGAGATGGCTAGATTGCCTAACTGAAGAATCCACCAACTATCTCGGGACGAAACACCGTAATCCCTTGGCCTTGAGAGACCTACATAAACTGGGCTCGCCAAAATAAAATAGATATAAAAGGTGACCTACATCATCAGTTGACTCCTAACCTACCTATTGTTCATTTGGAAAACACGTAAAATGCTATGACCTCAAAATAGTGGGAAGAACGATACATGAATGGATATGAGAGACATGAAATAACCTAAAATCTGGTTAAAAATGGCACCTCTACTTGAAAGGCGGCAATTCGGAACAGCTTGCAACTTTTTCAAATTTCACCCTTCATTCTTAAAAATAACATAAGTTTGTTCCACTCTGCTGCGTTTGACAACATTCCCTGCTATAACATTCTTAAAATCGCCTTTACTAAGCCGCCTGCATAATAAATAAGACATAGCAACTCAACCTATGCAAACAGAATTCCCTAATACCCTCATTGAAAGAGGGATAAAATCATTACGTATTTCGCAAAGACGGAAAGCAACACTACCTTCGCTTCAGACTTATTTGGAAGTCGATGGAAAAATATGGAAAATTTCTACGATTTTGCTTTCAAAACTAGTTACTGTTGAATGCCAAATGTTTTCAGAGTAATCCCAAATGGGAATCGAAGCGATACTGAAACTTCGTATCTTCGATCGTACGCAGTGTCATATGGATGTGAAAATCGAATACCTTTAGCCTATAGTACTTACCTACATATTATTCATCGGCGTCAAAGAAATCCAGAAATAAGTTAAGATACATACAGCGACAAAAACATAAAGTATTAGGCCAATTGAAAAGTTCCCGGTCTGATGCACAGATGGCGGTGCTACTATTGAATCCATATGATTTTTAGTTAGTACCAACCTTCAAACGATACGTGTCAAAATTTGACAGCAGTTCGACCATTAGTTTGTAAGATATTGCGTTGTGAGTCTAGCTACTTTTGTTATTTGAAAAAAGATGGAAAAAAAAAGAATGTCGTATGCTGATAAAATACAGTTGAGGCAAAATCTTGGTTTGATGAAGAGTTTCCGGGGTCTGCACCAGGGAAATCAGTTATCATTGATTGGTATGCTAAGTTCAAACGTGGTGGACGCCCAAAAGAAGCTGTCACCGACGAAAAATCCAAAAAGTTCACAAAATAATTTTGAATGACCGTAAAATGAAGTTGATCGGGATAACAGACATTGTGAAGATATCATCTTAACGTGTACATCATATCATTCACGAATATTCGTACATGAGAAAGCAGTGTGCAAAATGGGTGCCGCGCGAGCTCAGAATAGATCAAAAGCAACAACGTGTTAATGATTCTGAGCAGTGCTTGAAGTTGTTTTAGTGCAATAAACCTGAATTTTTGCGTCGATATGTGACAATGGATGAATCATGGCTCCATCCATTTCACTCCGGAATCCAATCGACAGTCAGCTGAGTGGACTGCACAAGATGATGAACCGAATCCAAAGCGAGGAAAAACACAACAGTCAGCTGGCAAGATTATGGCATCAGTATTCTGGGATGCGCAAGGTATAATATTCATTTTTTACCTCCAAAAGAGCCAGACCTTCAACAGCTATTATTAGCGTTATTGGATCGTTTAAATGATGAAATCGTTAAAAAAAGGCCCCATAGACGCAAGATTCTTCTTTGGAAAGTTCCGTATTATCATAGTAGCAGATGCTTTTTTATTGTGGGGTGATTCTGAGGGAGGTCAGGTTGTTATTGATGCTTTTTCAGTAGGGGCGCCGAAAAATTCTTTGCTTCAGGCGCCAAAATTACTCGCGCCGACACTAATACCAACAGAAGTTTTTGTTGACCTAATCACAAAATACTGAAACAAAATTGAGCCACACACCTAACACTTGATTTCAAGCTGGAGCAGTTGGCTTAAAATTAACAGTTGTAGGAGCTCTATTTAGGATAACATATATAAGAGAAATAAAATTGTAAAATAGTAAGAATTTGGAGCAACAGGAGTTAAAAGATCCATCACAGGATTTGCATTTTTTAGAATAAAGAAAAATGCAAAATTATTTGAAAAAATTCACGACTTAGATTCTTATATTTTTCTGATAACTCTTATGACTTAGCCTGTTGTTACCCTATTCCGGCTTGACTTTGACTTCAGAGACGCCTATATAATTTATTACCAGTTAAAGACATCTCATAGTATTCCTAGCATCTAGAATATCTAGATATTGAAATTATAAATGTTTTTCTTGATTATCATCATGAAGAATATTCCAAATTTTAGAATAGTAACTCAGATGTAAAACTGCATTCACACTGAGTATGATGTACGTGATTAAAGAGAGAACGGATCATCTATTGAATTCATTATGTTTTTAGATTTTTGGTCATATAAACCCAAAACTAAAATATCTGTATTGATAATATCTATAGATAGGCAAGATATATAAAATCCAATCTTAGAATTAAGGCACCTAGAGGGATAGCTGAATCATCTCATGCATATTATGTATACAAAAAAAAATCTACAGAAAAAAATTATATAGATGTTTTTTTAATGAATTCCCAGCATGCTGAATGTGAAGGAATACAAAAAATATAAATACAAGTGAAAACACAAAAATATAAATGGGACAATAATAATAAAATAAAAACAAAATTGTAACAAATGGTATTAAAATGAAACATGTGAATATAAATTAGTAACAAAAAAACCTTAACGAATAAATAAATAAATTAACATGAAAATATATCACAAAACATTGTATGTAGTATATGATTGAATAGTTCAATACTCATTTTTGGGGGCAAATTATTTTTTTTCAAATAATTATATTAGATCAAGAAATTCTAGTAATTTCCTTTTAGATTTAGCCTCATATTTCAGTAAGTATTCCAAGTTATTGCTGGTGCTCAATTCATTACGAATTTCTTGAAATTGAGAAAATGTTCAACAGTATTTCATTGCAATGTGGATATATATTGAGTGCTACGTTTTTTCGACGGCATGAATTTGTATATGTCTGTTTTTTAGTACTGATGTTTTTTTTTCTCTCAATTTTGCAATACTCTGTTCCCATGTTGCCATTCTTTCATGACAAGAGACTTGTAATAATACTTGACATCTGTATTATTCACTTTATATTTTTTTCAATGATAAAACCACAGCAATTTTTAGTGACATTTTGTAACCAGAAATAAAGCGGTGATTGAATTTTCAAGGCCTCCTTCGATGTCAATAAATCCTTAATGAACTATAAAAAAATTACATTCTGAAAGTACAATACAGTGTCAACACCCTATGGTCCAATTGGCTGCTGGGGGTGACTTGTAACATCATTCAAAAAGTCTGCCTAAAAGAATCGTCAATATTCTTTTAGACACTAAGTTGACAAAAGTATCCTCTGTACTGATGGGGAGTTTCAGTTACCTCTCGTTTAGATTGTGTCAATTCATTAATATTTTGCAATTTTTATAAAATTTGCAATTGGAATTTCATTACAATGGAAAAATTACATTACGAATTTTGGAACAAAATCTTAAACAACCTCTTCCCCAGATATCGTACCAGCCAATTTTCTTCTACTTCCAAAACTCAAATTACCACTCCGTGGCAAATCCAAAAGTTATTTCAAGATAGTAAAAATTACATGTTCTGAATTTCTGGAATGAAGAAAGACTGAAATGAAGAAATTATTAATTTCCAAAAATTTATTGGAAGTCATATTATTTCTTCAATGCAGCAGTGGACTCATCTTCTTTAGCATAATTTTGAATAGCTTCTGCCTTCTTAATTTTAATTCTTTCTTCACGTCGTTTTCTTGCTTCCTTCACCTTCAACCTTCTAGCATCAGCTTGATCCGTCAACTGCTTTGAACGTTTGTTTTCAGAATGTTTCTTCTTGATGAAGTCATTCAGCACTCTCTTGTTCTTGAAAACATTACCTTTAACTTTCATGTATAAGGTATGATAGAGGTGCCTGTCAATCTTCTTTATATCCCTCTTTTTCTTTAAAAATCTTCTCAACACTCTCATTCTTTGAATCCATAATTCCTAGAACAAAAATCAAATGAGAATTGACATATGTTTTCAAAAAACCAACTGTTACAGTTATGTTACGGGGATGATTACATAAAACAGCACTAGAACCATTGGAACATTGAACAATGATGTTTTTGTGATAGAAAAGCCTAAAGACATAATTGAAATAAAAATGTAAAAAGTGTATAAAGTGAATACATGAACCAGGGTCACATAAAAAGGTGCAAAAGGGAGGAAATAAAATGATATATTAAATAAATTCAGTTTGTAAGGGCCATCCTATGTAGAGGCAATATAGCCCCCTAAAGGTCCTATATTATTATGTATATGGAAAAATGGAATAAATTGTTATTATATAGGACAGAGAGTGATTAGTGATGACCATAGGTTCTCTTGAGAAGTTGATTAGCAATATTGAATAATAAAATTGGCCATAATTATATGGTCAATTAGTTAGTTTAGTCATTAGACTAACCTTTGTTGGCATTCTAGCATTTGCGGTACCCTTACGTTTACCAAAACCACAATGACGTCCTTTCGAACGTGCTTCATCATTTTTACGTACTCTGGCTCTAGAATGAACAGCTACGGGTTTTTTTATAATGAAACCATCTTTGATAAGCTTTCTTATGTTCTGTCCTGGAAAAACATGAATAAATGAAGACATTAGAAAATATGTTATCATCTTGCAGAAACTTCTTTCCAGGTAGAACGTTATTGATAGAAAAACACACCATGTAAGGCCATAAATAAACTACCAATTCGAAATTATAGTTTTATTAATAGTACTAATTTTTTTTGCAGAAATATGATATTGTTGTCATTATAATAATATTGAAGTTACTTTCATACATAGAACAATAACAGGAAGAAGGCAGAAAGAAACAGGACACAGTCCTATCGAAAGAGGAAGAAGAAGAAGACTTTCACACATTTGAAATATAATATATAAACAAAAGAGTTTCCATACTATACAGAGCATCATTAAAGTTGTGACAAGAATTTGAAAAAGACCCAATAAAGTGAATAACCATGTCAGACCAGTTCCAGAAAATCATCACCATATTTCTTGAAGCTCAAGAAGTCCAGGTTAGCTGCAGCAGAAACAATGGATGAAAAATCAGCAAGAATTTCTTTAAATCAGAATTTCAAATCAAGTCAAGTGCCATCCAAAACTATGGAAGTAAGTGAAGAATTTCGTTTGCAAACTCTGGGCAAAAGTATCACTGAATTCCAGCTGAACCAGAAAACAAAGTAGAAATGTGGGAACAACAATCATGCTACATCTTCCAAATTATTTGAAGTTGGTGAAGTGGTTTATTACCAAGTTTAATGTAACAATAGATACCAATGGAAACCTGGAAGGATTACTGCCGAGATTGGAAATGTCGTGTATGAACTATCCCTCAATATTCCCAAAGAGCATACAAACAAGCAGAAGAAAATATATATCAAGTGTTCTCAAATTGAGAATGACCCTATACTACTTGATATTCTGATGGATATGAAACCCAAAAGGAAATATACCTTCGACTTCATCAGCTTATTGATATTCTTCCAAATCTTCTTACCACGAAGTAATGTTAGAGTACTTTGTACATGAGTCAACAAAAATAGAAGTATATGCAGAGTCTCAACATGAAGTTAGGCCAACTAGAACCAAATATATTTCCAGTTAGGTAAAAGATTTCGAATTGTGAAGTGTAGACTGTACACTATTGCTATTGTTTAAGAATTCTTTATACTATTGCATAATATGGAAATCAGATAAATGTTGTCATTAATAATTTTAAAGTTTTTACTTTCATATATTTTAAATATAAATATTTTTCAAAAGCGATTTTATGTCACAACATAATAAAGGATATAAACAAATATGATTCAATAATCCTAGGGGGGTTAGGGTCTTTATGGCCGAAAATTTCTATTTTACTCAAAACTTCAACTCACTAGAATTTGTGTTGGTGATTTCATTAATTTCGTTCGGATCCAACCAAACCTTCTTCTTACCGCATCTCATTACAGAGGCTGCTAGCCTCTTTTGGAGCTTCAACGAACTGTAAAATTAAAGAGTGATTTGTAATTTCCAGTAAAATGAATAGAATTTCTCAGGAATAACATCTCTAGTATAGTAATATCGTGTTAGGCATAGATATTTATTATGAAAATTGTATTCACCTCATATTATGTTTTATTCGACTCCAATTTTAACTCCTTACAACACAGCTGATCAATATCTGATGAAAATAAATAAACACGGTGTTTAATCACAGACTAACTAGTAATCTGTGGTTTAATTTTTGACACATCGTTGTCATTGTTTTACCCCCATTTTTTCTTCTTTTGAGAAAAATTCACCAGCTCAATCGGAAAAATTGTTTAAAATTTGTATTGTTCCTTAGTATATACAATTATACAACAACATCAACTGGTATTACCCATTTAGAGTAGTTCGTCCCTGATGTCACCACCTAACCTTGAGCTATTAAAAATTAAGAAAAAATCATGACGGAATAGGATCCACAATAAATTTCTTTCTTGTTCATTTAATTTATTATCAATCTCTCACGCCTTCAAATGTATATAGACTATTTCATTAAGAAAAAAACTAGTCATAGAAATGACTTGTCAAAATTCTTCATATTCTGTGACTATAGGTCATAGATGGATAATTTATTACAATAACCCTACTTCAAATTTCATAACATAATTCGTTAGTGGCATTTCAGAAATTAGTGTTTTCCTGTATCAAGTGTATCTATTAAAGTTGAAGTTTGTTCCCTAAACCAGATTCACCATGTCAGTTTGGAAAAAAGCCCAAAAAGCGCACCAGAGAATTCATGCCGAACGGCATCAACCAGAAGAGAGGAAGCATTTGGGAATATTAGAGAAGAAAAAAGATTATATTCTGAGAGCGAAAGATAAAAATGAAAAGAAAGAAACTCTCAAAGTACTCAAGAAAAGAGCCTTAAACAAAAATCCGGATGAATTCTATCATCATATGATTAATTCAAAGACGAAAAATGGAATGCATTTTGATAAGCAAAAAGACAATGAAGATGAAGACAGCATAGAACAAACAAAATTGTTTTCTCAAGATTTAAAATACATCGATACCAAAAGGAATCAAGAGCGCAAGAAAATTGAGAAGATGCAGGCACAATTACATTTAATTGGTGTGGATATGGAGCCAGTCAATAAACATACTTTTTTCAATAAAGAAGATGAAAAGGCATTTAGAAACAGACAAAATAGCAATTTATGGGAGAAGGAATTACCCGACCTTGACGTAGATGCTCTAGTCAAAAGCACTAATAAGAGAAAGCAGTTGTATGATGAATTAGCGAAAAGGATTAACAGAGAAAAGGAGTTGGCCATTATTTCAGAAAAGCTAGCGATTAAAAAAAAATTAGCATCTAAAAGTAATGTGCTACCTCCGAAAAAGGTGAAAAAAGGCAATAAATTTAGAGCTCCAGTTTATGTTTGGAGGTATGAAAGAAAAAAATGATTTTACTTATATAATGTGAAAATAAAAATAATAAGTTCTGAAATCTGTGATTATTTATTACTGTAACAAACAAGTGACAAAATCTTTATGAACTATAAAAAATATGTTCTCATGAAAGAATGTTTAAATTCTACTTCTGATAGTTCACAATGGATTAAAATAGAAAATGTTTTAGATCTTTAGTATCCTTTTTGATTAAAATTTGTATAATTTTCAATTGATAAATTTCGGTGTTAGTAATTTTCAGGAAGTCCTATTTCTATACTAGATAGACGAAAACTGATGTTGGTATCTGATGACCAATTTACATGAGAAACTCACTGGCAAAAACTGCAACTCCATAACTATCACTGTTACATAGTTACAGGGGGTTTTTCGAAAATGTTCATTTGCGAAATATTGCTGTAACCTTTTACTGTTGGAAATTTTTCATTTCTGTGAAAATAATCTTGAAGCAACTTATTATATAGGATTCAAAGACGTTAATTGAATTTTCCGCAAACTGATATTTCATAAGATATTACTATGAAATTTTTTTTTTCAAATGGTACACTCCGTATTTTTCTACATATTTCAATAGAGCTGAAAATTACCATTCCAAAAATTTAGCATACTTGATATTTTTCTGAAGTCATGTTCGAAGTCCCAAAAGATGGCCAGCTAGGTCGCCTGATCTAACGTCTATGGTGAAGATTATATCTTTTAGAAAAGTTGGTTGTGTCTGATATCTGAAATATATTTGAAACAAAAATTTCATGGCGATATCTCATGAAATATCAGTTTGTAGAAAATTCATTTAACGTAATTGAATTATATTTTAAAAGTTGCTACAAGATTGTTTTCACAAAAATGAAAACATTTCAACAGTAACAGCAACATTTCTAAAAACACCCTGTTAATATATAACGGTAATAGTTATAGAGTTGAGGTATTTCGTTGATATGTTTCTCATGAAAATTGCTCCTTAGACACAGTTTTCGTCTATCTAGTATAGAAATAGGACTTCCCATTCAAAAGTGTCCAATTTAGCCCACCCTGTACATATGTGGAGGATTCTAAGGTATTGACAAACTTTTGAACATTTTGAAAACCAGTTGACAAAAATACGCAAATACATGAATTGTAAAATATAATTTTCATTAAGAGTGTTCACTAACCTATCTCGAGTAACATTTTTGCACAAAAATCAAATTTTTCTGGTGAAAGCGGGAATGATTAAGTCTTGAATTTTGTTCTAATGTTGACCATCGATATTTTGTGTTTGAACTCATTAAATGATTTGCAATTGAGAATTTTCCTGAAACTGTTTTTGATAACGATTATTCTGTTATCTTTGATGAGCAATGAATAAAAAAAAAGGGATGGCACCCTCATTGTACACTTCAAATATGAATTTTAAGTTTTGATAGAAATCTCTATTACAAATCATCTCATAAGTTCAAACACAAAATGTTGATAATAGAGAACAAAAAAAGTTAAGACTGTCATCCCAGGTTACTGGAATAATTCTTATTTATTGACAAAAATTTTCTTAAGAGAACTGTTCACAAGTAACTATTAATATAAAACATATTTTCTGCGCCAGGTATCCAAATTTCAATTAATATTGAAGATATTTAGACTGAACCATCTCGAATAATACAAGTTGATCTATTGTTCCAACTACATTGAAACAACTCATTAATGCCTTATTGAATTGGAGAAAACATTTGCTATTACAGAAGAACAATAACATCCTTGTTCTCTAAAATGAATATTCCAAAATTATTGCAGTCCAATTCTAATTTATAAAGTGAATTGTGAAAATTGTTAATCATCCTGTGGGAGAAACCCACACAGAAACATAATACTTCTCTTTGCTTGAAGATTTGGAGCCCTGAAGAATGATTACCATTATGAACTTGTAAATCTAGATGAGTGCATCTATTTAGCATTGTGTGTTCAGCTTCAGGAACTTGAAAATCAACAAAAGGAGTGCAATAGATGTCTTCGTAGACAACATATGTAGCTTTTAAGAAGATGTGCATTATTTTATTTTTTGTTATCCCTATTCTCATCTATGATTTCATACTAAGTGCTGCCAGAATCAATCATTTCAAAGTCTGATGATTATCTACCCTCATTCTAATTCGGAAATAGAAGTTGTTTCAAAACTTTTCTCTATTGTTCATTTCACTATCAGAACCTTTGGTGGGGGAATCAAAAATCTTTACAGTCTTCCCTATTTCTTCACCTGTAGATTTTCCAGGCAAATCATTTTGGCAGTATTCGAACCCGTTAAATGTATACCTGCTTGATTAGTATTAGGAATTTAAGAATGTACAGGATTCCAACTACGTTGTATTTCTTGATCAGTATAAGAGACATGCAGGTTTGCACAATGTGTGCACCTGTTTTCTTTTTCGTTTTCTCTGTTCTCATTTCACTGTCAGAACTTTTAGTAGGGGAATCTGAAATATATTCAGTTTTCATTTTTCTTAACGAAAAACTCCATGGGTGTGTCTGAGTAATTATTAATTAGTTTTCATTATTTCTTCACCTGTAGATCTTCCAGGAAAATCATTAGCAGTATTTGAAACTTCTTGATTTATACTAAGAGTTTGAGAATCTAGAGTGTTTATCGGCCTTGTTCGGGTAAATTTGAGGTTTTTTTGGACAGAATTTCACTTGCTCTGAATTATTGCATTAATTCATCTGATGTTCTCTTTGTGTGTGGTGATTTGAATATTGATTTTTTGAAAATTGAATGCATGAACAGTAAGTTGCTTTGGATTTTATATTGTTTTAACCTGGATATTACTTCGAATTAGGGCTGGAACTTTTGCGCCTATTTGTATTCGAATATCCATTCTTAAATTTATTATCTTAAATCTCAACATAGTTTGTCTTAGTTCATTTTCTCTTGAACCTATTTTTTTGCATTGTAGCTTGATGATTCCTCATGAACATAATTGTTCATACATATATTTTTTTGTTATACACTGGTTTGGTTTTATTCAGAATATTTTTGAAATCAGGAAAAATTAAGCTTTCAAAAAATATCACAGAAATCTAGAGTTTCCATTTGAAAAAACAAAACTTAGGGTGATAGCTTCGTAATTAAAACCCTTTTTGGAAAGACGAGCACGCCACTGGATTCTACGTAAAAAAGTGCCTCTATTATGTTTTAATTTCAGAGCTCTATCGTCAGTATAAGCGGAGATATAAATGTTTTTCGATATCGCCATTTTTCCAATTTTCGCTTATAACTCCTTTAGCCTATGTTTGTTTCAGCACCTGAGAAAAAAAAAAGTAAAATTAATAAGGTAAAGTAAGAATAATACATAAATAATGAAGTAAATGTGATAACTCCCGGGTATAATAAATAAGGATCAATGACTTCGATAGAAAATTACAGACCCGTAATCTTCATGATCACTTATTTTTGCGCAAATTTTTCAAATAATTCTTATTGTTATTAGACCAATCTTACTTACAGGATTGATCTTTTTGACGATTTGATAATAATAGTAATGTTGATTTGGCTCGATAGATATCATAATTTGATTCGAAATTTGTGAATATCTTATTTAAGCTGAATAAACAGAATAATTTCTAAATATAGGACAGTGTCTGAATTCGAGATACCTTATATCAATTAGGTTCATTCGACCCATCAAGGTGCACATGTATTTGTGTTTCTCTATTTCAGTATCGTAATGAGTTCATTACAGTTCTAAAAAGAGTGGTGCAATGAACTCATTACAGCATTGTTTTCAGTTATATTTTTAGTTTTGTGGTTGTCTACACTTCCAATCTTATCAAAATTCAACAAAAATTAATTGTCAAGACAATATAATGTGGATCGAGTGAAATGATTTGCAACATTATTCGCAATTTCTCTTAATTATGTTGGTGTTAAATCGATTTCGGCAGGCATAATTCACGAATTTAATGCGTAATAATAAATTATTTCAAAATTCAAAACGTACGATTCAAATTCCGTAGTCTGTCAATTTTCGTAACGGTCACACCATGATAACTGGCACGATACAATACAAATGTCACGAGAATGTATAATCTAAATTCATTGAATTTCTACAATATTTCACAAAATATGAGTGAAATAGAGAAAATATCGTCTAATACTCGTTGCAGAATGCAATTCCAACATGCTTGCTCCTTCGTCGCTCGTTTTCGAATTTCGCATTCGTGTTGGAACATGAGCCCAATCTGCAACTTGTTTTAGCATATTCTATTATAGTATAATATTTGATGTTGAAATTGTAAGGGGGTGAGTTGTGGAGGTTTGGCTTTTGAATCAGAATTGGTATGAATGGAAGTAATGTTACTGGTCTGCAGTTTTCTATTTTAGAGTGGTCTGTATTGGCTTTTTGTAAGGAGATAAGAATTCCTTCTTCATTCATTAGGGAAATAAGAGTTGGTGATGCAGAAATAATATAGATCGTGCCAAAAAAGTCTCGTAACTCATCAATAATTCCTGTACGAAGAATTATTAAGGAAAATCCTCGCACCCGTCGATTTTAAATTTCAAAAGCAATTTATCTTATCCTTTTTTGATTTTGATATTTCTCAATGTTCATGATGAAATGTTGAAATTCTTCCTTCGCGGACGTTCTAATTCGTATTAGGGACATATGAAAAAACACGAAAATACCATCCAAACACAGAAATTCGTATTAGGAACATATGATGAATGAGAAGGTATCCGGATAGCAGATCTTTTTTTGGCAACCAATCATACACGATAACGTTTTATGTGTTGCCTATTCATCTGTACTCCTGCTTCCTGATATACCTCCTCAGTCTCATATGTTCCTGTTACTAAATTTGGCACCAAATTCTTGATTTTTCTTCTAATACGAATTTTTGTGTCTGGATGGTATTTTCGTGTAATAAATTCGAACGAAAAATCAAGAATTTGGTGCCAAATTTAGTAACAGGAACATATGAGACTGAGGAGGTATATCAGGAAGCAGGAGTACAGATGAATAGGCAACACATAAAACGTTATCGTGTATGATTGGTTGCCAAGAAAAGATCTGCTATCCGGATACCTCCTCCATTCATCATATGTTCCTAATAAGAATTTCTGTGTTTGGATGGTATTTTCGTGTTTTTTCATATGTTCCTAATACGAATTGGAACGCCCGCGAAGGAAGAATTTCAACATTTCATCATGAACATTGAGAAATATCAAAATCATAAAAGGATAAGATAAATTGCTTTTGAAATTAAAAATCGACGGGTGCGAGGATTTTCCTTAATAATTCTTCGTACAGGAATTATTGACGAGTTACGCGAATTTTTTGGCACGCTCTATATTATTTCTGCATCACCAACTCTTATTTCCCCAATGAATGAAAAGAAGATATTCTTATCACCTTACAAAAAGCCAATACAGACCACTCTAAAATAGAAAACTGCAGACCAGTATCATTACTTCCATTCATACCAATTCTGATTCAAAAGCCAAACCTCTACAACTCACCTCCTTACAATTTTAACATCAAATATTCAATGTAATAGGCAAATGGAAAAGAGTCGGCAGCCCTATTTATTGACATCCAAAAAGCATTGGACAGTGTCTAGCACAATAGACTCTTATTCAAATAACGCCAACTACAATGCCCTACATACCTCCCAAAAATAATTTCCAAATTTCTTTCGGGGAGAACTCTACAGGTTGAAATGAAAAAAGAAACTTCAGCCCCATTTGTGCCACAATAAGGTACTCCACAAGGTTCACCACTTATCAATTGTTGTATAACTTGTATTACCATGATATATCGGGTGTCCCAAGGTGAGTGGCCTATTAGATTATTATGGAAACTATTGATGGTAAAAATTTCAAATTTTCTCGATAGATATTTGGCCATGTTAGGTACATTTTTAAAATAATTTCACATTTCCAGTGTTGCCGGATGTACCACAATTTGGCAACAACTTTGTTATTTTGAATAGGACATCCGGTATTTCTATTTTTTTTTATGATACTCCATAAAATATTAAATCTATTCACTCTTACTTTTCCATCCCTATCTTCAACGGTTTTTGAGTTATTAATTATTTTTCGAAATTTTTGATCAAATTGGCGTATTACGAAAATGACTCTAGTTCGTTCAATATTTGAGATTTAAGTCAGAAATTTTGCAAGTCGTTAGATATTGATCTGATCTGTGTCACTGCTCTTGAATTATGGTTGTCAATAATACAGGACAGAACAAAAAAATTCATCATTTGTCAAGTTACAAAATTGTGAAAAAGTCTATTTTTTCAAATTAGACACCTAGTATATTTTTCAATTTTTAGAATCAGTACAACACACTCTACAATTTTTCTATTCACGTCCCTATACCTATCTCAACTGGATTCCGAGTTATATGCGTTTATTAGATTTCACATTGATTCAATAAGTGTTAATGTCTTTTGTATTGTTATGTTCTCTATTTGGTTCAAAGATCGATATATCAATGAATCAGTTCAATCCATAAATGTCAAAATAAACAATAATTGCCTAACAGGTGTTTTGTTCCGAGGTTTTTCTATAAATAATGACTCAAGAAAGATATACACATATAACGCATATAACTCGGAATCCAGTTGAGATAGGTATAGGGACGTGAATCGAAAAATTGTAGAGTGTGTTGTACTGATTCCAAAAATTGAAAAATATACTAGGTGTCTAATTTGAAAAAATAGACTTTTTTACAATTTTGTAACTTGGCAAATGATGATTTTTTTTGGTCCGTCCTGTATTATTGACAACCATAATTCAAGAGCAGTGACACAGATCAGATCAATATCTGACGACTTGCAAAATTTCTGACTTAAATCTCAAATATTGAACGAACTAGAGTCATTTTCGTAATACACCAATCTGATCAAAAATTTCGAAAAATAATTAATAACTCAAAAACCGTTGAAGATAGGGATGGACAAGTAAGAGTGAATAGATTCAATATTTTATGGAGTATCATAAAAAAATAGAAATACCGGATGTCCTATTCAAAATAACAAAGTTGTTGCCAAATTGTCGTACATCCGGCAACACTGGAAATGTGAAATTATTTTAAAAATGTACCTAACATGGCCAAATATCTATCGAGAAAATTTGAAATTTTTACCATCAATAGTTTCCATAATAATCTAATAGGCCACTCACCTTGGGACACCCGATATACAATAACAATCAAGAATCAGAATACCTTCACAGCATCTAGCAGACCATCTCAGGCAGCGTCTTAGCTTCCTTATTTTTTTCTATTTTTATAAATGATATATGCGAAGAATACTCGAGTTCAGTTATTCGCAGACGATCTGAATTTATTTCTACCCATTCTTTCATTATATGACTCTGCCTTATGCTTCAAAAAGACATTGATCATATATTCAGCTGGTGCACTGCCAAAGAGTTTCCACTGAACATACAGAAATGTAAATACATGACTTTTATTCTAAAAGTGAATACTAGTCAACATTCCTATGCAATAAATAACCATCAACTAACTCAAGCTTCAGAAACCAAAGATTTGGGTATCTGATTTGACCCTAAGCTGAACTTTGGCATACATTTGAACAAAACTATACTACAAGCCAAAAGAATGCTCGGCCTAATATTCCGCACTTGTCAGGACTTTCGGAACATCGAATGCTTCAACAAACTTTTCAATTCTTTTGTAAGTACCGACTAGAATACGGTTCCTTAGTATGGGCACCTAGATATAATGTACAAATCCCATTGGTGGAATTATGACAAAGAAAATTCATGAAGTATATGACCTACAAATTGGATGGTGTGTACCCCCAGCAGGGATGTAGCAATGAAGATTATACATGGTTTGGTAGACTGTCCTGATCTGCTGTACAAACTCTACTTTCATATTCCACGCCTGAGTGGCAGAAGGAAGTCTTGCTTCTATTTACATTCACTCAGAACAAACATAGGCACCAAATCCCCAATCCATACAATATGTCAAAAATAAAATGAAATGTACTCCCTTACAGATATCGGTGTGGACTGCTTTGGTCATTTCAAATATAAAGTAAAATCAACTTTATTTCAAAATTTTGCCATGTAACGTACTCGTATTTATGTACTTCTCATTATTTTTGTTAATCTTTATGATTTAGTAAAAAAAAAAAATCCAAAATTGTGTTAGGTAAGTTTCTATTTTTCATTATTTTTTGTTATTCTTTATAATTTTTTTGAAAATGTGTGATAGACAAAAATTATTATTATAACAACATATTGTCTTGTAATTGGGTTTTCTCCTGTTAGACAATAAAGGATTTTTTTAAACATGTTCATAAATTTCACATGATTATTTTTACTGATATAATTTTATTACAATACAATGTAAATGTTTTTGATCTCCCTGTATACCTTTCAATTATGCCTTAGCGATACACTCTCTTCCTGCCATGGTACACTTCCGACAGAATTGAAGTATTCAGTGAATATTTTTCGAACGGAAAAAGCAGCATTCAAACTTCTAGATAGATTTCTTTGAATTTGAACTAGCTGTTCAGATGATAAGTTTTCATTCGATTCATTTTGTCCAATATCACTAGTCACGGTAGAATTCCTTCTTAAATAATTATGTAATACGCAAGCGGCTTTAACGATATCGACAACACTGGTAACTTTATTTTCAAATGGTCTTCTGAATACGCGGAATCGTGAGGCTAGGATCCCAAATGCACACTCAGCAGTTTGCCTTGCTCGTGAAAGCCTATCATTAAAAACTTTATTTTCAAAATTTTGCATTACACTTCTTCTTGGGTAGGGTCTCATCACGTTTATCTGTAATGGGAAACCTTCATCCGCCACAAATACGTAAGGAAATATATTTTCAGAGTTGGGTATCTCACTAGGAGATGGAAGATGGAGACTTCCCCCAGCCATTTTTTTTTCCAATTCACAAATTGAAAATATACTTCCGTCACTGAATCTTCCCATGGGTCCTACTTCAATGAAGGTGAATTTATATTTTGCATCTACAGCTGCCATCAAGACGATGGAGAGATCGCCTTTGTAATTATAGTGTAAGGATCCAGATTTATTTGGCTTTTTAATAACCACATGCTTTCCTTCTATTGCCCCCACACAATGTGGAAAATTCCATATTGTTTCGAAATCGGAGGCAATCGATATCCACATTTCTTCTGTAGGTTGTGGTAGATACATCGGTTGAATTGTTTTCCATATTGCTCTGGAAACTTCGTTTACAATTTTAGATACTGTTCTATCTCCCATCCTGTAACTATGTGCAATACTTTTGTAGCTATCACCAGATGCCAAATACCTGAAACAATAAAATTATTTATTTTGAATAAATCTTGAAATATGTACTGTACAAATAAAGTGGGAATATTAAGATGATTCATCAATATACACAGGTAGTGTGTTAGTGGTGCATCAGCAACACACCTGAAATCATGGAAGTTTCAATCGCAGCGCAGATGGAATTTCTTCTTAAGCATGAGGTCAATAAGAAACGTGAAACAAATTTCACCATCAAAGATGAGGAACCTCCAATGGAGCCATTAATTGAACCAAGGAAATGTGGAAATGATAGATCTGGCTGAAGTAAGTATCAATCAAATAGATATTGAACAGTTCCTGCATAAAACTCTCGAACAGGGAGATCAGAGGTCGTAAGAACGGAGGGAGGCGAGATAAAATTAGAAGAAAAAATGGGGCAAAAATACGACCTAGACCTATTTTTTATGTCTTTCTGAGAGATGACAAAAAACTGCCTCTCATCTCAGCATTTAATTCAAAATGATTCACAAGAGGAAGCACCAGTGCTGAGCTTGCCTCAAACAACATTCCCAACTCAACACTATTTTCCTGGAGACACTAATGTTCTAAAACAAGTCCACCATATCCTCGACAGTCGAGTAGACTAGGTATCAAATGACTTCAGCTTGGGACTTCACAATTCCATTATTCAAATTAATTTAATTTTTTTTATATATTTCATGTTCTGTGCTTAAATATAGATTTAAGTTCACTTTCGTGTTATCTATATTTTACTTATGATTTGTTTTTTATTTTGTATGATTCTATGTTTATTATTATCATTCATTATCTATTATTCATCATTTTTGTTTCAGTTTAATATACAAATGTTTTTATGTTTAGAATTACAAAATGTTGTAATTTCACTGTTATTTTTATTAGATCTATATTCAATTTATGTTCTGCGTTTTAATTTACAAGTGAGGAAATGTTGAATCGTAATGATCACTGACGTTGTTATTATTATGTTCTTTCCATCAATTTCAACTTTCCTCAACCCTTGCGAATTATATATATAGTTCGTAAGGCATATTAACACTCATTTCTGGGATTAGTAGTTCCTCAATGCGAAGCTTTTTCAACTTCGTCGATAGCTCAACGGCGAGAGTATCGGACTAGTAATTCGGAGGTTGCGGGTTCGAGTCCCGCTCGGGGGGTACATTTTCCAGAATTGAAAAATTGTCTGAATGCCCTGAATAGTTATTTATAATACAAGTGCAGAAGGCATTGATATTCTTCCACGAGTTCAAAATTCAAAAACGAGCCACGAAGTGGCGAGTTTTGGAATGAACGAGTGGTAGAATGAGCCTTCTGTACGAGTATTATACATTATTTTCTCTAATTCATTGCATTTTCATTGAAATTAATGAAATATTTCCATAAATACAATTTAGTGATTTTTGTATTGAAAAATGTTGGTTGGCAGAACTGATTTCTTTAAGGCAAATTGATGAATTGACAGATAAAGCCGTAGCGGAAAGTTCAGAGAACCAACATAGAATAATAAAATATAACCATGAAAACTGTGCGTTTCTGCTATATTCTCGCACGATTTTGTTCTACAAGATGTGGAAGAATGAACGGAATAACCACAGAATTAGAGAAATTAATTTAATATGTTTTGAATTACTACTCATGTTTCTATGATCCCATATAAATGCGATTATATTCGTTTCACATCTTCATTGATGGAAATTTGGATTCGGCCCAAGAAAAATAAATTCAACAATTCCTGAAGTTTTCAAAGATAACGTTTCGAAATGTATATAATTCGAAAATCGAATAAAAAATGAATTATTTCATTGTTCAGAGCAAAATGTTTTGTATCATTCATAAAAACTATGACATTTTCAATCAACAGAAAATTTTGCACGAAATTTGTTGTACTAACGCATTGATCCTCCTAGCTCATTTTTTATGAAATTTTTGAGCAAATAATGAAAAAAAACAAAGTCAAAAAAATTATTTTCTCACGAAATCAACACGTAATTATGAAATTGAAAATTTATATTCCCACGATTATACTATGTAAAATATTTTTTTTTTGAAAAATTTTTTAATTTATATTTTCTCGACTATTCGCCATATTATTTTATGTCGAAAGACGATTAATAAAGAATAGTCGAAAATTTGCAGCGTTTTTTGTAATTCCACTATTGTTTATACAATGACATACATGTTTTTTCAATTTCAATATCCAAATTTATTTGAGAAACATATGCTCACCTTAAAAATACTTCCAGTTTTTCTTCAGTTCCTATAGGTTTCTGAGCATTACATCCCTCGGAGTGAATAATTGGTTGAATCAAGGTATGCACTTCTTTGAATTCTTCTCGGTTTAGACGAAAATAGTTTATGAACCGTTCATCACACAATTCTTTGTTTAAAGAAAATTCTCCATGAGTATTTCTTTTCTTAAGGTACTCACTATTCGGCTTTTTTTTTTTTTTTGATTTACGTAGATATAACAATATAGTTTCCAGTTCGGCATCTGAATCAGATTCAGATGCAGAAAGCGAATCGAGGTATTCCAACATTTCGAAATAAGAAAAAGAAGACAATGAGTGTTTTACAACAACCCCTGAGCTTCAATACAAAGAATACCGACACCGATCCCACCTCTGTCTCAATATGCGAACGTGAATCCGAGGTTACGAGGTATTTATTACCCAAATGCAGTATTTTGCAATGTCTGGCATCGGGCCTCTCTCAATATGCGCCTGGGGTTTGCACACCTCACCAGAGCCGTGTCTAGGGCGTGGCAAAGGTGGCACTTGCCACGGCCACGTCTGTAGGGGCGCCCAAAATTATCAAAAGAAATAATATTGAAGCACCAGGCGAAATAATTTGAAAGATCACAACATGGTTTTCATGTATTCATACGCCTCGCAACGAGCAATGCCGAGGAATCTGAAAATATTTAAAATATTGCTAGCCTTTCAATTTTTCTTCTTGAAAACCAAAAAATTCACAAAAATGAAATTGAACTGACATTTTAAGAGAGAGAGAAGGCATTCAAAAAAATTGTTGGTGGTGTTCCTGTATGATTCCAAAGGGTAGAAAAAGCCACCCCTCAAACTTTTTTCGCAAAACCTTTTCATTATTCATATTTTACAATAATAAAATTAATTTTGGATAGACTTATCCATTCTTAACAAATAAGATCTCATGTAATATTTTGCTAAAATTTACGGTTTTAGAGAAAAGTTAATATCAACAGATAATACGCCTGAGTTGTGGAGGTTGGAATTATTTCCGACCTCAAATTTTTCTAATAGGCGCATGTCAAAACCGAAAACTGAATATTCTCCATGCTGGGGAAAGTGAAGTGATTGATACTTGTTGATTTTATATAGTTTTTTTTTATCACTTGTTTTGAGGAATTTTTGTATCATTATTACCCATATCGCAAAATTAATTCAGTTGTTTTGTAGTGAATGAGGAAACATACCACCATACCAATTTAAAGTATTTTTTATAGATCTATATCAGTCAGAAATATTCAAAGATAGTTGTAAGGCATGGTATTATCAAAGGAGATGATGGATCGTGAATTAATCTAATTACTGGAGACTCAAGGAAGTCAATAGTAAGGGGAAGAAAAAAGTATCGATCGGGATTTCGTGAAAGTCGGTTGTAGTACGCTTGGCTCGGTTTTCTGTGAAAGAAAAAAAATCAATTCTAAGTAGAATCTAATATTTTTTGCGAAGTGAAAATATTTTTTTTTAATTTTATTTATCTCGAGTGAAACAAAATTAAGGATTATCTTAACCAGGCGATCAAAAAAGTTTTACTTTATTTTTTTTTAATTTGGCGAGATTCTCCTGATTTTGAAAGCCACAAACAAAAAAAATAATTGAAAATATGTCCAAAGTTCTGAATTTTCCGAACTATAATACATATATGTTCATGACATGGACAGATGAGACGTTTATCTTGTTGCTGTGAAAAATTGTGAATTAACCTGATCATCAAACTCTTAATTCTAAAAATCCATTAGAATTAATTTCACTAGTGAGTACCTTTGTATTGGCGTATAAAGTTGGACCCTTTTTGCTGCAATTTATGAGTTTTCCTGTTAGAAATAAATAAATATCAACATTCGTGTTTATCAACCAAGAGATAAGGAGGTTCCCGTGTGTTCATCGGATATTGGCAGAATCTGCTGTGAGATCGCAGTACTACGATCTTCCTTGGGATTATCCGTTCATCGGATATTGATACTTCACTATGGATTTCGCCGCGGAGTTCAAAAGACTCGAAGAACATTTCAATAGTTCTATCCACAGATTCAATACAAAACTTCAACATGCGGTCGGCACAGTTGATGATGTTACATCACTGAATGACATTCAAAAAGATTTCACCGCTTTCAAGGATGGTATAATGGTCGCCCTGGCCGACATAAATAATATTTTCACTAATCTTGATAATCGAACGGACGAACTAGAGAACGAGTCTAGAAAGAACTGTTTACTTGTACATGGCATAACAGAGAAGGATAAGGAGAATCCCGTTTCAGTTATTGAGGATCTTATCACCATGGTGAAGCTTGATCCTGGTTTACTCACTAATGGATGTATCGGCGATGTCCGTCGCTTTGGTAAATCAACGGATAAGAGCAGGAAGAAACCTAGACCTCTCCTAGTAGCCTTCACTAACAACAGACATAAAAACTTAGTTTGGGATGCCAAGAAGGAACTGAAGGGAACAAAGATCCTGATCACGGAGTTTTTAACCAGGAGAAGAATGATCCTATTTAATGAGGCAAGGGCTGCCTTTGGCCCACGTAATGCATGGACATATAATGGTAGTATTCACGCTGCTGTGGGAAAGGAAAAGATGAGGATTACCTCTCTGTCGCAGATAGAGGGGTTGAAGGGCTCTGCAGTGATTGATATAGACCCTGCCTCTACTCAGCGTCCCCTGCCGGGGCCAATTACCAGAAGTAAAAACGTGAGCAGATGATATTTTAATTACTTTTGTTCATATTTCACGGAGCATGAAGGTCTAATATTTGTTTGATTTATTTTTCGTCGTGTTCATTTAATATTGTATGCGGTTGCTGGTTTTGGTTTTATTATTTTTATTGTTTACAATTATTTATTTTTGTTATGAATGCTCATGATTACTCTTATTATCCTGTTTCCCCTACATATTTCCCTGAAAGTGAAGACATTGAGGAGGAATTATTGAATCTTGTCGACTCAGATGTAACATCGCATATGTCAGATGAAGGTCATAGGCTCGATGAAGTTGCATCAAACAATTTCCTAATTTGTCAAATAAATTCTCAGAGTTTGATGGCCCATCGAGATGACCTGGTAAATACATTCTCCAGTTGCTTGCATGATCTGATACTTGTTAGTGAAACTTGGCTTAAACCATCTCTCCAGTCATCGGCGGTAGATTTGAAGGGATATAGGCTTCTGAGGTGCGATCGGGTTGATCGTCGAGGTGGGGGTGTTGCAGTTTACGTTAAAGATAACATTTCTTGTCGAATTGTAAAGCATTCAAGTTCGGATAAAACACCTTCATTAGAGTACCTCTTCATAGAAATAAATTTACACAAGAAGTTTTTAGTTGGTGTTCTCTATTCACCCCCTATGTGTAGCTACTTTGAGGAATTTGATGCTGTAATGGCAGAGTTGGTTCCCATTTATTCGGGGATCATTATGATGGGTGATCTTAACACGTGTATGATTCGCGACTCAAGCAGGTCCAAACTTCTGCATAACATATTCGATTCTTATAATTTGAAATTGATCAACAAAAAACCTATCCATCATTTACCTAACTCCAATACACTGCTTGATTTAGTTGTAACATCAATGCCTAACAAAATATTCACCTTTGGCCAGCACGATGCTTATCAGTTTTCACACCACGATTTGATTTATGCTGCTCTTAACTTCAAACGTCCTAAGTTCAGGCGACGTGTTATCACGTTCCGAAACTTGAACATAGTGGATGATATCCATATTGCAAATAGGGCAAGAGTGGTGGATTGGAAGTTGGTATACCAGAAGCCTACACTTGATGAGAAAGTGAAATTTTTAAACCAAAGGATACTGGAAATTTATGATGATTTGGCTCCGGTGAGGACAGTGACAGTGAGGCGTCCTTCGTGTGCCTGGTTAAATGAAAACTTGAAGCAGATGATGAAGAAACGTGATAAATTGAAATCATTGTACGTGAAAAACCCCACTCCTGATAATAGGGAATTGTACCGGGTAATGAGAAATACTTGCAATCACTTGTGCAGGAATGAGAAGAGAAGGTTTTTTCATGAGAATCTTCTTAACGTACCTCCTAAGAAAGTTTGGCAAACTATACGCTCAGTTGGAATTGGAAGGAAGGAACTTGATTCAACTTGCAACCTTGATGCAGATCTTCTGGCCAAGCATTTTGTTTCACCCTGCATCCCCTTGGATAGAGATATCAAAAAATCCACATTGGAATCACTCAGTTCATCACCATTACCTAGCAGGCCTTCTTTCGAGTTTGTGGCAATTACTGACAACGACATCAGGCTGGCTTTGAATGAAATAACCTCGATATCAGTTGGCTGCGATGATATCGGAACAGCTCTTCTGAAACCGATTATCGACGAAATTCTTCCGGTCCTCAATCATGTATTTAATGTATCTTTAGTAAATGGTGTTTTTCCCTCATTATGGAAGCAGGCTAAGATAATTCCCATTCCCAAAAAACAGAATGCCGATGACGTAGCTGATTTCCGTCCAATTTCCATTCTTCCCACCTTATCAAAGATTTTCGAGAAGATAATCTATTTTCAAGTAGTTTCGTACATGGATACTTATTCCTTGCACAATGCATATCAGTCGGGCTTCCGTCGGGGACACAGCACAACTACTGCTCTCACTAAAGTTATCAGTGACATCGGTGAAGCTATGGATAAGAGGCAGCTCACAGTATTGGTGCTTCTGGACTTTAGTAAAGCCTTTGATACTATCGACTTAGACATATTGATAGCTAGGTTGCGAATATTAGGCTTCTCTTCGAATACCAGAAGGTTTTTCGAGTCATATCTCAAGGGGAGAAAGATCAGGGTAGACACTGCTCAGGGGGCCTCTGCCTGGATGGATGTGTCGACGGGAGTACCACAGGGAAGCGTTTTGGGGCCGCTCCTCTTTTCCATTTACATACAAACCCTGCTCGATCGCACCAGTTGTAGGTACCATCTTTTTGCTGATGACTTGCAAATTTATGTACACACCTCACCGGAGCAATTTGCAGAAGACGTTAATAAACTCAACTTTGACCTGGCTCTGATATCTAAGAAAGCCTCAAGTATGGGTCTAGTTCTTAATACCTTAAAAACTCAGTGTATAATTATTGGCACACGCAGAACGTTGAGCGGACTCGATGGAAGGTGCTGTGAGATTGAGTTAAATGGTAGTAAAATACCTTATTCGAAAACAGTCAAAAATCTTGGTATAATCATGGATGAAACCTTATCATGGGATAATCAAATTGCTGCGATAAATAAAAGGTTTTACTACTCTCTACATCAGCTACGCTTATTTAAGAACTTCCTTCCATTTCAGACAAGGAAAACACTCTTTTTTTCATTGTTACTTCCAATTATCGATTATGCGGATGTCTCATACATTGGACTGACTTCGGAGCAGCTGAACAAGCTTGATCGTTTGCAGAACACCGGCATAAAATTCATATACAACTTAAAGAAATATGATCATGTGTCAGTATTTCGACAGAACCTCAACTTGTTGTCAATTAAAAAACGTCGTTCCTGGCGTCTGCTATCACTGGGGTTCAGGGTCATCTCGGCACAGTCACCAGCATATCTATATGAAGGTCTCCAGAAACTTGGTGGTGAGCATCATCATACGAGGGCCCATTCAAACTTTACACTGAGAATACCTGCACACACGACTAACTTCGCAAACAATAGCTTTTTCTTGAGGTTTTCCCAATTTTGGAACCGCCTCCCTAACAGTATCAAAAGTCGTCCTTCTTTGTCATCTTTCAGAGTTGCCGTCAGAAAGCAATTGCTCACCGCCGAACTTTGAGTTATGTGAGTTTCGTAGGTTCATTTTTGTCTTCATTTTTCCCCCTATCCATACATCCCCCCATATATTCCATCCATCCCAATTCCTTAACCATGAGCGATTCAGTAGTCTGGCATTTGTTTTTTTTTTTTTGTATTTTGCCTTAAAGCATGTTAATTTAATTTTATTTATTTTCAACATTGTGAGGTTGGCAGGAAGATATCGCTTTAGCGATATGCCCACCTTTTGCACTCATTGTACAAGTCATGTAAATACCACATAATTCAGGCAATAAAGAGTTATTATTATTATTATTTATTGATAAGTGTTTAAATAAATTTTTATTCTTGTTGTTTTTTGGTAATTTGTTAAGAGTTTTTTATTTTGTCATAATTTGAATGCTAAATTTACTATGCAATATCTGAGCCAAAGCTAGGTTCCGATTTTCTTCCATTATTAAATATTAAAATTCTTTTTTAACCTTCACAGGAAGAAGGAAACACAAGAAGACCTGTATATAAATAATAGACAAGAATTTGGTGGGTGGGTTTAATAAAAAATATGAATAAGTAAAATAAGAACAAACTTGTGAAGATCGATAATTCTAACTAGGCATTCTAAGAATAAATTATCACATCGAACAACCTCAAGAAATGAACAAAATTGATTTGAGCGAATCATTTATTTGAATTTTTTTTTTCTAAAATAATCGGTGACTTTAAACAAACAAAATATATAGTTAAATATTGCACATTTTTGAAATAACTCAAAAAATGTCAGTAAAGAATTATAAAAACATCATATAAAATAACACAAAAACTCAACAAGAAATAAATTATGTACAAGAAATGAACAAGTGATAAAATATTTAAAACAAATGAATAAGAAATGAATTATGTACAACAAATGAACAATATCATAGAATTGCTTTATAGATAAACCTCAAAAAACAACAACAAAAAACATATTATATCCAAAAAGGTACTAGTAATCACATCAGTCCTTTAGTCATCAGTACTTTAGGCTGCCTCATCCTTGAACAGTTTTCGCTCAGTGTTCATGAAAAAAAAAACAAAATATTAATAACTTATCAAAAGAAACTGTGGAGAAGAGAAAGTGTCATGGATTTTTCTCTGACATATTCGAAAACAGTTAATTTTTATGCACATTTTGGTAACCTTTTTTATTACATCATGAGTACCGCAAAAAGTGAACTCATCACATTCACTATTCAAAGATTCAATGAACTTATTTTCCAATTTATCTAAATGACGACATATATCTAATGAATGTAACTTGATATGTGAAATATCAATTAGCGTAATACAGTAATATAACATAACAGTTGTTGTGGTTTATATAGATGTTTTATACCATGACTTTTGTTTTATAGTGAGTTATTTCAGCCATCGTGTAACGAACAAAACACGACACGAACGGCACAAGTGATTGTACACCAATGAATTTGTAAGCACTCTGCGAATACCAGTCGTCTAGTGTGTGACGTCACGACACTTACACGTACTATGAAATTATTCTTCCAAGCGCAACTTCAAAGTCCCATAACTTTTTCATTTCTAGAGATATTTCGATGATTCTTCCACATTTTTATTTCATTTTACTTAAATTTTTAGAATTAATCCTCAACAAAAAAATGAAAACTAGTCCATTGACCATATTCACTATTCACCGTCGCCATATTGTTGTGCGACAATACCCACTACCCAGGGTTATGAACATCAAATAACGAAAGTCACTAATTTCTTAGGACCGCGAAAGTTTAAATGAGAATATTTGTAAAATGCATTCCAAATTCGTTTACTGAAAAAATGTCAGGTGAGAGGGAATAAGTTGAATTATATTTTTAACGCTAAGTAATAGTTATGAGTCTTCCTAATAGGCTGTGGACAAAAAACCTTTTGGATTTTCCAAAAACATATAAAGAAGACGATATTTTGAAATTCAAAGAGAAATCTACAGAAGGCAGTGTTAAACATCACGTACTGGGTTATCGCATGTATAAGGCAAATAAATTTGAAAATGTTTTGCTAAGTTATAGTGCCGATGGTGTTATCATAAAAGCTTAGGTGAAAGCGGCAATAAAAAAACTTATATATAAGTGTAATGTTCACTTGAGAAGCCATGGATAAGTATTAAAAGGTGCCTGATTCCGTTTTTTAGTCTCAGGTCGTTGTAAAACATGTTTATGCACTTTAATGGCAGTTAGTTGATTACGTTAGAGAAGAAAAACCGAATATAGTTGATCCAATAGATATCCACTCAACTTCACAGCCAAGACTTTGGGGAACTGGTTCCAAGAAGGCACCCCATCAGGCAGCCTTTTCAAATGTTGAATTTTATAAAACCGGATCCATATAATAAATATAAGAAGACGAAAAAAATATAGATACAAGACGAATAGTTCTCGAACAACATTTGAAAAATCCTGTACAAAATACTGATATCCAACAATTGGCAATTATGATGACGAAAAATGACTTCTCCATGTTTGGTGAAACATGTTATAACGATGATTTATTTGAAAAACGTTTCATAAACAGTTTGTAGGTGAGTACTGGTTGTTGAAGTCTATCAATGGCAAAACATATTAATGAGAGAAGTAAAAAGTAAAAAGAGAAAAAAGTAGTTTATATGTATGTATATAGTGAGTTATTTCAGCCATCGTGTAACGAACAAAACACGACACGAACGGCACAAGTGATAGTACACCAATGAATTCGTAAGCACTCTGCGAATACCAGTCGCCTCGTGTAAGTGGCGTGACGTCACACACTAGACGCTGCGTACTATGAAATTATTCTTCCAAGCGCAACTTCAAAGTCCCATAACTTTTTCATTTCTAGAGATATTTCAATGATTCTTCCACATATTTGTTTCATTTTACTTAAATTTTTAGAATAAATCCTTAACAAAAAAATGAAAACTTGTCCATTGACCATATTCACCGTCGCCATATTGTTGTGCGACAATATCCACTATCCAGGGTTCTCAACATCGAATAACGAAAGTTACTAATTTCTTAGGACCGCGAAAGTTTAAATGAGAATATTTGTAAAATGCATTCAAATTCGTTTACTGAAAAAATATCAGGTGAGAGAGAATAAGTTGATGAGTTGAATTATATTTTTAACGCTAAGTAATAATTATGAGTCTTCCTAATAGGCCGTGGACAAAAAACCTTTTGGATTTTCCAAAAACATATAAAGAAGATGATATTTTAAAATTCACAGAGAAATCTACAGAAGGCAGTGTTAAACATCACGTACAGGGTTATCGCATGTATAAGGCAAATAAAGTTGAAAATGTTTTGCTAAGTTATAGTGCCGATGGTGTTATCATAAAAGCTTAGGTGAAAGCGGCAATGAAAAAACTTATATATAAGTGTAATGTTCACTTGAGAAGCCATGGATAAGTATTAAAAGGTGCCTGATTCCGTTTTTTAGTCTCAGGTCGTTGTAAAACATGTTTATGCACTTTAATGGCAGTTACTTGATTACGTTAGAGAAGAAAAACCGAATATAGTTGATCCAATAGATATCCACTCAACTTCACAGCCAAGACTTTGGGGAACTGGTTCCAAGAAGGCACCCCATCAGGCAGCCTTTTCAAATGTTGAATTTTATAAAACCGGATCCATATAATAAATATAAGAAGACGAAAAAAATATAGATACAAGACGAATAGTTCTCGAACAACATTTGAAAAATCCTGTACAAAATACTGATATCCAACAATTGGCAATTATGATGACGAAAAATGACTTCTCCATGTTTGGTGAAACATGTTATAACGATGATTTATTTGAAAAACGTTTCATAAACAGTTTGTAGGTGAGTACTGGTTGTTGAAGTCTATCAATGGCAAAACATATTAATGTGAGGAGTAAAAAGTAAAAAGAGAAAAAAGTAATTTATATGTATGTATATAGTGAGTTATTTCAGTCATCGTGTAACGAACAAAACACGACACGAACGGCACAAGTGTTTGTACACCAATGAGAATATTTGTAAAATGCATTCCAAATTCGTTTACTGAAAAAATATCAGGTGAGAGGGAATAAGTTGATAAGTTGAATTATATTATTAACGCTAAGTAATAGTTATGAGTCTACCTAATAGGCCGTAAACAAAAAACCTTTTGGATTTTCCAAAAACATATAAAGAAGATGATATTTTGAAATTCGAAGAGAAATCTACAGAAGGCAGTGTTAAACATCACGTACAGGGTTATCGCATGTATAAGGCAAATAAAGTTGGAAATGTTTTGCTAAGTTATAGTGCCGATGGTGTTATCATAAAAGCTCAGGTGAAAGCGGCAATGAAAAAACTTATATATAAGTGTAATGTTCACTTGAGAAGCCATGGATAAGTATTAAAAGGTGCCTGCTTCTGTTTTTTAGTCTCAGGTCGTTGAAAAACATGTTTATGCACTTCTATGGCAGTTACTTGATTACGTTAGAGAAGAAAATCGAATATAGTTGATCCAATAGATATCCACTCAACTCCACAGCCAAGACTTTGGGGAACTGGTTCCAAGAAGGCACCCCATCAGGCAGCCTTTTCAAATGTCGAATTTTATAAAACCCGATCCATATAATAAATATAAGAAGATGGAAAAATATAGATACAAGACGAATAGTTCTCGAACAACATTTGAAAAATCCTGTACAAAATACTGATATCCAACAATTGGCAATTATAATGATGAAAAATGACTTCTCCATGTTTGGTGAAAATTTGAAGTGCAATGGATACAATCCTCTTCCAGTCAACAATTTATGTAGATCATCCACAGACGAAATGCAAAATGATATATTGGTTATTCCAACAAGAATAAAATGGACTAATGTTTACATCAATAGCCTATTGACTGATGAAATTCCTAATATTGATTTAATAGAAAACGTTAGTATTTCCTTAAAAAATGCAAAACTACTAGAAAAAAGAACTAGATTACAGAGTGATTGTCCAGCCTGGTATATAGAGAGAAGGAAAAGAATTACATCCAGCCGTTTTCACGAAATTATTAACAAAAGAGTTGAAATTAATGATGAATTGATCAAAAGAATTTGGCCACAAACTAGTAAACTCAATATTTCTCCCTCCGTTGGGAACACTGCGTAGTTGGTATTGTCGCACAACAAAATGGCGACAGTGAATATGGTCAATTGAAAACCTGGGAAATGTTTCTTCTATCGAAAATTTCAAAGAAGGAGATGGTTGGGAAGTATTTGCAGAAAGATTGGAACAATTTATTGCAAATTGTGTGGACGATGATAAACGCAAAATAGCTGCTCTAATAACAAATGTCTCGGAGGGAGTTTACCAAACAATGAAGACATTATGTCATCCAGACCTACCGAAAAACAAGACATTCGATCAATTAGTTGCGTTACTCTCAAACCAACACAAACTCAGTCTCAGGATTCCGTCGAAGAATTCAATTCGATAATTCAAAACAAATAAATGAAAGCATAGTTGACTGGTTCATTGAAGTTAAAAACGTAGCATCTCTCTGTGATTTTGGAAATAAATTCGAGGACCGAGTTAAGGATAAATTCGTGACTGGTTTACGAGCAGGACCAATTCAAGAAAGGTTGTGTGAAAAAAAAAGTCACCAAATCTTTTAAGGATTTATTTGAGATTGCCTTAACAAATGAGATCATTCTAAAAGAGATGCGTTCTGAAAGAGAAGTGAAATCCATACAAAAATTCAGTAAGGAGTCTTCCAAGAAGCAGAGTCAGAAACCTAAAAAGGGTTAAGAGTCTTCAAACTCGAAAGAATTACTTTGCCTCCGTTGTGGGAAAACAGATCACAATTTCAAAAAGTGTAAATATAAAGACTTCAAATGTTCAAATTGTGGGAAGAAAGGACATTTAGTAGCAGTGTGCAAATCCAAGGTCAAAGAGAATAATTTGGTGGAGCTGGCAGACGAGGTAGAAGTGGTTGAAATGTGTAAGATTGTCGTTTGTAAGAGTTCAACACCACTTTAATATGTGGAACTACAGTTACATGGACAACCGGTTAAATTTGAAGTGAACACTGGTGCAGAAATATCATGCATTCCTTATGGTTGGTAGACAAATAATTTAAAACATATTCCTTTGAACCCCTTCCAATATTCAATTAAGAACATAAAGTAGTGAAATATTAACACCAGCAGGTGAAATTTTTCTTGATGTACAAGTAGATACTAAGTCAATTGAAAAGTGCAGATTTATTGTGCTGTGCTAAAGGAAGCTACACGATTACTTTTTGGTAGAGATTTGTTTCATAAATTCAATTATTCACTATTTGAAAAATATGTTCAGAATGCCTGTGTTGAAAATGTATGGAATTTAGATAAATTTAAGCTATCTGATTTGTTTGACCGTTACGAAGAGTTATTCAGAAATGAATTGGGTACTTACAATGGTGAAGTTATTAAGCTAGAACTCACTGTATCGTGTAATTGTTCCAATAAAGCTAAGAGCTCAATTGTTGAAAGTGTTGCATAGTTGTCATGAAGGGATTGTAAAAATGAAATCGGTGGCTAGGTCGTATTTCTGGTCGATAATGAGATTGAAAGAATGGTAGACAATTGGCGGGTTTGTAGAAATTTCAGAAGCGAACTATGTGAATCAACACTAACTCCATGGGCTAGAGAGACAGGTGTTTTTGAAAATGTACATACTTTTGGTCCTGTGTTAGAAAAGATGTTTCTTGTTGTTATCGTTGTTATTTTGCACAAAACACCAACACCATTTCACCCATCTATGAACGGTCAGGCAGAGAATACAGTTAAAACTTATAAAGTTGGCATTCTGAAGATGCTTAAAGACTAGAATAATAAAAAAGTTTCCTTAGATACTTTACCTCATAGATTTTTTTTAGTGTAAGAAACACTGTTCACTGTAGTACAGGTACACCTTCACAGTTAATGTTCAATCGTAAAATTAAAACACGTCAATACATTGAAAAATGTAAGAACAGTAGGGACGTAACCTTTTTAGTGGAGGATAAAGTCTTGTGTGGAGATTATAGAAATCCTAATAAACGTAGTTGGCAATCTGCTGTGGTGGTAGAAGTACTTGGTACAAAAACATATTTATGTAAATAGATAAATAATGAGACGATATAGAAAAGACATGTTGACCAATTGTTGCTGAATAAAGCTGTGGATGACCCAGAGAACGTTGAGAACGTTATACAAAAAACACATATGGAATCACCAGTTAATGTAGATCCAAGTTGGTTTGATTTTGATGACAAAAAAGCTGTTTCTGAGCTTTCATCTGATCATTCTGAGTATAATATGATGTATAAACCTAACATAAATGAGAATAATACCAGAGAGAAAAGTGATAGACAGAATATTTTCTCTCAGCAATCTGATTATAATGTAGGGTCAAGGCCGAAAAGGATGGTTAAGCCTCCAAGACGTTTGAATCTATGAAGTGCGGTATTTGTAGTGTATTGAGTTGGAAACACTGTTCCATATATCACAATAACATTATTCTATGATTTTTGTATTCTGTGTATTACACATGTGGTTTTTTATGAAAATTTTATATCTGCTTTTTGTCTTGTCTAAGTGGAAAGCTTGCTTTATATCTTCCATGGTTGAAAACTTTCCATTTGCAATAGATCAGCTTTTAACAGCCTTGAGATATTATGCAAGTGCTGGACATTTGAGTCAAGTTGCAGATTTCATTGGTATGGATCTTTCAACGGCTTCAAGAATTATAGTTAAGGTGACTCTTACTATTGGTAGGCTTTATCCCCAATTCATTAAGATGCCTGGTCCTAATGAAATAAGAGAAACAAACATCGATTTTATCGTATTGCTACTTGATACTTTTCAATAAATGTGCAAGCTGTAAGTAACGGCAACCAGAAGTTATTAGATGTAGTTGCCCGATGGCCTGGGTCAGCCAATGATTTCACAGTTTTCAATAACTCTAACCATAGAGCACGTTTTGAGAATAATGAATTTCCAAACTGCATTTTTTAGATAGATATAATAGTTATATTTGTATTGTATATATTTAATTCTATCGTGTCAAATATAGTATTATCAACATCACTAAACTAGTCCATTGCAATTCTTTGTCAAATAATGTGTTACTAGAGGAGGAGTATGGAGTAAGTTTCGGAGATGGGAGATTTGTAAATAGTTTTCTCCTATTTTTTTTGAAAAAATTTTTATTTATTTTTGTAGAAAAAAGTTATTTTTTATTGTAAATAGTCGTTCCCTTTATTTGTAAAATTTTTTTTTCATTTATTTATGTTGAAAAAAAAATGAAAAAAATGAAAATGAAAAAAAAAATAAAAATGAAAAAAAATTGAAAATTTAGTGCACGAAATGCTACTTCGGTGATCGAGCACTGATTTTTTTTTAAGATGCGCAGCCGAGTTAAAGAAAATAGTCGAGATCACCAAAGTATTTCGCGCATGAGATGGAAACAAAATTTTTTCTACAAACGTCAAAAATATTGTTTTAAAATAAGTAACATGCTTAGCTTGATATGAAAAATAGTATTGAACTGGCTCAAACTGTTTTTATTCGCTTTAATTTCGTGCGTGATATTTATAACTGTAAAATAATGGAAATTTCGAGCGACGATGAAGTAAGCAGTATCCCACCTAACTTGACAGATGCGGCCAATTCCTCGGCCAATTCAATATCAAATCTTTGACCGGGGAAATCGAGGCGCCAATATGAAAATACATATCAGCAATTTAAAGAGTAGTGTGGAGCAAATAAAGCCAGAAAAATATCCGAAAATCTGCTGTTGGCATATTTTGCGGAGAACATCAACCATACTTCTTGCTAATACGGGGGCCGATATATGTGTTTTGAAGCGACATGGAGGTTGGAAATCTTCGACTGTGGCCGAAGGATATGTGGAAGATTCTATCAACAATAAAATTCAAATATCAAATAAAATTTCAGACTGTGAAATTTCAGGATCAAGTGCTGTCACCTCTACGGCAGTTGCTTGCAAATCAAAAATGGATAGTCTTCCAACTCCCAAAACTACGATATCACGAGCTGAATTTGAGTTATCTGGTTTATGAATAAATATTGGTTCGTGCACTGGCTGCACCATTAATGTTAACATTGTAAATAATAAATAGAATTAGGTAGTGCTAAATTTTATCACAATTTGAAAGCCTTAATTATAGGAGAACCGGTCATACGTCTGCAGCAAAATCAATTCCACAGCTCATATCTGCATTAACAGATGTTTTGTCAACTCTACGAGAAGATCTCATTTCCAATGGAAAGAAAATGGAAATGGGGACTGTCAACTGGAGAAATGTTGGGGATCTAAGCCTTAAAGAAGATGGTTCCATAGTTAATGTCAACATAATAGGTACTAATAAATTTTTCTTAGGCACAGGTAATTTATATAAATGTTTTTTCAAATTAGATGCAATTTAGTGTTAAAATATACTTTGTATTTGTGCTTTTAAGTCATTTATTGTTATACATTAATAAATAAATGATTTCTTGGGTAGGTATTTGCTTGATTGAGAAACATAAAGGTTAAAATATAAAAATCCCATATAGTTTACATGCAGTGTGCGAAGTAAGTATTTCGCGCACGGTGTCATGGTAAAGAAGGAAAATGAAAAAAGGGTCACTTCGCATATTGTTGTCAATGCGCGAACCTTGTCATTTTTTTACGTTTGTAGTGTAGCATGCTACATTGTAAATTGAATAATATTCAACTAAACAGAAAAGTTGATGAAAATCTGGGCGTACGCTAATGCGTATCTTCGTGCATATGTACCCGATACAGTGAAACTGTCTAATTTTTTCTTTTTCTGGTTTCTTTGAATGTATATCGATAATTATCGCTGCGAAATTGTTATAATTGTTTTTCTCTATTTTATTCATAAAACCCTGAAAAAAAGGGTTTTTTTTTTGGGTATATTTTCTTCACTAAATTCCTGATTGGTATTCCTGATAAACGTTGAAAGTTTGATGATTACATTGAGAGTCCTTCGTCAAAAGAGAGCCCATCATTGTCAATTGTCAGTTTACAAGCCGAAGTATTTACTCTCCTTACTTCGGTGGAGGAAGATTGGCTCAGTAAAGAGCGAGGACTTTTACCTCTTCAGGGAAGTAATTTGTAAATTCAGAAAATTTCATTCTTTATTTTTGTACATTTATAAATTTCGAATTCACATATATATATTTCCATTTCGTAAATTTTGTATGTTGACTTTTCTGGTACCAGATATTTTAAAGATTCGGATTGTAAAATACTTATGTAAATACTAGCTGACCCGGCAGCGTAAAGGCAAAAGCCTGTATAGTACAGAGCGCGAGGTTCGCGCGACGCTCTGTATCACTCGTGGTTTTGTTTATGAATATGCTGCGTTGCGTGTGACAAATCAGCATACATTAAACCTCACAACCTCCTAGCCAATCAACAGCGCCATGTCTTCGACTGTGATCGTGTGAAGTCGTTTGTCAATCGACGAGGGAGAATTTCTGGCGGGATTTATACAAAAACCATTTAGAAACAGACAGTTAACGATTGTTAGCAGTGTGTTTCTGTACTACTTCAGAATTATTGCACCTATTGTTTAGAGCGAATTGACTTGTGTCCAGAAGAAAGTTATTCCATATTATTACTGTTTTCTATACCACCAATCTAGGAAAAGCTTCAACGTGAATATTTAAAAAAAGCAGTTTTCACTGCTAAGTTGAATATACCTTTATTTGAATTCTAAATTGTTCAATTATGGAGTCAGTTAGGTAAGCTTCCTTATTTAAATGTTTTTTAGCATTAATGCACGTATTTTTTGCAGTGCGAATCCACTAATTTGCGAAGTATGTCAAAAGGAGTTTACCAATGTATGGAACAAAAAGAGGCACCTTCTTAAAATTCATAATGACGAATCGGCAAAAACGAATAGGAAGCAGCATATAATGTGTTCTGTTTGCCCAGGGGAAAACAGAGAGAAGTTTTCATGCTATAATGATTTGGACAAACATTTAGCAACGAGCCATGACGTAAATATTAAAGAAAGTATGTTAAGTTTTCAGAGCAATGAAGAGTTTAAAGCATGGCGAGGAAAGGAGAATAGAGAAGTTGATTATGTCTGTGTCAGGACTTTGAAAACTAAGAATGGGGAAACAATAGTAAACTACAACTGTAACCGAAGTGATTATAGAGGTAAGACCTGATTGAATGGATTATTATAAGAAAATAACTGTTTATTTTTAAGGATACGAATGTGTAGGTCAGAAACGCCATATGAAGTCCGGAGGCAGTATTCACATTCAAGGAGTATGTCCTTCAAGAATGTTAGTTAAAACTGCAACAAATGGTAACTATATTAACACTATGGATACAGTATATGTTGCCTTTATCTACTAGGTTACGTTGGGGTCTCTTAAATGTCAAATTTCTTAAAGTTTAGTGGATTATCAGCCACTGAAACAACCAGCATACGAATCCAGTGACTGATTCACTGAACATATCCAATACATATAAATAGTAGTATCTAAATTAATATTCTACATATTATTGTTTATTAGGAATTGTCACAGTCACATTTGTGGAGACACATGTGGGTCATAATGATGAGCTAAGAACAAAACGACTCACTGAGTATCAACAAAACCTTATTGTTGAGAAGTTAACTGCCGGTGTATCAACTGAAAGAATTATTCAAGATGCTAGGATCATACGAGATGACAAATTAGATAGACTAAATCTAATAACGAGGGGAGATCTAGCATATTTAATGAGAAAATTTAACCTTGACAAAAGAAGGGATGCTGACGATATGGTAGCAACTGCCTTGAAAGTAGAAGAGTGGAATGGACGAGGAGAAAATTATGCGTTTTTATTCAAAAGAATTGGTGAGGTAATCTATATAATGAATTAACAAAATGCTGAATGTTTTATATCATTTTAGGTGAATGTTGTCCTGGATTGAGGGATGAAGATTTTGCTTTGGCCTACATGAACGGAGTTATGGAAAAAAAGTTGAGAGATTTTAAAAGAATCATTTGTGTCGACGGTACACATGGAACCAACAGGAATAACTGGGATCTAACAATTGTTTTAGTTAAAGATGAGAAAAACATGGGTTTTCCTGTTGCCTTTCTGCTCTCAAATAGATTGGACCAAACTATACAAGAGCATTTTTTTACTGCACTCAAATCAAGACTAGGTGAATCCATTCAAGCAGAGTTCTTTATGAGTGATGACGATACAAAATATTATAATGCATGGACCAAAGTGATGAAGACGGACAAAGAACCTAGAAGACTTCTTTGTACATGGCACGTTATTAAAAATTGGAATATTCAAGGGAGATCCAAAATCAAGAATTTACAAATCAAACAGGACATGAAGAAAAAAATGAGAGCAATTCTAAAAGAAACAGATCCCTCAATATTTTTACAATTGAAAGAAACCTATTTCAAACATTTGGAGGAGGAAGGGGAAAATGATTTTCTCAAGTATCTGCAGAGGTAAGTAACTAACTACTCTAAATGTTTATTGAGAATGAATCTAAAGAGTATTACTTTCTTCTAGCTTTTATTTCAAGAATGAAGAAAGAATAAAAATGTGGGCCCACTGTCATAGGATTAATGCAGGAATAAATACCAATATGGCTATCGAAAGCTTAAATAAAGTACTTAAATATAATAAAATGAGAACACAACGTAATATTAGGTATGTTATATTTTTATTTGTATAAATGGAATTGATTTACTATAATGTTAACAGGGTTGAGAAATTATTGGATCTATTAGATGAGCTGGTTGAAGAAAAGATGTGGACCAAAATAATAAATGTTGAGAGACCTAACGCTAATAATTATCAACACAAGGTAACTGTGGAATCACACAAAAAGGCAGAGAAAATGGAAGGTAAGGTAAAGCCACAAGAATTGGGAACATTCAAGGTAACATCTTGTTCAATCAATGATAAATTTTATATTGTAAGTATTAAAGAACTTTGTGATGATGATTGTAGAGCAGGATATTGCCATATATGTAAAATATGTATACATAGATACGAGTGTCAGTGTCCTGAAAATGCGGTGAAACAAGTACTATGTAAACATATACATGCTGTATCTTTGTTTGAGGCGAGAAGCGATTCTGTTGTAGATTCCTCACATTCAGATGATGACAATCAATTACAAGTGAACGAGCCTTCTGGAACCGAATTGCGATACCAGGAAGATCTAAATCACTTTATTCAGGAGAGCAGAGAAAATAATAAGTCCATTACTTCTGAAGAAAGACGAGAGGTATCATATACATACATATGTGATGTTCTGTATATCAACTCTGGTTACTTTAGGGTTCCGTAACTGCTAAAAAGTTTGTGCATAATCAATTACTGAAACAACCAACATTACCAGTCCAGTAGCTCTGGTTGATTTACGGACCATAATCATATATGTCTTTTGTTTCTGTTAGATGTTGACAGTATATGCTTTGCAGTTTGCAATAATGGAACATACCAATTTTATCAGAAGTTTAGATGATGACACACTTTATAAATTCTTGGCAGAGATATCAAAACTTAGAACTAATATGGGACTAGATGGTAGTGAGCATGTTTCAAAAAAAAGGAAAATGGAGAAACAATCCTATTTTCCAAACAAAAAATAACAGCTTCTTATTTTATATTGTAATATACATAACTATTTGCTAAATTTTTCTCAGTTGTTTGCTGATATATAATCAAAGGTGATGGTGTTGTTTGCTTATTTTTGAAGTAGTTAATTCTATGATTATTATTCAATACTTTGAACAGAATTAAATTTTTGCAGGATGCTTTGTACTTGAGGGTGTGGTATAATGTAATTATATTTAGCTAATATTTTTATAATAGTTACTCATTTGTAAATAGGTAAATTTTATATGTTGAATTGTATTCATAGGTGTGGCATAATGTAATATATGTATAGTTATAGTTCTAAATAATTTCATTTTCTAAGAATCATTCTAGTGAAGGCTTGATAACATTCCGAAAATTAACTCACTGAAATTTTCACTTTTGAAACTTGATCAATATTTTTTGTTAGAGATTACTATACAAATATTATATTTTGGTTCAGGTGTAGGGGAGCTGGGAGCCTGTAATTATCTAAAAAAAATTGCAACTCCTATAGGGTTTATCTTCGGATAGATCTTCAAATGGACAACTGTTGGAATAATTAATGTAGTTACTTTGTACATATAGTTTAATTTTTGTTAATGTTCAATTGTATTTAATGGTGTGGTAATGTGATATATGTATAGTTATAGTTCTAAATAATTTCAGACACAAATAAACATTCTAGTGAAGGCTTGATAACATTCCGAAAATTAACTCTCTGAACTTTTCACTTTTGAAACAAGATCAATTTTTTTTTACAGATTCGCGTACTGTACCTATACAAATATTATATTTTGGTTCAGGTGTAGGGGAGCTGGGAGCCTGAAATTATCTAATAAATATTGCCACTATTATAAGGTATATCTTCAAAATGAATAACTGTAGGAATTATTAATGTAGTTACTTTGTACATAGTTACATTTTTATATGTTCAATTGTATTGAGTTACTAACTCTTGAATGTATAATAAAGTATTTATATGATGAATAAAACCTATAATTTACTCTTTGTATTTTTTCCTAGTATATTTTGCAAGCAAAGATATATTCCTATCTCCTTACTCCTAATCAATTAACGATGAAATCGCTAGTTTCTATACTTTGTAATTTACCAAAATCCAATGAAATTTCATTTCTGTTAAATAAATCAACTTATTATATCTCGTTAAAATAATTACATATTTTTTATGTTCACCTCCAATGATACACTCATAACATTATAGCTTTAAATGTCTTAGTTTAATCATTTGCGTTCTTCTTACTATCTATACTTATCCGAAGTACTCCCATATCTTACATTCATAATACTGGTGATGTAAATCTCCATTTTGTTATCAATTCGTAATTACTGGTTTCATTTTGAAGAATAATGATATTTATTAATTTCAATATCTATTAGTTCTAGTTCATCCTTTACCTTAGAAAGCGTCTGGCATGAAAGTAATTTGAATAGTAAAAATATCAATATTTTTATTCGTTCAGTTAAATATAGTTAAGTACAAAATTTCATTTACATCAAAGATTATAGATTAGTCTATTATTATTCGATTCGCATTCTTACAATAATATCGTCTCAAATTCAAACAAACGAAATTTGAATTCGCGCCAAATAGACCACGCCTCAAGTATTCTTATTGGCTAGGAGGATGTGAGATGTAATGTATCCTTGACAAATCGCAGTACGATACAGAGCAACTGTCGCAATTCCTCGTCCGCCTCACTTGGAATCGTAATATTGACCAGTTACTAGTTGCATATTACACGTTCACGTTGTTATAGGTTATAATTTCTATTTTCTCTTGATTCTATCGCGTGCATCATGGATGAATCAACCTTAAAAAGATTGTTCGGGCGTTTGTGCCAAAATGTAAACATTCTCAATATAACAGCTGTGGACAACAACGAAAAGTTCAGTATTTTAGTGCAGTGTAAGCTTTCAGGAGTGGGCACAGTGGATGAAAAATGTGACAATTGGGTAAAAGATTTTTCATACTCGACCAATACAAACTGGATAACGTTAAGACGTTATCCTAATGCAACTCGCTATGAATTCCGAAAGCTATACGTGTGTCAACACTCATCATTGAATAAAGTAGCTGAACGAAAACGGCAGTCGTGTGAAGTTAGGAACAAAAATTGCAAAGCACAAATAGACATTAAATTCAAAAAAATTAATAGAAACACAATAAAAAATGATGTGCTGTTAAAAGACGGAATTAACGTAGTGATAAAAATAAATTTTCAACATTCCCATAGGATAAATGTGGCACAAGCTTTTCGATACTTGCGTGTGAACAAGACAGTACAAGACATTTTTGAGTCATACTTTATTTCGGGAATGACTCCGTCAGCTGCTAGATTTTATCATGAAATGAAAATAATTGAATCTGGTTCTGAAGAAACGAAGGAAATACAGAATGTAAGTACAGCATATCTTCTTGCTAATGCTAGAGAAAATCCTACTGAGAGGCAGATAAAGTACTTGTATGATAAGTGGCGTTTCTCTCAGTACGGTAGTCGAGAAGAAAAAAGTATGATAGAAGTTCTCAAGAACAGACAGTCCTTGTTGCAGAAATCCGGCGGTACACTAGTCATCAAAGAAAATCCTTTTATCGCAGTTGTTATTACTCCAATAATGCGACGCGCATTTCTTCAAAATTTATGCACTGAAATGGTTTTCGTGGACTCCAGCGGATCTTGCGATCAGACAAATACTTGTGTCACATTTCTATTCACTTCAAACAAAACAGGGGCTGTTCCTATCGCATGCATTCTTCACACATCCCAAACTGAAGCGAATTATACTTTAGCTTTTGCGTCTGCCACTGAAGCAATCGAAGTAGAAAATAGAAAGTTCGATCCAAAAGTGTTTATGACTGATGACAGTGCATCCGAGCGCAATGCGTTATCAGCTGTATTTCCGAACTCCATATTACTTCTATGTACATTCCATCTTTGTCAAGCTTTATGGAGATGGCTCTGGCAAACTGACCATAACGTGAAAAAGGAGGACAGAAGAACAGTGATGGAAATGTTTAGGAACATACTTTACGCTCCAACATTACAAGATTCAGAAGAGAATTATGATTTCTTGATGAGTAATAATATAGTGCAAAGTAACAAAGCATTATATGATCATCTGGAGAAATTGTGGGTCCGCAGAAAAGAATGGTGTATTTCGTACAGAAATAATATAATAACAAGAGGTAACAATACTAATAATTACACTGAAGCTTCAATTAGGATTTTTAAAGATATAGTTTTGCAAAGGTGCAAGGTTTTTAACTCTTGTGCATTGGTTGATTTTATCATCAATGTGTTCGAAAACTACTATAAGCGAAAATTGTTGGAATTTGCAAATTCAAGAAGATCTAAACCCCAAATTGATTATAGAAATATGTGTTTTAGAGCAAAAGATATTAACATTATTTATCAAAGGGACAATACAATTTTCCATGTTGCATCTGAAAAAGATTCCAATTTATTTTATACAGTGAATGCTAAAATTGCTTTTTGTGATTGTCCATCAGGCACAGGTGGCAAATTCTGTAAGCACCTATGCGCAATAGAACAAAAATTTGGTATATTATTTAAAACGTCTCCAGTTCTAAGCGTTCATGACAGAATACAATTAGCCAAATTAGCTGTTGGGCATTCAGCACCAGAGGAATTTTATAAAAATATGGATTCAAACACAACTGATCTTGAAAACTTTGAAAACTCAGTTCAATCAACTAATTCTGTTCCTGCTGAAGTAGACTTAGCAACATCAATGGATTTACAAATGAACGCCGAAGAATGTGAAAGCCGATTTAAAGAAGAAATTAAAAGAATGCGCAGTGAATTTGAGCGCATAACAAGTACGCTCGAAGACAATCAAAGCCCAGAAGCTACTTTATCCATCATTAAGTTTAATGCAGTAATGAACAGCCTGAAAACCCCTTCCCAAATTTTAAACTTTTTGGAAGCTAAAAGTCGAATATGCGGGAGAAAATCTAGAAAAATTCGAGTGCAGCCAACGTCAATTTCGCGACGTAAAAACAAAGCATTGCCTCAATCTGGGAGAATTCAAGCTGGCAGGCCTTCCAAAATTGAAAAACTAAAACGGAAGCACAGCCTTGGAAGCAACATTTCGCATAACCTACCAAATGCTAAGTTACATTGAACTTAATTCTGTATTTCGTTATTTAAAATATATAATGACCCATGTATATATGACTTTTATTGTACGAATATCTACCATTCATCAGGAAGATGAAGGTAGGAATGAATAGATTTTAAAATTCACGAGACAAACCTATACTGTTCAATTGGGTATTTCGCCACAATATTCTCAATTAAACAAAAAGTAATTTTAATTCAGAATCATATGCCAAATTTATGTAAAATAATATGAAAATGCAGTGTTGCAAAATACCTAATTAAGCACGTATAAATATGAACACGACACAAAGACATATATAATTTATTGGCTCTGTATTACACTGGAATTTGTCGTCTGCCATGCAGCGTATTCATAAACAAAGCCACGAGTGATCGAGAGCGCCGCGCGGACCTCGCGCTCTGAACTGTACAGGCCTTTGCCTTTACGCGACCCGGCAAACTTCGTACCGCCCTATAATCAAGAAATGTCTCTTACCTTTTCATCTGAATTAAGTTAATTTCTTTATTATGTTCGAGCAACACAATGCAGGGGCTTCATTTTTAAACTTAAATGCCTTGCAATATTGACAAATAAAGTTCATTGGTCCAATAGCAACGATATGCAGTGTACTGTAGTCAATTTCTTTGTTATAATTAAATGCAGCTCTATAGGGGTTAAACGCAACATTTCTATTTTGTTGGTTCCGGTTCCATCGATTCCGTTCAACTTAATTCCGCGTTTCTGCTCATCAGTTTGACTTGCTTTTGTATTTCTTTGACTTGCAGCATTACGGGTTCTGCGACTTAAGTTTGTACGTCTAATTGCCGGCATCTTTAGAAACAAAATTCAACAGAAAATAAAAAAAGGAACTTGAAATTATACACTCTGAATAAGAATTTATCGTACTACAATTATAATATTTGATTGCCATCTTGCAACCTTATTGCAGATCTGTGGATAGATTAAAAACGATAAAAATCGGGATTTAAAAATAGGGGTTGATCGTATAAGAGTGAAAATTGAGAGAGATATGAAATTTTTTATTCTGTCATGACAAATTAAAAATAATTCTTACCAAAAAAATTGAAGTTTATGATTAACAAATAAAAAAAAGTGGTTAACCGTAGAGGGATGAAAAATTGAGAGTATAATCAGATTTTTTTTTTAAGTCGACAGAATAAAAAAAAATTTTTGCCAAAAAATTAAAGTTTATAATTCACGAAAAAAAATAGGGGTTGATCGTAGAGGGGTGAAAATTGAGAGTAATATGAGATTTTTCATTTAAAGTCATGATAGAATAAAAAAAAAATTTTGCCAAAAAATTAAAGCTTATAATTAACAAATAAAAAATAAGGGTTGAACGTAGAGGGGTGAAAAATTGAGAGTCATATGAGATTTTTCATTATAAGTCATGACAAAATAAAAAAAAATTCTTGCAAAAAAAATAAAACTTTTTAATTACCAAATAAAAAATAAGGGTTGATCGTAGAGGGGTGAAAATTTAGGGTTGCATGTATTTTTGTATGATGTATCATAAAAAAATAAAAACAAAAAATTTTGTCTGAAAAATAAAAAAAAAATTAAGGGGTGGACCACCCTTAACATTTAGGGGGATGAAAAATAGATGTTTTCCGATTCTCCCCCCTGACTAATATCCTCGCTAAGGATCACGAAAATCGGTCGAGCCGTTTCGGAGGAGTTCGATTACGCACCCCGTGACAGAAGAATTTTATATATTAGATAAGAGGTGTTTGATCGACCTGGGTTTTTGTCCCTTTCATTAGGTGAATTCAGAGATCTGAACCACGACTCAAACAAACGACTGTTCTCGGGCATTTTGAGTTGTAACAAAGAGGTTACAGTAGAAAAATATATTTCATGTCGTCTCGCAGGACGGAAGATATCCACACCTGCGAGAATACTGTCGTTGATGATACCTGGGGTGTAGGCAAATTGAGACACTGGCGTAAAGTCAACGGTTCTTGAGAATGGTTCCAAAATCGGAGCCGAAACGTCGAACATCACAAAATATTAGACGCGGTCAATCCGGAACCCACAAAGTTCAAATATTTATATATCCATTACTAAACAATTAATTATTTTTCAGGTGATGGTGGCTATGCAATGATACGAGGGCGGTTTGAAGTTCGTGACTTTTTGAATAAAACAATTTTTTTTCGACAAAAAAACAATTTGTTTTTCTACCTAATCACCTTTAAGCTATATATATATATATATACATTCAGTCCAGCGTCTTTCTGATTTTTTCATTCTCCCCAAATAATAGGTTTCCTCGAGGCTCTCAAAAAAGGCGTTTGTTTCGGTAATGACTTCTTCATTCGACTCAAATCTCTTACCTCCCACCCCTTTGTTGAGATTTGGAAACAGAAAATAGTCACTGGGGACTAAATCTAGAGAATTGGCTGGATGAGGTAGCAGTTTCGTGGATTTTGGCCATCGTGATTAGACAAGTGTGCACACGTGCATTGTCTTGATGGAACAGCACTTTCTTCTTCGCCAAATGCGGCCGATTTTGCTTCAAATAGACGTCGAATCTGTTCAAAAGCTTTGAATAATATTCGCCGTTGATCGTTTTACCTTTCTCGAGGAAATCAATGTGAATGACAACGCGTGCATCCCAAAAAACTGTGGCCATGACCTAGTTGGCTGACAGACTCTGTCTTGCCTTCTTTGGTCTACGTTCACCCCCTGCAACCCACTGTTTCGATTGTTGTTTGGTCTCTGGAGTGTTGTGATGGATCCATGTTTCGTCCACATTAACAAAACAGCGCAAAAACTCCTTCGGACTACGGCTGAGCATCGTTAAATACTATTTTGAAGTGATTACAGGATTGCGCTTATGGTCGAGTTTGAGCAATTGCGGCACCCATCTCGCGAAGAGTTTTTTCATGTCCAAATATTCGTGTAAAATATGACGTACCCATTCAGTTGAGATACATACAGCATTAGCCAACTCACGCACTTTCATTCTCCGATCGTCCAATATAATTTCATGGATTTTATCGACGATTTCCGGGGTGATCACTTCTTTTGGGCGACCTGAACGTTCGGCGTCACTAGTGCTGGTAAGACCACAACGGAACTCTCTGTAAACCATTTTTTTACCATTGAAATTGATGGTGACGAGTCCTTGTAATATTTATCAAACCTTTCCTTAGTTCCAGTAATCGATTTTTCACGTAAAAAGTAATGTTTAATCAGCACACGGAATTCACTTTATTCCATTTTCTAAAAATTCACGAGGTGGTCTGCTTTGAACGGCTATAAAACAGCAACTGCACGTCGTAACTTGCTGAAAATTAGAATGTTGTCCACTGATATATCACAGATGACGGAAATACTGTTGCATTGGAAGTAACTGCCCGGGAAATTCAAAAAGTCACGGACTTATCAAACCGCCCTCCTAATTATAATTGTTATTATCGTACTGTCGCGACTAGGGATGCAAGCAAAGTATCGATACTTCGGAAGTATCGATACTTTCGTTTCGATACCAAGTAATTTTGGCATCGATACTTTGAATGCGATACTTACTTGGTATCGATACTTCAAATCCGGGTATCGGTTAAGTACCTTATCTCGGTAATGTAGGTTTCCACTAAAAAGCGCCATCTGTTATTTTGTAAGAGAACCGGCATAATAATAACATTTGAACTTGTAGATTTCTTCTCAAACCGGGGAAAAACCGGAGGAACAAACAGGGGAAATACCGCACTTGCAATATACTTTCGTCGTTGATATTTCACGATTTCGTTTTCTGTTGCCGCGTTAGTGAAGCATCTGACTTAATTTTAATCGAAATTTTTGGAATGCCTCCGCCTAAAAGCGACGTTTGGACGTATTTTAAAAAATTAAATTCTTCTACTGCAATTTGAAAACAATGCAGTAGATCTTTAAAAACTAGTGGAAATACTTCCAACTTGATGAAACATTTGAAGGTGAGTGTTATGCATGTTACATTCAATTCTTACTCAAAAATTTTCATCAAATAAATTTCAGCTATATGTATAATTTTCTTATAGATTCACAATTTTTCAATTCAGAAAATTTCACAAAAATAAATTTCTGCTATATATCTTTTTGTAGAGTCATGGAATCGATACACGAACCCACAAAGCAAAAGGATGTTATTCAGATGATACTCCAAGACCAAGCACATCAAAAGATGCTGATATTATTTTAAATGAAGAAACCAAATTAGAACAAGACTCCCTCAATGAAGGCTGCGAAACTCATTCTATTAGTTCTGTTAGTACCACTACTATAACCAGTGATATATTACAATCATTTAAAACCATCAAAAGTTTTGAAGGTAGGATAAAAATGATATTGTTATACATTTTTTTAACTGAATATTTCTTCATTTGTAGTCGGTGGGGTGAAACACAGTGAGATAAGTAACACCATAGCTTATTTCATCTGCGCAGATAACCGCCCCTTCTCAACAGTTGAAGGAGGAGGGTTTAAAAAATTAATGAAAACTGTTTGCCCATTGTACAAATTACCATCGAGAGAATATTTCAAAAGCAATATTGACCTGAAGTATGATATTATGCATTCCGTATATAAACAGAAAATGTCTGAGATTGAGCATTTTTGTCTGACTATGGATATATGGAGTGAAATGATGACAGGAAGGAGTTTCTTAGGTGTAACTGCCCATTTTATCCACAAAACGAGAAGAAACTCAATATCGTTGGATGTGAAGGAATTATGTGACCGCCATACATATCAGAACAATTAAAAATCATTTTGAATAGTTGGGACATCAATGAAAAAAAGGTTGTTGCTATCGTAACAGACAATGGTGCTAATATGGTTGCTGCAGTAAGGTTGATGGAGGGAAATCAGCATATACCCTGTTTTGCTCACATCATCAACCTGATAGCAGAAACACCCTTATCCAACCCACAAATATCCACTTTGATAGATAAGGTGAGAAATATTGTCAAGTGGATAAAGAATTCTGTGATTTTATGTGACGATCTCAGAAATAGACAGAGGCAAAATAATGTTAAGGAGGGATTGTTGAAAAAAGTTATTCTTGATGTAAAAACAAGATGGAATAGCACCTTCTATATGCTGGAAAGGTTCATAGAACTATCCTCGCTTATAAGCGAAATTCACTTTGGCAGACGTAATGCCCCACCAATGGTCGATGCTGGGGAATTGGAAGCAATTGCAGAAATCATGAAAGTTCTGAAGCCTCTGGAATATATGTCCAAGGAACTATCAGGGGAGGATTACATAACAGCCTCTAGAGTAATTCCCATGATTAATTGTGCAATGCATACCTATGAAAATAATATATTCGAAATGGAAGAGTCCAAGTTACTCAACAATCTCATATTGACTGAAATGAGAAAAAGACTGAGCAAAGCAGAACATATCCCTGTTTTGGCTGTTTCTACACTTTTGGATCCTAGATTCAAAAATATACATTTTAAAGATTCGCAAGCAGCTGCAAATGCAATTTCCTTTGTGAGGAGGCTATTGAAACACGATGTAATGCCTGAAACTCCTGAAAGGAATAATTTACAAGCTGAGAGTACATCAGAAGGATTTGACTTTTGGAGCTTCCACAAAACCCTTGTCTCAAGCCAAACAGAGACAAGAAAGGAAACCGATGAAGTAGCAATGTACTTATCAAATCCTCTGACTCCAATTGATTCAAAAAAGGATCCAGTAAAATATTGGGAGGATACTAAAAATGTATTTCCTAAGCTGTATATGTTGGAATCAAATACATGTGTTTGGTGGCAACCTCGGTTCCATCTGAAAGGCTTTTTTCAAAAGCTGGTGCCACTTTAGTTCAAAATAGAAACAGGCTTCTTGGAAAACGATTAGGAAAACTGTTGTTTCTAAATTCTATTCCTGAAAGTGAATGGTTTTGAGTTCTAAACTTGTTAGTTCATATTTTCATTAATTTTTTTCATTTCTATTATATACCTACCACATTTTCAGTTTTTTATATTTTTGCAATAAAATTCATAATACTTTAATGAATTTCTTTCTTGCCCACATAAAACATTATAACCAAAGGTAAAAAAGAGATGATTTTGAGCAATGAGCAACTTAATATTTAGAATTTCGATGTTTTGATCATTTGAGGAATGAGGTTAGATCTAAATAATAAATAATGCAGGATAACTTTCATCATAGAATATGTTATTGTATGTTCTGCGAATTTTGTTTTGAAGTATCGATACTTCGATACTTCATGGTATCGATACTTTTGAAACAAGTATTCAAGTAGTATCGATACCTTAGTGTGAAGTATCGAATGAGTACATGGTATCGATACCTTCTGGGTATCGTTGCATCCCTAGTCGCGACAGCGCTCTTTCACTATCTCGTCGTGACTGGATAGTTGATAGAACTCTCGCGACAGTTCGGAAACTTTCGTGTCTGATTTCGCCTTGAATATAAGTCGATACATGCAAGGGCGACAGCGCGTTTACCTCCACTACAACTCGTGTAGTTTGTATATTATATTCCGTGCATTCAAGCGTTCAACTTTGCAACAAATTATTGTCATCAAATGGCGGAAAAGTTTGATACAGTGAAATTTTTAGAAGAATACCAAAAGTATCCATGTTTGTGGCAAAAAAACGATGCCGATTTTAGAAACAGGGTGAAAAGAAACCAGGCAGAAGATTGTTTGTTACCGTTATCGGGGCTTTCTACAATTAAAGAACTTCGTCAGAAAATTAGAAGCCTTAGATGTACATACAATCAAGAAGTGTCTAAAAGAAAGAAATCCATGAGGTCGAGATCAGATCTGTATGAACCTAAGCTAGTATGGTTTTCCTTAGCAGATAGTTTTTTGAGGCAGAATTTAGAGCAAGACTATACAGAATCAGGTTTGGTAAGTTTCATTGAATTATTCTTATTATTGAATTATATGGGATGATTCGAAAGTATTTTGACAGACTTCCGGAGGTGATTCCTCACAATATTCTACAAGGGCGTAGAAATGTGGAAGGGGTAATAATCACCCCAAAAATTTAAATGACTATACAGGGTATTCCTAAATTGAAGGTACAAACAAAAATGACAGATTCCACGGATCATTTTAAGATATAAAGTCATATAACATGGATCTGAAAACGATTTGTTTTCGAGATATAGATGTTGAAATCCAACTTTTTCACTCATACATATTTACCTTAAATTTGGCATAGATATTCTAATTTAAAATATTCGTCATGTGATATGCAAATCTACTCAAGGTGATATTTTTTCTGGAAGAGTGTCCGCTTTCTCCCATCAGAAATTTTTTTGGTAAGCCACTGGTAGTTTAGAAAAATATAAAAGAAAACTCTTATCCAGGACTACACTTTTTGGTTTCTTATCGTATATGGTATCGCTTTCGAGAAAAAAATTGATGAAAATTCTCACTTATCCTCAGGCAAATTCAAATTACTATGAAGATCCAGTAAGCTGCGATGAATAAATTGATTATAAGTTTTGGTACTTCATTATCCAATTTGTAGGGAAGATTAATAAAGATTCGATTAATTTTTATACCTAAGCATCACGAAAAAATAGGATTTCAAGAAACACCCTGTATCTCAGAAACAAAGCGTTTTCGGACCCATGTAAAGATAGGACTTTTCATTCTTAAAAGTATTCAAGGAATTTCTCATTTTTCTTCGTAACTCCAGTTAAGGAACACCCAGTATAAAGTAGGAACAATTGATTCGGAAATCAAAAAAATGCTTGTATTTCTAGTAATTTTTGGTTGAAACTTCGTTATCAACCCTTTTTTTCTCATATTACAGATAGGAGTAAACGTTCGTCAAAAAATTTGTTTCGATTATGGATATTGTGAGGAATCAACTCCTGAAGTTTGTCAAAGTACTTTTGGATCACCCTGTGTATCATTATAAGTCATTATGAGTGTGTAAAACCGGCAGTATTTCGGAGACCCCTACTGTTACAAATTAATTATTATTCAATCATTCTAAACTGCCAATGAAATAAAATGTTGATATTCTTGTTTTATAGTCACTTCTAAATAATCTTTCTGTTGTGTTCGAATTGATGATTTTCTGTATGATTGTGAAGTAACTAAGCCATGGATGAATGGACACAAAATAATTTATTGATGATTTTGTTCCTTCTGTTGTTGATGATATTAGTAACCCCCAAATTGATGAATTTATAGATACATATGAAAACAAAACATATTTTACAAAACTCGACTTAGCATCAGGATTTCATTGAATTGTAATGGACGAAGAATTCATAGAAAAGACGACTTTACAGTAGATAATGACCATTACGAATTTTTAAGAATGTCATCCAGTTTGAACGGTATCAACAATTGATGAACAATGTTTTGAAAGATTTTATGGCAAAATTTGTCATATTTATGATTATCGGTGATATAATTACATTTTCAGAAAATTACTGGCGTGTATTATTTTATAGATAAATAATTGAATATATAAATATAGAGCATTAAGCTGATATCCATATACAATTTCAAAAACATTATAGTGAAAGACAATATGAAAATACAGTTAGATAAATGTCACTTCTCCAAAACAAAAAAAAACAAAAGCAACTCCAGAAAGAATAAAACCTAGAGAAACTTCAAGTAGTTACTAAATTTCTGATTATTCTACTCTTATTATCGCTCTGTGGACTGATTAACAAACGGTGATATACGCATAAACTAGTTGAAATTTCGATTTTTGAAGATTATTTTGTCTTGAATTGGATTTTATTAAAAGTGGGATTCATTAGAGAAAACAAAGCCTAAATAAGATAAAAAGTGCAGTTGACTATTGCCTAGGTACTAAAGTCTTAAATTGACTACGTCTAAAAAGAAACAAAATATTACGAGAGGAGACTGAGGAAAAAATAGCATGAGAATTTGGATTGGAGAAAATTGATGATCAGTAGGAAAACGAATGAGCAAAACATTCGAATCCTACTGTCTTAAAAAAAAAATTAAGGAAAGATTAATATCTGATTTTTCTGCGTGTTTTCAGTTCATATTCAAATTTGGAGCATTAAGCAGTTCAAAATGTATTTTAGTTCATTGTTTCGTGCGTAGTAATAATTTTTTTTTTCAAATATGTGTTAGGCGTTTCTTCAACTCGATCTTTCCAAAGTTGAACATTTTTGTTAAGTTTGACTATACATGTTGTTTCCAAATTAGACGTGAGTCTTGGAGGACATGTTAGTATGACTCATTTGCTGTCATTGAACCATATTTATTGATATCCGAAAATCAACAGTTTTTCGAAATATTTTGATTTTTGAGTGTTTTATAAAAGATTTGATTATCAGAAAAGCGTACGACATGTAGGAAAAAAGCAAAATCATCCTATTCTGATGAAAATAATCCAAAATTATAATCAAACTTGGTCAACGTAGAAAAAATTGACAAAAAATGAAGTAAGGTGGGAAATCTTTTAAGAAACACAACTGTTGATTTTTGGATATCAATAAATATGGCTCAAATGACAGCAAATGAGAGATGCTTACGCCTCCTCTGAGGCTGACGTCTAATTTGGAAACACCCTGTATATATGTATAATTTTGTATTGCAGACTTTGACAAGCCATTATTTCCAAGACACAAATGAAGGAGATGCAGACTCAGAAACAACTGATGAGCAAGACCCTTTGCAATCGCAAGATACTCAAATTACCTGTCCGGTCAGCCCCCTAATTATGTCACAAGCTTCTCAAGATAGACCTAGCGGCTCTGGTCATCGCACAAGAAAAAGAAAATTGGATGACTCTTTGGACAATGCTGTTGCAGTTCTCAATCAGATGGCGTCATCCAGTACTGCCAATGAGTTCACAAGTTTTGGAAAACATGTTGCTGCTCAACTTCAATGTCTTCCATTGGAAGATGCAATAACACTACAGGGAGAAATCCAACAGCTAATAACAACTGCTCGTCTGCGTTCCATAAATAGTGCGAATGTCAAGTTAGAATTTTGAAGCAAATTCCACCTTCTCTTCGTCAACTACAAGTATCAGCCGCCTTACACTTAGAGAAGTGTTTATTTGATATTATCGAAAATGCATTATAGTTAATAAATCATTTATTGGATTACAGTCTCACACCTCATTAATGGAGCTAAGAACCCGGATAGAATATATCCTAGAACGCTTTCATCGATTACACAACTTGTTCTACAAAATATTGGTTCACTTGACCTATCTAAGACAATTCCCATGTCGTTTTCAAAGCAAGCCCCATGGACCAGACGCCGAATCAACATCAACACATCCCTGCAAAGATATAAAAAGCATATAACTCCTGAAATTCTACTGAAAAACTCCTTCCTTGAATTGGTCAATAATGAAGCTTTCGATCAGGAAATATATACCGATGCCTCTAAAGACGATAATAATAATAATAATAATAAATAATCTTTATTTCAAAACAATTCAAGTTACAAAAAAGAAGAGAAATGAAACAGTGTCAAAAAAGAAATGTGGTTCTTAATCATCCAAAAAATTCTTCCATACTATATGGTTCCATGTTCAATAATAAATTAAAAACTTTTTTTTTGAAAGGTTTAAGTAGATCAATCTTTTGTATATCTTTAGGTAATTTATTAAAAAACTTTAAACATCGGTACTCTGCTTGCTTTTGAGTTGTTGAAAGGCTATGTTTTGGTAAATTGTATGATAGAGTTCTTGTGTCATAATTTTTCTTGAGATTCAGATATGGAGAAAACAGATCTTTATGTTTATGAAAAAATATTAAACATTCTTGAATATACAATGCATAAAGTGTTAAAATGCCGTTCTTTTTGAAATATCCTTTACATGATTCTCTGAATGAAAATTTTTCTATTATTCTTATAGCTTTTTTCTGTAATATAAACAAAGGCTGAATGTTTCCCGAACCATAGAAAATAACACCAAATCTCAATTTTGACTCTATAGTAGCATGATAGACAGTCTTTATAATTTTTTTACTCAGATATTTGGCAATTACTCTCAAAGCATAAATGGATGGACCTATTTTATTACTCAGATGTTCTATGTGTTGTTTCCAGTTCAGTTCCTCATCGATGTGTACGCCTAAGAATCTAGTGGCCTCTGAAACCCCATATTTGCAGCAATTCAGAGTTACATGTTGGGGAACTTCTAAGTTGGAATTTGGAGGATGGAATACAATCAAGTTGGTTTTGTCCTTGTTCATGACCATGTTGTTTTGAGCAAACCAAGTTTCGGTATATTTCAGTACCTCTTCAACCAATTTCTTGAGATCTGGCCACAGAGACTCTATAACCAGCAGATTCTTATCATCAACATAGTCCTCAAAGTTCACTCTATCCTCACTCCAATTAAGGTTCAATGGGTAATCATTAACATACACTATAAAGAGGAGGGGACCCGCTATGCTTCCTTGTGGCACTCCAAGCTTCAGTTCTTCTGTTTCTGATCTTATTGTACATCCATCTGCATATATCTCTACTAACTGAGTCCGTTTAGTGAAGTACGATCTTACCCAATCTAGGGCTGGTCCTGCAATTCCATAACTTTCCAATTTTTCTATAAGATTTCCTATATCAAGGCAATCATAAGCTTTCGATAGATCCAGAAACAGTCCCATAGATAGATCTCTGTTCTCAAAAGCACTTGTTATTTTTTTCACAAAGTTGAATATGGCCGTTTGAATTGATCTTCCTTTCAAATAACCGTGTTGATTTTTGGTGAATATTCTGTTTTTCAAGAGAAATGTCATGACTTGTCCACAAAAAGCCAGCTCAAAGATCTTAGAAAAGGATGGTAAAATACTGATGGGCCTGTAATTTCCAAAATCATTTTCATCTCCCTTCTTGAATATAGGTCTTACTATCGCATTCTTCAATCTGTCCCTTCTTTATTGAATTGTTTATTATTATTCTTAGGGGTTCCAGAATTTCTTTCATACACTGCTTAATGATGCTGTTGGATACACCATCAACTCCACTTGTCTGTTTATTTTTCAAAGATTTGATAATATTTTCAAGTTCTTGCAGACTAATAGGCCTCAAATAAATTGATTCATTCGCTTTTATATTGATGTTTCTTTTTGTATTTATATATGGGTTGTTCATTGTCATATCTAGAGCATGGTTCACAAAGTATTTGTTCAGTCTATTTGAGATTTCTTCAATATTGCCTTCAATTGGGAAATTATTTTTTTCAGGCTGACTTTTGATGGAATTTACAACTGACCAAGTTGCTTTGCTTTTGTTGTCCGACCTCTCTATTATTTTTTGATATGCTTCTTTTTTGTTTTGGATGAGCATTCTATCATATTCATATTTTGCTTTTTTGTACTGCTCCTGAAATCTCCTGTCTGATCTACTGCAAACTAATAGAACATCTAATTTGTTCTTCATACTCCTCTGTAATTCACTTGGGCACTTACACTTATGTTTCTTCTGTATAGGAAACTTTTTTAGAGGACAAGCTTGATTTAAATGTTGCATAAATAAATCATGGAAATAGTTAAATTGTTCATTAACATCATCTAAGTCATTGAGAAATATCCAATTTAAAGTTCTCAGATTTGTTTTCAATTGGTTGAGATTATGTGAGGAATATATTCTTTTCCATGTGAAAGTTTGCTTAGTTCGGGGGCTCATTAAGGTGATGGTCTGAGCTGTGTGGTCCGAGATGTGATTGTCAATAATGTTGGTATAGTATGGCATGTCGAGGTTTGTAAAAATACCATCTATACATGTTGCTGTTGTACCAGTGATTCTAGTTGCCTCAAATATTGTTCGCTTCATATTATGCGAGCTTAAGAACATAAGCCATTCAGTTTTCCTTTGGGACTCGCCTAAAAGATCAATGTTAAAATCTCCAACAATTATAACTTGAGCATTTTCATTTTCAAATTTATTGAGAAGCACGTTCAGTTTTTCAGTTAAAATATCAGTTGTACCACTATTATAGACTGTCATACAAATTACCTTGTTTCTACCAATACGAAATTCAACTCCTGCACATTCCATGAGGCCTTTTACAGAAACATAGCTTATTTCCTTTCTTTCCTTTGCTTTCAAAGATGTGTGAACATAGACAGCTACACCACCATGCTCACCATGTAGTCTGCAGAATTGGGCTTTAAGTATGAAATTTTTTATGTTATAGTTCTTCAATTCATTTTCTGTTTTCCAGTGTTCTGACAAACATATAATCTTGATATCCCTGTTATTTGTGCTGTCGTTTTCTAATTGTTCCATTGAATTTCCAATCGATCTAATATTCTGATGAAATACAGTGAATTTTTCTGTTTCCTCTGCAGTTGGACTTTTTTGCTTATTTGGTTCAGAGTTTATAAAAAAACCGAATCCTTTTGAAGAAATTCAGTGTGCCTGGAAAAATCAAATCTCTTAATACCAACTCCTGATGGCCAAAAATCAGATTTATACATTTCATCTTTTTTTTCAAGTGGTGCTGATACCACAAATCTTTTTAATCTTGATTTCTCCGAGGGAATCTCTTTTACCATTATGTTGGATAGTTGAAAGCCGTTTTTCTTTGCTAAATATTCCTTAATCATAGCTTCTGAAGTGCCTCTATTAACCCGGTAAATATAGAGCCATACCTTTCTTTGCTGTCCGGAGAAACCATTTTCTTCTTGACCTGTTCCTATGTTTTTTTGTGTTGGTTTGTTTCTTGTTCTCTTCCCGTTTCTGACTTCAATAAATTCATTGTCTTGAGTTCCTGATTCCTTCATAATATTTCTGTTCTGACTGTTTCTTGTTGTCGTACGATTAGTTTGGTTAGTTTGTTTATTTTGATTTGACGTTTCCTGAATTGTAGTAATCTTTAGTTGATCATGTGCTTCCACCTGTTGTTAAGTTGACGAACTTGCTATATTTGCATACGAAGGGGAAGAAATCTCTAATGGTTCTCTCTGTTTAGTGACTTTGTTTCCATGTTGTTTATCAGCTTTGTTTACATATTTTTTTCCATCCTTCCCATTTATTTCGACTATATTTTCGATTTTTTCCAACAGAAGACCGTTGTTCTGCTTCAAAATATTATTTTTATCCTTTGCTTCTTCCAATAATTCTTGTAGGTACCTTACTTGTAATACAAGACTTTCCATTTTTGTCTCGTGGACTTTCTTAATTTCTTCCTCCTGATGGTTCGGCGTTTCACAGCACACCACTTTGTTTCCATTTAGGAATTTAACGTTTGGGTTTCTTTTAGCACAAGCGATATGGAATATCGCGAAGCACCTCACACATACTTTTAATTTATACGTTTTTGTAGAGCAGCATTTCAAGAATTGCTGTTCATTTTCACTTTTATCGGACGCATCCGAGAACACGTCGTCATCGCCCGCCATACTTGATCATAATAGTGTAGCCTGTTCAGTTGTAGATAACCTAGGAGCTTCAAAAATATTTAAGATACCACCCATCTGCAGTATACATACAGGAGAGCTGTATGCAATCTACAAATCACTCTTTACGCCTATAACATCTGGTAGCAAAGTTGGAATCCTCACAGATTCGCTGTCTTCAATACAGTCCATCACCAATATTTTCTCCAAGAACCCACTGGTGCAAAAAATCCAAGAACAGTGTCATACACAATCACTATTGTGTGGACTCCATCCCATCTGGGCATACTTGGAAATGATCAAGCAGACACAGCAGCCAATTTAGCGCGAACCTCTGACTCCCCTGTAATAGATATGCAGCTCCACACTGATCTGAGAAATAAAATCAAGTTGGAAGCTCTTCATGCCTGGCAGGCGCAATGGGATGCAACCGATCTAAAACTGCACGCTATCCAACCAATGGTGCACGACCCCATAAAGTTAGATATGAAGAGACAGGATAAAATAGTGGCGAGAAGACTTAGAATGGGACACACAAAGCTAACCCACGGCTTTCTTATGTCTTCAGGAGATGCTCCTAAATGTGAACACTGCCCCGACGAACGTCTGATTGTGAAACACCTAATAACTTTATGCCCATACTATGAAGATGCACGCCGACGATATGGTATCAAAGAGCACCTGCATGATGTACTAAGTTCACCCACCCAGATCGAAGCAACCATACGATTTCTCAAAGATAATGAACTGTACTCTATTATTTAAATCTTTTTTGATGTAATATTGACTACTTTCAATGTGATCTTGTGTCAATGACCATAGCTGTCGAGAGACGTTAATTTAAATAAATAAATAAATTTATTGGATATATGGACAAACAAATATTAGTTTCATAGAAATAAATAATATATTTGAAATCCCACCAATAATCATCATTATATTATTACACTTCATTTATGCATAACTTATATTAATAATGCTGAAGAAATATCCATTTGAAGGAAATAAATATAGTTGAGGTTAATATATCATTGAGTAATTAATAAACCTTGTTTATACTATTTAATATGAATCAATGCTGAATAAAAATAATATTTCAATTCAGTAATGGTTAACGTATTTCTCTGATAATTATTTGGTTGTTTCTATTTTCCGATTGTTAGGGTCTGAGAAGAACTGTTTGCCAAATTAGGTAATTTTTTTAGAGTTCATATTGAGAGTATCCGGGTTTGAACCCTAGTCATTTTGATCGCATACGTTCCCTCTAACCACTGTTCTGCCAACATCACTAATTACAACAATTTAAACCCAAAATTCAGTACAGATGTGCTAAGCGGCGTTCAATAAGCCCATAGTAACACAGATTTTATGTTCAAAAAGGAAATTCAAATCAAAGAAAAAATTGAAGGACAGATCCTTCAAGGAGATGCGCTTCTCTTTGAGGGATATGTCCCTAAACTTTTCCACAGATGAGATCGCTAGAGTTATGTTAGTTTGTTAATTATTAATAAATCCTAGAGAGATATCCAGCATTCGGCGTTCCATAGCACGAATGCAACGTACCAAAATTAGAGACGTTCTTCAGGAGGTGGCAGAGATGAAATGGAGTTGGGCTGGTCATGTGGCAAGAATGTCCGAGATCAGATGGGCTCATAGAATAACGGTGTGGAGACCTAGAGAAACCAAAAGAAGTGTTGGGCGCCCCCAAAAACGGTGGGTGGATGGTATTAAGAGGATTGCTGGTAAGAGGTGGATAAGCGTGGCACAGGATAGGGAGACATGGAAGCGGTTGAAAGAGACCTATCTCCAGAAGTGGACGAATGCAGGTTGAAGAAGAAGAATAAATCCTATATTTTGAGTGGATAAATTATTGAATTCTTGTAAGAGTTTATTTATAAAAAGCAAATGTTCGTTAACTACCAGTTGAAAATTTGGTGATAATGAATTTATGTTATTTGTGGAGATAACGTAAGTTCATATGAATTATTTATACCAGAAATATATTAAATATTATCAAATACCTCGTAAACAAATATTTTATTCCCTATTAATAAACTTTTTTGACTACATAATTTAACTATTAATGAATATATTAAATATAAATCTGCTGTAATAGTTGTGACTAAATGACCAAATAAGTGCTTTATTAATAAAAAAAATATGGATTCATCTCAGTGTACCCATACAAAGAATAGAAAGCATAAGTTCCCACAAACCTGCGCGGCAAATGCGAATATTCTTACTGCATCTGAGTCTAGATCAAAATATTAAGGATTGCAGTGGAGAGAATTGTGTGAGAAAAATGACTTACTTGAGATGCCACTTAATGAGTATACAAATTTTCGGAAATATTCTCCGTGTTCAAATTAGACTCTTGACGTGTATGAGACTGATTGCTGGAGGGTTGATTATTAATTTGAGTTTTGCTGCTATCATTCGAGTTATCATGAAGTAGAGTGTGATGTTTTTTCCGGCAAAACCGACAGGATTATTTTGATCTGCAGGAATAATTTGAATGTCCAGGTTTTAAACAGTTCGAGCACAACCTGAAACGCTTAATCTCAGCAAATCTTTTTTCTATAGGAGTGTCTAGAAATTCTTTACATGAATAAATGAGAGTAGGAACGAATTTTTATAGATTTCTTGTTTAATAGATTATTTGGGTCAGATGTATAGGCTTTTGTGTCCAAAGATTCTAAGAGAGAACAGCGTTGAGTGAGAAATGATAAGAAATTTTCAATTTTTGGGGTATTATTGTCATTAATGAAGATTTCCCATTCCTTTCTGGTTGACGAATCTAATTTGGAGCTAAGTATAAATATCAAGATAGTATGCCATTCATCAACATTCTCACCTAAGCTTTTCATACATCTAAAATGTTTTTGGAATTCATCTAAAAATTTTCTCAAGAGTGAGTGTGATTCCTTAGGAATATTTGGTAAATCGAAAATTGCCTTCATATGCGAGTTTAAAATAGCTTTCCTATTTTGATAGCGTTCCCGAAGTCCCAAGCGGTTTTGGATTTCGCCTCGGTAGCATTCAATGATGCAATTATTTGAGCAGCTTCACCCTTGAGAGAACTTTGTAGATAGAAAAACCTTTGAATATCGGTGAGCATTTCATTTTGATTGATAAGAGCATCAAAAGTTGTTTGGAATTGAGTCCACTTGTCATAACTACCGTTAAATTCTATCAATTTAATGTCAGGTAGCTTTACATTTGTCATTGGATGTTTGATACGACACTGGCGGTCGATGTTACGGGCTTAGACAATTTCATTTTCGCTCGAGAAACAACGGAAAAATATTTTCAGTCATTTTATTAAACACGTTCACTGCGGCACGTATCCCGGGCGGCATGTATTGTGCCTTAAAGCTACTGCGGTCTGGAATGCATGAATAAAAGACTCCAGTGCGAAAGCCATAAACAAGTTGTTTCTTGACCGATTTACACGAAACAAAGACCTATGGATTTCTATTTCAAAATCCAACTTATTTCAATGATTTTCACCACACATGCCCCCGGGGATACGTGCCGCACACAAATGATATTTTCTAAGTTCAGTGCGACACATGCCTCCTAGGGCATGTGAGTTTATTCTTGTTTATTCCTGTTCATTCTGAGACCAAACAGCAAGAGAATAGTGCGTATGTATCATTTCTCCTCGGTAGTTAGCGTCTGTGTGGTTAGGTAGTTTGTGTTCTTCGGGTATTGCCTAATAGTGTGTGATCAAAAAGTCTGAAAGATCGAGATTTATTGTGGAAATGGCAAGAAGGAAAAGAGAAGAAAATGTATGTTATGGAGAAGTGACAAATAGAAACAGGGAAGAAACCATCATTTCAGTAGCAGAGATAAATAATAATGATGTACCAGAAATAGCTGTAAGTATTGAAGGTAATAATCTCCATAGTGGCAATGATATACAAGCGGGGATTTCTTGTGAAAATGAATTGCAAACGAAAGGAAATACTTATCAGAATGAGGAAGAAGGACAACATGAAATGGAAGGCGAAGAACTAGATTTTTCCGACATTGACAGTGCAAATGAACCTTTTGGGAGTGATGACTCTGTAGTTGACAAAGACTACTCTCCAGATTCTTCAACGGATAGCGATATCAGGGAAAATGATGCCCGTGATTCTGAAACTCCACTCAGCTCTGACGACGCAGTACCGAGTACAAACGACGTTGAAACAACTCAATCTGATAGTGGAGAATGGAACAGAATTGGTGGAGGTGAGGAAAATTCTGAGTTCAGAGTTGAAAAATGTACTCTAGCTAATATTGACGCAAGTGAAATAAGAAATCCGATCGATATATTCAATTTATTCATCACAGATGATATATTAGATATCATAGTTACAGAAACCAACAATTATGCTGCTCAACAACTGCTCAATACTAACCATTCAAGAAAGTCTCGGTTAAATGCATGGACTAAAACGAATTGGGGCGAAATCCGAGCTTTTTTGGGTGTTACTCTAGCTATGGGCTTGACGGAAGTACCCCACATCAATTTATACTGGTCTAAAGACGACATTTTTTACAACAAATTCATTTCAAATACGTTTCGTCGGGATCGTTATCTTTTACTATTGAAATTACTTCATTTTGAAAACAACGAAACCTGTGACATTTCCAATCGTTTGTACAAAATCGAAAAAGTAGTTTCGAAGTTACTCCAAAACTTCCAAACTATCCTTCAACCTGGAAATATACTTGTCATTGATGAGTCAATGGTGCCATTTCGAGGAAGACTAAAGTTTCGACAATACATACCCAACAAAACTCATAGATATGGCATAAAGTTGTATAAACTTTGTTCACCAGAAGGCTTCAATACAATAATTTATACTGGAAAAGGTGAAACAAATCCTGATCTAGGACATTCCCAGTCCATTGTTATCAAATTGCTCCAATGTGTAGAGAACAAATCCGGTAAATTATTATTTGCCGATAATTTTTATTCGGGAATATCGCTTGTCAAGAACTTAATGCAGAACGAAAACATGATGTATTGTGGAACCCTTAGAGCTAATCGGAGAGACATTCCCAAGGTTTTCAAATTGAAAAAGAAGATGAAATCAGGAGAAATTTTTGGTGAGGAGAAGGACGGGGTGAAAATTATCAAGTGGATGGATAAGCGTCCAGTACTAATGATATCAAGCGTTTCGGATCACAACACAAAGGTTTTTCCAGTTGGAAAGAAAAATAGGAAAGGGGAAGATGTCCTCAAACCAAAATGCATAACAGATTATAATGCTGCTAAGAAAGGTGTCGATTATTCGGACCAAATGTCTTCCTACCATAGCGTGCTTCGCAAAAGCATGAAATGGTATAGGTGAGAACTGTTTTCTACAGTATTTTCCTGAAATTCACATTTTTTATTTTTCAGAAAGGTGATGTTAGAACTAATTCTTGGCACAGCTGTTGTCAATTCGTTGATAATATACAACATGTGTGCAAGGACGAAGCTGAGCGTAACAGAATTCAGGCGACAACTGGCATATTCTCTGATCCAACCTCCTGAAAAACCAAAAACCCCTAGGAGAAGGACCCATAATTTTTGCAAACCTGAAGGTCCAGGTAGAGAACGAAGAAAGCTTTGCAAGGGATGTCGCCAGATTCTGAAATCTTCATGTTTGGATATAGAGAAATAGACAAAAAAGTTCGCAGGGTTATTTCTTTTTGTTCAGAATGTCCTGGGCAACCTGGATACTGCTTAACATGTTTCAATTCAGCACATTCATAACTCTTTTTTGATGAAATTAACATTTAATAATATAATTACCAGAATGACAATGTTAAGTTTACTAATATACAGTCAAACCTGTGTAAGTGACAACTGGGTAAGCGAGAAAACTCTTTAAGTGAGTGGAATTGCCTGGTCCCGTCATTTTTAGCCCCTAAAACCTCTATGTGTGAGAAATAGAAGCCTCTATAAGAGAAAGTCGTGAACCGCCAGATATATTTGTGTTCGAACCTCTATAACTAAGACTGCTATTTGTCTATAACTCTATAAGCGAGAGTCTGGCATGGAGGTAGTTCCCCGAAAACATAAACACATGTTTTCGGGGAATTACCTAACATTGTCTTTGTGGAAATCTGGCCCTCACTTTTAATACAATCGATGTAACTACCTTACCCCAGTTGACATCAAGTGCTAAGAAAGCTTAAGTCTAGCGCAATGTCTAAAAGAAAAATCCGAGTTTTATCTCTGAGTGAAAAACTTAAGATCGTGAATGCGTTTGAGTGTGGAAAATCGCGTAATGAAATTCAGAGTGAGTTTGGTCTACCAGAATCAACCTATTATAAAATTATCAAGTCAAGAGACTCTATAAAGTCTCAGTGCTCTGAAGGACACGGAAATATTAAGAGGAGTCGACATTCCGAGTTCCCCGACATTGAAAACTGCCTTTTAGAATGGATCAAACAAACCCTTAACAAGAACATCCCCATAGATGGACCCCTGTTGAAACAAAAATCTAAAGACTTTGCCACAAGATTGGGATATCAGAACTTTTCGGCTAGTAATGGCTGGTTAGAAGGTTTTAAAAGACGTCATGATATAGCTTTCAAAAAAGCCGCTGGAGAAAGTAGATCTGTAGACCAAAGCGTGTGTAACCGATGGACTGAAGAACTGCCAAGTCTCTTGAAGGGGTATGATCCAAACGACATTTACAATGCGGATGAGACAGCTCTATTCTTCAAGTGTCTTCCTGATAAAACATTCACATTTAAGGGCGAAAAATGTCATGGAGGTAAACAAAGTAAGGAACGTCTTACTATTCTTCAATGCGTTAACATGACCGGTACTGATAAGCTACCTCTTTTAATGATAGGGAAATCAAAACGACCTAGATGTTTCAAAGGTGTCAAGACTTTACCTGTTGATTATGCAAGTAACACAAAAGCTTGGATGACCAAGATATTATTCAAGGATTGGTTGAAAAACGTCGACAAGAAAATGATGATGAAAAACAAAAAAATCCTGCTTTTCATTGACAACTGTGCTGCCCACAATGACTTACCAACATTCGAAAACGTAAAAGTCATGTTTTTGCCTGCCAACACCACCAGTCAACTTCAACCTTTAGATCAAGGTATCATTCACACATTCAAACGCTTTTACCGCAGAGAAGTTGTTCAACACACCCTTACGTGTCTCGAAGCAAGCAATAACCATGATATTGACGTACTCCTAGCCATGAAATTTGCAAGGAAAGCATGGTACAAAGTAAGTGACGTTACTGTCAAGAACTGTTTCAAGAAGGCTGGATTTTGTATCAGCACAGATAAACAGGAATTTATACCTGAGGATAATGAAGTTGAAGCTGGACCTAGCAATGAGGATTGGGCCAAGCTTGTGTGTCACGAATATACTGGTGATGTGTTAACGCCAACCTTTGAAGACTTTGTACAAGTTGACGACCTCCTGGCTACCGCTGGAGAATTTACCGATGACGATATCGTGCACAATTTCGCTACAACGTGTACTGACGGAAATGACAGTGAAGATGAAGCCGACCAATTGCAGACTTTGGATACAGAAGTAAAAAACATTCCAAAGAAGCAAGAAATTTTAATTGCACTGGAGAATATACACAAATTTTTTGAATACTCTGCGGTTGTTGATAAAACAATATTCGATAATATTTACGAATTAGAAAAGCATGTTCACAATTTGAATACGGAAAAACAGAAGAAAATAACAGATTTTTTTAAATAGATGTGCGAGGTTCATTATTTTTTATTTGTAAGAAAAAACAACAGATTTTTTTTTAAAAGATGTGTAAGATTCATTATTTACTATGTACTTGTAAGAAGAAAATTAAAGATTTCTTTGAATAAATGTGTGAGATTTTTTTCCTATTTGTAAGTAGAATGAAATACATTACACATATGTACATACATACATGTTTTACATTTTTTTATTCAACCTCTATGAGTGATAATGGTAACTTAGAAACCTTCATTAGCTAGAAACTCGGGTTAGTGAGAAACCTCCATAAGCGAAACAAACCTTGCGGTCCCTTGAACTCTCCCTTATCCAGGTTCGACTGTATTTGAATGAAGAAAAAACTACTCTATGTTTGCTCCATTCTGCCTAGAAATCGAACTAATAAAGATAATAAAGTTAACCTTTTCCTAGTGCGGCACAGGTCACCGGAGGCATGTGCGGTTGTGCCTATACGTAGATTACTACTATATAAATGATTTTTACTATTTGGTATATTGAATAATTCACTGACCGTTGGTTAGATGGAGCTCAAAGAAAATTTGGCACACGTATCCCCAGGGGCATGTGCCGCACAGTGATCATGGATTGTGACATGCCGCCAGGGGCATGTTCCGCATGTAATTTATAAAATGCAAAATTTATCGTCGCAGTGAACGTGTTAAGGAGAAATATTCAGTAAAATCCGAAGAGTGATTTTTTTATGTGTAATTGTTTAAATGGACTAACGAATATGGAAATTTATCAAATTAATGAAACAGTAATACTCTAAACTCGTTATAAATGAAGGATAAATTATGGGTTTATTTGAGAAATGGGTAATATAAAATGGAAAGGACTGACCTTTGATTTCCTGTGCTGCTAAATTGCAACAGCGGTGGCGTCTTCGTATCATAAGTGCACTTGAGATGGGACCCTAGCGAAGCGTTGATTTTGTCGTTCACAATATTGGTTTGTTGGATTTAAAATATAATCCGGTTCGAAGGACCATGAATTGGGGTGCAATACATGCTGTCCCCTGGGAGCAATGGTGTATCATGCCCTTTGAGGAGACACTTCCAGCTTTTTACGACCATTCCATGATAACTACGGTCTCTCCGCACTTATTCACCGCTCATTTGAACGCTTTATCCTTCCAAGTGTTAGGAGTTTATTATATTTTTATGTAAAAAACTGATCTGACCGCACATGTGGTGCATCGATAGAATGTTAGTTTCAGTTTCAAATTAAACTTCCAACCTGCAACGTCGTAGTAATTATTTCAACCTTCCTTCAGTGTGAATAAAGATAAAGTAGTGAATTACAAGGATCAACTTATTCAAATTAATAAGTAAACCCAAGTAATAACAGTGGCGACGAGGATTTCGGAAAATGAGCGAAGACTAGAAAAATTTAGTCGGTCATCTGCGTGAATTCGACTCAAAGTCCAACGACTGGAGCATATTCAAACCACGTTTGATCAACTATTTCGAAGCTAATGAAATAAAAGACGATGGAAGAAGACGAGCAATATTCCTTAATTTATTATCTGAAGATTCATACAGACTCATCTTCAACTTGTGCTTACCCGAAAAACCAGAAAATATTCCCTTCGACGAATTACTGAAGACTTTTTCGAAACATTTCGGAGCACAAAGTTCAGTGTTCGCAGAAAGAAAAAAATTCTACAATTCAAGAAAATCACCCAGCGAATCAGCCAATGAATGACCGCTAGAATAAGGAGTTTAGCTATAGTAAATCGGATATTTGGAAATTATTGAAACTATTGGAATTATTATGCAGAGGGAATATACGTTAAATTCAAAAAAACGATCGCGACTTGTGTTAACCTATCTTAGTTTAGAAGCCGGATGTTTTATTTTTCAATTATTGCTTTTCTTAATTACCGTCTCCAGACGTCTCGACACCACGTTGGTGAAATCGATATATCTTTCACGGATAAGAAAGAATAAACTAAATATTAGCTCAACTAAGTTCAGTAAATGCGTTTTGGTCACATATGACACAGCAGAAAATCCGTTAGGCTGTAGGCATATTCGACGTTTGGTTCTAGCTGAGACAGCAGAAAAATTTGCTTGAGCTGGTGGGGTCTGTTAACGAAAAATGAAGAAGGAATGATGAGGCTTAAGTTTTTAGTCAGTATCGCTTAGGGTCTCTTATTGAGAAGGGTTGAGAATTCGAACGTCGCGTCGGTCGCGAAACCGGACTTAGAGCAAAACAATTTCTTTTCAATATCAGAGTAATATTCAATGAGGAAAAGTTAAATAGATGGTGAATTGGTATATGTGTGAGTTTTCGAGATTTTAAGTATTCAGGAAAAGGGATTGTTTTGGCTCTGAGAAAAGAAGAATTAGGTCAGAAATAGAAAAATAGGGATTATTATTATTTTTTTTTTTTTGGGATGAAGTTTAGAATTTGTTTTGGAATAAATTATTTTAGATCGGAGTTCGCGGATCGGGAGGTAAGTTATTATAAAAGGAATTACACGTTTCGAGTGAACAGTTTGAAGAAATTAAAACTAGGTTTAGGCAGGGCCTAAAATACTCACCTAGCATCGCGGGATAAGGGCAAGTCTTTTGGCTATTTGATTTTTATGTCATTTGTTGATGTTTGAATGCTTTTTCGATGAAAAAAAGTCTATTTGAGTAGTCCCGATTCTCCCAAGTTCAAAGTTGGTATTTTGTTTCTTTTGGTTGAATAACAGATTATTTGAGACATTTTTTGTTTTTTTCCATAAAGTTTTGGCCGTTGAGTCAACATAGAAATTTCGGGGATATTGTAAATTTGAATATTTTCATTTTTCTTTATTATATTTAGTCTTAAAATTTAAATCGACTTTTATTGATCCAGTAAACTAATCCTGTCCCTAGAGAAAGAAAGTCAACTAAAAAGACCTGTCCATGGAAGCGACGGGCCGGACTCTCACATAACATCTTTGTGAATTTATATAATTATTAATTCTCCGAGACCTCTGGAAAGCCGCTCTTCCAGGGGTTAAAAGAACATCCCAACCGGAGATAAGTGAACGTTGGTCAACATTCTCTGACCAACCCGTTCATGACAAATTGGTGACAGCTTAGTGGGATATTAGTTGATTTTTGTTTCTCTGGGATAATATGACAAATTGGTGATAGCTTAAGAGATAATACTTGATTTTTTTTCTGTCTGGGATCGGATATTTTTCAAAAAAGTTATTTTTTGGTAGCTGAAATTTTGAGGGTTGATAACATTGAAGTATTAGAATAAAGTTTAAGATTGGAACTGTTGAATTGGGAGACTTTCGGATGAATAGACCTTGTATTTTTTGTGTATGATTGATATTTTGGAATTTGAATTATTTTGAGCGTATTGTTATTTTTCATATCAGGAGTGAAAATATATAAATTTTGTTGAGGTGGAGGAGTGTGTTGGATTTTGATGAATTTATATTTTGGTATGTTATTTAGAGAGTTGGAGAAAATCAGCTGTTGGGCCTGAATCATATTTTAGTTAATTTTTTCGTTGAACGTTCATTTTCTAAATCAACTAGAAGTAGAAGTAAATAAATAATTTTCATAATTCATTAGAGGTATTTGTTTTGAGACTTTTTCTAATTGAAGTGATTTTCTTATAAAATCATTTTCAAGTAAGTTTTGGTTTATACCCTAATTTTCAAAATTTGAAAAAGAGTTCAAGTAGACATTGAAGTCAGGTTTGTGCTAGTTTTGGAATTTACAGTTTTCGGTGTTAGAAAGAAATTTAGGGATTTTCAGGTAAAGGTCAGACAGTTGATCAACGTGGGATACCAAATATATAAGGGTAAAGGTAAAATATTGTATTGGTTGTATCATTGTTATCATTTTTTTTTGATATTCAAATTTAATTAAAAATGTCGATTACACCTCCTCTACCTGGTACTGTTAATAGCGCTACTTCAAGTTCAGTTAATGCGCCAGGCGGAAACCCACCTGTGAATCCGGCAATAGTAAATATGCAACGTTATTCGCTAGGAATGATGTCGACTACCTTGGAAAATTTTTCAGGAAAAGAAGTTTTGAGATATTTTGATAAATTGGAACTAAGGGCAAAATTGGAGGGATGGAGTGAGGATGAAACCCTCACTCTATTGAAACTGAAGTTGGTAGGCGAAGCATACAGCTATTTCAAATCGGATGTTACTTTATATTTAGTAACTTATGCAGAATTGAAATTGAGACTAACTGAAAAATTTACGTCGCAAAAATTACCGGGGGAATGTCAGTGGAATTTGAGTAGATGTATACAAAGACAAGATGAGGATTTATCTTCATTTTGTACCAGATTAAAAACTATTGGCGCAGAATTATTAAATGAAGATTTAGCCGGGGCAAAAGCGGATGAGGAAATAGGATTGCGAAAGAAAAATGAAGATTTGATTCTGAATCAGTTCAAAATTGTATTACGGAAAGATGTAATGAGGGAGATCGGAATATTGTTATTACGGGAAAAAGATTTAAATTTGGAAAAAGCGGAAGAATTGGTCATTTTGCATGAGACAACAAATAGAATGTTACAGGGAAGATTAGCTTATATGAAAATATCGACAATAAAATCAGAAGAAGTGTGTCAGTTTTGTGAAAAGAAAGGTCACTCAGCGAAAGTATGTAGAAGTATTCAGATAAATCGGGAGAAGGGAGGACAAAATTTTCAAAAAAGATGTTTCGCGTGTGGCAGGTTAGGCCATCTTTCGAGAGATTGCAGGGATAATGATAAATCAAGGAAACAAATTCAAGGTTTTCAGTGTAATAAGTTGGGACATTGGGCGAGAGAATGTCCCGGGAATGCCCGAAAAGTTGGGCTTAGTAAACGACAAAATTTCAATAATGAAAATAGAAGAGATGAAAATGAAAATAGAAGTGTTGACAATGAAAGTAAGAAGCCTCAAGGGGCTGAGGGAAGAGACCGGCGATATTCTTTTGGAAAAAATGATTTTAATAGGTCAAATAATAGTTCGTCAACGGGTGCGATCCCAAAACAAAAATTTTCACCTTTTCCACAAAGAAAGAATTTAAACTCCAATGAACAAAGTCCTTCCACCGGGACGGAGGCTCCAAATATGTAAATAGGCAGAACGAATTGCGTTCGCCAAAAGGGCGGCTACCTAGTAGAGAAATTAGGGAACGTACGGTCATGTAAATTCGGCAAGAATGCACGACGTACCACATTTGATTCAATTGAGTATCAACGGAAAGATAAGTGTTTGTTTGATAGATACAGGGGCAGCGGTGTGTCTCGTAAAAAGAGAATTGATTTCAAGAGGAGAGGTCAATGAATACGGTGTTGACTGTTAGTTAACTAGCGTATCAGGTCATAATTTACGTACCTGGGGTACGGCGAATATTGCGGTGAGTCCAATAACAGAAAGATTGAGGATAGATTGGTCAGTTATATTAGTGGACGATGAAACATTAGGGAACGTTGATATAATACTAGTTAGGGATTTTTTTAAGGAAAATCAAGCGCATATTAAGTATGAACATGAACCATCGGTAACTATGTGGGGAAGAGAGTTCAAACTTCTAAATAAAGATTTGAATGAATGTATATATACAGGGGAAAGATATACGGAGGAAAAGAAAGAGGAAATACAAGTTGATGAGGTGCGGAAAAGGGTGACTTTTGCAGATGATATTTTGGAAAAATTTAATGTTGATAGAAAGTTGACGAATATTAAGGATATAGGTACTCAGACGGAAAATTACGTGGAGAAAAGAAATTTAGCAATGAGGGATATCGGTATTCAGGTGGAAAATATTGCGGAATTTGAAACAAAGGGTTTTTCAAAACGAGAAGGCATTAATCAGTCAGATAGTGATATTGAAGAAATAAGGGTTGACAAAGCGATAGGGATGACAGAAAAGGGTCAGGAAAAAATTCATGGAAATGAAATGTTGAAGCAAAACGCGATAGGTATTGATAATCGAAGGGAATACGAAGGAATAAAAGAAAACTTGATTGGAAATTATGAGGAGAATAAATTTTGGGAGACGGACATTATTTCGGAAAAAAGGGTTAATAGTATACGAGCGCGTACGGAAGCTCTAGTACCAGCAAAATTGAAAAGAGATATAGAAGGGACAGACATAGTATGTGAACCAATGGAGCAAGGTATAGGATTTATTTACGTTGCAAATTGTTTGATGAAAAAATCAGAAAAATTGTGGATTCGAGTAGTAAATATATCTTATGAGGAAATTACATTAGAAAAACGACAGAAACTTGCTGAAGCCATGTCCTGCGAAGTAATGAACGAGAAAAAAAACGGAAAGATCAATTAATAGGTCGTATAAATTTCGAAGAGAAAGGTTGGGAACTTAGCGGATTTGATTTCGGACATTTAGGTGCTGATACACAAAGAGAACTTAAGAAACTTATTTTAGAATATCATGAACTTTTTTTGGACGACAATGATAAATTGACTAGTACTACTGAGGTGAAACATGGTATAATGTTAGAACCAGGGACCCAACCAATTTGTAAAGCTCCATATAGAATTCCCTATCATCAGAGGGAAGTGTTGCAAAAAGAAATTGATCGATTATTAGAATTAGGAATAATTAGACCTTCATTTAGTCCATGGTCTGCTCCCGTAGTTTTGATTACAAAAAAATCATCGAATGGGGAAGAAAAAATAAGAATGTGTATCGATTATCGGGGACTTAATAATGTTACGAAAACTGAGTATTATCCATTGCCAAATATCTCAGACTTAATTCAAAATTATCAGTCAGGAACGAAAGCGTTGTTTACGGTCATTGGCGTGGCGGAAGCTTATCATCAAATTCATATGGAGGAAAAAAATATACCTCTAACGGGCTTCAGTACCTTTCAAGGTCACTATGGGTATACAAAGATGCCGTTCGGTTTGAAAAATGCACCGTCTACATTTCAACGGTTCATGAATATTACGTTAAAAAGGCTTACAAATGATATTTGTATGGTTTATTTAGACGATATTATTATTTTCAATTCCACTGGGAAGGAAGATCATTTGAATGGGATAAGGAAGGTTTTCGATAGATTGAAAGAAGCGAATGTGAAGCTTAAGCCGAAGAAATGTCAGTTTTTGTTGAAAAAAGTAAAATATTTAGGTCACATAATTACACAAAATGGTGTTCTTCCAGATCCCGAAAAGATAGAATCTATCCATAATTTTCCTATTCCGAAAACCGTGAAAGGAGTGAGGTCATTTTTAGGATTAATAAATTGCTATCGAAGATTTATTCCAAATGCAGCAGAATTAATAACTCCTTTGTCTAATTTAACGAAAAAAGATGTAAAATTTGAAATTACTTCGGAAGTTTTGGATGCTATATCAAAATTGAAATCTGTTTTAACGTCGGATAAAATTCTTATTTTTCCGGATTTTAGTCAACCTTTTATTGTAGCAACAGATGCTTCGGGGTTAGGAGTAGGTGCGGTATTAAGTCAACTAAGAGATGGATATGAGAGGCCAATAGCCTTCGCAAGCAGAAATTTCAAAAAGGCAGAATTAAATTATTCAACAACAGAGAAAGAACTTCTTGGTTAATTTTTGGAATTCAGTCATTCAGATGTTATTTATACGGAAGAAAATTCACCGTAATTTCCGACCATCGACCGTTGAGATGGCTTCTCACGTTGAAAGATCCTAGATCTAGACTTGCTAGATGGGTATTAACTTTAGCTGATTATGACTTTTCAATTATTCATCGACAAGGAAAATTACACGGAAATGCGGATGCGTTGAGTCGGATGTATTGTAAGGATGACAATTTTATAGATATGGAATATGATGAATTTGAAGAATATAAGCGGTTACATACGATCCCAGAAATGAAAAATTTTTCAATCAGAGGGAAATTTGTTTTCAGTTTCAGGAAATTGGGCATTGGCCCATTGTGTATCTAAGGATTTGGCTATGGGGGCTGGGATCGCATTGCAATTTAAACAAAATTTTGGTTCAGTAGAGATGCTTAAACAACAAAATAAAAATATAGGGGAAGTGGCAGAGTTAAATCTTCCAGAAAGAAATATTTATTATATGGGGGATGCCAACACCTCCTAAGACGTTCTTATCTACACATCCAAGGGAGGCAGTCAGTGTAGAGGTGAGCTCGCCAGGGTACCCAGAACTTGGGAAAATAGGCAGCCTACAACGTGATCTGAAAAATATTTCCCATTACATCTTTCCTTCATACGATATTAAATGTACATCTTCAAGCTGTGCTTCCGAGTGCCAGATCCCTACAGATCCAATCAGGAATATTGTCCATGGAATTAGACAAGAGTTATTCAAGGTAAAGAAATTCTACAGAATACTTGGCAAGGTGGGAACTCCAAGATTTCATTATACAGAACCTGCACAATATGGGGGAATCCAAGTAATAACACAATTCCAGAAAGATATCTCTATGGTCGTGAATACAGCTTATTGCAAATTCCAGGTTGAGTATACTTACGGCTGCACAGGATGTGACGAACCAACTCGGATAGGTATCAAAAGCTACAATATCTCAGTCTATGGATCCTTATATCTTCACTCTGTACTGTACTGTACAGGACTCTCAGACTATCTGTCATGTCAAGAACAGCCGTATGAGGTACTTATTCCGTCTGTATTTGACATCTGTAATATCTCTCTGTACTCAAGAAGGGCAGAAGATGGAGATCCTATCCAGGTTATTCTAATAACATTACCAAAAATATTCGTAGGAGGGCTAAGGTCTCTAGAGCTGTTGACTCTGTCAAATACATCCCCTGGAGGAGTTGAAATGGTTACCAATACACTCTCACATCCTAAGTTTTTTGAGAGTGCTTTCTACTCAGGACTCGTTACCGGACTAATTCCAATATTGGTGAGAATGATAATTGCTCTAAAAGCACTGGACCTCACAAGAAGTGTCATGTTGTGCAGAAAACGCTCTTCCCCCATCAACAATTATTCCTCTGTGGATCAGAGCGTTTAGTCCAGGAGACCTTTTTGCATTCTTTCCGGCATTCTATCTGATAGATGCTAGACGGTCTCAAGAGACCGTATATTCTTCACCAAGCCCTCTGATATAAATGCCCCCTTGTCGTAAGGCTCCCTTATAGTCTAATTATAATTGCGGTTTTTTCCTTTTTTGTCTCTTAGTGTAGTAGTCTCCTAATAGTAGACGTATTCGTGTATATCCTTTTCATATGGTAACGAAAGATCGCTATTATGAAAAACCATCATATAGAGGAATATGGAATGCACTTCGAAATTTAAAGGTTTGTTGCGAAAAGAATGAGGATAGATATTTAGCCATGCCGATGATAGGGTGCGGCCTTGACAAATTAGAATGGAAAAAAGTATCGGAAATGATTAAATTTATATTTTATAATTCGGATATTCAGGTACGAATATATACAGGTAGTAAGGTAGTATCATCTATTCATGTTAAAGAAAATGAACATTTAGAGCCGGAATGGGATAGAGAATTACTAAGGAATGCTCAAGAAAATGACCCTTATTGTCAAGGGGTTCGATTAAATTTCAATTCAGGAGAAGATATCGACGGTAATTTTTATCTTTCGAAAGATAGTATAATTTACAAAACGGAGGAAGATGGGGATAAGTTAATTGTACCACGGAAATTTGTGCGAAAAGTCCTACGGGATTTTCATGATTCACCTATGGCGGGTCATCAAGGACAACAGAGAACATTGAGTAGTTTGAGGAAGAGAATTTTTGGTCAAATATGAGAACAGAGGTAATAAATTATTGTAAAAGTTGCGAGACTTGTAATGAAAGAAAAACATCTCCCCATCATAAGAAAGCGCCATTACAACATTTCACACCGACTACCAAACCTTGGGAATTAACATCTATGGATATAGGGCCTTTTGTAACTTCTCTTAATGGAAATCGATATTTGTTAACGTTTCAGGATTATTTTACGGAATATATAGAAGCTATACCATTACCGGATCAAAAAGCCGATACGATTGCTAGGGCATTTGTAGAAAATATTATTGTGAGACATGGTACACCAGAAAAATTATTAACCGATAAAGGTGCAAATTTCACCTCAAGTTTGTTCAAAGAAGTATGTAAAATTTTAGGAATTAAAAAGATTCAGACATCGAGTTATGCACCGACTACGAACGGACAAATTGAACGTATGCATAGGGTATTAAAAGATATGTTATCTCATTTTATAAGTAGTGATCAAAGAGATTGGGACAAGTGGATTCCTTTTGTAGTCATGGCGTATCGTGGAAATATTCATTCATCAACAGGGTATAGTCCCTTTTTCCTCATGCATGGTAGAGAACAAGTATTGCCTACAGATAGTTTCATAGTATCTGATAGAGTTAGGTATGATTATGACGATAATTACGCAGCGGAATTAACGGAAAGATTGAGAAGAGTATATAGAAAGGTGTATCAGACCACAGAAAAAGTGAAAACAGATAGGGTTAAGAAATTCAATGAAAATACGGTGGACCCTCAATTTTGCGTAGGAGAATTAGTTTATTTGAAGGAAATAGCGATAAAACAAGGAATATCAAAGAAATTGACGAAACCTTGGGTAGGACCTTATAGAATCGTGGAAATTCTTGGCCCAGTTACGTGTAGAATAAGAAAATGCGGGGGTAAAGATGAACAAGTCGTTCATGTAAATAGATTGAAACTTTATAGAGTTAGAAATGAATTTGAGACGGATATAGAAGAACCCAACGTTTCGGAGAAAGTAGATACGGACGGTAGCGATACCGAGTCAGATGAGGAGCGTACTGAGATAAGAGAATTTTCGCCAATGATGATTCCGATGTGGAACCGAGCGCAATTTGAAAATGAGGAACAAGAAGAAAGTGAGGAAATAGAGGACGAGGAAATCCCTCTACGTAGATCGATTAGAGTACGTCGCCCACCGGATCGATGGGGTTGGGATTAATAGATAACGGTACATACAGATAAATCCATTGTAATATAGATTATTCATATTTTGGTAAATTTTTCGACATTTTGGATAGGTAATGGAAATTTTGGTGATTTTTTTTTAGGTTTGACGAATTATGGAAACTTTGTTTTTTTTTTTGGAGACTTTTGATAATTGCGTAGAATGATTGATAATTGATAATATTGGTGAAATTTGATTAATTTTATTTCAGATTAGGGAACTTGGGGAAGTATAGCGAAGTGAAAATTGTAGGTTAGGTGTAGTGTAGGCTGTTCGGGAGATAAGATAATTATTTTTTTTGCAATTTTTGGATGATATAAAACAGAGTTTGCTTTCAATTTCGAAATTTATCGGGTAACGTGGGACACTAGTCCTTCAGGGAATTGAGTCAACCCTGCCCAACGTGAGATTCAAGTGGCTCCTTCTTTCCTTCTCCTTATTGGTCTTTCCTGGACGATCAGAGGACTGCTGCGATTGTTCATTAGAACCCCGCGATCGTCCCCCTCGTTGAGCTCTTCCACGGCCTCTGGGCTCCTTATGGGTCTTTCCTGTCTCGACCTGATCCTTGGCCTCTACTATACTGCCCTTCACCTTGTTGGCCACCTCTATATTGACCGCCACTTCGATTATGCCCCCCCTTGTACTTTCACTTCTATCTACTTCTATCCTTTTTTCGGGAGATTTATAGAGAAAATGAAATCTCACAAAGTGTTATTTGGAAATTCAAACGAATATTGAACATTTGAAATAGCCATAGGATGAAGTGAAGTGGATCTGTAGTGTACCCTTGTTCAATGAGATTAGACGATAATGAGTATTACATATTTGGAACGACGACAGAATAAAGTAAAGTGGATTTATAGTGTAACCTTTTTTTTTTTTTTTTTTGAGTTGAGAAGTAAATGAGTATTAAATGTTTGGAACGACGTCAGAATAAAGTAAAGCTGATTTATAGTGTAACCTTTTCTGTGAGATGAGAAGTAAATGAGTATTAATTATTTTGAACAACGACAGAATAAAGTAAGGCGGATTTATAGCGTAATATTTCTATGGAATAATAAGTAAATGGATATTAAAACTTTGGAATGACGATAGAATAAAGTAAGAAGAATAAATTGATTATATTAGATTTGAGGATAATGAGTCTTTTCAAAATTTTGGTGAGAAATTAGAAATGAGAAATGAAAAATAATATGAGAGACATATATATATATATAAAAGTAAAGGTTATCGGATTTTTGCTGAATATACTGGATTTGACTTAAATACTATTGATTGTGACATCGTCTTGTATGAAAAAGGATGATGGGGTCTTTTTGAACCTTTTCGACCTGAAGAAAAAGTTTCCATGCCCTGATTCTTGTGTCTTTGGTCTCGGACACAAGATGACTTAAATTGGTCTTAACCATGCTTATATTTTTCGGTTTAGAGGCAACAAATTGCTCAAAATGATAATAAAGTACGCATATACTTTGTATATGCGTACAGAAATTTTCTTTTGGAGATTTTGAGCGCTATAGAGTGGGCATGTCCGGGCTTCGGCTGGGTGATGATAGTTGTCATTGAGACGACATCCTCACCCCTCTTCTATTACCGATTAGTTTATAGAAGTGGCCTTCAGCAGCCGAACGCTCTTTAAGTGTTTTAAGATAATGATAAGATTATTATCAAACAATTTCCTCAGATGATTGAGCTGAATAGTAGAAGAGAGTAACTGTTAAAAAGATGGTAGGTTGTCGATAAGAGTTTATACCCAGTGTAGGATATAGTTATATGGATTTTTTTTATGATTTGTTTTTAACGAAAAAAAAAGAGATGTTTTTTTCTGTTTTATTTTGAATAATTTGAGGTGGTTATGTTTAGTTATTATTGAATTAAAAACTTGAGATAAGTTTATTGTTTGGATATTCGAAAAAAAATTTTTTTTTTGAAAGAATTAAATTTTATATAGGGGACTACGAGACGCCACCAAGATCACGTTAGTCAAAGGGATAACCTTTTTCCTATCTTTATGTCTTGGTACCCAAGCTTTAATAGCTTACGATTGTTCAGATAAAAATGCCGAAATTTCAGCGGTGTCTATTCGTGACGTCGCAGAGTGTCCGACCGTAGAGACAACCTATTAAAGTGAACCCGTTCAGATAAAAGTATTACAAAAAGATGAAATTAAATTACGACATGTGTGGACCTGTTGTGTTGAACTTACTCGAATAATTATGCATTGTGGAATGAATAGTCACAGTTCAATCGTGACCCGGGAAACAATAAAAAATTCCAAGGGCTTGCAATTGTTGAAAGTTTCATCTCCATTTGATTCATCATCAGAAGAAGAAGAGGAGGAAGAAAAAATTTATAATGATACCGATTCTGATTTCTAAATAATCAAAATATGTATCAAAGTTGTTTTTTTGTTTTTCATTGGAGAAAATCATTCATTAAAATTCTTAATTTTTAGTAGCCTCGAATTCTTTTCTGCCGGAAATCGAACCTCTACCCGTGGTTTTTAACACTTTATGTTTTTAATGGGCTTCATTGTACCTTATTAATGAATAAATAAATTATTTCTGAAGTTAAAAACAGTTTTCTGATTTTTTGCCAACATTCTGGGTATCTTGCCCCACTGTGCGTCGGTCGCGAAACCGGACTTAGATTAAAACAATTTCTTTTGAAGATCAGAGTAATTTTTTTTTAAGGTTGAATCAAAAATAAAGAAATTTAGTAAAGGATAGAGAGTTGAAGGAATTTTAAGTTTTTAAAGAAGAAGGAATTGTTTTAACTCTAAGAAAGGTTGAATTTGGTCAGAAATAGTAAAACAGGGAATTTTTGGGATAAAGTTTAGAATTTGTATTGGTTTAAATTAAATTAGATCGGAGTGCGCGAATCGGGAGTTAAGTTATTGAAAAGGAATTACACGTTTCGAGTGAAAAGTTTGAAGAAATTAAAACTAGGTTTAGGCAGGGCCTAATTATTCACCTAGCACCGCGGGATAAGGGCAAGTTAACAATCTTTTGGCTATTTAATTTTTATTTGTTTGTTTTTGAATACTTTTCGATGAAAATAAGTTCAGTTGAGTAGTCCCGATTCTCCCAAGTTCAAAGTTGGTTATTTTGTTTCTTTTGTTGGAATAATAGATTATTTGAGATAATTTTTCTTTATTCATAAAGTTTTGGCCGTTGAGTCAAAAATATAGAAATTTCGTGGATACTGTAATTTTGGTATTTTTTTTTCTTTATTATATTTAAGTTTAAAATTTCAATTGCCTTTCATTGACCCAGAAAATTCATCCTGTCCCTAGGGAAAGAAAGTGAACTTAAAAGACCTGTCCATTGAAACGACGGGCTGGACTCACAAATAACACCTTGTGAATTTATATAATTATTAATTATCCGAGACCTCTGGAAAGCCGCTCTTCCAGAGGTTAAAAGAACATCTCAACCGGAGGTAAGTGGACGTTGGTCAAAATTCTTCGACCAACCCGTTCATGACAAGAGAGTTATTGCAACGCACAAACAAGCGATCTTTTATTAAAGGATCCCGTAATAAAGGATCCTCTATCGTGGACATTAAAAGGGAACTATTGCAAGACCCTTTTAACGAAAGTCAGTAAAGTGACAGATCTTTAAATTGGCATTTGTCATCTTGATCTGTAATTTGATTAATCGAATAATTTATCGGGATAAGTACAAAATTGAGTATGGAAGAGCAATTAGAATTAGCAATTTCAACTGGGGCCAGTGATGAGGATATTGAAGAATTGATTCTTCATAATGCCGTTGGGGTCGAAAATTCATCTACACCAATTGAACATGTTTTTGATTTCGACAATATAATAGACGAGCAGTTTTATGTGAATAACTTTCGTTTTACAAAAAATGATCTGCGAAGACTCAGACATGTGCTCAGAATTCCCCAATAAATAGTTACTAAAACAAGAAATACAGTGGATGGTAAATAGAGTTCTGATTCCATCAGACACCAATTAACATTTTTAAAATTTGTAGGACTGTAAGACAACTAGCACTGTGCATACTTCTGAAACGGCTGAGTTATACAAATCGACTAATTGACTTGGAAGCTTTTTTCAATTACAAATCTCAGTCATTATCCCAGATTATTACTGCAACTGCAAACTTCATCGAGGAAAACCATGGACATTTGTTAGACAATTTGAGTGCACATCAGTGGCTTGATAGAAATATATATCAGCTATATGCACAGGTGAGCTATTACCTGAATTGTAGTTTCGATTATAAACTTATATATTAACTTGTTTTTAGTCAATTCGCAATATGGGAGGAGCAGTACCAAACTTCTGGGGTTTAATTGATGGAACTGTTAGACAAATTTGTCGGCCAAGTATCAATCAAGAAGATTACTACTCTGAGCACAAGAGAGTGTATTGTGTCAAATATCAATCTATTTTATGACCTGATGTGTGAGTGAGGACGAAACCCTCACTCTATTGAAACTCAAATTAGAGGGCGAGGCATATATACTTTTTTAAATCGTATATACCTTTAAATGTTTTAACCTATGCGGAACTCAAGTTTAGATTAATTCAAAAATTCACGTCACACATATTGGAGGGGGAATGTCAGTGGAATTTAAGTGGATGTATGCAAAGACAAGATGAGGATGTATCCCTCATTTTGTTCCAGATTGAAAACTATTGGCGCAGAATTATTGAGGGAAGATTTAGCCGGTGCAAATGCGGATAAGGAAGTAGGATTCCGAAAGAAAAATAAAGATTTGATCCTGAATCAGTTCAAAATTGGACTACGGAAAGATGTAATGAAAGAGGTCGGAATATTACTATTAAAAGAAAAATATTTAAATTTGGATAAAGCGGAAGAATTAATCATTTTATACGAGACGACAAATAGAATGTTACAGGGGAGATTAGCAAATATGAAAATATCGACCATAGAGTAAAAAGAAATTTGTCAATTATGTGAAAAAAAGGTCATTTCGCAAAATTATGTAGAGGTACCTAAGTTAATAAAATTAAATATTAACGGAAATATAGGTGTTTGTTTAGTAGATACAGAGGCAGCGGTGTCTCTTGTAAAAAAGGGATTGATTTCGAGAAAGGAAGTGAATCAATACGGGGTTGAATGTAAGTTAACCAGAGTATCAGGGCATAATTTACGTACCTGGGGTACGGCCATTATTTCGGTAAGTCCAATAGGAGAGAAATTGAGGACAAATTGGACAATGATATCAGTTGAAGATGAAACTTTGGGGGATGTTGATATTATCCTAGGTAGAGATTTTCTCAATGATAATCAAGCGCAAATTAGTTATGAATATGAACCATCTGTAATTATTTGCGGAAGAGAGTTTAAATTTCTGAATAAAGATCTGAATGAATGTATTATATACAGGGGATAGATATCAAGAGGAAAAGAACGAGGAAATACTAGTTAATGAGGTGCGTAAAAGGTTAACTTTTAAAGATGATATTTTGGAAAAATTCAATGTTGATAGGAAGTTGGCGAATATTAAGGACATGGGTATTTAGACGGAAAATTATGAGGAGGAAAGAAATTTAGTCATGAGGGATATCGGTATTTAGGTGGAAAATAAGGCGGTTTTCGAAACGAAGGGTTTTTCAAAACGAGAAGGAATAAATCAGTTATATTACGATGTTGAAAAATAAGGGTTGACGAAGCGATAGGGATGACACAAAGGGATGAGAAAAAAATTCGTGAAAATGAAATTTCGAAGCAAAGCGCAATAGGTAATAATTCTCGTATGCAATGGCGTATTCTTTGCCGCGTAGTGCGATCGCGAACAGAGGCGGACGTCGCGTCGGTTCGGAGCTGGAACCGGCAACGCATTTTCGTCGACGCCTGGTTGTGGAGTCAGAACCATAGACAAACTAATCTCATAGACCCCCAACTAGAGGCATATTATTGGTTCAGACTATTTTAGTATCGGTGTATTGATACTCGTGACAGATCGGTCGGTTTCTGGCTGTTTTTTATCGTTAATGTCTATTTTACGTAACAGAAAAAGAAAAACAATAACAATTCGTTTTTCTAGATTTTTTCCGACATCATGGACCAACTTGTTTTCAATAATAATCCATTTAAAATTTTATCTTGCAACGTAAAGGTGAGAACTAGTTAGTGTTTTTCGTTTCTTATATTCTATAATTTAGAAACCAATCCAACACAATAAACAGTGTTTATTTATTATAATATTATTGTGAATTGAAATTTTTGTATTTTTTACATGGTAGTAATTCCATCTTTTGTATTTGAATAACATTGAAGCTTGCTTGGGCTGAATATTGTGCATTTTATTTTGTTATTTCTCACAATACATGTAACTTTTAAACATGTTAATCAATCGAAATATCATAGTACTTTGTATTGTTCATATTATTAAAAACTATTATTAAATATATATTATTGAATATATTTCTATTTCTCTGGCTCAAATTACCCTTCACACGTAGTTTGAGTCAGAGTCAGTTTGAAAATTGGGTGTTTGATATCGCTGTGCGATCAATTTTCTCTGAGGCAATAGCTTCAGGATGTTCGTTGGAATACTTGATCCTACTGCTTGGAGGAAAGTTACTTGAAAAACTGGCCATTATTATTCGACGTTTGCTCAGACAACAGAATAAGTATTGATAAAGATATAATAAAGCTTGTAAATGACACCGATTTCCCCTCAGGAGTCTTAACTTATGGGTTCGACAAAATTGAAATTTTAAGAAGTGGAGCTAGGGGCCTGATAACAAGTAACAACCGGAGGTTAAAGATTGATGAATGGACATTCACTAGATTGGATATGCTAGAGAGTGAACGGGCTGGAGGGCTACATTATATATCCTTGTCTACCAGAAAGGACATATCCTTTATCGATAAGAGCTATATTAATATTAATATTAACACAGATATCCTTGTTGATGCAGGGAAGCATGATATTGGTCCTGATGACTCTGAAATCAACCAATCCTTTGATGCCATCTTGAGAGAGTTACCTGGGGAGGTGAAGGTGACTGAAGGTTACTTCTATATAGGAAGCATTATATATCTGGTGACAGTTATTGTCTTTGTTTTGCTCTATTCCTGGTTATGGTGTCAAATCCGGAGAGTCTCCAAGAAAGAATCGAAAATAAAGAATAGAGAAATAACAAAGATCTATACAATGCAGAATATACATCCATCCACAAAGAAAGCACAGCTCATGACAAGGAGAGCTTCATAAGGGGAAGGTTAGGTACATGTAACTATCGTAATGTCTTGTACCACATTTTAACGGCTAATGCGATTATGAGACTAAAACATTCTCCTCCCATTAAAGAGAACACATATATTCAATGAAAATGTTGCAAACTAACAAAGATGCAATCCAATTACCGGGTTAACCTTTGAATTTTTCCAATAAAATTAAACACAGAATTCGAACTATAGATAAGGTTCCCATTCATTGTAAGATTCATCGATATCCCGAAATACATAAAGAAGAAATTGAAAAACAACTCAATGGAACGTTAGAAAATAAAATCATCAGACCGAGTATTTCACCATGGTCCTTTCCTGATGTTGTAGTTCCAAAGAAAAGAAATCACAAAAACAAAAAGGGCGTATTGCAATTGATTATTAAAAATTAAATAAAAAAACTATTGACGACAAATACCCTTTACCTCAAATCGATGCAGTTTTAGACAAGATAGGAGAAAAGAGATATTTCACAACGCTTGATTTAGCGTCTGGTTTTCATCAAATAGAATAAGATAATGATTCAATAGAAAAGACCGCTTTCACTATTGAAAATGGTCATTAGAAATTTCTACGAATGCTATTCGCACTGAAAAATGCCCCTGCTTCATTCCAAAGACAAATTTATATAGAATTGAGAAATTATATTGTTCTTTTTACATGGATGACGTGGTTATATTCTCAGATTTGATGGAAAAACACTTAGCAGACATTCATAATATTCTTGAAGCGTTCAAGCAAGAGAATTTCGAAATACAAATGGACAATTTTTTTAAAACTGAAATAGAATTTTTAGGCCATATAACCCCAGGAGGAATTAAGCCTAATCCTTATAAATTAAATGCTGAAAGTAAATTTCCAATCCCGAAAAATAAAAGAGAATCATTTCTAGGTTTAATCGGATATTATAGGATATTTATATTGAACCCGATTTCAATGAACCTTTCGTTTTAACTACCGATGCATCCGGATATGCGATAGGTTCGGTATTGTCTCAAAATCAACCACCCAACGATCTTCCAATTGCTTTCGCAAGTAGAATGTTAAATGAAGCTGAATCTCGAAACAGTGTGATCGATAAAGAAAATTCTCAATTGATATGGATCATAAAGCTTTAATTTGGCTATTTTCACTAGAAGAAACTAATTTTAGATTTATAAGATGGCGAATAAAACCTGTAGAATTTGGTTACGAAATAAAATATAGAAAATGCTCACAGGATAATGCAGACGTTGAATTGATAAGGAAGGAAACGAAACGAATTCTGTTTCTGAGTTTTGTTTTCAATTTTGAAATTTTTACGGCTAACATGGGACACATGACCCTCAGGGAATTGAGTCGAGCCTGCCCAACGTGAGATTCTTTTGGCTCCTTCCTCCAAGGAAGCCACTACTTGATATAGAGTCCCCATTTTGGGATATGGATGTTTCAGTGACTTATATAGTTTTATTTGGAAATTCATTTTATCTGGATAATTTGAATGATATCCAGTAGCACACCTCCAATATTTTCAAATTTAGATGAATTCAGAACAGATCGATTCAATGGTATTTGTTCTTTCATGAATTCAGCAGGATTCGATAATAACTTCCTTTCGAGAACTCCTGAAGAAGATTGTTGAGTTGGATTAAATCAATTATTATCATGAAACGCGTTTGTTTTTATCTTTTTCTATTATAAACTCCTTTGCAGCACCTGATAAATATAAACGGAGTTTATTTGATAATGCCTAAGAGGAAGTATGACAATAGTTATACGAAATTTGGATTTACTTACTAAATGTATTACATTTATATAAATTATTCGGATGTGGAATAATGATATTAGCTAGTTTTTGGAATACTCTTTCGGTATTTGTGACGAACAGATTGATTCATTGGTATGTGTTCTTTCATGAATTCAGCAGGATTCGATAATAACTTCCTCCCGAGAACTCCTGAAGAAGATTGTTGAGTTGGACTATTAATCGATAATTTATCATGAAACTCGTATATTGTTATCTCTTTGTATTACAAACTGCTGTGCAGAAACTAATAAATATAAATTAAGTTTATCTAAAAATGCCTTTTGTCAGATTATTGTGCCTTTTTTTATTCCAGGGGCTCCTTGGCCCGAGAAAGCCAACACCTGATTAGGGTTCCCGTCCTGGGTTACGGAATCCTCACCTTATTTTTATAACTTGCTGTTTTTATCATTATTTCATTAGGGGAATGTGCTCCAAAGCCTCAAATTGAAAATTTTTGATACCATAATTAATAATATACATATGGAAGATGCTCTTGGTGAAGTGCTTCCTGTTAAATTTTAGGGATCACTTTCCCTACCGTTTCTGTATCAGTTTCTTTTATAATATACATAAGGCAAATGCTCTTGGTACAATACAAATACAAATCACAAGTGCCTTCCACAATTAACCTTCTGTAATAAACCAAAATAACAGCCGTACAATAAAAGAAAGAAAAGATGAAAACAACATCACTAATCCTGGCAGTTATTTTGAACACACTACACACCAGCTATCAAGATCCTAAAGCAGATGTATCATGTACCCTAAAGAAAGCCTCAAGATGCCAAGGAACAAATGGAGAATTGGGAATATCTGTGAGAGCATGTGGGGAAGTAATTAGCACTGGAACTAATGATCAAGAAGCCTTCTTGTGTGATTTCCTGGAACAATGTGATGAGGACCCAAGAACATGGCAATGTATAGTTTCTGGGTGAGAGATAAATTGCCACAATTGTATAACTAGAAGTGCTCTCCTTCACGCTAAAATCCTAACTGCGTGATAGACGAAATATTTAAGGAGCCCCATCAAAACACGTGTCCCTCCTACAGTTACCAAGTACCTAACATACTGTGGAGGAAACTGAAGAAACAGAACTCTTGGCTATATATATCCGACCATCCCGTTAGAGTATCAATAATTTGTAATGGCGAACGGAACGAGATTACAATAAACGGCACGGGAACAGTCCAAGTATCTACACACTGCACGATACAAACCGACAGGAGCATCTTGAGATCGGACAATTACAACGGAAAAGTCGTCATTGATACGTACATCCATCCTATGAAAATGAATTTGACTGCACCAGAATTCCCAAAAATCTCTCGGCATATGGAAAGCGAACAAAAGCTGCAGACGCCTGGAGAAATAAACAAGCTATTAGTCGAAGAAACTGACCTAGATGACGAATTATCTAATAACAAATGGAAGCACAATCACCTACATACAGTGCTACTGTCATCATAATAACTGTCATCGTAATATTATTATGTTATTCAAGGTTAAGGAAGCGACAACGCCGACAACGAACCTCAGTCCAGACGAGCAATGAACCTGTGCCTATTGAAGAAGGGATTGAGTTGCAGGCAATCTACAGCCACCCCATGACAGACCGATCAACCCTCACCTGGCTTAGAAAATACCCTTGAGGACGTCATGACTCCAACCACATTACTAAGGCCGCCGGGTATATGTACGATACGTACAGAAAATCTTATTAATATCATAATTTTCTAATAATATTCATACAAAATAATTTCAGAAGGTATTTCATATTTCTTAATAAAACGTAGATTGAAGGATGTGTGTCTTCAATTTGTTTATGAAATCAGCATTTCCATTTCCGTTCGAAGTACGTTAAACAGAGAAATACCAAGTTACTTTCATATTTCCGGTGAACTCTGGAATTTGTATTGTATCAATAAATCTATTGTCATCATATTTAGGCTTGGTCTTGACGTCACTAGAATTATATAATAAATAGTTGTTAGTTTTGGAAATAAAGTGCATTTACACACGATCTGCCTTTCAGTCATAACCCTTGAGTCCTTAACAAATCCCCTATCTTCAAACTCAAGGTAACGTTGTGACGCAACCCCAACATTCAATGACAGAACTGACATAAAGAATTCACAAAACATCTATTCCACACTACTGACCAACATTAAACATACAACCGGACATTAGAAAGAAGAAGATATCGAAGTTGACCAACACCCAACTCTATTAAACATCATAACCTCACTTCATAACACAATAACGTCCGACGAAATGAGTTGTTGGAACAAAGATAGATTGTGCATATAAATATCTAAATAAGAAGGTAATAATTGTACATATGGAATTAGATCTCTATTCAAAAAAATATAGAAAGAAATTTATCTATATTACAACTTGTCCGTTTATTGTTAGTTATATTATATTGTGATGTTTTATTAAGGATGTTTTTTAATATTTTACAGGTTTGAAAAAGGGCACTGCCCGAAACGTTGCCTCATGTGACAATTCTACAGGGTGTTTCCTAAACATGCGGCAAAAATTCAGGGGGTTGTTCCTTGGACTATTTTAAGCATGTTTCGTCCTTGGATGATTTTTGAAAAACCTCTTTGTTTCGAAGATACAGGGCGAACAACATTTTCCATATTTTTAAAATTAATAATAGTTTAAATAAAAATTCGTACCGCACTGTGTTTACTAAGTAGGTACAATTTATTTTTAAATTTGTTTAACAACATTCCAATTACTAAAAACTGCCAGTTTTTTGACTAAAAATTGATAAGTGCAGATGGTAAAGGAATACAGATTAAACACGGTTTTCATTTGAATTCGTTTTGTGATGTATTAGCAATTTTTAGTCAAAAAACTGGCCGTTTTTAGTAATTGGAATGTTGTTAAACAAATTTAAAAATAAATTGTACCTACTTAGTAAACACAGTGCGGTACGCATTTTTATTTAAACTATTATTAATTTTAAAAATATGAAAAATGTTGTTCGCCCTGTATCTTCGAAACAAAGAGGTTTTTCAAAAATCATCAAAGGACAAAATATTCTTAGAATAGTCCAAGGAACAACCCCCTGAATTTTTGCCGCATGTTTAGGAAACACCCTGTATAATAAACAATAAATATATTCAGTATTAACCCTGAAATCAAATTACACCTTACAATTAAAAGTGAACAGGGTAAATAATAAATCAATAAACTCAAAAATAAAAATAATAATAATAAGACAAATTATATCCCAAATAATTGTAGAAATTTTTATTCAACTAATATTTACGGAAATAATCATAATCCTAACGCCGTTCCTAACTTTCCTTCACAACCTATCCAATACACTCAAAGACCAGTAAATAATTATCATTACCCTACGAATAAACAAGTGTTCGGATATTCAAAAAATGTTTTCGAACCTAATTCAAATCAACGTATTCAAACATCACATGAGAAAATGTCAGTCCAAACTAGGAACTTTTCACAGAAACGACCGAGTTATTCTGCTCAATTTCACACAAATCCAAATAAAAAATTTTATTCTAATGAACAAACTTCCAATTATACATGTGAGGAATTTCCTCGATCTGATTGAATTACTCGCGTTATCATGTTAATGAATCAGATTGCTTAATACCTATACGGAACATTGTTGAATTCGCAAACATATCATCAGTATGATCGATGAAGTCATTCCGAATACAGTGAGTTGCAATATTGTAAAAGTTATCTAACGACAACCTAGTGAATAAGAACATTGAATGTTCTTATATTGTTATTTACAGGTAGTATTAATATGCTAGATCATGTTTGTAAGTGTAAATAGTGTATTTGATAATAAAAGCTTTGTTATTTACAGAGAAACACAGCTGTTTTTATTCCAATCAGAAAGATATTTAATCACATTATATACATTTGAGGAATTAACTCAACTAGATTCAAGTCCGAATGAAATGAGTTATTATAAACAAGATGTTAGAGGTCCTTAGAAAACCTCAAATTTGAGAAATGATTATCATTCGAATAAATTAAAGCCATTTCCCACAAAATTCGTATTTGGCGACGCTTCGACTTCAAAAAATAGCCTCAGGAAACGAATCGACTCATAATATTCATCAAGAAGAAACTACTTTAAGCGTGTGTATGAGACAAAACACATCAAATGAAAAAGTCTTATTGCCTTTATTTTCTGAATTCAACGTAGAAGATACTCATCTATTTGTACTTTACAAATTTCATAGAAATTATGATGGCTTACACAAAATATCAGACAACTAGCCAACGATCAGAATACTCCAGCACAATATAAAACCAGCCCAACACGCCAAATATCTAGGAATTACAGTGGACAATAAGACCAAATTCAAATTGCATTCCAACAATAAAAAAAGAAATAATTGCTAGATCGAAGCACTTCAGATCCCTCACCTACAAAAACCGTGGTATAAACCACAATACAGCATCAAGAATCTACCAAGCCATATGCAGACCGATATTGGAATAAGGACAATACAATATAGTAACTGTCGAAGACCAACCCTGAACAACATTTAGGTAGCTGAATGCAGCAGTTTGGGAACATTGAGTAAACTACGCCACCCAGGAAACCCATTCCACAACCCGCCAAAATAACCTCCTTTATGAAAAAATGAAGGTAGACCCGAAGGGTTGCAGTGACAGAACATTTGGTACTATATTCAAACCCACATTCGCCCCACCCTGGAGTACAGTGGTCCGGCTTGGTGGTGTATAACAAGGGGCGAGGCTGACTTACTCGAGACCACACAGATAAGGCCACTCGTATTGGTTATGGAATTACTCGACCCTCATACCAACAGAGACTTAAATCCATGAGACTGACATCCTTCGAGGAGAGAAGAGCTGGCGGGGACTTGATATTTTCATTCCGAGCTATACGCGGATTTCTGGGTGACGGGGTCAGAGATATGTTTACGCTCAACAGCACAAATCTCAGAGGTCACGTTTATAAACTGAGGCGGAAAAAATTGAGAAAAACTCTGCTTCAGATCTTATTTCCTAACAGAGTTTTTGGTAGATGGAACGTTCTAGTGTCGTTTCATGTGATGCCTCTTTTCTTCATCTTTTTTACATACTTTTAAATTTTAAAGTGTGTAACGATGCGATCGTTACAACTTACAACAAATTTAAATTTGTTCATTATATATTTGTCGTACCGCCACTGCATTTGTACGTGTATCGAAGAATACAGATTTGCAGATTGGCGCATGTTTTCAAGCTGATAAGATATTAATCGGTTATTCGAAGATTTTATTCTTTCTTTTCTGCTTTGTCTGGTGAGATAAGTCATCAGAGTTGAGTTCTTGATATAGATATTTTTTGGTATTAAATTTTGAGATTTAGTTAATAATTCATAGTTTCTATTGGTGTTAGAGCCCATTCCTTCTACACCGCAACGCCGCTGAACCCAAGCGAGACATCGATGCGAGCGAGGAGCCGAAATGAGGGGACAAGGCAGGCATCGACAAGAAGCGCGGCAATCAGCGTTGCCAACCGTACGCTAATATGCTAATGGAAGTATTTTGCTATGTATTTTGTAATTTCATTCGATATCCAATTCATATAATTTCGTATGCTCTATTTCATTTTGCATTTGAGACATTTCCCTTCGAAGCTATTCATATTATTTTCATTGTTGAAATTCAATTATAAGCAGCTGTTTTTCAATATTTCACTCTTAACTTTTTATTACAATTTGAGCAATTTAGTGGATCATTTCATCTTATTAATAAATCTCTGAAAGTGGATAAATTTGTTTTTGTGTGAGAACCAAAGCCTTTGAAATTGCTTTCTATTTTTAAAAATAGGTTCCGGGCTAGCTACAACCTATTAACCCCGACCACCTCTCCCACTGAAGCTAGTAAGTAACAGATCTCTGAAGAGAGGAGAAACACTTAGTTGGTTACAAGTGCAAGTGTACCAATCAGTATATTATTCATTTTGAGTTTATAGGTTATGAACCTGAACACTTATTCTTTTTTGTATAATAATAACAAAAGTTGATAAGGAGTTGGAGAAGAAATTATAAAGATCAAGATCATAATATTATAGCTTCTCGTGAAAACCAAGATTATGTATGGAAGAAGGAAGAAGAGGCGTTCGAAATACAGGTTCCTCAACGAGAATACGTTTATGGACGGGATGAGAGTCTACTCACGGGAACCTTTCTGAGGCAATTCTTACCACCTGCAAAGAGTAAGTATTTTGCTGAAGAGATATATTATAGAGAACAATATGGTGCTAGAAATGATTGCAGGCATACTTCTCGAGTCTGGAATTTTTTCAAAATGAGACGTAAATCCATATTTGTTGCAGGCAATCTACTATTCGCGGGATCCTTTCAGAATTGCCAATTTGATATTGATTCGAATAAGGTATAATGAACTCAATAATAATATTGGTAACTACTAATATAATCAAAATAAAAAACTGGTATGACTGGTGAAAGTATTTAAATGTCATTATTATTTCTCGAAATGTTTTTCAATAACTCATTTCTACAACAAGAGAATTGTTACATGTTGACATGATCAACAAATTTCAATTTTTCCATTCAACAGAGTTGAAACTTTTTTTTGTAATCAACATTTTCAGAATCAAACGATAACTAGTAGTATTACTATTGGATAAGAAAGAATACGATGTAAAGAATGCGAACTAAAATAATTACCGATACAAGTGTAGCACAGCAATTACTCAGAACATAATGGGAATAATAAGCTTGTTCCACTAGAACCAAATATAAGATCAATCAATCTGGTCGTTTTTTCTGAAACTAAAAAATAACATGATGGATAAATATCCATGATGGTATGATATCGTAAAAATTGAACATCCATCAAACAGTTCTTTCAACTGAAAAGAGGATTACAAGCTGTCGGTATGAAGCTTCAACTGTTATAACCAAAGTTTTAAGTGAATTCACCTGTTTTATTTATTTAGAATAATAGAGTCGAACTTCTGCTATCACAGTAAAGAAGACTCACTTCAACATATTCTGGGGTATCATTTTAGTTATTTCTTCAACAATTTCATTGTAGCCCACTTCTATTCACATTGCTCAATGCTGTTTTTTTTTTTATAGAAGTTATTTAACACAGACTCCCGAGTATTATTTTTACTAGTTTAGTATAGGGATGCCTTATGTGTACGTTGATAGGGACTTTAGAATATTGTTTACTCATTGGTAATAACAATTTCTTTATGTTCGTGAGTACTCTTTACAGTGAAAAGTCTACAGTCCGCATATTGCTTGCATAATGAGATGAAAATATTAAAACAGCACATCAACCATATTGTAACGTGTATTGTAGATGTCCAATTTTTGTTTAACTGTCTTGTTTGTGTTTTTGCAATTCCTCACTATTTGAGTAATGTTGATTATTAACGAGATTCACTGACCTTTTGGGAGTTGCAAGCTATCTCGTAAATGTTGAAAAACTATTGTTAATTAAATATATTTTTACTACTCCAAAATGAATACTGAGTATTTGATATGCTCCAAAAGTCTTCTGGAAGATATTCACATCGTAATATCGCATAAAGTTTTTTACAAGAAAACTTGGTTATTTTATTCAATTCATTTATATATTCAATCATAAATTCGCTTTCTTTCTATTTATATCCTTCGGTCAATATTCATTTACTTATATGTGAAGCTGTAAAACAATTTTTCATGCGTTTCGTTGGATACTCATAATGAAGATTTCATCAACATATTAACTGAGTTATTGCTTCGTTGTATAGTATATCCAGAGTCACTTGAACTAGTAATTAAACGCTTGGCCAGATGTCCCTTTGATGTGGATACTGCGATCCGCTAAATACCGGGGTTTATTTGAAAGTATTGTAAGGCAATAAATTCACTGGCACCAAAAGAATTTCTGAAAACAACCCTTGTATAATCGAAATATTTTTGCTTCCTCCAAGTGACTTTGTATATACTATACATGTTTACCTACAACAGCAGCAATACTAATATTGATAGTACATATATATGATTGATGTTAAAAAAAATTACAACTCCATTTATCGGAAGTAAATTGATTGAAATGTAATGAGATCTCTTGTTTTAATAAATGAGATTACGCGGAGATTCAATAAGAGAAGATTTTTTCTGCCAGAAATACTCGACTATTACTCGACATTATATACCACTTGATTCAAGGAGATTGGGGGGGATAGTTTACTTTGGAATTCAAAAAAACAGATTTTGATAATTTTATTTCATAAAAAATTAAAATTTAGTTCATTATCCTTTACGAATTTGTTTCGTTATGTATATGAGTTTACGTGTTGATTTTGCGTTGAAGCTCGCTCATTTCACTATTCAACATGACAAGTGTTTTTTGAGAGATAAAAATTGAAACATTTTATGGCGGCTGAACACATTCAATAACGTGAAGTTTGTTTTACATGAAAGCTATCGATGATTCATCTTTTCCATTCCATCCTACTAGAGTTAAGATTAAACGAAAGTTTTAACAAACTCGCCACGAAAATGAGAGGCAGAGGTGACCCTCGCAGAGGAGGAGGGCGAGGAAGAAGTCGCGGGACCTACAATAGTAGGCCTGATGACCAACCTGGTCTACCAGAAGCGAAGAAGGAGACGGTTGATCCACCAAGACATCGGAGGAGAAACCAGGATACGGCATTTAAAGATCCTTTAGATATAGAGGAGTTTGGTTGTTACAGTTCAATCTTTTGTTTTATATGAAAAAACACGTTGGTTGGTTTGTAAAGTTCAGGTTCTTACTTTATTTTCATATAAAATTAAATTCACACATTTAAGCTTATTCAGTATTACAATTTCAAAATTAATTTGTCATTTCATTAACGTAGTTTCCATTTTCAAGTAAACATATTCAATTATATTTTCATTATAGGTTTCTTTAGTCATTCTGTAGAACATATGAAACTTTGCATCATCTATTTGCAATTCTGAGGCGGCTACAAATAATCTACAGTTTTATTTTCTCTAAGTAGGGATGAACCCAGAATCGCCTTCTTCTATGTCTATATCTCCGATTGTAATAGTACAAAATAGCCATCTCATCTAAATCATCCATGATTTATCACAACACACACCCAAAAAGTACTTTGCTAAAATAAACTATGGGATACTGATATTTTTCCAATAACGTTTGCGTCGCTACGTGTACGAGAAATGAGTGTCCAACTGGTTGTTACTACGGTATTAAAACAGTTTCATCAGAAACCAGTTGCTCCGAGGACGAGTGGCCTAAGAGTATAGGCATCTGAAAATAAGAATGCAGCGCCAAGGTGAGCAGACGTAGAACTATAAATGTTGACAATGTATTAGTTGTGTGTGTATTTGCTTTATTTAAATTTGATTTTACAATAAATATAAAAACTTTTCAGACTTCTATAGTGAACAAGTGTGTTACTGTGTAAATAATATTTTCATTTTAGGTAAAGGCGGTAGGTATCATCATTTGTTTCAGTTCAGTCTATGTCTATAGTGATATTGAAAGTTATGCAAAGATGGAAGACTTCGAAAAATGACGAATCACAATCGTGTGCATATAATATGTGAACGGTTCAATCAACATTATTATACTACAGGATTTTTATTGGAACTTTTTTAGTTCCAAATGACAAGACTGAGTTTAGTAGAATACTTGGGGTATCTTAAAGGCACAAACACTTCTGGAAGTGTTTATGAAGGTGAAGAAGTTTTAAATGCTGGTCACATAATAAAAATGTTACATGTTATTTGCATGACTAATAAACTTTAGTTGATAGGTTTTTTTTACTTATCTGAATTGATCATTTCACATTACCCTTCAATTATACAGTCCCAACAAAGTATTACAAATGATATTGTATTCTATTCGAAAAAGCCAGTTCGATCTCATACTTGTTGTATTGAATCCATGATTACACGGCTTGCAAACGATGACGCAGGATTATATAACGAGAGATAATGTCAATTTACGTGCGTGGATGGAGAAATTTTCTAGGCGAAAGAGATTAGTATTGGCGTTTGGAGCAGGACCCATGTATGGTAGAAATAACGTAAGATGGTTAACCCTTAGTCACTACGGACGGTTCATTTTGACCCCACACGACATAAGACGAGCCGATATTCTTAGTTTCGCGTGTGAGTAGTGGGGTGATTCTTCTAGTATTCTCCAATTCTCCTAGCCCTACATAATCTCTGTTCTGACGTGTTAGTCGAGCTGTGTGCGTTCCCATGTTTGCTGATATTGCTGTATTTGGGTCAAATTGACCCGTGCGTAGTTTGAACGGTAGTGTAATATGGAATATGAGGTACGTTTTATATTCAATTGGATGAATGAATCATTCCAAATTTATATCAATATCAATTCATTGATTTTGTTTTTTTTTTTCTACAGTACGAATAGGCCACTCACTGAAGCTGAAATCCTACAAATTGTTGAAGATGAACAGTTCTGGGAGAATTGTAATTCCACAGAAAATTCAGAGGAAGATGAAAATATTTTCGAAGTGCAAGACAGAGTAGCTGCTACTGAAGCTATTCTAGATGAAGGAGATAGGAGTGAACCTGGGGAGAGTGATCATGAAGAAATAAGCGAACATGACAGTGATAGCGAACTTGAATGGCATGATAACGAACAAGAATCTGAAGGTGCAGAGAGAAAGACTAAAGAAGTTGACGAATATAATCGTCAAGCTTTTTATGGCAAAGAAAAGGAAATGGTCGAAAAATGCACCAACAAGAGGTAAAACCCAAAAGAAAAATATTTGTACAATACTGCCTGGCTTGAAGGGAGACGCAAAAAAAATCCACCCTCAACAGTTTTGCAAGCCTGGAAACTAATTTTTTCGGACGCAATGCTCAAGAAAATCACAAAACATACAAACTCCAAAATACAGAATATGCAACTGAAATATAAAATGTTCAAAAGAAGGAGAAATTGCCGATCGCAGTTCTCTGCTTCCTTCATTCATAATACAGACCAAGAAGAAATAGAGGCTTTCATTGGTCTGCTCTATTTAACAGGTATTTTTAAATCAGGACATGAGGATCTCAGATCTCTATGGGCCAATGATGGAACGGGAAGAGACATATTCAGGTGCACTTTGTCACTTGCAAGGTTTTCTTTCTTGCTCTCCTGTATTCGATTCGATGATGATAGTACAAGGGAGGAAAGAAAGGGATTGCGTCACAACGTTAAAAATGATAAAATGATAAAAACAGACATAAACAAATACCACGGGAGTCAAAAAAAATTTTTATACACTATTATAAGACATTGGAGTCATGCCTTAACGAAATAATCATTATCAGGGACAATCTAATAGACTGATTTAGAGAAGCGAACGTTACTCTTCAGCACACTAAAATGCTCTCTATGTCTCATGAAAGAACTTCCGACAAATGTTCTTACTATAGTTAGTTGCGGAAATTCACTTTTCTGAAATATCAAAAACTAATTCTTTTGTCTCTAGCACACATTGGGTAATTTTATCTTGTATATAATACTATTTCACAAGGATTATAATGGTATTGGGACAACTTACTTATTGTTAATGGGAAAAAAACATTTGAACATTTAGAAAAAATCGAAGATAAACGAGATGGATTGTCATTGCAAATAATCGAATTGAATTACAGTGGACTCTCGATAAGTCGAACATCGGTAAGTCGAACTCTCTTTGATAAGTCGAACTGTTTCTCCAGTCCCGATTCCTGCGTATCTTACCCTATGTAATTTCACCTCAATGAGTCGAACAGTGTTCTTGGGACTAAAGAGACTAATAGATGAGTCGAACTGCTGGAAGGGCTCCGCGGAAATCTCCACCTCTATGAGTCGTACTCCTGACCACCATCGCCTCAATGAGTCGAACTTTTTGATCTCACGAATGAAAGCGAAAAGGATTCGTTACGCAAACCAATCACCACAAGTGGCAGCCATCATAATGTGTTCTTCAACCGCTCAGGAGTCGAGGGACATTAGTTCAATTCATTCCTTATTTGTTTATGAAGCCATCGTGTGCCAAGAGCGTTATAAGTCATGGCTCCGCGAAAACTCAAAATTTTATCAGTAGCAGATAAACTGGAACTCATTCGGGAAGTAGAGAAAGGCGAAAAAAGTAAAAGCCTCATCGCTATCCAGTTCGGAATTCCTAAATCTACCCTGTCAACCATCATCAAAAACAAAATGAAAATCATCGCTTCCACTGCAGAAGGAAAATCAGTACACCGGTACCGTCAAAAATTGCCTCAGCACTCAGATGTTGAAAAATGTTTGATAAAGTGGTTCCAGGAAACGCGCAAAAACAATATTCCAGTAAATGGACCACTTCTTCAACAGAAAGCGAAGGAATTCGCATCTTCCCTAGGCCACGAATTTGCAGCGAGTAGTGGTTGGCTATCCAATTTTAAAAAAAGGTACGGAATTGCTGGAAGAACCTTGTCAGGCGAAAGTGCTAGCGTTAATGAAGACACTTGTGCTGAATGGCTAGCTCATCTATCGGATTTATTGGAAACGTACACATCCGATGAGATCTACAACGCAGACGAAACCGGGCTGTTTTACAGATGTTTACCCAACAAAACATTAGATTTCAAAAACACAGATTGTCATGGTGGTAAGGAAAGTAAAGAACGTTTAACTGTTTTGCTTTGTTTTGCTGTTAATATGAGTGGTTCAGTGAAACATGTACCATGCGTTATAGGCAAATCGCTGAAGCCCCGTTGTTTCAAAAATGTTAAAACCTTTCCTACAAAGTATACTGCGAATTCTAGAGCATGGATGACTGGAATTATTTTTAGAGAATGGTTGCAAAAGTGGGATAACGAGTTGACAAAAAAAAAGAAGAGGGCTCTTCTCTTCATAGACAATTGTCCAGCTCATAATCCCTTGCCTGTTCTTATATCGTTAAAAGTAGAGTTTCTACCACCGAACACGACATCGAAACTACAGCCCTTGGATTTGGGAATCATTAAAAATTTTAAGGTTAAATACCGTACTGAAGTAGTAAACCATGTGCTTCGACAAATACAGGAAAATCGTGCTGTAGTCCCAATAAATGTATTAGAAGCTCTACATTTCATCAAGAAGGCATGGGATAAAGTGAGCCCTCGAACAATTCAGAATTGTTTTTCTGCATGTGGATTCGACGTGATTACCACCGATGAATCAGACACAGCGCTGGAAAATCCAGAAGAAGTGGAAATTGATGGATGGGGAATCCTTTCATCTGTATTTGATGTGGATGCAAACTTTAACGAATTTGTGGAGGTGGATTGTGATCTACCGGTATGCTTTCCACCTACAGATGAAAGCATCGTACGTGAAGTGTTAGGAAGGGAAGAAGAAGACGATGCAGGTTTGGACAATTTGGAGGACCCTGAAATTGAGCCACCTACACCACCAACTGTTCAAGAAGCTAGACAAGCTATCGATACGATCAGATGTTTTCTGGAAAGTTCTGAAGATATCGAATACGACATTTTCAGGAAACTAAATGAAATATCTTCGGTCGTTTCCAAATTGGAAAAAAAACGTTTAAAGCAAATGAAAATTAACGATTTTTTTAAACCCGTATGAATTTTATGAAGATATGTGATTAGAATATGTACAATGTATGTATACATATTTTTCATTAAATGTAAAATACATATACGCTTGCTTCTCATTGACTAACGATGATCAATATGTATTACCTCGAGTTTTTCCCTCAATGAGTCGAACTCCCACCTCAATAACTCGAACGTTTGGTGAGCCGAACTATAGATAAGTCGAACAGTTTTATGTGGTCCCTGGGAGTTCGACTTATCGAGAGTCCACTGTATTTAACAAGATGATGAAAAAATGAATATATCATAGCCATCAATTCAGAAGGACATAAACCATTTATGTCATTCAAATTCCTATATGAAACGTTACAAAACAATTTGAAAGCAAATGTTTCATCTGAAGAGGGGGAAAATTTACGTTCTCTTAGAATGTTGGAATAGTTTCAATAAAAATTTTCTGGTAGAGTTAGAACTGTTGTTATAAATCTCGAAAATTTTGATATAAATGGGTTTTTACCAGATGCCTTTGTTCTCATCACAAGAAAAATACGCGACCTCTTGAAAAAACTAAATGTTCAAAATTAAAACAGATTTTTGTGGAAAGTTTCTCAAGAAATCTGATGAATCGGAAATCAAATTTCAAACATTTGAAAACGCAAAATTTCAGTATTGATTCTAATTAACTTCTTGGCAAACTATTATCAGAATACATTTTAGATGAGATCATGAATAAATTACATGAATTTCAAGACAAAGGCAGTGGTTACGCACTACATTCAATAATATCGCTTGAAGTTCATATAAATACATCGAAAGTGGGGAATGGTAGCTCTTTGATTCAGTTACCTGATGCGATAAAAAAAATGAGGCTTGCATCAATATAAAAAATCATGATCATACTTGTTTTGCTTGGAATATTGTTGCCGGACACAACACCCATACGAGAAATCTGGCTGTTGTTATGAAGGCCAAAGAAAATTACATCACTATTTTATGTCTGCCCCCTCACACATCACATAAGATGCAGCCCTTAGATAAAACAGCGATGGGCGCTTTAAAATCATTTTATAATGAAGAAATTCGAGTTTTCTTGAGGACCAACCAGCGCGCTGTTACTCTTTTCGATGTCTGCGAACTTTTTGGTAGGGCCAACTTGAAAGTGGCAATGGATTAGCGGAAAAATGAGTAAATATCTGCAAAAATATGTTGAAAAGGTGTTGCGCTGAGGGAGGAAATTTAGATTTTTATCTTTTAAAGTACAGAAATACTCCGATTCCAGATATTGGCTTGTCACCAGCACAAATACTATATAATAGACGTTCGAAGGACAATCTACCTTCTGTGGATACCTTGCTTGAACCTCAATAAATAAACAATAAATCAGTTAATAACCACGTCAACATTAACAAAAATTGTGCTACGATAAACATACTAAAAATTTGCAAGAAGGAAAAGTTGGAAGTAAAGTTGTATTTAAATTGAAAGACATCTTATATAGTGAGACGAGAGGGGTGAACAACGGACCATATAAATTTGCGTAATGCAGCAATCAGGAATCTTTTTGCAGAAGTAGTTTGTGTTGTCGTTGACCCATCAAGACAAAAATGTAAGTTCATTGAATAAATTTGAATTTAGTACATTAATTATTTTCACGAAAATTTATATGCATAATGAGGAATTATTTAAATGTTTCTGTGGAATAATTTAGTATCAAAAGAACAATGTTTTCTATATTCGCTGAAAACAATTCTTTTGTTTGGTTACAGATGATCAGAACAATTATTACACAGGCCAACAAAATGAAAAAAAAAATTTGGTGCCAGAAATCTAACATCTAATTTTAGATGTTTTTAATGTGCTGATTCCAAAAATGCCACCAGTTTTTTTCTATCAGCTCTAGTTTTTGAGATACACGTTACAGGTTAAATGATATATTTTTTTCTGATAAAGGACATCAAATCCGCTGAATTACTTGCATCCAGATTAAAAGAAAAAAATCTACTTTGTCGAGGTACTAATATTACATTTTATCGTAAAAGAGATAAGGATCTGCTGCCTTTTTTCACTCAGGAAAATGACTTGGTATTCTGTAACAATATAAAAGGGCTCTTAGAAAAAATGGGTTTGCCTGAATACACTCCAGATGATTGGCGCCTTTTTATTGACAGTTCAAAACGTAGTTTAAAATGTGTTCTTTTACATAACGGTAACAAATATGGCTCAATTCCTATTGGTCATTCTACTACCATGAAGGAAGAATATGAAACAATAGCATTAGTTTTGAGAAAAATTAAATACGAAGAACATCAGTGGTCATTTTGTGTTGATTTAAAAATGGTTAACTTCCTCCTTGGACAGCAGAGTGGTTTTCAAAATATCCTTATTTTTTGTGCCTTTGGGACAGCAGAGCTAAAAATGAGCACTGGGTTAACAAAAATTGGCCTTCAAGAGATGTCATGATTCAAGGAATACAAAACGTGATCAACGAACCTTTGTCACGTAAATTTCCTGGCATTAGCACGGAAAAACTAAAAGCTGGTATATTTGATGGTCCTCAAATAAGGCAACTTGTTAAAGATCCACAATTCACCACATCAATGAACGAGAGTGAATCTAACGCTTGGAGTTCATTTGTTCAAGTAGTACAAAATTTTCTTGGCAATCATAAAGCAGAGAATTACGTAGAATTAGTGGAAACTATGCTTTCAAATTTTAATATTCTTTTTTTTTGTCCGGTATTTGATATGGCTAATCTGCTACCTTGTACAGAAAATATCACACCCGAAGCTGAAGAAGAAGCATGTAGGATAATAAAAGATGCCACTCCTTCTGGATTCACAAATATAGGAGTCCGGCCCGAAGTGAGACTCGGATGAAATCCTCATAGATGGATCGGAATTTTTAATGACAATGCTGGAACTTACGAAACTGGATGCCAAGCAATGTACCATGTGAAACAACAATTCAGGAGATTTGTTCATCACGGATCAGATCTATCTTCAATCAGAATTACACCCAGCACATCAGGGACAACAATTGAAGTCGAATATTTAGTGAATTACTTTTGTACCAAGGTACAAGAACATACATGATTTTTTTGAAGCATACAGTTAAGTTCCTTATTACATGTGTATTAAAATATTCAATAGACTACCTTATTATATTAAATGCTGTGATAGTTTATATAGATTTAAGAAAATTGTTAAGAGAATGTTAATTCATTTGGAACCTTACAATTATGGGGATTATTTTGTTTCTGAAAACTTGTTGATTTAAGTTCTTTATTCTGACGTCATTTCATCTTTTATGTAGCTTTTGTTGTGTAAAACTTGAAATAAAGAAAATTATCTATCTATCTATCTATCAATTTGATGAGGCAAGAAATTTCTAACACTTATATGTCTCTAGCCAACAATATTACATTCTGCTACTCTATTGTTTGCAATATTATAGTCTAGCCAATTGTGACAAAATCTATAATTCATTCATGTTACCTTTTTACCCGACTATGGCATGTGATTAATGATTAAAATGTTTGTTTGCTTTAGCCTTTACTATAATGCACTTCAACTTTTTTAGATCATTCTAACATAGACAGAGTTTCTGTTGATAATCCATTTTCCGCTGACGACCATGATAAGGATCCAACGTACAGCATAAAAGATAACTCAACTGACTCTGAAGAAAGTGTGGGTGAAAAAAACAGCGATCAATTAGATGCTTATCTACAGCCATTTATTGAGCCATCATCAAACTCACAGCCATCTATTGAGATATCATCAGAATCTCTTTTGAATGTTGAAGAAACTGCTGAAATCAATAACAATTACCAAGAAGAATATTCAGAGACATTCTTTGAGTCAATTCCAATTTCAACTGAAAAAATTTCATTGTACCAACTAAAAACTACTGATGCTAATGAAAGAGCACGAGGAAGGGGCATAAAAAAAAACTGTTGCATTTACTGGAAAAAGTAAAGGGTATATAGCAGACCTGAACATCTGGAAATGAAGCACATAAATGAAAGGGAGCTGAAATTATTTTCATCGATGTAGAAAGGCAGTAACCATCGAAGTTGACGAATACTGGGACATTCATCGTTAAGATCAAAGTTGCATAAAACATATTTGTTCGAACACAATAACTTAGCTCTTATTCATACAGTTATGCTGAAATTCCAAAGTTTACGAGAATCAGTAATCATCATAGTGTGTTATGGATGACGTGTCGAATTGAAAAGCTTACAATCTTATGACGATTATAGGGACCTATACCTGACGAACTCTGATTTTTTTCAGATATACGCAAGAAAAATGGAATGTCTATCTATTCAGCCACGAAGGCTTTCAAAGTGGTACCAAAAATGACATTGTCAGACAAATTCAGAGGAAAAACACCCATTATAAGAAAAATGGGACCTCCTTCCATTTTATCCAGCGAAGAGGAAATGTTATTGGAAAAGTGAATCCGGTAATCCTGCCGACTGGGTACTTGACCTTGGGACACTCGAAAAACTTCCGATTTTGTACGTCAAATGGGCAGCTACGTTGCCAGATGAAGAATTAATCAGGTATTTGAAGTATATCATAGAATATAGAAATATTTTACGATTTCCCGCCATCGGTCGTATCTATCAATTATATTTGAATTTAAGTTTGAATTCGAGTGTAACTGTCGTATTCAGAATATTGCAGTTTATTGTAGTAAAGTGCGTGCAGTGAAGTAATTTACTTGTGGAAGTGATTAGTGACTAAATTTCCGAAGAAAATGGGTTCTGCAGTCGAAAATACATTCAATTTGAATGAAATTGCGGACCCTTCTACAATTATGACTGCAGATGAAATTCGTAGGGAGAAAATTGGACTAAAAGAAATTTTTTCTGGGTGTGCTAGTACCATGCAAGCACTTAAGTGGTGTGCCAGGAGAAAATTGATCAAAAACTCATGTGACTGTGAAAGGTGCAACATTCGGATGAGTTGCACCAAAAGATCAAAACTAATAGTGGATGGATATGTGGTCCAGCAAACGGTGCACGAAATTAGTGACTGTGCGTAAGAACTCATTCTTCGAAAAAAGCAAACTAAGCTTTGAGAAGATATTGGTGATGATACACGGATGGGCAGAAGAATTACCGCAAGAATATATTGCGCGACAAGGAGGTATAACGGGAGATCACACCATAATTGACTGGTATAACTTCTGTCGGGAGGTGTGCGAAACCTATTTGACGAACAACTGTGTCACAATAGGTGGAGTGAATGAAGATGGTACTTCGAAGATAGTGGAAATAGATGAATCCAAGTTTTTCCACAGAAAGTATCATCGTGGAAGGTGAGTTGAAGAACATTGGGTTTTCGGCGGAATAGAGAGACGGTCAAAGAAGTGCTTCATGGTGGATGTACCTGATAGAAGCGAAACCACATTATTACCTCTAATTGAGAGGTACCTTTATTCATAAAAAATTGAGATGTGCTTTTTGCAACTTGAAATGAAGTATTAGGCGTATGAGTTGAAGCTTATGATTTTTAGATGTCTTGGTAGTCGTAGATATTAGTTTGATATGTGGCTCATTTAATTTTTCAGCTTTTTATTTTATACAGAATGATTTTTTATTTTCTATTTACACAGAATCCCTTTATATACACTCGCCACAATGTAACTTCTGTATTGGTTTATGACAAAACATATTCCCTAAGACACAATGATCTTCTAATTAATAATTATGTATCTCTACATCTGAATCAATCTGTACCTGTTCAATATGAAATGCAAGAGACACACACATTAGACTTTTCATTGCATGATTTAAAAGAGATCAAAGAGTTAACATTACCAGACAGATCTTTTTCCAGTCATAGATACATTATATATTGTACATTAGGCTTAACAATTATAGTCTTAATTGTGGTTATAATCATGCTAAAACGTAGCAATAAGAAGCATAATAAATATATTGGACACTTGTATGGTCTGACAAAAATGAGTGCTAGTTCAGGATCAACCGATCTGAGTGAAAAAGGCTCGGATAAATCCGATATCAATCTCATATCCTATGAATAGCACAAGATACATGACCCTCACTCTTTACTCCTCTCTACATTTTATATTCGTATAGAACCCGTATACATAAGTCACTGATCTACTCTTTTAATTATTTTTCCACCCCTAGAAGATGAGCCTACAATGTCATCATTTGATGAAATCCCATCTGTGGAAACCTATGCCGCATTATCCAGCGTGAATGATTCAATTCCGAGTACATCAGAGCAACAAAATTCTAGTTTTTCGAACTATTATAATATTTCACCAATCCGAAGCGAAGAATGTGATTTTGACGACTCTGATAAAGATCCCAATTCTCAAATGGATGCCAGAAGTAAGAATTCTTCTAAATTCGTTCCACTCCTACCTCCTAATGCGTCATCGAATCCGTCTAGTACCATCACTACCAGCAGTAGCTGTTGCGAAATGTTTACATCAGTTTCATAAAAAATGTTTGAGCACGGAGTCGGCCAATATATCGCGACGTCCACAATGCTCGGAGTAAGTTGGTACAAATTTGGTTGAAGGAGACTGCACAATTTGCTTAGATCCATTAAAAAACGATATATACATAACCAACTGCAGACACTCCTTCAACCGTCAATGTATTTCGAAATGGGCAAGTCAAAATGAGAGTTGTCCTTACTGCCGGAGCCATGTCCCGAAAGAAGATATTTTGGGGAATCCATGTTCGATTCGACTTCCTCCGAAAATGTAGCAGATGTGCCAGACGAATATTGCGAGATGTCGACGAGTGAAGTTGCTATTGAAGAGCGCTGCGTTAATTCTAACGTAGATGATAACCCAGAAACTGAGTGCAGTTATTGTAAAAGAAAGGTAACCGAATATGTGAAGTGCATAAAATGTGATGAGTTATTCCATCCATCATGTTGAAAGCGAGCTGCTACCCGAAAAGCAACACAGTGCCAGCATGAAACATTGGATGAAAAACTACCATCTGTTGAAGATTCTTTCAAAATTGAGAATAAGATCCTAAAGATTGAACTTGCATATCTGAAGTCTCTTCTACAGGAATCTCAAAGTAAGAATTTAATCCTGATTGAGAACAATAGATTGCTTCATGAAAAAATTCAAACTCTAGAAATCCTTGTAAAAACCGGTAAATCAGAGGTGAATAAAAATAAATCGGCAAAAAATAGTAAACAAGATAAGGTAAGTCTCATAAATTCATCTAAGAAAATAACTGACAAATCTGTGGTTGAGAAATCTATGCATTCGACGCATCCCTCACAAAGTTTAATGTCAGAGCCGTCAAAGTCGAAAGGAACAATACCTAAGGTTATGTCGAACCAAAACAAAGCAGAAATTAAAATCGCTGAGAGACAAGGACAAAATTTAACACTTGAAAAGACACCTGTTTTCATAGAAAATAAACTAGAATCTGATGAGTGGACTACGGTTAGGCGAAAAAAGGTGTCTGCTCTGAATCGTTTGTTTTTGTTTATTACATCCAGATGAAGGAGAATAAATAAATATTCGTCGGACTCTTTGAGGGCTGGATATTTCAGTGCCACAGATGAATAATTGCACACACTTGCCGAATCTTATCGTATAATCCGTATAAATTTTCGGCATCAGCAAGTTGTAGAGAACATTTTTTTTCAGTTTCTTCTCGTACCTCGTACAGTAATTAAGCCTATTTAGATTCGAACGCGCATACGAATAAAATCAGTGCTTTTCGCATTCTTATTATTTTTTGTGTATAGCTATAGTTATTGATAATTTATGACAAAGGCGTGAGCCTGTATTTCTCCTGAAAATTTTACAGTATTGGTGAGATTTATAGTGAAGCGCTTTTCAGTTACTGAGGTAAGAATAACTTTTATTTCAAATAAATATAACACTGAATAAAACAAAACATATGGGCTTTTTCAGTTTCAAAATGAGCAAAAGACAAAGTACTCTAATAGGTTTCATCGAAACAAAGAAAACAAAAAAAAAAACGACCCGTTTGCTGCATCTTCATCCTCTGCTGTATCAGATGAAGTAGGTGATATTCCAGAAATCGAAGTCCCCACAGCAAGAGCAAGCACTTCTTGTTGCAGTAGCACTAGCATTATGATCACTGGGACTCCACAGGTATTTGAAAATAGGGCTATGGCCACCATCTCCTTTAATTCTGAGACACGTAATGTCAATAACAAGAAGCTTCATTTGTGCAATAATTTCCCATTCACGAATTTTGGCAGTCCACCTTTGTATCACCAGAAGACTTTAGACCTCCGCTGCGAGCAGGACCTCGTAGAAATAATAGAAAGCAACGAAAAGCTGGTAAAAGTAAGATTGCAAATGAATCTTATCGAAGACGAAAGAAATGCAACTAAACGCAGAAAAGAACTAAAAAACAAGAAAACAGTTAAACGTCAAATATTCCAGGAGGAAGAGACAGATGTAGAATCAATTGAAAGTTTTTCTTCTCACTCTACAGATGACTTATCCTGTGATCAAATCGACGATGATACTGATTATCCGACTGTACTCACTCCTGATTCTTTTACACCATTAACGCAAAAACCTGCGGAAGGACAATATGTTCTGGTTGCATTCGCAACAAAAAAACAAGTTGTCTATTTTGTAGGAAAGGTTGTAGAATCTAAAAATGAGAAAGAAGAATATTATATTAGCTTTCTACGGATGAAATCCAAGGATTGTGAACAATTCCACTTGCCTCCGATTGAAGATAGATCTGCTGTTAAAGAAGAGGATATTAAATGTCTTCTTCCAAGCCCCCAGATTAGCGGCGGAACAATTCGACGACAATCTTATTGCAAATTTGATGTTTCTTTCAATGCACTTAATATGCGTTAGACTATGGCGTCGTTCATAGATTTTAAATAAAGGTGCAATTAGTTATCAAAAGTTTTGTATTTTGTATTTTTTTTTCTATTATTGAGAAAAATATTGTTTATTTTTGCAGTAAAAGTTGATAAAGTTTCTTAGATGTTGTTTATATATTTTATCCTTGGTAATCTATGTCCAGGTTTACTGTGTACATAGATGTGGTTCAATGTGTACCGCGGGTGTTGAACAACTGACCCTATACCAATTTACCGATCGAAGATAAAAAATGGACGACATTTAAAGAAATTGAATTTTTGCCGAATGGATTGATATCTGATATCAACTACTATAAGAATTTAAAGAATTCCCGCAACTATGTTGTTTCAGTCAATAATATTTCTGATTTGCCAGTTAGAGAAATTTTCATCGAAGATTTTGACACACTTTCCGAAAAACAGTGCCTCAGTAGTTTCATTATTGATCATTGTCTCCATCTGCTCAATGATAATAAATATCAGATATTTTCATTGGAGATATCAACAATAATTGTTTGTAGTGACCATTTGTCAGAATCTTTCGTTCAAAATGTAACAATCGACAAATCAGAAATAATTTTGCCCATAGTTCGAAACAACCATTTCATTTTAATTAAACTGGATATAAAAAAAAAGAAATTCACTTTCATTGATCCGTTAGGCGACGAAAACAAAAAATATTCATTCTATTTCGGCCAAGTTATGAATTTCTTGAGAAAAAAAAGTACGATTACAAAAATTGGTGTACTGAATTCTTGGACCATGTAATCCAAAAGGATTCCTATAACTGTGGTGTTTATATCATTTATTTTTTTTTTAATTAGTCAGAAATGAACATCTTCTTGGACCTGTTAGTATAGACGTATATAGGAACTCTCTGAAATGGTTACTACTGAGGAGGAGTGAACCAGTCAATTTCATTTGCATTTTTTGTGCACACCCAAGACGCGAAGATGATTTCATTTGCAGGTTGTGTAAACGATCGTGTCATCAAAAATGCATTTTGACAACGGGTGAAATAGCACGTGGATGTACCCTGAATGAAAAAATGAAGAACGGGATTTGTGATCTCTGCAGACTATATTAAATATGGAGATTTGAACCAATGATAAGGAAGTTGAATTGATAGTCGAACCGAATATTTCATTGATGTTGGACTTTTCTATATTTTTAGTTATCTTTGTCTTGTTAAGCTAAAGTTTCATAACAGCGGATTGCGGAGTAATTATTGAATAAATAAATTTTTCATATGCCTTCTTGAGCTCAGTCCTCTCGACTAAAAACGATCTAGTTATTACGTCGATTACTTCCGTCAATTAGCTAGTTTCAGGAAAATCTGTTTTTTGTTTATATTTACCTTCCCATTAAAATGCATAATTTGATAGCATATTATAGCCGCCTCATAATGTCGTCGTGGTACTGAAAATCACATAAATATTATGTTTGCATCATGAAAGGGAGTTTTTTATCATTTTGCTAGTGAAAAGTTTTATTTTGTTTATGAATTGAAATATTTTATAGTTTTTATCAACGAAAGTTCTCTAGACACTGTGATGCATAGAGATTTATTTTCAAGATTTTCTTATTGGAAAATCATTGACTTTGTGATATTTAAATGAATATTTATTAGCACGAAAGAATGTGATTTTTTATCAGTCAACTTCATTATACATTATATATATATATATATATATATATATATATATCCCGGTATCTATAGGTCCTCCTTATATGATCCAGCAATAGGTCGTCTACCAGAACCAATGAATGTATATTAAATTTCTCTGCATATATTGGTTTTTTGATAAGTTTATAATATGAATCCGCACTGATATTGGTCTCGAAAAATTTTTTTTTCAACGCACTTTCCTATATTTAGGTCCTCCTATCGATAATCCGGCATTGACTCCTCTATGTGTGTATACTTTTATCCATAACACCATCTTTGCGTCTTCCACTGTATAAATCATATCCTAAGTGCAATAGATAGTTCCTCCGACGTATATTTCTCCTGCCTTTTTGCAGTGGATAATTCTTCCGACAGTGTTGTCAGAATTAATGGTAACAAAAAATTGGCGGTTTCATCATTTGCATCGTCTCACAACTAACAACTACATAGTGACAGTAGTGATTCTTAGCGTGTTGAGTTCACACATGTTGAGTATTAGAAAGGTAAGTATCTTTTATTGTTTGAATATTGTAGATAGATACGATCACAAATTTAATGTAGATAAATTTAATTGTAGATAGATACGATCACAAGTTTAATGGAAAAGGGAGAAGCTGGCAAATTCAAAAGCAAATCGCTAGACGATATCGACCTGAATTTAGAAGAAAATATATTGGAACCAGATGATAACAAAGACGAGCAGATTTATCTGAGGAAAATAATATCGAAGATGTAATTGAAGACATTCCTGATATATCCAAAGATCAACTCCAAAAACTCAAAAAAGGAGAATAAAGAGTTCTCATTCCTTGGACAACTTCAGAAAAGAAAGTTGTTCTCGAATTCTTTAAACCTCATATAAAGAATAAAAGAACTCCAAAGAGGGGAGAGTGTGACGACCTGATTTCAAAAAATAAGGAACTATTTAAAAATAGGAATTGGCTGAAAATAAAAGTGTTTGTTCAAAATCAATACAAAAACGAATGAAAAAGTCGATAACACTAATAATTTTTTTCCATTATATTTGCTCATGTTCGATCTTCCGATTTTTTTTCATAATATGTTTAGTTTTTTTTTTTTAATGTTACGTACATGAAGTTATCATTCATTTTGTGCAATAAATCAGTTTTTACACATCAAAGTGCATTAATCAATTTTGTTTGTATTAACATGCATCGTGATTCTTTCTTGTTACAAAGATCTATCTACTGAGAATTATGAGAAGTGGATTGAAAATAGAGTTAAGACATTTATAGGGGCTCTTCCCGACTCGCAGTCTACAAAGTATCTAACGACAAATACATATCCTAAGTTATCTGCATTGAATCACCTTGAGAGCTTTATATCTGGTAATCATACCGTAAAGAAGGAACTATTCATGTTAATTGGAGCTATTGCCAAGGGAACACGAAAGACCTTCATATCAAGTGGCTTCGCTGATATTATGACATTCCTAGCAGGACATAATTTAGGTCCTATTACTATGATTGATAAATATATCTTCCAACAACACCCAGAGTTTCTGAAACTAAGTATTCTTCGAGGGTTCAAGAAAACCTTTGGAAATGCTATTTTATATCTTCAGAGTTTGAGGCCAGAGGAAGCATCCTTTGTCAAACTTCTTCGCGATAAAGATGACACGGCTGTCCTTAATAGGAGGAACTTTGATATTGCACACACTATAGCGCTTGTAATAGCGAGGCGACAAACTACATCGTTCGATAATTACAAGATTACAACTACTCCATTCCATGCAGCACTAGAGGACTTTGTGGAAGAATATTCATCGATAAGGGAGGCCCAAATGACCCTTGCTGCCGGTGGACACGATGCGAGGAATATGACGAAGGGAGAAGCTGAAGAGTTTGAGAAGTTTTCTATTAAGCTTATGAACGACAAATTCAAAAAATTTGAGAATTTATCTGAAATAACAGATGATGACGATATGACTAACTTTATACAATTAGTCAAATCAAGTTAATACTGTTTAAGAAAAAAAAAACTATATAAAGCCCAGCCGAATGACAGCGATTCAGTCAGTAAAAAACCATTGTTAAGAGCACATCACTTGAATCAAGAAAATATACCTGAAACAATTGAAAAGTTATAAACGAAGTTATTTACGTAAGCTGAAAGAAAATATAAATAATCCAAATACGTACCTGAAAAATAACCATTGTGTAAGGAAGTTAAAAAAACGATCAATCAATTTCAAGAAGAAAGTTCCTTGGTTTCAAGCAAGAGTGAAGCAGCATTATTTATGGAAAATAATTCCAAACCAAAACAAATTGATGAAGATTAAGATTACAATTTGAGGTTAGAACTGTTAGGAGCATAGAAGACGATACCATATAACAAGGATGAAGTCGATGATAAGTAATTATTAAATTAGATTAATTAGAATTTAGTTATTGAATAGGAATTTTTGGATAGTTAAATTTTTTGAATATTAATTAAAATTTTAAATCAAATTGAATTTAAATTGAACCCACCTGAGAAAGAGTCGATATAAAAAAATTAAAAATATAGTATTAAATTTTCAGTTATTGGATCGAATCAATTAAAATTTGAATCAAATCACCAAAAAAAGTAAACGCAGATTGCATATACGATCCATAACAATATCCATGCGATATGCGAGATATGCACATGGTGGCTTGCCAAAGGGTATGGACTTCAATTCTCTTGAGGCTGAGTTTGAAAAAGCTCAAACATTTAAGATTACAGCAAAGAAGATGGCAACAGTAAAAACCAAGACAACTATGCAGTCAAGTGTCCTGGCTCCTCATAGCCCACAGTCCCCTTAAGTTGGATTGGCATAATGCTGACTATGCCTATAGTTAGGTACTTTTAATTTTTAATTTTTGTTATTTGTAGTTTAGGTTAGGCATGTTGGAGGAGAATGTTAGAAATAGAATTTAATTATGTAGTACTAGTAGTACTATATATATATATATATATATATATATATATATATATATATATATATATATATATATATATATATATATATACATCCCGGTATCTATAGGTCCTCCTCATATGATCCAGCAATAGGTCGTCTACCAGAACCAATGAATGTATATTAGATTTCTCTGCATATACTGGTTTTTTGATGAGTTTATAATATGAATCCGCACTAATATTGGTCTCGAAATAGTTATTTATTATACAAGGGAAAAAAGTATTAGATTTTAGCTCGAGGTTATGTTGTCTCCCGACGCGAAGCGGAGGGAGACAAAAAACCGAGAGCTAAAATCTAATATTTTTCCCGTGTATAATACACTATTTTTTTCTGTGACAGGAAAAACGACAATTTCATAGTGAAAGAACATATTATTACAATATATTAAAGTCAGAATGTTATCGATATGAATTTTGAATTTTTAAACTAGTAAGCTGCAAATAGACCTGCGTTGCTAAGGGAAACTTCAAAGTAATCAAATATCTGTCAATTTGATTTTGTGATTTGTTTCAAAAATTGCGAACTAATAATTGTTTAGTAGGTATTTTGTTGAATAATATAAAGTTAAAAAATGTCTGATTCCGAGTTTTCTCCGACTCCACCGGTGTTGATAGAAGCAGCGCAAGTAGCGTCACGAAAATTCCTTTATCTATATGTAGATAAATATATATCCGGGAAAAAAGTACTCACTTTTTTCCCGGGGAAAAAAGTAATTTCGTGAAAAGTCATATTTTGTTACCTGTCAACAGAGATAAAATATCAAATTTTTTTCCCGTCACAGAAAAAATCCTTTTTTTTCTTCCTAGAAAACAATGGACAAATTTAAATCGATGAAAAACATTTTAAATCAAAACAAAAACACCATACCTAATTGGAAGATGTTAAAAATTCGAATTCAGTTATCATAATGTACCCTTAAGTGGATTCAGTTCATGAACTTCAATTTTATGAAAAATTTTATTCTCTAAGCGTATGGCAATAGGTATAAAAATGTATCTATATAAAAAATTAAAACACTTCTACGTGAATGTTCGAAATACCCAGCATTTACTTCAATAGATTTAATGATCTACTTCCGCGAAGATCTGTTAATACTAAATAACCTTTGTTTGTTATTTTTTAATATCATTTTCGAAAATTTAACCGTGAATCAATTTTTTGTTTTTTTCTTACAAGTAGGCTTGTGTTAAGCTTAATGCATTCTGTATTTTTTTGATTTATCATGCACCTTGGTGTGGGAAAAGAGTGCTAACATTTTCAGGAGCAATTGGAGCCAAAGAAGTACCTGATTGTATCCAAGCAGGTATGTTTCCCCCCCTAGATAGTATAACTAGATGCCAAGGAGTATTCTCTTCCTCTAAAACATTATTTTCTACATATTTCCAGGAGATCCATTCTATAGCAATGGGTGAAGAAGGATTCATACAAGGAGGAATGAGAGAAATTGTTGCATGGACTTCAACACTTGTTCATAATCCAAAAGTATCTAATAAATAGGCACCCAGAATTCTTAAATCTAAATGGCCTCCAAGATCTACCTACAAAATATCAGAGAGCTATGGAGACACTGGACAAATTGGACCCAGATAGAGAGTATTTTGTCAAGATCTTACACGATAAAGATGAGTGCTCAGCGTTAAATCGAAATAACTTCCACACAGCCTCCATTGTAGCAACTGCAATTGCAAGATGGGAAGACTCATCTTTTGAGAATTTTTATATTGATAATTCTCCATCATCATTAAAACTACAAGCTTTAGTCCATTTTATTTTGGAGAAACGTAGATTCTTAACACCAATTACAGTAGGTGAGTTAGAAGAAGGAAAATGCGGACCCAAAGAAACCGCACAGTATGATGAGATCATGAAAAAATATTGTGAAAATGACTCCTCTGATCCTGTTACAACCAACATGGTTTTTACACATCAAAGTGCATTAATCAATTTTGTTTGTATTAACATGCATCGTGATTCTTTCTTGTTACAAAGATCTATCTACTGAGAATTATGAGAAGTGGATTGAAAATAGAGTTAAGACATTTATAGGGGCTCTTCCCGACTCGCAGTCTACAAAGTATCTAACGACAAATACATATCCTAAGTTATCTGCATTGAATCACCTTGAGAGCTTTATATCTGGTAATCATACCGTAAAGAAGGAACTATTCATGTTAATTGGAGCTATTGCCAAGGGAACACGAAAGACCTTCATATCAAGTGGCTTCGCTGATATTATGACATTCCTAGCAGGACATAATTTAGGTCCTATTACTATGATTGATAAATATATCTTCCAACAACACCCAGAGTTTCTGAAACTAAGTATTCTTCGAGGGTTCAAGAAAACCTTTGGAAATGCTATTTTATATCTTCAGAGTTTGAGGCCAGAGGAAGCATCCTTTGTCAAACTTCTTCGCGATAAAGATGACACGGCTGTCCTTAATAGGAGGAACTTTGATATTGCACACACTATAGCGCTTGTAATAGCGAGGCGACAAACTACATCGTTCGATAATTACAAGATTACAACTACTCCATTCCATGCAGCACTAGAGGACTTTGTGGAAGAATATTCATCGATAAGGGAGGCCCAAATGACCCTTGCTGCCGGTGGACACGATGCGAGGAATATGACGAAGGGAGAAGCTGAAGAGTTTGAGAAGTTTTCTATTAAGCTTATGAACGACAAATTCAAAAAATTTGAGAATTTATCTGAAATAACAGATGATGACGATATGACTAACTTTATACAATTAGTCAAATCAAGTTAATACTGTTTAAGAAAAAAAAAACTATATAAAGCCCAGCCGAATGACAGCGATTCAGTCAGTAAAAAACCATTGTTAAGAGCACATCACTTGAATCAAGAAAATATACCTGAAACAATTGAAAAGTTATAAACGAAGTTATTTACGTAAGCTGAAAGAAAATATAAATAATCCAAATACGTACCTGAAAAATAACCATTGTGTAAGGAAGTTAAAAAAACGATCAATCAATTTCAAGAAGAAAGTTCCTTGGTTTCAAGCAAGAGTGAAGCAGCATTATTTATGGAAAATAATTCCAAACCAAAACAAATTGATGAAGATTAAGATTACAATTTGAGGTTAGAACTGTTAGGAGCATAGAAGACGATACCATATAACAAGGATGAAGTCGATGATAAGTAATTATTAAATTAGATTAATTAGAATTTAGTTATTGAATAGGAATTTTTGGATAGTTAAATTTTTTGAATATTAATTAAAATTTTAAATCAAATTGAATTTAAATTGAACCCACCTGAGAAAGAGTCGATATAAAAAAATTAAAAATATAGTATTAAATTTTCAGTTATTGGATCGAATCAATTAAAATTTGAATCAAATCACCAAAAAAAGTAAACGCAGATTGCATATACGATCCATAACAATATCCATGCGATATGCGAGATATGCACATGGTGGCTTGCCAAAGGGTATGGACTTCAATTCTCTTGAGGCTGAGTTTGAAAAAGCTCAAACATTTAAGATTACAGCAAAGAAGATGGCAACAGTAAAAACCAAGACAACTATGCAGTCAAGTGTCCTGGCTCCTCATAGCCCACAGTCCCCTTAAGTTGGATTGGCATAATGCTGACTATGCCTATAGTTAGGTACTTTTAATTTTTAATTTTTGTTATTTGTAGTTTAGGTTAGGCATGTTGGAGGAGAATGTTAGAAATAGAATTTAATTATGTAGTACTAGTAGTACTATATATATATATATATATATATATATATATATATATATCGTGAATCTTTAAGGGAATTCGACTGATAAGAAGGAATAAAGAGTAAAACTGAAATCCTTCTTATCAGTCGAATTCCCGTAAAGATTCACGATATTTATAGTACGACTGTTATCTGGAGACAATATATATATATATATATATATATATATATATATATATATACATCCCGGTATCTATAGGTCCTCCTCATATGATCCAGCAATAGGTCGTCTACCAGAACCAATGAATGTATATTAGATTTCTCTGCATATACTGGTTTTTTGATGAGTTTATAATATGAATCCGCACTAATATTGGTCTCGAAATAGTTATTTATTATACAAGGGAAAAAAGTATTAGATTTTAGCTCGAGGTTATGTTGTCTCCCGACGCGAAGCGGAGGGAGACAAAAAACCGAGAGCTAAAATCTAATATTTTTCCCGTGTATAATACACTATTTTTTTCTGTGACAGGAAAAACGACAATTTCATAGTGAAAGAACATATTATTACAATATATTAAAGTCAGAATGTTATCGATATGAATTTTGAATTTTTAAACTAGTAAGCTGCAAATAGACCTGCGTTGCTAAGGGAAACTTCAAAGTAATCAAATATCTGTCAATTTGATTTTGTGATTTGTTTCAAAAATTGCGAACTAATAATTGTTTAGTAGGTATTTTGTTGAATAATATAAAGTTAAAAAATGTCTGATTCCGAGTTTTCTCCGACTCCACCGGTGTTGATAGAAGCAGCGCAAGTAGCGTCACGAAAATTCCTTTATCTATATGTAGATAAATATATATCCGGGAAAAAAGTACTCACTTTTTTCCCGGGGAAAAAAGTAATTTCGTGAAAAGTCATATTTTGTTACCTGTCAACAGAGATAAAATATCAAATTTTTTTCCCGTCACAGAAAAAATCCTTTTTTTTCTTCCTAGAAAACAATGGACAAATTTAAATCGATGAAAAACATTTTAAATCAAAACAAAAACACCATACCTAATTGGAAGATGTTAAAAATTCGAATTCAGTTATCATAATGTACCCTTAAGTGGATTCAGTTCATGAACTTCAATTTTATGAAAAATTTTATTCTCTAAGCGTATGGCAATAGGTATAAAAATGTATCTATATAAAAAATTAAAACACTTCTACGTGAATGTTCGAAATACCCAGCATTTACTTCAATAGATTTAATGATCTACTTCCGCGAAGATCTGTTAATACTAAATAACCTTTGTTTGTTATTTTTTAATATCATTTTCGAAAATTTAACCGTGAATCAATTTTTTGTTTTTTTCTTACAAGTAGGCTTGTGTTAAGCTTAATGCATTCTGTATTTTTTTGATTTATCATGCACCTTGGTGTGGGAAAAGAGTGCTAACATTTTCAGGAGCAATTGGAGCCAAAGAAGTACCTGATTGTATCCAAGCAGGTATGTTTCCCCCCCTAGATAGTATAACTAGATGCCAAGGAGTATTCTCTTCCTCTAAAACATTATTTTCTACATATTTCCAGGAGATCCATTCTATAGCAATGGGTGAAGAAGGATTCATACAAGGAGGAATGAGAGAAATTGTTGCATGGACTTCAACACTTGTTCATAATCCAAAAGTATCTAATAAATAGGCACCCAGAATTCTTAAATCTAAATGGCCTCCAAGATCTACCTACAAAATATCAGAGAGCTATGGAGACACTGGACAAATTGGACCCAGATAGAGAGTATTTTGTCAAGATCTTACACGATAAAGATGAGTGCTCAGCGTTAAATCGAAATAACTTCCACACAGCCTCCATTGTAGCAACTGCAATTGCAAGATGGGAAGACTCATCTTTTGAGAATTTTTATATTGATAATTCTCCATCATCATTAAAACTACAAGCTTTAGTCCATTTTATTTTGGAGAAACGTAGATTCTTAACACCAATTACAGTAGGTGAGTTAGAAGAAGGAAAATGCGGACCCAAAGAAACCGCACAGTATGATGAGATCATGAAAAAATATTGTGAAAATGACTCCTCTGATCCTGTTACAACCAACATGGTTTTTACACATCAAAGTGCATTAATCAATTTTGTTTGTATTAACATGCATCGTGATTCTTTCTTGTTACAAAGATCTATCTACTGAGAATTATGAGAAGTGGATTGAAAATAGAGTTAAGACATTTATAGGGGCTCTTCCCGACTCGCAGTCTACAAAGTATCTAACGACAAATACATATCCTAAGTTATCTGCATTGAATCACCTTGAGAGCTTTATATCTGGTAATCATACCGTAAAGAAGGAACTATTCATGTTAATTGGAGCTATTGCCAAGGGAACACAAAAGACCTTCATATCAAGTGGCTTCGCTGATATTATGACATTCCTAGCAGGACATAATTTAGGTCCTATTACTATGATTGATAAATATATCTTCCAACAACACCCAGAGTTTCTGAAACTAAGTATTCTTCGAGGGTTCAAGAAAACCTTTGGAAATGCTATTTTATATCTTCAGAGTTTGAGGCCAGAGGAAGCATCCTTTGTCAAACTTCTTCGCGATAAAGATGACACGGCTGTCCTTAATAGGAGGAACTTTGATATTGCACACACTATAGCGCTTGTAATAGCGAGGCGACAAACTACATCGTTCGATAATTACAAGATTACAACTACTCCATTCCATGCAGCACTAGAGGACTTTGTGGAAGAATATTCATCGATAAGGGAGGCCCAAATGACCCTTGCTGCCGGTGGACACGATGCGAGGAATATGACGAAGGGAGAAGCTGAAGAGTTTGAGAAGTTTTCTATTAAGCTTATGAACGACAAATTCAAAAAATTTGAGAATTTATCTGAAATAACAGATGATGACGATATGACTAACTTTATACAATTAGTCAAATCAAGTTAATACTGTTTAAGAAAAAAAAAACTATATAAAGCCCAGCCGAATGACAGCGATTCAGTCAGTAAAAAACCATTGTTAAGAGCACATCACTTGAATCAAGAAAATATACCTGAAACAATTGAAAAGTTATAAACGAAGTTATTTACGTAAGCTGAAAGAAAATATAAATAATCCAAATACGTACCTGAAAAATAACCATTGTGTAAGGAAGTTAAAAAAACGATCAATCAATTTCAAGAAGAAAGTTCCTTGGTTTCAAGCAAGAGTGAAGCAGCATTATTTATGGAAAATAATTCCAAACCAAAACAAATTGATGAAGATTAAGATTACAATTTGAGGTTAGAACTGTTAGGAGCATAGAAGACGATACCATATAACAAGGATGAAGTCGATGATAAGTAATTATTAAATTAGATTAATTAGAATTTAGTTATTGAATAGGAATTTTTGGATAGTTAAATTTTTTGAATATTAATTAAAATTTTAAATCAAATTGAATTTAAATTGAACCCACCTGAGAAAGAGTCGATATAAAAAAATTAAAAATATAGTATTAAATTTTCAGTTATTGGATCGAATCAATTAAAATTTGAATCAAATCACCAAAAAAAGTAAACGCAGATTGCATATACGATCCATAACAATATCCATGCGATATGCGAGATATGCACATGGTGGCTTGCCAAAGGGTAAGGACTTCAATTCTCTTGAGGCTGAGTTTGAAAAAGCTCAAACATTTAAGATTACAGCAAAGAAGATGGCAACAGTAAAAACCAAGACAACTATGCAGTCAAGTGTCCTGGCTCCTCATAGCCCACAGTCCCCTTAAGTTGGATTGGCATAATGCTGACTATGCCTATAGTTAGGTACTTTTAATTTTTAATTTTTGTTATTTGTAGTTTAGGTTAGGCATGTTGGAGGAGAATGTTAGAAATAGAATTTAATTATGTAGTACTAGTAGTACTATATATATATATATATATATATATATATATATATATATATATATATATATATATATATATATATATACATTAAACCGCCTTTGGAGAGCCATACATTGTCGTTTTACCATCATTTCGACGTCCTCTTGCAATCCGACGTCCGATATACGGACGTCGAATTGTTTTGCCCAATTCTCAATGTATTATGACTTCATGGCACGTCCTGAGTGCGTATGTCAATTTTTGCCGATGACGTCAGGTATTCTCATCGTGTACAAAATCGTATATTTCAGTTCAAACAACGAACGACCGTAGCGCTGACTACTACCTCTCGCGTATATGTTATATACATCTTCCCCGTTTCATATTGAGAGCATTTGACGACATAAAGTTTGGCAACATAGTCTCATAATAATTCTTATACAGTGCGATCAAGGGACGTCCGTTATACTTTGTTATCTAAAAAAAACTGTTTTCCATGCGTAGCGTCGCTTCTCGATGAAGTGCTTGGAGCTGCATTTATGAATACTCACGAAAATCGTCTATCCACATATCACCGTGTGATGAAGTGATGATGATGTGAGAGACAGAAAGGAGATGATAGTATATAGATTAACTAACTTCGTGAATTTCATAACGACCAACCGTTATGGGATGTTTAATTGATATCTTTGTTTTTTATGGAAATTGTTGATCTGCTATATAAATTATTTTTTTTAAATATTATTGATATTAAATGAAAAATAACAAATAATAAGGGTGTGGTAGAAAAATCTATCACAGAAATTGGAATGACCGTCGATAAAAACAAACAACTCGAATCATTGATTCTCTAGATTGAATGTATGATATTTTCGAAAGTAATATATCCTTTATTCCTGAAGGCTACCTCACACGGTCAATATTATTGAAGCAATATCCATATTCATCAATATAATTAACGTGTGAGGAGTACATAGAAATAATCATATCTATTGATGGCGATAATTTAAAAAAAATAAAGAAGCACTGACCTGAAATCAGAAGCTTTTGCGCGTTTGTCTATATTGGGAAAAAGATAAATCCAATTTGAATACCCTGAGGGCTATTGATTTGATTCTACTCGTTCATGAATTCATCTTTCCTTTTTGAATCTTAATTCTACGCTGAAAGTTTTGAAGTCGTTCCTTCCACCCTGTATACCTCGCGGACTATTTTCATACCTACAAACTACATTTTCATAAAAATTGGTCGAGTCGTTTCGGAAAAGTTCGTAAATTATCACCGTAACACGGAATTTTTACATATAATATTTTCCTCGTTGAAATTTCAAAGTTCATCAACTTCAATGGTTAGTTCGAAAAAAACGTTGTCTCAGAATTAGTATCTCATTATTCTCAACCCACATTGGAATTGATATACATTAATGCTCCGATCGGTCATGAATTATAACACAATATATTAAATTCTATTGCTTATACATATTCACGAAAAAAAAATGTGATACAACTAATTCTTGGAATAACATTAGGCGAAAATATAGGGACCAATATGAATAAATTTCCAATTCAATTTCAATTTGACGACATACATCAATTCAATAATTGCAACCAAATGAGAGATTTAGGGTTTTTTAACAAAACTACAAAGAATCTATAGAGGCACTTGTATAGATCTATATATTAACTTATTTTGATTAATCAGAATTGGGGAAAACATTCTTTTGACTTATTCGTATGTTATTATTTTTTTTATGATATTCCGTTACTAGCGTAACTATACACATATCTTATCACACTATTCCTAATAGTCAAATATATACGGCTTTTTCTGATAACTTTGGATTTACATCTTCCGAACGAATTAAAAAACTCTGCATGCTGAATTTTATCGAATGGAATTTGATGTAAGCAGTATATACTGACATAAGATACTATATTTTCATCCAGAAAAATCTTATCATTTATGAATATTTCAATATTTTAGAAAGTATGCATCCCCACATTCTTTTTTGTTCTTTCACAACCCTCTTATTAATTTGATTGGAATTTACCAGCTCTTGAATGAGTGTATCAACAGGTCCGACTACTGTATATACTCAGTACAGAGTCAGCTTTTTCGACGTCCATTTCATTAGGGTGTATTTTCATGGGTCGCTTTTTGGACGTCCATATATAACAAAATGTTATTATGAATTAATTTATGTTGATGAATTTCTCTGAGAAATATTCGAAAACGGAAACATGATTCAAAACAGAAACTGTTCTTATATTAGAACATTGAACAACAAACCTTAACTAGAACATTTGAAAGAAACAAATACGGCATTGCATCATTTGAATTCTTACGATGATTCCTATTAATTTGGATCGGACTAAACCGGAAAAATGCGAAATTTTAGCGGGAAAAGATCTGGAATTGAGGAGTTCCTATGATATCGTTTCAGTGTTGTTGTGAGAGTGTAGGTATAAGAAAGTGCAAGATGAACCGCCACCTAACCAGAGCACGAAAAATTTTATCGAGCGCATTGGGTAAGTAGCTATTTTATTATAATTTCGGAAAACATATAATAATAACATATAATAGGAGAGTAATATTATGTAATACCAACAGAGACCAAATTCTATAGTCTATACCCAAAGTTTCTCGATTTTAATATGGAAATAGGCAATAAATATTGCTTAGCAATTTCGCGGAAGACGTTTTATCGAAATTTTGAAATATAACAATCGAGAAATTTCACCTGCTGAGATTTTATCTCGAGTGGTATTCGGAAACACTATACATGGAAAAATTATTCGCAAAGTAATATGATCACTTTCGACAAATTTTCATTTCCTAAACTATTTTGAATTTGGAGAAATGACCAAATAATGGCTAAACGAAGTTGTTAGTCTAGCCGGCTTGCATTGTCTTTCATTTTCTAAATAAAAATGGAATGAGAATGTCTAATTACTGAAGAATGAAAGGATAATTTTCACATCATATTTTTCTTTTTCGGAACTTTTTTTTCATTTTGGCTTTTCACTTCTTTAGGAGAACGAGAAGCAGACCTAAAAATGAATGAAGAATTGAAAAACAATTCATGGAGAAAGTTTTGTAATGTTGACCCTAAAGAATCTTTCAAAAACTCTGACTTTGAAGTACCAAAAGAGGTAAGCTTCTTAGAAAATTGCAATTCATTATTCGAAAATGGAACTAAATCGAGAATCAGAACTCAGTTCAATGTGACAGTGTATCAATATTGTCATATCCTCTAGAAAAATTAATCGATCAATTTTGTATTGATCATTTTATATTGATCTATCGATTTTATATGTGAACTGAAAGTCTTCGATTTTCTAGATGAAATTTGTTGAAAAAATCCCAGAGAATGAAAATGAGGCAGATGATGCTGGAGTCCAAGAAAACTTGTCTTATTCTTTATCCTTTTCGGATTTAGACGTTGACTACGTTCCGTCCAGTTTTGAGGTATATGAATATTTTTTGAGATTTTGCAACTTCATACGACTGCTTTCATGTTTCAGATCTCGAATGAGGATAATTGCAATTCCCAGGTTAGTGAAGCATTCTCTGTAGCATGTTACATTTTTTTTTCATTATGGTAATTTTTATTCTCTCATATGCACATATTAATATTTTGAGTATGATTCAACTAGCACTCCTCACTCGAAAAGTGCTAGTTGTATTATGTAAACTTCCATACTGCCATACTGGTAAAATGGGGTGAGTAGAAACAAAATATTTTTTCTGAGGGATCAATGAACGCCAAGAGGTTTTCAAGAACGAAAACAACGGACTATACGAAAACCAAACTTTCTAACAGTCGGTGGAGTGAGGAGCTTTTGAAAAAAACCTGTGTGGTATTTCGAGCTTACAAGATTACTTAGAGCTGATTTCAAAATACAACAAAGAAAAAAATATTGATCAAATTTTCGAAAAATTGTTTTGAAATGTTCATTTGCGGTTTTGTATAGAATAAAGAACGATCTTTTCCAAAAGCTCAATACCCAAAATGTTCAACTCAGAGAAAAAAATAATTGTGTTTTCGCTTTCTGAGTGCTCGTTCTATTTAAATGAGTGCTATAATCGTTTTGCCTAAATGTCTGTAATTTTCGATTTTCGAACCGATAATGGTCTCATCTCAAACAACAAGGTTCGATTCACTGATTAAGAATCCGTAGTCAAATTCAATTTCGCCCGTAGGGCCGTCCGTTTACACGATTACTGTCAAAGGAAATGTCCTAGAGACTGGAAATTTTCAGTTGAGTTCGTTAACGACCAAAATAATCAGGGTGTTCCATGAAAGTGGGCATTCGAAATTTTGTTCCCTCAATATCTTAGACAATACTGAACCCATCAAATTGAAATTTTGAGGTCATTTGTACCATATCCATTTCAAGCTTCATACGAAATTATGTGGCAATCGCTTTACCAGAATCATAGAAAATTCAATTGAAATATCGAAAAAAAATTCAATTTTTTTAACAACTAAAATCAATTGGCACATGCAAAATATCAAAGGGATTGCATGATCAGAACCATAGAATTAAATTTTAATTATCGATTTTTCAGATAATCATAAAATTGTGAATTCGATCATGCTGAAATTTCACAGTCATATATTTAACACCAATCATCAGCCTCATACAAAATTTTGTGGCAATAGTACAATGAACGATTGCTCAAAATTTTCTGCACAGGACTTCTCATAATTTTTTTAACAACTAGAATTGAACCAAATATTGATAAATTTCTTTTTTTTCTGACTCGTTCACGTGGAATGCCCCCAATTCCAGTTTTCCTTTACTTCATTAGAATCTCCCAAAATGGATTTTTCATCATTAAAACTTTCTGAGTTTCCACAAAATGAATAAAAGTTATATACAGTGTGTCCATTTAATAAAGTGCCACTTTTAATATCTCGGCCATGATGAAAAATCAGAAAAAATGCAAAAAGAACTAGGTTAGGATTTCATGGGAAACATTTTATACGGTAGATTTCAATCCATTTGTATCAACCCTGTGAGCATGCAACAGCTAAAATCTTGAATAGGAAGGGCTTTAAATGTCACTTTATTTCAAAGGTGATCCCGTTTATGGTTAGTAATTCCGAAAAAAAAAATGGAATTTTGAGCAAATTGGATTGGTAGAATGTTCACTACACTCCCCATTTTTACCACCCTTAGAATTCTTTTTCCGGAGACATTTGAAGGTGGTTGGGTATAAAACACATCCCAGAGATGTAAATGAATTCAATGTAAGAAAAGGCACTGCAAGCCGAGGAATTCAAGTTTTTCAAAACCTAAGGTTCGAATTTTTGTCTACAAAATAATGAACAACATTTTCAAAATCTTTTATAGTAATTGCAACTTTTGCTATCGTAACTAGGTATGCTACCGTTTTTATTTTTCGGAAGTTCTGACAAGGAAGGGCCAGTGTTTCGTTTTTGTAAGAAGGCATTATAATTATGGTTGAAACAAGGTGACACGTAACCACCTTTTCATTTAAAATTTTAGGGTTTGATGTCTTCACTTTTGCAGGGCTGATACAAATTGATTGGAAAAATCCCTACGAACTAAACTTTATCTCTTTATGCGTTTTTTCTGTTTTTGCATGGGGATCGAGATATTGACGGTGGTTCTTTTTCAAATTGACACACCTTATCTCATTGGTACTTCTTCCAGGATTCAGATATACTTAATTTCGACACGACCTCTGAAGCAAAGGACTTGGAAATTGTGGAAAAAGAAAAAAATATGAAACAGAAAAAAAAATATAAAAAGAAGGCACCTGAGAGGGACAATTGCTACTTTTGTGAGACTGAGGTTCTTAATTTTAGTAGACACATTGCAAGATGTCACTCAGCTGAGATAGAGGTGCAGCGATTACTTGCGAAGCCTGTGAAGAGTAAGGAAAGAAAAAATCTAATAACGAGCCTAAGAAAAAAAGGAAATTATTTGAGAAATTCCGAGGTTTGTTCCAAGCCGATGAAAAAACCACCAGGTGGAGATACCAGTGAATATTTGCCTAGCCTTTACTGTCTCGGATTTTACTCTCGTAAGCAGTTGTGGCGACACAAGAAGAGGTGCACAGAAAATCCTCACTTGGAGAATAACATAAGCTCCACTTCAGCATTATACTTCAAAAATCATAAAACAGATCCTGATTTACGTGACAAAGTATTTCCTAGAATGAGGCCTGATAAAGTGTCTATAGTTGCCCAACAAGATGCACTTATTTGTGCTTTTGGGTCACGTTATTTGAGGGTTCACCGAGAGAAGCATTTCATAAATGTGACTTCAAGAAAAATGAGGGAACTCTCCCGATTATTAATCGAAGCCAAGAAACTCGATAAATCAATCAACACAATGATGGATATGCTCCAACCTAAATATTATGACACAGTTGTAACAGCTACCAAACTTTGTGCTAAGTATGATAAGTCTACAGAATGTTTTCTGTCGCCAACATTCGCCATGAACATAGCAACTTCATTAAAGCAATGTTGTGACTTGGCAATAGTATTCGCTCTAAAAAGAAAACATATTTATGCAACGGTATCTGCAGCAAACGCTGAATCGGCAATGAAAACTTTCGCACAGCTCATTGAAGCCAACTGGAGGTATGATATCTCAACCGTTGCATCGAATAATCTGCACATAAAAAGATGGAATAAAATAACCATTATACCCTTAGCCAAAGACTTGAAACTGATGAAAAATTACCTGACTACTGAAGCTGATAAAGCCAAACAAAAGTTAAGTAGTGAAAATGAAAACAAATCGGCATACAAAGTTTTAACTGAAACTGTCTATTGTAGGGTGTTATTACTTAATAGAAAGAGGCCAGGAGAATTACAGAGACTATTAATCGATTTATATAATCAATCATCCAAAAGACAAAATTATGAAGAATTTTCCGATGCTATTTCACCTACGGAAAAATTTTTAATGAATCGATTCAAGAGAATTGTTATAAGAGGAAAGAGAAATCGCGGCGTTCCTGTCCTATTCAGCACAGAAGTTCAGAAAGACATCTCAATAATGAATGAAATAAGACACAAATATGTCAGAGAGGAAAACAGATTTTTATTCGCCCTTCCTGACAGCGATTCACATATCGTGGGTTATAAGGTTCTGGCGAAATATGCAAAAGCCTGTGGGGCAGAAAGACACGATGCACTTACATCTACGAGACTAAGGAAGCACCTAGCCACCCTATCACAGATATTCAGCATGACAGATTCGGACTTGGAGCAATTATCAACATTTATGGGACACACTCCTGGAACCCATAAGAATTCTTATAGATTGCCTGATGACGTTTACCAATCATCTAAAATTGTGAAAATTTTGCTCCTCATGGAACAAGGTAATGTATTTGAAACACATAACTCATTGAAAATATTATTGCAACTATTAGTAAGCCAATACTAAATTGGTCAATTATCTTATCATTGCAGTTCAGAAATCACTTACGAAACAATCTCTACGTGGAATTTTATTATTTTATCCCAGAAATAGTATTATATAATACAGTACTTCTCACATGGCAACATGATTGAAGAAGAAATGATGAAAAAGAAAGAATTGATCTATACCTACCATGCATGCATAAGCATATTTGTAAAATAATGATGATTAATATTGTTGGTGGTGAATTAATGTATTTGCTATCAGAATGAAAATAATGAGAGCTTTTCAGAGCAATTTGAATTTCAAAAAAATTTCATGGATTTTTTGTTGTAAGTTGTGTGTACCGTTTATCTTCAATTCCCAAAAAAAAAGCACTAAAAGAGCGCGAATGAACTATTTTCATTCTGAAACCAGGTAAGGTAAACGAGTAGTAACCCAATTTCGAAACAAAATAGTCATATCTGAGATTATTTATTGAATTCTTTTCCTAAGCGAGATATGTCAGACTCAGATTCTGTCCTCTTTTCGATTTTGCTCTGAAGTTCTGTATCTAGTATAGTGTCTACAATTTTGCCAGATTTTCGAAAGATTATCATCCTTCAAATCAGTTAATTTTGTTTATGAATTTGAAATACTCAAACATTTTCGCATTGAAAAAATTTCATTCGGATGATTAAAAACCGATTCAATGGAATTCATTCATTCATTTTGTTAAATCTAGATGCATTAGCCCAGATTAATAAACTTCAGAGCTAAATTCATACAAGAATTATATAGCATGTCATGAAATATTTTCAGGTACATCTGCTTCTTTCAAAGGGAAAACTCTTGATGAAATCGAAGTTGATTTGGAACAGAACCTAGAAGATGAACTAGAACCAGATGAAGATGCCATTCCAAGCGATGTGAATGATGATAGTAATATGGACTACGAAACACTTGAAAGGAGTAGTAGGCAGATTAACATTGAAAGAAGAGAAGAATCTGAGAACGAAAACCAGAAGGATGAGGTTCTGAAAAGAAAGAATAAGAGAAAAAACAACAAAATTCAAAGAACGCCGTGGACAGAGGAACAGAAGAAGGTTGTTAAAGAATTTTTCCAAACCAATATCCGAAATAAAGTAGATACCACCCAAAAGAATCGAGTGTGAAAAACTCATAAGCCAGAATAATGAATTATTGAAGAACAAGGACTGGCTTAAAATTAAGGTTTTCATACAGAATGTATATACCCTTAAATGTAAGGGTTAAAATTGAAAAATTGTATCAATTTCAATAGTTTTTTCTTGAATAAAGGTTCACGAATAGACGAGGTTTAATTTTTTCTTCTTCTTTTTCCTCAGTCAGGATATTGGGGATTCTAGAGCTGACCAGGCATATTATTCTTCTTTTGAATTACATTTGATATTCCTATCCGAATTTTTCTTCGAGAATAAGTATTATTCAATATAAAGCAATCGTTTTTCCACCCCAAGATTAATTTATTCACACTGCCGAAGAATAAACAATATGAGTCGAATGAAAATAAGTGTTATTTTTCCAAAAAACAGATTAGGAAAATACTCGTTCCAGAAGATTAACTATTGATAGATGGGGAATAAAAATGGGGATTATATCATATCAACATCCAATGGTTTTGCATTGTATCGAATAATATATATTATGATATATAGGTATTTATTTTTAGTACTTAGGGCAATTCTTCCTTCTGAATTATTTCACTATAGATCAATGGCGTAACTAGAGTTGACTCATGGGAGGGGTAACCCCACTTTGGAAAAGCAAAATCTTTCTTTCTTTCTTTTTTAAAAAATTTTTGTATTGTTACTTAGAATTTTTTTATTTCTTCTAATCAATGGTGAGGTTATGTCCCCAATAACCACTTCTCGTTACGCCTATGCTATAAATATATACAAATCATCTATCTGAACCTCAACTTGCATAAAAATAATCGTTGAAATTCTGTTGCACTCTCAAATTCTGTGAATTACTTACCGATTCTTGGTAATGAAAATAACTATGGAGGATTTTTTTCTCATTACCAAGCAACGCTAAGTTATTCACAGAATTTGACTGTGTAATCCTATTTTCCTGAAAATTATTATTCAAGTACCTAGAGGTTTTTCGGTCAACTCCATTTTGATTTGATATAAAAAAAAATCGCTAAATGAAAAAATTAAAATTTCGTCAAGTTATTGACAAATCTGACAAAATCGAAGTTCAAGACATTTATGTTTAGGTATGTTGTTATTTTTTGAATATTTCTGTGGAGGGTTCACCTTGGTTATAATTATAGAAAAATTATGCATTAATAGGGGATCGTCGATTTCATATACCTACATGAAATTACCGCATTCCTTTGTGATTATTTCATATCAACATCTGGTATTTTATGACAAATTTTTTCAAAGTCTTGGCCCTATTAACCTAACCAGCCTTGCTTCAAAAAGTAAGTTAGGATTTGTAAGGAGTTATTCGCATGGCTTCGATGGAGAAACCGTTTGATATTTAATGATTCTGTGTACATGTTCCTGTTGGGTAAGAATGAAAGTAAAATCGTGAGGAATATAACAGAAAAATTTTGTGCTGAAGACATTAAAAAAAAATCGTGTTCCATGTTAGAAAAATTTCTTCAAAGAAAATCTCAGAAAAAAATATGAAATTCAAATTGCCAAACAAAAACAAATCATAAACTTTGTAGCTTTTTTTTCATTTCGATTTTGTTTTCAAAAATCCTCACCCTTTCCGTATTGAGTACACAAAAATACTGAGATATGACCTGAATCTGATATTTCTTGAAAGCTTGCACATAACTGACTCCACTCAATTCAATATTTCTCAAGAATGATGTTCAACCCTTGTATCTGGCTTATACTTCGAAAACAAGTCATATGTCATTGGACAAAAAAAATTAGACAGTTGATGGTGAGACACTTATTGTATTTATTCAATAATTTCCTACTGAATATGTTCGATGAAGGTGAACATAAATTTTCTCATTGAAAAATCCAATTTATGCTATTTGTTATTTGAAACACAATTTCATATTCTGTGATCACTTTACATTTTTCAATCCTTCCTAAATCAAAATGTCATCCCTTAAAGCAAAAAAAAAAACGGTGGTCATATGGAACATAAGATTAGATATATGAAACTATTGATTGAATTCTTGTTTTTCTTTACCATACTTCTGAAAATGGATGAAACTTCAATAATACAAACGAGAAGCACCATAATATTCTACCCTATATTTTAGAGAATAAGCATTTCAAATTAGTAGTATTATGTATACTTCTTACACACTAGTTCTCAACATAGATTTTAGCTGACCAATAAAAAAAATGGGTTCTCATTTGAAAAAAATTTTTGGTTGTCTGACTCTGACATTAAAATATAAACAATCTGCATGTTCAATAGAATTTTCAATCAACGTAGGAGAAGCATTGGTATGTCTTCTGATAGAAACTAGAAAATTAGGAATTTTTATGCAAAAATCTGCAAATTGATATCTAACATTGGAATTTTGGAGGTTTTTTTCAGATTTCACACAACTTTTCTGAGAACAATATATAAATAAAATTAAAACAATGTAGAATTCAATGGGTAATCTGATTATCAATGATAAAATGATCAATGAAAGTTAGTATCAATTCCAGTTAAACCGAAAGTCGAACGAATCTGAAATTATTTCCAAGTATTTATCTCTTATAACAGAGCTTAAATATAAGAGTTTATCTTTAGTCTTTCTCTGAAATATTCTAACGAACGGTCTTTGCGAATCACCCTGGAGGTATCGGGTTGTCAGTCAATGAGCTTGATGTTCATATTAACCTCTTCATTGTTACAGCCTGTAATATTTCAATGTTCATTTTTGTGCTCTGAAGAAGGCAAAGTGTTCATCCGAAAGCTAGGCTGGTCAATATGAACATATGAACAAGTTTGAAAGCATATTCCTAATTTCCATGATTCTCAAGTGAGAATTCAATAAAGTCTACTGATTATGAGCTGAAAATGAAAGAAATTCCTGCGATGGACCATAAAATCTATCTGTTATGATTATTCCTAATATTTTCTTAACTGACTTGAGCAAAGGAAGTGGAAATTGAGAGGGAAGAAGACTGAAATCGAGGTTACTCGATAGGTGAAGTCATCTCATTAATTCTTTCTCTCTAAGTCTAGTTGTCATTGAATTACGATTGACTTATGTTTTTCCTATTAATTCATCATAAAGAATGAGAATATTCATAATAAATAATGATCCGAAATTTGTAAATCATGAATCCTTGATAAAAATATGGAGGTTTTGAAGGTTTCGAGAATGAAAAAATTTGAAAAATTAGATGAAATATATTCCCATTTCCTCAAAAAGTAAAAAATTCGATGAACTGATAATAAAAAAGAGGTATTTTAAGTAGATACCAATATCAATAGAATTTTAGAGGGAAAGAAACTTCAATTTTGAGGAAGTTTCACACGGAAAAGCTTTTTTTATGCATTTTCATATTTTGAAAACTTGGTTCTTCATAGGCGGTTATCTCATCACTCATCAATAAAGCAAACTGACAGAAATATAATAATCATTTCATAAAATGTTTACAATACATGATTATTCATAACTGAAACCTCATTTTTTGGAATATGACAATTAGGAACTTTCCAAGTAAATATGACATAACCTGTTAATCAATAATCAATTACAATAATTATTTTCTACCATTCAGAACTGAATTCGTTATAATTCGATGTGAAAATCTCGGCACCGTCCATGTATACTGCATTTCGTTTTCATTTTTGGAGAAAAATATCCTGCATATAAAATCGTATAACGTTACACCCCCCCCCCCAATATTAATGAAGGATCAGAATAACGAAGCAGGCACCTCTCCGAATGCGTAATACAAATAAAACGTTTGGTCGTCAAATGAACTCATTGAATACAGTTGGGTGCATATACGTATCCGAGTCAATAGAACTTGTGCAGACGCTAAAAGGCAACACTGTGGGACGTCTAAGATACACAGGATGTACGCATTATATACTTTCGGTCGTCAAATTGAAAGAGGATGAAAGGGTATGAGATAGCACTGAAATAACTGAAAAAAAAATTGGTGTATGAGAAAAACTGAGTACGGTTACTGAACCCACAGGGGCACACTTCATTATATATCTGATGAAATTTACAAAAAGCCGACTATTTCTGATGGACGTTGTAAGCCTAGATTTATACTGGACGTCTATCAGCACCAGGATTTATATATATATATATATATATATATATATATATATACATCCCGGTATCTATAGGTCCTCCTCATATGATCCAGCAATAGGTCGTCTACCAGAACCAATGAATGTATATTAGATTTCTCTGCATATACTGGTTTTTTGATGAGTTTATAATATGAATCCGCACTAATATTGGTCTCGAAATAGTTATTTATTATACAAGGGAAAAAAGTATTAGATTTTAGCTCGAGGTTATGTTGTCTCCCGACGCGAAGCGGAGGGAGACAAAAAACCGAGAGCTAAAATCTAATATTTTTCCCGTGTATAATACACTATTTTTTTCTGTGACAGGAAAAACGACAATTTCATAGTGAAAGAACATATTATTACAATATATTAAAGTCAGAATGTTATCGATATGAATTTTGAATTTTTAAACTAGTAAGCTGCAAATAGACCTGCGTTGCTAAGGGAAACTTCAAAGTAATCAAATATCTGTCAATTTGATTTTGTGATTTGTTTCAAAAATTGCGAACTAATAATTGTTTAGTAGGTATTTTGTTGAATAATATAAAGTTAAAAAATGTCTGATTCCGAGTTTTCTCCGACTCCACCGGTGTTGATAGAAGCAGCGCAAGTAGCGTCACGAAAATTCCTTTATCTATATGTAGATAAATATATATCCGGGAAAAAAGTACTCACTTTTTTCCCGGGGAAAAAAGTAATTTCGTGAAAAGTCATATTTTGTTACCTGTCAACAGAGATAAAATATCAAATTTTTTTCCCGTCACAGAAAAAATCCTTTTTTTTCTTCCTAGAAAACAATGGACAAATTTAAATCGATGAAAAACATTTTAAATCAAAACAAAAACACCATACCTAATTGGAAGATGTTAAAAATTCGAATTCAGTTATCATAATGTACCCTTAAGTGGATTCAGTTCATGAACTTCAATTTTATGAAAAATTTTATTCTCTAAGCGTATGGCAATAGGTATAAAAATGTATCTATATAAAAAATTAAAACACTTCTACGTGAATGTTCGAAATACCCAGCATTTACTTCAATAGATTTAATGATCTACTTCCGCGAAGATCTGTTAATACTAAATAACCTTTGTTTGTTATTTTTTAATATCATTTTCGAAAATTTAACCGTGAATCAATTTTTTGTTTTTTTCTTACAAGTAGGCTTGTGTTAAGCTTAATGCATTCTGTATTTTTTTGATTTATCATGCACCTTGGTGTGGGAAAAGAGTGCTAACATTTTCAGGAGCAATTGGAGCCAAAGAAGTACCTGATTGTATCCAAGCAGGTATGTTTCCCCCCCTAGATAGTATAACTAGATGCCAAGGAGTATTCTCTTCCTCTAAAACATTATTTTCTACATATTTCCAGGAGATCCATTCTATAGCAATGGGTGAAGAAGGATTCATACAAGGAGGAATGAGAGAAATTGTTGCATGGACTTCAACACTTGTTCATAATCCAAAAGTATCTAATAAATAGGCACCCAGAATTCTTAAATCTAAATGGCCTCCAAGATCTACCTACAAAATATCAGAGAGCTATGGAGACACTGGACAAATTGGACCCAGATAGAGAGTATTTTGTCAAGATCTTACACGATAAAGATGAGTGCTCAGCGTTAAATCGAAATAACTTCCACACAGCCTCCATTGTAGCAACTGCAATTGCAGGGAAGACTCATCTTTTGAGAATTTTTATATTGATAATTCTCCATCATCATTAAAACTACAAGCTTTAGTCCATTTTATTTTGGAGAAACGTAGATTCTTAACACCAATTACAGTAGGTGAGTTAGAAGAAGGAAAATGCGGACCCAAAGAAACCGCACAGTATGATGAGATCATGAAAAAATATTGTGAAAATGACTCCTCTGATCCTGTTACAACCAACATGGTTTTTACACATCAAAGTGCATTAATCAATTTTGTTTGTATTAACATGCATCGTGATTCTTTCTTGTTACAAAGATCTATCTACTGAGAATTATGAGAAGTGGATTGAAAATAGAGTTAAGACATTTATAGGGGCTCTTCCCGACTCGCAGTCTACAAAGTATCTAACGACAAATACATATCCTAAGTTATCTGCATTGAATCACCTTGAGAGCTTTATATCTGGTAATCATACCGTAAAGAAGGAACTATTCATGTTAATTGGAGCTATTGCCAAGGGAACACAAAAGACCTTCATATCAAGTGGCTTCGCTGATATTATGACATTCCTAGCAGGACATAATTTAGGTCCTATTACTATGATTGATAAATATATCTTCCAACAACACCCAGAGTTTCTGAAACTAAGTATTCTTCGAGGGTTCAAGAAAACCTTTGGAAATGCTATTTTATATCTTCAGAGTTTGAGGCCAGAGGAAGCATCCTTTGTCAAACTTCTTCGCGATAAAGATGACACGGCTGTCCTTAATAGGAGGAACTTTGATATTGCACACACTATAGCGCTTGTAATAGCGAGGCGACAAACTACATCGTTCGATAATTACAAGATTACAACTACTCCATTCCATGCAGCACTAGAGGACTTTGTGGAAGAATATTCATCGATAAGGGAGGCCCAAATGACCCTTGCTGCCGGTGGACACGATGCGAGGAATATGACGAAGGGAGAAGCTGAAGAGTTTGAGAAGTTTTCTATTAAGCTTATGAACGACAAATTCAAAAAATTTGAGAATTTATCTGAAATAACAGATGATGACGATATGACTAACTTTATACAATTAGTCAAATCAAGTTAATACTGTTTAAGAAAAAAAAAACTATATAAAGCCCAGCCGAATGACAGCGATTCAGTCAGTAAAAAACCATTGTTAAGAGCACATCACTTGAATCAAGAAAATATACCTGAAACAATTGAAAAGTTATAAACGAAGTTATTTACGTAAGCTGAAAGAAAATATAAATAATCCAAATACGTACCTGAAAAATAACCATTGTGTAAGGAAGTTAAAAAAACGATCAATCAATTTCAAGAAGAAAGTTCCTTGGTTTCAAGCAAGAGTGAAGCAGCATTATTTATGGAAAATAATTCCAAACCAAAACAAATTGATGAAGATTAAGATTACAATTTGAGGTTAGAACTGTTAGGAGCATAGAAGACGATACCATATAACAAGGATGAAGTCGATGATAAGTAATTATTAAATTAGATTAATTAGAATTTAGTTATTGAATAGGAATTTTTGGATAGACAAAAAACCGAGAGCTAAAATCTAATATTTTTCCCGTGTATAATACACTATTTTTTTCTGTGACAGGAAAAACGACAATTTCATAGTGAAAGAACATATTATTACAATATATTAAAGTCAGAATGTTATCGATATGAATTTTGAATTTTTAAACTAGTAAGCTGCAAATAGACCTGCGTTGCTAAGGGAAACTTCAAAGTAATCAAATATCTGTCAATTTGATTTTGTGATTTGTTTCAAAAATTGCGAACTAATAATTGTTTAGTAGGTATTTTGTTGAATAATATAAAGTTAAAAAATGTCTGATTCCGAGTTTTCTCCGACTCCACCGGTGTTGATAGAAGCAGCGCAAGTAGCGTCACGAAAATTCCTTTATCTATATGTAGATAAATATATATCCGGGAAAAAAGTACTCACTTTTTTCCCGGGGAAAAAAGTAATTTCGTGAAAAGTCATATTTTGTTACCTGTCAACAGAGATAAAATATCAAATTTTTTTCCCGTCACAGAAAAAATCCTTTTTTTTCTTCCTAGAAAACAATGGACAAATTTAAATCGATGAAAAACATTTTAAATCAAAACAAAAACACCATACCTAATTGGAAGATGTTAAAAATTCGAATTCAGTTATCATAATGTACCCTTAAGTGGATTCAGTTCATGAACTTCAATTTTATGAAAAATTTTATTCTCTAAGCGTATGGCAATAGGTATAAAAATGTATCTATATAAAAAATTAAAACACTTCTACGTGAATGTTCGAAATACCCAGCATTTACTTCAATAGATTTAATGATCTACTTCCGCGAAGATCTGTTAATACTAAATAACCTTTGTTTGTTATTTTTTAATATCATTTTCGAAAATTTAACCGTGAATCAATTTTTTGTTTTTTTCTTACAAGTAGGCTTGTGTTAAGCTTAATGCATTCTGTATTTTTTTGATTTATCATGCACCTTGGTGTGGGAAAAGAGTGCTAACATTTTCAGGAGCAATTGGAGCCAAAGAAGTACCTGATTGTATCCAAGCAGGTATGTTTCCCCCCCTAGATAGTATAACTAGATGCCAAGGAGTATTCTCTTCCTCTAAAACATTATTTTCTACATATTTCCAGGAGATCCATTCTATAGCAATGGGTGAAGAAGGATTCATACAAGGAGGAATGAGAGAAATTGTTGCATGGACTTCAACACTTGTTCATAATCCAAAAGTATCTAATAAATAGGCACCCAGAATTCTTAAATCTAAATGGCCTCCAAGATCTACCTACAAAATATCAGAGAGCTATGGAGACACTGGACAAATTGGACCCAGATAGAGAGTATTTTGTCAAGATCTTACACGATAAAGATGAGTGCTCAGCGTTAAATCGAAATAACTTCCACACAGCCTCCATTGTAGCAACTGCAATTGCAAGATGGGAAGACTCATCTTTTGAGAATTTTTATATTGATAATTCTCCATCATCATTAAAACTACAAGCTTTAGTCCATTTTATTTTGGAGAAACGTAGATTCTTAACACCAATTACAGTAGGTGAGTTAGAAGAAGGAAAATGCGGACCCAAAGAAACCGCACAGTATGATGAGATCATGAAAAAATATTGTGAAAATGACTCCTCTGATCCTGTTACAACCAACATGGTTTTTACACATCAAAGTGCATTAATCAATTTTGTTTGTATTAACATGCATCGTGATTCTTTCTTGTTACAAAGATCTATCTACTGAGAATTATGAGAAGTGGATTGAAAATAGAGTTAAGACATTTATAGGGGCTCTTCCCGACTCGCAGTCTACAAAGTATCTAACGACAAATACATATCCTAAGTTATCTGCATTGAATCACCTTGAGAGCTTTATATCTGGTAATCATACCGTAAAGAAGGAACTATTCATGTTAATTGGAGCTATTGCCAAGGGAACACAAAAGACCTTCATATCAAGTGGCTTCGCTGATATTATGACATTCCTAGCAGGACATAATTTAGGTCCTATTACTATGATTGATAAATATATCTTCCAACAACACCCAGAGTTTCTGAAACTAAGTATTCTTCGAGGGTTCAAGAAAACCTTTGGAAATGCTATTTTATATCTTCAGAGTTTGAGGCCAGAGGAAGCATCCTTTGTCAAACTTCTTCGCGATAAAGATGACACGGCTGTCCTTAATAGGAGGAACTTTGATATTGCACACACTATAGCGCTTGTAATAGCGAGGCGACAAACTACATCGTTCGATAATTACAAGATTACAACTACTCCATTCCATGCAGCACTAGAGGACTTTGTGGAAGAATATTCATCGATAAGGGAGGCCCAAATGACCCTTGCTGCCGGTGGACACGATGCGAGGAATATGACGAAGGGAGAAGCTGAAGAGTTTGAGAAGTTTTCTATTAAGCTTATGAACGACAAATTCAAAAAATTTGAGAATTTATCTGAAATAACAGATGATGACGATATGACTAACTTTATACAATTAGTCAAATCAAGTTAATACTGTTTAAGAAAAAAAAAACTATATAAAGCCCAGCCGAATGACAGCGATTCAGTCAGTAAAAAACCATTGTTAAGAGCACATCACTTGAATCAAGAAAATATACCTGAAACAATTGAAAAGTTATAAACGAAGTTATTTACGTAAGCTGAAAGAAAATATAAATAATCCAAATACGTACCTGAAAAATAACCATTGTGTAAGGAAGTTAAAAAAACGATCAATCAATTTCAAGAAGAAAGTTCCTTGGTTTCAAGCAAGAGTGAAGCAGCATTATTTATGGAAAATAATTCCAAACCAAAACAAATTGATGAAGATTAAGATTACAATTTGAGGTTAGAACTGTTAGGAGCATAGAAGACGATACCATATAACAAGGATGAAGTCGATGATAAGTAATTATTAAATTAGATTAATTAGAATTTAGTTATTGAATAGGAATTTTTGGATAGTTAAATTTTTTGAATATTAATTAAAATTTTAAATCAAATTGAATTTAAATTGAACCCACCTGAGAAAGAGTCGATATAAAAAAATTAAAAATATAGTATTAAATTTTCAGATATTGGATCGAATCAATTGAAATTTGAATCAAATCACCAAAAAAAGTAAACGCAGATTGCATATACGATCCATAACAATATCCATGCGATATGCGAGATATGCACATGGTGGCTTGCCAAAGGGTATGGACTTCAATTCTCTTGAGGCTGAGTTTGAAAAAGCTGAAACATTTAAGATTACAGCAAAGAAGATGGCAACAGTAAAAACCAAGACAACTATGCAGTCAAGTGTCCTGGCTCCTCATAGCCCACAGTCCCCTTAAGTTGGATTGGCATAATGCTGACTATGCCTATAGTTAGGTACTTTTAATTTTTAATTTTTGTTATTTGTAGTTTAGGTTAGGCATGTTGGAGGAGAATGTTAGAAATAGAATTTAATTATGTAGTACTAGTAGTACTATATATATATATATATATATATATATATATATATATATATATATATATATATATATATATATATATATATATATATATATATATATACATCCCGGTATCTATAGGTCCTCCTCATATGATCCAGCAATAGGTCGTCTACCAGAACCAATGAATGTATATTAGATTTCTCTGCATATACTGGTTTTTTGATGAGTTTATAATATGAATCCGCACTAATATTGGTCTCGAAATAGTTATTTATTATACAAGGGAAAAAAGTATTAGATTTTAGCTCGAGGTTATGTTGTCTCCCGACGCGAAGCGGAGGGAGACAAAAAACCGAGAGCTAAAATCTAATATTTTTCCCGTGTATAATACACTATTTTTTTCTGTGACAGGAAAAACGACAATTTCATAGTGAAAGAACATATTATTACAATATATTAAAGTCAGAATGTTATCGATATGAATTTTGAATTTTTAAACTAGTAAGCTGCAAATAGACCTGCGTTGCTAAGGGAAACTTCAAAGTAATCAAATATCTGTCAATTTGATTTTGTGATTTGTTTCAAAAATTGCGAACTAATAATTGTTTAGTAGGTATTTTGTTGAATAATATAAAGTTAAAAAATGTCTGATTCCGAGTTTTCTCCGACTCCACCGGTGTTGATAGAAGCAGCGCAAGTAGCGTCACGAAAATTCCTTTATCTATATGTAGATAAATATATATCCGGGAAAAAAGTAATTTCGTGAAAAGTCATATTTTGTTACCTGTCAACAGAGATAAAATATCAAATTTTTTTCCCGTCACAGAAAAAATCCTTTTTTTTCTTCCTAGAAAACAATGGACAAATTTAAATCGATGAAAAACATTTTAAATCAAAACAAAAACACCATACCTAATTGGAAGATGTTAAAAATTCGAATTCAGTTATCATAATGTACCCTTAAGTGGATTCAGTTCATGAACTTCAATTTTATGAAAAATTTTATTCTCTAAGCGTATGGCAATAGGTATAAAAATGTATCTATATAAAAAATTAAAACACTTCTACGTGAATGTTCGAAATACCCAGCATTTACTTCAATAGATTTAATGATCTACTTCCGCGAAGATCTGTTAATACTAAATAACCTTTGTTTGTTATTTTTTAATATCATTTTCGAAAATTTAACCGTGAATCAATTTTTTGTTTTTTTCTTACAAGTAGGCTTGTGTTAAGCTTAATGCATTCTGTATTTTTTTGATTTATCATGCACCTTGGTGTGGGAAAAGAGTGCTAACATTTTCAGGAGCAATTGGAGCCAAAGAAGTACCTGATTGTATCCAAGCAGGTATGTTTCCCCCCCTAGATAGTATAACTAGATGCCAAGGAGTATTCTCTTCCTCTAAAACATTATTTTCTACATATTTCCAGGAGATCCATTCTATAGCAATGGGTGAAGAAGGATTCATACAAGGAGGAATGAGAGAAATTGTTGCATGGACTTCAACACTTGTTCATAATCCAAAAGTATCTAATAAATAGGCACCCAGAATTCTTAAATCTAAATGGCCTCCAAGATCTACCTACAAAATATCAGAGAGCTATGGAGACACTGGACAAATTGGACCCAGATAGAGAGTATTTTGTCAAGATCTTACACGATAAAGATGAGTGCTCAGCGTTAAATCGAAATAACTTCCACACAGCCTCCATTGTAGCAACTGCAATTGCAAGATGGGAAGACTCATCTTTTGAGAATTTTTATATTGATAATTCTCCATCATCATTAAAACTACAAGCTTTAGTCCATTTTATTTTGGAGAAACGTAGATTCTTAACACCAATTACAGTAGGTGAGTTAGAAGAAGGAAAATGCGGACCCAAAGAAACCGCACAGTATGATGAGATCATGAAAAAATATTGTGAAAATGACTCCTCTGATCCTGTTACAACCAACATGGTACCAACATTGCCATTTCAATTGAGTGTTCAATTACCAAATGGGACATTATAACATGTTCAAAGACCTTCTCATTATAATACCTGATTGTTCATTTCTCTCATAAGTCACAATGGTTAATGTATATATGTATCTGTGCTTATTCAATATTTTCCAACAAGAGACTACCCCTTGTAGTTTCAAAGATAAGAATTTTGATTTATTCACCACGAATTCATTTTATATTATTTTTCATTATAATTTTTTTCACGCTGATTCGATATTTCATTCAATGAAAAAGGAAGTGAAAATATTAATGGATAAAATTTTAGTATATTATCACACCTAAGTGTGATGAAAGTAAGGTGGTATACAATGAGTACTTAAATAATGTATCTTCAATGACAGCGGTATTTAGTTTTGTAGCAGGTGCTGCATCCTATTCAAGGGATTAAAAATCGTCTTTCATTTCTTAATAACGCTCCCTACAAGAAAAGGGAAGTGAAATACCGATAACACCTATTGTTCTTCATTGTAAGGAATAATTGATCTGAACCTAAGAATATAATTAAGGGAGTTTCATCTCATCATGGATATGCCTACAGTAAATCTCATTCTAGCGAATCTTATTTAATTGAGAATATGACTTCTTCTCATTATAATAACGTTTCATAATTTCTTATCGTTAAATAATTTATCTGTGTTTAATGAATTTCAACTCCTTTGCCCTTTTTTCTAAAACTCATTTTAAGCTCATTGAGGAGAAAGGACCGACTATACGAATTTTCGTATGAGTCTGTGGTTTATCTTCTTGAGTATATAAATAAGAATCTCCCAAACTAGCGACAGTTAGTCTGAGAAGGTTTTCCGATAGTGTTGGATAAAACATATTTATATATATATATATATATATATATATATATATATATATATATAAACATATTAATAAGTAAATATTAAACTGAATTTGATTTTTTGAGTTGAGATACAAATCAGAAAAATTTCATACACAAGTTTTGGAGATGACTTTCAGAGGGGACATCTCTCGTTTTATTTTCCTCACTTCCTAGCAGATGATCTAGAGAAACAATGTAAAGTTTTATGACTTTCAGAGAAGACATCTCTCACTTTATTTTCGAAACTTTTTAGCAGATGATCTAGAGAAATAATGTAAAGTTTTTTGAATATTTTCATATAAGATACTATTTTATAAAGAAATAGTGATATTAAATAGAAATATATTCGGAAAATATCCAACCTACGCCTGCTGAGCAAATAATGGAGACACCCACAAACATGGCCCAAGAAAATAGGTACTATTCTATGCAGCATGCAACAGTTATCAGTATTTTTCACCACAAAATACACAGCCAACCCAACCGCCAAGTTGTATGTATGCTAATACATGGAATCTATCATTTTGGTAGAAAATATTGAAGTTTATAAATATCGTTTTTATGGGATAGTGATTATATTCATTGGATAGCATAAAAAAATCAGGAATGGCATAACAAAAGCTGGGAAAGATCAATTAGAATCCTATCAAATAGATAGTTGATTCTTTAATTGTTCATTCTCTCTTTTCTTATGGTAATTCTTGGTTAGATGTTATTTTCTGAATATATCACTGGTTGAATCTCTTGAAATTATATGATATTAATCTCAATTTTTCAATGATTCATCTCCATCTATTAGCATACCTATAGTTTTGTAGATATATTTTTTCTAGTAGTAGTCTTCAACTGAATATTGTATAAATTGTTTTTTCAACTGTATGTGCGATTATTGTTTTTCAACCTGTTTGTGTAGAAATTGTTTTTTTCAACTTTAAAAAAAAAATCAATAAATCATGAGCTAAGGAAAAATGTTTTATTCTATTGATTCTTTATCTGAAACCCCTTTCCCCAAAGCCTCTGATGTTCAGCTTTAAGATTAGATCAGTTATACCTATAATACATTCTCTGGAAAACTGGACCCATTTGAAATCTGAAAATCGATAGGGTCTTATTGAGTGAAGTGTTATTCTTGATTGCATCCCAGTTGCTCATAATACGAGGGGTATTTATCACACCGTTTCGGAGTTGGTGTGTCTTGAATGGAACACCCAATATATTTCAACGCAGTTTTTCAGCTGCAGATTTTTTGAGAAGCAATCCGTTACTGGTTTTGCAAAAATGTCATCCGTTTCAAAGATATTGCGTTTTTCGACTCAATTCTTTCGATGGGACACCTCATAACTATATAAATATTATTTATATCAAGATTTAAAATAATTGTACAATTTATTTTTTATTGAATCCCCGAAAACTTTTCGAATCTGCAAATTTACGGATCAGTCCACAGGTGGTCCGAAAGACAATGCAATTTTTTAATTTTGATTTTGCTCTCGGGGGATTAGTCGACCCCAGCCATGCCAAGGTCTGTGCTGGCATGGTTCACCGCAGCCTCCTCGGGGCGAGAGTTGGACAGTGATCGACCGACACTGACCAATGCGGTGCGACTCCCCATACCCTGCTGTAGTGTCGTGGCTTGGGGTATTGCACGGGGTTTACGATGCCAGGTATGCAAGGGATCAGCACTTCATGCCTGATATACCGACATGTGGAATCTGATGTCTGTGGTCATGTCTCGCGAGCAGAGGACACATGCCGGGGGATTTGGCTTAACCGCCTGAACCGAGTGTATGAAAGACACAATAAAAACTTTCCCCAAGACAAGGTGGAACAGCGTATGCCGAAGTCTGCGTGGCTAGTGGGAGGATCTAGTCCTGAATATGCGAACTCCAGATACCAGGCGACCTCTGGTTTAATTGGCCTTCCAGGGGCATGCGGGGCTCTGCCTCTGGTGACTGAAATTCCCTAGCTGCACGTGGGACTTCATATGGACCAGATAGAAAAAACTAAAGAAGGGTCTAGCACTAGCCCTAATGTGCTAATCGAGGAAGTGCAAAGCCTCGCTCAGCCTGAGGAACAGGGCGCAAGTCCTGACCCCATGGCGGAGGAAATGCTGCTGAAGAGCAGCGATGAAGAGGTCGTAGCTGGCCTCGAAAAGCTGACGGTCAGGAGAAATAGACTCTCCGGGGCCGCCAGAAGGAGGATGAAGTTCCTTCTAAAGAAAGGGATGGCTCCTGACGATGCCAGGAAAGAAGCCTCCAAACCAATTGGTCCAAAGCAGAAAACAGGCCGAGGGACCAAGAGAAATAGGTCGGAGGACAGCACGCCTAAAGGCAAGCAGCCAAAGAGTGCCAAATGCGAGGCTTCAAAAGTCGCACGGTCCTCAGGAGGTGCCGGGGCTCAGGCCTCGGGTGCCTCCAAAGTTCAATCCTCGGGAGCTTCCGGGGCTCAGCCCTTAGGAACTCCCAAGGGTCCCGCATCAGGTGGGCCCACCTACAGCCAGGCTACCGCTGGTCTGAAGGTGGGGATAATGCACAAAAAATTTCCAGAGGTGATTTTGGAAATGGACAAACTAATGGCCATCAAAAAATCGCTAATGGAAGAGATTATTGCATTGGGGAACGAGGACGCCATAACGCCTACGTTCCACCAACTGCATATGAGGCCAGGCTGGCTTGGGCTGACATGCTCTGACAAAGCCACTGTGGAGTGGCTGAAGAGCATTCAGCCAAAACTCAAACCTTGGGAGGGAGCTGATCTAAGGATAGCCGAAGAGGCAGAACTGCCTCACCCGGAGATCCTGGTCGGATATCTCCCCGACAGCCATGATCTCTCCAATGAGAAAATTCTCAAGGCGGTAGAGAATCAGAACGCAGGGCTCAAAACCTCCAGCTGGAGAGTCCTTCGAAGGGGACCATCAGGACCCATGCTCGAGATTGTCATCTCGGCTGATAGAACATCGGTCGAGAGACTTAGAGCAAAGAATTGGCAGATAAATTACTTTTTCGGCCAAACAAATCTCCGCCTTAAGGGACCAAAGACAATGGCCGAGAGGAGAGGAGCTTCTCAGGCCCCAACCTCTGGTCCGGCGTCGAAAAGGCCCAAAGGGGAGGTAAAGAAGAAGGTGGTGAAGCCTCCAGGAAATGAAGAGGCCATAAAACTGACCACCAGCTCTGGGGGGAGGGCTGATCCGCAAGGGCGTGATAAGGGGGGGTCCGACGGAGAAAAACCGGCGGTCCCTTCCGAAAAGCCTAGCGGACAACCTACCTCATAAGGAATAGATGTCTGACATGCCTTCAGATAAACCTCCAGCACTCGAAGGCAGCCTCTAGTGCCTTATGCTGGAGAACATCTAGAAGGCTTGTTGACATAGGGCTGATACAAGAGCCCTGGATCAATGGAGGCCAAGTAAGAGGCCTACCAAACAAAGTATATCAGACGATATACTGCGATAAGGCAGTAAGTCCAAGAGCCCTAATAATACTCAGAAGGGGACTAACCTGTCTTCCACTTACAGAGTTCCTGACAAGGGATCTTGCTGCGGCATTGGTTGATGTGCGAACTGAGAACATCAAGAGGCAGCTTGTTATCGCCTCAGGATATTTTCCAGGAGACGCCATCAGCCCACCACCGGAGGAAGTACAACGCCTCATCGAATGGTGCCGCATAGAGAAGAAACAACTTATTCTGGGCTGCGATGCGAACGCACACCACAAAGTATGGGGCAGCACAGATATAAATCATAGAGGTGAGGATTTACTTGACTTTCTATTTTCTACTAACATAGAGATAGTAAATGTGGGTAATAGTCCAACCTTCATGAATGCGATCAGAAGGGAAGTAATTGACCTTACACTGGCGACACCTTTTATTGCGGGGATGGTCAAGAACTGGAGGGTCTCAGAAGAGCCATCCATGTCAGACCATATGGCAATAGAATTCAACGTTGAAGCAACTGCTTCAGCTGATGTTGAGTGCAGGATACCCAGGAAGACAGACTGGGAACTTTACATAGCCCACATGAGTTCTGATCTGAAGGGCCTGAAATACAACATCAGCTCCAATGAGGATCTGGAGAACGCCTCTGCTCACTTCACATCATGTCTGAAGAGGGCATTTGAAAACAGTTGTCCACTCAGGAAGAAAACGATCTCCAGAGACGTCCCCTGGTGGAACAATAATCTTGAAAACCTCAAGAAAATTGCTAGAAAAACCTTCAATAAGGCTAAGCGAGAAGGCAGCTGGAATGCCTACAGACTAGCCCTGACCAACTACAACAAAGAGGTCAGGAAAGCCAAAAGGCAGTCCTGGAGAAGCTTCTGTGAGGGAATAGATAAAACGGCCCCAGCAGCTAGACTTCAAAAGGTACTATCTAAGGATCACTCAAACCCAATTGGCCAAATAAAGAAGCCATGTGGGGAATTTACGAATGATCCTCAAGAGAGCCTAAGAGCTCTACTAGAGACTCACTTTCCTGGCTCCAGGCAGATTACCAGTGAAGATGCGGCCCCCGCTGGGGAAGTATACAACCCCACCAGGTGGGATTCTCAGAAAGCTGGTAGACTATTCACACCAGAAAGAATTGAATGGGCGATAAAGAGCTTTCAGCCCTTCAAATCAGCAGGCATGGATGGTATTTTTCCAGCCATGCTTCAGAAAGGTGTTGAAGTACTTATAGCCCCGATAACTGAGCTCTTCAAGGCCAGCTTTACAAGGGGCTATATCCCGAAATCATGGAGGGAGGCGAGGGTAGTATTCATACCCAAAGAGGGTCGAAAAGGCTCCCCAGAGCCTAAATCCTATCGACCCATATGCCTCACCTCCTTTCTCCTGAAGACCATGGAGAAAATAATTGACAACAACATACGAGGCATTGTAAAACTCCACAGCAAACAGTTTGCTTATAGGGCGGGTAGATCTACTGTAGACGCCCTTCATCATCTTCTTAGAGAGGTGGAAGGCACCCTCAACGCAAAGGAGATTCTGCTTGCAATGTTCGGTGATATCGGAGGGGCCTTTGACAATACCCTACATACCTCCATATGCAATGCAGCCAAAAGGAAAGGGATAGAACCCTCCACTGTTAAGTGGATATCAGCTATGTTGAAAGGACGAACCGTTACAGCCTATCTGGGAGAAACCGAAGTGACTGTGCTGACGTGCAGGGGATGCCCTCAGGGAGGGGTTCTATCACCCCTGCTGTGGAGCTTGGTCATGGATGGCCTCTTGGAGAGGCTTACAACAGGCGGATTTAACGTCCAGGCTTACGCCGACGACATAGTGGTGACGGTTAGAGGCAAGCATGTGGGCCCAATAAGTAGCCGAATGCAACTTGCTCTCAAAACTATTGAAAATTGGTGCGGGGAAGAGGGGCTTACTATCAACCCCTCGAAAACATCAATAATCCCGTTCACTAGAAGAAGGAATCTCGACCTCAGAGCTCTGGTCTTAAATGGTCAGACTCTGCACTTCTCTAGTGAGTGTAAATATCTAGGTGTTACCCTGGACAGTAAACTGAACTGGGGGAAACATATAGATAAGACTCTTTCCAGAGCCACGGCGGCTATGTGGGCATGCAAAAGACTCTTTGGAAAGACATGGGGAGTGAAACCGAAAATGGTACTGTGGTTATACACAGCGGTGGTACGCCCTATTGTCACCTATGCATCTCTAGCATGGTGGACAAAAACCGAGGAGGTCACCACACGCATCAGGTTGCAGAAAATGCAAAGGCTGGCGTGCATTGGTGTCACAGGAGCTATGCGCACAGCTCCTACGGCAGCGCTGGAGGTCATACTAGACTTGCCTCCCTTACACCTACATGTAAGGAAATGTAGCCTGCTCGAAGCAATAAGGATTTCCCATAATGGAAAGCTCCTTCCTGGGAACTGGGTTGGACATATGAGGATACTGAATCAACTAGATTCAAACCTCCTCGCAAAACCATCAGATATTATGCCAACCACCTACGATTTTGAAACGCCCTTTGAAACGGTTATAAATGACCGTCATAGTGCAATAAGTTTCATAAATCGTCTAGACAAAAAGTCATCCATATGGTTTACAGATGGATCAAAAACAGAGAAGGGCACCGGCATTGGGATATATGGACCTAGACTGAGGATCTCTAAAGCCCTGGGAAGTGAGCCCTCGATTCTACAAGCCGAGATAATGGCTGTTTATGTATGCGCCCAGGAGTGTCTCAAAATGAACCTCAAAGGGGCGCATATCTACATCACCACGGACAGCCAAGCCACGCTGAGATCCCTGGAATCGTGTTGTCAGGGGTCTCTGCTGACTTGGGAGTGCCGTAACACCATAAAGCAACTGGCCAGAGGAAACAAGGTGACTCTACTATGGGTACCAGGGCACTGTGGTGTTGAAGGAAATGAGAGAGCGGACGAGCTTGCAAAAAGTGCATCTAGGCTAAGACCTGCTGGACCTGAGCCTTTCTGTGGGATAGGAAAAGACCAATACAAAGCTGCGGTCCAGCTATGGGAGTTGAACAGTAGGACAATCCACTGGACTAACACTCCTAGACTTGCTCAGGCAAAGAAATTCGTGAAGATTTCACCTACTTACACCAGAAAACTCCTGAAGCTGTCACGAGCGGAGCTTCGGGTGATGGTGGGACTGCTGACGGGGCACTGTCGGTACAAACATCATTTGTACCGTATGGGTAAGTCAGCAGACGAGATTTGCAGGCTCTGTGGATCGGAAGTAGAAACTTCTGAACACTTGATATGCAAGTGTCCAGAGCTGGCTGGCCTAAGAACCATTCACATGGGCAAGCCGGTCCTGGATACCAGAGAGGTAATGGCCAAGGCCCCTAGGGAGGTTGTCAATTTTATTAACGTCGTTGACGACCTCCCTGGGTTTCTATGAATGAGTAGGGTAGTGAACAAAAGATCTGCATGGTCGCAGTTCCCGGAAGGCTCACCGAAGCAAAACGACCCCAGTTCAAATAATAATAATAATTTTGATTTTTAATGTCTATAAGTCCTTTTTTTCAAAACGCATGCCCTGATTCTCGACAAGTGATCTTTCAAAACAGATACGTTCATTCAGTGTTCAGAGCACTGTAAGTACGTATACGTTTCGAAAGATCACTTGTCGAGAATACCATCCCTGGCTGTATACTTCTCAACCATACAGCTTCAAAGAAATAAGATAACTCAACTCTAATTAATAATTACTGATAATACCAATTGAAGATGAACCAAACCAAAGAAATCATCAAAATATTTGGAAACATTCATTTCCATAAAATTAAATAGAGACCACGTGGGAAAACTGGAAGTTCCAAACAAGGAGCTCCAAATTACTGCATATTTTCAGCTGAAAAAGTCTTATCCTCTGCTCTGTTGTCTTCAAACTTTTTTCAAATCGAACTGCATCTCATTTCAATATCTAATTGAAATTATTGAAAAAGTTTTCGGATATCTGAGCAGATCCAAAGTTTTTTGAAAATTATTCTTTTTGGGCATAACATGTATAGACAAAAAATGGAAACTATTTACTAGGCTATCCGATAAGCAAAAAATCAGGGTATGTCATTTGAAAAAATGGACTTTTTGACATTATTTATACCTAGGTCATTTAAAAAAAAAATGGAAGTGTCTTTCCCTTTCGGACCAACTGTATAGTAATTCATAAATTTGGAAAAGACTCGAAAACTTTTCGATAGTTCATTGAAAGATAAATCATACGAGTACAATTATCTCCACAGGTTTTCAAGATATGATCCTTAGTTTGAAGTATTATAACCATCGAAGTTGGGACAACCTTTACTTTCATACCTATAATTGTTTTTTTCATTGTGAACTATGAAAACTATTATGAAAATTATATAACCATTAGCCACTAATGAACATTCTCTCTCTCTCTCTCTCTCTCTCTCTCTCTCTTTCCTCTCTCGATAAGGAGAAACGCCTTCCAACAGTATTCAATTGTGCGCAACTCACTGAATTGGGAAGGGAATTCCCCATAGGAATACTCTTGGACCGGTTTTATCGATCCAGCATGGCGGTTACCTACAGCAGAGCCGCCAATGGAATGGAGTTATGGTTATCATCGGAAATACATGAAAGAAGGGGAAAAATGAGAAAAAGGACGTCTATCCTCTTGTTTATTTAGAAGGGAAGATAACGAATTTCTTATTTTGATTATTTTTATTACCTGCAGAAACCTACAATTTTAGTACCTAGCTTAAGTTATGAAATAGAATTAGGTAAAAAAATTGTTTGACCGTTGTTCAGGGCTTTTCCTAGAAAATTACAACAGCTATGAAAACGCAAAAAAATCGATGGATCGGTTGTCATACAATTTCTCGAAGAACTGACGTTTTACAATGCGAACAAATCAAAGAAATATAAAAAGGTATACCTAGTGTAAGCTTGGGCAAGTCGATAAGGATTAATAAAAAAAATATGTGGTCTCCAAAGCTGCAATTGGCGCATGCTAACCTGCTAAGCCGATCTTGTGGCATACTATTTCTAACGTATAATTTAATTAATTTTAGTTTAGAATAACTACGCTTAGCACTAGCTACAAACATAGGCGGCGTTAACATCCTAATTCTGAGGACTAGGTATACAACAGGTTTGAAAATTTTTCCTCCAACTTATTATCATAAATTAAATATACCCCAGACTTTGAATTGGCGAAGATGAAGATTGTGAAGATTATATCAGCTATCATGAGAATTTCAGGCTTCGGATCCTTTCCAACAAATCCAACAATAAATTTTTCTTCCTCGTCACTCTGAGCAAGTTGAGCTTTTAGGCAATCGTCAAGAAGTTCCTATTGCGATATTGAATTTAGCCTGTGGATGTCGAAGAGAAATCCAAATGATTATCTATGTCAATGTTTTCATTGAATTATTCCCTAAATTGCCAAGAATTGAAAATATGGAGTTCACAACGGATAGGTACCTACTTATCATATTTCATAGGTATACCTATTATACCTACACCATTGTTCCCAAAGAAATATGATTATTTTTTTAAGTCGATCCAATACAACATGCGATTGAAATTATTATCGAATACAAATAAATTGATCGTTTTTATTGAGTCTATTTCATCATTCGATACCCGACGGGGGGGTTTGAACCCCCAAAACTCCCCCTGGCGAAAACTATTCCAATTATCATCTCAACAACTGGAATAGTGCCCAAAAATCTCAAGAGGAATATCAAGCAACTGGGACTTAATGAGTATATATGTAATATAATGCAAAAAGCTGTTCTTTTAGGTACTGCAAGGACGGTGAGAAAATTCCTAGGAAGCGAAGGACAGGTCCAAGGATCACGTGTAAGAGGACCAGAAGTTCGACGAGAACCAGGGGGACCACAAGGACCGGACACGACCGAGCTCTACCCTTCTGATATTTTAAATATCTGGGATTGAGTGAATGTTCCTCTTAGCGAGGAGTGAGAAGCCGACGGCGAGGAGAAATCCTACGCGTATAGGCAAATAATAATAATAAATAATAATAACAAAAATTCATTTAAAGTTATGAACATAAGGATGTTAATGTAAATTTTAAAATTGAATTCAAGATTACTTTTATACAAGTATGCAAAAGAACGAAATAGCCCTAAAACATTAAATGAGGGCATTTTCGGAAACAAAGGATTTTATCAGGGAGTAAACCTCTGAAAAAATTGAAAATTAATTTCCAGTTAACTACATATTCATAATGATTTTTTGTTTCATATCTCCACCATCTACAAACTCCAAATGAGCCCCAAAGAAGACCTGTGATAATTAATATAGAAAGTCTATTCATTTTGTAGGATTTTTTTTTAAATTTATTTATGAATCACTGTTTTTTATTTTGAGAGAATTGTTAATTTATGTATGAATATATGTGTATTAATAACGGGTATTTTTTTTTCGAGGTATAACTATGACAAGCTCCAAGAGGAACAGAAAGAGAAAGACATTGCATTTCACAATTATTGTGTCGTTAATGACCGACCAGCTTGGATGGAAGCGAGTTCCTATCCGGATGTCGCTTACTGCGCTCATTTAAAACAACAGTCATTGGGTGCCAAATCTTGGGCAAACTACAAGTCTTCATCTGTCGCAACGACAGTAGATAAGGCCACTCTCGGAGCTAAGACTGCAGTTTCCCTTGTATCAGGGGTACTCGATGTAGAAGTTGAAGCATTCCTAACCGCAAGAGGAAAGAAATGCAGTGCGAATCCAACCCCCAACGCACTCATACTAGCTGCCATGAACCGACCATAGTAAGTATCATTGAGCGAACAGTATGACTAATGTATCCTTCAATACTACTGATATAACTTAAAGTTGGCATTACTGTTCAAGATGGCGACCGATTTAACAGCTGTCAAGTGATTTATTCTCAGTTTGGTTTGGCAATTCATCATGAATAGACTCACGCCTGAACAACGCTTGCAAATAGTGCAATTTCATTTCGAAAGTAATGGTTCGGTGCGGAATACGTATCGCGCACTACGTCCATTAGCGATGAAGCGCACTTCTGGATGAATGGCTACGTCAACAAACAAAACTGCCGCATTTGGAGTGAAGCTAATCCTCAAGTGTATGTAGAAACACCGTTACATCCAGAAAAACTGACTGTTTGGTGCGCTTCATTTGCTGGTGGAATCATTGGTCCGTACTTCTTCAAAAACGATGATGGCCAGAACATTACAGTCAATGGTGATCGGTATAGAGCCACGATTACTAACTTTTTCATTCCTGAATTGAACAACCATGATGTCCAGGAGCTGTAGTTCCAACAAGATGGCGCAACATGTAACACAGCTCGTGCCACAATCGACTTATTGAAAGACACGTTTGGTGACCGCCTAACTTCACGTTTTGGACCTGTGAATTGGCCTCCAAGATCTTGTGATTTTACACCGCTAGTCTACTATCTGTGGGGCTATGTAAAGTCATTGGTCTATGCGGATAAGCCACAAATCCTTGACCATTTGGAAGACAACATTCGCCGTGTTATTACCGATATACGGCCACAAATGTTGGAAAAAGTCATCGAAAATTGGACGTCCAGATTGGACTAGATCCGAGCCAGCCGTGGCGGTCATATGCCAGAAATCATATTTAAAATGTAATGCCACAGGATTATCTCAGTAATAATTGTTTAGTAGTTATTTTGTTGAATAATATAAAGTTGAAAAATGTCTGATTCCGAGTTTTCTCTGACTCCACCGGAGTTGATAGAAGTAGCGCAAGTAGCGTCACGAAAATTATTGCCAGCTAAATCGCGGAAAATTTACGAAACCGCGTATTCAAGATTTATGGAATGGAAAATGAAAAAGATGCAGTTTTTTCTCGGAGACAGTGTTATTGGCTTATTTTTCGGAACTGGTACAACAACAAAAGCCATCAACAGTGTGGTCGAATTATTATTATTCCTTTATCCATATGTAGATAAATATATATCCGGGAAAAAAGTACTAACTTTTTTCCTGGGGAAAAAAGTAATTTCGTGAAATAGTTATTTATTATACAAGGGAAAAAAGTATTAGATTTTAGCTCGAGGTTATGTTGTCTCCCGACGCGAAGCGATGTAAACAGAAGATTCGTAGTTACTGAAGAATATATCAAGTATTACCGAATGTACATAGCCCTTCGTCCAGCAGCAGCAAAAGATCGCCGCCTGTTTTATGCATATCGCAATGGAAAATGTATCAATCAGGTTGTGGGTAAAAATCAGTTTTATAAGGTACCTGAAACAGTAGCTAATTTTCTTCAACTTGAAAATGCTCACTCATATACAGGTCATTCATTTCGAAGATCGTCTGCTACACTTTTAGTTGAATCTGGGGGAGACTTGATGACACTAAAGAAACATGGCGGTTGGAAATCATCAACGGTCGCTGAAGGGTATGTTGATGAATCAGTGGCACACAGAACAGAAATTGCTAATAAAGTGTTCAGAACGTGTGGCCGTTCTGAAATAACACCCGATTTGCGACCAGGTACATCAACAGCAGTTGTGTCCATGTCAGAGAAAAATATTATTTCAACACAAGAAAATTCGTCTGTTGTACCGAATAGTTCAAGGAACATGTCATTTACGCAATGCACATTAAATAATTGTACTTTTGATAAAAAGGAAATGTAACTAATGTTCAATAAAAGATTCTGAAATAAAATATCTTCCTTTATCTACAGTCGAACCTCTATAACTCGAACCTCTATAACTCGAACCCCTCTTCAACTCGTACTCTCTGAGCGTTCCCTTCACATTCTCGAAAATTCCCTGTATTTCGACCTCTATAACTCGAATTTCTATAACTCGAACACCTCTTCAACTCGAACTCAATGATGCGTCCGTTCAGAGTAAAGATCTCTTTAAGTCGAACATTCGAAAACAATCAAATCGGAGTTTTGGCTTCTTGCCACAAGGTGTCAGCGTAGCTGGCTGAGATGCTCGCGTTACCGACATTTTAGGGTATTCCCCCAACCAAGTGTGAAATACCGCGAATGAAACATCATAACAATAACACCAATCTGATTCTGGAATGAAATATGTTTGGAGTTGGTGAGATGTCGAAGCCGCGTAAACTGAAGTCTTTAACGATCGGAAAGAAGTTAGAAATTTTAAAAAAAGTGGAAAATCGTGTCAACAGAAAAATCATTTGCCAAGAATATGATATTCCGAAAAGTACATTATGCACTATAATAAAAAACAAAGATACAATAGCTAAGTTTGGTGCAGAAGTGAATAACCCTTGTGTAGTGAAGCGAAATAAGCCTAAGAAGAAAGTGAACACTGCATTGATCAAGTGGTTCGAAGCTTCAAGAAAAGCAAATTTGCCAATCTCAGGGCCCATTTTGCAACAGAAGGCATTAGATTTTTCCAGAAAATTGGGAGATGAAAATTTCAAGGCTAGCTCGGGATGGCTTGAAAAATTCAAAAAAAGGTAATGATTCTTATTGTTTCTGTTCGATACATGAGTACATGTTTATTTTTCCCGTTTTAGACATGGTGTATTGCAAAAAAAAGCGTGTGGGGAAAGTGCTGCTGTTAATCAAGAAGAGTGTGATAACTGGATTCGAGATGTTCTTCCTACAATTTTAGCTCCTTACGAAGCTGACGATATTTTCAACGCAGATGAGACTGGGTTGTTCTTCAAATGCTTACCAGATAAAACCTTAACTTTCAAAAATGAAAAATGTTACGGAGGCAAATTATCCAAGGAAAGGGTGACTCTTTTATTAGCAGCAAATATGAGTGGCAGTGAGAAATTGAAACCTGTAATAATAGGGAAAAGCGCAAAGCCACGATGTTTCGCAGGAGTGAAATGTTTACCCCTTACTTATTACAGTAACAAAAAGGCCTGGATGACGAGTGAGATATTTGAAAAGTGGTTGTTGAATCTAGACAAACATTTCCAACTTCAAAATCGTAGAGTTCTATTACTGATTGACAACTGCCCTGCTCATCCAAATATCGATCATCGATTGAAGGCAATAAAGTTGATTTTTTTTCCACCCAATACGACATCAAAATTACAGCCTCTTGATCAGGGAATTATAAAAAGTTTCAAATTTCATTATAAACGCAGGATCTTACAAACAGTACTAGATGGATTTGAGTCCAATGGCACTATCCCCAAAATTGATCTCTTGGATTGCATTCATACGTCGGCGGCAGTGTGGAGAGTAGATTTAACCCAGGAGACTATTCAAAACTGCTTCAGAAAGGCTGGTTTTGGGACACATAACTTCTATGACTATGAAGACGAACTGCCGCTATCAGAATTGAAAAAAATTATGACCAGTGAACAAAAGGTAGCTTTAGATCTCCAAGAGTCTGTTTTTAAATGTTTGGAGGTATTGAATGCTGATGATAAGGTTTCTTTGGAGGAATATATAAATGTGGACGTGGATCTTATAACAAGTGAAAATCCTTCAGAGGATGAGATCTTGGAATATGTGAACAATAAACAAGAAGACTTGGAAAATTTTTCAGAGACCATACCTGAAGATGACGATGAAGATGACAGTGTAGGAGCTGCAAGACAAAAGCCTTCTGACGCTGAAGTTGCTAAAGCAATTGAAACCATTCGGCTTGCGTTTTCAATGAATGAGGCTGCAACTGATGACGATTTAACTCTCATATTCGAAATAAGCAAGAAATTTGAAGCCTATCGTCTAAACAATAAAACATTTAGGCAAACTTTAATAACTGATTTTTTTTAATTCGTTATTGTTTTAAGATCATATTCTAGTTTGGATGATTCAAGTTATCAGAAATGAATTTTAGTTTGTTATATTATTATTATGAGGTAATAAATTTTTTTTGGAAAGTATGTGTTGGATATTTCTCTAAGTTGAACTCTCCATAACTCGAACTTTTTTCGCTTTCCCTTCAAGTTTGAGTTATAGAGGTTCGACTGTATATGGAGATATATATATCCGGGAAAAAAGTACTCACTTTTTTCCCGGGGAAAAAAGTAATTTCGTGAAAAGTCAAATTTTGTTACCTGTCAACAGAGATAAAATGTCAAATTTTTTTCCCGTCACAGAAAAAAATTTTTTTTTCAACGCACTTTCCTATATTTAGGTCCTCCTATCGATAATCCGGCATTGGCTCCTCTATGTGTGTATACTTTTATCCATAACACCATCTTTGCGTCTTCCACTGTATAAATCATATCCTAAGTGCAATAGATAGTTCCTCCGACGTATATTTCTCCTGCCTTTTTGCAGTGGATAATTCTTCCGACAGTGTTGTCACAATTAATGGTAACAAAAAATTGGCGGTTTCATCATTTGTATCGTATCACAACTAACAGACGACACTAATTTCCGGGAAAACCTCGGAGGCTTTCGGCAAGTCTCGTTGACAATCGGGATATTGACAGCCAGCTGCCAGACTGATTTCGCGGCAAAGTGGAATTTTCAACTGAAACAGCAGTGTTAGCAGTTTTGAGTTTTTTAAGTTTGGAAGTTTTTCAATGGATATATTTTGTGACATGGCAGATATGGAAAACCAGGAAAAAGTTTGCTCTCTTTGCGGTGTGGAGTTTTCTACCATTTCTTCAAAAAATAGGCATTTGCGAAGTATTCATGAAGTGAACAATACTCCGACTTCGAAGTCGCATATTATTTGTCCGCTTTGTAAGAAAAATGAGCTGCAGTGTGGAACTTATAAGAAATTAGAAACCCATTTAGCATTGGAGCATGATATTAAATTGGAGTTTGAAACACATCACTTCACTAATGAAGAAAACTATGAACATTGGTTTGAGACAGAGAAATTGGAAATGATATAATAATAATAATAATAATAATAATAATATTTCTTTATTACCCAACAGGAATATCCCAATTACAGGGTAAAAATAATATACAATATACAGTGCAGAATACACAAAATAATTCAACACATCAACATGATGCATTACCCACTTGAAAATTCACTTCCCGAAACTCAACCAAAAACATTAACTCTTAGTTTATTAGCACTTTTACAAATACGGTTAACTGGAGATCGTTCAGAAATATTAGTCCGAGCCGTAGGTAAATAGAAAACTGGTGTCGACCTCGCTGCTAGTCTCGGCACATTGAAAGACATCCTGGACAGAAGATATGGTGAGTCTATCCTGTTGGCTAACAATCCACGGGCAAACCTGGCACATTGTTCTTCATGTCTATCAAGTAACGAGGATATCCTCAACTCCTCCATAACATCAGAAAGGTCTGCACCACGCTCAGGATACCGCCCTGTTCTCTTGAACAACACGTATTTAAAAAATTTCCTATGAACACGCTCCAATCGCGACAGATGACAGTCATAAATAGGGAACCACACCAAGTGAGCATACTCCAATATATCGCACTCCGGCGAGAACAGTGTCCCAACTCAAAAAATACGAATTCTGAGCTTATAACAGCAATGAATGCGTATTTTGTATCCTCACGTGCACGAAAAACGACACATCTCTAAGTCCCAATCCATCCGCTAGGGGGCAGTTGTGCCAGTTTTACTCTCAAGCTAATTCACGTTCATCACTGCAAGAACAGTGTCACTTCAGTATTGTTACAGGAAGGTGTGCATGTTGTCGGTCAAGAAAAGCGTAACATTTCGAGTTGTGACAGTTTTCGTGCAGTAAGGTAAGTGAAATATAATTTTTGATATTGTCATAAGCATAAAAGTGTCAGTTTTCTTGAATCAATTATCCCTAAATCTATTTTCTTGTTCCGTTGTATTTCGATTTGTGCCACTTTTCTTGATTGAAAGTGTTAGTGTTTTGTGTTATGTCACTTTTCTTGAATCAATTATCACTATATCTATTGATTTGTACCGTTTTATTTCGATTTGTGCCACTTTTCCTGATGGAGACGGTCAGTGTTTGGTGTTGTATCACTTTTCTTGAATGAATTATCTCTAAATGGATGTTATTGTATTGTTTTATTTCGACTTGTCTCACTCTTCCTGACTTAGAATATCGGTATTTTGTGTTGTCACTTTCCTTAATTCAAAAGTACGTCTCACATTGTAGTCACCTAACCTTGTGATTGCGAATAATATTACTCTACGAAATGAACATCAATAATGTAGCTTGAAATTTATTTGTTGTAGATTCGTTATGAACCCAGAGCAAGGATACCGAGGTAGAAAAATTCTAGCAGCTGCTATTGCTGCTGCTGCTGAAATTGAAAAAGGACTAAATGGGGAATTTCAGCAATTAAAACATACGTGTCTAGTGTCTGGAATCTCCACGAAAATCCCGAAGAGTGGGCAGAGTTGTGAATTAAAAAACGAGGAAGGAAGCAAAAAACTTAAAACTTCTGACATGGAAGTCGAAGAAACCTGCTTGATTGGTGAAGTGGAGAACACTTTAGAAAGCGTGAAACCTAACAGAGACCTCGGCGAAAAAAGGCTGCAAACTGAGTCAAACGACGACGAAAGTCAGATTTATGAAGAGAATAATAATATAGAAGAAAGCGAAGGACAAGAAAATGTGATTGAAGTGCCGGATTTTTCCAAAGTGATAGTACAGGAAGATCAAACGACACATTTTAGACCAAAGTATGGTGCAGAAGAAACCACAGAACAAGAAAGTGCCACGAAAGAGACGGAATTGAACAACGACACAGTACCAGAAGATCAAGGATCACATTCGAAATGGCAGTGTGTTGAAAATCTGCATACAATGCGATTGAGGCTCCAACGGGTCAAACCAAGTCCACAACAAAAAGAATCATTAGATGAAAGTGCAGATGATTCAGACATAGATCCAGATTTTCATTATACATCATCTCCTAATTCTGAAAACACGTCCGAGTCATCAGGATTGGAAGAGAATGAAAATATTATTACTAACAAGAAAGAAGGTGCCGAATCAGACAATACCCAAACAGATAATAAGCGAAAAGGTAAGAAAAGGAAAGCCAATCCAGTTGAGTGGAAGAAGACTAAAGCAAAATTTCTCCGAAATGCTGGAAAACCTTATACATCATCATCAATTCGCAAAACAGAAATGCAGGCAAGAAAGGTACGGCCAGCGTGTGGTGAAAAATGTAAGCTAAAATGTTCAAGAAAAATTGAAGAAAATAAAAGGCTCGAAATATTTGAAAACTACTGGTCACTCGAAAGTCTGAAATCCCAACGAGAATTTATCTGTAGAAGTATGACCGCCGTCAGACCTCAGTATCAGTACAAGAAAGAAGGAAGTAGGCGCCAATGTAACCATGCATTCCATTTCGTAATCAACGAAGTAAACGTACGTGTTTGCAAATTTTTCTTTATGGCCACGCTGGACATCAATAACCGAGTTATTAGAACTGTAGTAACCAAATTAAACGAAGGATTTCTTCAAGAAGATCTAAGGGGTAAACACGGACACCACTTCAAAGTAGATTCTGCAATAAAAGATGGTGTTGTTGCTCATATTAATACTATCCCAAGAATTGACAGTCATTACCTGCGCGCGCAAACTTCTCGGGAGTTCATAGAGGGTGGAAAAAGCCTGGCTGATTTACACCGTGACTACAAAAACGAGTGCATTGAAAAAAACCTTCCGTTTGCAAATCTGACGATGTATTCCCGAATTTTCAATACCAATTTTAACATCTCTTTTTTCACCCCCAAAAAAGATCAGTGCGACTTATGCAGCTCGTATAACAACGCAAGGGTAGAAGAAAGAGAAGCGATACAAGAGAAATATGATAAACATTTGAAGGAGAAAGTTTTGTCAAGAACAGAAAAAGAAGAGGATAAAAAGAAGGCAAAAGAAAGCGAAGGAAAAATTATAGTCGCCACTTACGATCTCCAAGCGGTGCTACCAGCACCAAGAGGAGATACGTCTACCTTTTATTATAAAAGCAAAATCAACAGCTACAACTTAACTATAAATGAACTTCAGTCAGATAAAGTCGAGTGTTTTTTTTGGCATGAGGGTCAAGGAAATCGAGGTGCCATAGAAATCGGCACTTGCATTCTGAAATACTTAGAAGAAAAAGCTAAAACCAGAAATGACGATAACCTTGAAATTGTTTTCTACTCCGATAATTGTTGTGGCCAGCAAAAGAACAAATTCATAATGGGCATGTACCTGTATGCTGTGCAAAAATTTAAAATCAAATCGATCACACATAAATTTTTGATCAGGGGACACACACAAAATGAAGGAGACAATGTGCACTCTGTCATAGAGAAGTCAATTAAAAGAGCTCTTAAATCGGGTCCCATCTATATTCCTACTGATTACGTCAGATTAATTCGGTCTGCAAGGAAAACTGGAAATCCGTATAAAGTAACAGAATTGAGTTACGAGGATTTTGTCGACTTAAAAAAACTCTCTGAACAGATAGGATCAAATTTTAACAAAACATCAAACAACGAACAAATAAAAACTAGCGAACTAAAAGTATTCAAAGTGCAGAAGACTGATCCTGGCATTATTTTTGTGAAAACTACATACGAACAAAAAGATTATGGGCAGATCAATGTCAATAATACCAGGAGAAGGCAAGAGGGCATCTCTACAATAAAGTGCGTTCCGGCATATAAGAAAAAAATGGAGATTTCTGCCATAAAGAAAGCTCATATCAAATCACTTATCTCAGCAAAAAGTATTCCCACGTTGTATAAGCCCATTTATGACTCGATGTTTGCATGAATTGTGTACTACTCTATTTTCATGTAATTTTTTTGTATTTTGAATAAGCTAATAAAGCACTTAATTTAAACTTCCTTTTTTATTCTAATTAAGTGGGCTTGGAAAGTGACATAAGTATTACTCAAGGGGTCACAACACAAAACAACTGATTTTAGAAAAGCAAGAAAAGTGACAAAACTCAGAGACCTGACCTAACCTGACCTGGTAAAACCACATATTTAACAAAAACTGATTTACAGGTCCATGATATTATTCTATAGATTATAATTGAATTCACTACCAAAAATAACTACTTGAAATTTAAAAGGAGCTTATACTATTTTAATATGAGTTTTGTAGTTTTCTTTCATTTGTTATTTCTCAAATACTGCATTTTTGAGTTGCGTCACTGTTCTTGCCGGGGTGCGATATGCAGTCCACGGAGTGAAAAAATATAAGGATTATATACTTAAGTCTTATGTTTGTAACAGAAGCAATTCGAAAGGTGATTAACATTGTTTTCCCATTTCATATCAGTAACTGTAAATATTGTCACAGGATTTGAAAGTAAAAATTCGCAACGAATAGTGAAATCAAGCGGTTCCATCAAGATCTATGGAGTATGTCCATCTCGTATTGAGACTAAGATTCTGCAAACAGGTAATTTCAGTAATCCGTTCAATTGGAATATTTATAGGAATATATCTAATCTCTAGATACTTTATTATTTGCACTTCTCCAATTTATAAATAAAAAAAAATGCTCTAATGACAGATATCCTTAAAGGTAGGAGTTTCCTAAAAAATTGTAATCAGTGTAATCTTCATATTATAGGGCAGACTATTTCAAGATTTTGGAAAACCCATGTAGGTCATGAAGAGGATACAGGGACACAACACTTATCAAAACTTGATAAGAAAGAAATTGTCAAAAAATTGTGTGATGGTGTTATTGTAGAAAGGATTATCTCTGACGCAAGGAAAGTGAAATCAGAAGAATTGCACAGATTGAATTTGATAAATAGGAAAGATATAGCTTATTTGTCAAAAAAGCATAATATACTGCAAAAGAAACATGAGAATACCATGATAGCAGTAAATCTCAGAGTGAAAGAATGGAACGTTGATGGAAAAAACTACTGCTTTTTCTTTAAACAGGAAGGTACTATTCCCAAAATCAGTGTTTTCTTCTATTGTTATAATAAAATTGAATTTGAAGAATAATTAGGGTATGATAGTTTTTTTCATATTATTTCAGGCGAACAACATCCATTATTGCATCCTAACGACTTTTGTCTAGGGTTTATGAATGAGGTAATGGAAAAAAAAAATCAAAGATTTCCCAAAAATAATATGTATGGATGGAACCCACTGTACTAATGAGAAGGGAATGGATTTAACTGTGATGCTTGTGAAAGACGATAGGAATATGGGATTTCCAGTGGCCTTTTTTCTTAGCAATAGATTAGACCAGTTGACTCAAGAAGTTTTCATGAAAGCACTGAGTGAGAAACTTGTGGATAGAATAGAGCCGGAATATTTCATGAGTGATGACGACCCAAAATATTATAATGCATGGGTAAAAGTAATGGGAAATAGACCAAGAAGACTTTTGTGTACCTGGCATGTGATTAAAAACAGGGTGATCCAAGGCAGATCTAAGGTTAGTAATGAGATGTAAATTATAATTTTCCATGGATAAATATTTATATGATATATTTTTCAGATAAAGAATGAGCAAATAAGGAAAACAATGAAAATTGAAATGAGGAAAATACTGAATGAAACCGACATTCACAAATTTGAAGAAAAGAGTCAGAAATACTTTGAAAAACTGAAAAATTCTGAAGAATTTATGTTTCTCAATTATCTCAAAAAGTATATTAATCTAGCAATGTTCCCCAAATATTTCAAAATAAAAATTTCTATGTCTTTTACAGTTTGTTAAGCATGAAATTATTTTTTCAGATATTATTACCAAAGTAAAGAAAGGATAGCAACGTGGGCGCATTGCTACAGATTATATGCAGGAATTAATACTAATATGGCACTGGAAAGTCTCAATAACATCCTCAAAACTAACCTACTGAAAAGGAAAGCAAATATACCAGTTGATCGACTTCTGGACGAAATGGAAAATTTAGTGGATGGCAAAATGTGGCAAAGAATATTAAAGGTTTACTTCTTCCTAAAATCATTTCTTCTGTTTAGTTTTTGAGACATTACTATTCTTTATAGATAGAAAGACCCCATTCCAATAACTACCAAGACAGACTCGTTGCTAAGGCTCACAAAGCTGCAGAAAAATTACTTTCAAAGAATGAAACAGAGGTAATAGATGTTGGATTCGGAGAATTTTTGGTAAAATCTTCAGCAGGTATAATTTTTTATAAGGTACAATATAACGAATTGTGTGAGGTGGAATGCCGAACATCATTCTGTAGGATATGCAAGATTTGTTTGCATCGTTATAGATGTGAATGTCCTGATTTTGCCATAAAAACTAATATGTGTAAACACATACACTTGGTATGTTTGCATGAGCAAAGGTCGGGAAGCGATTCTGTTTTAGGTGATGTTGCCGTGCAGCTTTCTTTGGAAAAAGCTTCAGAAATTAAAATGGCCAATAGTGAAGAAATCCATGACTTCATAAAGAGAAAGAGATGTGAAAATGATGATACAGACGTGTTGGATAGAAAAGCAAAAAGGGAGGCCAAACATGAAACAGTTAACAACTATCTGAGATCTCTGGATGATGAGGAATTTGATAGGTAATTTTAATAATTGTGTAAATAGTACATATAGATTAACATAGAGTTTCAAATACTATAAGGTTTGTGGATAAAATTATGGTGATGGCAAGAGAGAATAAAGCTTAAACTAAAAGGAAATTGGATAAGCAAGAATTTTTTGCATCAAAGAAAAAAAAATAGACAGATGTGAAATTTTTTTTTATTTTCATATGTGTTACATGCATGCATATTTATTTTAAGTTAAGTGATTGATCTAACAAGGTGATGGTACTGTATTTTGCTTTTTTGACTGTTTCATATTGGTATTAATATAATTGTATATAGATATATGTAGATGTAAATTATGAAGTGTGTGTGTAAATTGTTACATTATGTGTTGGTTCAAGAATCATTCATAAGTTTCTTTGAAGTTTCTTCTTATGGGTTGTAATAGAAACTTCGGATTAAATTTTTTTATTAAAATGCCTGAGTAGTATTTGTTTTCATTCAGAAATTAACAGAAATATTAGGTAGTAATAACATGGTTTAAGGAACAATGGTAATAATAAATATGTGTTCATTGTGGAAACCTTTCGAAGGGCGATGCTAAGGTTCTTCATACTCGAAAAATTCAATTAATCATTGATAAACATCATCGATAATTATAATGTACATGAGAAGAAGGATTAGAATCTCTTGGTTGCTAGTGCTTTTGTTAATAAAGGGGCTTTTTATTGCAATGGGTTCAGTGAATTGAGATTCTGTTGATGCTATTGTGAACATTAAACAATGTAGATTTTTTTTTAATTTCGAAAGATATTTTCCATAAAATAAATTCCTATTATGACAAAACAACGAATTTTATTGTTTTATCCTTCAGTATTATCGAAATCCTCTCCTATACAAGGTAACAATTGAAAACAAATATAATAATTGCCTGATGGTATTCAAAAACGTTTGTGTGGATATGATATATCTGTTACGGGCAATGTAATTATTTAGGTCAGTATTCATAATGCTTGGTTATTATGAATAATGACCATTAAAATTGGGCAATTTGATAAATTTCAATTACTTTACGATAACTTCTCACATTGCCCGGTCATTATGAATACTGCTATTATTTATTTGGGCACTTTGATTAATTGACAGCAATGGGACAACCACGTGCGTGTGATGTGATTTTGGCTGGCCAATCAGCATTCATTCTTTGTCGCTCGCCGCCTGTGTCCGTACCTGTGGCTTGCGTCGCATTATTTACGTTTTCTCGTTGCCTTTGGATGTTATTTAGCTTATGTGCGACAAATGCTTATTGATATATCTCTTAAATTCTGTCTATTTAGTGTTAGTGATTTTTCTATAAAATAAAATGCAGGAACAGTCAATAACTGATGTCAGTGACATGAAGCATCGTTTTAATGAACGTCTGGATGAATTATGTTCCTCAAAAGCTCAGAATACACAAATTCTCACAAAGCCTCAATATTTGGATTTAATAGAAAAGGTTAAAACATCTAGAAGCAAAGTGGTAAATAAAAAACCTGAGGATTATCAGCGTTTACGTAGGTTTGATGTAATGACTATTGGAGAGAAGGAAAAGTTAATAGTTCCTGTAGAGGAAGGTAAAGAGCAGATAAGATTTTACGTACATCGGGAAGAGATATTTCAACTCTTACATGATGCACATATAGCAATTGGGCACGGTGGTCGAAACCGTATGGAAAAAGAGGTAAATTCAAAGTATAAAAACATTACAAGGGAAATGATTGTCACATATCTAAATTAATGTATGACCTGCGAAAAAAAACACAGTGTGCCAAAAAAAGGTTGCCCGGGCATTATAAACAATGCCGAATTATTTACATTGCCCGTAACATATCCACACAAACGATTTATTATTAATAATAGTATATAGCATGTAGTACTATTAATAATAAAATCAACATTGTCAAGTGAATACCTAATAAGAGTTTATTGGGTCTCATGATGAGAGCTCAAAATTCATATGATAAATTTTTAATATTGCTCAAAAACTATCCTCTATATATTTCTTCAGCATAAAATATCTTTAGTTATATTCAGACATTCATGAATCCAGCCCCAATCTAGCACATGAGGATATAAGACATGAAGAGTCCAGGGAAGACAGGTAGTACTATCCATTTTTCATTATTTTCTATATGTAGAGAAAAAGTAGTATTTTAGTTTCATAAGGCACACGCAGAACGGAGAAAAAGCCAAAGCTATAACGCAAATGAAAAAGTTGTACATGGAAGAAAGGTCCGCGCGTTAATTCGTGAAATATTACGAAATAGTTCTCAGGATAAAATACCTAAAAATGACATTAATTGTTCTTGCTATGCTATATTTTCAAACATCCAAATTCGATTTCCTCGAAATGTTATCTGACTGACATTTCGCCTTTCTTCCTTGTACTCTTCATATCATTTTAAAAAGATGTAATTAAAATTATTAACTAGATAATTCAGGATCGATAGGAAAAAAATTTCGTTCCTAATTGATTGTATTCACATATATCGGGTGTCCCAAGGTGAGTGGCCTATTAGATTATTATGGAAACTATTGATGGTAAAGATTTCAAATTTTGTGGATAGATATTTGGCCATGTAAGGTACATTTTTAAAATAATTTCACATTTCCAGTGTTGCCGGATGTACAACAATTTGGCAACAACTTTGTTATTTTAAATGGGACATCCGGTATTTCTATTTTTTTATGATACTCCATAAAATATTAAATCTATTCACTCTTACTTTTCTTCCCTATCTTTAACGGTTTTTGAGTTATTAATTATTTTTAGAAATTTTAGATCAAATTGGCGTATTACGAAAATGACTCTAGTTCGCTCAATATTTGAGATTTAAGTCTGAAATTTTGCAAGTCGTTAGATATTGATTTGATCTGTGTAACTGCTTTTGAATTATGGTTGTCAATAATACAGGACGGACCGAAAAAAATCATCATTTGCCAAGTTCCAAAATTGTAAAAAAATCTATTTTTTCAAATTAGACACCTAGTTTATTCTTCAATTTTTGGAATAAGGACAACACACTCTACAATTTTTCTATTCACGTCCCTATACCTATCTCAACTGGATTCCGAGTTATATGCGTTTATTAGATTTCACATTGATTCAATAAGCGTTAATTGCTTTTGTATTGTTATTTTCTCTATGTCGTTCATAGATCGATATATCAATGAATCAGTTCAATCCATAAAGGTCAAAATAAACAATTATTGCCTAACAGGTGTTTTGTTCCGAGGTTTTTCTATAAATAATGGCTCAAGAAAGATATACACATATAACGCATATAACTCGGAATCCAGTGGAGATAGGTATAGGGACGTAAATAGAAAAATTGTAGAGTGTGTTGTATCGATTCCAAAAATTGAAAAATAAACTAGGTGTCTAATTTGAAAAAATAGACTTTTTTACAATTTTGTAACTTGGCAAATGATGATTTTTTTTGGTCCGTCCTGTATTATTGACAACCATAATTCAAAAGCAGTGACACAGATCAGATCAATATCTAACGACTTGCAAAATTTCTGACTTGAATCTCAAATATTGAGCGAACTAGAGTCATTTTCGTAATACGCCAATTTGATCTAAAATTTCTAAAAATAATTAATAACTCAAAAACCGTTAAAGATAGGGAAGAAAAGTAAGAGTGAATAGATTTAATATTTTATGGAGTATCATAAAAAAAATAGAAATACCGGATGTCCCATTCAAAATAACAAAGTTGTTGCCAAATTGTCATACATCCGGCAACACTGGAAATGTGAAATTATTTTAAAAATGTACCTTACATGGCCAAATATCTATCCACAAAATTTGAAATCTTTACCATCAATATTTTCCATAATAATCTAATAGGCCGCTCACCTTGGGACACCCGATATATATATATATACATTCTATTCATGTAGTCTGAATAGTCGCACTATGATCCAACATCCGCCAAGCTCTTTTATTAAGCGTATATTCAAATCTACCGCCTATTTGAAAGTACCGTTTGTCAACGGAATTTGCCGAACGCCTCTGAGGTTTTCCCGGAATTTAGTGTCGCCTACAACTAACAACTACATAGTGTCAGTAGTGATTCTAAGAGTGTTGATTTCACACATGTTTTAGTATTAGAAGGGTAAGTATCCTTTATTGTTTGAATATTGTAGATAGATACGATCACAAATTTAATGTAGATAAATTTAATTGTAGATAGATACGATCACAAGTTTAATGGAAAAGGGAGAAGCTGGCAAATTCAAAGGCAAATCGCTAGACGATATCGACCTGAATTTAGAAGAAAATATATTGGAACCAGATGATAACAAACACGAACAGTTTTATCTGAAGAAAATAATATCGAAGATGTAATTGAAGACATTCCTGATATATCCAAAGAGCAACCCCAAAAACTCAAAAAGTAGAAAAAAGAGTTCTCATTCCATGGACAACTTCAGAAAAGAAAGTTGTTCTCGAATACTTTAAAACTCATATAAAGAATAAAAGAACTCCAAAGAGGGGAGAGTGTGACGACCTGATTTCAAAAAATAAGGAACTATTTAAAAATAGGAATTGGCTGAAAATAAAAGTGTTTGTTCAAAATCAATACAAAAAGGAATGAAAAAGTCGATAACACTAATAATTTTTTTCCATTATATTTGCTCATGTTCGATCTTCCGATTTTTTTTTCATAATATGTTCCGTTTTTTTTTTTTAATGTAACGTACATGAAGTTATCATTCATGTAATGTAAAAATAATCAAGTAAATATGCTTCAATTCATGATCAATCATGAATTCGTTCAGAGTTTTGAGCGAATGTCATCCAAAGATGTTCTAGAAAGAGTTGGTACACCCATTTTAAATTTTATTCTGGCACATATTCCCAAAACTACACCGTCAACTGCGTTGAAATCTGTTACATGATGGTCAAAAATGTTTTAAGGGATTCTCACCAGGATCGTATCACTTGAATATAAATTGGGCAAATCATAGTGGATGTTTCGATTCATTTTTAATTAATGGTTTAGTTCAGTTTAATTCATTCAGCAATGCAACATCAACAACAAAGGTCATTAACTGGAGAGGTGGGAACTCATTGCATCAAACAGAAAAGTGTAGGTATAAAATATGTAAATATTGAATAGATATTTTTGTTGAAAAATATCTATTCTATATGCATCAAACAGAAAAGTGTAGGTATAAAATATGTAAATATTGAATAGATATTTTTATTAAAATAAAGCAATATTACTTGAGGTCCTTTTAAATGCAATCAACATACCTAAATTTCTTGTGAGAAAATATATGTCTGAAATGTTATATCATATAATTATTCAAGCGAATTCATATTGGCTTCATTAGAAATAATTGGATGATTATCTGCATTTTTCTAAAATCTGATCTGAATCTTTTTCAATTGTGATTTAAAAACTGAGTCTGAGATAATTGAATTTGGCTACAGTTCTGGATATTGTATTCATCGTACCGTCCATTGGGAACAAGAGAATCTTTGTTCTACTCGATTGTGCCCATAAGGCAGTATTGGGTACTGGGTATTCTTTTCAGGAAACATTCAGAAGAAGAATGCGTCAAAAAAATTTTGAACTTTCCCAAGAATCATTCAAAAAGAAAAAAATGAATCAATTCATTGAGCAAAGATGGTAATTTCAGTCTTTATATAGAAAACACTATAAGACCTGTTCAAAGGCCTTCAACTTTGACATCAGGAAATCTCAATTATTATCCTTGTAAGTACTGTAAAGGATTTTATAAAAAAAATCCCTTGGGAAACATATTAAAATATGCGAAATGCGAAATGAGAATGTTAGTCAAAGAAATAGATACTGTAGTGAAGGATTGATGATGCTCGCATTCGAGGAATCAAAAAAAACATATTTGGACAAATTGCGCCTGAAAAAAGAAGTCTTTTCTACAATGCATGCTGACAGAATTGCTTTGGAAGGGATGAGAGATCCTATTGCATGTCAATATGCTGAAGATTATTTAAAACAACATAGGAGACCACATATAAAAAATTTAGTAAGCAATAAAATAAGAGAATTAGTTAGTAAAGAAGATCTTTTACATATGTGAATAGAAAGTTCGTTAAAATGGAAGAGTTTTCATCTGTGCCTGATTCTCATCTTCAAAATCCAATAAGGTCAAATCTAAGATCTCTATTTGTAAATAGAGGTTTAGAAACAAAAGAAGTTCCTAAATTTCTTTTGGACCTTAGGAAGACTTGTCCTGTGCATTTATCCCTATTAGATACAGATAGTGAAAAATTATATGGAACGCTGATATCTCAAGTGTATTCTAATACTTTTAAAGTCTTGCCATGGATAGAGAGTAATCCATCTAGAATCTGGAAAAAATTAAGTGATTTCATATCAACTCATACACCTTTCAGAAAGAATATAACACCCAGGAAGATAACTAACTTAAATATACGATTATTACAAGCATTTAGTGTGAAACAAGTATGGTCTGATATTAGACATACAATGCAAAAGGCTAGGATGGCAATAAATTCAATTAAAAGACGTTTTCGGCCTAAAATCGACATTGGACTCATTAAAACCGGAACATTTTGATAAAATGGTCTCTGCTGCTAGAATTTTGACTGGTTATAATGATTCAGCAAAAAATTTTCAAGCTCCTTCCCTCGCATTACATTTCAGAACCATATTAGTCCAAATTTGTCCAACCGCTGAAACAATGATACTCAAGAAAAATCCATTGATCAAAATTGATAACATAAATAAAACATTGAAAGATATCAGAAATTTCAAAACATTAGTTGAATCCAATTGGAAATTCGAAATGGGGAGCTTAGCCCTTAAAGACCTGACAGAAAAACATTCTACAAATATACAGAAGCTGCCACTCACAAAGGATCTTATTCTATTCAACAAATATTGTTATCAAATTGTCGATCGAGCTAAAAACGACCTTCAATCAGACATAAATAATCTAGGAGCTTTGAAAAAACTTTCGGAGACAGTATTGGTACTGACTATCTCTATCAACCGCAAAAGAGTGGGGGATGTCCAATACACTAAAATTGAAACATATACTAAAAATCATGGAAATAATGACTGTTTAGATATCTTGAGCATAGACAAACTAAAGAAATAGATGAGCCACTCGTATATTCCGCGCCATCTGTCGGAGGAGGATACTAATACACGAAAAAATTATTTTCAATTTGATAGTAAGATGTCGTTGCATTCATGGAGATCACTCGTGAATAATGGCTCCCATACACGTTACGGTCTATTGGGAGGAAAGTCTCCAGGTTTATATGCAGCTTGGGTGGGGAGATGTATGAAAATAGTAAGTATAATGTATAATCATTATTATCAAAAAACCTTTGAAATGTCAACTGCCACAAGGAGTGGTTTGACACGTTCTTTTTGAAATATAATAAATTTCGATATGCCTGCAAGAGTGAAGACGTGCTGTGTTATTGGATGTGAAAATCGAGATGCAAGAAGGTAATTATAAAATATGAATTCAAAACCCAATTGAAAACTTTTTAACGTCAACACAAGATTTGCAGTACCTATAAAAAGAATATATTTATTTTATTTCCGTAGATATGCCATCACTACCGATGAGAAAATTCGAAAAGTGTGGCTTGAGCGCATCGACAATAGGAAACTTTTGGAATTGGAGAAATATCAAATTAAGCATGTTAGAATATGCCAGTGCCATTTTCATAGTGATTGTTTGGAAAGCAATGGAAAGCTGAAAAAAGGTTCTTTGCCCGCAATTGATTTGTCAGGTAATTAACTGAAGGAGCTTTATACCGCGTAACGCAAAATTCTGCTTTGGTTTTATTGAAGTTTGTAAAAGTAGAGGAGAAGGTGGTAATGTGACCCCCGCAGGTATATTGGCCCCCTTCAATATTAGTTACTTCCCACAACGACATCTAGTATTATTTTGGCGCAACGAGATCATTTTAGTGTACTATTGATTTAATAGCCTATAAATCCGCTAGAGGCGGTTGCGTTCGTTCGTCATTTGAACAAGTAGAAACTCGTACCGGCCAAACTTATTTTACTACTGTGAGTTTTATTCCTTAATTGGTAAAACAACTGATCAAATTTGCTGTGGTTTTGAACATTGTGTCGTGACACTGTGGTCTACAGTACTTATAAGGTAAATATGCATTTTTTTAATATTTCATAATGTTTTAGATTGTATATCAAAATATTTTGAATAACTCTAATTTGGCCCCCCGACATTGGTTGTATCATGGCCCCGGGGGCCACATTACAAATAAGACTTGTTAAGCATTTACATATTTTTATTTTGTGATTTCAGATGCCTAGACAAAGCGTATTATCTCCATCTTCGAAGAAGAAACAAAAGACGTGGGACCCTGAACAAATGAAAAAAGCAATCGATGCAGTGAGGCACAAGGTCATGGGATATAAAAAAGCTGAAAAATTGTTTTCGGTGCCTAGATCTACACTGAAACGGTTAGTGAAGGATCCACAAAAGTCTTTAGATTTACTTGTACATAAACCTCTTGGTCGAAAACCTATACTACCACTTAGCTTGGAAGAAAAGTTAGTGGATTATATTTTGTTTATGGAGGCTAGGTACTATGGACTCACTAGGATGGATGTTAGAAAAATGGCTTATCAGCTGGCGGTGAAAAATAATATTCAGAATACATTCAAGAATGATGTAGCAGGGCGAGCTTGGTTGGATCACTTTTTAAGGCGACACAAAGATAAATTATCGTTGCGCAGACCAATGGGGACATCATATGCTCGTGCTAATGGCTTTAACCGTGAAGCAGTCAAGGAGTTTTTCAATATTTTGGAAGCCGAAATGAGTAAAACGAATTATCCTCCCGACAGAATTTTCAATGTCGATGAAACTGGGTTGACTATCGTGCAATCAAAAGTACCACAAGTGTTAGGGAAAAATGGGAAAAGGCAGATAGGAGCCTTAACTGCTGCTGAACGAGGTTCTTTGTGTACTATTGTCTGCTGCATGAGTGCATCAGGTATGTTTGTGCCCCCTATGATGATTTTTCCAAGGAAAAACTTCACGGATATCTTGATGAAAGGTGCACCTCCTGGAGCGATTGGCAAAGTTCATCCATCTGGTTGGATTCAGTCCAATTTGTTCACTGAATGGTTCAGACACTTCATTGATAAAACTAACCCTAGTGCCGAGTCTCCCATATTACTTATATTTGACGGCCATTACAGTCACACGCGCAACATTGAAATAATAGAGCTTGCTCGTGTAAACCATGTTACGATCATCAGTCTTCCACCTCACACAACTCATAAGCTCCAACCTTTGGACAAGACTTTCATGGGCGCCTTGAAGAGTCACTACAGTGAGGAGATTCGCAAGTTTCTTTTGCACTCTGAAAGAATGCTAAAACCTTACGACATTGCTGAACTTTTTGGACGATCATATCTCAAGAGCACGACAGGAGAAATTGCAGTAAATGGTTTCCGTGCAACAGGCATTTATCCATTTAATCCGCAAGTTTTCAGTGAGGTCGATTTTTTAACGGAAGAATCTCATAGTTCTCTTACTCCTGATAACCAAGAAACAGGCCTTGTTGATGTAGTATCCCAGAGTACTCCAGTAGTGAGCTCTGAAGTACAAGAGCTGCAAAGTAGTTTGATTCTCCCAGAAGACATTCAACCAATCCCTAAGGCAAAGACTCGCACTTCTAATCGTGGAAGAAAGACTACTCGAGCGAACGTTATCACTTCATCGCCATATAAAAACCAATTAACCGAATCATTACAAGTAGCAGAGACTCGTGTAAAAGGGTGCGGACGAGGACGTGGTCGCGGACGTGGACAAGGTGTCAGGCATAATTATGATGGAGCAAGCACAAGTGGAGTTAGTGTACGGCGCAAGAGAGATGTGACACCCAGCAGTAGTTCCGACAGTGACGAAACAAACGTCAATTTTGATGACATAAATCTGAATAGGGTTCCTGACAACGAAAATGTACCCTGTATTTTTTGCGAAACCATTTATACCAATGACAGACCTGGAGAGAAATGGATACAGTGTCAGAGTTGCCAATTATGGGCTCATATTGCCTGTGCAGGTTCAGAAGGGGACTATTATATTTGTGACTTCTGTCGTTAGGTGCCAATACATTTAATGTGACCCCCAGGGGGCCACGTAACCATCAGCTGATCTCGAGATGCCAAATTTGATTACTTAAGAATAAATGATAATTTGTATTTCATTTAGCGAGTTTATTTTATTTCATTGTAAGATGTGAATGCACATATAAATACTGAACCCAATATTTTTCATTTCATCTTTTTAATTCCTTTATTTTAGAAATGAACCCTCAAAAGCAAAGTGGGGGGTCACATTACCACCTTCTCCTCTAATAGATAATATATTCTAGGGTATACTGCAGATCACGAGGACATTTTCTTTAGAGAGCCGAAAAAAACAATATTTCATGATATAACTCTAAAGGACGTTTATGAAATAGGACCTTCTACGTCATTTGGGTTGAGTCTTGAGTCCTAAACGAGGTGTTACCGTACATGACCGGACCTATGGAAATGCAAAAAAAAATGAAGTTAGATAAGGAGAATTCAATCCAAGATATATCTGTTGGTTCTGTCTCAGAAATGATAAGTAGAGAGGAAGAATGTGTGAATTCTGCTGGAAATGTTTCCAGGAGGGAGCGGTCAGAAGGTGAGATTTAAAGAATCACTATTGAAATTAATGAGTCAACACGAGTTGAAAGATGACATCGGTAACATTCAAAAATTACATTCAGAATTATTACAAGTCTGAAAAATTTAAGTTGGTGATTGGTGATTCCATGTTCAAAATAAAGGACAGATGTCTATATACAGGTTGTTCCTAAATTGAACGTACAAACGAAAAGGGGAGATTCCTATGTTTTAAACACAAAAGGTTTTCCGGGAACTCATAGTGGTGAGACCATTGCCAGGTGTTTAACAGAAATGCTAAGAGGTTGGAATCTCGCTATAAAAGATGTTCATGTCGTAATTGCTGATAACGCAGGCAATATGAAAAGCAATGCAAGAAGTCAATATAAACTACGAACCATGTTTCGCTCATACACTTCAACTAATTATTCATGATGGCATCAACAGTCAAAGAGCTATTAATGATGCAATCGTAAAATCTCGGAAAATCGTGGGACATTTCAGTCATTCTCAATTGGCATGTGGTAAACTTGAACAAATTCAAAACCAGTTGAATTTAAAAAAAAAAAAGTTGATTCAGGATATTCAAACGCGTTGGAATTCTACGTACTATATGCTTGAGCGTTTATTGGAACAAAAAGAAGCGATCACATTATATATTACCAACAATGATGGTCTCACCAACCTTACTTACTCTGAATGGGAATTGGTGAAAAACATCCTCAATATTTTAAGGCCATTTGAAGAAATCACAAAAATTGCAAGTAAAGAGCAATGTTGCATTTCTGAAGTGATTCCATTAGTCGTAACATTAAAAGAATATTTATCTAAGAGGGGCCAATCTTTGCTGGTGTAGGCACAATGAAGAATGAACTTTTAACAAGTTTAGAAAGAAGACTTGGTGAAACAATATTTCAACGAGAAAATCTGTATGTTGCCACATTCTTAGACCCAATGTTTAAAATGAATTTTTTCCCTAAAGATACCAAAGGACAAATATTAACCTGTATTAAAAATTCAATTAAAAGGAAGTATAATACTGTAGCTGAAGTGGATCTCGAATCTTCGGAAGATGATAATATTCCTTTAAGCGATTTAAATAATGAAAATACATTCTGGGGAACCTTTGACAGTATTGCCTCTACTTCGACCGAAACCACCAAAACAAAAAACATGCAAGCATGGGAAAATGAAGTAATGACATATTTGGAATGTTCAACACAACCGAAAGATAAATCTCCTTTCGAGTGGTGGGAGGCAGAAAAGAAAAAATTTCCTTGTTTGTTCACCGCAGCTTCGGTGTACCTGTCAGCGCCTGCTGCCAGTGTGTCTAGTGAGCAACTATTCAGTGAATTAGGCAATATTTATGAACCAAAAAGAAAAAGACTTAATGAAGAAAGGGCGGAAATGTTGGTGTTTTTACATCACAATATCAAGAAATTAAATTTCAGTTATTAGGAATATGAATATATTAATGTACAGTATTTTGTATCTGCCATATAAAGTTCCTACCTATGTTTGTTAGTATAGTTGTTTAATGTTGATTTGTTTTCCTTTTTTAATAAAAAATATTTCCCTTAAAATGAAAAATCTTATTTTGTTTGATAAAGTATTCCATTTTTGCACTGAGGAGGCAAAAAAAATTTGCCGATATTTTTGCCGATATTCTTTGCCGATACGATATATCGGCAACAACTGCCGATATGCCGATATACCGATATCAATATCGGTATCGTTCTATCCCTAGAATTTTTAGGACACAGAAAGAATAAAACCTAATCCAAAAAAATTAGGAGCAGTAACTAAATTTCCAATTCCTAAAACACCGAAAGAAATCAAATCTTTCCTCGGTTTAGTTGTTAAGTTGGATATTATAGAAAATTCATTCCAAATTTTGCAAAGATAGCAAAACCTTTAACTGCGTGTTTAAAAAAAGAAGCGAAAATTAATATTGATGATATGAAATATTTAGAAGCTTTTCAGGTTCTGAAACGTAACCTTTTAAACCATCCAATCCTATTTTACCCTGATTTTAATAAACCTTTCGTGCTTACGACAGATGCATCCGGATATGCAATCGGTTCAGTTCTTTCTCAAGGTATTCCGCCAGGTGATTTACCTGTAGCATACTCTTAGCCAATCGGAAACAAAATATAGCACCATAGAAAAGGAGCTTTTGGCTATTATATTCAGTTGCAAATTTTTTAGACCCTATTTGAACGGAAGAAAATTTATAATTTAATCGGATCATAAACCATTAACTTGGTTATTTTCATTAAAAGAACCAAATTCTCGCCTTATGCGATGGCGATTTAAATTAGAGGAATTCGACTATGAAATTAGATACAGAAAAAGTTCAATGAATAATGCAGATGCATTAAGCAGAATTGTTATAGAAAACGAAATCAATTTTGAAAATTTCATAAAGCTGAATGAAATGAATGAAATAACGGATTCTCCAAATATAAAAGAGAAAGAAGGTAATTTATTCAAACTAGAAATTACGCATTAGCGCATTGTGTTTCTAAAGACTTCCACATGAGTCCAGGTATAGCCGTCTGTTTCAAAAATAAATACGGAAATATTGAAAATCTGAAATCGCAAAATAAAATGGTAGGTCGAGTTGCAAAGATTCGAAAAGATAATAGAAATATTTATTATTATTTAATTAATTATAATAAGGTACCGGCGGGTTATAAGGCCCGGCTCGAAATAAGGCCCAGATCAAGTTTTTTGTTGAAAAAGTGACATCTAGCGGATCAAAAGCGAAAAATAGGTTCAGTACTTACAAAGAACTTCATATCAGCTGCTTTTTTGCCGCTAGAGGACACTGTTTCGATTCCGCAGCCATTTGTATTCGGTTACGCTAAATATTTAAGTGCTGTTATAAATACTGCTCTAGGTATATTCGCTTCCAGACTTATTTGAGTGAATGCTTCCTAGTTTTTTATTTAGGGCTCTGATTATATTGAATATCTAGTGAAATTTCTTCCTCAGTAAGTATCGTTTTTATCCTGGGTTCTATTGAAACTAACCTAAAAATCATCAATATCGCTGTTCTGGAAATAGGGCCCACAACTGGGCCTTATTTTCAGTCAGTGGGCCTTGTTTCCAGTTACTTTATTTATTCGAATGATATGCATTTTTTCGTTTATTTTTCTAGATTATGGGCAAAAAGAGGTATACGGGCCAATTGGACTTCCGAAATGATGGAAGAAGCCATCGACCTGTTGAAACAAGGTAAATCACAGCGTTATGTTGAAAAGCACTGTGGTATTCCAAGGCGCACCTTACGAAATCATTTGAAATCTGGAAATACAGAAAGGAAACTTGGACGCAAAAAACTTCTGACTGCTGATCAAGAGAACGAACTAGAAAATCGTATAATACGGCTTTCGGAAGTAGGAGTTCCGTTAACACCAAAGCAACTGCGAAGATGTGTGTACAATTTCACAAAAGCAAATTCCATAGAAAACAAGTTTAATGTTCAGAAAGAAATGGCGGGGAAAGATTGGTTCCAGCGATTTCTAAAACGTCATCCTGCACTGTCGAAGCATAAGGCGCAAAGTATGAACCCTGCCAGGGCCCAAAAGCTCAATCCCGTTATTGTCAAAAATTATTTCACAAAACTCGGAAATATTATGGATAAATTGCAAGTACGCCACTCCCCACATCGAATATACAATTTAGACGAAAAAGGATGCAGGTTAACTCTCCATCATTCCCAATTAGTACTTGCTCAGAAAGGTGCCCGCCGTGTTCATTTGGTAGCTCACGAACACGCTGAAAATGCAACAATTGTAGCTTGTGTAAATGCGGTTGGCCATACAATACCACCCATGATTCTTTTCAAAGGACAGCGTCTAAAACCTACTTTCAAAGATAATCTGCCTGACGGAGCTGTCGTGCATATGGGTACGGCCATGGTGAGCCGCTTCTCGCGTCTCGCTTTATCGCGGCTGATTAGACTAGCGCTCGGCGACTGGTGAACCTGCTAGATTGTAGCAGGTGGTGGTCATAGTGCACCGCTCGTCAAAACGTCTCGTTGTGTTTGCCGCTGCAGCATAATTCATTTTTCATCATGAATTTATGCCGTGAGGATCTTTTGGCTATCTTAATAGCTAGTGATAGTGTTTCTTTGAAACTAAAACGTGGAAGGTCTACTGACGTTCATGAAATAAATAGATCACGCCAAAAAGTTGGTGAATATCATACCTTGTTTTCACAGCTGACGGCCCATCCAGAAAAAAGTATATTTTGAATCTAATAGAAAATCGTTCAAAAAAACAGTGGTGCAACTTTCATCAACAAAGAATTCTGCCGGAAGAACGTCTTACGGTCACTCTGAGGTAAGTTAGGGTAAATGCACTGGTTCTCGACCAGTTAACAGAAACATCGATTTCGAGCACGATTTTTTCACACATAAACTTATCAAATTTTAATGGTATTGGTGTTCATCGATTCTTTGGCGAGTTTTAAATGATTTGTCATATAATTTTAAGCGTTCTTTCCGCATTTAACCTTTGAAATGTGAAAACATATAGAAAACCTCAATAACCTTCGGTTCTCGACCACGCCGCAGAGTTCTCGACCATTTTTGTGTTATTTTTCGACCACTAATAATAGTGGCCGCTCCACTTGAAAATTTTATAAAAAACTTTAGAGCGAGATGAGTGATTAGTACTTACTTTCGTACCGTACCATCGACATCACTACCTATCACTCAGATTGGTTTCAGATGAGGTAATCAATTAAGAAACACTAGGAACGTAAAAAAAAATTATTTTGCAAAAATTTCCACTTTCTATAAATATTTCAAAATAGCAACTCATACAACATTATTTGGGGTAGAAATAAGTGTTTCAACGTTAATTCGGTGGTCGCAAACTAATATTCAAAAAGTAGATATAAATGGATCAGGGTATCGAAAAAAAAATGAAAATGATCAACAGAAATATATCGGTTGGAATAAACAATTATTGAAGTAACATATTGGTTCTCGACCACTTTGGTCGAGAAATAAAAGGTATAAATTTTCCAATACCAGTTCGCGACCGCCGAATATTGACAAAAAAATATACATTTATTTGCTTTTTGATTGAAATACACTCGAAAATATATCTTATAGTTGATATGGAACAAAATATACACACATAATTCATTTAAAATAAGAAATAATTACTATTTTCTGGTCATATACAGTGAAACCTCCCTTGGCGGACACTCCCCATAAACGGACGCTCCCCACAAACGGACAATTTCCCTGGAACGGAGAAATTCGGGACAATTTTCTTGTTATACGAATTCTCATAAGCGGACACCTCTATCGGACGGACACGGACACCACAATTTTCCCAGCGGTGCCGAAAAACCTCCCATTAACGGACACGGAATTCTGAAGAGCGGCCAAAAATGAATATGTTGGTACCCACCAGTCAAAGACGATCTTGTAGTATAATTTTAACCCAACCGCGCAAACAGGAACTTCGGGGAACCCCCTTCATTTCGTTCATAATCGTCACAACCCAAATACGTTCTTAGTTTTCAATACACAGTATTACACAGTGCCGCTAGCAGTGAAACGCATGTTATTAGAATCATGGCGCCTAGAAAAAGATTTCTGACGTTGAAAGAGAAAATGGAGCTGATAAATATTGCAGAAAAGGAGAATTCATCAGTGCGCAAGTTAGCAGAAAGGTTAGTCATTCCTTCCGAAGTTATAAGAAGTTCAATTGTTCAAACCAGAAAGTTTAAATTTTGATAAGTTGTGTAATTTTTTCTTGAATCTTTTCAGATTCAACATAGGTAAAACTCAGGCGGCGGCAATTGTGAAACAGAAAGATAGAATTCGCGATATGTGGCAATCTGGTGATAGTCTGCAGCAAAAACTATGTAGATTGAAAAACATTCCAGAAAAAATTGACAGAGATTGTCTAGATTGGTTTTCCCGAGTGCGAAATCAGAACATCCCGGTTTCAGGACCATTGATTAAAGCGAAAGCGAAAGAAATTGCAAGCATGTTGAATTATGATAAATTCAGTGCTTCAAATGTATGGTTGCAAAAATGGAGGACAAGGCATAATATAAGTTTCAAAGCTATATCTGGCGAATCTGCGGATGTTAATGTAGAAAATGTAAATGAATTTCTACAAAATTTGCCATCTCTTCTTTTAGGATATAAACCAGAAGATATTTTCAACGCTGATGAAAGCGGTTTGTACTTTCGGGCACTACCAGATAAAACAATGGCACTCAAAAAAGAAAAATGCGTTGGCGGTAAAATGTCAAAAGAGAGGCTCACTATTTTATTCTGTGCTAACATGACTGGTCAAAAAGAAAAATTATTAGTAATCGGAAAAGCCGCCTGTCCACGCGCACTTAAGAATGTTTCAATCAAAGACCTGCCAGTTACATGGAAATCAAATTCCAAAGCATGGATGACTGGCGTCATAATGAAGGAATGGCTCATAGATATGGACCGAAGAATGAGGTTCCAAAAGAGGAAAATATTGCTATTTCTGGATAATGCTGGTTCACATCCGAAGGATGTGAATCTAACTAATATAAAACTATGTTTCTTACCACCTAACTGCACTTCGGTGTGTCAACCTTTGGACCAAGGCATAATAAAAAATGTTAAATTTTTCTACAGAGACTTGATACTGAAACATGTTCTATCAAAAATGGATAGTGCTTCATCAGCTTCAGAATTATCGAAATCAATAAATATTCTGGAAGCACTGTATTTCATTAAAACAGCTTGGGACAACGTTGCTCAGAGAACTATCCAAAATTGCTTCACTAAAGCGGGATTCAAGAAAAATGGGCCTTCTTCGAATCTCTCTGAAGAGGCATATGACGAAGAAGACTGCGTACCCTTGTCAGTACTAGCCACCTTTTTCAAAAACTGTAAAGCAGTGTGCAACACAGTGGATGATAGAGAATTTATTGATTTAGACGAAGAAATTACTACTGAAGAGCATTCCGATTTTGTCGATAAAAATGGAGAGAAAGATGACGAAGATCGAATTGAACAGGAGAGCAACATAGAAGGTTGCATTATTTCCGAAAGCACCAAAATAAAAACCAATAGCGAAGCACTGAAATTGATTGGCGAATTGAAAATATTTGCCCAAGAAGATTTTGTGGCTTTTCGACTGGTTAAAAATCTGGAGACCCACTTTCAAACACGTCTACTTTCTGAAAGAGAAAAAAAAATGACACAATCCAAGATTACTTATTTTTTCTGAATGAAATTCATAATGTACATAAACTGTTTCTGTAACAGCTTCATACTTTGCAATTCATTTTTCTTTATAAAGTATATACATATTATATTTCAATAAATGCATTTCGTTTTATTTCTCTTTGTATTTATTTTGAACCTTCCCACAAGCGTACACCTCCCACGACCGGACAAAAAAGCTGGAACCAACGGTGTCCGCTCTTGGGAGGTTTCACTGTATCACAAAGCACTTTTCTAAGAGAGGACGAGAAAGAACCCTTTTCTATGAAAGACGATTATAAACTAATTTTTAGCGCGAAAACTTTGACCTATACCACTACTATGCAAACTATCTTGGAAGGGTAGAATGGTCGAGAACACGTACCGCGAAAATATTTTGCACTACATGATATATTTTAATTATTATTTTATCTCAAATCACGGAATGGTCAAGAACCAGTGCATTTACCCTAATTCTCTTCATATTTTTGTTCATTGGTTCAGTACCCTGAGTATATTTGTTTATTTCATTTGCCATATATCGACTCATATAATTTCCACCGACTGAAAGATGTAGATGAATTTCTTGTAATTGAAACATCAAATTTTCTCTTAAAATTATTGAATAAGTAAAAAAAATAATATAAAATAACAATATCCCATATCACGCTATTTAAAAACACTTTAGAAATCAAAATTTCTCTATTAATGTCCATCCTATCGATATTTATTCACTACTACGTCCAAATTCCTTTATGAAATCAATCAAGCGGGCTTACCGGCAAGCGAGAAAAGAATAAGTAATTCATTCCGGTAAAAGCGAGAAGAAGCTGGCTGAGCACTCGGAAGCGGGCGAGCAGGCGCACTATGTCCATACCAGATCATTTCTTCGTATGTTTATTACCCGCTAGCAAGACGCGATAAAGCGAGACGCGAGAAGCGGCTCACCATGGCCGTACCCTATGGCACCCAAAGGCAGCATGACTTCTGAAATATTTGTCAAGTGGCTGGAACATTTCGCTACCTATAAAGCACCAGGTAAAGTTTTGTTGATTCTTGATGGAGCTTCTTGTCACTTGGATATATATATTGTCCTTAAAGCTGAAGAATTTGATATTACAATTTTCTGTCTCCCAAGCAATACCACACATGAATTGCAACCACTAGATAAGTCAGTGTTCAGATCGTTCGAACACAACTGGGATCAAGAACTCTTATTCTACTGGGACAAATATCCAGATCGAAGAATGACGAAAGATAGATTCGGACTCGTGTTCACACCAACCTGGAATAAAAGTGTATGTCAATTGACAATATCACTAATGGCTTCAGAAGTACAGGTATCTATCCCTACAACCCAAATGCAATAGCAGAGACTGCCTTTGCGCCTTCTCTACCAACACATCAAGAGAATCCATACCCTGATGCGCCCATTTCGGACATTTCAAGCTCAAGTGATGAAGAAGATAATTTGCTATTAATGAGATTAAAACTCAAACTCCAAAAATCCAGGGAATATGAAAGCGGCTCAGGTACAGTTCCAGAAACCTCAGAAGCATCATCTAGTTTTCCTGCTTCAATTTTACCGAGCTCATCATCGGAAATTTTACCAGCCTGTTCTTCAAAGGAAAACACATTTCATTCCATTTTACCTACCCCGGAGGGCAAATTGAAAAAAATTACTTCAACTCCTAGAAGAAAAGCAATCAATTACAAGGCACAGACTCTTTGTAGAGACTTGTTTTCTGATAAAAATGAAGAAAACATTTCGTTGAGTTCAAGATCTTCGAAAAAAAATGTTGAAAAACAACCAGAAGTGACAGAATCGTGGATGTGCAGCATCTGCCATGAAGATTTTGAGGCTGATATGCGTCGATGCACAAGTTGCAATCTTTGGGCACACGAAGAATGTATTGGATATACTGCAGAAGATAATGAAGATTTCGTTTGTTGGGATTGTGCTCCATAAATGCAAGCTGGGCCCTATTTCGAGAGCGACCGGAAATAAGGTCCAATATTCTACTTTTCTTATATGTTTTTTTTTTTTAATTTATCACGTTGAATTTCGAAAGTTTTATTTTTATATTTGAACAGAAAAAGAATGAAGGTTTGGTTTTCATAAAGCGTTTCAGTAAAATATATTAAAATGAAAAAAAAATCACTCACAGAAGCTTAGGTGGGCCTTATAACCCGCCGGTACCTTATAATATAATACAATTACATAATTTATTTATTTATTATACGAAAGAAAATTATTATGATAAACCTACTTACGAAAACGTATTTAAATCTCTAATGGAACTTAGAGAAATTTGTGAAAAAAATTATGAAAAATATTTAGCAATACCGAGTATAAGTAGCGGATTAGACCGATTGAAATGGTCTACAATTCTTAATATGATAAAATATATTTTCCTGAATTTGAGTATAAAAGTTACTATATTCTATTCACTAAATAAAAATGGTAATAAATGGAAATAAATCAAATCGAAGCATCGAATATGCAAATGAACGTTTTGAACGAAATAAAAGAAATAAATAATGGCATTGAAGATGACTTAGTGTCATTAATTAATCAAGTTTCTAATGAAGAACTTGACGAATGTTTAGAATGACTAAATGCAGGTGAATGTGAAAATGATGATTTCAATGAAAATGAAGATGAAAGTATAATTGATTTCGAAACTTCAAACGTGATTATACACGATGATGTAACTATTCACAGTAGTGTAGAAAATCCTATCTTCGAAATACCTTATACGGAGAGAAATATAAACTCCGCGAATTTACAGGTCATACTTAAAAAGGCATCGAATTATGATGTTACGAAAATTAAATTGTTCGGAGAAAAATTAAGATTTCTTGTATCAGTGAATTTGTTATAATATTACTTCATCCGAACAGATTACGAGAGAGACAACCAACCCTACACTTGAAAGTATTACTTCATGTCGTACGGTGGCGCGGCGAGTCTGCGCGTGGCGAGGCCATCGAGGGCCATCGAGAGAGACAACAAGAATAGATCTTCGATGATCGAGAGCGAACGTCAGGGACATAACCTTAGTGTTAAAGTCCTTCTGAACATCCCTTCTGTTCTGCCTTCTGAACTGTGCTTGTGTTAGAGATAGAGTTAGACTTACTAGAGTGTCTTGAGAATAAACGATCAAAATCATTATCTGTGTATTAGTAAATACTCTGTATTGATAACCCAAATATCCAATAGAATTCTGTCGAAACAGATTTATGTAGATTCATTCGAGAATATCTTCGTCCAAAAAGTCCTTATACATTATACTTTAAATCATTAGAATTAGAAAAACCTCTTGTACGAATTTTACAAGATGAATTCGATTATAAGAGCTTTGATTTGAAAATATCGAGAACATTAGTAGAAGATGTTGAAGACAAGGAGGAACAACTCCTTAGAATGAAACAATTCCATGAAACTAAAAAATCACATCGTGGATTACGCGAAAATTTATTAAGTTTCCATAAAATCGAAATACATTATATCACGAATTATAACCCAAATTCAAACGCATTAGTTGAAAGATTTCATTCCACTCTCATAGAACAATTGGAAATAAAAATTTGACTTTTCAAAACAAATTAGCCCAAGCATTATTGAGTTATAACAATTCTGTTACGTCGTGAATGTACCCTGTAGCTCCTGGAGAAAATTTGTTGTTTGTTGGCGCCACCTGCGGCCGCGGAATGAACCCGGTCAGTAAACATCACCATTAATTAATAATTTTCTCAAGCATCGAACTGTGCTCATCTATTCGAAAAGTTATCAAACTTAAGTTCATTGCTTACTTAAAAATTCATCTATCATCTTTATATATTTCAATTCCTGTTCTTCTGTTAAAAATTGATTAAGCAATTTCGAGTGAACTGTGTGATACTCGAATTAAGTGATAACCACGAAGCCGGTGCAGAAAAGGTTAATCATCCCTTTCACCTATCCACCTAACCACCTTCTGCCACCAGATTAGGGGGTGAATTCACAGACACCATCTCTTTCAACTCACGAGGTGAGTGCACACAAAATTCATTCAACAAATTGCTTAATCTCGTAATAATTATCTTCTCCTACCATTATGTGAATGAAATTGAAATTTCTCCTTCTTCTCATACCTTATACTCATTGGTCGTTATCTATTACTATAGCCCAACACATCTTATTTGCTACAACCCTCCACAGATGTCATCCCTGTCATCTCTGAAAGTTTAACATTCCTTTTTATGCTGGGCTATAGTAATCTCCAATAGAATAATTACAAAGTTATCAACCTTTTTAGAAATTCAGTAATGCTTTATATTTTTTATCATCTATCAATTCATTATGAATTATTTTCTATTTCAGAGGCAACAAACCATAATCATGGAGGGGGGGGTTTTAAACCCGTCCCCTACCCCAGAGGGGTTTATATCGTTGGGGTCGGTGGGCCCCTACGACATATTCATAGAGAAAGACGTCAATATAACGGTATGGTGTCTTAAACGGTATGTTACTATATGAATTATGTATATACTTAATTAATTTTTTTCATTTTTTTTTTACAGATGCTGATTAGTTTATATTTTTTTAATTTTGAAAGATATATTGCTTGATACCAATTGGGCATAATTATGAACATCGAAGAATCAGCTGACATGTGATCAAAACAATGAAACAGAATAATCATACATGTTTACTAAATGATTCCTCGTTTACTTATGTGGCAACTTTAACATACATTTTTCATACTGGTATGAACTAAAGTATTCAATTTTTGATAAATATATGGTACTCACGGTAACGGTCATCACTGGTCGACGCTATCCCGACTCAACCCCTCAGCTTGAATGATTTCAGTTTGAGCCGCACGTGCTACCTATGCAACCAACTAAACTTTGAGTGCATTATTCTGCCTAAACGGTCGCAGGCGCTGAATTTATATTTGGAACGCATATATGACTGCATAAAATAAGTGTGCATAATTATGACCAGAGCGTCTGAAGGGGTTAAATTTTTAAAAATTTTTTTGTTTTTATCGAATGCCTTATCATAACATCGAAACATCTAAATTTAGCCAAGATTCAAATCTAAGAAGGTATATGTAGAAGTTGTTAAATATGTATCTAATTAATTTGAAGAGGATTATATCAGGTTTGTTAGTAATCATATAGATATGAAGAACAAAATAAATTTCAACAATATGAGAGTGTCAAGTTGGCAAAAATAAAATGATAAATACCTTTAGTTAGTTGAAACTAAAAATATGAAGGTACCAAGCAGCCCATCACAAAAAGCTATTTCATATCCTCCATAGCTACTAAGCGAATGTGCCCCTTCAGGAATTCGCGCTCCTGACCATCCCCACAAAATAGTAAGAGTAAGGGGCTGAAATGATTGGTAATAATAATAATATAATAGTTATTTTATTAGATAAAATATTACTCCATAGCGAATTATTCTAATAATTGATAGAAATATGTACACAAAGCAACCACTCTATCCTTGTGCAGAAATGTAATTGATTTGAATAATAGGGATCTTTCGTTTTTCCGCAAAAGGAAATGCAGAGATACCACATTATTCCTGATAAAAATGCAACATTGTAACAAATTATCAGCTGCTTCGTTCGAATGATAGTTCAGGATATGAAGCACTGATTGAAGTCGTTTTAAATAATATTTTCTAAAAAAAAAGCTTGTGGGGTTGGGTAAGGTCAAGGTAACATTTTCATTGGATATGAGTATATCTCCTATTTTTTCGCAATAGAATCCGATTGAATGGGGAGATATCCGAAAACTGCAATGCGTAATTACTACTATATATATTTTTTTTTAGAAGGTGGGACACACATTCTACATTTATCTGTAAAATAATCGTTTTCATAACTCGCAGTATTTCGCCGTTTATTCGTTGACCCAAGAGAAGATCGCTCTCAGCCCTCACGATGACAAACGATATCTAGTATCTGGAACCTTTGAAACACTACCCTGGGACCATTATTCCATCAACAAACGAAAAACAGAAGAACCTGATGAGCCAAGGAAGAAGATTACTATATTGGAAACACTATTAACTATGTAACACTCTGTAATTGTTTTCCACTAATTGTATAATAAATAACCAAATTCAATTATTTGTAAATAGGTAAAACACCTCTTACTTCAAATGAAAAAACACTTTATGGAATAAACGTATTATAAGTGGATGGCCTTTTATTCCCGAACACAATTGGATCTCCACAGCCTGTATATTCATAATTAGCAATCATAACGCTTCCGTTTGTGACATCAAGATATGAAAATTCCCAGCTAATAGTTTGTTGTTGATAAATCCTATTATCAGGTATTATGAGGTAGGTTTGAATAATAAATAGATGATTAGAGAGTTTAACATATCCTAGTCAACCTATTTCAAGATATGAATTCAGTGAATTTCCGAACAAGGCTGTGAAATAGATACACTACTCAAACTACCACGTCAGATAGACGTATTACTAAAGCAATCAAAAAACTCTTTTGAGTATGGTCATATCAATCTAAGTAATATTTTTTTTTTGATGAAATTGAGGTGTTCTGTTGATTAGTATTGCGTATCATAATCATCATAAATAGGATGCACCCAAGATTGCAAAACATCTAAGGTCGAATGATACCTTACGATCATCTAATCACATTGTAATAATTTTTGAGCGAATTGCATAACATCCTGATGGTATGGTAATCAGACTGAATGTTGATAATAAAACGAGTAAATATAAAAAGGAAAAAATTTCTACGATTCAGAATCAGTTCGAGTTGACATCTCTTCCTAATATCTCAAGTGATCTCTACAGGTATGTTTTTTTATACTATTCATAAACACCTAGTATATTATTCTTTCTTTGATAGATAATGCGAATCAAATATTTCAAAGCGACTGAAGCTATGAAAGCGGTGATAAACTTGGGCATAGATGATCCCATTATAAATCAGTGGTATCGTCAGCGAGAAAAACACTGTTACATTCTCTACGTTGATGATAAACCCGCGTAGAATGAATCCATATCTGTTGAAAGTTTTATGTAATCTTAGAATGTATGTACTTCTGTAAGAACAAGGTATTGAACAATGTAGATAATGAGCATTATACGTTTAGCCAATAAAAATAAATGTTCTTAAAATTGTTCTTTATTTTTTTGTACAAATATAAGCTTGAACATCAATAACAAACTTTAGCCACAGCTTATCAAACACACAGCTGGCACACTCTATGGTTTCTAGAATTAATTCAAGGGACATGTAATTCTATTATTTAACATGATATATTTTCTGTATTTATAAAAACGATCGATTTCTTTGTTAGTGCTTCAATTCACCTACACAGCCTTTATATTCGATTAGATTTTTCTCGTACTGCAAAAGATAAGCTAATAATCAAGGTTGAATTTCCGTTCACGTTTAAGCATATGCATTTCGAATATCTGTAGACCAATATTTCATCGCTAATTTTCCTACAACTTGAATAGTCTAGGGGTTAAGATATATTAAATGTAACAATTAAAGATTTGTGCCTGAAACTCAACATTAATCCTGTAAATAGAAAAACTAAATCTCAATCATTATCCTCATCCGTCAGTTCCCATAGACTAACATTCCATCGATATTTTTTCTTTTTTCCAACAACTTGAATAGTCTAGAGGTTAACACATCATACTCACAACGTGGAAATTCTGTTTTTTTTTCAATAGCTTGCATAGTCTAGAGGTTAGAAGGTAAAATGTTGAAATCTGAGTTCCTATAATCAACCTGCATACCCATATCACACATCACATAAATATTATTGTTTTTTCATATCAAAGCTATTTATCTAGGTTATATTTCGCGTTTGAAGTCTCATCAGAATGACTTCCTGAACAATCCTAACCTAATTTTTATGAATGAAATGAAGATTCAATATTGTAATTGTAAGATAATGACGATGGTATATGATGTTTAACTATAGACCAACATTCCAACATATCATCGCTGACTTCCAACAAAGGAGCAAAGCGGGTTCTCCGCCGGAAGTGACGCAATAATGGCGGGAAAATTTGAATATGAAGGTGCAATAGGTCTCCTATACGTGCTAGGATACTAATTTATATTCAGTTTAAGCCTTGTGGCGCCACCTACCCACAATATATTGAAATTACCATTTAGTCGATAAGAGTTCTACTTATATGGGCGTGGTCCGGAAGTGACGTAATAGGTCTCCTATACGTGCTAGGTGAATATTTCAAAAAAGTGCGATTTGGCGCAATCGCTGATAAGGATGACCACACCTGACCGCAGGCGCAATCGCTGATAAGGATGACCACACCTTGTTTTCATGATGATATGTAATTTTTAAAAAAAAACTCGAGATTCTCCCGTTCGGATTCGAACTTGGACACTTCCTGTGTCTGTAATCTGACATCAGCCTGTTGGATCTCTCGGCCACACCGCGACGGCGGTAATATCTGTACGAAATGTGTATGTAGAAGGATGGAGAAGGCGGGGGGTGGGGGAGAGAGAGAGGCTGAGGATCGCGCGCCGCTGCTCGGGCAGACAGACAGACAGACAAGAACCCCCCCAATGTGAGCCAACCCCACCCCCGGGGGGACCCGGCGGACCCCCGGTAATGGGGTGATCTGCCCCCCTGGTGGTCTGGTTTCCGGGTCAATGGGGTGATCTGCCCCCCTGGTGGTCTGGGAGCTTTCTGACACCCCTTACCTTCCACCCTCTCAGTATCCAACACCTAAGCATCGAACTCGCAGCACCTCACCCTGAAAACCCAGCCTACACGTCTACATCAATTCGGACCTGCCATCTCAAAGAATGACCTTGAACTGAACTTAGAAAATCTCAAAAGGTAACCGTTTTCGCTAAAATCGACCTTAGATTTCCCTATAGTAATTTACATGTATTTGTCCTCGAAAGTGGTTAGATCCCCGTGTTGATACTCTACTATTGTCGTCTGAAACTGGTTGTAATCATTTGCAAGCATTTAAATTCAAATCATTCGAGTCTAGAGATGACTCCAATGCAAATCGTCAAAGCCGATTTAAATTATTCTTTACCCATTGAAAGAACTCATAATGAACAAATTCAAAATTATGTTGAAAACTACGTAGAAAATCTCAACGATATTTCAAAACATTTAGAAAAACGATAAGAGAAAAATTTGGCCCGTTTAGAAAAAACAAATAAGAAGAGATCTGCTGATCGTCCCTTAAATGAAAATCCAACGTATATTAAAAATCCGAGAACAAGAAAGCTCGACCCAGCGTTCAAAAGAATCGATGCAAGTGAAATGGAGTCACATCGTATTCAAGATTCGAAAAATAAACATACATGAATTACTTGATTAAAGCTGCTGAATTCTTTCCTCAATAATGGTGTATACGATCGCGGAAAGAGTTGAAATAATAACAATTTTTTTTAAGAATGATAAGTGCGGTAACCGTACAGCTAATTTGTTAAATGAAACGCATCCAGATAAACTTGTTGCTGGAAAATACGTTCTAGAATTAGTGCAAAAATTTCGTCAAACTGGATCAGTAGCCAACAAGAAACGAGACCCAGAACGTGAATTTCCGGTGAGAAATGAACCTGTTGAAGTTGCACTTTTAGGACAAGTTCATGCAGACCCTACATTGAGCACAAAGAAATTGGCTAGTGTTACCAATATCAGCAGAACCAGTATCCGCCGAATCCTGAAACATCATAAATTCTACCCCTACAAAATACATTTGGTACACCAATTGAATGAAGATGATTTTGATAGGCGACAGGAATTTTGTGAAATTATGACTACGAAAATAGATGCTGATGAGAATTTCCTTTTCAACATCTGCTTTTCTGATGAGTCTACATTCTTTTTGAATTTGACTGTGAATCGTCATAATTGTCGTTATTGGTCAGATGCTAATACACATGTTTTCCACGAAGTCCATACTCAAACTCCCCAAAAACTTAATATCTGGGCCGGTATTTTTGGGGACCGTTTGATGGGACCAGTATTTCTCGACGGTAACCTGACAGGAGAAACTTATTTGGAATTTTTGAATCAATTTGTTTATCCACAATTAGTAGACATCATTGAAAATGACGATCGTTACCATGAAGACCACTTGAAATTTCAACAAGACGGGGCACCTCCACAGTGCACATTATGCACAGCCTGTTAGGGCGTTTTTAGATAGAATGTTTCCTGGAAGTTGGATTGGAAGAAGAATTGGAATAGAGTGGCCAGTCAGATCTCCAGATTTAACCCACTCGACTTTTTCCTGTGGGGTCACTTGAAAAACAAAATCTATGCAACCGAACCAGAATCTCTGGAAGATTTCCGACGTAGAATTATTGAAGAATGCCGTCGAAGAACGCCGGAAATGCTACGAAATGTGAGGTCTCATTTTGAACAGAACTTGTACTATTGTATGGAAATGGGTGGTAGACAGTTTGAACATTTAATTCATTGACAATGATAATTATCTTTGAACAGTTGCAATGTTAGATCTTATTTTTATTGATTGAGTGAATAAAAATTTATTTCCCAACTTCAAGTTCCTATATCTCGAAAATGAATCGATAAAATGAATTGATTTTTGTTGTTTGATATTAAGAAGGAAACTACCTTTCAAATGAGGTATCACTTGCCATATGGTGTCATTTAAAAATTTAGGGGTGGCGGTCACAGCTCCGAGGGATGGAATGTATTTCGGGTGAATTTCATCGAGAACGATGTCCCCCTCAAAAATGTTGTTGATGTGTCCGAGCGTTTTTATATAACTCGGTTCTGCTGACCTTCAGAGCCGCTGTTTCGTTTTCAATGGTCCACTCTGTATATAGGAAAGTTTCAAAAGAGACAAATCAATTAATCTTCTGATAAATCATCATAATTAATTTTAATTTATTTTCATCTATCTTCTATATCGTCATCTACTAGTGTTAGTGAACAAAATAATATTGAACAACTTTTCGTGAAGTGCCCTGAATTTGTCATCAAGCAGGTGAAGCCAAAGGTAATTTCCCTGAATTCCCCTCCTTGGAACCTCCTTTTTGGAACCAGCTTAGCGGTGATTCGCCTAGGTTTCTTCTGCAGCCCGTTGGGGTAAGATGCATTTCACATTTTTTGGGTTATTCAATATTATTAGCAAAATTCATCTGAAATTGACCGCAAACCCCTTTTTGCGGACAATTAGTCCGTTCTGGCCACACGGTTATCGTGAAGTACTAGATCATCTGTTTCTAATTCCGATTGTCAATTTAGTTCGTTTTCTTTGCAATAATTATAGTCCGTGTTACTGTACGTCGGCTAATAATTACTATTTTTTGGCTAATAATAACTTTTAATGCTGTGACTTATACAAAAACAGTTTAACTTGAAATAACAACTTTTACTATTACTATGGAAACCTTAATATAATATATTTTTATGATTGAAAAGCCAACTGACTATTAAACTATATAAAACTGTAACATTCTCCCCCCCAAAAATAAATAAAACAACAACTTCATTGAATATCTAGGGGACATAATTTAACAGCTGGTCTTCTGTATGTTCCCAGTGTTGTTTTGACGTCGGCGCTTCTGACTTGTCCATCTTTTCCAACAAAAACAGCTTCGATCACCCCTTTCATCCAGCAGTTCCTGGGCAAGTCACCATCGATTATCATTACTACGTCTCCTACGGCTAAATTTTTCGTTTTCTTGTGCCATTTCGTCCTTCTTGTGAGAGTTGGAAGATATTCCCTGATCCAACGTTTCCAGAAACAGTCTGAAAAATATTGGGATATCTTCCACTGCTTTCTCGTAACTAGATCTCTTTCCGACAAGAGGCAAGGAAGTGGAGAAGCACTTGAAGTCCCTATAAGAAAATGGTTCGGCGTCAAAGCTTCTCCATCTGCGGCATCTATTGGAACGTGGACTAAGGGTCTGCTATTTACTATATTTTCAGCTTCGATGAGAAGTGTAGACAAAACTTCTTCTTTTGGCGATCTCTCTTTGAGAGTGACTGATAGGGCCGTTTTTACGGATCTCACCATCCTCTCCCAGCAACCTCCCATGTGTGGTGTAAGCGGTGGTATCCTTACCCACTCGATTCCCTTAGTGGTCATTTCGGCTAAAATCTGATTTTCGTTCATTTCCTGCAACGCCTTCTTCATTTCTCTCTCGGCTCCCTTCAGATTCGTACCATTATCAGCAAATATTTTCTTAGGACCACCTCTTCGTCCAATCATTCTTCTGATGGCCATAATGGTGGAGTCGGTAGTTAGAGAATTTGCAATCTCCAAGTGGATGGCTCGAATACTCATACAAGTAAATAAAACCCCGTAACGTTTTTCGTGTCGACGGCCAATGGTGACATTCATTGGACCAAAGTAGTCCATACCTTAGCTTTTCCTCTCAAACATTTCTGGAGCCTAGCAATATTTTCCCTATCACTGAAGCCGCATATTTCAGTGGTTTCCCTGAAGGCTGTTACAAACTGCAACCATTCAGTTGGATCTCCGGAAAATATTGGTAGTTCTTTGGGAATGGACTGTCTTGATAAAAACTTGCATAAGTTATGATCTTCTTGTTTTACTTTAATTTTTTCTTCATAATTCACCTTCTGCTCCTTGTTATAGATCATCATGGTGCAATGGCATTTGACTTTGCAGAGTTGCAGACTGAGTTCTCTACTATTTGCGATGATTATCTTCTACCCCTTGATGCAGCAAAAGCATCATATGCAGTAGATTTCTGTAGCAGGATAATTTACGAGATTGCACCTGATTCAAGGAAGGGGAAAAGGACAGAGAACAAAACATATAGACTAAAGTTTATATACAAGGCCCCTGGGAATGTTATAAGGATCAAAACATGCCTTGTATCAACATATAGAGGGGTTGATTACAAAAAGAACTTTATACAGAACGAGAGAATCTGCTTAACCATTAGGCTTGCAAGTATGCTTGCTGTAGTTATCCTCAATCAGCTGGTGCCAATTGCAATAAACAGAGATGTCATACTTTTGACACCTCTTGCTGGTGCTTGTTTCAGTAAGGATGATATTAATGAAATGGCTGATGAAATGGGTGTAACGGTCGAAGAGATGATAAAGGATCTGAATTCAGGTTGTCAATCAGGAGGCCAGCATTTGGACAATGGATACTTGCATATCGCATTATGCTCATCTTTGAGGCATTACTCCACAGGCCCTCGTCCTCTGTCCGAATCATGGAGATAAAACTTCTGTCGTAACTCATTCAAAACCAACTCTTGTCCCTGATGACTGGCTCTTTTATGGTAATGAAGGATCAAAAGACGTGTAAAATAATGCTGTCTATCAAGAATGATTGGGAATTTTGTTTCATAACAGATATCTTCTGATTCTCCTATTCTTCCGTTGATCCTTACAATTCCTTCACTATCCAACATGGGCGATAATTTATAAAGTCTACTCGTTTTATCGACAGGCTTCTTATTCATTAAACTTCGAATTTCTTCCCTGAAACATGCTTCCTGTACAAGTTTAAACCATAATTTTTCAGCTCTGTCTACTTCATCTGGTAATAACTCAGAGAACGATATTATGGTACCTTTGAAAACTTGAATAGCTTTCAACAACCACGCAGTTGACCTTATGAGTCGAAGATAAGATGAAAACCTTTCAATTTTTATCAGACCAGGATAACCTCATTCGTCTTGATAGAGCACTCAAGGGAAAAGCTAGGGAAACTGTTAAAGCTCTTCTAATATCTCCGAGCAATGTTTCAAGGATAATCAATATGCTTAAGTGTTCAAGCATTATTGAATTTTACCTGTGAAGTAGATAAAATAATAGAAACACTCGAAAAGAGGTATGGACAGTCGGAGTTCATTATTAATGATTTGATAGCTTCTATTAGAAAGTTTCCGCAATTGCGCGACGATAAATTAGAACCTATATTAGATTTCTCCACAGCAGTTCAGAATCTGTCAGTAACAGTGACAAGTCTCAACTGTCAACAATATTTTTACAATCCACAGCTACTGACTGAACTAGTTTCAAAGTTGTCAACCTCTTTGAAATTGGAATGGGGCAAAAAAGTGAATTGTCTAAATGTCAAAACTGAAAACATTAATATTTCAGATTTTTCTAATTGGTTCGCTGAGATAGCAAATGCAGCATGTTGTGTTCTAAGTTATCCGGAAACTGAAAATGAAAAGAAGAAGAAATACGTATGTGCCGCCAGTGAGGAGAACTCTACCCGCAAATTCAATTGCCTGTTCTGCAAAATGAACAATCATTCGACATATACTTGCAGTAACTTCAAGCAGTTGGATTCAGACAGAAGATGGGAATGGGTAAAGAAAAATAAAATTTGTTTCTGTTGTTTGCGTAACAATCATCAGATTAGGTTTTGTAGAAAGAAAAAAGTGTGCAACAAAGATGGTTGTGATAAATTCCATCACAGCTTACTCCATCCAAATTCTCCGAGAGAATATATTGCCACAGCACCAATTTCTGAGACTGAAAATGTGAGTTATCATACAAAAGAAACAGAAAAGAAAGTTTTATTGCGCATAGCTCCTGTACTTTTAAAAGGACCTGAAAACGAGGTTCATACATATGCGTTATTCGATGAAGGGTCCACTATTACCATGATAGATAAAGATTTAGCCTCATTTTTGGGAGCAACAGGTCCAACTGATCCTTTGAGAATGCGCTGGACAAATTCAACTGTTAATGAAGAGAACGATTCTCAGAGGATCAACTTAACTATCAAAGGCAAAAATGAAAATAAAGAATTTTTTATGACGAACGTAAGAACTGTCAGCGATCTGAATTTACCAACTCAGACAATTAGTTACGAGAAATTCATGAAAAAATGGAATTATTTGCCACCAATTAACCTTCCAGATTTAATAGATGCGCAACCAAAAATATTAATCGGGCAAGACAATATTCATTTAATAATTGCACGTGAGGTTATAGAGGGTGGAAAAAATTCACCAATATTGTCTCGTACTAAGCTTGGTTGGGTTGTTCATTGCAATATGATGCACCGTGGTCGTGTTGACAATGCATTCATTTTACATGTCGATAGGGATGAAGAATTGCATGAATTAGTTAAAATGTCTTTTAAAATTGATAGCCTTGGAGTGAAGATGGAAGAGAAAATATCAGTAGAAGAAGCTAGAGCAATGAAAATAATGGAAGAAACAGCTAAGAGAGTCGGAAACAGATGGGAGATAGGCCTTTTATGGAAAGAAGATGATGTTAAAATGCCTCAGTCGAGGTCAGCAGCAGAAAATCGTCTCAAAATGATGGAAAAGAAATTAGCCCGGAATCCAGTATTTTCCAAGGAATATTTAAACAAATTGAATGAATATGAAGGCAATGGGTTTGCAAGAAAGGTCATAGATATGGAGATACAGGATGGAAAATCATGGTATCTACCTCATTTTGGAGTTGTGAATCCCAAAAAGCCTGGAAAGGTAAGATTAGTTTTTGATGCTGCCTCTAAGGTAAATGGTATCAGTTTAAACGAAAAATTATTAAAAGGTCCTGATTTTTTAAATTCCCTACTGGGTGTACTCTTCAAGTTTAGACAAAAGAAAATTGCATTCACAGGAGACATCAAAGACATGTTCCACAGAGTATACATCAGAGAAGAAGATAGAAAATTTCAAACATATCTGGAACTCAAGCTTATCCAGCAGAAGAAGGAGCTTGATGAACAAGAAACTCAGGAAAAGTTGAGAGTACTGTACGTCGGCTAATAATTACTATTTTTTGGCTAATAATAACTTTTAATGCTGTGACTTATACAAAAACAGTTTAACTTGAAATAACAACTTTTACTATTACTATGGAAACCTTAATATAATATATTTTTATGATTGAAAAGCCAACTGACTATTAAACTATATAAAACTGTAACAGTCCGGTTTGTTGATTGTCTATAAAATTGAAACAATGAAGCTCGTAAAAGGCTTCGAAAGCCCTCTACATGAAAGCAATATATACGTAAAGATGTAATAAATGGGAAATTGGTAAAACCCTCCAAATTAAATCGAACCAAATTCTATGCAGTGTGAGACGTTCGAATTGTCGATAACTCATAATTAGATCTTTCAGCAGTTTCTTTGTCTCGGACGTCAAATAGATGGATCATTAATGTCACATAAATTGAGTAGTTAACACGGCTTTTGAATTTGTCTTCCAAGGTTAATACGCAGTTAAGATAATATTTTTGAACGGAATACATAAGTCTCGGCAATCAGATTGCTAACATAGTATTATATTATATTACTAGCGGACCCGACAGACGTTGTCCTGTACACACGTCTTTAATTTCATACTTTTTTTAATGAGCTGAAACAATCTGGACCGCTTTGATGAAAATTATTATTGAAAAGTTATTACTTTGTCAAATAAATAACAGCATCGTAAATGAAAACTTTAACTCATTTTAATGAAAGGTGAAAAAGCTTGCACTCAAAACATTTTATAACATATATATTTATTTTTTTTTAATTTACAAAAACTTAATTTATCGTAATGCCATTGGATGTACAATATTTTTAGTTAGTCCATGAGGAGTATAAACAAACAAACTCGATGGTTTTCCAACTCTGGAACACGCAACATACAATTGGCCGTGAGAAAAACACGGATTTTCTATGTCTAAGCCACAAAATGTCATCGTTTGACATTCCAAAATCAACAACTCTTTATAAATAAGAAATTAATTGAAAAAACATTTTCCAGTAGACCAAACTGTAAATCTAAACCATTCTCGAATCTCCACGAACACACACAAAAAATTTCATCAAAATTGGTCCAGTCGTTTAGGAGGAGTTCAGTCACATACACACGCACACAAGAAATATATATATTAAGATTATCGTTACTCCTTTAATATGTTATGTATCCTAAAAATTAGGTCCGACGTTAGAATATACTGTTTATTATTTGTATCCTTACTTCCTCTATATTACAGGGTCACTTATAGCCTTATTATATGATTTTGATGATATCAAGGCAAAAACACTCTCAATTTATAATAAATTAAAATCGTGGTTTACAGAGAACAAATTATTAATGAATGAAAGTAAAACATCAGCTGTGCTATTTAGCACAAGCAGATCGCAGAAAATGAGGGAAAATGTGTTGGATTTAAATGGTTGTAATGTCAAGATTGAAGAGTCAATTAAATTTTTGGGGGTATATTTGGATGGTTTCCTTAAATGGTCATATCACATAGATTACCTGTCAGGGAAGCTATGTCGTGTAGGATTTGGAATCAGAACATTATCAAAGTATTTGGGGCTAAATAATTTAAAAACAGTTTATTTTGCAAATTTTGAATGCCTTTTAAGATATGGAATTATATTTTGGGGATCAAGCTCAGAGGTCAATAAATTGTTTGTGTTACAAAAAAGGGTGATGAGGTATATTTTTAAAATGACTTCAATTCAATCATGTAGGGGATTATTTAAGAGAAATAAAATGTTGACAATTTTTGGTATTTATGTATTAGAATGTTTGCTTTTCTTTTTCAAGAACAAAGATATTTTTTCAGTTCGCACAATTAAAAGTAATTATCCTTTAAGATCGCAGAACTTACATTATCCTATACATAGGTTATCTCTATCAGAAAAGCACCCATCTTACATGTGTATTAAATTGTATAATAAACTACCTGATAGGATTAAACAGTTGAATGATTTTAAGAATTTTAAGAAAAATGTCAGAGAATATTTGATTTGTTTGGAACCATATTCTCTTTATGATTATTTGAGTTAATTTTAGTATTTTTGTGGATTTTGGCAATTTGACACTATTTCTTTTATGTATAGTACACTGTACAGACATGCTATGAAATAAAGAGTATTATTATTATTATTATATTATATCGTTTCAGTTACTTCCGACCGACAAACATGCCATCGGTGAGCATGCCATCGGAGAGCAATTTCTCACGAAAAGAGAAAGTGAGTTTAATGAATGCCACACACCTATTGCGAAAAAAATTAGAGAAAAGTAACCAATGATTCAAATGTAGGAGCAGCTCTCATAAAGTTAGAGGAAGAAAAAATTTGAATGTTAGGTAAACAGAAGAAATCTGATGAAAATGAGTGTTTTTTTGAAAGTCTTCTTCCTCATATAAGAACACTCAGTCCAAAAATAAAAATGTTATTAAGGATGAAAATACAACGAGAAGTTCATTACTGCGTTTATGGAGATGAGCAGCAAATCAACCAGTTCTTTTGAAAATACACAGGAATGTTCAGCTTCTACATCAATAGCTTTTTATATAAATCATTTTTCTGATGAATCTTTTCATAATTTATAAAAATTCAAAATGTACTTAGTAGCATTTACGTTTCTTATTTTTGTCCAAGTTAAATTTATTACTGAATAAAAATATAAAGAATATTATATTATGTAATACTGACCTTAAAGTTACCACTAGACGTTCTGTGGGAGTGATTGATCCAGTTTTTCATTAATTTAGAATCATCACCAAGTGATGACTCCATAAGAAAATGGATCCGGATGTTCGAAAGTACAGGTACAGATAAGAAACGATTCGAGAAGTGGAGGCGTCGATTCGTCAAAATCCGCCAATCGTTGAACATAAAAAAATCGCCCATGCATTTAATTTTAAAGAAAGATTTTCATTTAAAAGTTTATAAAATTCAATTGATTCAGGAACTGAAGGATACAGCAACACCTATACCCAGAGGTTCCAGAGATGCCAACTACCGTTCTGAACGGCCAAGGAGGTTTCTACGGACAACTACTCCTGTCCAGCCACCACGAGGACTCCTAGGAGCACAAGCTCCTTCTCCTGTACCAGCATCAGCTGTAAACGATAGTTTACACAACCTATACGAGGAATTACCTTGTCTAGGTGTCACTGGCAAAGCAGTCAGACAAGCACTATCAAACGCGCGAGATAGCCTTCCGCTGTGACCTACGACGGTCACCAACCAAACGATAATTTATTAGGTTTTCGCCTTTTAAGCTATCGTCGTTCAGAAGCCAAGCACTTGGCTTTTGAAGTCGGGATTACCGAAGCAGAAATGCCTTCGTACCCACCAAACTTAGGCTTCAACCTAGAATTCCTCGTTGCGATATCCAACATATTATCAGCGACAAAGACGTTCAAAACAACAGCCGTTGATTTCGCTTCTCCATCGGAAGCAGGAGCACAATCGCAGATTGTGATCGAACGTCCCCAAGCTACTTGCTAATGATAGCACCCCCGGTGTCAGAGGTGAGCTGCGGCCCACTTGCCTCATCCGTGAGAGCGAGTCCATCATTGGCTCAGGAGTATTCTTCTTTCTTGGCAATTACATACAGGGTGGCCACTTTTTCAATGGGATTGTATTGGTAACTTTTAAACCATAAGAGTCAGAAGGTCGGTCAAATGGAGAAAAAGTTGCATGCATAGAAGCATTATCAAGGAGTTCAAACAAATCGAGATTATCAAGGCCGGTTTTCGAGATATCATAAGAAAATTAAATTATGTCATTTTGATTTTTCTTTTTTTTCCACTTCATTTCAAATATCATCAAAAAATGTTACAGGAATTTTTTATTCGACAGTAAATTATCCTCAATTTGACGTAATCAGATTTCGTATCCAACGTTTCGTACTCTCTGGGCCACCCTCAACCTCATTTTTTTCAATACGGACCTGCATATTTTATGACATTTTTCCAATTAACTTTTAACGCTGAATTCAACGATATATCATACAATGGCATTCAAAGTAGATTTTCAGGTGATTTTGACCCTTATCCAATTTTCTTTGGGTCGGATCTGTATTACCTTCATTTAGTTTAATTAACAACATGCAATATGCAATGAATTTCGATAAGAAAATCAAATTACCCATGTTGAACTAAATGGAACATATTTAGAATCAAAACAAGAAACCAGTATACTGGTTTCTTGGTTCTTCTTTTATAATAATCATTCAAATATTTCAATTCATAATAATTAAACGAAAGTATCATTTAGTGAAAAAAAAATCAAATGATTATTCGAAAGTAAATGAAAATTAATGAAGTAAGTGTTCGAAATGTCCACCATTTTGTAAAATGCACTTCACGGTTCTGGAACCCATATTTCTTATACATTTGCTTGTTTGGTCTCCTTGAATACCTTCCAAAACATTCTCAATTTTCTCGCGAGGTATCACTATTGTTGTATTTGTCATTTGTTCTGTTGAAACAAATTACAGAATCGAACTTTTTTTGAGATCATTACGATATAATTTTTGCAAGGCTTGGTATTCAAATTTAATCTCATTGTATTCGCGTCTCTTGACTATTTTATTAACAGCAGTTTTTGAAAAATTCCATTCACTGGCCCCAGTTCTCGATTTTTTTTCTGGGTTCGATTGAATTTGGGTCAGAACATTGATATCGTTAATAGACTTGTTTTTTTTTACATACACACCATTAAATTTCGATGAGGGTCAAAATCACCTGAAAATCAACTTTGAATGACATTGTATGATATATCGTTGAATTCAGCGTTAAAAGCTATTTCGAAAAATGTCATAAATTATGCAGGTCCTTATTGAAAAAAATGAGGTTGAGGGTGGCCCAGAGAGTACGAAACGTTGGATACGAAATCTGATTACGTCAAATTGAGGATAATTTACTGTCGAATAAAAAATTCCTGTAACATTTTTTGATAATATTTGAAATAAAGTGGGGAAAAAAGAAAAATCAAAATGACATAATTTAATTTTCTTATGATATCTCGTAAACCGGCCCTGATAATCTCGATTTGTTTGAACTGCTTGATAATGCTTCTATGCATGCAATGTTTTCTCCATTTGACCGACCTTCTAACTCTTATGGTTTAAAAGTTACCAATACAATCCCATTGAAAAAGTGGCCACCCTGTATATGCAACCAACCTTTACCTCAGTGTCCCAGAGAGCAAGAGGTTTTAGGATGAACATCCCGAAATCCCTATTTCAAGATATTTGAGAGTTCTTAGAATATGTAGCCCAAAGTTTGTGTCATCCAACTTAATTGTCTGCATTATCATGCATGTTGAAAATAGAAGCAAATGTATTAGTGGTTAATGGGCTCGCGATGAATCCGAACCACGTTGTTAGCGATGAAACCATGCTGGACCTCGCCAGCTGCTCGGTGCCTACCAATGTTATGCCGAAGGAAGTTTTGACGGTTAATAGTTTCGGCGTATTAAAGGAAGTATTGTTATGCGATAATGAGGGAATTGGTGACGAGTTTCGATTACTGAACCGAAGAGTTGCTAGGCAAATAATGGGTAGACCGCCAAATGGTGTAGTTATGTCGTGGTATGGGCGTGAACATCCAACGTAGTTCAAATCAGTTACGTATATCCAGGCTTTAATATTGCGAAAAGAGGAGTAAGTGCGAATACTCATGCTAATGCAGAAATAGGACATGAAATCTTCTGGAAGAGCATTCGATGATAGGGGCGAACTTTCACAAGTATTAGTTGGACCAAACGGCTGAAGTATGAGTTTAATGAATTTCTGTTCAAAGCGGTTCTTCTATGGCAACAGATTTGTCTCCGCCAACTTCGTCAGAGGATGGCTTGCGGGGGCGTTCGATTTGACTCCGAGAAATGACGATGATGCGTACAGACATCAATGTGGAACATGTGTATGTACAAAATTAAAGAATGTGTTCGATTGTCATATGAAGATATCGGGAAATTTTTTGAAGGTCAATATGTATGTAGGGGATGCGAACGAGCATATTATGGGTTTGAGGAGTATGCTTGACGCTGAACTGAAGTACTCAGGCAAAATTTTAGTAGTAGTGGTAACTGTAATTTATTGTTAAACAAAAGGCCACCGACCTAGGGTCCTTCAGCCTTTTAATTTACATTTTTTTTTATACTTAAATATAATACATTTTATAACATATAATCATTATTTAATTGGTATTCAAAATTTTCAAAAGAATTTGTGTAGGGTGTTTTCTTGTTGACTTATTTATTCCATCGTCATGGTATTGTTCAATTATATTCTGATGTTCAATGAGTTTAGAATGAGAATAGTTCTTAGATCCTGAAGTGGCAATTTATCATGGTTTTCAATCAGTTCGTTCTCTGCTTTCAAAATTTTCCAATTCAGTGGAAGAAGATGAAATCAGAATGATAGATAATGAATATAGAGAATTTAAGTTAGATATGAAAATAGGTAATTTTTGTACAGTAGTTTAGCGAATCCAACGATTCTGTGAACTTTTGGACCATGGTCGGCAATTTAAAAACTGCAATATCGAAAAATAATCGCACATTTGCTGAGCGAATGCTATGTTTGTTAAATATAAAATGTGAACGAATATTTTCCATAATGAACAGAATAAAAACTTAAGTTGGAAACAGATATACGAACAAAAATGTTGCTTCCATTCTATATACAATAAAAGGAAGCTGGTGAATCTTCGAATTTACTCCAGATTCAGAAATGTTCAATCTCATGAAAAAAAAAATGTATGAAAATATAAATTTTTCTGAGAGCACGTTATGGGGAATCGAAATGCATGTAAAAATATAGGGTGTTTCATTGAAAAAAAAATATCATTTTATGAAATATTATGACAACGCTACTGTCAATTTTTTTTTGTTTTCGGCATCGAGAAGGCCACTAAAAATGCTACCAGTTTGTCTATTTACCCGAAATCGTAGCATCAATAATAACGGAGTTGGCAATGGTGCCGACTTAATTTGGAACACTCTGTATAGCCGACATGAATGATTCAATAAAGCAACATAATGATGTAATATACTCAACAATGTCGAAACTTGATGATTGCATCATGAAACAGAATGAACTATCTGTGCAATTGAAAATGGTTCAAGAGTCCTTGAAAGCTAATAAACCTTCTGTGGTCAATAAGCAGGTGAGATATCGTGACACTGCAGCCACTTTACGGAAAGATAAATCTCTACGGGAGCAAAAAAAAGGTCCCAGTAAAAGGAACTAATCTCAAAAATGCAGGAATTGCATCCATCATGTTGTGACAATATTCTAGGAATCCTCTCAGGTTACTACACACTGGGAGCCTTTGAGTATTTTTCAATGTATGTGTTGCAACCTGTTTAGATCTGCCACAATTTAAAAACTTTTGTGATGCATATCATCTAACCATCAGTAATCAAAAGGAAATGTATGACTGGTTATATGTAGCTCTCACAGGTGATGATCAAGAGCACCATAGAACAGCTTTCAAGTCTTTGAGCTGATGAGAACAAAACAATATGAGTTTCAACATGATTTGATGGAAAAAGATGACATTATTTGTTATTTATTTATTTTATTTATTATATTAATCTGAGTCGCAAGCCTGTAGTATAACACTAGATTCAGTTGCTGATAAGTTTAAGCAGTTAGGAGGAAGACCCATGGCTCCATGGGAAAAATTGCAGACAAGAATGAAGAGCACTTCTACTGCTAAGGAGATACCCCAACTAAAGAGGAAAACGCCAGCCATTCAAAATATGCTTGAAACACTCTCCTTGGCTAGCAAAGAAATGAGAGATGGATTATCTAATTAGAGAACTGTAAGTTTCATTCTTCATACTTGATATATTACTTCAGAAAGTTCGATAAATGAAAGTTGCTTTAGAATGTACGCCCACTTACCTTCATTAATTTCCTGTACCTGCGTCAGCAGGTAGGTATCTACAAAGACCAGAGACTCATCAGCCTGTTCAAACACTGTGTGGACAATGAAGAGAAGTTCCATAGACTCTGAGTAATCTCAAACCAATCAAGGGTTGAAGGGGATCTGGACCAGATGCAATGGGGAGAACCTCTGGATAATCCAAAGGTTCTCTACAGCTTGAATCATGTCAAAGAACTTGGAGAAACCTTCTGCAATAAAAAACTAAGTGTATGGTAGGTATATCGTGAACTTCGAATTAAGGCTAGAAATCATCAATGATTTAAAGTTTCGAATATTAATTGAATATTTATTCGAATAATTGCGGTTTTCATTTATTAATATTTTGAAATATTTATTTTCTTTGACATTGTAATTTTAGATTTTTTACTTTGACATCACAACTGCTCAAAATTTCGGAAAATACATTTGGGAACAGGGGCAAGGATCTTTGTCTCCATAACTGGTTTTAAAATAAAGTAAATTCTAGAAAAGTAAGAATTTAATAGAAAACAAAGAGGAATTCTTGATACCTGTATACCTATAATGGGTTCATATCCTAGCCAAGGTTTCACCTCTTCTATTCAACCAAGGGGTAATTTTATTGATCAATAATTATCTTCTCTTGTCATGTAAAAAGAAATAATTGTTGGATTTTGCAAACAACAATTTGATTTTAAGAATATGATTATTTTTTCGATATAACCAAGGCACTCACAACTTTCCAAGAATAACAAACGTTCTTACATTTATGCATCGGATAACAGTAAGCTGTGTTCAGTAGTATCTGCTTGTTAAATAGATCTGTCGAATATTTATGCATATTTATTGCCAGAAATTAAAGAAGATTCAGTCCTGTCATGGGTGATTAGGTGTTTTGTGCGGAATATTCAAATAAATATCAACTTAATTAATCAAAGTTTCACAATGAATATTTGAATACAAAAAAGTGAAAAAGTCCCAGCCCTACTGCAAATTCCTCAGTTTAATTAAAATATGTATGCTGTTCTAGACAGTATACTATACATAGTATTGGTTTCGGCTTGTTAGTTTAAATTGTTGAACCTGCCTTTTTTTAGTGATGAGGCTTGGTTTAACGGGTTTTGTGAATTAGCAAAACTGCATATTACCTTGGATATCTGAGAATCATAACAATTTCATTGAGATTCCAGTACATTCCCAAAAAGTTGGTGTGTGGTTGTCACTTTCTTGTCATTGAATACATGGACCAATTTCTTTTCAAGCAACCATCGATGGTGAGAGGTACAGAAGATTTATGCTAGAACCATTTATAAACTAGCTGAAGGATGAAGAAATTCAGCTGGGATTCTTCCTCAACACAGTCTTCAGACTTGACTCCATTAGATTATTGCATTTTTGGATATCTGAAAAATAAATACAATATTATACTCTTGAAGAGGTGCAAGCGCAATAACAATGTGCTGTCAAAATATTTATCCAAAAATGTTAGAAAACATATTTGAAAGCTAACAACAAAGAATTTATAAATGCCCAAAAAATAAGGGAGGATATTGTGAACATTTATTATGAATCCATATATCAAATTATTTTATACTGTTTCAATGATTATGTTAAGTTTTCGTGTATTCATGCAAATATTCAATAAATCCTGATTTACTAATCAAGTCTCCGGTTAAGAAAAAAATGCATAGGAATTTCTATATCTGCTCTAATCCAGTTATTGCCGATTGGAGAGAATGAGATTGAGAACATGTAATGAATTTAATAATGTAGTACTGCTGAGCAATAGGAGTAAAGTTAGCTGGTTACTGCCTGTTTGATTAAACTCATTTCTTTGAATAAATTTTTATTTTTGATTAATTGTGAATCAATTGCCCACAATATTGAGGTAATTATCTAGAGTCTAGACGATCACATAATAATCCGAAGCAAATTTTTCTCTAAAATTTCATCTTGTTTAGAACGTTTTATATTATCTAGAATTTTAGTAAGAACCATATAATACCTGGAAACATTTTGGCAAATTTAATATCGACATCAGAATTCCTCCTCTTCAATAAAGCACATATAATTCATTGTATATTTAATGTACTTGAACAATTCCACCAAACTTCCAAGGAACTATCATGATATAAAAAAAATAAATTATTAGCTGCTTACAAAAAAATCACTTGGTGAGCTAGAGAATTTGATCAGGCACATTACACACATTTTTATCGTACGTGACATGTACGACTGAAACGAAATACAGGGCACAGGCACAATATTACCACCACATATTACCAACGACTTCTATACTAGTCTGAACTGTCAACTGATATTTATTTGCAACTTAGAATATAGATAGATAGATTATTAATGTTCTAAGATTTGCAAGTGCAACAGGTTACCCCATAGATTTATTTGTCTATGGGTTACCCGGTTACCACCATAATGTTATTATAGGTTACCACAGATTACGTAATCTGTGGCTACTACGCAATAAGTATTAGGGATGGGATGGGACAGTAACGCCACTTGCAAGGGCCATTATTTCGATACCGCGATTTTGGAACGATATTCAAGAGTAACGTTGTCGCGAGTTCCTCAATCGTAAAATAACCGGTTCGAAAGTAACGATAGTTATTAGTTATGGTTTACCGGCACCGCACTTCAAAAGGATTGTTGAGATTTCTGAGAATGATGATCGGTATTTGTATGATGTTCTTTCCAGCCAATAATATTCACATAAAATTATTTAAAAAGGTATTTCATATTTCTCAATCGTTCATTGAACGTTCTACCGCCAAATTCTATCCCATCATGACTAGAAGAAATGAACTTTTAATGCTGAGCAGCTGAGAAGACTTAGAATTGGTCATAAATGTACCCACTCGTACATACTGAAGGAAGAACACCCCCCCCTCCACAGTGCACTTCATGTAATGTCCAAGTGTAACAAGCATATATTAACAGAATGCCCGCTTTATGAAAACCAAAGGAAATCCTTTGTACAGGGTGAGCAAATTTCGATGTTTTAGCACTACAACTTTTGAACCAGAGGAGATGGACAAAATCTGATACCCACTTCTCGGTTTTTTTTTCTGAGAAACTAACAAGGGTAGTATTCATTTTTGGCCACCTTCTTTTGTTTTCGAGTTATAAGCGAAAATTGGAAAAATGGCGATATCGAAAAACATTCATATCTCCGCTAATACTGATGATAGAGCTCTGAAATTAAAACATTATACAGGCACTTTTTTACGTAAAATCCAGTGGCGTGCTCGTATTTTCAAAAGGGTTCTTAATTACGAAGCTATGACCCAAAGTTATGTTTTTTCAAATGGGAACACTAGATTTTTGTGTCATTTTCTGAAAGCTTGATTTTTCCTGATTTCAAAAATATATAACATCGTATGATTCGGATCGATATAAATAATAGAAAATGGCCAAAAACCTCTTTTCACCTAAGAGTCTCAATATTTCTATGGTTTCAACTGTTGATGAACACAAAATAATTGAGCTTTCTATATCAAGAGCAGTGTCCTTCCGTCAATCTGATTATTTCTATGCTTTTCACTTATTTCTACATAATTCGAATCTAGATATGATATGTTTTATAAATTTTTTATCTAAAAATTGATTTGGAAATAACGGAGAAACTACAAGATCGAATTTTTCAATCGAAAGTGTTGTATTGAGATGCATGTATCAGGAGATTATTTACATAGGTCTCCAGAATCAATACGCACAAGTACCAATCCATTTTAAACAGCATAATGAAACAATGCATATATGATTGAACTCAACATTTTAATTACGAAGGGACAAACAAGAAATAATATTTAACCTAATAATGACAACAATTGCACAATTCACAGTCGACACCTCTTCTCGATATTTCAATAGATGAATATTTGAAACTGTGTTCAAGCTACCTAGGAAACTTTTTCCAAGTTCGTTTATCTTTTCGAAACTATTTGTATAAAATAAATATAGATTCAAATTTTGTAGAAATAAGTGAAAAGCATAGAAATAATCAGATTGACGGAAGGACACTGCTCTTGTTATAGAAAGGCTCATCAACAGTTGAAACCATAGAAATATTGAGACTCCTAAATAAAAAAAGGTTTTTGACCATTTTCTGTTATTTATTTTAATACGAATCATACGATGTTTTATATTTTTTAAATCAAGAAAAATTAAGCTTTCAGAAAATGGCACAAAAATCTAGTGTTCCTATTTGAAAAAACATAACTTTGCGTAATAGCTTCGTAATTAAAAACCCTTTTGAAAATACAAGCACGCCACTGGATTCTACGTAAAAAAGTGCCTGTATAATGTTTTAATTTCAGAGCTCTATCATCAGTATTAGCGGAGATATGAATGTTTTTCGATATCGCCATTTTTCCAATTTTCGCTTATAACTCGAAAACAAAAGAAGGTGGCCAAAAATGAATACTACCCTTGTTAGTTTCTCAGAAAAAGAGACCGAGAAATGAGTATCAGATTTTGTCTATCTCCTCTGGTTCAAAAGTTGTAGTGCTAAAACATCGAAATTTGCCCACCCTGTACTTAGCTCCAAAATGGATGATGCCCTTAACATCAACAGACCGAAGGCTTTCAACACAATATTATTTGTTAGAAAAATTGTTATCAACATATAACAGTAAAATATGTCAAATAAACTTTGTGAATGAGATGTAAATTTTTTGTACCAAAATCGCTAATGACCCAGGATTCGAAGCGAAAAGTAAATAAATGAATAATACATCTCAATGGTCCACAGGAGAGCCATTGCAATTTATTTGTGAAGACATCAGTTTTGAATTGCTTATATCTATAGGTGTTCCTAAATTGGAGGTACAAATGAAAATAACAGATTTCTCGGATCATTTAAAAAAAAAGTTCCATAACATGAGTCCACAAACGCTTTGTTTTTGAGATACATATGTTAGAGTTCAAGTTGTTCTCTCATAGCACCTTCCCTTCATAAGATATTTAATTTGAATTGGCATAGATATTCCAATTTAAAGTTTTCATCAATTTTGAATGCAAATCTACAGGGTGAATTTTTTCTGGAAGGGTGTCCAATTCTTCCCTCCAGAATTATTTTTTTGTGAACCACTGGTAGTTTAGAAAAATTTAAAAAGGAACTCTGGTTCAGTATTACACTTTTTGGTTTTGTTGTAGTTTTGTCGTATCTGCAATCAATTTCGAGAAAAAAAAATTAAACAGCTCTCTACACTAATTCTCAGGAAAATCCAAATTATTATAAAGATCCAGTTAGGTAGCTGTGATAAATAAATTAATTATAAGTTTTTGTACTTATTTTACCTTTGGATAGAAACAGCCATATCTTTTTTCTTTGAATAACAAATGATTTGTGTGATACCTTTTTGAAATCACTATAAAATAGACAATTTATTGGTGTAATGTGCAGCAGTAGCTCAGTAGATTTCTGTTCCACTACGATGGGCTAAATTTCATGAACAAAAGAATCCACTACCAAAATTTTCAAGAAAAATTTTTATCACAGCCCCCCTTTAAAATGTTTGGGGAATGTTTTTAATGTAAACGTTAAAATCATTCTCCAGCAATATTTTACTGGAAAAATTAACCGAAAAGGTGTAAAATTGTACCAACCGTAAAGACAAAACTATTGAAAGGGGCAAAAATTAATTATTTTCAAAAAAAAAATATCTCGAAAACGGCAAGACTTTTATGATGGGAATTTTGTCATATCAGGTGGGTTATCCTTTGATCTACATTCTCTCTCGGTTTGACGTGGTCTTTACGGGACACCCTGTAGATATGAGTAAAAAATGTTGTCAACATTTTTTTTTCGATTACCCCCGCCCCCAAGAAAAAAAAGATCTTCGCCCTTGATAACACCCATCCTCGAAAGTGACTTCGTGATGATTATATTGGAGCTCAATATAATAGGCAAAGTAACAAATAACATGCCATCTACTTACATATATACACAAAACAATTGGGAGAACATACAACTCGCAGATCCACAATTCCATGTACCAGATCCGATCGACGTTCTGCTAGGAATAAACATCTATCTAATTATCTATGTCGGCATCTTCCCAAAATACATACACGCTGGTTTCAAAATGCTGAATGATGGTCTAGTGACATAGAACACTCACTTCGGATGGATAATAAGTGGAACAGCACCCTAGAGTCCACAACTATGTATAACCAGCCTAATCACAAATTTAAACGAGAATGCACAACTTAAGAAATTCTGGAATACTGAAGAAGCAGAAAATTCGAAAGAAACATCACACGATAATGCCCTAGTCGAAGAATTTTATGCTAACACCGTTCAACGGAACGAACATGGCTATACTGTGAAACTCCCATTAAAAAAAATGCAACTCAGCTTGGCTAATCTCGAACCAGGGCAGTTGCGCGACTATTTCAATTATATACATATAATATAATTATACAGGGTCTTTCACGAGGAACTTCATGAGCGTACATTTGTTTTTGAACATATTCATTTGAAGGGTGCTTCATTACATAACAAGTATCATGAAAATATAATTTTCTAAGAAAATTATAATTTTCTAAGTCATTATTATGGATATGCAAATGCTGATTCTATAAACAATTTAAAGGCATAATTCCTTGAACTTACTTTTGATTGAGAAATATGAAATACCTTCTGAAATAATTTTATTATTGATATTATTGGCTTGAAAGGAAATTTTGATATAATATAATGATCATATGAGGGAAAGATCTTATAGATAATCTGATCAGATGGCGAAAACACAAAATTGCAATGACTGCAGACATCGAAAAAATGTACAGGTAGGTGAAATTAGACAGCGAAAATCAGCTATTACATTCAATATTTTGGAGAAAAAACAAGGACGAGCCTATACAAAGTTAAGAGTTAACCACAGTAACCTACGGCACAACCACCTCCATTCTTAAAATCCCTCATATGGTCATCATATTATATCATAAATTTCCTTTCAAGCCAATAATATCAATAATAAAATTATTTCAGAAGGTATTTCATATTTCTCAATCAAAAGTAAGTTCAAGGAATTATGCCTTTAAATTGTTTATAGAATCAGCATTTGCATATCCATAATAATGACTTAGAAAATTATAATTTTCTTAGAAAATTATATTTTCATGATACTTGTTATGTAATGAAGCACCCTTCAAATGAATATGTTCAAAAACAAATGTACGCTCATGAAGTTCACTTGAATACTCTATAAAACAAGTCTGAGCATGCGCATGGGTGCCCGCAGAAATTTTTCTCAGGGGGGGCAAAATGAAAATTATTGAAAAACGATAAGGCGTCCATGATTGTCATTGAAAACCGGAAAATTGTTGAGAATCCATTACTTTCCTTTTTTCCATGCCCTTTGGATTGAGAAAGTAATATTGAGGGTGTTGTGCTGAAAAATGAGGCAATCAAAATCTCAGGGGGGGCCATGGCCCCCCCTGGCCCTCCCCTGCGGGCGCACATGAGCATGCGTCGTTAACAAGATAATGCATGAAAAAGGCTTGGAACTTAAAATTTTCAAGTTCCTTATTCAAGATGGGATCTCAAATGCCGTAGTTCGTTGGGGATTCCGTATGCCGGTTGAATCTCAAAGTTGTTCATTAAATTGAATATTTAAGAGGGATTACCATCACGTGGCTTTTCACGTATCGGACAAAATGAATACCAGACGATGTTTTAGTAATCTATAGGGTGACTGGTGACATAAGAGACAACGACTCAGTGGAGATAGAGGACCTCGAGTTGAATGAGGACTTCTGGTTAAAATGTCCCATAAGGATATTCATATAGGGTGAGCCATGAAAAAATGCTGAAACTATGAACTCCCGTGTCCGTGAAGTTAGCACCCACTTTTTCGAAAATCAAAAATTTTTTTTTTGCATTCGTTAGTAACTATTTCTAACACAAAAATTTTCGTTTGTACCTCAAGGATACTGGTAGAAAAACATCGCATTCCACTGGTGTGCTAACTTCACGTTTTTCTTCGATTTTTTCGATTATCCCAAAAAAAAAATTTAATTAGAAAGTCCATCTTTAATAATTGTTTGTAACACAAAAATGTTCGTTTGTAATCCAATCTATAATGAAAAAAAATTCCTAAAATGCGAAGTTAGCACCCAAGCGGAATGCGATGTTTTCCACCAGTATCCTTGAGGTACAAACAAAAATTTTTGTGTTACAAATAGTTAATAACGAGTTACTAACGAATGCAAAAAAAAATTCTTAATTTTCAAAGAAGTGGGTGCTTATTTCGCATTTTAAGAGTGACATTTTTTCATTATTGGTTGGGTTAAAAACGAAAATTTTTGTGTTACAAATAGTTACTAACGAGTTACTAACGAATGCAAAAACAAAATTTTTGATTATCGAAAAAGTGGGTGCTAACTTCGCATTCTAGGAATTTTTTTTTTTTTTTCATTATAGATTGGGTTACAAACGAAAATTTGTATGTTACAAACAGTTACTAACGATGGACTTTCTAACTGATTTTTTTCTTTTGGAAGAATCGAAAAAATCGAAAAGAAACGTGAAGTTGGCTCCCCAGCGAAATGCGATGTTTTTTCACTAATATCCTTGTGGTACAAACGAAAATTTTTGTGGTACAAATAGTTACTAACGAATGCAAAACAAAAATTCTTGATTTTCGAAAAAGTGGGTGCTAACTTCACGGACACTGAACTCCCACTTCTTCGTTTAAATAGCAAATTTTTCGCTGATATTCTACAGGATTGTTATTATATCGCATTCTCCATCAGCTGAAAAATTTCATTATTATCACTCGGTATATGAGATTATGAGAAAAAGAAAAATTGAATAGAAATTTGAAAAGAGCAAAAAATATTGAGCAAAGGTCAGGTTTATGTTTGAATGGCGCCAATTTTGTATGGTTTTCATGATATGTTGAAAGAGGAATATTACAACATTTTTATATCATATCATCATATTTTGTATTTTCGACAAAAGCGTATTTGTGTAATGATCCTTTTGTTGATCACGTCATAAGAGTCGCAGAAAATTTCGTGAAAAATTTGGAATAATTTTATATTTTGGAAATCTTGGAGGGTAATCAGCCTCAGTACCCCTCCCATTTCTACGCCCTTGAGAATAATTAAGAATGAAACTCTCATGCTACTGAATCACTTATTAATTCAAATGTCGCTTCCGTTTTCTGGTTACTGGTTTTCTCTTCCCTCCTTATCCTCTTAAACTGTGTTCAAAACTATACCCTTGTAATAGACACTTCTTTTTGGGGGTATAGTGTCAATGGAAGAGCGGCTTTCCAGTGACTACATAAAAAAAATTATGTTATTATAATATTCCTCAGTATGAGGAATATTGTGGGATTCGGCCCGTCGCACTAGAGACAGGTCTTTTAGGTCTTTTGGTCTTTTATTTTTCTCTATACAGGATGAGATAAAGGTTTAAAAAAGGGGAATATCTGAATGATTTTTGAATTAATAATGAAATGAAATCGGAACTAATCTTCGGCTCAGATAATGCCTAGTGAATTTAGTATTCATATTATGACAAAACAAATAACTCTTTCCAGATATTCAAAAAAAAAGAAGAAAAAAAATAACAAAACACTTATCAATATATGTCTAATAGTTGGGATATTTCAGAACTTTTGACTTTTATACTAATTTGTTTTTTTGTTACTCTTAAAATCTGGAGGATTCCACTCAATATTATACCAAAAAGTGAAATTAAATTTCAGACCTGTTTTCCCTCGATGCCGGAGTTCTTTTCGTCCAGTTAAGATAATCCTTTTATTCGTGTTCACTCGAGATAATATAAAAAAAATTATTTTCACTTTGCCAAAAATATTAGATTCTACTTCAAACTAATTTTTTTTCTTTCCCCGGAAACGTGCCAAACGTACAACCGACTTTTATCACATTCCGATTGATATTTTTTCCCGTTGCGCGCTTCTTGAGTCGCTTCTTGATCGATACTTTTTTCTTTCCGTTACTACGACTTCCTCGAGTACCCGATCAATACTGCCGTATTTTTCTATTCCTTTTCCGAAACTGATCTGTTAGTAGAGGAAATTAAAAGCAATTTCATGTTGTATACAAATATTTTCTCAGAAGATTTATTCCATTCGAAAATATTAAATCATCATAACTGCGTATTTCGACCTTGGAAAACAAATTTGAAAACCGTGTCAACCACTCAACTTATGTGGCATTAATGATCAATATATTTGAAGTCCGAAAGAAAGGAACTGCTGAAAGATCTAAGTCTGAGTTATCAATGATTCGAACCTCTCAACGATGTGTATACAGGGTGCCCACTTTTTCAATGGGATTGTATTGGTAACTTTTAAACCATAAGAGTTAGAAGGTCGGTCAAATGGAGAAAAAGTTGCATTCATAGAAGCATTATCAAGCAGTTCAAACAAATCGAGATTATCAGGGCCGGTTATTGAGATATCATAAGAACATTAAATTATGTCATTTTGATTTTTCTTTTTTTCCCACTTTATTTCAAATATTATCAAAAAATATTACAGGAATTTTTTATTCGACATTAAATTATCCTCAATTTGACGTAATCAGATTTCGTATCCAACGTTTCGTACATTGGGCCACCCTCAACCTCATTTTTTTCAATAAGGACCTGCATATTTTATGACATTTTTCGAAATAACTTTTAACGCTGAATTCAACGATATCTCATACAATGTCATTCAAAGTTGATTTTCAGGTGATTTTGACCCTCATCCAAATTTAATGGTGTGTATGTAAAAAAAAAAAAATCTATTAACGATATCCATGTTCTGACCCAAATTCAATCGAACCCAGAAAAAAAAACGAGAACTGGGGCCAGTGAATGGAATTTTTCAAAAACTGCTGTTAATAAAATAGTCAAGAGACGCCTATACAATGATTTTAAATTTGAATACCAAGCCTTGCAAAAATTATATCGCAATGATCTCAAAATAAAGTTCGATTCTGTAATTTGTTTCAACGGAACAAATGACAAATACAACAATAGTGATACCTCGCGAGAAAATTGAGAATGTTTTGGAAGGTATTCAAGGAGACCAAACAAGCAAATGTATAAGAAGTATGGGTTTCAGAACCGTAAAGTGCATTCTACAAAATGGTGGACATTTCGAACACTTACTTCATTAATTTTCATTTACTTTCGAATAATCATTTGATTTTTCTTTCACTAAATGATACTTTCGTTTAATTATTATGAATTGAAATATTTATATGATTATTATAAAAGAAGAACCAAGAAACCAGTATACTGGTTTTTGGTTTGGATTCTAATATGTTCCATTTAGTTCAAGATGGGTAAGTTGATTTTCTTATCGAAATTCATTGCATATTGCATGTTGTTAATTAAACTAAATGAAAGTAATACAGATCCGACCCAAATAAAATTGGATAAGGATCAAAATCACCTGAAAATCTACTTTGAATGCCATTGTATGATATATCGTTGAATTCAGCGTTAAAACTTATTTCGAAAAATGTCATAAAATATGCAGGTCCGTATTGAAAAAAATGAGGTTGAGGGTGGCCCAGAGAGTACGAAACGTTGAAAACGAAATCTGATTACTTCAAATTGAGGATGATTTACTGTCAAATAAAAATTTCTGTAACATTTTTTGATGATATTTGAAATGAAGTGGGAAAAAAAGAAAATTCAAAATGACATAATTTAATTTTCTCATGATATCTCGAAAACCGGCCCTGATAATCTCGATTTGTTTGAACTGCTTGATAATGCTTCTATGCATGCAACTTTTTCTTCATTTGACCGACCTTCTAACTCTTATGGTTTAAAAGTTACCAATACAATCCCATTGAAAAAGTGGCCACCCTGTATATACTATACAATTTAAAATACTTATATCTGTATTTCTGTTCTCTTGCGTATCGACAACCAAGATTTTTTAGTTTTCTTTAAGAGTTCCGCGACATACTGTAATATTCCCCGACAACTTATCTTCCCGAACTGAGATTCTTGAGTTTTTCTACGACTCTGCATACTGCTTATACATATATGCTTATATTAGTGCATATCGTCTTCGAAAAAGATCTGGACTACCCGGGGCCGCCGCACATGGGTCAATTTTAACGATCTGCGTGGCCAAAAATATTTTCTCACTTTTATCATTTATATTCGGTATTTATCGTTTCTATGCAGTATTATATGTCTGATTAAAGATTTTTTAATTAGTTCATCTCGTAAATTGTAAATAAAAAAACATTGGAATAGAAAAAAAAAGTCGTCTTGGGATTCCGTAAATGAAAAGCCGTGATATTCAAAACAAATGTTGGATTTTGGATTTATTTCATTTTCACGTTGAGTGAAACAATTTCTCCGCAAAATAGCATAAAAAATACATATAATTATCTTTGTGCAGTAATAATATTTTTATTCAATTAAAGAGTCATCTTCCTCGCAATCTGAATCGGGTTCGAGTTGGAATCTGCCGGCAATAGTATTTCTATTGTTTCAGGACAAAAATTTTTGATATTGATGTTTTTTTGGGCCTCAGACTGCTTATCAATGGATCCGAAGTCAATAGTAATCTGTGATATACATCAAGGTTGCATTGTTCTCTAGCAATCTTTCTAGCGAAATTCTCACTATATAAGCGGAAATGTTTATTACGCGCTTCTGCAGCCTCCTCCGACAATTGACCTATTGGTAGCAAAGCTTTTTCAATGATAGTTTCTCCATGTATTAAAATCGTTGTTTAATTGTTTTTAAATTATCATCACTAGTGACATAGTTCGATAGTAAGTGATTTTCCAGATAATCGAGTTTTGCTTCAAAATTTGATAAATTTTGGTCCTTCATTATTCCATAAAGGTAACTCCGGGTAACAGTTTTCACACCTGATGTTCCGGTAGTTTCTTAAATAACGAAAAACAATGATTAGCGAAATAATAAAAAAATTGAAATTTTTGTTGAAAAAAACTATGTCGTTAAAAATCGCCCTATTTTTATCATCTGTAAATTTCCACAGGAAATTTTTGTAACATTTACTAAGGAAAGGATGGTACATGATAAAAAAAGAATAATCACGGGGTTTACGGAGGACTACAACAAATTAACTTTTGCAGCTTAAAGTTACTTCAAAATTTGTTTAAGAAAACACTCTTTGTTATATACTACGTAAATATACTAATTTTGCATTGAGGCTAAGTAAATTATATTAGAAATGAAGAATATTACCAGGGTTATCGAAATCCATCACTTTCACTCCAAAAACTGACACCGGTAAAGAAATATTTATGTTCAAATTTGTTGTTGTTCCAAACTCTGTGATCTCGAAGAAGAGCACACTGGTTGATGGTCAAGTTCCAACTATCTGTGCACGCTCAGGATGTACCTGGGGTGGTTATAAAGAGTGATTTAGGATTACCTGGAATGTTTTCTGATCGACGATAATTTGTTTCAAATGATTATCGTTAGTTTTTAAAATCCAATTTTGGCCGCGTAGATGGTTAAAATTGACCTGTGTGCGCCGCCAGATATTTTAGCGCCCCGGCAAAATAAAATTTCACCGCCCTGCTTTGGCTTATTTATATAAATTTTCTTTAAACGAGCCTCTTTTATTCCTCTCATCTTTTCAATTTCATATGAAATCGTTATTTTTCAACTCAAAATCACCTTCCCAAATTTATTAAACGACGTTTTGTCGATTTCATCAAAAAATGTCCTGCATTGTTTGAAGGTACGACGGTTTTTTTTTTATGAATAGAGTTGTACTTTCAAAAGATGCTGGTCGTTTTTGCCCTTCAAAATTTATGTCTTAGAGGGCCAAAAGTCTTGTTTTATTAACTGAATTTGCGCCCCTACAATTTGGCGCCCCGGCAAAATGTCCGGTATGCCGCTCCTGGCGGCGGCCATGGGACTACCTGCCGCACGACGACGTTCAGATCGAGTAAATCGAGAATCTAAAATTCCCGATTATTAGATTGATACACTTAAATTATTCAAAGATTGGACATTCTTATTCACCCTGTAAGGATCTTGTTATCCTTGAAAAATGATGCTTGTGTTGCTCAAATATAGGATGTTTTTTTCGAGGTATACAACTTTAAGTTGGCATTACTGTTCAAGATGGCGATCGATTGAACAGCTGTCAAGTGGTTTATTCTCAGTTTGGTTTGGCAATTAATCATTTTCAGACTCACGCCTGAATAACGCTTGCAGAAAGTGCAATTTCATTTCGAAAATAATGGTTCTGTGCGGAATACGTATCGCGCACTACGTCCATTAGCGATGAAGCGCACTTCTGGTTGAATGGCTACGTCAACAAACAAAACTGCCGCAGTTGGAGTGAAGCTTATCCTCAAGTGTATTTCGAAACACCGTTACATCCAGAAAAAAAGACTGTTTGGTGCGCTTTATGGGCTGGTGGAATCATTGGTCCGTACTTCTTCAAAAACGATGATGGCCAGAACGTTACAGTCAATGGTGATCGGTATAGAGCCATGATTACTAACTTTTTCATTCCTGAAATGAACAACCATGATGTCCAGCAGCTGAGGTTCCAACAAGACGGCGCAACATGTCACACAGCTCGTACCACAATCGATTTATTGAAAGACATGTTTGGTGACAGCCTAATTTCACGTTTTGGACCTGTGAATTGGCCTCCAAGATCTTGTGATTTAACACCGCTAGACTACTTTCTTTGGGGCTATGTAAAGTCATTGGTCTATGCGGATAAGCCACAAACCCTTGACCATTTGGAAGACAACATTCGCCGTGTTATTGCCGATATACGGCCACAAATGTTGGAAAAAGTCATCGAAAATTGGACGTCCAGATTGGACTACATCCGAGCCAGCCGTGGCGGTCATATGCCAGAAATCATATTTAAAATGTGATGCCACAAGATTATCTTGCGGATAAATAAAATTCATGTCAATCGAATTATCCATCGTTGTTTTATTGCAATTTAAAGTTCTATCGCTCTAAAAAAACACCCTTCATTTGAATTATATTAACTAGACAAGAGAGATAATCAAATGAAAATCGTAATGATTATAAATTGCTGTTGATTCGAAAAAAATATTGAAGTAGAATTAATTGATTGATTTCGAAATCTCATCGATGAAGTTGTAATTTTATTATGAAAAAAGTTTTACATTATTTTTTTCTAGATCGATACCCCGTGATTTAAACTACATATATCTAGTTATAGGATTTCTGGAACAGCTGAAGTTTATTATAATTTTTGGCATTCTGTCTGAACTGAAAACCTCAAATCAATATTGTATTTCATTTTCGGGTTGAATTATCTTTTCATAAAGGAAAGTAATAAAATCATCAAATATGCCTACCCTAATGGCCGTTATATCATATAATATTTATATTACTCCCATCCAAGTTCAGATAATAAGGCACAGCCATATTATATTCAGAATAACAGTTTTGTCCTTCAGAGATAAGTATTGAAACCCGAGCGACATTCTGCTGATATGCATTATTCATCAGTAGAAACGTTCATTTCGGCTCTCAATAAAAGATTGTTTTCCTTGATGAAAATACATCCGTCTGTCCAGAAAATTCTTTCAACAATAAACTTGTTATTTATATACTAACTGACAAAGAAACTGCAACACCCAGAAGGAGCTGTGAGAAAATCATATCAACCATTTCATCTTTATCAAAATTCATCTCAATTTATTGTATTCGGAAATCACTTTGAGCTCTGAATAACAATATTTTGATCAATACTTGAAAACAGTTTCTGTGGCACTGCTCCGACATGAAAATCATATGAACGATTTCATGAATAATAATTTTTTTTGGTGCCGATCAAACTGTGTAATCGTTACCAAGTTACCAATAATACCTATGTATGTGTTACTTATTCGGTCAAATATTACCATTTTCATGTTGAACTTCAAGGATTATGATTTTGAAAGGGTTTTAAAGTTTTTCAAGAATTGGTCATTCAGTTTGGTTTCATTGTGTGACTCATTTAAAATATCCGTTAGTTATTATTTTCATTATTACTGAAATTTTTGGTTGAAATGTCATTTTCCGTACCTGCTGGACACAGGAGTAAAAATAATCCTAAGGTTACTTCTGAAAAAATGTAAAGTTTTAAACTGTGTACATACATCATCATGGAAAAAAATACAGGGTGGTACATTTGAAAAACTCGAGAAAAAACAATTTCGGTAAAGGGCTTTTACCGAACTACTGTTTCGTCGAAATTTTGCAGTTTTTTCTGAATAAGATCCATACCGTTGGAAAAATATCCCTTATATTTTGCATCATAATAGAGGTATTGAAGAGCATTGAAAATATGCAAAAATATAAGGGGTGTTCCATTTAAAAAACCACTCGTTTGTTGAATAATTTTATTATGACTTACCCTGTAGTCCCTGTATATTGAAATTTTTTTGAGCTCCCTTTGACGCATGCATGCTGTTGTTATTTGGTATTGCTACGTCGATTAGTATTGCTGTCTAATTGGAAAAATTCGAAAAAGAGGAATGTATCAATGCATTTCATTGAATCAAAATGTTTAAATTCAGAGTTAAAATTAGGTTAATAGTATTGAAAAAAAATCAACATTGAGCGATTCGTGATTGAATGGGCGCTGAAGGGCATCTAATCCTCGATACGCCACTGAAGATCAGTGCGAGCAATGCATATAAAAGAATTCGTAGAATGTAGATCGAGTGCGAAGAAAAACAGAAGTAAAATCTTACTTTCATACGATAGAATTATCCGTTTTGGTAATTGGATATAGTATTTATTTTGTCGATAAACCATTCGTAGAAATAAGCTGAATTGCGTCTGGATACAATAAATCCAAGGTTGAGAAAGTTGCTTATACCACTGAGCGATAAAGCTTCACAAATCACAATCGCTAATCGCAATGGTTAGGCCTAGATTACCGATGTAAGTTCGTGGGAGAATTACTACGCTGAGAAAATTGAATAAAGAAAAGGAAGTCGAAATGAGTATTCAATGATTTATGATTCAAAATATTTATGGTATACAAATCTCGACCTTTTAATCAATCAACAATAGGTAATCACATCAGCTTGAGGACCGGTGAAACAGCAAAAAAAAACAAAAAACCTTTATTAAACTTGCCAACGTTTCGAAACCTTATTGATTCTTCATTAGGGCTACAAAAGATAAAAAAACCATCAAGGATACCATGCCAATTAGATCATTGGTTAGAAACATTTTTATTCTTCTTCATTTTTCGTCAATAGACCCTACCTTCAACCTCAGCTCAAGCAAGATTATGCTGTCTCAGCTAGAACCATACTTCGATTTTGCTTAACGAACTTTTTGCTGTGTCGTTTGGGAACAACGGTTCTTCATATGTATCGAACTCAGATAAGTCAAGATTTCCCCGTATCTAAATTATTTTTCTTATCCGTGAAAAATATATCGATTTCACCAAACGCAGTGAGACGATAACCAAGAAAAGCAATAATCGAAAATAAACACATCCTGCTTCTAAGATAAGATCAGTTCACACAAGTCTCAACCGCTCTTCTGAATTTAACGTATTTTCCTTCTGAATAATAATTTCAATAATACTACAAAATAATAAGGAGGTTATTTGACCATAAGCTACAAATTTTCAAGTTTCAAAAAGGGCGGTAAACCTATTAAATCAGATATAAAGATAAATAACAGGGGTGTTCCACAAGGAAGTATTTTAGGTCAAATTCTCTTTATCATTTTTATCAACGATATAGAAGGAATATTTGATGAATACAGTGTATCTTGTTTCGTGACCATATTTGCTGATGATACGTCTAACTCGGCTACCCCAGTTTATTACAAAAAATGTACATCCTGCTTGAAAAAATACAGCACTGGTTTGAAGAAGATGACTTGATTCTGAACGCTGAAAGGACTTAGGTAGTTCTATTCCGAACCCTTCAACAAAGAATAGAGAGACCGGATAAAATCACGGTGCTCAATCAGGAGCTGAAAACCGGTCAGTGCACAATAGTATACTGTGCAACAAGAGGGAAAAGTCCAACTTTTCTCGTAAACGAGTGCCCTATATTTTGAAATTTTTTCGACTTCCTTTTGACGCAGGTTGTTGTTATTTAGTATTGCTACGTTGACGAGAAATGCTGTCTTTTGATTTTTATCGACTAGTAATATATCTGGTCTATTGTGAGGGACTGTTTTATCAGTCAAAACTGTACGATCACAGTACAGCTTATAGCGTTCGTTTTCTAGGATGGTCTCCGGTCGGTATACTTGTAATATGGCATTTTTCAGAAAAAATTAGTTTTAATATGGTTGCCAATAGTTGGTGTAGTATATTTCCTGTTGCATCGTGTCTCTCTTTATATTCATTTCCTGCAAACATTTGACATCCTCCTGTGATATGTTGGATTGTCTCATTTGTTGGACACCCATATCGGCATCGATCGTCAGTAATAGTTCGATCCTTTATGATATGCCTGCAGTAATATCGAGTTGAGATCAATTGATCTTGGATGGCTAAAAGAGAACCTTCCGTTTTTGGGTAAATTGCATCTGATGTGAACCAATAGTCCGACGCTTCAATGTCGACATGATCCTGGTTTACCTCGTTGAAATCTTCTCTCTCCATCTTTGCAGTTTTTCTTGGTTTGTCTGGTGGTTGTATGAAAATTGCTCCTTGTGAAGTTGTAAAGGTGTTGATTCGTCTGCTTCACACAGTATTTTGTAGAACTCTGATGTACTTGCTTGATCTCTGAAGTATTCCCGTAGGCTTTCTATCTGCCCACTAGCAAGTTCCATGATGTCCGTTAGACCCATGCCAACTATATTTCTCGGTAGTGTAGTCCTCTCAATGCTGCTTTTCGGATGGTGCTTGTTTGCTTTTGTCATCGACGTTCTCATTTTACGTTGCAAGTTTTCGATGTCTGTTTTGCTCCATGGAACTATAACGAATTCTTTGGTGGTTGATTCGTCGATTCTGTTTCATTCCAAGGTATTTATAAAGATCATAAAAAAATATCTATTATTATTATTATTATTAAACCTTTTTTGTCTTATAACCTAAGAGCTAACGGTTCATTTGACTAAAACTGATTTCCTACAAAACAAGACAATTTTTAAATGATTTTTAAAAATCGATTATAATGCTCTGGCAGACTTCTAGCGATTTCGTATCAACTTTTGAATTTGTGTAAATTTTCATTTTCATGAAAATTGAGCACAAAAATACAACTACGTATCATGAAATTGAAAACGTATATTGCTAGGATAAAATCGAGGATGTAATTGAATCAACTATGTTACCGCTAAGTCCTAGCTATGTTAATTTAGGTGTTATGAATTCATGACTATTTATATTTTAATTTGGTTGTACATATAAACACTAATTTAAAGATCACAGTTTGAAGTTGATGTTTTTTCATTCTATCGCATAAAATAAAATAATAAACGCTAGTGTAAGGTTTGGCGTGTCTTCATGGTCAAATGGAAAACTTGTGGAAAACAGTTTCCTTCACAATATTGTCGTCTCCATCAAATGATCGATAAAAAACTATAATACGAGTTTAAAAAATTTATTTCCTGAAACTTCAGTAGCTCACATGCAAATAATTATTTTTTAAATCATTAACACTAATCAATACATATACTTTTCAATATTTACAAAAAGATTCGAAATAAATATTATTCTACAAACTTCCAGTAAGATATTTCCTGCAAATGTTAACAGATTTATATGGATTTTCATATAAAATCTTACTAGCAAAATAAAAAAAAAACTGAATCAAAAGAGTTAGCCGTTCTGAAAATACAAAAAACAATTTCAAATCAATTAGATACATTAAACATCATAAGATAGTAGTTTCTATACATATAGAATATCACAACCGTATACACTAAATATTTGTAATATTAGCAAACATATTTTCAGTGCAAAAAAATCTAGTGCTAGTCTGCTTTAATGAATCTTTGAAGCTTCATATTCAATATTTGTACTTTCCTCTTCGTAGTATTTTTCATTGTTATTGTTGTTGTTGTTATTTTTGGTAACTAAATGTCCGAAATACTTATGGGTGCCATCGCCCGTTCTTAAAATTCTCTTTTTAACCATGTCTGGAGATGCCTCTTTCAAATCGTATGCAAGACCGAAATGTGCCATTACGTCTATGAAGAAACCAGTAGCGTTGAGTCCTGCCCCAAACTCGCTGGCTTTGTAGTCCCAAGGAAATGCGTGGTGGTAATTGTGCCATCCTTCACCTCCTGCCCAAAGAGCCACTAATCTGCTTTCAACTGATACCATGTTCCTGCAATAAAAAAGAGGTATAAGTATTCATTTGTAAGTGCCGGTGTAAAATGATGAACTAGGAATGAGTAACTGGATTTTTTGGATACCCAAAGTAAAAACGAAAATTTCTGGTTGGGAATCCAATCCCGCAAATGCGAGATCCCTCCGAAATTCTGCGGGATCAAATTTGCGGGATTTTCTATGCTGATCTGCGGGATTCAATATTAAAATTGCATATTAGACAAAAAAAGCACAAACGTCTTCTGAAACATCCCAGAAAGCAATAAACAACTCATAAGTTACGAACGAAGATGCAACACTGCTGAAACTACACTACGATTCATGATCACCAAATTGGAAAGTTATTATAAGTTGACATTGAGTAAAGAAATGGTTAAAGCTTTATTTTCTAGAATAAAAGAGCGCCGTTCATTAATGACAAGTATGGTACCGTATTTAGAAAACCCAGGCCAAAAAAAAAACAAATGGCCAAAAAGATACATTTGTACTTCATAGAAAATCGACATTACGAAATGAAATTAAGATTTCGACTGACAGGATGCAAATAGGGACGTCTTTAGAAGACAAAACACAAACCTGAACCGAAGACCATTTCACTTATGCTGATGAGGATAATCTAATCTAATCCAGCAACGAGACGTGAACCATCGCCTTTGAATTTAGAAGAGCCCTTTTTGAATGCAGTCGGAATAGGGGTACGGGTACATATTTGGAAGCTGTTTACAACTCCGACCATCGACTTAATTTCCAACAATCACAAACGCTCAATTTAAAAAAAAAAATTTCTTGTTGGAAAAACTGTGAGACAGCACTTGTCGGTAGATTTTTCGAGTTTACCTGGGGCAAAACTTGACAGCTGTTGCCATGAAATGAACACTTTTATACTATAGTATGTTTTCAATAGCATAGGACCTTTTTCTGAGCATGTTTAATAGGTTGAGTACAAGGATTATATATATTGTTATCAATTGGCGGGATTGATATTATGGTGCAGAAGTGGATTCCCTAACTGGAACCATTCGAAGTGCCTCAATTTATCTCAAAGATAAGATCCCAATTAGTAAAAAGAGGATGTGTTCAGAGAACATGAGGCAATATTCAAGTATTTGTAATGTCCCCCATAGGGTGTTCTGAATAAAAGCTTACGTTTCATTCTTTTTGTTCACCTGTCTTAATCAAAAAACAAAGTCATTTGAACAGTTACGTTCTTGGGAAATCAAGCTACAATTCGAAATAGTTATTTTATTTTCCTAACAAGTGTGGAAAGTGATACTTGATACGTGAACTCCGCTTCGCGTCGTTCGGTCAAGCTGTCGAGTGCGGAAAAGATACTTTCCACATGAGTTAGGAACAATATTTTCTCTATTTCAGTGTTGTAATGAGTTCATTACAGTTCTAAAAGTAGTGCTGTAATGAACGCATTACAGCTTCGTTTTCAGTTATATTTTTCGTTTTGTGGTTGTCTATGCTGACTTCCAATCCTATCAAATTTCAACAAACGTCATTAATAGTCAATATAATATAATTTGGATATAGTGAAATGATTTGCAACATTATTTGCAATTTCTACCAATTCTGGTGATGTTAAATCGATTTCGTCAGACATAATTCACGAATTTAATGCGTAATTGTAAATTATTTCAAAATTCGAAACGTACGATTCATATACAAATTCCGTAATCTGTCAATTTTTGTAACAGTCACACCAACTGGCAAGATACAATAAAAAAGTCACTAGGATGAATAATCTGAATTTTTCATTTAATTTCGTCAATATTTCAGAAACCTTGACTGAAATAGAGAAAATATCGTCTGATACTCGTTGCAGAAAGCAATTCCAACACTCAAGCGTTCGAATTTCTCATTCGTGTTGGAATAGAAGCCCATTCTGCAACTTGTTTTAGAATATACTATTTCCTACTAGCGTAAATGAAACACTTTCACGGAGAGTTTTCGTCTTGATACCGACTGACTTTTTAGGAAATTATATTTTTGTGCGCTCAGCCGCATAGAGAAAGGTTTGAATTTTATGTTTGGCGCATAGAGACATGTCAAAATTTTATGATTGATGCCACTCCTTTATATTTGTGTGCGGAAAAACCTTTGCTATTTACTTTCCGCATGCATATGCGTGCGGAAAGTGAATAGCGGGGATTTTTCCGCACGAATTCGGAAAAGTAGGTACTACTTTCCAAACGTCAAGGCGCGTGGAAAATAATACTTTCGGAACGCTTGTAGGAAAAATAATTGCTAAATTGAGACAAGGGACTTGAGCGCGAATGACCTAGATATACAAACTTCGTTCAGATTGTGTCGTTCCCCTAGTTTTGCTGGTGTGTATAGATACTTCCACTGCTGACCTTCAGGTCGCAACAGAATTGATATTCTGCATAAAAAAATTAAATCTAGGAAACAATTAATATCGAATGTATCCTTAGAAGATTCAGTCCCCTAGTGCTGATTTTCGCAAATTCGGTCATTTAAAATGCAAATGCTCACTAATTATTCGCACACACATGAGAATCCTTGATATGTTGACAAATTTTCACCTCAATTTTGGGTGTAATTATTATTCATACAGTTGAAAGAAACAATATCGAATGTGGAAATGGATTTGCATTTTTGATCGCCTATAAATAAAAAATTAATGACTTTTTTTTCAAAAGTTAGTTTATTAGAAAGGTTAAGCCTTGACATTTACGGAGGAAATATAATAGCATTCAAATGACCGCCACGACAGGCCATATAGTACCCCATCCTATCAACAGTAACAACCCAATTTTTCAGTACAGGATGTCCAAAATTCAAAGCTCACTTGGAGAAAAAATCTTCAATAACCCCCGCTTTCTTTGTTCGAAATAAGATATCAGAAATCAGATCGTAAATATCTTACTTTGTTTTCAAGTTACAGGGCGTCTCTGAAAAATTGCTTACAAATATTTCATTGTATCCAACTTTCTGTTCAATTTTTATTGTAATGATACTCATAACAGATCATAGACATTAATTAGCGTTTCACATATGTAGGGATACCTATAGAAGAGAGTTGATGTTTTTCAAATGGGACACTTGATTACAATTATACAGTAGAGATAAAATTAAGTCAAAAAACTCAATATCTTCGAACGGATGACATTTAAGAACAACCGGTAAACGGTTAGTTTTCGACAAATCTACGCTTAAAAACTTCGATGAAAAATATGGGGTGTCCCATTTAAAAGATATCAATTCTCCTCTACATCTCCAAAACGATAAATAATTCCTTTGATCTTTTACAAGTATGAGTACCATACATAAAGATTACTGACAGAAAAGTTCTAGAATTTTTCGAAAATCTTGAATAGAAACCAAGATATGTTTAGCGAAATATTTGAAATGGTAGTTTTTCAGAAATGACTCTCGAGAACGAATCAAAATATCTATGACCTGTTCTCTGATATCTTATCAAAAAAGTTATCGGGAGTCCTGAAAGATTTTTTCTTCAAATCTTATGATTAGTTCTCGATATGCTTTCAGGGTGTTTCCTAAACATGCGGCAAAAATTCAGGGGGTTGTTCCTTGGACTATTTTAAGCATGTTTTGTCCTTGGATGATTTTTGAAAAACCTCTTTGTTTCGAAGATACAGGGCGAACAACATTTTTCATATTTTTAAAATTAATAATAGTTTAAATAAAAATGCGTACCGCACTGTGTTTACTAAGTAGGTACAATTTATTTTTAAATTTGTTTAACAACATTCCAATTACTAAAAACGGCCAGTTTTTTGACTAAAAATTGATAAGTGCAGATGGTAAAGGAATACAGATTAAACACGGTTTTCATTTGAATTCGTTTTGTGATGTATTAGCAATTAACATTTTATCTTTGACTATTATGAATGACTATTATCAATGAGGAGAAGATTGGATGCTTGTATGCTGGCTAGAGGTGGTCATTTTCAACAGTTTTTGTAGGTTGAGTTGAATTTTCATGTAATTTTTCATAATAAAATGTTATTATCTGAAATTTTGTTTCCCCTATATCTTCGAAACAAATAGGTTTTTCAAAAATCATCAAAGGACAAAATATTCTTAGAATAGTCCAAGGAACAACCCCCTGAATTTTTGCCGCATGTTTAGGAAACACCCTGTATATTGTCGATTTGTGTCAATCTCTTAAATGGCGACTTCGATTTCGTGTTTCAAGGCATCAATCGTTTCTGGATGGTTGGCGTAACATGAATCCCCACACAAAATAGTCCAACGAACACAAATCATAGATCCGAGGCGGCCAATTGACCTCAGCATTTCGATTTTCAAAATATCGATGATTACGTTGATTGAATGGCAAGTGGCCTTGTCATGTTGAAACCAAAGGGTTATGTAAAAACATAAAACACTTAATTTTTGTGAAAAATTCTTTGAAAAACGACACTATGGCTAATAGAGCTTGGGAATAAACAAAAAACTATAGAAATGAAATGAATTTCCACCAGTTAAATAAAATAAAAAAAATTGATTAATATAAGATAATATTCTTATTGGATTTAAACTGGTTCTGGTGACGCAATCAACTTGAAATTTTACATGGAACTTCAGAATGTTAACCTGCATTTAAACGCAAAATTTTATCTCCATCTCTATATCTTACCGATCAAGAGTTAGCCCGCATGATGGCAGTTACGACGTCGCAACGGCACGGCGGGTAGTGTGCATGCTCCCATTTGATTCTTTGTACAACAGGCCGCAAGTACGACACAGCAACGGTGTCGTAACTGCAAAAGTCGGATGTGTGCACCGGGCCTTATCCTGATTAGACTGACAAATTCTAATTTGAGAACGGATTCACATCTTTGAATCTACTTTTATCCTTTGAGATTATTCTCAGCTCAAAATTCGAAAATTATATGGACCTTATGACGAAATAATAGAGCGATTCATTCAGAGAACTCGAATTAAAAAGAACATTATTTGCAATTTTCGATCAAACATTCACCACTTGACTTTGCATTCTTGAAATATGTATAATAAAGTCTACAAGAGCATATCGGTGAATCTACCTATCCCAAAATCTGAAATTTTCTCTTCAAAATTAGAAAGATTTCCTCATTAATAACTTACTTGTCGAACGGTTTGGTACCGTAGAAGTGTGCTATGCTGTTGACTGTCCAGGTGATGTGTAAAAGAGTAACATAACGAAGGAAGTAGCTTATGAACAATGAATTCCACTCCGTTTCCCCCCATAAAATCACAGGGATGTACACTGGTATAATGAGGGCAAAAATGAAGTACAACGTTTTGTAGTATCTGTGAAAAAAAGAGGAAACATTTTAGATTACAATCATGAACTTGATTCCAAGAAATATGCTCTCAACAGGCCGACTTCACAAACATTGGGGTAATGACAACTTATTCCTTGTTTCGATTGAAAATATTCAAATTTCATACGAATTTCGCAGGCAGATTGAATAAGATGTATTTATTATTGAGATTGGCTCATTTTTGAACTACAAACTATGGTCGAATTTTTATTGATGCCGTTGTTGAATTGCGATGAAATTATTCTTCATAATACCAAATTTATTTTTCAAGGGACTTTTGCAATAATTTTGTCGGATGAATCGTTTGTACCTAAAAAAAACACTTTTAAGACAAAAATGAATTATAATAGCAAATAATGAAGAATCAACTCCTGCGATTAGTTCAATTACACGGCGTTCAAACCTTCAAGGATGTTAAAAGAATAACCGAATTATATATAATAGTTCGTGAGACATATTAACACTCAATTCTGGGATTAGTGGTTCCTCGTTGCGAAGAATCTTCAGCTTCCTCGGTGGCTTAGTGGTTAGGGCATCGGACTAATTAATTGGAGGTTGCGGGTTCGAGTCCTGCTCGAAAAGGTACTTTTTCCAGAATTGAAAAATTTGTCTGGTAGCCGTGAAATTAATTCAATATATTTCCACACAGACGTTATAACCATTTACAAAACAATAACGTTGAAGTTACTCTAGAGTAAACAAGAGAAAAAATGATTTCGAGTATTTGAAATGCCACAGACGATCTGAAGGCAGCTATTTTTGGCAAACTTTGTAGGAAAGGCTCTGATCAGTTTTTTAGAACATTTCTCTACATTAGCATTTAAAGCCTCAAAATGTGGAGTGGTTACATTTAATTCAAATTCTTCCCACAAAATTGCATGAGTCCAATATGTTTTTCTACTAATAGTAAATAAGCACCAAGTGATTCAACTCACTTCTTCTGGAACATCACCAGTTCATCTGCCTCCAAGTCAGACAAGTCGATTGTCTTTCCTTTCTGGATAACCAGAGGATGTTTTCTACTCATTAACCAGCCCATGTGAGAGAAAAAGAATCCACGCATTGCGTTATGTGGATCTGCGTCTGTGTCGCTGAATTTGTGGTGCAATCTGTGGTCCCTCACCCAAATGTACATGCAGTTCTGAAAATTTTTGTTGTTAAGTGAAAAAGTCCGGTTTTTACTGTTCTTAAATATAAACTCTAGTCATGTTTTTTGAAATGATCTTCTACAAATCATACTTTTTATACAGATTTGTAAAAACTGTCATTCATACTCACTCGGAGTTGGAATGTTATTCTTACATTCTTTACATACAATTTGGAATGATCAGAAACGGAAATAGAAATCGTCCGCCCTCAAGAACTTTTATCTCAAACTAAAAGAGCTATTTGCAGGAAATTTGGTACAAAAATTGGAAGCTAGACGATAATGATCTTCACGAACTATAAGAATTAATGACAATGTTAGTTCGAGAACATGATCCATGAAATTTGAAGCAAAAGAACAGGGAATCAAATTGAAAATGAGCAAAGCACTGACAGGGAGTCGGAAGCTTTTGAGCGCTCGTCATTTATTCGTCAATTGCTCTCTTAGAGCCTTGAAGCCCAACATTTATACTTTTAAGCAGTTATATGGTCTCCAAGAGACCTCAGAATTTCCTGACTTCAATTCAGTGCTTCCCACATTTTTCTTCCGATATTTTCTATAGTTTTGAAAGAATTATTATTTTTGAAGCTTGAAATTACTTTTCTATATAAGGTATACTTGAAATTCATGTTTTCAATTCAATTCAATGTTAAACTTTCATAAATATCATCCAAATTAGCTATGTCCTGTATCTATTAAATGTTCTTTTCGTTTTTTGTACCATATAAGCAAGGTACGCGAGAAAAGCTACCAGAAAAGAAATTTAACTCACACAATACATTTATTAGCTACAGGATATTATTCAAATAATATTTATGGAATATTATATAGTCAAAAGAATAGATATTTGTTTTACTAGGCAGCAAGGTAGTAGATTGACTACAGCGGCTGATAGTTCAGGAATTCAGCCAAGGCAGTTTCTACTTTGCTGTCGAGTTAAACATATAATTTTTTCTTCATTTGTTTATAATGATATATGTAGGATATTGTTTTGCAAATGATTACAATTCCCACAATTTTGTTATTTTTATTAGTGATCAATTGAAATGAAATTTGATAGAAATCACAATTGTTGGAATGGTTGATTGCTATCTGGAAATGTATATGTCCATGATAATTATAGTATGACAACTTATGAAATATCCGACGGTTTTTTAGAAAAATATCGGATATATTACTATCATAAAAAACAAATTCTAATCTAACAGACTTAAACAGACACACTCTACTGAATTTTTTTAGAAAATTATAGAATTTTCATGCATCTTTCTGTTTCTTCTATTTCTTTGAGTCACAAAGTTCATTATCCAGTAATACTCACTTGAAGAAGTCATGTCACCAAACAATTTTCGTAGAATAAAAATAACGTAGTAGAATGCTGTTTTTTTGAACGGTCGTTTTTTCATTATAACTTTAAGATGTATCCCAAATTGATTGTCTAGTGAGGAGATTTCAAAATCCCTTTGAGCTAGAAAAAAATTAGCACATTTTCGGGCATCGCAACCCCATGAAATTGAGTTTTCAAGCTATAAGAGAAAAATTTAAAATGGCGTGAAATGAAAAGTTTTCATAACTTCTTCATCACTATTGCTATCAACATGAAACAAAAACGTTCTACATGCACTTTTTTCAGTAGAATCCACTGGTGTAATCATCCAATTCATGTCATTATCCAATATTGTCTTATAGCTTGAAAACAGTTGAATTCACGAGGTTGGGGTTTTTACCAAATTAATTCTCTCAAAAATCGAGCAAAAGAATGCCCATTCATTTTCTTCTAGCTCAAATGGATTCTGAGATCCCCTCACTAGACGATGAATTTGGGACATCCGATACTTTTGTCTAGTGAAGACCTGAATAATCAGAAATCTTTGAAAATATCGGTTACTTTTTGCTTGTCCCCTGTATCTTCGAATCCAGCCGTAGAATTGAGAGGAGAATTATTGCATCTTCAAAGATTCTTCTTTTCACAGGTCTTCAAGTGTTTACTTCATCTGATTGCGTTTTATGTTTGATCTGCTCTTGAGATATGGTACGAGGAGAAATATCTTTCGATTGGGTAAAATGTTTGATTTCTAGTATTTCTTAACATGAACTATCAAATATACAAACTCACTTGTCCTGCCATCGTCTGCAGAATCAGCATAAGTAGCTTTAGGGGCAACTTTGCTTTGTAGGTTTTATGGGAGAAAAGGCGATGAGCTCCTCCAGTTATGCCTACTCCAGTGAAGAATGTCAGTATCCAATCTGAAATGACGAAAAAATTAAGGCTAAATTAACAATGTATTTTATAATAAGATTTATATATTTGAAAAATTTGTAAATTTTTATCGAGGAAGAACCTTAAATGAGGAAAAACCGCAATTCCTCACTGTGTGGAGTAGTTTGTGACTTCCGGAAAACACAGAAAATCTCTTGTCAGTGTTGTTTTCATGATTTGACTGAGAAAAACAAAAATCAAAAATGATTCCACAATATTTGAACTTCGGGTTATCACTATGAAATACATATAATATGACTGCCAAACAATTTGGGGCAGTATCCACTTTGAAGTCAAATATTGTTAATGTATATGTTGAATAGATTTTGTTGAGTTATTTGTCTATGATTTGATTTTTTGGTTTGAAAAATTCTGGATAGCTGTGTCAAATAAGTATGGTATATAAGATATGTAAGAGAGCAACTGTTTCACTTTTTTAGTGAAACGAATTAAAAGCGAATAGATCCTTTAGTTTTAGAAAAAGAACAAGTGAATTTATCCTATTTTAGGATTTTAATTATACCAAAACGTAAGTGAACTGATAATTTTTGGAAAGTTGAAAATGTTTTCCTCAAACAATTTCAAATGTTTATTATTGAATTCGATAAATTAATTATGATTGATTATTTTTAATAATCGAAAATAAAATTCCCTTCAAATTTTAACATTTTATGTGAATTAGAAAAAGCTTCCTGTCCACTATCTAGAGATTAGCTCAATTTTTTCGAAGTCATTAAGCGATGTTTCACAAATTTTCAAAATTGTAATTATTTTGTGAAAATTGCGCTGATTTGACAAGTTGGTCCATCCTGCTGAATTGTGATCCATAATAATATGTCCTAAACATCCCCTGCTTTTAATGAAAAATCATTTGAAAAGCAATTGGATAATTCTGAATATATTTTTCAAAACTTTTAATTATGTTGTTTCCTACTGGATACCAATCCATAGTACACGTTTGAATTGATTTCTGTAGAGTTACAATGTAGGTAACAAAAAACGATATGTCAAAATATAGGTACAGGATGTTCCTAAATTGGAGGTACAAACGAAAAATGACAGATTCCTCAGATTATTTCAAGAAAAAAACTTCTACAAACAAAAGTTCACAAAGGCTTTGTTTTCGACATACTGAATATTGAATTCTTCAGTTTTCTTTTCATAGCACCTTCTCTTCACAAGGTATTCAACTTAAATTTATCATAGATAATCCAATTTAAAATTTCCATCATGTGACAATATCATCTACAGGATGATATTGGAATAGTGCCCGCTTCTTTTTTCCAGAACTCTATTTTGATGGACAACTGGAAGTTTAGAAAAATGTAAAAAGAAATCAGTCCCGTACTAGGCTTTTTGTTTTCTTGTATTTTTGTCTCGTATTACTCGTATTTGCTACCGATCTCAAGAAAAATATTTGAAATAATTCTCTAGGAAAATCCAAATTATTGAAAAAATCCAGTTAGTGAGCTGTGATAGATGAATAAATTACATAGTTTTGGTACTTATTTACTGAATCTGCAGCGAAGATTAATAAATATTCGATAAGCCGGTATAATCATTACAAAAAAAAGGACTACAATGAATCACCTTGCATCTCGAAAATAATGCGTTTGCAGGCCCATGTTTATAGGACTTTTTTCTTAAAATCATCCAAGGAATCTATTATTTTCCTTGATATCTTCAATTTGGGTACACGTGTATAATTTTATTTAACAAAATTGTGTTTTTTTCAGAATTCCAAAAGAGCAACTAAGGTATACTAAATATCATTCAAAAAAATAATAAATGATTGCATAAATTATGAAATTTCACATATAGGTAATGAGGATCATATTAATTTTATCTCGATTATTACGATTAGTCAACATAATTTTGAATAATTCTATTAACGCCTAATTGAAAACTTTCCTATTTTCAAGGGCTTATCGTTAATGGCATTTCTCTCAAGAATAATTCAAAGAGATACCAGATAATTATCGAAACAAGTTTCCAGTCTAATTTAGGTGTTATTGAAGAGAATAGCCAATTATTGACGTGAAACAATATAAATTTTCCTATACTGACAATATGAAGTCAGCACAAATATGTCATGTTATTTTTCAGTTTTACATGTGGAATTCTCAATTTAAAAAATTAAGAATGCACTGACGTGAAATCAGGAACTTTTCAATTCCTAATTGCGTTATTTTATTTTAATTCATTTATGTTTTTTTAAGAAATTTTTGTGGTTTATATGGTACTCACAACAGATCATAGAAATTAATTAACGTTTTAGAGATATCAAGGAGAGGAGATGTTTTTTGAATTGCACATCCTATAAATGACTTGATTACAATTATACAACAGTCACAAAATGAATAAAACCTCGAAATAAATTAAATATATCTATATGTATATAAGGTATCCCATTTCAAGAATGAAATTGAGAAACTCAATATCTTTGAAACGGATAACATTTTTTAAATACGAAAAATCGACAAATATGCGGCTAAAATACTGTGTTGAAAAATATACAGGGTGAGTTTTTGACTTGTAGATGAATTTCAACCGAAGATTCCTGAGGTCAAAAGTAAATTTTTTTTCTAAACTATTTTTTCCAATTTGCCTTTTTTTCTAACATAGTATAGCATAAATTCTGGAGGTAGCCGAAATTTGAAGGAATTTTATGTTCGCAAAAGATTCATCACATCAATAAAAAACTATACTCCAAAAATCATTTCCTTCGATACCATTCCATTTGAGAGAAAACTAAAAATTTCATTTTTTTATTTCGTATCTTTTCAATCGAGCCTAATGGAAAAAAGACAAAGTTAAAAAGTGTTTTCTTCGACCTCAGGAATCTTTGGTTGAAATATATGTACATATCAAATACTTACTCTATATAGATGTCTCATTTAAAAAACTCTCTCATCTCTATCTGCAAAACGGTAATTGATTTCTATTATCTGATATGAGTATTATATAAACTGTAAAACATAAAAATTACTGAAAAAAACGAATTGACATTCTGAAGAAATGGTCTTCAGAGAACGATCACACAAAGAGATTTCAATTACAGAATTTTCACGTGAAATAAAATTATTAAGCCATTCCAATTTCATGTTATTTTTGATGATTCTTTAGATACAAATAAGGGTTTATTTGAGTAGCTACTCCTCTCAACATTACTCGATTTGAATTTTGAAGAAATAAAAAATATATTGAAAAATAAAATAAATAAATACAAGAGAATATCAAAGACTTACAAAATGCAACAGTCAGCCACTTGGCGTCTGTAAAACACAAATAGCTACCATAAAGGGCACCCGAGTGCAACACGATGAAACCCAAGACATTTTTCCAAACTATTTTCCTCTTGAAATTAGGATCGGTACCGATGTCTGCTGGTAGTAAATACTTCTTAACACCTTTTTCCTCAGGTTTAGGTCCCACATGAACTACTTCTTGAACCATTGTTGTTGACATGTCCTTAAAAATAGTTTGTTTTATTCGTCTACCTCAGATACACATTTTACGTAAAGAAAGAGTGACTGTGCTAATACACAGTGGACAATCAACTCTAATATTTACAGGGACAGCACGGATATAATTCAATGAATTGGAGAAAGGGAAACCTATCAATTTCATTTTTTCGAAGAGGGGACTTGATGAAAAAAATTGAATTCGTTTATAACACTGTAATAGATGAGGCTATTAGCAAGAAAAAACTTGATGATGAAATTCAATTTTTTTTCGTATTGAGAATTTTTTCGTGCTGATGCTGTTCATTGGTCAAAATTGGTTAGAGCTCGAAATGAACCTTCCTTTTTTTACTGAATTATTTCCTATGCCAACCGTGAATATTTGTCTTCCTATTTTAATTTTCAATAATAATTTAACGATTTCAAAATCTGAAAATATCGACGTCTCTTATTTATATTCATCTTAATAGGTACTACATTTATTTCAGTTTACTACTGTTCATGAATTTTTCGAATACTCATCTTTATGCTTTCGTAGGTAGAGGAAGCTTTATGATTAATGTTCCACAGTTTCCAACCGATTTAAAAGGAATTTGATGTGTTTATTTTGTTTGGACTGTTGATAGTCTCGTACAAATTTCAACATTTTGAGACATGGAGTACTCTCAGACCACGCTCAACTTGATATAACTGGTATTCACCGGGATGCCCTATTAGACGTTTATGGAAAACTAATCATTATTTTGAATTGAGAATTTTTATGTTGGGGTTTGAGACAATGATCTTTCTTCCTAAAATATTTTCATTATGTCTACAACTTCCGGTTATACCGGAAACAGACTACTACTTCCTTATTTCAAATGGCACTCCCATCATCATCATTAGATAGCTTTTTTGATGAAAATTTCACCAATATACCATACCGTGGGTAAAAACTGAACAGTTCATGAGTTAATGGGATTCTTATGAAAAAATGATGACGATGAGTATTCACAATTTTTCGAACATTTCGGCAGAAAAAGCTTTTTTCGAAAAATTTGTTCTTTTTCGATTATAGTATTATAAGACTGTTTGCGGTTTGAATAAAAAATGTACAGGGTGTTCATAAGAAGATCATGAACTTGAATAACTCAAATTCATCAAAACTCAAGATTTTCAAAATAAAACCTATATTTTTTATTATTTCATTCCGTAGGTTTTTAGTACGTACAAAAATTGTGGGGGTTATTCAAGCAAACCCTAAGCCTAAAATGAATACTTTATTACTGTGTGGAGTACTCTGTGACTTCCGGAAAACACAGAAAGAAACTAGAATTCAATGTTTCCATAACTAAATTTGACATTTCAAGAATTGTAATGAAATATTCGTAATTGAAAATTGTATTGGTTTATGGATTTCTCAACAATCCCAACGAAAAATTAATCATAATTCATGAAATTTAGTTATCCAAACATCGAATTTTAGTTTTTTTCTGTGGATGTCACAGACTACTCCACACAGTAAGGAATTGCGGTTTTTCCTCATGGTTAGTCCTCGATAACTCTTAAAGAATTCGTTTTAGGTATAGGGTTTGCTCAAGTCCCTCACTATTTTTGTACGTAGAATCGACTGGAATCATGAAAAATATAGGTTATAATTTAAAAATCTCGAGTTTTGATGAATTTGAGTTTTCCAAGTTCATGATCTTCTTATAAACAACCTGTACATTTTTGTGTATTGTGTATTAGATTGATAACAATGCTTTCTAATACATTCGGTAAACAAGAAAGTGAAAAAACTGCTATGTACCAGTGGTGTAGAAATATTAAGATGAAGAAACCAAATTAATATTGATTAATTTTCTAGATTCATTTTGTTCTTTCCAATAAAACTTCTGTAGTATCAAATGAAGATGTTATTTTTCCTCGAGAATTAATATTAGTAAAGTCCATAACATTTTACTATCGTCGTAACACTCAAATTCATAAGCCAATTTAACAGTTTGATTCTTCAGAATAATTGTTTATTGTCTGTATCAGAGTTTTATTTGTTTCAGTGTTGTGAGTGGGTATCTAATAAATCACAAGAATTAGTTATGCTTTCTCTCTTCGTATGACGAAATAATGAATCTAGCCGAATAATATTTTGTAATTTCATTCTCTTCAATCAAGCTTTTCTACGGTTATTAACCAAAATGGAAAATACAGAAAAACAAACAATTTTCAATTGATATTTTATATGAAAGACATATTTATTAAGGAATTGTTTATACTAGGGTAGGGTAATATTCAGTGTGTTATGAGAGATATTGCCGAATGTTATCTTTCTCATATTTCTCTACTCAATTCTTCATCTGCGGCCACTGGCTGCCGTGTAAAAATTTATGTATTTCGAAAAAAACATCGATTACTTCCAAAATAGATAGACATGAATGCAGAATGTCCTTTCCCCTTGGTGCTGAAATCACAAATTGAACCTATCAAATATTTGGTAATCCAAGGTAGACCAGGAAGTTTAGATTTCATACAACACGGAAAAATTTTGACTTCCTGGAAGTAAGCATTGTACTAAAGATGATCATGTTGCTCGTGTTCACAGTGGACAAAGTATTTTACTGAATTATCCACATAAACAAGGGTTTCAACAACGATGTTGTCATCTTCAGGATCAAAGAGTTACTTCTTCACTAATTGTGGATGTGATGTGTGCTTATTCTGTAGATAAGCCTCTCTTATAAATTTCCTCTATCTACATCAATGAATGAAGGTTGTCGTAGAAAATATCAAATGCAAATGTGAATTCAACACGATTGGGTATCTTGTTGACAATATTTAGAATTTGGGATAATTTGCATTGAATGCATGTGTATTGGGAGCAGATTGAAGTAATATAATCATATTCAAATCGAGTTCTGGGCGGTCGTTCACTGAACAAATTATAATAAATAAATAAATATTGTTTGATAAATGATTTCGTTCCAATGTTTGTAATTTTAGAATTTCGAGACGTGAATACTGAATAGTCTCAAACGATAAAGTTTGATACACTGAGCCGTCCTCAAATTCGATTCTGCCCGTCCGTGTGGCCGTTTTTATATTTTATATACGATAATTTTCAAACGTAAGTACCTAGAAATGAACTCAAAGTGACCGAGACCACAAAACCGACTATAGAGATTCTTGATGTTGATATGAAATGAAAATTTCAAGTTGATCACATTATCCAAATATCATAGAAAATTCAAGAAGAATATTGGAAAAGAAATACCTAATATTTTCGTGATTACAAATCCAATAGGGTTAAGATTTTAAGTGTATATGAAGATCAACTTTTTCAAGATACGTACAAAATTTCGTGTGGTTAACATCAAATCCATAGAAAATTCAAGTGGAATACAGAAAAAAAACCTAATATTTCAAATACGACTAAGTTCAAATTTTGCTGAATAGGCGCTGTAAAGTATGTAGTTATAAAAATACGAATAGGTAGGTACAGAAATGCAGAACTCCTTCGTCTATTTGTTTTAGAGCGTTCTACTTTTGAAAAATTTAGGGAGTTTTCGATGAAATCGTCCTTTGATAAATTTGTCAAGGTGATTTTCAAAAAGCGCTGAAATTTAGATTTTTTTTTCTACACATCACAGTATCATTAGGCTCCATTAGAACTATATTATCAAATTGTTTGGAAACAAGCAGATTGTACCAAAAATGTGTGAATGACTATATATTTTTTTGGAAACACCATGTTTTTCATTGAAATTTCAGATGGAATGAAATAAATGAATTCAATTTTATTCGATGTTTTATATTATGCAAACCTAAGATTTTTTGATTTTACATAAGTAAATTGAAGGGTCTTTGGAAAAACTAAAAACTTCGTAATAATTTATTTGAATGAGATTTTGAAAGTGGATACTAGAAGAACAGAGTTAAGTTCTGATGACTTTTTGATCATCATTGAGAACTCTACTGGATGTTCAAAATGAGACGATTCATTGATGACTTATTCAAACGTTAATATTGGGCTTATTCCAAATGGCATACCATGTATTCTATTTCTTATTAGGTAGCAAATTTTATTATCTCCACCATATGAGAAATATAGGGCGTGCCATTTGGAGTATGCCCAGTGTTAACGAATGAATATGTCATCAATGAATCGTCTCATTACGAACACCCAGTACAGTTCTCAATGATTATCAAAAAATCATCAGAACTGACCTCCGTTCTCTTTCAAAATGTGATTCAAACAAATAAATTAATTTTGAAGTTATTAGGTTTTTCCTAAGATTCTTTAATTTATGGAGTATCGAAATATCACAAAAACGGTAAGTTTTAAGCAGTATTTTCAAAGAATTTGAGAATGTAGCTCTAATGGAGTTTAATGTTACTGAGTTGAAAAATAATTCGTAAATCTCAGCGTTTAATCCTAATAAGGCTTCACGTCAATGGTAGAACACCCTGTATACGTATCTCATTAAATCGAAAAATATTTAGTAATGAATGGTAGTTCTACAGTGTCCTCAGCAGCTGCTAAAAATAATTTTTTCCTGGAAAATAACAAAACGTATCAATTTAATAGCAGTCAATAAAGATACGATTAAACAATTAGGGAATTAGGGCGGCGAACTTTTATTTTGCCGGGGCGCCAAAATGTCTGGTGGCGGCCCTGGTTGAGATTTGGGGTGTTGATATAAAAAATATTTTCAAGTCTCATGCAAAATTTTGAGCTGATCACATCATCAAAACCATAGAAAAACCAAGAAAAATATTGAAAAAAACTACCCAATATTTCCTTGACAACATATCCGATCCGGTTGAGATAAGCGTCTATATTTAGATCAACATTAAATTAAAATACTTAGGTTATATCAATTTCAAATGCTCTGAGCTGGCAGACTCCTTGAGCACGTTCCTTGAATTGCATTTAACCCCGAATAAACGAATCTTGAAAATTTCGATGGAACATCACTCCAAACAGAATACGTAACTTTCTATTCTAAAGCGTATTCATCAGTTCTTTTAATGGCAAATTATCTGCAATCACTTAACTCAAATCGGTTATATTTTGATTAGAAATCAATGTAAATATAGTGAGCTCAAGTAATCCAAAAACTTCGAATTGTGTGAAAGTGACATAAAATAGTTGAAGTTGATGAATACTGGATGATACAATGGAATCTGCACTGTTATTCAAAATATTCTCAAATATTTCAAGAAATTTATGAATGAAAGCTAATTACATAAGTCTGTATAAATAACAGCACAGTATAATCAATCGCATCTGTTGATCATGGTTTCGAGTGTTTCGACTGATTGATTCATTGATATGACGAAATTGCTCAAGATCGCATTATTCGTTTTATCCATTCGATGTTTCGGCGATTGCGCGCAGTTATACAGGGTGTTCTGATTTGTTTCCGACAAACTGAAACGGGTGATAGATCACATCATTTTAAGCAAAAAAGTTTCTATGAACATGGGTCCGGAAATGCTTCGTTTCCGAGATACAGGGTGTTAAAGTTGAAAAAATAATTCGCGTTTGCTTAAATATCTTTCGACTGATTCCAAATAATTGCATAAAAGTTGGTACATAGGGTTTTTTGAGGTGAGAAATTCAAATTTGTGGTCGATTTGGTTGTATTTTCTAGAGGGCGCCACTGGCAATCATTTCGTCCCCTTTAAACCGTAGCAACTTTTCTGTGCTACCCTGTACGTCATTCTGGACTAAAAAAATCGATTCCCCTGACTTTTCTAGTTAAAAAAGGTATAACTCATTCAAGTTGCTAGGGGCAACCGTTTCAGAGAAAAACGCATTTAAAGCCAAATCCATATTTTCGTAATCTCTAAAACATGTAGAAACAAATTTGTAATAATTTTAAATTAAATATTTTTTAGAAGTAACAATTTAGAACAAAACAAAATAACATAATAATTTTTAAAGAAGGTGTTCGAAATGTCCACCGTTCTGTTGAATGCACAAATGACATCTTCGAATGATTGATTGTTTTACATTCAACAATTGTTGCGGCAATAGATTCAAAATATACAATGACAGATTTAAAGTGTGTTAGGTTCAGATGTCATTAATTATAATTATAGTTAACTAAGTTAATAGCTTATCAACAAATACAGGAAAATGGTATTGGTTACCAAAGGCCCGAACGAAGCATACAAAGAAGAAATCATCTACAGAGAAATAGGATTTTACAGACCTTCGAAGAAAATAAAAACTCAATATTCGTAAAGCATCCCAACAACGCAATATTTCAGGAAACAGAATATTCAGAACACTTAAAAACAACAATTACATAGCATACCACTTCTACTTATTAGTGGGCAATAAAAAATCCGCATGCATTTCGCCTTAGAAATTTTCAAAATGAATTTAAATTTAATATTTGAATAGAAATAATTTCATGAAATGATTTCGAAGCAGTCAAAACATATTAAAGAAAACGCGAATTATTTTTTCAACTTTAACACCCTGTATCTCGGAAACGAAGCATTTCCGGACCCATGTTCATAGAAACTTTTTTGCTTAAAATGATGTGATCTATCACCCGTTTCAGTTTGTCGGAAACAAATCAGAACACCCTGTATATCCGCTAGAGGTGGGGGTACGAAATATTGAAAAATGCCAATTATGTTTTTCTTTTCGTTTCAAATTTTTGTTGAATATTGAAACATTATCAATTGAATTTTTTGCCTAAAACATTTCCATGCTCTTATTTGAATATGTGAATCTTCAAAAGGAATCAAGATATCAAGCTGAAATAAAAACTAAAATATGGCGAAAAGGATGGTTTTTGAAATAAGCTGAGCGTAAACTCTGTGGTGGGCTGAATTTTAGAACCGGAAGACGAGGAAGCGTAGTGGTAGTGCCACAGGCATTTATTAATTCCTCCCAACTTAAAGGCATTGATCTCCAAGATCGCCAAGAAGAATTAGTTAGTTATCATTGTTGACCGGTCCTAACAAGGTTATCAATTTTTTTTTCTAATATTTATGGTCAAAAAGGAAACGCGAATCACTTAGCTCTAATATATTAATTTAATTTTGTTTTTTCGTTCGAATCAAAATCATTATCTTATTGAAAGCATAAAAAGCTTGATTTCTATGTCAACATTTCAAAAACTATAGATACATAAGATCATTATGAAATATTGTATTATTGTGAATATGTTAATTGAGTTTATGATTTCGAATTTTGGAGATATGATTTCCAACTAACAAGAAATAACTGAGTTTTGATTTTCACCTTTCTATAGAAAAATTTTTTCTAAACTTTTCAACAATTAATGGAACAATTTCATAAACTTGCACTAAACTTATTTTCTGTAACGTTAGAAAAGACACTGATGACAGTTCTGGAAGCATAACGACTTTATACACAATTGATTTCAATTACCATTGAAGACAATCATGCATTTTTAGTGTACAAAAATTTAGGCAACAGAAGATTTTAGGCCGTTGTGCAAGGCAAGCATGCAATAGGTTGAAGATTTGTCACTTTTACCTTGGCCTAATGTCTAGACTAGAGGAAGGTAACCTATTTTCCTCATAAGTGGAACGGAAAAAAAAGCAGAGGCCAAAAGGCATTCATTAGATATTCATAATTTGATCTCATTCTACACGTATAAATTTCAATAAACTAGGTATATGTTTGTTTTTCAATTTATTCCCTATAGCAAAACAATGTCTCTATAATAATCTGGTTCATTTGTTTTTAGATGCCTCGACACTACCAAAAAAAGTTTGGACCGTAGGAAAAAAAATTTTGAAAAAACATTTCTTCAGGAGGCAGTGTTCTGTTGATGCTAATTGAAGTTTTGAATTCATCTATCAATGTGAAGAATTTGATATTTCTTGTAGATAGATCTGAGAGTTTGTGATTATGTTCTGTTCCTATGTTTTTCCATTATTTTAGTTTATTTTTTTAATAAGGTTTTATAGACATAGCAACCCATTACTGTAAGAAAAATACTACATGTACATGTTTGAGCGATTCGTTATTCGAAAACTGAAAAAAAATGGATTTCGGGCTGAACGAATAAGCATTTCTCTATTTTTTGATCGATTCGTTCTCCTATAATTGAAAAAAAAATTGGTTTGTAGTTTTTATAATGTATGTTGATCGACGTCAACCCCAGAGGAGTCACGAGGACTAGACACGATCAAGGTCTTTCCTAATATTTTGAATGTCAGGGATTGAGTGAATGTTCCCCTCAGCAGAGAATGGGAAAGCCGACTGCGAGGGGAGTTTTCTCTCCTACGCTGATAGGATTAAGTACATAAATAGTAACAAATCACAAAATGTACAAGATATAATTTGACATAATCGTACAGAGAATATGGTTCCAAAACAATTGAACATTCCGTGACATTTTTCTTGACAATATTTGAATAGTTCAACTGTTAATTTAATCTGGTGGTTTTTGATCCCCTTTTCAAATGTTCTAAGAAAAATAAAAAAGGCGTAAAATTTTCTACACTGGTCTGAATTTTCATTTCCAAAAATGTTGAAAGAAGGCAGTCGAAAACGGGGATACAAATGCAAAATTTGAACATCTCCTATTTTAGCTTCGTGCAAAATTCATTATCACAAGCGTAGAATATTCAATAAATATTCTTTTTCATTAATTTTTACAGTATTCACATCCGAAAACATAGCGATCTGTTCGAAGAACAAGTGCCCAAGAACTGAAACTCGTTATTCGCTTCGGCAGGCAAAATCCATTTGCAATGCAAAATTTATGATAGGATATTTTTATCCATTGTTGAAATCCCGAAATAGAATTGTGATGAACTAACAAAATGCAACACTATGAATGAACTAACTGGCAGATGACGTTCAAACTCTATATGAGTCACAGTTGATGGGATGAATAAAATTTCGACAATAATACTAAGCAAGTTTCCAATGGATCAATTCCTGTTTTTTTCTTGTCTGAATAATTTTTAGGAATATGGAGATTAATATTTGACTATCCAACCTTCAAAACAAGATTTTTCGTGTCATCATCTTTAAAGCAATTTTACTGCTTGTATTAATTTCGCAAAATGATTTGAGGAATGTCCACCAAGTCATTGAGTGATAAGGTTGAAATGCGAACATAATTTACATAAGATAATGCAATATTCACCTGAACCATTCCAATGGTTGTGTGTGGCTGAAAGATTCGCAGATGTCATGCTGAAAGTGATCTCAACTGCTCTCCTCTTTCTTAGTTCTCGTTTGTGCTCAGGTAAAATTACCTTAACTTAACTTCGTATATTTAATGGAACAAAGTTTTTCCTTGCAGAAACACAGTGTGGTGAACCAATTGGTTATGGTTCTCCTGTAGGCACCAGAAAAGACAGAATTGTTGGGGGCTATGACCTTGGTTTTTACAAATACCCTTGGTATGTAGCCCTCATCAGCGATAAAATAATTGGTTGTGGTGGTTCACTCATTAATTCAAGAACGGTTCTGACTGCAGCGCATTGTTTCAACAGGTATGTTCACTTTCCAGGAAAATTTTGAATTCAATAAATATTCCTTTTTTTTAGTAAGACTAAATTGGAAAACCAATACGTTATTAAACTGGGAGTATATAATATATGTACAACTGAGAGCACGCAGATAGAGTTCAAAGCAGAAAAAGTAACAATACACGAGCTCTATCCAAAAAAGAACCCATATTACGACATTGCCCTAATTACACTCAAAGAAGATGCTTCACAATTCACCCCCATATGTCTACCTAAATATGGTGAGTAAAAATTACGTTCAGTTTTCCTCTAAACTGATGGGAATTTATTTTTAACTAAACTTTTTATCCGCAAGTGTTCATTGTATTAAAATAGATATTGTTTCACCACAGTTCGAGAACATCTTCGACGCATTTTCGTATGAATTCATGAAAAAATTAGAGAGAAACAAAATAGCAGAAAACAAAAATGTATTTTTTCATTTTTGTCTGTCTGTACCTGACACCTGTACTTGGTTATCGCCGACAATACTGCATGATTTTCATTGCGAACTTTTGCACTAAGCTTGAAATTGTTATCTATAACAGGGTGACTGGTGACGTAAAGGACAAAGGCTCAGTGGAGATAGAGGGCCTCAAACATAAGGATATTGGTTTCAGAGTATACAGGGTGTTCCAAATTATGTCGGCACCATTGCCAACTCCATTATTATTGATGCTACGATGTCGGTTAAATGGGCAAACTGGTAGCAATTTTAGTGGCCTTCTCGATGCCGAAAACAAAACAAAAATGGACAGTCGCGTTGTCATAATATTTCATAAAATGATATTTCTTTCAATGAAACACCCTATATTTTTTCATGTATTTCGATTCGTTATAACATTCTCAACAACAAAGCTCATATCATCTTTCTTCCTAAAGTGGAAAATGAGCGACTCATTTTGAAATATATATTTCTTTCACTAGTACAAAAAATTTATTTGTTTCGGCGAATAACGCTTCATGAATGACAATATTTCGTTACAAAATAAGACAGTAAAAAGAAAAATTGCGCTGGGATGTGAACTCGTGAATGAAACCCGTGATCATCATGTTGCACCACTCAATTGACACCACTAAGCTATTTGCTATTAATGTACAAAACGATAATTTCCATCTTAAAGCCATTTCGCTAGCCGCATGCATTTTGTGAATCAATAGTGTCAATAGAAGGGCCCAAATATGTGTTTAACAAGAACGCGGTATTTTTGAACATTCACTCGAAGTTTTATAGCGCTTTATCAAATCCGTTTGTTATAAATGTTTCCTATTAATACAACTGTCTTATTTTCACCTTTACGAAAAAAGTCGAATTAGCTTTGTTGTTGAGAATGTTATTACGAATCGAAATTTGAATGAAAATCAACTTGTTGATAATCTGGTATATTTATGTTTTCGTTCTTATCATGGGCACCCGCAGAAATTTTTCTCAGGGGGGCAAAATGAAAATTATTGAAAAACGTAAAGGCGTCCATGATTGTCATTGAAAACCGGAAATTTGTTGTGAATCCATTTCTTTCCTTTTTTCCAATCCCTTTGGATTGAAAAAGTAATATTGAGGGTGTTGTGCTGAAAAATGAGGCAATCAAAATCTCAGGGTCTTTGTTAATTTTGATCATGACTTGTTTCGTGATGACCTGTTTGACACTCATTTCCAGGACATACTTTACATGGAGTGCATTGATCAGAAAGTTCTTCTTGACTTGTTTCGTGATGACCTGTTTGACACTCATTTCCAGGGCATACTTTACATGGAGTGCATTGATCACAAAGTTCTTCTTCTTGCTGATCTTGTTTCTCATTTATTTAATGTTCATGCTCCCTTCATAAAAAGAAGGGTAACGTAGGCCTGAGCTCCCTGGTTGACATATAATTTGCGATGTATGTTGAGACTGCGTAACTCGGCCCTATCAAAGTATAAACGTTCCAAATCTATTTCCGATTTGATATCCTATAACAAATTGCGCAATACTGTCACTGAAGCTGTTAAAGAGAAAAAGCAGCCTTTCTTCGTTATAATGCTAAAAACTCTGACAGCACTAAGCTGTGGAAGTCCGTTGACTCTCTCAATATTAGAAGAAAGCCGATTTGTGAGATTCCGTGCCTATTACGTGATGTTGATCAGATTGCTCGTCACTTTGCTTCTGTCTTCTCTCCAAGGGACATTTGCAGGGATACTGTCTATAGATACAGTCTGAATAAGCTCAATCCTCAAAATCATTTCTCTTTTAGACTCTCCACTGTTGAGAGGATTGTTCTGGGCTTAAAGTCGAATGCACAAGGTACTGACCGTATTTCTGCTAAAATGTTAAAATTGTGTTTACCAGTCATTGCTCCTTACCTTGCTCACATCGTGAATTGTTGTTTGGAGGTCGGTTATTTTCCTGATCTTTGGCGACATTCAATTATTAAATCAATTCCCAAGGAGACAAACCCGGTTTCGTTCAACGAGTTGCGGCCGATAAGCATTTTACCCGTTATGTCAAAGGTACTCGAAAAAGTTGTGGCAAGGCAGGTATATGAATATGTTGTTGAGGGAGAAATAATTCCTAATAGTCAATCGGGTTTCCGTAAGGGTTTCAGTTCTATTACTGCTCTCTTAAAACTCACTGATTATACCATCTTCTCCCAGAATACTTCAGTTGTACTGCTCGATTACTCGAAAGCATTTGACACGATCGATCACTCTCTTATGATCGCTAGGCTAGATTTCATTGGTTTTGAACCTATCGCAGTGGATTTCTTTCCTTCTTATTTAAATAGTTGTTGGCAGAGAGTTGAACTGGATGGTGAGTTGTCTGTTGCTTCAGAGGTGACGTCGGGTGTGCCGCAGGGGTCGGTACTGGGCCCAATTTTATATCTTATATATGTTTTTGATTTACAGCCCTCAGTTGAGCATGTCTATGTGCAGTCTTTTGCTGATGTTGAGATTTTACATGTTTGTGATAAAGGGTAGAAGCTCAATCTACTTAAGACCCTAAAAATAAATAAAGCAATAAAAAAATTCAGAAGTTCAATGCATAAACGAGCAAAACCAACTTTGACAGTTTAAAACTATTCAATTCCTTATTGTTTTGATTGATCGATTTGTTAATAATTTTTCTTTTCTATATTAAATTTACTTCACACTCGCTCAACAACCATGGTTACACATTACAGTTTTTCTAGTTCAACTTTTTTTAAAATTCCCAAGTTTACGGTCAGTTGATGTTGTACGATTGATTATTGCTCTTTACCATAGGTCCATGGGACAGTAACTCTGTCGCCTTGACTCATGACGTCTCACTCGGATGACAGATGTCAACCTCAAACTTCATGTCATGTCAAACGTCACTTCCTTGTCATAACCCTTTCAAAAACAACACGTGCATGGTCACAATTTTATCAATTAATACTATATAAACAAAATGTTATTTTCACCTGATCTAACCACGACCCCTAACATTAGGGGTCCCGCAAAGTTTTGCGGTTAAATTCCTCTTGGTTTTTAGTTTTTTAATATTCACATATATTCTTAGTTATTTTTTCCACCACATATGGTAGGTTAAAAATTTCACTGTTAATCACAATACTGATATTTCTCTTTTCTGTAGACCTTTTTTCTGGCTGAAGATGAAGGTTTATTCCTTCGAAACATGTCCCTTTTGATGTAAGTCTTCTGACTATATCCCCTACTGATGTAAGTCTTCGGACTATATCCCATAATGTGCTGATGTGTGTCCTCCGACTACACCCACGTTATCAATAAAGTTTGTATTAGGTGCAGTTCGACTGAAAGTTTTTTCACCTACCCAAGTTATACCTTTCATATAAACCGGATGAATCTCGAGATGCGTATTTGCTCATCAACGCCGATCTTGCTTCCTTGGATTTATACTCAAGAAGCCATAATCTCTTTCTTAACCCTGAACAATGCTGCTATATGGTCTTTCGTTCTGGACTGACTGAGGATGGTGGGGATATTGACATGGTACTCAAGATTAGAGATCAGACTTTGAAGATCTCCTCCAGTGCTAGAAGTCTGGGAGTTACTTTTGACTGTAGGCTGCGTTTCGAGGAGTACATATCATTTTTGGTCAAAAAATCCTACCTTGTTTTGAGAAATCTCTATAGTCATAGGAAAATAATTGATTTTCAGTTGAGGAAAATGTTATGTGAAACCCTAGTTATGTCAATTCTGAATTACAGCCTTGTTTTGTGTTATTCTTTTTTGGTTCAGACAGCAAAAAATCGTCTTCGGTTGATCAAAAATTACTGCTGTAGATTTATTTTCGGCCTCCGTAAATATGATCGAGTATCAGCCAAAATAAATGAACTTAGTTGGCTCAGGGTGGATAACTTGTATAAATACCATTTAAGCTCGCTGGTTTATCGTGTCCTTGTGGCCTCCTATCATATACAGGGGAGTTTTGCATGAACGTTGTATACGCCATTCTCATACTCTAGATTTGCCAAGCTTCCGTCTTTCCGTTTCGAGTCGAGGTTTCACTTACAACGCAGTCAGTGTTCCTCAGTTCCAGTGTTACAAAACACGCTCAGAGATGTTTTTGAAACAGAATTTAAAAAAATTACTGTTGCAGTTGCAGGGTGAATAAGTTTGCGTATGTAATATGTTTACCTTTTTTTTCCTGATGTTTTCAACAGAATATAATTTTGTGTTTAATTTATCGTACTATTTTCAAGAATTGTATTTTTATTTTGTTATTAGAAATTTTTGTTTTTTTATAGAGTTTGAGTTGAAGTAGCTATGCTAAACTTCGCCTCTTGATATGTATTTTTCTTTTCTTTAATAAAGGCATTTTATTATTATAAATGCATGAAAAAATATAGGGTGTTCCATTGAAAAAATATCATTTTATGAAATATATTATATTATTCGGCCTCGAGAAGGCCACTAAAAAAGCTACCAGTTTGACCATTTAACCGACATCGTAGCACCAATAATAACGGAGTTGGCAATGCTGCCGACTTAATTTGGAACACCCTGTATATAGGGTGATTCATGAAAATTCCGAAAGTATGAAGTCCCACATTTTCGTTAAAATGACATATTTTTTTGCTGAGATTTCGTATTCTCCATCCGCTCACAAAAAAATTGCAGACCCGTATAGAAAAATTTCAATATACGTGTCAAGTGAAAATGTGAATGTCAGATAAAAAAAAACAAACGTTCTTGATTAAATTCGAGTTACAAAGGTATAAAGGTATAAAGACATAGACGTGAAACAAATAAAAATTCAAGTTATGGAGGTAAAGAACAGTGTAATTTATTCCCTGGAGAAGGAGTAGATTGTACAGGGTGGGCAAATTTCGATGTTTTAGCACTACAACTTTTAAACCAGATGAGATAGACAAAATCTGATACCCCATTCTCTTTCTCTTTTTCTGAGAAACTAACAAGGGTAGTATTCATTTTTGGCCAACTTCTTTTGTTTTCGAGTTATAAGCGAAAATTGAAAAAATGGCGATACCGAAAAACATTCATATCTCCGCTAATATTAATGATAGAGCTCTGAATCGAGAAGAGGTGTCGACTGTGCATTGTGCAATTGTTGTCATTATTAGGTTGAATATTATTTCTTGTTTGTCCCTTCGTAATTAAATTGTTGAGTTCAATCATATTTGTATTGTTTCATATGCTGTTTAAAATGGATTGGTACTTGTGCGTATTGGTTCTGGAGACCTATGTAAATAATCTCCAGTTACAAGCATCTCAATACAACTCTTTCGATTGAAAAATTCGAAATGTGGTTTCTCCGTTATTTCCAAATCAATTTTTAGATAAAAAATTTATAAAACATATCTAGATTCGAATTTTGTAGAAATAAGTGAAAAGCATAGAAATAATCAGATTGATTAGGACACTGCTCTTGTTATAGAAAGCTCAATTTTTCTGTATTCATCAACAGTTGAAACCATAGAAATATTGAGACTCTTAGGTGAAAAGAGGTTTTTGACCATTTTCTATTATTTATATCGATCCGAATCATACGATGTTATATATTTTTGAAATCAGGAAAACTTAATCTTTCAGAAAATGGCACAAAAATCTAGTGTTCCCATTCGAAAAAACATAACTTTGGGTCATAGCTTCGTAATTAAGAACCCTTTTGAAAATACGAGCACGCCACTGGATTCAACTCGAAAAAGTGCCTCTATAATGTTTTTATTTCAGAGATCTATTATAAGGATTAGCGGAGATATAAATGTTTTTCGATATCGCCATTTTTCCAATTTCCGCTTATAACTCGAAAACAAAAGAAGGTGGCCAAAAATGAATACTACCCTTGTTAGTTTCTCAGAAAAAGAGACCGAGAATGGGGTATCAGATTTTGTCTATCTCATCTGGTTCAAAAGTTGTAGTGCTAAAACATCGAAATTTGCCCACCCTGTACATATTTGATGAATTTACTGAAGAATATAAAATTTCATACAAATAGACCACCGTCTCTCTGTTTTGACAGATCTCAGTTGACAAATTCTGAATATTTTAAGAGTTTGTCTGATGAAGGAATCTTTTTTAGACTCCAAAACGTCAAAAAAGTTAATTAATTCAAATTGTTATTGTTCGATACTTTTCAGGCAACATTTTTTCAACCTGACAATAATTCCTCGAAATTATTGCAATTTTATGCGCAGGAGTATTTTATTAAAATCAGGAGAATCGGGATAAGAATACTAAAAAAATTATATTTCCTACGGCCTTCTTCAAAACCTTCAGATGCAATTATTGCATCATTAAATATGCTCGATTCACCGACACGTTTCGACTTGTGCGGCGGGGTTTGGAATTCACTATTAACTTCGAGTTATAGGTAGTCTGGTAGAGGCAACTTTTGTGTATTTTCGACTAATTATTATTATCAATTAATCAATATATTCCTATCCTGATTCTACTATAGAACATTAGTATCAGTACTTATGTAATTGTATCTGTAATCTGTATGGCTTTTTTCATATTTTAGCAATAACGAAACGACCCAGAGAAGGTTTAGTTCCTGGATTGGGAGTTTTGAAATATGACGGCAATACTCCATGCACTCTCCAAGAAAGTAGACTTCTCATTCATCCAGATGCTGAATGTAGATCGATGTTGAGTAAAGTAGAAAAAAATATTTCGCGCATTATCAATTCTTTCTGCGCCGGTTACATACAGGGAGGTATAGACACATGTCAGGTAAGTACAAAGTGTGATAACTTCATTGCTTCTTAGTCTACCTAAGGTTTTGGTCAGACGGACAGACAAAAACGAATGATTCATCATCAGTGAATTGATTCTCTCCATTTGAGTTCATTTCCAGCACAAAATTAAAAAATTGAAGACGTCTTGCGCATAAATTAAGCAATTTGTGCGGGGAACGAATGCTCAAAAACTAAATTTCAACCTAACCATATCGGTTGTTATTTTTTATAATTATATGTATTTGTTTCATACTCTGTTCCAATTGTTGAATAATAGAGTACTCTATTTAGGAAACGACCGCTCAAAAGAGGGTGAAAATATATACCTAATAGAGGCTCATTTTTAGCTGATGTCAGTTTGACATCAAAGTTAAATAATTAACGATGTACGCAATCAACTTTATTGGAAACTTTTTATTCAAGATTTTGCCCGTTAAATCTATCGGTTAATTATAAAGTAATCAATAATAATCATAAGGTTAATTCATCCTGACATAATTCTTGAATAATAATTTCAAATTTCACATCTAATAACGATGAACTGAGCTAGAGCTCGTATGTCACTTAATTATCCAGACACGTCATGAATAAGAAGAGCAGTTCGGCAGCAAAGCTTTTTTATTCATCATTTGCCAGTGATTATAATGCAATACTATTATAGGTATATCGGGTGTCCCAAACTCGATGACCTATTAGACGTTTCTGGAAAACTAATCATAATTTTGAGCTGAAAATTTGCATATTGAGGTTTGAGACAATGATTTTTCTCCCTAAAATATTTTCAGATCTCTACAACTTCCGGTTATACCGGAAACAGACTACTACTTCCTTATTTCAAATGGCACACCATGTATATTATTGCATCATTAGATAGCTTTTTTGATGGCGATTTCGGCAATATGCCATACCTTGGGTAAAAATTCAACGGTTCATGAGTTATTGGGATTCTTATGAAAAAAAAGGTGGCGATGAGGACTCACATTTTTTTGAATATTTCAGCAGAAAAGCCTTTTTCGAAAAAAATTTGTTTTGTTTCGTTTACGCAAATACGTAGTATTATAAGACTGTTTTCGGCTTGGACCAAAAATGTACAGGGTGTTTATAAGAGGATCATGAACTTGGACAACTCAAATTCATCAAAACTCAAGATTTTCAAATTAGAACCTATATTTTTTATTATTTCTGTCGATTCTACGTACAAAAATAGTGGGGGTTATTTCAGCAAACCCTATACCTAAAATGAATACTTCAAGAGTTATCGGGGAAGAACTTCAAATGAAGAAAAACCGCTATTTATAACCTGTGGGAATAACTGTCTGTTACTTCCGTAAAACACAGAAAGAAAATAAAATTTGAAGGTATGGCATATTGCCGAAATCGCCATCAAAAAAGCTTTCTAATGATGCAATAATATATAGGTACATGGTGTGCCATTTGAAATAAGGAAGTAGTAGTCTGTTTCCGGTATAACCGGAAGTTGTAGAGATCTGAAAATATTTTAGGCAGAAAGATCATTGTCTCAAACCCCAATATGCAAATTTTCAGCTCAAAATTATGATTAGTTTTTCAGAAACGTCTAATAGGCCATCGAGTTTGGGACACCCGATATATATGATAATATATTATTGAAACTAAGATTCAATTCTTGTGTAAGTAACTAAACAATTTCTTAGAATAAGCATTTGGGTTTGAACTGATTTTAATATTATCTGGTATTGAATTGATATTTATAACTCATTTACCATAAAATAGAGCTATAGTCCAAGGCTGAAATTCCCGGAATTATCCAATTCTGTCTATATGAAAGAGATTTAAAACTATCAAGATCATTAGTGAAAAGTTCGTGACGAAGCAAAGGCTCATTTTCATAGTGTGATAGTTAGTAACTGCCGCAGCATCTGTCACCATGTAAACTACTCGATAGTTACGATCGTGATAGTACGTGAGTCCTGTAGCACTATCACGATAGTTACTATCACCGTGAAAATGACCCTGAACATAGCACTGAGTTCAGGGAACAAGAACTCAAAGATCAAATAAACTTTCTTACGATTACTCCTATAGTTCCATGGTTAAACATTTTATAATTTTGGCTAGTCTTTCTCAAGCCAAGTTACAAGGTGCACCCTCTCCCAGAGGTTTGGTCTTTCGTTCCGAGATTGCTGGTGGACTCTTCAGTTAGGCAATCCAGCGATCTCTTCCTAAGACACACCCTCTCACACCATCGTGGAGAGGTGACTCTGTTGCAACGCTATGATCTCTTTAAATCCACCGGGGCCAAAGTAGTGTGGGGCGAAAACCTATAACGTCATCTGTGAGCAGACAGAGTCCCTACATAATGATAAATTATTTTTCTAGGGTGACAGTGGTGGTCCCCTCCAGATCATTAGCAATGATGGAAGATACACGCTTTTAGGTAATTTATTCATTCCAATTCATCCACCAAACACCTTAACATCTAAACATAATAGTTTTCTGTCTAGGGATCGTTTCCTTTGGGTATAAATGTGCAGCTCCTGGAGTTCTTGGTTTATACACAGATGTTTCCAAGTATTTAGGATGGATTAAAAAGCACTCCGGAGGAGTTTCAAGTAACGAACATGATAACACAGTCACAGATCAAACAAATTCAGAATCAACAACTGAAGCATCTTCACTGCCTGTACAAACGCCAGCGTCAGTTGTGCATCCAATGCCCACTGTGATTTCTGTTGGATCCAAGCCAAACCAATTCCTGCAATGTGAGTTTTTTTTTATGATGTTTCTAGATTTTCCAATAAGTATATGAAATGGTAAACATGGAGTGATTTGGATTTTAGATAATTTTATCATTTCATCACGATGTCTATAACTTTGAAATTAGTACCCAAAAAAAAAATTGAATGAGGTCTGGTAAGGGGTAGATATTATTCAACCTTGAACCTAAAATTCGACTTTCATTTCACCATTTTAGATATTTTTTTTCGTTATTGAAGCAATGATCTCGGTATCCCTGTAATTTTTTAGATTAGTCTATAAGTTTCAAATGGCCAAATATTTTCAGAAATTCCTTTATTATTCAATTCAATGTTTATGGTACAATAAACTACATTATTATTATTTCATATTCACACCTCCATTTTTCAGTCAATGAAAAATGAAAAAGACATATTCATTCATCTTAAATTGATATGATATATTTCTTGTTGTTTCATTTTAAGCAAGTTCTAAATATGACTGGAAAGTGAAATATCATTGTATTGTTTTTTTGTTTAGATTTATAATTTAGTTATAGATTTCCAATGTAGATGTTAGAAGTAATTTATATGTGCCTTCAAGACATGCTGAGCATTACATTAGTGGGTTCATTCTGGGAAAATGTCTGAAGAATCATTTCTTCCGACTCACATCAGTCCCATCTATTTTTAATTTTATATAATTTTAAGTAGCCTATGAACATACATATTATAAAATATTATGTTGGGCAATCAAAACATTAATATTGGTTTTTATTTTTCAGTTTATCCAATGCGTCCAGTAAGTTTGGGAAAGCCATCAAATTCGCCAATAAATATTTTCATATTCAACAGGAAGAATTCAAGATCATTCAAGCTTCATACTATTACGACTTATAAACCACAAACTAAAAATATTCAATGAATATTAAAAAAAATTACTTGTAATGATTCATTTATTAGAACAGGCATTGGAGTATTTTCAATAATTTATCTAGTAATTGAAATATATATCTGAAATGTCACTTTAATTGAAGAAATGCAAACAACGTAAAAAGTGTTCACCCTATATCCACCAAATATTTTTACCATAGAGTAGAGATATTTACAAATTACAACGATACTCAGGGCCGGCGTTATAGGTGAAACAGAGAAGCGACCGTTTCAGGCGGCACTTTTTGAGGGGCGGCAATTCGTCACAGTTTTTTGGTCACTTTTCCATATTTCTTTCTTCTTCTTGATTCCTAAAAACAACATAATATTTTCCCATTCCGCTGTGTTTCTCAACATTCCCTGCGATTAAAATCTTCACATCACCTTCACTAAGCCGCCTGTATAATAAATAACATATGGCAGCCCAACCATTATGAACAGAATTCCCTATAACCCTCATTGAAAGAGGAATGAAATCATTATGTATTTCACAAAGACGAAACACAAGACTACCTTCACTTTTTAATTCTTTGGAAGCAGTTGATTCAACTTATAGAAAATTCCTACGATTTTGCATCTGAAACTAGTTACTGTTGAATATCAAATGTTTTCAGCTTGTTTGGTGATACTTTTTCAGCAGGGGCGCCGAAAAATTCTTTGCTTCAGGCGCCAAAATTACTGGCGCCGGCCCTGACGATAATATTCTGCTGTTTTATTTAACTGGTAGAAATATAATAACTGTTATTCAATATTGATTCAAATACGATTAAACTCCCAATAGAAAAACAGAATAGAATAGAAACTTAAGAGGGTAGTACGAAAATATTTTATTATTATATATTATGTAGGTTAACTTCAGTGGACTGTATAAATAATGGTAAAATGACTTCAAATCCTACCTTCGACGAAGTTCCACTAGCCAGTCCATTTTCGTGTTTTCTCGTTGAATTCAAATACATTATAGGTGGATGCGATCCTCATTCGTTGGATGCAGTTGAACTAGATATTTTGCATCGCTTGTACGTGATGCCATTATATGAACAATAAATAAATTTCAATTTTCGAGTGAACAATATTCAACAAAAAAAAATATTAAGAAACGACGATCATCAATCCCACAACAAAAACAAAAACCCTCTCTCTTCTCCTGTTATTGCTTCTTAGACCCATAATTTCTGATTAACAAATCCATGTAGTTGTTTTCCTCAGTAAGAGATAATCAATTTCTTTGTTTTCTTTTTGAACAAATTTATGTTGTTGATAATTTTTATGTTGGGTGGAAGTTGGCTGTACAGTGCATCCCATTTTGGGTGAGACAGCCAAGTTTCTCGCTTGTTATTTAAGATAGAGCCTTGCGGTTTTCACGTTCCTGTCCTACTTTTTCGTGAAACTCAAGTTGGTCTAATCAGATTCTGCATAACTGTTTCCGTTCAAAAGATACAGGGTGATTTTGGAAATTTATACTTTTCGGACCCCTCATTCATCTCCGAAATCATTAGAAATAATGCTGAGCTGAAAACTACGTCTGAATCAGAATTCTGCGTAGAATCCAGTGGCGTACTCAATATTTTTTTTCGGGGTATGGTTTTGAAGATTCAACACAAACCTATATTTTTTTTTATGGAACACCCTATATATCATTACTTCGTTCAATTCGTTATTTTTTTCCCTTCAAAATGATATATGATACTATGTTGGTAGGATGTTCAGAAATGTTAAAAAAACACTAAAACGTCAAATAATGATGATTTTTTGTAAATGGGCCATGAATTTTCTATGTTTCAATAAGAGGATTATTACTTTCGATTTTCAAAGGTAGTAGGTCATTGATGACACAAACATCCTTGTCGTTATTATGGCCACTATGCATTTGGGAGCATTGTTTTATCAAGTAGGCATCGGAGGGAAAAAACCAATCTGATCTAGCTGTCATCGCTATAAATTATTGTTATCATTATTGATTCTTCTTTTCTATGGGAAATCCATTGCCCATTAACAAAAAATCATCATTATTTGATGTTTTAGTGTTTTTTTAACATTTCTGAACATCCTACCTACATAGTGTCATATATCATTTTGAAGGGAAAAAAATAACAAATTCAACGAAGTAATGATACACATGGTGTTCTATTAAAAAAAACATAAGTTTGTGTTGAATCTTCAAAACCATACCCCGAAAAAAAATATTGAGTACGCCACTGGATTCTACGCAGAATTCTGATTCAGACGTAGTTTTCAGCTCAGCATTATTTCTAATGATTTCGGAGATAAATGAGGGGTCCGAAAAGTATCAATTTCCAAAATCACCCTGTATCTTTTGAACGGAAACAGTTATGCAGAATCTGATTAGACCAACTTGATTTTCACGAAAAAGTAGGACAGGAACGTGAAAACCGCAAGGCTCTATCTTAAATAACAAGCGAGAAACCTGGCTGTCTCACCCAAAATGGGATGCACTGTACAGCTTAGGGGCGAGAAAGTCACAGTGCCGTTGTCCTATATTCTTTCCACAAAAAGGTACCTTTAGAGAGTTCGCCCTGTTTCTCGAGTTGTAGCAGTGTGCAATGGGACAAGATGTTATTTTAGAATTTTTTGAGTTAAGCAGCATATTTAAACAAAAGAGTTGCCGCACATCGAGCAGTTCGGATTCCTTGTGCAGTTTTTCGCTAGAGAATGTAAGTGGTTTATTTTACATAATTCGCAATATCCATATGTGTATTACGTTCCAGTTTTCCAGGTGATTGTCATTCACACCACCCCAGCCAATGGTTTCATATTGTAGCTGCGACTGGACCAACGCAAAATATACCAATCGGAGATGTTTCAAGTCAAGGTAGTCTCTTATATATCTCTGCCCCCGATCTCAAAGATTCCCATGTTTCTGATTCACAAAAAAGCGCTGTATCTTCTGCAAAATTAAGGATTCTGCCCTTCATCTTGACATCCAGTAGGCTGTTAATATATATCGTGAACAAGGGTGGTCCTAGAACGCTACCCTGAGGAACTCCGTAGGCCACATACTCGGGTTCACTTAACTCTCCATCAATACATACTCTCTGTTCTTTGCGGTTAAGTAACTCCTAAGTAAATAAAAGATCTTTCCCCTGAAACCATAGTTGTACAATTTGTTCAATAATTTCTCATGTGAAACAGTATCGAACGCTTTGGAAAGATTAATGAAGATACACAGGCAAGGATTACTTTTATCCAGTGAATTGTAGATGTGAGATGTCAACCGATGGATTGCGTCCTCGGCTGACCTTTTTTCTCTGAAGTCATATTGATGATCTGAAATAATATCATATTTCTCACAGAACTGCATCATTCTTGATTTTAGTAATTTCTCCATAGTTTTTGCAATAATAGAGATCAGTGATATTGGCCTATAGCTTTCCATTTTCAAACCATTGCCATTCTTATATAGAGGTTTCACTATTCCAATTCTTAATTCTCTGGGAAAGTATCCTTTATTTAAACAACAATTAACTAGGTGGGTCTAGGGAGTCTTTATCTCATTTATAGATATTTTTTGAGAGTTTCGGCTAGTATACCATCATGTCCTGGAGATTTTCTTCCTTTCAGCTGCACTATTGTTTTCTATTAATGGATGTAAGAAGTCCAGATGTTATCCATTTTTTCTTTCCTATACTCCGCCTTTTTATCCTTATATTTTGGGTATGTTCCTCAATATACATTGAATTTTTCAAAAAATTCATCTGTCATTTCATCAACATTGTGTAAAGAATAAAACTTTTCCCAATTCTCCATCCTAAAAGCATTTCTGAGTGCTGTATAATTTATGTATTTTTTGTAATGCAAGTCAAATTTTCCGAATTAGGCAAAAATTGAAATAAATCCTCAACAGAACGCCCAGAACTCCCATCAAAAAATCACATGAATCTCTCAACAAGATGGACATTTATTACATAACGGAAAATTGTGAATGGCAGCTCATGTCAGTTGTTTCATCAACTTTTCAGGAAAAGAAGATTTTGAGATTTCTTCAATTTTTTTAATTCATAACAACAGCAACCAAAAGGATTGATTTATATTGAATGGTTTCATAATTACCAGGAAAAATTGATCAACAGTTAATATCATTGCAAATGCACGGCCATGTATTTTAAAAGTTGAAACCCACGATCTGATTTTCCAACCCGACCCATTGTCACAAGACTTTCACTTAGATCTGGAACAGGTCACTTTACTTCTTCAATTATTTATAACTTATCCTCATAGGAATGACTCGGAAAATGTTGCTGATTTATTAAAAAATTACAAAATCACAAGTACTTCGAATTATTTCATTTACTTTGGTAATTTGAGACTAGGTACTCAGTCAGTTCTGCTAAATCCATTTTGCCTTATGGTAGTAAATGAGCCGATTAACAAAATGAGAAATCTTATCGAAAAAAGTTCATATTAATAATGAGGCAACAAAGCTAAAACTAACCTGATTTATCTTTTCACGAATAGTGCAGAATGATTGCAAATCTACTTTTAAAAGCCGTCTTCAAAGGCTTAGGAATATTCTCGAATTCTCGCCTCGCCAATGTAGATGAAGCGCTAGACCAGGAAGCGCGTTAGGCATGCCACAGCCCACAGACCATTTACTTCTTGAAGAGGAAGTGAGATGAATATACAAGGATCGTGAGATTGGGATGAATATTATGGAACAGAGACCCAGTGCTGTACCGAATGTCCGAATGATGTGAAATTGAGGTTGAAATGAATTAATGAAATATTCGATTAATACGTGTAATTTCCAGAATTGATTTGGAGAGGCACTGCCTCACTTTCTTCATTGAACAAGCCGCCACTGAACTATATAATATTGTGGGATCTCTAAGGCCTTTCCAAGATTTCTCTCGAATGAACAGCATCAGAACTACCTGAAGCAACACCTCTCACAGTCGAGTTACTCGCAGTGATGACTGATAATCATATTACCAATTTCCCCAACTTTTGACCTTAGGGATGAGATTTCGACCATAACAGAATTGTTAGTTTTGTGCAAATCTTTAGCACTCCACTGACACTCGGAAGTAATGTTCACGCAATAAATTGGAATTTATCTCTACCTATTCGGAACATTTCTTTATCTGTTTACATAGGATATAGGTCAGTTTGAGAATTTTTTATTTATTAGATGTCTTGCGGATTTTATCAAGCATTGACAGTTTTTTTTCATTATCAACGCCAAGGAATCCGACAAACTAGATTTTTCAGTAGCAGAAACAACTATATCCTCAGACTCAGGTTCAGGTTGACACAATTTCCATGATTATTTTTTTCACGTGTCGAAATCTGACATTTTGATGATTTTAACTAATAGCATTCGGGATTATATTTACTGGGTAAAAATTTGGTATTTTTCACAGTTCTAATAACCAATCTCATTTTGTGTCATATGAATTGCATTCGGTACAATTATCAATCACTTTGAAAACACGATTGAGTTTGACAACTTCATTCCAAATAAATTTCAAAACGTCTGCACCTTTTGGCAATACGGATGTTCAAACTCTTCAGAGTATAACAAAGTATAAATGCGCTAATCAAAGACAAATTCCAAGAAATACAACATTCACAAATATATTTGGGGAATATTTATGGATTTTTGCTGCGAATGACAATATGAATTGAATGAACATAGGAGCTTAGAAGAATTGACGTTGATACTAAAATATTGGGCGGTCAATATGAGAAAGAAAGACTGGACCGAATATGAAAAAGCAACATTGGGGAACGTTTTGTACAGAAAAAGTACCTACTATAATGACTATAACAATATGATTGACCCGTTTAACAATATAGTATTTAAATCAGCCCGAAATGCCCACAATGCAATGGTGGTATCATCTATAGTAGAGACTAAAGTCATAAATTTTTCTGTCGAAAATTTTCCCGAATATCCCTCGGGCTTTGACAAATGCCTCATAATTTCATGACAAATTTCTCAAACTCGTATCTATCGTAACAGCCCGAAGCCGAAGGCTTAGGGTTTTTACCAAATAAGGAGCTTTCGATTGCCATAAAATTATCTCGTCTATTATATTAATGTCGACCCTGTACCAATTGGAATCAACATGTGATACATTTTTGTAATCAGCTCAGCTAGAGTAATCGGAAAATTGAGACAAAATGGGGGTGTTCCATTTAAAAAAAAATGACGGTGACGTCATTACTCGAAAGTAATGCACCCTGTATATTAGATTATTATTTTAAAATACGGTCAATTAAAAAAAAAAATCGACGTGTTTCAGGATTATTTCTTGAAATGGTCTGTTTAGCTAAAAATTAATTTGTTCCATACTTTACGGACACAGTGCATACTCTATTGGGTGTCCCGTAAAGACCACGTCAAACCGAGGGAGAATGTAGATCAAAGGATAACCCACCTGCTATGACAAAATTCCCATTATAAAAGTCTTACCGTTTTCGAGATATTTTTTTTTTTGAAAATAATGAATTTTTGCCCCTTTCAATAGTTTTGTCCTTACGGTTGGTACAATTTTACATCTTTTGGGTTAATTTTTCAGTAAAATATTGCTGAAGAATGATTTCAACGTTTACGTTAAAAACATGCTCCGAAAGGGGGGCTATGAGAAATATTTTTATTGGAAATTTTGGTAGTGGATTATTTTGTTCATGAAGTTTAGCCCATCGTAGTGGAAAAAAAAATGAACCGAGCTACTGCTGCACATTACACCAATAAATTGTCTATTTTATAGTGATTTCAAAGAGGTATCACACAAGTCATTTGTTATTCAAAGCAAAAAGATATGGCTGTTTTTATCCAAATGGGTACTTTTCTGACAAAATCAAGTTTGTCAATTCTGTTAAGAAATCTTCGATATTGCATTACTTAGTGAACAATGGCAATTGTTTACGTGCGAAAATATTACTCGCATAATTATTCACCTCAACGAAATTCAATTTTGCAGGCAAATTTTGAGAAAACATCATGCAGATCCAGATTTTTTCAATAAGATCATTTGGAGCGAAGAGTCTCCCTGTACCAAGGATGATAATAGCAATAATAGCAAAAAATTGATAACACAAGCGATCAAATGTGATTGTTGTTAGAAGGTTGAAAAAATATTCTGTCTTCTCCTAGGCTAGGAATAAGAGGTATGGTATGTGATTTATTGGTATATGTTGATAGTAAATGCGCGGACAAACCTAAACAAATAACTCACTGAGTTGTCATTCACCAAATAACTATTACAATCGAATATCGATGAATATTACCTAATATATTCGTGACTTTGAAGTTGAGATTTTGGGTATCTATGTTAAAAACAATTTCCAGCTATGTACATGCGTCAATTGCGAGAGTAAACATAATCCGACAGATTATCTTTCCAAATTAACACATCGATTTCTCCAGGACAAGAATTTATTAATTGACGTGTCATATTTAATATTATGAAGTTTCTGGTACTGTTGAAATACTTGACTGAACTGTATTGAGCTACTGTTGGAAAGTAGGTTGATAATAAATTAATTAAATTTATTAGATATATTATTTAATCATTTATTAACATATAAAACAATATACAATATTCAACATAATACAATTTAATACAAGATATGTTCATATATGAACATATATGTTCATAGTAGGATTAAAATTAAAAATTAAAACCAAAAACCCATCACTATGCCTGACTTACTCTAATGAATAATAGTTTTTTTCGTTTATTATCGTTATTTTTGGTTTTAATTTATTTATAATTTCTCCTACTTGTTTAATCAAATCCTCAGTTGGAATGCCCCTTGACCTAAATTTACGTAGTAAGTCAGGCATAGTGATGGGTTTTCTATTGAAATATTTTCGGACATCATCCATTGTAATGATTCTGGAAAAAAAAACAAATAATGAAGTGGAAATAATTTTCTCTTAAATGCTTCCACATTCTTTTAATGAATGTGCTATCATTTTCTTACCTTCTCTGATCTGATTGCGTCCCTGAATTTCCTGGCATTGTTGAAACCATGCTGAAAAATAATTACCGCTTATTAGATCTTTCAATAACCTTAATATGAATAATAATTTCTTCAATATTATGAAATTTGATGACTATGATGAAATAATTCTTCTATGCTGTTATTTTTGTAACTGTAGATATATTATATATTGTATGTCATACACCAGTTTGTTACTCGTTGGGAATCTTAGGCTGTTTGATTTTTGCGTGTGCAATTATCAACTTCCTGTGAAAAATAACCAAACTCAGAAGGTCTTCAAGCATTTCGAAACCTCATTTTTTGTAGGTACAACTGTTCTCTATATATCCATAAAGTTTCAGCGTAGTCATATTGGTTCTAACTTCTTATGGACGATTTGGTGATGTTCGCTGCAGACAGTGGTATTTTTCAGGATCGCGGAAATTCAGATATTCCGTAACAGACCCTTCCATAAACCAAAAAAGGCCTTTTTCTCGTCAATCCCATGGACTTAAAGACATATATTCTCTCATAAGTTATTCATTCTTCTTTTATAATTGTGAAACTGACGTTTTATTAGTACGTTTACCAAAATAAAACTGATTTTTTTCATCTTCTACGTGAGTAACTAGCAAAATCACAAGATCTTGTCATCGGCATTGCCAAATGCACCTAATATTAATGCAACTTTGTACATTGAGAACCACTCATTCGGTGCCTCGCGAATACATTTCAGATTATCTTTTCTAGCCAAAACTTTTTGATTTTTTTGGATGATATATTTTCGATTCTTGCTTCAAGTATTCTCCCAGCTCATGATAATTATGAACACTCATATTCGTATGTAACATCAAAGTCATCCTTAACATTAAATAGTTAGAATATAAAAAAATGTTTCAGAGAGATCTCTATCTGTGCTATCTGCGCTATCTGTGCTAGAGAGTATTTTGATGAGCCGTTCTCAACCAAATTCTACTGCTACTTCTCTATCTGTACTTTTGGGATAAGTATCCCAGAAGTACAGATAGAGAAGTAGCAGTAGAATTTGGTTGAGAACGGCTCATCAAAATACTCTCTATATGTATATTCTCAAATCGAATGAAATACTTTTTTTCCTGATTCTAAATATACGAATTAAGTAGTAATTAACTGGTATGACATACTTAAAAGTTTTATCACCTGGAGTATTAAGAGATGTTGATGCCCTCGTGCGATCTACAAACTCTCGGTTTTGCGAGTTGTCGCCTTCAGAACATTTATATCTGTTTAATACTCTGCTACATAAATAACTATTGAATCCTTCAGTGAATTATGAACAACATACCTTGTACTCGAAGATTCCTTATTATGAATTTTAGCCAAGCACATTTGAAGAACCTTTTCTTTAGCACTTAGCTGAACTTCTTCTTTCACAACTTTGAGTTCGATTTTTTTCTTACTGTAAATGAAAAAATTATTACATCAGTAATGTATATTGTGACCACGAACTGTCCAAAATACTATGCGATGGACTCACCCCTTAGAGTTTCCTTGTTTTTTTGGTTCTGTACCCTCCTTTTCTGTGCATTCCACTTTTTTATCCTTCCCTTCTTCTTCATCGTTAGAATCATCACTAAACATATCAAATATATCTGAAAATGAAAAAGATACATTCATTATTTTATTGATTGACTATTGGCGAAATTAAAAATATATTAAAATTATCTTCGAAAGTATCAAACACTCACCACCATGCTTTTTCTTTTTTTGTTTCTTTTTATTCTCTTTCTTTTCATTTTCCTTCTCTTCTTCCTTTTCATTTTCATCCTCTTCTTCCTTTTCATCTTCCTCCTCTTTCTTATTCTTCTCATCTCCAAATTCCTCGTCCGAAGATTCGGATTCAGATTCACTGGATAAGAGGTTTTTCAGACCCTTTTCCTCAGCGACACTAGTTAATTTATGGTCTTCAATTTCACTGTCCGAGCTATCGCTAATATATTCTTTCTCTCTACCTTCGTCATCTCCATCGTCAGAATCTTCTACCGCTTCTCCATCTCTTTCCCACTTCCTTTTTTTCTTTTTAGCTTTGTTTTTGTCGTTGCATTTTCCTAAAACAAGGTCAAATTTGTCACATAATATCTATATATAGGAATGTATACCTAGAGTTTTACTGATGACATGATTTTATTACCATTGATATATGAAGGAAAGGGAAGTATACCATTAAATAGTTTCTCTGTTTACCTACAATAAAAAATCTAGAAAAGTACAGTTTTCCTGTCAAAAGCTTTTGCGCACTTGTTCGGTAATAGTTCAACAAATTTCAATCATTAATTTGAAGAAAATGATAATTCTTATAATTAGCAACTTGCCAGAAATCGTGACAATTCTTATCCTTTTTTTGTATATACAGGGTGGGCAAATAAGCGAGGTAAGCGGCTATATCTCAGGATCCACTCATCGTAGAGACTTGCGATAAAAAATTTTAGCATTAAAGTGTACAAGAAAACACACTGGAAATTGTTTTGAAGTTTATACCTCTACCGCTAGGGGGCGTAATGACTATCGTCTAGTAGAAAAATGAATTTTACTCGAAAATATTTCATATAAAGTTGAAGAAAAAATATCAATCAAATCCTTGGAAAATTCTCTTTTTGAATCTTTTTGAATTGTCACTTTCGATTTTACGACATCAAACAAGGGTAGGGGGAAGTCGATAGTTTCAGCCGTTCTGAAGTTATGGCCGACAGAAGATATTCTTCAACTGATGCACTGAGAAACCAAATTGTGTCTTCTTTCGACCATAACTACAGAACGACTGATGCTATTGCTTTGCGATCTTCTGGGTTTTTCATACAAATTTGATGGGGCTTCTGTTTCTGTCCGAACTTAAAGACACAATTTGATTTTTCAGTGCATCAGTTGTAGAATATCTTCTTTCGGCCATAACTTCAGAACGGCTGAAACTATCGCTTTGCGACCTTCAGGTTTAATTTTTTATCAACCTGATGAAGAATCCAATTGTTAGCACCGAAATAAAAATGTAACTACATAACAGATGGTTGTTTGAATTGAATAGCCTTATTTCATACCATGTCCTCAAATTAAAGCTTGTTATTTTAGAATTTACGGCAATACACCTTATAGATATCTATAATCTGATTTATATATACTGTAATGAATATTCATATACGATTTTGACAAAAGTCTCCGGTAGGATTTTCTAAAGTGATTTAATAAACCTCAGTGGCGACAAGTGTGATCTCGTTTTTGATTGGCTGAGCCTAAATATGGCGGCTTTTTGTTTACATTTTCCATTTACCTGATTTCTGGAATTTATTCAAAAAGTCAGGGCGATTTTATTAAGTCACTGTAGTATTCTTCAGTTAAATGAATTTGTTCTATATACAATAAAATACTATCAGGCCTAATAATTTTTATTTGTGTGTCAGTTCAGTCCATTGTATTCTTGAGTTCTATGTCCCCATTAGCCATTTTTAGGCTCAATTTGAACGAATTGGCGCCAATATGTTTAATTAAGTCACTATAGGATTATCCACACTCGTGTCCCTACTCTCAAAGCTATGTTAGAAAGGTGATTGTTCAAATGACCTTGTCCTAATTTATTTAATCAACAATTCAACTAATAAAATTTTATCACTCTTTCCTCGCATTAGATATCTACTCTACGTATTCTTGCCAATACTTTACAACCTACTATTGAGTTACATATATCATCAAAAATATTGCTATTCAATTATTACTACTATTAAAATACCTCTCTTTTTATTTTTAGGCTTCTCGTCTAGATTATCTTGTTCCGTGTTGTCTTCCTCAGATGATTCATCGTCACTAATGATCCACTCGTCCATTTCAGTCACCTTTAAGTCCTTCTTTGGTCTAACATTTTTCTCCTCATCTTCTTCCGTGTTCACCTTTAGACTATTTTTTATTTTCAAAGCGAAATAATTGAACGTTTGATTTCTTTTTTCGTACTCTTTTTCTGCATCTTCAGATTCCATATGTTTAAAACGGTTGTGGGCGCTGAAATTGTGCCAGTCCTGTACTGGAAATGCCTCAATACTGCCGTCTTGATTTTGACTGAACAAATAATAATCAATTTTTTCCAAGGCCCCAGCTGTTCTTGTGCTCTTGAAATGCCTTTCTGTGTCGTCAGAACGGACTTTCATCAGAAACGGCTGGTTTTCCTCCTTATATTCAATTTTGCGGCTCCTCATGTTGGCGAGTTTCTTTTCTTCCCTTTCTTTTTTGAGGTATGCAGAACCGGCACCATAACTGGTCAGAAATAGAATAATAAAAAACATAACAAATTTCATACTACTGTTTTCTCCTATTCCAAAGATCAAGAGTAATATGATAAAAACAATTTTTTTTTCAATTTCTACAATTTTTACCATCCTGTATTTCAAAAGGTGGGACATTTAGGACATATGTTGATATGAAGTTTTTTTCTTAGAATGGGTCCAAAAATTACCCCTATAAATATTGACCTTCAATTAGGAACAACCCTGTATATACGCCTCGAACAAGCTAAGGAATCTGGAAACATTTAAAATATTTCTAGCCTTTCCTAGAATTTGCGTACTAACCCCTTAAATAATCACAAGATCAACAAAACTTTAACGTAAGAAATAATATAAATATGGCTATGTTCAATCTAGTCATGAATATTAAGGTCGCGCGTCGGCATGTGTGCTTACCCCTATTTTCACGTGTTTTTTGCACTTAATCAAGCTGCTTGTCGGTATTTCTTCTACCAACGGTACCATCTATTTTTGTGAAGTACGGCTTCTTTTTCTTTGATATAATATTATAACAATCGGTTTTTTAGATCTTCTGGAGTTATCTCTTTATATGTACAGGGTGGCCACTTTTTCAATGGGATTGTATTGGTAACTTTCAAACCATAAGAGTTAGAAGGTCGATCAAATGGAGAAAAAGTTGCATGCATAGAAGCATTATCAAGCAGTTAAAACAAATCGAAATTATCAGGGCCGGTTATTGAGATATCATAAGAAAAGTAAATTCCGTCATTATAATTTTTCTTTTTTTCTCACTTTATTTCAAATATTATCAAAAAATGTTACAGGAATTTTTCATTCGACAGTAAATTGTTCTCAGTTTGACGTAATCAGATTTCGTATCCATTGTTTCGTGCTCTCTGGGCCACCCTCAACCTCATTTTTTTCAATACGGACCTGTATATTTTATGAGACTTTTCGAAATAACTTTAAACGCTGAATTCAACGATATATCATACAATGTCATTCAAAGTTGATGTTCAGGTGATTTTGACCCTTATCCAAATTTCTTCGGGTCGGATCTGTATTACATTTCGGTACTCATTACTCATCTTGAACTAAATGGAACATATCAGAATCAAATCAAGAAACAAGTAATAATTATTTACATATTTCAATTCATAATAATTAAACGAATTATCATTTAATGAAAGAAAAATCGAATGATTATTCGAAAGTAAATGAAAATGAATGAAGTAAGTGTTCGAAATGTCCACCATTTTGTAAAATGCACTTAACGGTTCTGCAACCCATACTTCTTATACATTTGCATTTTCGTCTTCTTGAATACCTTCCGATACATTATCAATCTTCTCGCGAGAAATCACTATTGTTGGATTTGTCATTTGTTCCGTTGAAACAAATTACAGAATCGAACTTTATTTTGATATCATTACGATATAAGTTTTGCAAGGCTTGCTATTCAAATTTAAAATCATTGTATTCGCGTCTCTTGACTATTTTATTAACAGCAGTTTTTGATAAATTGCATTCACTACAGATCTGACCATAGTATAAGGAATTATACTATGATCTGACCAAAGAAAATTGGATAAGGGTCAAAATCGCCTGAAAATGACATTGTATGATATATCGTTGAATTCAGCGTTTAAAGTTATCTCGAAAAGTCTCATAAAATATACAGGTCCGTATTGAAAAAAATGAGGTTGAGGGTGGCCCAGAGAGCACGAAACGTTGGATACGAAATCTGATTACGTCAAATTGAGAACAATTTACTGTCGAATAAAAAATTCCTGTAACATTTTTTGATAATATTTGAAATAAAGTGAGAAAAAAAGAAAAATCATGATGACAGAATTTACTTTTCTTATGATATCTCAATAACCGGCCCTGATAATTTCGATTTGTTTTAACTGCTTGATAATGCTTCTATGCATGCAACTTTTTCTCTATTTGATCGACCTTCTAACTCTTATGGTTTAAAAGTTACCAATACAATCCCATTGAAAAAGTGGCCACCCTGTATATGAAATGTGTATTACAATGGTTCCAATAAATACCTATGAGAAAATATATACAAGGTGTTCATGAATAGTTCCGAAATAAATTAGGGGTTGATTCCTTGTCAAAAAATCGGGTGGGTCCTTCATATTACATTAATTTTTGAGCCCCCTTCCGCTTGTTAGAGCCTTCGGAACTCCCTCCTCCGAAATTTTTCAGAAATACAGGATTCTAATTTCAATGAAAATGATCTCCACTTTTTCTATTTTATTATTATTTTTTTTAGTTCAAGTCAACAAACACCCGAAATGTTTGTCTAGCTACGGCCTGACCGCAACTGCGAGTGAAATTTAGCAGCAATCAAAATAGTATCTTATAAATCAAGGTCGTGAACATAATTTCTTGAGTCTCAACTCGTAAGAAAAAATATTTGAAATTATCATCGAAAGAACTAATAATATAACAAAAATCTTTTGAGTTTTATAATATACATCCCCCTATCAACTATATCGCCTCGTGACCTAACAACGTCCGAGCATTTCGAATCACATATTATTCGAGTTGTACCAACAGCTATTTCGGTGATATTTTATAATGTTTTTTCTATTGTGCTCCATGCAGGCCTTTAGGAGAAATATTAACTGTACTCACCTTGGTTCTTCTTCTTTCTCCTTATATAACCTTTCATTATTTTCCCGGCATATTTGAACACTTTTCCATTGTTTATATTCAACATCTTTATGAAAGCTCAACATTGTGCACTTTTCATTTTTCCTTCTACGCAGTGTTATAGGGTAAACCTGAAAAAAATTATAATATTGATTAAATTATTATGAAAGGGATGAAGGTGGCTGGAATCTACTGGATATCATTTAAATTGCTTATGATCAAATAGACAGTTTACCAAATACTTCAAAGATCAAGAAAGATCTCCCTATTTCGCGGTTTACATATTCGATTTCAATTAGATCGATTTTGGGTAGGCGGGTCAATAAGTACATAAGTACTTTTAGGCAGCTCTCAGATAATTCCCTGCCAATCTCACTAAACACACAGCAAAACCTTTTCTTCACCGCGTTTCGACCACGACCGTTTTTGCTTGACGTTGTCATAAATAATTCACTTTTCATCACCAGGTACCAAGCGTTTCAAAAATGGGGCGATTTTATTGCGATTCTGCAATGATTCGCAGTGGAAATGCGGTCCATGCGGTTTTTTGCGTTAGCTCGTGTGGTATGCATACATCTAGCATGCATATAGTGTTCCAAAATAGTATATTCTAAAACAAGTTGCAGAATGGGCTCCTATTCCAACACGAATGCGAAATTCGAAAACGAGCGACGAAGGAGCGAGTTTTGGAACGCATGAGTATTGGAATTGCCTTCTGCAACGAGTATTAGACGATATTTTCTCTATTTCAGTCTAGTTTTATGAAATATTGTCGAAATTCAATGGAAAATTCAGATCATATATCCTAATGACATTTGTATTGTAGCTTGGAAGTTGGTGTGACAGTTACGAAAATTGACAGATTACAGAATTTCAATTTGAGTCGTACGTCTCGAATTTCGAAATAATTTATAATTACGCATTGAATTCGTGAATTATGTCTGACGAAATCGATTTAACACCAACAGAATTGAGAGAAATTGCGAATAATGTCGCGATTTTTCAGGATACATTTTTATATTCATAAGGTCTCGAGGAGGGGGCCATGGCCCCCATGCCCCTCCTCCCTGTATCTGCCCCTGTAGAAAACGAAGGACGAGGAAGCGTAGTGCCACACCCAATGGCATTGGCGAAACAACAGCGACGTTGTTGAAACCGCTACTTTTCAAATGCAGCAAAATCTCTCTTTCCAACAATCTTCTTCTCTACAAGTCCACCATTCGGCAGGTCACGTGAGGATACGCTACAAAGTTTTTTCTACAGAGACTTCAAATCGTGCAGAATGCAATCATGAGACGAGCTTAAGGGTGTAAACTGCCTTTCTCACTAGCCCCCGGTTTCTGAAAGACTGATTAAATCTTTGTTCAACTAATACATTTAACTTAACAGCGATGTCAAATCCATTTGGATTTCTGAAATATTGTACAGTGTAAAATTAACTAATCTATGTTATCTGGAGCTTTTCAATAAGATGGAATTTCCAATCCTTCAAGTAAAATTTTTATTTGTCGCTTCCCTATTTCGTAATATTTCCAGTTATTGCTATTCTGAATTATCAAATCGAGCTAGCCAATTGTGTGCGAGAGTCATAGGTGTGGAGAATCCTGATTTGATTGTTGAATGCTTCATCAGGAATCCTTTTCTCTTAATTTCACAATAGCTAAATCATTAAACTGAGAAAAACATTGACCTTTTTAAAACACGAAAGAATTTTTATGAATGAATCACATTGTTAACTATTTTTGAGCATGAATTGATAATTTAGAAGTTAATCTAATTATGTCACACTTCTGCTATAGTGTCCAGTCAGACAAGGAGTGACGAATGTTGGCATCAAAACAAATGCATTAGTGACAAGGCGATTTTCATTCCTCTTTTAATGTTCTAAGACGTGAGCTTATACATTTTTTTTTTTGAAGAACGATATAATTTTTTTTTTGCCATCAGAATATAAAATTCCAACAATTTTGAAATTCATCATTGAAATAATTTAGATCCGATTGAAAAACCTTTCATTGTCAAAGTGATATAAAACAAAATCTATATTTTTCTTTGCGAAAAAATCAATGATTTTTCTCTAAATTGGCATCCGACAGGAGTTTCTTCCCAAGATTGAAAGAATCGATAAAGCGATTTTCGGACAGAATAAAAATGAAATCACATTGAAGAACCTAGTCGGAAAGGAAGTATACGATCTGTCAATGCACTTTAGTACAGGGTCCTAAAATAGTGCGTTAGGCATCCATAATTGCCAAACCAGACGTTTTAGGAATTTAGTTGAAAAGCGCTTTGTACTTTCAATGCTGCATCTCAGGAAATTATTTCCTGATATACAAGGTGTTCCCAAATAAAATTATTCAACAAATGGATGATTATTTAAATGGAACACCCCTTACATTTTTGCATATTTAAGATGCTCTATCATGATGCAAAATATCAAGGATATTTTTCCAACGGTACGGATCTTATTCAGAAAAAACTGCAAAATTTCGACGAAACAGTAGTTCGGTAAAAGCCCTTTACCGATTTCCAGAAGCGATAGAAACACGAATTTGATCAGAATTTCTTTCAACTTGAGAATTTTCCTAGTCATCGTTCCTAAATGATCAACCTCTCTTACACAGGGTGTCCGTTATCAATGTCCAAATATGAAGAATTTCAAATTGTTTTTTCTCGATTTTTTCAAATTTAACACCTTGCTTTTTTTTCCATGATGATATACACAGTTCAAAACCTTACATTTTTTCGGAAGTAACCTTAGGATTATTTTCATTCCTGCGTCCAGCAGACACGAAAAATGACGAAAAATGAATTCAGATGGTTTTCAAAATCGCTATCGGTAAACACATGGTGCATCTGAATGTGGTAGGCATGATACCTATTATTTTTGAGGATTCTTTGATCTGAGCTCTCACTTATACTACAGGCTACACCAAACTTCCTTTGGCTTGTGTGTGGATTTTCAGTTACATGCAGTAAAGCCTCGAGCTCCCTGTCTTCGTTAGTGACCGATTTTATCCTCTCTTCTTTTTTATGGATATATGATATATGGATGTCTTCTTTTCGGATATTCGACAGCATAGGATCTACTGGCTATTAAACCGTTTCTGTGGCACTGCCCCAACATGAAAATCATATAAACCATTTCATCTTTACCAAAATTCATCTCAATTTATCGTATTAGGAAATCACTTTGAGCTCTGAATAACAATATTTTGATCAATACTTCAAAACAGTTTCTGTGGCACTGCTCCGACATGAAAATCATATGAACGATTTCATGAATAATATTTTTTTTTGGTGCCGATAAAACTGTAATCATTAGAATATACACGTTACCAATAATACCTATGTATGTGTTACTTATTCGGTCAAATATTATCATTTTCATGTCGAACTTCAAGAATTATGATTTTGGAAGGGTTTTGGAGGTTTTCAAGAATTGGTCATTCAGTTTGGTTTCATTGTGTGACTCATTTAAAATATCCGTTAGTTATTATGTTCATAATTCCTGAAATTTTTGGTTGGATTGTCATTTTTCGTGTCTGCTGGACACAGCAGTGAAAATAATCCTACGGTTATTTCCGTAAAAATGTTAATTGTGTATATCATCATGGAAAAAAATACAAGGTGTTACATTTGAAAAAATCTAGAAAAACAAAGATTTAACATCTGATATATAATTTTTTCATTCCATGCTTGGGCTACAGGTTTTTAGTCCTACCATTTTTTTTCCGAGTGGAGAGATATTTTACGTTAAATAAGAAAATCAAAAACATTGTAAACATGTAAAATTTGCAATGTTATTGTAACCAACTGCATCCAAACAGCTCAAATAATTTCCAAGAAAAGCTGTAGACAACACTTCCAAAGATTATTATTTATTACTTTGTAATAAAGGGAGGTTATTTCTCAATTATCTCTCAATGAAGAATAAATAGCTGTCATCTAATTACGATAATATATTATAGTCATCGCCATCCCCGGTTCATTAGACAATTCGAAATTTTATGGTTGTTACCTACTGAAATACACGATAATTAGAAATGAAATACAATAACAGACTGAGTCAACACAGTATGGTAAAAACTACCTAGAATTGGAAGACGTCTGACCCAAACAATCTACAATCAATTATTATCAGGTAGGTAGTTATTAACTTACCAAGACTGAATAATAGGTAAAGTACTTTCTCCAGTTCTGTTTAAGTACTTATCTTTCATCTTATATTTACTACAATATTATTTTCTCGGAAAACTATTCGGTAAGTATAGGTATAATAAAACGCTTTTGAATTCATATTTAATTACGGTTATTCTAATTCCACTTATTCCAAAAATTAAGGGAAAATTTCATGATTATATTCCATCAGGAGTATTTAGTAATCCGAAATGAAAAAATATGAAAGAGCGATTGTGTAGCGAAATAATCTCTAATAGATCTTCATTGGTGCATGTTTCAATCAAAATGACCCGCTTTATAAGACCACCATTGTGCACCTCTTAAAAAATACTCCTAGAACCGTCTGTGATATCTAACAATAATTATTATTTACCTACTGACAATACTGCGAATAGAAAAATCGTGATTTGATATTAAATTAATCAATATTTAATTTAATATTATTTTTAATAATTATTTGCCTTTTTCGGTAACAAGAAGTAAATGTGAATTTGAATAGATTTCCATTGCGTGAAGTGTGAAGACAGAGTCAATCAAATATTGGAAAAAGCTTCAGCTTCAAATGTAATGGATTCTGTTCAAACAAAATAATGATTTTTTTTAACCTAGGGAAATAGAAAAGCGGTCATTTAATAATTTTTAAGGACAACGGCGTTAAACTCTCAATAATAGAATATTATTTATTAAATATTCATTCAAAAGTTAAAAAAGTGGTTCAAATATATCTTATCAAATGTATACAGATGACACTATACTTCAGAATAACAATAAGAAGAGATTTTAATTGTCAAGAGCTCCGTCATCCACTATCTACAAACTATTAAAAAATCATAAACAGAAAACTAAAAGCAAATTCGATCCAAAAAAACCAAAAATAAAAAACAAAATTTGTCTCTCAGAATAAATATATCGCGGAAAAAAAATTTATTAAAAAAGATTACATTAATTATAACGCAATGGAGGATGCAGAATTTTTTTCCACTTACCTTTACATTTTGGCTTGACATTTTAAAACAATAGTATAACAGTCAATATTGAATACAATAATCGTTAGTAGATTCGAGCAAAAAACGTGTTCACTCACAGAACGTTATATTCATTCGCCAGTGGCTTATTCACTAATGAACAACATAATAACAAGGGTGGGCATAACATATTTGAATTTGAGAATCTATAGAGGTAAAATTTTTCTTCTTCTTCAGGATAAGACCACATTGTGGTTATAAAAATGAAGAATATATAATTAAAACGAGAAAATTTACGAACACTCAGATGTAGCCCCATCTTTATAGATTATATCCTCATTTTAGTAATTGCAATATCCTCATTTTAAGAGAAACTATAGCACTTTATATGATTTCAGTATACTGAAAAAAAATTGTTCATTGTACCAAAGAATGGCATCAACTTGATTTTATTGATACAATGTATTTTTTCATCAACGTAAAGAACTTCAGTCTCTAACGTGTATCCCTATTATTCATTGATATTATGATTCCCCTTTTCGCGAATATCACGATTCTGAAGTTCTTGAGTCAATTCAATTCAATATTTCTTTATATCAAATCAAATTACACTTTTACAATTATGAAATGAAAGGACGTCAAATTAGAATCCCACAACTATTTCCCATGAAAATAACCAATTCAACACTTATGACTACCTAATAAAAATCACAGTTTATATATTCTTCTATACTGTATGGTTCAAGTTTCATAAGTAACTGTTTTAATCTCTGCTTAAATTGTTTTTCTGTGTTAATATTTTTATAACTCTTAGAATAAATACCTATATCACGGAAAATTCATCTATGAACAAAGATTATATTAATTAGAACGCAATGGAGAACGCAGAATTTTTTTCGATTTACTCACCTTTACATTTTGGCTTGACATTTTGAAACAATTGTATATTCAATACACTAATTTTCAGTAGTGTCACGCAAAGGACTTTTTCACTCGTCGAACGTTATATTCATTCGCCAGTAGCTTATTCTCAACAACATAATAACAAGAGTGGGTATAGCACATTTGAATTTAAGAATCTATAGAAGTGAACATTTTTTTTTCTTCTTCTTCTTTAGGATAGACGAAATTGTGGTTATAAAAATGAAGAAAATATAAATAATATTTACTTCAACCTGTCCTTAGATCAATTTTTAAACGGTTTACTGAAAATAAATCGCCTAACTACTCCATTCGAATTGTTTTTTTTTTTAAATAATAATTCCTGGGAAAAGCTCTCACGAAAGAGTTTGGCAAATCCACACCGGCGCAGAGCATGCGGTGTAGTGTCCGTGAAGTTAGCTCCCACTTTTTCGAAAATGAAGATTTTTTTTTGCATTCGTTAGTAACTATTTGTAACACAGAAATTTCCGTTCGTACCTCAAGGATACTGGTAGAAAAATACCACATTCCGCTAGGGTGCCAACTTCACTTTTTTTTTCGATTTTTCTCGAAAATAAAATTTAGTTTGAAAGAACATCGTTAGTAACTGTTTGTAACACAAAAATTTCTGTTCGTAACCTAACCTATAATGAAAAAATATCGCTCCTAAAATGCGAAGTTAGCACCCACTTTTTAGAAAATCAAGTACATCTTTAGTAGTTAATTGTAACACGAAAATTTTGTTTGTAACCTAACCTATAATGAAAATATGACACCCCTAAAATGCGAAGTTGCCACCTACATCCTCTGAAACTCCCAATTTTCAATTTTTCGGCTCCCAATAGTTCTTCGTTTATAATACAAAAATTATGTTCCTCACAAAATCTGTAGGGGAGAGTGAACCATACGGGCCAAGTGCGTCTTTCACAATATCTCCCTTGACCGGCAATATATCCGGCAACAATTAATGCAGTTCACGAGTAAATCAATTACTTCGTGATGTCAATGAAAAAATTCATGAAAAATAGTGAAACTTCAATAGATATGGAGATTTTTGGTAATACAACTCTTGTCTTGTTATATTTCAGGTGAATTAAACAAGGATTTGTTAGCTTTATATATTTTTCTCAACTCAATAATAAAGTCTAATAAATTAAAAAGGTTTTATTCTCAACTCGCTATTCACATCTCAATAATCTCAACTACACAACAGCTTCTCCAACATTAGGATACCCTAATCTCACTTCCTCAACCATAGATTAATATTATACAAAACAAAAAAACTTATTCTTTCTTATTAGAATTTTCTATATAACACTCGGCCTATCCTGATGTTAATAAAAAATTTATTAAATGAAATAATCTTGCAAATATTTCGGTGGTCTTCTTCTTCTAACTTCTCGTCCTCTGTGTACGTCATCATTTGGTTCTTGGTCTTCATCTTGGTTTACTATAGGGTCTTCCTTCCGGTTTTCGTTCTTGTTCTCTTCTGGGTCTTCTGTCTTCTTTCTTCTTTCTTGGTTCTCGTTCGCTCTCTACGTCTTCTTCATCGTAGCATACATCTTCATCGCAGTCGTAGTTTTTCCATAATTTGAGCTGACTCACATGTGCTGTAGTTCTCGTCTGGTCTTGTTTGTCTTCTAAGTTTGTCACGCTATAGGTATCTGATGGTAATACTTGGGTAATCACTAGAGGTCCTTTGAATCTTCTTTGTAATTTCGTAGATTCTCCTGTACTGGCTCGATTTGCTTTCATATAAACAATATCTCCAACTTGGTATTTTATACCTGCATGTCTATGTTTGTCGTATCTGCCTTTGGTCTTGTTTTGTTCATTCCTAATCTTCTCTTGAATTTCTTCTTGGATTTCTTGCGGTGGTCTATAATGTTCATTTTCTTCTGTCAATGTTCTCATAAGTCCATCATTGAATCTAGGTAAGTATCCATATAATGTTTCAAAGGGAGTTTTATTTGTGGTCTTATTAACTGAAGTATTCATCTGTTTCTCGATTTTCTCAACCACTTGGTCCCAATCTCTACCTTCATTGTCTTCAACATTCATCTGTAACATAGGAATTAAATAATTATTAACTCGTTCTACCATACCGTTCGCTTGTGGGTGCCTGCTGGAGTTCAAGGTGTGTCTTGTGCCATGATTGTTACAAAATTCTTCAAATTTCTTGGATGTAAAGCAAGTTCCTCTATCCGTTACCAGTCTAATTGGTGCACCGAACTTATCAATGAACTTTCCGAGTCTTGTTATCGTAGTTGTTGTATTAACGTTTTTAGCAATCTCCAATTGTACATATTTTGTCAAGTTATCGATTATAACTAAAATATATTTGTTTCCTTTACTGCTGGTCACAAAAGGTCCCAAATGGTCCCAAATAGTCACAATGTACTACTTCAAATGGTCTCTTCCCGGGGGGTATTGGATTCAAGTAACCTTCCTGTTTTCCTACTTTATGTTTGGCTAAAATACATTCTAGACACATTCTCAAATGATTTGATACATACGTTCTCATTCCTGGGAAATAATAGTATCTCTGTATCTTTTCTAAAGTTCTGTCTAATCCTCCATGTCCATCTAAGTCGTGATACTTGATTAATATTGATTTTCTCATTGTCGCTGGTACAACATATAAGTGATTTTCTTCATCGTGTTTCTTCGCAATCTTGTATAATATCCTATTCTTCAAAATGTAGCTTTCAACTTCACCATTTTCTGCTTTGGTTCTTTCGTATGGTTTCATTTTTAAAATTCTGATTTTCCTACTCAAATTGTCATCAGTCCTTTGGGTCAACAGAATTTCTTCTTCTCTGGATATAATTGAATAAACTGAAAATTTATCATCAATTAGGTCTTCTACATCTCCATTTGGTTCTTCTGTTGGTGCTCGTGATAGTGCATCCACATGTTGCATTATTTCTCCTGGTTTGTATCTAATTTCGAAATCGTACTCACTAAGTGTATATTGCACCATCTGATTATCTGACTATTGTTGGTCTTATTCTTATTCAGGTAACATAGTGCTTGGCAATCTGTAATAACTGTAAATTTAATTGGCAACAATAGAAATCTAAGTCTTTCAATTGACCATATGATCGCTAACAGTTCTAATTTTGATGAATGATATGATTTCTCTGCGTCAGTTGTCTTTCGGCTAACTGCGTATACCATTTTCATTTTTCCTGTTTCATCAGATTGGAGTAAAATTGAAGCTAACCCATCCTTACAAGCATCAGTGTGTAATTCGGTTCTTCTAGCTTTTGGATTGAATATCTGTAACACAGGTTCTTTCATTAGAATTGATTTCACCTCTGTAAAACTTTTCTCCTGTTTCTCGTCCCAATGAAATCTGCTTTCCTTCTTCAATAATCTGCTCAATGGTTCGACTATCAAGGCGAACTTTGGAATGAATCTCCTAAAAAATCCAAAAAGTCCTAAAAATCTTTTAATTTCGTGGTTATTAAAAGGTCAACAAGGACAACATAACCATTGTCAAACAGAAGATTTGAAATTGTACTTCTTTTTCTTTTCATCATTCATTTCCAAATATCAGCCGTTTTATTTATTATATTTCGTGATGAATGTCGCTTAGGCTGAAAAACGGAAGATTTTCCTGGTTGACGTGGGAATCTGCTTTTTCGAGGTACCCGTGGAGGAAGTAGTTAGGTTTTTGTCCGCTGGGTGGCGCACCGCAGTAATCATACTGCGTTCAATAAGGTGCCTGCTATTTCGTTTGTTTGTCATCTTGGGTAGAGTTATGCGGTACTGATGATCCCTAATGAGGGTGAAACCGGTTTATTGCTATTCTCCCTCGATGACATGCATTGATGGCATTTTGCTGATACATTAACCAGATAGTTAATTAATGTCGTTTAATATTATTACACACTTGGAAATTGTACTTTTTTTTCTTTTCACGTTATTAAGCTTGATATTTAGAGCGTTTCCAAACATAAGCCTACTTCGCAAAACATGAATTTCACTTTTTATGGCACATTGGGACAAGTGAGTCTCGAGTTCTAAAATGATCACAGATGCATTCTATAAAGACCACCTCGAAGAAAAAGCAACAACAGCGAAAGCCCAAGCAGTCATAAGGACTTTGAGAAGGCTGGACCAAGTTTTTTCAATAAAAAAGAAAATTAACAATATCAGATGAAGAAGAAAACACAATATAACGAAAGATATTGCTGAAACTAAATTGGAAAACCAATACGTTAATAAACTGGGAGTATAATATATGTACAACTGAGCGCACGCAAATAGAGTTCAAAGCAGAAAAAGTAATAATACACGAGCTCTATCCAAAAAAGAACCCATATTACGACATTGCCCTAATTACCCTCAAAGAAGATGCTTTACAATTCACCCCCTTATGTCTACCTAAATATGGTGAGTAAAAATTACGTTCAGTTTTACTCTAACCTGATGGGAATTTATTTTCAACTAAACTTTTTATCCGCAAGTGTTCATTTTATTAAAATAGATATTGTTTCACCACAGTTGGAGAACATCTTCGACTTATTTTCGTATGAATTCATGAAAAAATTAGAGAGAAACAAAATAGCAGAAAACAAAAATGTATTTTTTCATTTTTGTCTGTCTGTACCTGACACCTGTACGTGGTTATCTCCGACAATACTGCATGATTTTCATTGCGAACTCTTGCACTAAGCTTGAAATTGTTATTTATACAGGGTGACTGGTGACGTAAAGGACAAAGGCTCAGTGGAGATAGAGGGCCTCAAACATAAGGATATTGGTTTCAGAGTACACAGGGTGTTCCAAATTAAGTCGGCACCATTGCCAACTCCATTATTATTGATGCTACGATGTCGGTTAAATGGGCAAACTGGTAGCAATTTTAGTGGCCTTCTCGATGCCGAAAACAAAACAAAAATGGACAGTCGCGTTGTCATGGCCCCCCCTCGCGGATCTTCTTAATAAAAAAGTGTATCCTGAATTACCGAAAAATATGCACTTATTTGGTTTTTAATATTTTTTTCCAATAAATAGCTTTAGTAATCTGCATTTCGTGTTTAATAAGTCCGATCGTGTTCCACTAAATGGCGTTTGAAAGATGAGATTTAGTACTTAATAATCTTTTGCGACAGTTTTATGATTAGTTTACTCAGTTAAGTTTGAGCGCGCGTTAAAGATGGACACTATAACAAAGAAAAAATACGTTATAATTGAATTTTTCTTCGATAAAGGCGAAAATGCAAGCCAAGCGGCTGAAAATTTAAATAATGTTCATGGTCTTGATACTGTAATAGCCAATCACGCGCTATTTTGGTTTCGTCGATTCCGTTTCGGTAATTTCTATGTCAAAGATGTATCACGCACTGGAGACCAATTGTCGGAAATATCGACAATATCATTGTCGAGTCCTGTTTCCATTGCTCAAGAGTTGAAGATTGCACAAAAAACCGTTTGGAACCATTTGCATAAGGCTAGTCTCAAGAAGAAGCTAGATGCATGGATACCACACGAGTTAACGCAGAAAACCTCATCAATCGCAACAAAATCACCCCAATTTCGAAACCGTTGGTGGCTGCTGATGAAATGAAAAGTGGATCACTTACGACAACGTCAAGCGAAAACGGTCGTGGTAAAAAAAGCGGTGAGCTGTCGTCAGGTTTTGCTCTATGTTTGGTGGGATTGGCAGGGAATTACCTACATGAGATGCTCCCCTAAGGCACAAATGTTGACTCGGAACTGTACTGTCAACATTTGGACCATCTGAAGGAAGCAATAGCCCAGAAGTGACAAATAGGAGAGGAATTGTGTTCTATGGGGACAACGTAAGGCCACACACATCGATAGGGACTGCATCCACCTTATAGTCCAGACCTGGTCCAAAGTGATTACCATCTCTTGCTGTCCATGGCAAACAATGTTGCTGGTAAAAAATTCGTTTCAACAGAGGCTTGTTAAAATCGACTGTCTCAATTTTTTACCAATAGCGACGAGGGTTTCTATGAGAAAAGCATACACACACCTTCAAAATGGCAACAAGTTATAGAAAAAAACGGTGTATATTCGACCTTAATCGGATCAACTGTGGTAATTGAAGTCTTGATTTTTATGCAAAAATAATATTTTTTTTTCTATACCTCATACTTCTTTGTGCCCGAGTTTCTGATGAAATAAATCTACATATATTCTTGAAATTGTTCGAACTTGTTTTTGTACCACAAAAATGTTTGAAACTGAATATGATATCAGTTACTAAAATACATCTTTCTATAAAAAAACACTTGACTCAGTAGGCACCAACAAAAATTCCGCTATTTTGCTAATCAATATGAGCCTTGACTTTCTATGCCCCCCCCCTCAGACATCGCCTGGATCCGCCCCTGGTCAGTGGAAGAATTACGAATATCCTTATAGCTGGCAAGTTTTTCACTAAATCAATTGAATTTTGGTTTGTGGTAGATATCATTTACCCAATAGTTGCTTTTGAATATTGATTATAAAATAACTTTTGAATATAACTTTTGGTTTAATTAAAACTTATTCTCAAAATTATATTTTGTTATAACATTATATTCAAATACTATACAAGAGCAGGTAGACGTCAAGCATCACTATTACTATCGACTATCTTAATTTTGTTGGTAATATCATTGTACAACTCTAGCGCACCAGCATATCTGCGGCAGATGGTAATGTAGATGGTATCAGGATGTATTCTACATAATGTCTTCATCCTGAAAGAAAATAATCCTGAAGATATTGTTGATGAACCACTTATCGAAGAAGTAGGAGATTTTGTAGACATCAAAAATATACATAGGTAATGAATGAGCGAACCAATTAGAAGAGAGTGAAAGGAATTTTATAATGTATTCCTTGAACATGGATGTAAGATTTATTCGCTGAGATACAGAAATTACAAGAGAACCTATTCATTAAGAATGAATCAAGCTATCCAGAACTGATTTTTTTATTGTAAAATATGAATATGGAAAAAGTTTCTTCCGAAATAAGGTTTGGGGATTGATTTTTCTACCCCTCTTGCAATCATAGAGAAACATCATTGAGTATGGATGCGTGGTCTGGAGCCCTAGGTATAATGTACACATCAGAGGTTTGGAAAATATAGGTACAGAGGCGATTCTTGAAGTACGTTAGTTTTAGGCTCGATGGTATTTATCCAAACCGTGGTGTACCACATGATCAGTTGTTGAGTAGATTCCTATCCAGGTTGATTCTTTAGAGCAGCGTCGTCGCTACTTACTCTTTCTTAGAAATATATTTCGCTCACTAATCGTCTGTCCCTATTTACTATCACTAGTTGATCTTCATGTTCCTAGACTGCCTGTACGCAGCCCAACTACATTTTATCTACATTTTCCACGCTTTAACGTCCTCCTTTTTCGCCTCTGTACCTATCGTATAACTCATGACATGACTACATGACCATCCCGCATTTTGTTGATATTTGCTTTGTTTTGGGTTTAATTATGTTTTTTGTTTTCAGTATATAACTTTTAAGTTTCATTTCTTGTATATTTGTTTTCCCATTCTGTAATTGGCCTAGGCTGTAGAATGGTGTAATTATTAAATAAAAAAAATAAATAAAGAAAAAATAAAAAAACATCACCAAAAATTTTTAAATGCTTTCTCAACCGCATAAAATGTCTGTTTTTCATTCTTTGTCGATGATTACACCCAGGGACCCATCAGGGCCCTACCAACCGATGTTTTGATCCAATCGAAACTTCACATTATTATATATATTATAGAAAAAAAATTTTTGTCGACATTGTTTACTCATATCTATAATGTGAGAAGAAGAGGTTTGAATCAAATTATTCGAAATTTTTTTTATTACCAATTGATTGTTCTTATCTTATACTGGGTGTTCCTGAATTGTAGTTACGACGCAAGATGAGAGATTCCTTGGATAATTTTAAAAATGAAATAGCCTATAAACATATGAGCCCGCAAACGCTTTGTTTTCGAGATACAGGGTGTTTCTTGTAGTCCTACTTTTTTGTGATGCTCAACCAGTTTATCGAATCTTCGCTACAGAGTTGGTAAATAAGTACCAAAACTTATAATTCATTTATTTATCGCAGCTACCTAACTGGATCCTTACATTCCTTACAATAATTTTATTTAGATTTTCCTGAGAATTCCTACTATATATATTCCTTACGTAAGGATTTCGAGAAAATAATTCAAACATTATAGTACTATAATGTTTGAATTTTTTCTCGAAATCGATTGCAGATACGACAAAACTACAGCAAATATAAAAAAAGTGTAGTACTGAGCCAGAGTTTAATTTTAAATGTTTCTAATTAGAAACATTTAAAATTAAACTTAAAGGTATTTAACTTGAATTGGCATAGATATTCCAATTTGAAGTTTTTATTATGTGATATCCTAATTTTGAATGCAAATCTACGGGCAGATCAAGAAGCGCGCCCGCTTCTTTCCTCCAGAATTATTTTTTTGTGAACCACTGGTAGTTTAAACTACCAGTGGTTCATTATTGGGTGGGAATTATTTTTTGTGTATTTTTTATTTTTTTGTGAACCACTGGTAGTTTAAACTACCAGTGGTTCACAAAAAAATAATTCTGGAGGAAAGAAGCGGGCGCGCTTCTTGATCTGCCGTAGATTTGCATTCAAAATTAGGATATCACATAATAAAAACTTCAAATTGGAATATCTATGCCAATTCAAGTTAAATACCTATCTTGTGAAGGGAAGGTGCAGCTATGAGAGAAAAACTTGAACTTAAACACCTCGCTATCTCAAAAACAATGCGTTTACTCATGTGTTATAGGACTTTTTTTCTTGAAATGATCCGAGAAATCTGTCATTTTCTTTAGTACCTCCAATTAAGGAACAGCCTGTAGATATAGTCAATTCAAAACTGATGTCATAAAAAAAATTGAAATTTGAATGAAACAAAATTTGAAAAAAACAATAAATTGTACAACACAGCCCAGACAATTTTTCGATGCGAATTACTCAGTGATCATCAGTTCTTTGATAACTACAGTATTGAAATTTTGTGACGAGAATGATACAAAAACCGAAAACTACGGGTAAGTGTATATCGATGACGAAGACGAATGCAAAAATCACAGATGGTAAATAAGGGGCGATATGGTGAGAAAGCGGATTGACGAAGGAAAATAATAAACCTTGCACAAAGACGAGCTCGTAGTACAACTCATCTTGAAAGCCATAATAAACTCCATAAACCATAAAGGGGTCTGATTTTTTACTGACATGTCGATTTAAAAGGAAAGTAAAATGATAATTATGGGTTCATTTTATGTAGAAATTTTCGTTCTTCGTTTTTGCGAGATTTTTTAAATTTTATATTTTGAAAATCTTGGGGGTAATTACCCTCAGTACCTCCTATTTCAACGCCCTTGAAATAACTTTTACCGAATTTCAATAAAAAGAATTCGTTCGTTTTCTTATGTATTTTCATGACTCATTATACTAAAATTCGATGTTTTTGATTTTCATTAAGTATTGAATGAGAGTTTATTGAAGCTCCCGTCCTTGAATGATTTTGCAGGAAGAATTTTGCGTTTCATGTTGAATCATATGAGATATCTCAGTCCTGTTTTTTTTTTCGAACTTTGTCCAATTTTAAAATTTCATAAGAAAAAAAATGTTAAATGTGACAATTAACTTTGATTGAAGCTGAATTTATATACTTATTGAACATATAAACAATGATTTTAAATTCGAAATACAAAGTGATATTTTTTACCTGAACACTTTAAATGAGAAATAATGAGTCCAGTCATGGAATATTGAAATGATTAATATCTCTCTGACTCGATCTCGGCATGTGTCAATAACATCCAAAGTTTCAATAAATTCCGCTGATAAATTTGGTTCTGATGATGATTTCATTATTTCCATGAATACGCAAACACACCCTGTAGCTTTCTGGGCAAAAGCAGAAATTAATTTTTTGCAGTCAATCTGTACTCACCTAGTCCTACCCTACCTCTAGTAAGAGTATGTACAGTTACCCCTGGGATACCTTTATACTTTATTGAGGTTATCTTTGTCAGTTTTCAAATCCAGAGAAAGAGCTCTACCGATTAGGGAAATAAAATAAAGAGTGTTCGGTTTAAAACATATACCAGTTCACATAAAATTTTTATGTTTATATTGCTTTTTCGCATTTCCTATTACTAAACCCCCTTAAAAAAACTTCATATTTGCCCATTTAAATGTTTTTGTAGAACCAATATTAACTGAGATAGCTATTGAGTAAAATATAAACAATCACCTGATACATACAAATTATAAAATATAAATTTCGTTTTTTATTTCACATTTTATCCAATGCATGCAATAAGTTTGGAAAAGCCATCAAATGGACCAATAAATATTTCCATATTCAACAGAAAGAATTTTAGATCATTACAAGCATAATACTATTACGAAAATAACCCTTATAAGCAACAAACCAAAAATATTGAAACAAAATTTTTATTTGTAATGATCTATATGTGAACACATAAAAACTTTGTAATATTTTCAATAATTGGTCTAACACTAAATGAAATATAACTTAAATATCACTTTTATTGAAGAAATGCAAACAATGTAAAAAGTGTTCACTCTTAACATAATTTAAATGTATTTACAATGATATTTTTTTTTGTCTGAAGCATAACTTGAATGAAATTTGATTTAATAAATCACATGGCTGGGGTTTTTGGTAACCGAAGATGAAATGGCTTCTTCAAGGTTGCTATCTAACTTGTGATAATTAGCAGAGTTTGGTCTTCTTGTACGTTGTGGCCTTCTTGAATTTCTACCTTCTAGAAGCAGTGCTAGAACCTTGAATTTAAAAAAAAAGGAAAGAAATTATTAATGTATTGATACAGAAAAATTTTAATACTAATTTATAAAAACTCTTGAGTATGTACAGTCTTGGCACTCTTTGATATTGTTAACATCATCAAAGATGAAATCCCATTAGTTAAATAGAGATAGTAGTTGTATTCTGACAATGTTGTTCACTGTTGAATTCGAGGATATAATACAACGAGAATTTTGAATAGCTCTAAAATATCATACAATAATATGAATTTTTTGTAGATAAATTTTTTTGAAATGACAATTCTTACTTTGCAAAAGGCTAAGTGGAAATTAAATTATGTGCTGCTACAAGTATTATGACAACATGTTAGCCTAAAGATTTGGAGAGATAGAAGATGTACTATTCTCTCCTTTCTAATTAAAATTTCACTATTTATGGAAGGGGAGAGAAATACATGTTATTTCTTTGTTTGACCCTTGGCATTCTTCATGCATTTCTTTCTAACACAATTATATTAACCTCCCAAGCTACCGTCTTACCAGCTTTATATATATAATTATTGGCAAAAATATGCAATACTTCTTATTTATTCTTTTTGACAACTTTTTATTTTGATGAAAACTACATACCTTCTGTTTGTTGTGATATAAAATATATCCAATCACAAAAACTATGCAGGTAAAGGAAAAATAACCAAAAAAATTGGAATTGCCATTTAAGTCACCATTATATTCGAAACGATCACTCAATTGGCCTAATTTTGGTGCTTTAACTGTAAAAAAAAAATATATAAATCTACAGTTTGTCTGAAGAAATCTGAATAAGTTTCATTGGAAATTATGTTAAGAATAAAAAGTCAAAAAAGATGATTTTTCAAACTTGCATCTATCTGGAATGCCATCATCGTCTTCTTCATTCACATTATCAGGATCGATCAGAGTGTTGGACTGTTTTGCTTCATTCTCTTCCACAGGTTTGTCTTGAGTTTCTATATCAGTCTCCTCATAATCACCTTCAAGAGCAGTATTTTGATTAATAATCTTAGGAGACACATTTTGATTGTTCAAAGAAGCGTTATTTTTATTATCTGTATTAGATTTTGGTTTTTCTTCTTGACTGTCTTGAATTAGGCTTACTTGGTTACTGGGTATCGAATTTGTTATATTATCAGGTGAATCTATTTCTTGATTTTTCTGTGCATGTTTTTTGTCACTTAGATTTTGAAGTAAAGCATTTTCTTTATTTTTTTCAATAGCTAAAGGGTATTTGTTTTGATTTAGATTTCCACTAAACTCATCTTTGTTCAATTTCTCTTCAACAGGAATGTTAGAGCGGGCATCTAAATTTTCATCATTTATTTCATTTACATTATCCTTATTTCCTTTAGGAGTTACCATGAGTTCCTCTTCACTTTTAATTCCACTAGTACTAAAATGGTTCTTTTTATTAATTTCTGGATGAGTTGTTTCCTCAAAGGAGTTTGGATTTTCTACTAAAGGAACTTGAGCTCTAAGCATTTCATTATTGAGAGAAGTTTGATTTTGTTCCATCTCTTTAGAAAATGTGATGAAATTGTAAGATTTAATACACATCATATCCAAAACAAGTGCTCCTTTTTGTAACTCTTGACATAGGTACTTACACTGCTCATAATTTTGAGTTAAGTTGTAGATAACTTGCGATTTTGTTTGCACATTTGGAAAAGAATTATTGCAAATATCTTTCAACGATCTGTTAGTAGGTGAATTACTTAACATATCATACATATCAATCTTTCGTTTTTTCAAATCTTTACACACAGAAACAAGTGATTCATGGTACAATAAACATCTTATATTATTTTTATTATCCTCAGATAATTGTTCTACTGATTTTATTGAGCTTATAGCAGCCCAATCCTGACATTTTTTGAATTCTGGCAGCTCTTTGAGAGAAGAAAGTTGAGATTCTTTGAGAACATCTTTGAAATCACATTTCTGCGAAATCTCACCGAACATGTCTTCACAAGATGCACTGCTTACAAGCAGACATAAAACTATAAGGAAATATTCGTAGTGATTCATCTTGTTTGAATCAGGTAGTGATTTTGATATCGAATATACACGAAGAGAAAATTCGTATATTCATCACTGAAAGACGCAATGTTAATAGTGTGTTGAAGAACATTAAATATTCGAATATGGTTAACAATATCTGTTTATGTGCAAAATACCAATTTTTCTTATTATTTTTTTAATCATAAAAATAAATATTTGACAAACAGTGTATAAAACTTAAGCAATTGAAATGGTGTCAGGTGTGACAATATGAGGGAAATAGGTACGAATAATTGTACCGTGATTGTGTTTTCGTCCTCACTCCAGAGACGTTCATATTTTTGGATTTACATCCAGGAATGTCATTTATTAAACCAATGATTAGAATTCATAAATTTTGATGATACACACTAGTTTAGTATTATGTGATCTTCTAGATATCGAAATAAACTGAAATCTCGCGCATAGGCATGGAGATGGTATAAAACATTATGAAAAAATACTCTGAGTAAAATATATATAGGCGCTTAGAACATTAATAATATTAATCTATCTATATTCTAAGTATAGACGTGTGCATATTTTTGAAATGAGACATCTGGTGGTGACTTTCAGCTAAATCATTAATAAAACATTGGAGACAGGTTATTTTAGGTGTAATTTTATAAAATGATGTGGAGTTTATTCAAAAAAGGAGGACTGGTTTCATTACTTCTAAATTATTTCTATACTAGAAAACTGAAGTCAGTGTCTGATGGCCAATTTTTATGAGAAACTCATTGGCAACAACCGCAACTTCACAGCTATCGCCTATCACCACTACAAAGTTGGTGTTTTTCGATAATGTTCATTTTCGAAATATTTTTATAACTTTCCTTCTGTTGAAAATTTTTACTATGAAAACATTTATGTAGCAATTCTTTTAAGCAAAATCAATGACGTTAATTGAATTTTCAGCAAACTGATATTTTATGAGATATCACTAAGCATTTTTTTCAAATGAGACACCCCGTATATTTCTACATATTTCGATGGAGCTCAAAATTACCATTCCAAAAATATATAACATACTTGATATTTTTCTGAAGTCATGTCCGAAGCCCCAACAGGTGACCGGTTCGGTTGCCTGACCTAACGTCTATGGACTTTTATCTTTGGGGAATATTAAAAGATATAATCTTCCCTATAGACGTTATATCAAACTACCTAACCGGCAACCTGTTGGGGCTTTTGTGTTAACAAACTACTCAGAAATCATTAATTTCGTGCAGTGAATGGTCCATACCTTCAGAATTATTTTTCAATATTATAAATCAGTTATTGAAGACAAATTCAATTCAGAAGTTCTTAGAATAGCCAAAAAAACATTCATTTTAAATTTCAACACCACTTGTTATCAGGCACGAAGTAAAAGTGTAATGCATAGTCAGAAGGTAGAGATAAGGAGAATAATCTTCCAGTTTCAAAAGTGTCCATTGAACTGACCAAAATTAGTGGTTCAAGTGTAGCTAAACAGTGAAATACTGAGAGTATGTTTTATGTTCTACAAATAAAATTTGCTAATTCTGGAATCATCTCATCCAAGGTATCATTTCTGAGAAAATTGTGTTAAGAGGGATCACCACCACGTATCAGTCAAACATACGTCACATATCAAACATACGTACCAGTACCCAATCATTTCCCCTCTGGCGCTCGTGCGATGACCAAACTTTGTACGGTGTACGAATTTGATCCTTCACTTAGTATATAAGTAGAGGCACTGTACGACGGTCGATTTTTTTTTTCACAGAATTATGGTTTTCCTTTTTCTTTGTTATGAGGTTTTTTAAAAATATATCAGTGCTTTGTACATTGAAAACATCATCGATTCTTTTTCGAAAAACGAAAAATTATCAACATTTTCTCATTCGCAAATTAAAAATATTGTCCTTCTACAATGTAAATTATTGTTAGAAAAAATTATGTGAAATTCCTATAAAGTCGGTGGTTGTACGAGGTGAAATCTATAATATCGTTTTGAACTGAGCAGTCACGTGGTGGTATCACAGATTAGTCTGTGGTGGTATTCCCTCTTAATATTTCCTGATAACGGTGTCATAATTGAAATTTCCAAATTACTACCCTCTTTTCAACAACATCAGGAGCTTGTTATAAAGAATGCTAATTGTTTCAGGTTTTTCTAGATCTTTATAAGTCCCCCAGAAGCTAAAGCTTCAGTTCATTGATGATATAATTATTATGATAAAACATTACACGTCGAATTCTAAAAAAAAATAATCTCTTTAAATAATTACATTTGATTCAGTTGAAATGAACATTTTATTGGTTACAATTGCTCAAACAATTACAATAATAATCCTAGTATAGCAGATAACTGATAGTATGTTCCAACATAAGTTAACAATAATATATGCGAAAGTTACACAAATCTGAATGAAAAACAAATGAAGATTGCAATGATAACATTGTAGACATAAAAATATCTCCAGTGATGTGAGTTGACATTCTTTTACAGATGTTTTGTGGATAATAAACTTTTTACATGGTTTAAGGAAAATACTTTTAGGCAGTTTTGGTTGCCATAACTGAATTAATTCAATGAAAAAATCTGCCGTAATTCTTAGAAACTATGAATACTGAATTGAATTGAACTTAACAAAAAAATTATTAATTTCTATTTGATAATAATCTTTCAAGTTTTATTTGATATAGTGATAAATCCGAAAAATTTCTTGCCTTTCCATTAGGTGAGTCCAATAAAAGACAAACTAGAATAAAAGAAAGAATGTAGTTCATCAGGAACTAGAAATAATTAATATTCTATATCTACATTATAATCACCAGAAATCGTTATCTCATGTTTCTGTGATATAATACAATCATCTTCAAAAAGTCCGGGAATTGGTCAATGAAACCAAAATATGTATTATTCATTCTAATTTATTTTATCCGCTTCAAAATAGACTAATTTAATAATCAGACAGTTTTTATTTGTCTTTTTAGAAAGGAATTAAATTACATGCCCTCAATTATCTGAAACAGTGGAAATTTGAGTTTTGAACAATGCAGTAGTTAGTTCCTGGATTGAAATTAGTTCATAATAATAGCTTTTTGAAGTGATATGTTATCATGGTATAAATTCCATGAGTTTTTTTCTACACATATTGTCTTTTTCAACGAATTTGCGTCCTCAAATTTCTAATAGAAACCAGATTATTTTCTTAAACACATAATATGAACAAACTGGTACAATTGAATACTATGAACAAACTGAATTATAGATGTTAAACTTTGTATGAGTGTAGAGGACAAGTATTGTGCCAATTTAACGCCAAAAATAATTTCAACAATTCGTTTAATTCCCGGTATGTTTTTTACTTAATGTGTTCCATCTTTCACTATTGTTAATATTGCTTAATGAATAAATTGTGTTTAGCTCTCATATGACTTCTGAGTGTATCTATTCTGCTGTAGGATGCTGGGCAATAAGGACATGCTGATCTCTGTGGAGTATGGGAATGGTAGTGATGCCACCTATTGGTCACCTGCTTTGAGCAACATTTACATCTCCATAGAAGCACACTGGAACCAGATGCTTCAAACATTCCATTGTACGATATTTGAAGGCTAGTTATTTCTGTGAACATCCAAACATGAAACCTTAAAGCTATTTCACGAGATAATCTAGTTACCTGACCATTTTTGAATGTGGATAATTCAAGAGCTATTACTACAGGTCTTCACAGAATTGCAATCATGCATAGCTCTACATAATTTGAAAAAAAATCAATTTTTTTCGTTCCAAAAAAGGACTAGAAAGAAGCAGAAAATTCCATTTTTCTTCAAATGTGTCTAAGTACTTACTGATTAGGAAAATCTTATAAGTTTTTGTCAGACGTTATCCACGCAGTATTATTATTATTGTAGTCAATATTATACAGATATAATTTTCTTATTACGAAAAGTGGTATTTACATAAGTGTCATTAATGTGAGTACAATAAATATTCTCTTCAACTACAGATCTTATATTTTAATAATTCCTAACTACCTGGGATTGAAAAAAGGTTCAAATAATCCACCAAATTTTTTTCAACTGCAACAGCGTTTATTATCAAAATATTGAAAAGTAGATAATATTGCCTTACTTATCCAAAACACAATCAATTAGTTTCGAAATTGATAATCTATAAATAAATATTTGATATATTCTTTCTTGACTATACAGTGAGTATATTAAAACCTATAATCGATGTAAAGTTTTGTTAAATTATTTACAGAACTCCCCACTACTAAAATCGAAGTTTCTGTGAAGTATAAAAATACATTCTTAATAATGGCACATATATTATATATACATGATCAGAGATTGTTTCAAAAAATTACACCATTTACAAATTGAAAAAAGCCTTGGTTTTCTAATATGGTATATAATTGGAGATTTGATGAGAAGGATAGGAAGGAACTTAAAAAACAGAAGATAGAATTTCATTACACTGCAGTGTTCTTTTCAATATTCTTACAACTGATCTCAATAATTTTATATTAGAAAACCTAGGTTATATAATGAATGAAAAGCTCTGAAAAATGTAAAGAAAAATCTAATTCACAGCCTATAAAATTGAAACTCGGGGATTAATATCAAAAAGATTTATATTAATGGTCATGCAAAATATGATCAGGAAAACTAAAGGCCTCTGAATTAGATTCTTACCATAAAATGTGATGAATTAAATCATCTGAAGACATGCAGATGTCTTTAACTTTGGCTCAATTGAAATATGGTTTAAATAAAGGTCAATCTGAACAATGTCTGCATGACTCCATCGCATGATCTAATTCCAATATATATATATATCTATATATTCTGTACAGAATGATATATGAATGTGAGGGATCTGCAACATACATAAATATGACTAGTAAGATTTGGTTTAACATTTTGGCAAAAACAGTACGGTTTGCTTTGGCAATTGCCTGACTTGGAAATCAAATTTTCCAGTCAGAAGAATTGTAGGAATTCACACTAAAAAAGTATGTACATTACCAATTCACAGAAAGATTAAGGTAAATAACTTATTTTTTAAAATATGGCAATAATCTTTGTACTCAATAAATGTTCATCTTAGGACTATATTACAAATTTGAGAGTATTTAGATCAGAAATTGCCCAACTTCAATCGCAATAAAATTACCCTTCAAATTTAAGATATAAATAAATTTGATGTATAAAAAAATTTTTATGCAATATATTTACGTATTTTGTTCAAGCTGAGTTTTAAAATTATATGTAACGAAATTATATAATGAAATGAAAAACTTAACTAATAAAATCTTATAAATATTATTTTTTTTTTATAATAAAAAATCATTTGACACTGAAATTCACTGGTTTTCATTTTCTATGTTTGAATAATTGAATTGCACACACTAATTGTAAAAAACGAGCAATTAACATTTGACTAGGTATCATTGCATAAACACAGATCCACAAGACTTTTATTTTCAAAAAGATACTCCGAATAAAACATATTAGGACTATTATTATCTTTCATCAATTTCATATTCATAGCTTCATATCATTCAAAATTGTTTTAATATGTTGAATTATTTAATTTGTAGATATGTGTTAACTTTGCAAAAACACAAATAAAGATTCTTCAGTTTTTGGAGAAACGATCATTGCACTTGAATCTAGATATAAAAGATAATCTAGAGAGAAATTCTAAAATAATTAAATTAATCATTTATGTGATTATTTTGTATTTCAATTTTTAATGGAAATCAGTTATAACATAAGCATCTATCTTTCAAATGTTCTTCAATGGAAGTGGTTCATGGTAAAACCGGTACTTTGAATTGTCAAGAGTATCAAGAAGGAGGTGATATCTAAGAGAATATTTTGTTCTTCAAGCTTGGCATTAAAAGTGATCTTCAGTTTCTCGAGATACAATAGAGATTTCTTCTTTATAAGATATCATAATTAGCTGCCTGCATGTTCTTTCCCTATTTTGACTTCTAAATCAATGTATATCTCCTCCTCCATTGTCCTCAATAACTTTTTTGTTTTTTGATGATTTTCCATATCTCAATTTTTCTCAAGAACCATTATAACGGAAATAATTATGATAAATTGGTTGGATTGAAATACCTACATTGGAAATTAAATCAAATATTTGAAAATTATAACTACTTGACGGCAATTTTTATGGACTTTTCTTGTAAAATTTCAGTATTTTGAATTCATATAATTGATAAAATATTGCATTCCCCAAGGTTTTAATGAATATTAAGTTGAAAGATTACAATCTTTTCACTTCGAAAAACTACTTCTTGTTAGAAATATTGTAATTTATAAGAAATATTTTTTGTTCAATCATTATTTTGTGATGTAAAATTCCCTTTGATAATTCGATAACATTCTCAATTTATCTTTTTTTTAAGATTTCACCCTGAATTAAGTTTCTAATGTTTTCTCCAGTTATATGAGTTTAGTAACGATAAAAATTATTTCTTTAAGTGAACTGTGAGGAAAACTCGAGAAAAAAATATTAGATTTATTAAAACAGGAATAACCCAGGTTTCAATTAAAAAACAATATCAAGAATCTGAAATATCGAAAAATCATGATATGGTCAAGAAGCTCATATTTACTAAGCTTAGTTCAGTGTCAAGTTCAATTTCCCATGCTGTTCAGTTACAATCACCGTTTTCATCTATCATAAAGTGGCATTCAATAAAGTTCAAACAATAACTGGAAATTTAATAAAAACAGCAACTTTAATGGGAGAAATTTTGGCAACTTTCCACATTTTGTAGGTTCAACCCCTATGATAGATTTAATAGGATAAATGCCTGGTGATGCATCATTGTAAAGCTTAATACATATTCTTCAAAAACGTAATGATTTATGAATGTAACGAAAATAATAATTTTTCACTATGTCCATATATTTTGGCGTCGTAACAAATTTTTACCATGTTTTGCACGTTATGAAACTTGAACTACTAATATCTTCAACCTTTACGAAGAGATTTAACAATAACTAGGTCTTCTGTTTCCAACATTGAAAGAAAATCCACTCATATCACATATAGTATTTAGAAATAGTTGATGATCCTGAATTCTAAAGGAGACAAAGTTTTTAGCTGCACATGAGAAGAAAACATTCATAAAAGTGCGAAAAGTATTGAAAAAGAATGTTTAACTGTTATGAGCTCTGAAAATGCCAATGTCGATATACTACCTCCGATATAATCTTCAATTGAGAAAAAATACCTAAGGAGTTAGCACTAAGTGTTCGAGAAAGGAGAATGGATGGATGATTGATTTAAAATTTTATTACTAGTATGTATCACTCGTGGTTGGTGAGCAAAGATCAAGCTGCCAGTAAGTATTTCTATTTATAGATCATCAATCTTCACATTTAACACTCCATGGCCGTCAATTTTGTAAAGAAAAAGGGGATCATTCTCATCGCTCACTTTCGAATGAACTCACGAAAAAGAAAATACTGAAAAAATAAAAAGTGCTCTCTGTGACAACGTCCAAATTTTGGCAACAATATCATTAAAAGAAAGAACAACAAAAAAAAAGTAAGAATACAAAAAATAAAAAGGCCTCAAGAAAAAAAAGCTAGTGAAATTTTAAAGAAACCTGTTTGCTGATGAGAAGAAATCAGCAGAAATTAGGGAACGGAAAACCATTTATTTGAAAACTACGTCAGAGGAAGCACCTTCTGGAAACAGTAGAAAGATATTAGTTGGTTCGATGTGGATAATAATAGTGTATTATGCAACAAGTGGGGAAAGTCCAACTTTTCTCGTGAGTGTGAAAGTTTGTGGCACGAGCCTGAAAGGCGAGTGCCGGAAACACACGAGCGAGAAAAGGACTTTCTCCACATGTTGCACACTATACTTTTCCTACAAATGCATAAATTTCAATAATTCAAGTAATGAACTTGATTCAAATCAAAATGGCCTTCGTTGACAGTATGTGCTAATTTATTGCGTTTCCATAGAAACGACTCAAAAGCCCAATTTCTTTGGTCTACCAAGCGGTGTGGGCAAAGTGCCGTGAGAAATAATATTTCCCACAGTATGAGCAATACATAGTTTTGAAATTGAATACGCTACTTTTCATAGCAGTTGTAGGAAAACAATGTTTACAATTTGCATGATTAGGTACATTCTGTTATTCAACTAAATTTTGTACCTCTATTAAATTAAAGTAGATATGTCTATTGACGGATACTTTCATGTCAATTAGTGGTTGTTCGCACCTCATGGAGAAAATCGTATCAAATATTCAAACTCAAATCACTGGAAACTCTTGGTAATTATAAAAAACGGTGAAAACCCTATGATTTCAAAGAATCTTTCAATTACGAAAATTAATGGTTTTATTAGGAAAATTTGTTTGTCATTATATATGTGTATCTTCGACAACAATTTCATTCCTTTCATTTCATGTGGTGCGTGGGTGATTTCTATGAAATAAAGTTTATTATTATTATTCATAATTTCCCAAAAAAAAAAAATTAATCTAGCTTCAATTTCCTTAACATACTTGGTTTGAGGCAAGATGTCAAGAATAGGAACCGTCCCTATTAAATTTCTTTATTCAAATAAATTATTTTTAAAGATTTACACTGGTTCCGATGGCAAATGATTAGGACATCCTGTATAATAAAAAAAAGGAATATTTATTACTATACTCATTTTGCAAGTGAATAGAATGTATTAAACTTAAACAACAATGCATCACTCGGAACATGTTTCCTATTCAAATTGTCGTAAGAGTTGAACCTACCAAATTGCGAGTAACAAAAATTGTTCCTCCTCGATTCTGAAGTCACGCTATTTTCTCAGAATATTCTAGTTATAGGACATGCATTGGAAATGCCATTCAATGTAATGGTATAAAAAACTCCAAAATCTATTAGAAGTATCTTTGACGAACTGAAAATAAAATTTGGGAGTTTTATGGTCTGGGATTGTTCATTTGTTGCATCAGAGAGGGATATAATCGGACCTCTACCACTTCCGGTTATACCGGAAATGGCTACCAATTTGTCATCAGGGTTTTTGTTAGCAAGATACCAGTGGCCACTAAGAAAGTATCTTCCTAGAAGGGTATTATTTCAAGTTTATGAATTGTCGCGTACTTATACCATATTTTTTGGTCCAACGCTAACTAGATCGTACCAAATGAATCATGAGAACGCCCATAACTTATAGCTGTTTAACCTATACGCCTGTGGCGCCATCTATAACCCCATAAATCTTCTCAAATTTTTCTCACAGTCATCACGACCCCCACTAGGCCGAGAGAACTAGCTAAGCCAGTCCCGGGTGTTTGGTCCGCATATGTAACAGCAAAGTGTCACTTCTGGTGTAAACCGCGGGACACTGAGTGCACGAGTACTGACCCGGAAAATGTACGTAATAGTGGTTCCTGGTATTGCTTACGATTTTGCCGCACAACACGCATCTGCGCCTCTCGTCCATGCTACCGACCCTCTCGAACAGCTGGGACACCTTGTAACATTTCATATCTGAAAAGAAAAATTGGTAGATTAGGCGTTTGAAGTGTTAGTAAACGGTTTCATTACCGTCATTTTATCGTGCAGTTTCGTTAAACGTCACTGCAAGCCGAGTGGTTAGCTCAGAATTTGAGGTATGAGTTACCTTGGAGAGTTTCCGTTTGAGCATTGAGCTCAATAGGAACTGCTCGAGAAGTGGTTAAATGATGAAAAAGATGTGAGCATGATGCTTAAAATACCCAATGCATCGGCTTGAAATAATGGTTTGAAATCCAAGAATTTGGATGAGATTGGTTTGTAAATGGATTTAACAAGTGGCACTCCAGAGAGTAATAAATGAATGGAACAAAACAGTAATAATGAAATTTTATACATTAATTTATTTCGTTTACTGCAGCATCAGAGAGAAGAAAAAGTTTATGTTTCATTGCTACGAATCTCTCATAAAATACAGAGCAAAATCACAGAGCTACCAATCGTTACATATTTTCTGATTTACAAAATTTGTCATACTGAGCAATATTAATATTATTCATAAATTCAAATGTTTTCAAGATATAAAAGAAAATTGGAAAATGGCTTGAAATGGAAAGTATTCATAAGTTCTTTATTACTGGTGCTATAAACATGAAATAAAAATATTCTAGAGGCATTTTTTTCAGTAGAATCCATTAGTGTAATAAGTTGGTTTTATTGCAATTAGTTCTGAAGTTATAACACATATTCGTGTTTTTAAAACATAAAAAATACAACCGCTTTCATTTCCCCTTAAAAAATATATAATATGATTTATAATTTCTTATCAAACAATAAAAATAATCAAAATTTTCAGATTCATACGCCACATCAAGCAAGTGCCTATCTATGATAATCTGTGAACTAATTAAAATTTTCGGTGGCCACCAAGGTCTCCGAAATTAACACTGTTAGATTTTTTCCTTTGGTTGCATTCAAAAAACAACATTTATCAGTTTGAAAATGTTGAAAAAAATCTAACAGTGTTAAATACGAAGACCTTGGTGGCGACCGAATATTTAAATTATCTGAAATTCACAGATTATCCTAGATATGCACTTTGAGTTGCCGTGTGAAATAGAAATATTTATGATTTTAACTGTTTGATAAGGAATTAATATATCATGTTATATTTTTTCTAAAAGGGAGAAAAAGCGATTTTATTTGTTATAAAAATTTTCATGGTTTACATCAAAAAAACACAAGTTCGTATTATAACTTCAAAACTAATTGCAATAAAACACATATGATTACACCAATGGATTCTACTGAAAAAAAGTGCCTGTAGAATATGTTAGTTTCATGTTTATAGCACCAATAATAAAGACGTTATGAGAATTTCTCATTTCAAGCCGTTTTCCAATTTTCTCTTATATCTTAAAAACAGTTGAATTTATGAGGTTGAAGTTTTCACCAAATTAATTCTCTCAAAAATCGAACCCAGAAATGTGCATCCATTTTTTTCTAGCTTAAAGGGATTCTGAGATCCATCACTAGACAATGAATTTGGGACAACCGATATATTTAGCACCTGGTATCCGTAAATTGACCGCCAGCCCAAATTATGTAGTATAATACATACAGGGTGGGTTTTTAAATATTTTCCATTGGAATGTCTCCGACGTTGTAAGAATTATGAAAAAGCAGTTTCAAGAGGAAACAATAATGATACCTGTAGGCACTCACCCCAACACAAGAAATTCTAATGGCAACCCCCTACTATTGACACATCATTCAAGAGGTAGTAAATGATACCTTAATATAAAATTAAAAATTGAAATGTAAGACCAATCATGAGTTTATTTCTCGGCGATTTATGAAAATAATAACTTCTATATATATTGTTCAAAATTAATGCCATTTTGTTCTAGGCAATAATAAAGCTTGTTCTCAATCTCTTCCCACACATATTTGAGTGTCTCGACAAGCCTCTGTAATTTTTGTCACAATTTAATGATTGTCTCTGATGGCTTTCGGTAGTTGACAGATTTCAAGTGTCTCCACAAAAAAATCGAGCAAAGAAAGATCAGGTGGCATTGGTGGCCATTGAATTCATACTCTGCTGGCAATCCATTGGTTAGTGTAGTGAGCATCTAACCATGGCCGAACGGGGAAGACACAGTAGGGGGAGCATCATCCAGTTGATAATTAATCAGATTTTCTGTAAATTCTGGGTTTCCTGTTCATCTTCTTAATTCTCCTCTAAAATTTGCAGATAACACCAAATTACCCTCAAGATAAAAGGGACTGATAATTTTATTACCGAATATTGCAGCCCAAAGGTTTATCTTTTCAGGGTATTGTGTATGGAAAACACCGCTCCAATAATGTCATTCAAATAAAAACGACATTGAAGCAAATATTAATGTGTTCTTCTGGAAGAGAGTTGAGAGTTTCTAATGAAACTATGGGATAGGCCGTCACAGCTCTTGTTTTTCTAGTTGACATATTGAGATCCATTACAAAATTATTGAGTATTTCAACATGTGTAGCTTCGTTGAGCAATCTTGGTTGTTTTTTTCTGTTAGAGATGAACTCTGTATCTCTAAATTTTTCGTTGTGCAAAACTCAATACTTAGAATATTACTAAAAAGAAAACATTACATGTGAATCTCCACAATGATAACTAGAAAGAAACAATGCGATCACATCTGGTGAAGATGATGAGATTACTTGTCCATGATCAATTAAATTTCCTGTAATTAATTACTGCAATACCTGGATGTGCACAACCTAAACAAATTGTCTGCCTTTTCGATTTATTTTCACGTGAATGCTTAAAATCCGTTATCTATGACATTAGACCAAAAACTATTCACTTGTACCACTGATGGCCTACTAATAAAGTGACGATTGATCATGCATTACCAATTTTACGAAATAATCAAAATCTTTTTCTAAGCTTTACCTTTCATCATTGTACAGAAATCTTTGAAAGCTCTTAAACGATGTATCACAAGTAGGAGTTTGCCATTATTGTTTTCTCTCTATACTATTTAAATATTTTAACTGTTCTCTCTTACCTTTTATAATTTGGCAGATATGCGAAATTTTTCAAAAACCCACCCTGTATATAATGATACTACTCTATACGACAAATTTTGTTGAACGTTTAGCAGCTCTTGAATATTGAACTAATTGGGTTTACACCACAAAATACTTTCGATACATGAAACTTTCATGAAAACTGAATACACATTCTAGCCAAAATCTACAGAAAAATATTTCAGAATCTAAAATAAATTGGGAACAAAACACAAGCAATAACTTCAATGAGTAAATTCCAATTGAAATATTATCATGCTGTCTCAACTTTCAAATTGAATATGATTCTCCAACGTCAGAAGAAAAAGTATTTGTATGATCTACGATAGCCATATAAGGTTCTACTAATACCAAATACATAAGACCATTGCACAAACCACTCATTCTATGATTTCATCATCTTTGGTTACTTCAAATCTACATAGTTATCAAAACATTTTTAGCAAGAATTAGCTAATTACTTCATAGGAAGCCACATATTTATTCATGACATTGTTCACTATAAATATAAAAGTTGAAGGTCCTCCAATAAAATTACAATTAAACACACCATTTTAATAAAAATTAATGAAGTACACACAAATAAGTTTTTGTTCATCCATAAATCAATAATCATAAAAACTTTTAATATTAATTGGTTAAAAATGCAGAAACAATAGTTCGTTACTTTGAATAGTAATTGAGCAGATAAAACAATTCATTGATTCGAAACAATTAACTTCGAAGAAAGTTTCGAAGCCATAGTAGATCCTTTGTGAAAGTTGAAAAGTTCGAAAATATATCATTCTATGCCTCATTTTTGCTTTCACAAAAGATCAATTAGTGTGATTAAACTCATGTAAACCCTATATGATCATCTCAATATGCTAACAACATTGATTTGGACAAACACTTCTATAATAAATCTTTCAATTTGCTGATTCTCCCCTAATTTTACGGAAATGCATTATTTTGAAATTTTAAAAATAAATAATAAAATCAAATACCAAATAACAAATATGATAAATAAACAAAGCTGATGATAACAATTAAAAAGGATATAAATATATCAAAACAAGGGGGAGATTTTTATAGTTTACCCAATTTTAACAAAGAAATAATTCAGAAATTCATTCGTCACATTTCAATTGTATATGTAATATTTACTGAAACCAATGATAATCCTTACCTACGATTATAAAATAGTTTTTGAATAATTAACTTGAAATATTGAAGAAATTCCCATAAACTTAAATTTTCAGAATTCTAGTTAATTTTAAATTACATCAAGAAGATGAAATGTTTTGATAGATATTTTGTAGGTAAGGAAAACAGAATTACTCTATTATTATTATTAAATTATTTGATGACTAACAGAGTGATGTTAGACTTTTTTACCTCTACGAATTGATGAAGAGAAATTTGTAGACAGTACAATGTTATGTTTATGTAGTATTTAAAAAACTTCAATTTGAACAGAAAAAATGGCTTTGATAGTGACTGAAGAATCAGAAATCATAATATCATTAATTATTTTTGAGAATCTTAATGCTCAACATCACCTTGTAGAGGTAAACAAAAAAACAGCTATTAGTCACTCTGAAAACAGTATCATAACAAAGATAAAACTAAATATTGCACATTTCAAATATGATAGAAAAAGTTGCTTAGCACCATCCCTATATTATCACAATCTTTTTTTAATTTTCTTGATCCATCGGATTTTTGAACCTTCTTAATGCCAATATATTATGATATAAATTTTTTTAGTATAGTAGTATATTAATATAAAAACTAACAACAAATGTATTTCAAAGTTCCTAAAATATACTTTATAGATCCATATTATGTAAATAAGTTTTTACAAATATATTAGAAGCTTCTTCTTCGTACGAAACATAATCTTATATGAAAGAACCACACCGTATCAACACCACAAATTACTTATTTACAATATATAAGGTACCAACATTGAATAAAACATATCACGCTCAAAAAATTAATAGAATTACAGGCAGCCATTGTCATGGACATTTCCATGACACAGTAAGCTAATTTGTTCCCAGAACAAAACAGTTTCAACTATATTGCTTGCTGGCAATAATAAATAGTAAGCTTTAATTTTATATATCGTTCCAAAACTTCCAAAGTTCCATATAAAATAAAACAAGATTCGAAAACGAAATTTTAGAAAAAATTTTATCAAAATTACGAAAAGATAAAAATAAAGGCAGCATATAAGTTAAAAATACTTTTAAACAGTAACAAGGAGAAAGATGAGGTATTACCAATGTGAAAAAATTGCACTTAACTTTACCATATTTTTCGTTATTAAATCTGATAGATTTAATATAAAAACAGACTTTTTACAGCATCAGTTGCCAATGATCATTATTCAAAATGCACTTTTGGACGGTTAACATAAACTACTCCAAGGTTTCTGAATAAATCCCAAAGACATCACAGACTCTTTTAGCTTATGATGCATAGATTTATCAAATGTGGTTCAATTATTGCACTTTGAATTACAAACTATATAGTAATAAAAACATTAAATTCAAAAATTTTCATTGAATAAATTGATAAGAGAATGATTAAATGCTTGGATTTGTGGTATAGTTAAAGACAATCTTGAACACTAAGAATTCAGATAATCTGGTTTTCTGATGTTGGCCTATTTGATAATAAGTACCATAAACAGTGCCAACGTGACTATTAAATTCTCCACTAACTCTCCAGATGTTGAACAATACAATAAAATGAGAACCATAGCAAAATATTAATACTTTTATCATTTCATTTTAGGACGGAAAGATTCAATTAAAACAGATCTATTGTTGCTTCTTTGTCGAATTCAAAGTACAATCAAAGCACATTCCATGCTTTCGAGAAAATAAGCATTTTGAGGAATTGACCTTGAAAGACTTGGACAACTATCAAATATAAAAAGAGCAGATAATGCGACCCCCTTTACAAGTAAATAATAAAACACGAGAAACAGCTACAACACAATCACTCAAAAAGTCAAAATAAGTTTTTAACCAAAAGTATCAAATTTACTGAAGAATACTGGGAGAAAACATTGGGGACTCAGTCTTTGATATTTCGATTTTTTTTTCAATGTGATGTATTGCAATGTCATTGGCTGGGGCTTGGTTTCATTTGAAGAGGCCACAAATTTTTTAGAATATATCGGCGATCGTCATAGTCGATTTTTCTCAATATCATCAAGGAATAATAATTAATTTGAGAATATTTTCATTGAAATTGTGTCTTGTATAGTTGCTAAACTATCTGGATACTACTAAACTAGTAACAAGAATGAAACACTACAAGAGGAAAAAGTATAAGTTCAATTTATTAGAATTTTCAAATTACTCCAATTTCCAGTCAATCTTATTATGATAGAATTATTTTTTCTAACAGCACGTTCTAAAAATTTGAAGATGTTGGTCAGATTAATCACTTTTTACACAACTTTAAATTACCAACAAATTCAAGTTGGTCCAACCTAACATGGAACTAGTAATAGAAACCAAAGAATTCATTCTAAACCGCATCATCGATTGATTGATTCTAAAGAAATAAGTTGAATAAAAACAAATCGGACACAATTTCACAGAATCTTAAATTAAATAGACTTCCTTCTGAACCTTTTTTAATAGGTGTTTTTTTTTAGGTTAGATCTAACCTCTTTATGGATGGAAATATCGACTAATACTCTCGCTCATTGAAAGGGGACCAGATTGAAGGGGGCCGCGAGCTAGGAGCACATGGCCCAATAGTGGAAATAATTATAGAGCAACAATCAGTCGGCCGCGGTCTCATTGACGATAGATGGCGTTGAACCGTCGAATTTCCTCGTGTCGGGATTATAACGCGGATGTTTGAATTTGCAGTGCGTGCGCAAGTTGTCGCTTCTCGTGTAAGTGGCTCGACACAGAGGGCACTCGAACCTGCCCGGGAAGTGCACATGATAGTGGTTTCTAATGTGCGTCACTATTTTTCCACACAATTTGCACCGGTGCAGATTGCAGGCGCCTGGCAGTTTGTCGAAAGTAAGTCGCATGTGCCAGGTTTTCGAACCTGCAAACGAAAACACTGTTTTAACTCTCATCTTGGACTCTCAAGGATAGGCAAAAAGGTGTTAATGTTGATAGTGACAGCATAGTAGTGAAAGTGCACCCCAGAGCAAGTATTAAATTCGAAGTACCACAGGTTAACCTCACACCTACATACAACAAGTGCTTCGTCTTCAACACATAGATAGATAAAATGTATCGATATCACAATATCAATAACTTTCAAATCGACGCTGTTTTATAACATAACCTCACCTTTTCAATAGTTACTTACGCAAAAGAGAATAACAGTATTGTAAGGCTCCGTTTCACATAGATGGCGCTTATTAAACATTCGTTCTCGATATGTAATGAAATCATTCTATTCTGACATCAAGCATAAAATCAGTTATTGTGTTACTCTTTCAAATGAAAAAATTATAAGAGATTAAATTGAATCTGTTGCAAAAATCATTCGATATCGGTGCTGATGAAATTAATTATAACTGTGTAACCGAAGAATGCTACAACATGTACTTCTTCGATTCTTATCAATGAAATTCAAAACACCGATTGAATATTCTAAAGGAAGGTTTCTACAAATAAACAAAAAATAACATATCACAAGCGAATTTTTTGATAACCTATATTATCGAATATAAGTAGGAGAGAACTGGAAAGGTCGCGAAAGTTTCAAGAAAACACTTCTACAATTTGGCCACCATTTCTGACTATTTATATGTCGAAACGTCGGACAAATTGAGAAAGCGTTTTCTTGCAACCTTTGCGACCCAAATATCCAATTATTCCCTACTTATAACATATTACCGGTATGAAACTTTGAAAGAGCGCTAGTCTGTACAAGAAGTGAGATAAACGTTCAACAAAAATATCACTCTCAAAACCGCAAATCAAAATCGAAACAAATAAAAAGAATATTATTCAGAATGAAATTCATGATTTATGGACAAAATTGAAATTATTGTCTCACAGACAGAAGCACTTGTAGGAGACTGTGCATTTGTGGCACCCGAACAAGATAAGCGGTCGAGCCAATTTGATTTTAGTCGTTTTAAAGTGGCAGAAAAATTGAAATTACCTTCTCACATGCAGAGGAAAAAGGTTATGGAAAATTGAAACCTGCACCAGCCAATGAGTTTTTTCAAGAAATAGAATAATTAAAGTACGTTATTCGTAAGTCGGGTTATTTACATGGTTTATAATACAGTATGCTCCTCTCCGAATTTTTATGGGTATTATTGGAGATTACACATCATGATGAGTTCCAGTTTTTCTGTAAGGGTGTAGTTAAAACTGTATGCAATTATTCTATCATAAAACAAAAAATGTCGAAGATGAGGAAAAGAAGAAAATATTAACTATAATCTCATTTGATACACATTAACTAAATAATAAACTATGTAACTTAATGTATTTTAAATTTTCACATAAATTTGTTCATCCCTAAATATATGTAAATTATTTGAAGTTAATTTCAATTGATGTATTTTAATTTTTTACAAAAATACATATATCCCTTAATATGTTTATTATTTAAAGTTAATTCGAATTATTTCTACTGCTTGAAAAATTTGAAGAAAATTCCAATGTGCTATTCGACCCTTTTTCCTTTTCAACTTAAAGGTTCCACTTATGTAAACTGACTTGTGCAATACATGTCTACAATATTTTGATTAGAAACCACAAGTTTTTTCATTCAGTTACCCTTTATTAGTAATAAGTAGGCTAAAATAAGAAATCGTCTAATAACTTTTGCTTGTTGATATAATTTGATGCAATATCTACTATTTTGTTCATCTTAATAAATTTAATTTATTTCAGATTAATAATTCAATAAAATCCTTAAGTATCTTTGTTGAATGAGCTTAGTTTCTTCATACAGAAAGAATTATTTCAATTATCTGATTATGGGTTTCATAAAACATGCATTATCACGATAAAAATATTTATGTGTTCAATTTGAGTTCATTTTAGTATCACCTTAGATTTTAAATAAAATGAATAAGATGATTGATCAATCAGTTTTGTGAAACCCGCGATGAAATTTTCAGGGAAAAAATTCAAAACCTCACAAATCGAGAGCATATTATTACCAAAATGATTTCAAAATATACTCACACTATGTAGCATCCTAGAAACGGCGACTGAAGTCAACAAGATCGTTTTTTGAATGACCCGAGCTTTAGATAAGTTTCACATGCGAACGGAAAAATAAAAAAAATTGGCACCAAAAAAATAATTGCTTAGTGAAATGAAGAAAGACTGAAGAGAAATTTCAAGAGGATTGAAGAAGAGAAGTTGCATCACATCTACTCATAATTAATTGTCTACTGAGAGCAAAGCTGAACATGCATGCACTATAAAGAAGGAACTCACCATCGATTGTATCGGCCATTTCTGGTGGAGGTATCGTTGGCACACCATCGTTATCTCCTTGGTCTGACAAACTTTGCAGTTTCATTTCTTCCGAATGAACACTTACACTGCCACCCTGAGAAAAAAGATGTGAACATTAATCCTTAAGTTTACGAGGTGATTGTGGGGCAGGTATAGATTTAATCCACACCTATCAGAGAAAATCTTTTTTGTAGCAAACTTTCCTCCTAAAATTAAGACATATTGAGTTTGAAGTAATCATATCTCATTAAATTAATTTGAAGATTAATTGGTAAGAGTAGTTTTTCCTCCATATACTAGTATACCTCAATAATTGATGATGTTAAAATTATTCCTAATAGTATCATCAAGCTACCAATGTTGTTCAATCTTGAGGTTAAAACTCTTATACTAACCGTTTGTAGTGTTTCCGACATCGAATGAAAAGAATCTACTAGAGGACTTGAATCTAGAGAAGGTTCCTGTTTTATATGAGGTGAAGTTACTCTCATATCCTCGGGCCCATAGCCATCTCTATCAGATGGTGATATAGGGTTTAACTTTGGTAGAGTGGGACTCGATTTAAAATTACTTTGAGGTTGGGCCTATAAACAAATATTTTCCTTTTTAAAATATTCAACAAAGATCAGCACAAAATGAGAGAATTGAAAGTCATATAAATTGAATTGACAAAGCATGCTAATAATCAAAATTCAAAAATGAAACTCACCTGAGACTCACTAAACCTGTCAGAAACTGAATTAGAGTTATCACAGCTTGCAGACTTTCGTTTTCGTTTTTCACTTGGGGGAGAGTACCTTTCTAATGATTTATCTTGTTCTTTTTCCCTCTTTGGCACAACACCTATTTCTTCACTCTTATTATTGAGGGAATTGTTATCCGTAAGACCCCTTATTTGTAAAGCTTCGGCCGTCTTTAGGAACATTGGCAATAGATTCTGCGACACATTTACTTCACCTTTATACATAAAATCTAACAGTGCTTTCATTTCGTTGTAATTGACATCTTTGAGGAAAACTATTGGATGTGGATGAGCATTTTCTATGAATATTGTTTCAAAATAAGGACTACATGCCGACAGTATTGTTCGGTGTGCTTTGAAGGTTTCTCCATCGCACGCTAATGTAACATCACATAATGCCTCTCTTCTTAATAAACTACTCAGCACATCAGTTAAATTTGTAGGATGATTGTTCCAACGCAAACAAAATTGTTGATCCATTGCTTTTTCAACCTGCTGAAAAATAAATTTGTTAAAATTCACCCAACAAACATCAAAATCAACAACTTAAAAAAGGTGACATGCTTTATGCAATTGGGATATTGTACAGCTACCTAGATTAAGTTGTTGACCTAAAACTGTATTGAGTATCTAAAATACAGTTATTTAATCTCTATGATTAATAGAGAATATAAAGAGATGACCAAACTCTTCATCTTGGAAAATAATAGGAATTATGCATTATTACTATAACAATTTTGTAAAATATTCTCAAAAGTTCACGTACTAAGTTCAAAATAAAATTAATTCTTTAATCCTCATAATTGTGTGGGTTACTTGTTTCTTATAAGAAGGGAATGACATTTGCCTTTGAATGGCCGATTTTTAGGAAATCGTACCTTTTGTTTTTCCGGTCATAATCAAGAAAAATAAATCAAATTTGTTGAATTCTTAAGGAAATTTGATAAGCGAGTCAAAATATCACCGCCATAGTGAATTTCAGCTGATAGACGATGATTGATAAATGAACAAATTAAAGGATTATCCCTAGATATTGTTACATAACAACGTGGAAATGGAATTTTCACAGCACCTTTTCCTCCATAACTGCCTAAGAAGCGAACCATTTCCACAGAAAAACTCACCTGTCATCACAACGCCACCCAATTTTTCACCTCCTGCATGTATAAAATGATTAGAATGGAATCTAATTGTACAGTTACTTTTGTTGGTTCTCTAATCGGTTGAGTAACTTTATAATTGTTCGAGATTTCGTTACTAATATTATACCGTATAAGTGTTACAAAATATCAATTTTTTGGATAAATTTGGATATACTTTTTTCCAAAAAGGGACCAAGGGCAGGGAATTTTGTTTTATTTATTTTGTGCTATATGTGTTGTTATGAATTGGAGAGCTGTTTTCTGTGGTCTAAAAAAAGAGGTCTATCAGTTTACTATTTCTATGAGTCAAGTACCATGAGGAGCAGATTTGGATTTTCACTGTCATAAGATTTAACAACTGTTTTCAGTGAATTTTGTTTAAATTGTACAAAATCGTTAATTTATATTTGTACTTTCCTTATTGCCAAATAATGAGAAACTTGAAAAGTCCTCTTTTAATTGACTATTTTGCTCCATTTAGTTTCGGTAGATGACATTTAAACAGAGTTGGGTTTATAGAGCCTTTACACTACAGGGCAGTATTTATGAAGTTTTTGAATGAAATTCAAGAAGTGATTAAAAACAAAATTTTTCCAGATTATTGATCAACGAATCATTCGTGTTCAATCAATGATTTATTTACTTCACTAACATATAAATAATTATCTATATCGAAAAAGAATAGATTTATTCATGTTGAGACCAAATGGTTTACACTGGTCATAACTTTAAAAAGATAAAATTAAATTTCACATCAAGAAAAAACGTATATGTGGAGATGAACTGAATTTTACATTAATCTGATGTTGTCCTCTGTTTTTCAAATGTTCGTTCAAATCTACCACATGATCCCCAAACAATATTTTACCCTGCATGGGATTCAAAAGGAGCAAAATAAGGCGTTTTAGCAGGGATAATGAACAGCGAATGACAAATTCCTAATAAACTAATATGCCTCCTCAACTTTTAACCAGAGCCCTAATCTGAGAAGACCATCTTTCTGTTATTAACACACAGAGTATTACCTTACTAGACTCCTACAACAAACTTAAATACTTCTTAATATAAACAGAAAAATAATTCATGAATAGAAGGCAGAATAACGGACCTAAGATAGAACCTTGTATGACATCCATTGCAACTGGTACTATTGCTAACCCACAAATATTCACTGAGATCATCTAATACCTGTTTGATAGAATAGATTGAATGAGTTGTGCACATAATATTTCAATTTTTGCAAAAGAATCTTATGAGATATCTAGTCAATGATCTTGTTCAAATTTAAACATTGAGTCAATGAACACTTGATGTTATGAAAAATTAGTTGAAGGCTACAAATTTCTTCATACTGTAATAGAAATGATTGAACTGAAATTGAAAAAATAATTTATTGACTAAACAAAACAAATTAATGCAATAATAAATATTCTTGAAATTATTAATATATTTACATAAGACTTGACATTTTAATTTTCTTCCTCACTGCATTACTATAACCTTCCTTATACTTATACCAAATATCTCCCTGCAGTTGTGGTCCTTTATTACTTTCTGTTGTAGTTTTGATAATTCTACCAAAAAAGTCTTTGGTAACAGCTGGTTCAATTTTTTTCAAGGATTTAATTTTCAACCTCTGCAAATGATTTGGAAGCTTCTGGTCTTCTGGAGATTCCTTAACAGGCCTATCTTTTTTTGTACTAGTTTTAGTAGTGGGAGTACCTGCATTTGTAGACTTTTGAATTTTCCGAATTTTTTCCATTTCTACTTCTCTAGACAATAATTGTTTGTTAAAATAGGATAAAACATTCCTACTCTCAGACACATTTGGAAACATGACTATTGGCATAATATCTGGATCTAACTTGAACTCGTAGATTCCAGCTGCATTCTTCTCTTGTATATAATTCAGGTTGTAATCTATCATTATATTGACCACCTTAAGAAACATACCTTTTTCTTCATTAGTGAATAAATGAAAGTTCACAGGGCGAAAAAATGGATTTATTATCCTAGTTAATAGTGGAAGAGTATCTAGTATCATATTTTTGGCATTAACAAAAACTCTTACTGTAGGTTGTACACCTTTAATTACTTCTTTTACAGTTCCCAGGTTATTGATTCGTTTTTGCCTCACTTCAAACCCTTCATTTGGATATTTAAGTTTTGGCCAAACTAAGGATGAAAACTGGAAGTGCCACACGACAAAAGCATATGGTAGATAGGAGCTTAAACTGAAGTTTTGTTGGCTCATTATGAATCGATTGATTTTATCAGTATAACAGAACCAATTCAGAGCATGACAAATTCCAACAAAAGACGCTTCTTTAATTTGCATATGGGGGAAATTCTCGAACACACCTTGGGCCAACCTCTCATAATCCCCAAAGGACTGAACCACATCTAGAACTTTCTGCATTCGAGCTCTGAAACTCATATCATAGTTCTTAGAATTATTTTCTTTATCATTTTGAATACCAGAAAATTTCATTTTAGCCCTCTCTATGCTGAATATGTCTGACCATACAGAGAAAAGACCTTTTTGCATGTCCTTTTGGCCAACACTGGATTGATAAATGTCAGCTAGAGTTATGGTTTTCCTTTTTGTCTTGAAAAAATGAAGGATACTCAAACAGGATCTGATATCATTGTTAGATTTTTCTGCCAAGGCAAGCATTGAACCAGCATCAGTTTGTAACAGTTGTTTTTTACATATTTCCATAAGTCTCTCTGATAATCTTCCTGAAGAAGTAGGGGGAAAGTTTATAATGAAAGCAATTTGTCTCAAACTTCTCAAAGCTGGGACATAAGCATCATTACAAATGCAAATGATTGGTCTTTTCAATATGGAATTACCCTTCTCCTTCTTCTTCTTTTTTGCCACAGTTCCACTGACAAACTTGACTAAAAATTCAACAGAATTTACAGGGGCTCCATCAATTTCATCGAAGATTACACAGTTAGGACGTTTTTCTTCACCTATTACTGATCTCATTTGTGTTGAATTCTCCAAAGAAGTCTTGAAACTTTCTAAGCTCCGGTCATCTGATGCATTTATCTCTACAACATTGTAGCCAGCATGTTTGGCAACCACATGAGCTAATGTTGTTTTTCCTAGACCTGGTCTTCCACAAAGCAGTGCCACCTTATACAGAGGTCTACCATCTTCATCTAATTTCAATTGATTGTCTATAATATTGAAAAAATTAAATTTGGAACGTCCTTTATTGACAATATCAAGAGTTTCAGGTCTTACTTTAGGTTTGCGATTGAAAACAACATTATCCCAGAGCTTTAACCACTTCAATAAAACTCTGTTTGTTGCTTCATCACTAAGGAGCTCCAAATATCTTCTGGGTTTATACAAATCAACCCAAAGATTATTATTTTCTTCAATTTCTTCCTCTATATCCATTGGAACATCTTCATTTTTTTTGTTATCATCCATATCTCTATTCAGAATTTGTTGTGCTTTTTCCCAGGTTTCTTTAAACATGTCTCCCATTACACCTACTAAATTTATATCATTTATTACTCTGGTCACATCTTCTTTTTCATAATCATCTGAATGGCATCTTATAAAAAATGTTTCTTTATCAGGTCTGGTTACTTTGATGAAAGGATATGTAGGTACACGCCATGATAAATTTAATTTATCCCTATCAACTGATGAGATTCTAATATTTTTGCGGAAAAGTATATTATCACTTTCCTCTCTCTGCTTTCTGAGTTCAAGAATTTTATCGATCATTTCCATTTGTTGTTCTAATTTGGTATCAGGTTTGATTTTCTTAGCTTTACGTTCATTTTCAAACAGGAGATCATCTATGTCACCAAATAATTCTTCAATCGTACGTTTTTTTGTAAGTGGCTCAGTAGTAACATCGAGAGATGTTGATAAAGCTTGGCTTTGGGAAGCAGCACTTTCTGGAACATCTCTAGTGATCTCAGCATTTTTATCGGTTATAGGATGAAAATCGTTATCGAAGGAATTGTTTAAATTGATTTCAGCGCTGTTACTTTGTTGTGTTTGAGAAGAGAATAAATCTGATTGTGTATTAGATTTAGATGTAACTGGTAAGCCATAATCTAAGCTTTTTCGGGATTTATTGTTTCCCGCTCTTTCAACAATAGGTTCATCGAAGCTTTCTGCTTCGTTCAACAGTTCAAGTTCATCTCCATACTGAAGTTCAAACTCCTCATCGGAATTTGGATAATCACTCATTTTGGAGTTGAATGAAAATACATTTATATATTTATATTCATTACAAAAATCGCATTGAAATTTGTTTTGGACACATAACCTCTAAATTTGACAACAGTTTGAATCTTGAAACTTTTTGATATCCCATTCATCAGTGTCTCCAATAGTTGAATAATTATCTGGTAATATATAACCACAGTATAGAAACTATAGTTCCTCTACTGTGATATTACTTTCTGAATTGAAACATAGATTATTTTGCAGATATAAAAACCTAAGTAGAGAAATAATTGGCATAGACTATAAATTTGTCTTTTAACAGTTTTCCAAAACAATTATAATAATTCATTGTTAGAATTAAAGTAATCATTAATTGTTCCTTTTTTTAACATTACCTAAATCACATCCAAGTATATATTTTATTATCGGAAAATTGATCATCTTCAATAATTTATTAATGGTTTTTTTAAGTTATATGTAAGTGAAGGGTACTGTTCTTGAGGACCTATATTTCATCGAATTTTCACGGTTTGCGTAAGTGTTTGCAAACACTACATTTCTGAAAAACTCATCAACTTCATTGTCATTTTCGTTTGAGTTTAAGTGCAGACGAAAATCCAACAGAATTCGAAATAAAACCAGCGACAACATCCCTATGTGATCTTCTTAGATAGATTGTAAAAACGGCCCGAATGCCTATAAAACCCGATATTTTAGGGCCTAGAAGTAATGGTATATTGAACAGAGGAAAAAGCCGAAGCTTTCGCAGATAACCTTGAAAGCCAATGCAGTTCTAATTACAACAATGCGGATTTGGACTATATCGAGGACATCAACCGCAAAGTTAGAAGAGACTTGGAAAAAGAAGCAATGGAAGCTATCGGTTTCACAACCGTTCACGAAACCCAGAACAATATAATGTCACTAACTTGATGTTTCGAAACCTCCCTCGGAAAGCTTTAGTTACACGGACGAATATAGTCACTGCTATGCTACGACTAAAGTACCTATTCCCCTATGGACTGGGAAAAAACCCAGGCCGTCAAAGTCGCCAAATTCCCGCAGAACTACCGCCCGATCAGTCTTCTCACCCGCATAGGAAAGATAATGGAAACGGTAATTCTGAAAAGATAGAAGGCAATATTGGAAAAACAGAATATCATACAGTTGAAACAGTTCGGTTTTCAAAGCCAACATTCCACTGTGCAACGAGGGCTCCGAGTAGTGGAACAAACCTCGCAAGGATTTAACCGAAAACAAGTTACAGGAGCTGTGTTCTTGGACGTTGCCAAAACGTTGCTATACAAACAGCTTTACAGTTACACAAACATTTTTCATTGGCTTATTGTCAGCTGCTAGAGCAGAACCCAATACTTCACCAGAGGTGAATTACATTGAGAAGAAGCAGTAAAAGGTTAATGGCCTAACTGAAAAAAAGAAAGAAGTTGAAACTTCCAAGAAGTAAGTCAGTTAGGTCTGTTCAATACCTCTGAATTTCGACAGTAACTCACCTCGAGCTTTCTACAACCATCTGCTGTACCTGTACCTACATAACTATCTCCGACAACGAGAGGATCGAATATTTAAACATCTGTTTTATTTCCCTTATTTGCCTTTCGATGTGTACTTATCGTTAGTAATAGTTCAAGAATACTCAACCCACAATCAATAACAATTTGCTGTTGTTTTTCATTCTTCTCCCAATATATTGCTGTTGGTTTCTATGTTAACTCCTAGATATTTAAGATATTCCACCTTTTTAATTTCTTAACCATCAATCTCCAACTTCAACCCCTTCCCGGCCCTCCCAGGGTTGTCATTATCATTATGACTGTCATATCCATTTTTTTTCATTTAAAAATAAGATCAAATTTATTCAGCTTTCGTAGCTTGGGCGGGGTTCATAAACTGAGCTCTTTTTAAGCAATTCCAGATGTCTTTCTTTGAAATCCTTGAAGGAATTCTTACAAAGTAACTCTAGCATGTTTATTGTTAGTTATGCTTGATATTATTGGATATGGAAAATTTATAAAGAAACCGTAGAGAATTTATTATGTCGAAAGCAATTCCACTTCAGAAAACCTCATAATTCTTAATTATAATATCTGCTTCCTGCCTAGGCCTAGTGTACAAAATTGGATAAGCTATCTGCCCAAGGGTGTCCAGGTGTCGGCCAACAATTTCTAAGACTTGAATCAACTTCTTGATTTGAAAATCAAGCTCGTAAAAAATTACATACTTGAACTTGACTTGATTTGAGATATATTGCTTGACTTGATATCAAGCTACTTGATATTACTTGAGCTTGATAGCTCCTGCGTGCTTCGACAAAATAAGGGGGTTCCCCGAGCACTGAGATGACTGAAGCGATCGCCAGCAGTGGCGTAACTAGAGTAGACTCATGGGGCACTTTGAAGAAGCAAAATCTTAAAAATTTTTATAATTTTTTTTTAAATTTCACAATTTTTTTTAAAATTTCTTCTGATTGGGCGATTATGTCCCCAATAACCCCCCTCGTTAAGATAATGGTAGTCAGTGTGACTTTTTTAGTATTTCGATTTTGGAGATGTTTTGATTGAAGTATGATATTGTCATACTCATAATCAGGAAAACAAAATATTAAATGAAATCTCTATTCAGATTTTGTCCATCAACGAACTTAACCGAGAACCGAAGCTACCCTGAAAATTCCAAGTTTCTAGGTGTTTCCGTTCTAGAGTTATCGTGTTTTCGACTAACCGGACAGAAATGAATTTGACAACGGATTCGTCTTCAGTGATTCCTACGTTATTGAAACCATTTACGGCTCAAAATGTCGAAACAATAAGCGCTCTCTTCAAGGAACGAGCTCTCAAAAATCATAAAATTATCTCTCAATGGGTGTGGCACTATGTTTATTGTCTTTTGTTCCTAAAAAGTCAAGCATTTACAGTATAGTTATTTCGGTTTTTAACACTATTCCCTGAAAATATCTAATTTGCTCCACCAAAATTTCACCGAAATCAGATGAGTATAAAGCGAAAAATAAGTATTCTGGGTAACTGTCCAGTCGTAAACACAATAACTATCGTATGAAAAAATCACCAAAATTTTAAATTTTCCGGGTAGGTTCTAATCTCGAATGCTGCAGTTTTTTTTCAATATCCTTTTTGAATTTTTCTTTGTTCTACTTACGCGTTCAACATGAAATTTGTTGGAAGTAACTAGTTAGTTACTTCCAACAAAGAACAAAGAAAAATTCAAAAAGGATATTAAAAAAAAATATAGTCCATATTTCGTTGACAATATATACGACCGAAATATGAAGTAGCAATTCAAGTTTCATGCGAAATTTTTCGTTGATTGCTTCATCAGAACCAAAAAAATCCAAGAAAAAAAATGGAAAAACCTAATATTTCAGTGGAAACAAATCTAATCGGGTTGAAATAAAATGTGTAAAAATAATTTCCAGCTTTTTGCAAAATTTATATTGATCGCGTCACTAGAATCATAAAAAATTCAAGGAATCTAAAAAATGTCAAATTCTTCTGCAAATACGACGAACTTAAAAATCAATAATAATAAATAATAATGAAATTATTATTCCACTATTTATGGTAAATTTCATGGGGGAACTTATCATTTAGATGAAAATAATGGACAACGATGACATCATAATAAATTAGGGGCCTAATGTACCAACCTACTTTGCAACTTTTCACTTTGCATTTGTTAAATTTGAAAAGTAAAAAATATAATTTATTAGTCAATTGAAAATAAATATTGCAGAACAATATGCGTTAAGCTATGCTATAGGTCTTATTGCAGCAAAATACTTTGAAACTTTTCCATAACTTTTCACTTCACACTTTTCAATTTTGATTGTTTTTCGTACATTATTTGAATAGTGAAAAGTTGTAAAGTAATTTGGTCCAACAGGCCTCATATCACATATAATATTTATATTACTGTTCTCTGGTTTACAATAGGTATAGAAATTGAGAAGGGCTCCTTTGGTTCTTTTCTGAAATTTTACTATGCGAATCCATGACCAAAAAAATGATTTGAATCTACGTGAATTTTGCGGCGTTTTCAGAACAAATATTTTTAACTATTAATATCATGTAGAATATTTTTCTGTCGTACTTGCAATATGCAGGATGATGATGATTATAATGAAGTATTAATTTCCATTTCAAAAAAATGTATTTGTCTGATACCTATTATTTCAATTTACCTGAATTTTAGTTCTTTACGCTTGAAATTTTCACAGAACTTACCATGACCTTCTCCTAATTCTTTTCGTCTTCATTCTTCTTTTTCTTCTTTTCTTCATCTCTAAATATTTTAATTTTATTTTGCTTCCAATTTAAACAGCAGTGAATCTAACAAAACTAAAATTAATTTTTCAAGTGAATTTCGCATGCATTTTCAATCTACCAGTGAGATACTACGTCAAAGACAAAAAAAAAGATAATAGAGTTACATCAACCACAGAATAAAGGCATGCAAAGTATTGCGTGATCTTTTGATCTTTTCCGCCAGCTGCTTTTCCAACTTTTCCGAGTTTACCCCATTTGAGGCACCATCGATTTTCTTTTACCTTGAACTTGAGCGGTGAGACACGTGCGGGCGACCTGTTGAGCCGAGTTCAAACCCGTGTGGGATCGGGCCTGAAAAATTCCCGAAAAAACCGGCCGTTTTCGAATAGGCAACTTCGGGGACACGGAGGACTCTTGCGGTTCGGGTTCAAGAAGTCGGTCAGAGGTTTTCCGGCTAGATGTTCTCTCGATGTCTGTCACTAAGAAACTAATGAAGTAATTTTGAAATTGTTTCAACCCCCGTTGCCGACGCAGGAGCATGTGCAGTGGAAATTATGCAATTTCACACCTATTCGTCCTGCATAACAGTGGTGCAACTGTTAACATTAATCCCTCCCGCTGATGGGACTGTCAACAGCATCGGCTGAAACTGACCGATTGGGGTGGGGGTTGTCGGATGGGGTTTGTCCGTTTTATTGCCCTAGTGAGAATCGCAAAAAAAAATTGATTAAAACTGTAATTCGGGAAGGAGAGGCATTTTTTTCGATTCGATTATCAATCGATTGAGTTTTTATACAGGGTGGCCACTTTTTCAATGGGATTGTGTTGGTAACTTTTAAACCATAAGTGAGAAGGTCGGTCAAATGAAGAAAAAGTTGCATGCATAGAAGCATTATCAAGCAGTTCAAACAAATCGAGATTATCAGGGCCGGTTATTGAGATATCATAAGAAAAGTAAATTCTGTCATTTTGATATTTCTTTTTTTTCCACTTTATTTCAAATATTATCAAAAAATGTTACAGGAATTTTTTATTCAACAGTAAATTGTTCTCAATTTGACGTAATCAGATTTCGTATCCAACGTTTCGTGCTCTCTGGGCCACCCTCAACCTCATTTTTTTCAATACGGACCTGTATATTTTATGACACTTTTCGAAACAACTTTTAACGCTGAATTCAACGATATATCATACAATGTCATTTAAAGTTGATTTTCAGGTGATTTTGACCCTTATCCAAATTTCTTTGTGTCGGATCTGTATTACATTTCGGTACCTTTAGTTTAATTAACAACAAGCAATACATTTCGATGAGAAAATCAACTTACTCATCTCGAACTAAATGGAACATATCAGAATCAAATCAAGAAACAAGTAATAATTATTTACATATTTCAATTCATAATAATTAAACGAATTATCATTTAATGAAAGAAAAATCGAATGATTATTCGAAAGTAAATGAAAATGAATGAAGTGAGTGTTCGAAATGTCCATCATTTTGTAAAATGCATTTAACGGTTCTGGAACCCATACTTCTTATACATTTGCTTATTTCGTCTTCTTGAATACCTTCCAATACATTCTCAATCTTCTCGCGAGAAATCACTATTGTTGGATTTGTCATTTGTTCCAGAATCGAACTTTATTTTGATATCATTACGATATAAGTTTTGCAAGGCTTGGTATTCAAATTTAAAATCATTGTATTCTCGTCGCTTGACTATTTTATTATCAGCAGTTTTTGATAAATTGCATTCACTACAGATCCGACTCAAAGCAAATTGGATAAGGGTCAAAATCACCTGAAAATCAACTTTGAATGACATTGTATGATATATCGTTGAATTCAGCGTTAAGAGTTATTTCGAAAAGTGTCATAAAATATACAGGTCCGTATTGAAAAAAATGAGGTTGAGGGTGGCCCAGAGAGCACGAAACGTTGGATACGAAATCTGATTACGTCAAATTGAGAACAATTTATTGTCGAATAAAAAATTCCTGTAACATTTTTTGATAATATTTGAAATAAAGTGGGAAAAAAAGAAAAATCAAAATGACAGATTTTACTTTTTTTATGATTTCTTAATAACCGGCCCTGATAATCTCGATTTGTTTAAACTGCTTGATAATGCTTCTATGCATGCAACTTTTTCTCCATTTGACCGACCTTCTAACTCTTATGGTTTAAAAGTTACCAATACAATCCCATTGAAAAAGTGGCCACCCTGTATGATTGTAATTCAATTTTGTTTATGATTTTTAATGATAAAAAAATTCAAGAAGAGCACTGGTTTATCGTCAGATGCTTTTAAACGGCTGTTCATTCCTGCGGTTATTGCGTCCTTTGAAACCAAAGTCTTAAATATACAGGGTAAGTCAAATATGAATACCGAGCTTTCTCAGGGCCGTCGCAAGCCAAACTGCCGCCCTGGGCAGAGACCCATTTTGCCGCCCTAACAGAAGCTTACTCTGCAGAATGCTATAAATTAATTATGGATAATCGGGGTCCTATCACCCCGGCTAAAATACAAAACGAAACCCATTCAGGTTTGGGATTTTGTACTAAGCAAAAGAGGGGGGGGAGTTTGGGCTGGATGTTGGTTTGGTGAATTTGTTTTCAAAGATTCAGGGTGGAAGTGTGAAAAACTCCACACTTTTCCATAAAAAGTATTTTAGGAAGGAAAAAATGTATTTTGAGTATAATTATTTTTTATGGATTCAAATTTTAATCCAATAGATGATTTAGGATGAGTGGAATGCAATAAAAAATACAAGTGCTCAACTGAATTCTGATGAATAAATGATAAAATATATTAATTGATTTCAGGTTTCAGATCCTTCTGCTGAAAATTTCGTTTTTTTTTATATGATTGAATTAAACAACCGGATTATGCGAATGAATGATTATTTTAAATTCGAATAGATGTTATAGATATTCACGATGCAAAGACAGTGCCGTATCTAGGGCGTGGAAAAGGTAGCACTTGCCACAGGCGCAAGGTCTGCAGGGGCGCCCCAAAATATCAAGAGAAAAAAATATTGGATCACCAGACAAAATAATTCGAAAGATTACAACTAGGTTCATGTATACACCTCGCAAGGAGCAATGCCGAGGAATCTGGAAACCAAGGACGGAAATCTTTTTTTTTTCTTGAGGGGGGGGTTCTTGAAAAAACAACGTTTACTCATATCTGTAATGTGAGAAACAGAGGTTTGATAACGAAGTTGGAACTTAATTACTCTTTTTTTTATTACCAATCGATTGTTCTCACCTTATACTGGGTTTTCCTAAAACGGAGTTACGAAGGAAAATATTCTTTGGATAATTTTAAGAAAAAAAAGACCCTTAAACATGAGCCCGCAAACGCTTTGTTTTCGAGGTACAGGGTGTTTCTTGTATAGTCATACTTTTTAGTGATGCTTATATTTATTAGTTTATCGAATCTTTATTAATCTTCACTACAGAATTTGTTTATAAGTACCATAAGTTATAATTAATTTATTCATCACAGTTTGCTAAATGGACTTTTATAATAATTTGGATTTTCCTGAGGATTACCAGAGAGCTGTTTGAATTTTTTTTTCCAAATCGACAGCAAATACGACAAAACTACAACAAACCAAAAAGTGTTGTACTAGACCAGAGTTTCTTTTCACATTTTTCTATAGAACCAGTGCTAAACCAAAAAATAGTTCTGGTGGAAAGAAGCAGGTTCCCTTCCAGAAAAAATATCACCAGGTAGATTTGCATACAAAATAAGCATTTCACAAGATGAAAACTTTAAATCGGAAGATCTATGCCAATTCAAGTTGAATATCTTGTGAAGGGAAGGTGCTATGAGACACCGGTATCTCAAAACCAAAGCGTTTGCAGATTCATGTTATAGGACTTTTTTCTCAAAATGATCCGAGAAATCTGTCATTTTCATTTGTAGACATTAGGAACACCGTTTAGATATAATCAATTCCAAACTGATATCTGCACAATTAAATTGTAATTTGAATGAATCACAATAAATTGTATAACACGGTCCAGACAATTTTTCGATGCGAATTACTCAGTTCAGTACTTTGATAACTACAGTATTGAAATGTTGTGACGAGAATGACACAAAAACCGAAAATAACCAGTAAGTGCATACCGATTACGAATGCAAAACTTACAGATGGCAAATAAGGGACGACACCGACAATGCTGATAGATAAAGGAATAATCCTCGGACATAGATGTGCTCGTAGTGCAGTAAAAATACTCATCTTCAAAGCGATAATAAACTCATAAACCGTAAAGGGGTCCGATTTTGTACTCAGTGTCGATTTCCGAGGAAAGTAAAATGATTATTGGTTCTTTTTATGGAAAAATTTTCGTTTTCCGTCTTTGCGAGAATTCTGAAATTTTATATTTTGGAAATATTGGGGGGGTTTAATTACCACTCATTTCTACTCCTTTGCTGAAAACATTGAAAATTTTGCTAGCGCTTTCCTAGAATTTGCGTACTAAGCATAAAATAATTACAAAATTTATGACTTAAGTTATGAACAAAAAATACCATAAGAAAATATAATCGATGAAAAAAAAATCTTTGAAAATGGGGGGCGCTGTTTCAGATATTGCCACGGGCGTAATAGTACTTATATACGGCTCTGTGCAAATATGTTTAAGATTAGTCAATTTGATAAGAATATTCATTTGTGAAATTTGTTTGAATAAAAAAAATATTAATTCGTTCTTCCAGTAATCCAGATTTACCAGAAAAAGTAGATAATGCCGCTCCTCTAGAGAGGGCCCTGAAGTTTCAAGCTCTCAGCTCAGTTTCGCTTTTAGAAAAAGCTTGAGAATTTGTTTTTTTTTTGTTTAAGATTATCGAGTTAAACAATCGGATGATGCGGATGTACCATTATTTAATTCGACTAACACTGGATAAAAAATGAAGAATATTATAAAATAATGAAATGTGGTATGAAATAAATGAAACTTCTAATATTTCTTAAGAAGGATCAGTTGGAAATGATGAAATGGAATTGTTTTCTTATATTTTCCATTCCATTCTGAGGAACCACCATTGAAAAGAAAATGATCCAGAACCCCAAGTGGCAATAAAATTCGGCAACGTAAAGCAAACGCCGACAAGCCTGATGAGTGCACGTGTTTTTTTTTTAGCGTCAATAACTCGTAAACAGCACTATGAGGGGATCACGCCACATCTGGATATTTATGAGTATAATGTATAATGCGGCACCTTTCATGGTTTTTGATGTTAATTAAATTTGTCGGTATTCCGTCGTGTTGTTGCTGACTGTATTAAATCTCGTTCGGTCTTTTGAATTTCTACTCCTGTAATTTTTGTTGATCAAGCTTGAAATGCCGCCCTTGAATTTTGCCGCCCTTGAATTTTGCCGCCCTAGGCGACCGCCTACCCTGCCTACCTCCTAGCGACGGCCCTGAGCTTCTGGGGTTGAGAGTACATTAAAAAATGAGTATAGTTTGATGGATGACCTAAAAGTTATATTATGGGAGATATATCCTTCCAAAGTTGATAAAATTTTAAAAAACTCTCCGCATCACTTCTTAAACGGTGAATGCCATTAGATTGAAATTTCGTGCATAAATGTATGTTATTAAAACACATTTTTTTATTACACTTCTACATTTCCGATATTGTTATAAAGAGTGAGTCATGATTTTTTTGTGACAACTTCTTTCGTTGTATTCGTTTTGGGAAAAAATGTAAGCAGTCGATGGAGCGAAGAAAATTACATGAAATATGTACTCTTGTCTAAATACAAACAATTGAACCATTTTCGAGATTTGAGTTTCTGTAGTCTCATGATGTCAGCAGATTCATTTATCGCGAGATTCATATTTGACGATATTTTAGCAGGCCATAAACAATTCTGTTCTTAATTTTGTCGATGATTTATCTTTTGTGTGCCGTTGATAAACAATAGGTAAGTACATACATTTATGCACGAAATTTCAATCTTGTGACATTCACCGTTTAGAAGTTATGCGGAGAAATTTTTTAATTTTATTAATTTTTGAAGGATATATCTCCCTTAATTTGTATTTTGAACCATAAATTTATTCATCGAACAATACTGATTTTTCAATGTACTATCACCGCCAGAAAGTTCGGTACCCATTTTTGACTCACCCTGTATGTATACCGGGTGCTGAAAATAAAGTTTGGGAGCTGATTATAGACCTCAAAATAAGTAAAAATTGCATTTAAACATGGGTTAGCAAATGAGTCATGTTGGAGATATAAGCAATTTTCGGTTTTCAAATTAAGTACTATCCCAACCAAATATTATATTCGATTTATTTTCATCGTTCAGATGTCTTGTTTACTAAACTTACAATTAAAATGTTTTTCAGTTGGTACCTTGAAAAAATACAGGTGGCATCAAACATTTGGTTTTCATATGACATTTATGTTCTTTTATTTAGTATTTTGCATCCGATTCGAGTAGTTTACTTTCTTTCATCTTGTTGTTAGGAGGGATTACCACCACATGACTTTCGGCGTACCGGTCAAACATTAGGATCCATTCATTTCTCCTCTGGCGCTCCTGCGATGACCAAACTTTGTACGTTGTACGAAGTTGTACATTCACTTTATCTTCTTTCTCTTTACGAATCATATAAGTAATACGACGTTCGATTATTTTTTTTTTCACAAAACTTTAGTTTTACCTCTTTCACTGTAATGATTTTTTGTAGATATTTCCAGGAATATTTTGAAAATATCAGTACTTTGTATATTGAACATATCATCAATTTTTTTTGCGGAAAACTAGGTATTACCAATATTTTTTTTTCATTCGCAAATTAAAAATATTGTTATTCTACAATGTATATCAATGTTTATTGTTATGTAAAGAACCCTTCAACATCGTTAGTTGTAAGAGGAAATATCTCTAATTTCGTTTGAACTGAGCAGTCACGTGGTGGTATCCCTCTTAAGAAAAAGTTAATATTCCTGAATTTGAAATGCCTTATTTTTTAATTGAAGTGAGTGATATGGTTTCCTTGTATGGCCTTGCCAACGGAAGTGATCCTGAAGCACGTCGCTTTTATGAAGATCTGGACACAACCAGGTCTTTTCAAAAGAGTAGGTACTGTTAGGGAATATTTAGATCAAACATTTCCCAGAAGATGGCTAGGTAGGGGCGCCGCCAGGAGCGGCATATCGGACATTTTACCGGGGCACCAAATTGTAGGGGCGCAAAGTCCGTTAATAAAACAAGACTTTTGCACCTTTAAGAACTACGTCGTCTTCTTACTATAGCCTTTAAATAGAGCGTCTTACAAAATGTCGTTTGATAAGTTTGACATAATGATTTTAAGTTAAAAAATAAGATTTCATATGAAATCGAAAAGATGTCTCAGAGGAATAACAGAGGCTCCTTTGAGAGTGGTCTTTACCGTCTCAGCGATCATTTGAAAAATTAGAACGATTCATTTTACACTAGAGACCATCGATTTATTTAAGGTTTTCACTATTATTGATTTTAAACAGTTTGTCATCGCAGAAAGTACTTATTTATTAACTTTTTTCGGAACGAAAAAAAATATTTCCATTATGAAAATCGTGAAGAATTTTAAGAATACATTTGAGCGGTCCTTCTACATGATCAATTGCCGGTTGCATACTTTATACTTACCTCACCCTTCGAGGAAGATATCAGAGGAAGTTGATTTTCCTAAAGTTTCCTCAGTATCTAACTGTAAGTTTAAGATTCAGATGGAAAAAAATGATTACATAAACAAATTTCAAAATTGAACTTTGAATATTGTTATGAAATTTATGTTTGATGAAAAAATATGGACCAATCTGGATTAACACCTTTTCAAAGAAAAAATACTTCTTATCAATATATATTTACACAATTCAACCAATTCTGTCACTCTCGCATTCACATCTTACACTATTCCACATAACTTCTACACCACTGTAATGTCCAAAACATAAATAAATAGTAATAACAAAAATAAATGGAACTAGGATTACACTTCAATCACAAAGTCAAGTTGTACATTATTCGATGGTGCGGTGGTTTCAAATCGGTTTTTCTGTATTCGCTTCCGTAGATTCTTCCGTTGCTTCTTCAGAAGAAGAGTCTTCTTCGCTCTTATCTTTTCCTTTGCGTTCCTTCTTCATTTTCTCCTCCATTTCCATAAATTTGATGGCCAAATATCTAATAAGAAACAAACAATAAATAAATGATAAATAAATGATAATAGGTATAGTAAGACATTGTTTACATTAAAAACATATTAGGCTTATACAACCAGGCCTGCAATTTTTTTTGCCATTCCTTTTTTTCTAGTTTTTCTATATACATAGATTTGACAATTCATGCAAACAATTTAGTTCAAACTCCTTATTGAAGAATTTTGTATAATTTGTGATAATGAATCTTTGGAAACATTTGTATGTCTGATCAAATTTCTCTCATGATTCACAAATTAGCAGTGATTTTGCTCAACAATTTTTGAATGTTGTGGAAGCATCTTTCCATGTTTGAAAGACAAAACCTATTCAACACAAATGACATACAACAAAAATAATTTTAAATAATAATGAGAATAATTCATAATTATAAAAAATAACACGATAACAGTGAATTTCAAATGTTCAGTGATATTTCTTGGAATAAGAATTTTATTATTCAAGGTTACAAAGAGACGTTTTTCGCATAATATGCTTCTTTTATTTTTGGTATTCGCAAATGGGTAGTTATCAAAAGGTCAATTACCGCTTTTTGTTCAAATTTTTTTGAAAAATTCTTACTGAAATAGTAGTCTGAAGTTTATTCTTGAAAAAAGATACTCTTGATATATTCAAAAATTAAGTAATTAATGGATTAAGTTATAACAAATGATATTCGTAACAAATTTCATCGGAGAAGGAGATCTAAACATGGTTTACATATAATGGCAGATATTCTGATACTTTGTGCCAATTTGTCACTAAGTAATAATTGCGTTTCTATAACTTACTTGTCCACCAATGGGCCAGTGTAATCCTCTGGAAATTTAGGTGCAAAAGGTAAGATGTATTTGTACAGCCTCTCATTCAAGACATACAACTGTGGTGTCGATGAACACTTCACATTGTACCACCAATCACAAGTCAGTGCTACCTGACTGAATATTGTCCCATTTGGACACAAGAAAGATGCTTGTCCACCATTCAGATCGCAGTAATGCCAGACCTTAAAAAAGTGTGAAATTTTAAAGTTGAATTGATGAATAATTCTAAAGAAGCAATTTAGAAAACATTTTGATACTAGACTCACCTGACAATTTGTATCTGGATCACCAAAGAAGCCCTTATACCTTTGCGTCTTACAATTGAAGCTGGTAGGAGGAATCGACGACAGAGCAGGATAATCAACCCCTGGAGTGCCAGGAGTACCACCTTCTTCAGTATAAGAATGGGAAATGGAAACTGGATCCACAGGAACAGGTTCTATTGGTTCGATAACATTAGGATGTTCTGATGATATTTCTTTACTGCTGTCATTCTCAACACTTGAATATTCTTCATTTTCATCTGCCACAACTATTGGTTTGAAAGAGGTACGATGTTTCTTCAGGGAGTCCAGAATTTTTACCAAAGTTTTAATGCTATTGTCGATGTTGTCAACTGTAAGAGTCTGAGGTAGAGCATTCGCATCTTGGAGCTTTTTCAAAAGGATACCAAGCGACCTTGGGTCTTCATGGCTGAGAAGATTTTGCTCGATATGTATTGGTTCCGTAGACGTAGGAACTGGAGATGGTGTTATGGGCTGGATTGGGTACTCTGGTTCGTATTGGTAATAATCAGGTTGGTATGTTTGAGGTCTGGAAGGAACTTCTTCATATTTAGGGTAGTTTAGGTACTTTTGAGCTACATAGTTTTCTTGAACAACAGGTGCAGAGTATGGTCTGTAATTTTGTTGAGGCCTGGCTTGAACGTAGATCACAGGGTTTGTTTCTGGTCGTTTTCCACCTTCATCATCGTAGTACACTGGAGGTTTCTGAAGTATTATAACTGGTTTCCTGTAACTGTTCTGTTTCTGCTTAGGCCTGGAGGTGTAAAGGTTTTGAGGCAATTCCAACGCCACTTGTTTGTTGCCATATGGTTGCTGTATGTGTTTCAACTCATTTCTATAAGTTGATATTGAAATTTCTGGGCTATAGTTATTAGAGTATTTATCGCTGGAAGGGTTTATATCAATCTGGGTTGGTGTGTACGTCTGAACAACCGTTTTACTGTTGTGGTACTTGTAGCTCGTTGGATGTTGCTGGGGCCTTGCCTTGTATTTAATAGGGTTCTCGTAGTTCTCCACCTGAATCGGTTGTCGGTGTTGTTCTTTGGTTTTCAAAGCGTATAGTTTTCCATAAATTGAACTGAAATCTATTGTTGGTTTCTGAGTTTGCGGTTTAGTTTGAAGGGTTATGTAATGGATTTTTATGTTCTTGGGTGGGTTTCTAGATACCATTGGTACGAATGGTCCGGGTAAAGCATTGGTTTCCAAGAAAGGAGTGTAAAGATTTTTATCCTCGGGAAAATAGTTAGTTTGTGAGTCACTCAAAGGGTTATTTTGCACGTATACATGATATCTTCTGGGTTTTCCAGAGCTGGGACGTGTGTAGGTTTTGTTTTGTGCTACGTAGTAGTTGAGGTATGGTAATAACCTCTTATGTCTTTCGGGCGTTGATAGGGTAACGTCTTTACTGGCATTTTCAGTTGGTGTAACCACAGTAGTTATTTCTGCTGACGTTCCAACGGTGCTTGCTTGTTTTGGTTCGCTATGGATTGTGATGGAGATGCAGAATATGGGTGATAATACTGAAAAAAAAAAGAAATTATGAGTAAAAATTAGACTTGACCGTCTCTCTGGAGAAATACATTCATGTGAGCTGTATTATTATTGTAATGATAATAATGAATTGAATTCGAAAAAGTATTTTTCAACTCTTTCAAATTATCAAAATGAAACCAAAGAAGTTTAGTGCTTCGATTTATTCGAAATATTTTTCATGAATTTTTTGGTATAATTTCTTATAATTTCAATTATTTGACCTTCCTTATTATTCTGTTCAAGATGTTATAACTATTAACCAATTGAAATTGCATCATTCACGTTTAGAGGAGAGTATAAAATAGAAATCGAATACAAATACTCAAAAAAATGTCTGTCAATACTCGATATACAACACCAATTATGGATTCGTGAAAAATTTTTCGTACAAAACTTTTGTATTTTTTTCCGTAGCATACGAATTTGTAAAAGAAAAACAGGGATTTCTATTTGGGATGCCAAAGTTGACCCCTGTCCTCCCGTAAGGAAGAGGTAAATGGAGGTTTTAGTATAAGTAGACTTTCCAGGGCCGTCGCTAGGGGGTAGGCAGGGTAGGCGGTCGCCTATGGCATCAATTCAAGGGCGGCATTTCAAGTTTGATCAACAAAAATTACATATGGAGAAATGAAAATTAATTCAGTCAGCAACAACAGGAAGGAATACCGACAAATTTAAATAACATCAAAAACCATAAAAGGTCCGCATTATACATTATACTCATAAATATCCAGATGTGGAGTGATCCCCTCATTGTGCTGTTTACGAGTTATTGACGCTAAAAAACGCACATGCACTCATCAGTCTTGTCGCCGTTCCCTTTACGTTGCCGAATTTTATGGCCACTTGGGGTCCTGGATTATTTTCTTTTCAATTCCCTAATCACAATGTTGATTCCTCAGAATGAAATGCAAAATAGAAAAAAACGATTTCATTTCATCACTTCCAACTGATAGTTTTCAAGAAATATAAGAAGTTCTATTATTTCATACGACATTCCATTATTTTTTATTCTTCATTTTTTATATCAAATTAACTAGTGTTGGGCATAGGCGCTTTCTAATTAGATAATGGTTCATCAGCATCATCCGATTGTTTTACTCGATAATCTTGAAAAAAACAAATTTTCCAGCTTTTTTTAAAATCGAAACTGAGGTAGGAACCTGAAACTGAAGGCCCACTCTAGTGGGGCGGCAAATAATGGATTTTTTTTTATTTAAACGAATTTCACTGATTTTCTTTTATCAAATTTACTAATCTTTAACATCTTAGTATCGTGAATACATATTCATCATATCAAAGAAAAAAAAAGAAGGATCTAAAACCTGAACTCAATTCATATATTTCATTATTTATTCATTAGAATTCAGTTGAGCACATTTTATGTTTATTATATTCCACTTATCCTAAATCTATTGGATTAAAAATTGAACCCCAAAAAAATAGAACGGTAAAAATGCTTGAGCAGGCGCTGGACCTCGATTATCCAATATTAATGTTAAGCATTCTGCAGAGTAAGCTTCTGTTAGGGCGGCAAAATGGGTCTCTGTCTAGGGCGGCAAAATGAGTTTCTGTCTAGGGCGGTAAAATGGGTCTCTGCCTAGAGCGGCAGTTTGGCTAACGACAATGTTTCATTTTCAAGATTTTTGATTGATCCAACTAGAAAACTTCACTTGGTATACCTACTTATATTCACTTCTATGTTCTCCAACTGTGCATTAATGAACGAGTGTTCAAAATCTCCTGATCCAAGAGTAGGCTTGAAAATATCACGAAAAGAAGATGAAGTAGGACATAAGATCGATCAATATCAACCAGTTTAGAAAAATTTATTTTAAATAACCAAACACACACATCGGCAACATCCTTCATAATAATGAAAATATCACAAAAATACATGGTCAGATGCTAGCCCCCACATGATGGTTGATAGGTACAACAAACTGACTGAGGAAATTTTAGGTTTTCCTAAAATATGTGTGGTCTGCCGTCCACTGGCTCTTAGACTATACCATCAGAATAGCCAAAACGTTTAAATTATTATTCAGGTACCAATAGCTCTACACCGGCAAATCGTGATCTGTGTTCTCACGACTACCTCTTGTTCACGAATAAAATCACACGGCTTTAACCTTGCTATAGATATGCATTTCTTTCATGAGAGTCCAATTTGAGATGAATTAAGATTAGCTTTGTTAACTTCATTTGTACGGAACCGGTGTTGCATTTGACATTGACACTAATTGCAATACAATTTTAGCGGGTGCTGCTTTGGCAATCTGGTGAGAGAGAGTTTCGTTGAATTCAATGTTAATTTTTTTTATTGAATTTTTTTGTGACGTGGCTAACTAATTTGAATAATAAATCTTCAGGTTCGGCCAAGGAGAAATATTTTTTACTCCACATAAACTTGCATTTTATTCTTTGGAATGTCTGAAATCCTAAATACTAATAAGAAGAAACCGTTTGTCTAACAGGACAATTGAAAAGTCCCCGGTCTACCATAGTAAAACACATTTTTTCTCCAACCATCAAGAAATGTTGACATTTTTATACTATTATCAGGTGCAGAAGCCATCAATTCCCTTACCGTACAAAACTTTGCTCGTTGCTTGGCAACACTTTTAATCCTAGGATTAAAAACGCTACTTTTAATCCTAGGACTAAAAGTAATTGCATTTGAGCTCTCTAATTGAAATTTGTAGAAAAAAACATTGTCTCTTACAAATTAGTAAAACAAACTAATTGCTATCGCTGTTATAATTAATAGGTGTTCAAATTTATTACCAAATTATTGACGATTTATGAATAAAACTAAATTTATTTTAATTTTGACTTAGTTGGAGAAATAGTTATTTATTATACAAGGGAAAAAAGTATTAGATTTTAGCTCGAGGTTATGTTGACAAAAAACCGAGAGCTAAAATCTAATATTTTTCCCGTGTATAATACACTATTTTTTTCTGTGACAGGAAAAACGACAATTTAATAGTGAAAGAACATATTATTACAATATATTGAAGTCAGAATGTTATCGATATGAAATTTGAATTTTTAAACTAGTAAGCTGCAATTAGACCTGCGTTGCTAAGGGAAACTTCAAAGTAATCAAATATCTGTCAATTTAATTTTGTGATTTGTTTCAAAAATTGCGAACTCAGTAATAATTATTTAGTAGTTATTTTGTTGAATAATATGAAGTTAAAAAATGTCTGATTCCGAGTTTTCTCTGACTCCACTGGAGTTGATAGAAGCAGCGCGAGTAGCGTCACGAAAATTATTGCCAGCTAAATCACGGAAAATTTACGAAACCGCGTATTCAAGATTTATGGAATGGAAAATGAAAAAGACATGCAGTTCTTTCTCGGAAACAGTGTTATTGGCTTATTTTCCGGAACTGGCACAACAACAAAAGCCATCAACAGTGTGGTCGAATTATTATTATTCCTTTATATACATGTGGATAAATATATATCCGGGAAAAAAGTACTCACTTTTTTCCCGGGGAAAAAAGTAATTTCGTGAAAAGTCATATTTTGTTACCTGTCAACAGAGATAAAATGTCAAATTTTTTTCCCGTCACAGAGAAAAAATTGTATATATCATACGGACTGAAAGTGCCTATTTTTACTCGCAATTTTGCATTCGCTCGGTTGCGCTGCGCTTCGCCTCACAACTGCAAATATTGCTCGTAAAAAAAATATGCACTTTTAATCCTCATAATATAATATACTATTGTTTGGCAAAATTCGATTTTATTATTCAACATAGTTGCCTTCGAGGGCGATACAGTGATTATAGCGATCTTGCAACCTTTCGATACCATTATTGTAGTACGATTTGTCTTTCGCTTCAGAATAGGCCACAGTTTCGGCGATTACTTCTTCATTGGCGTTAATAGTAATTTACGTAACAAGTCCGGAAAAGAGGGTTTTTTTGGACGAATAGACAAAATTGTCTGTGAGTCCAAAAAAACCATTTTCGGGCGTGTTGCGTACAATATTTTTTCGGCAACCATTTAAAATAACACTATCGCTGCTGCTTTCCATATTTTATTGCAATTGCGATCAAAAAACATGCAAATTTTTGACAACTAATTTCATATGAACTATCAGCCGTTATCTCGGCTGCTATGGATTGGGGGAAATGCTACTTTCTCAGAGAAAAAGCGCCCGGGAAGTTCTTTTGGGGTCTGAGAGCAGGAAAAAGTCGCTGAGCCAGATCTGGCGAATACAGTAGACGCAGAAGCAATTCGAAGCCCAATTCATAGGATTTTGCCATTGTTTTCATTGATTTGTGACACGGCGCATTGTCTTCATGAAACATCACCTTTTTTTTCTTCAAATGGGGCAGTTTTTCAACGATTTCATCCTTTAAACGATCCAATAACGCTATATAATAATCGCTGTTGATAGTCTGGCCCTTTTGGAGGTAATCAATGAATATAATACCTTGCGCATCCCAGAGTACTGATGCCATAACCTTGCCAGCTGACTGTTGTGTTTTTCCTCGCTTTGGATTCAGTTCATCGTGTGCAGTACACTCAGCTGAACGTCGATTGGACTCTGTAGTGAAATGATGGAGCCATGTTTCATTCATTGTCACATATCGACGCAAAAATTCAGGTTTATTGCACTTAAACAGCTTGAAACACTACTCAGAATCATAAATACGTTGTTGCTTTTGATCGATCGCGGCACCTATTTTGCACACAGCTTTCTCATGTACAAATATTCGTGAATGATATGATGTACACGTTCAGATAATATCTTCACAATGTCTGCTGTCTCGATCAACTTCACTTTACGGTCATTCGAAATTATTTTGTGAACTTTTTTGATTTTTTCGTCGGTGACAGCCTCTTTTAGGCACCTACTTCGGTGCTCATTTCACCACGTTTAATCTTCAGCATACTGGTGCAGACCCCGGAAACTCTTCATCAAGCCAAAATTTTGCTTCAACTGTATTTTTTCCCTTCAAAAGGCAATATTTTCATCAACACACGAAATTCTTTTCTTCAATCTTTTTTCAAATAAGAAAAGTAGCTATACTGACAACGCAATATCTCACAAACTAATGGTCGGACTGCTGTCCAATTTTGATACGTATCGTTTGAAGGGTGGTACTAACTGAAAATCATATCTGTATCATATGTGCATCAGACCGAGGACTTTTCAATTGGCCTAATATTATATATGAGATATTCTACAAGAAGGAACATTAAAAATAAATAAATAACTGTATTCAAGAGAATTGACCTAAGTCCATCAGCCCAAGTAGTTCAAATTACAACTATCAGGTTACAAAAAAAAAATATGAACATATAGATTGAATCAATAGGTTCTGAGTTTTTCTAGCAGGTTGCAGGTAGGAAAATTTCTATGTAGCTGGCTTACTGGATAACAATGGAACTGCACAAGAACATTATCTGCATCCTCCAATCTCCTCCTAATCTTCCATTTAACTTCTTGATGCGTCCTCTGATTGGTCCCACTTTTGTTAACTTATAGAGGAGATTATTGAATGGATGTAGGTGGTTTCTTGGATTTCTTAACTTGGTTATTACCAAGTAAAGAAATCTCATCGCTTAGGACTATTGTCCTAAGCGATGAGATATCAGGCACATCTATTATCTTCCATATGAATTCTTTGCAGTTTGCGAAAATGGGATGACCATATTCAATTATTGGCCTACATATTGTTTTATATATTTTTGTTGCCGTTTTCTTATCACGTCCTAGTATGATAGTTATTTGAATTGTTTAGCTCTATCGATGGATTTTTTCTTCATGATTTTGGCGTGAAGTATCAGGCTTGCTCTGTTGTCCAAATGGATTTCCAGGTATTTTATGGATGATGAAAGGTTTAACTTTTTTATTGTTTATGGTAATAGATGGAGTATTATAAGTTGTAATTTTGCTGGGTTAACTTAAAGTCTTGATCTGGCCAACCATGCTGTGATGTCATTTATATGAGTTTGCAGGTTCCACAAGCAGCATTTAAGTGTTTTCTTATATGAGAAAGAGGAATAGCTATTGTGTCATCTGCATATTGTAGGATAGTTAGGATTTTCTCTGAGGGTATTTAACACCGAACGTCATGAGAGAATTCAGGTAACCAAAAATAGAAGAAATATTAACTTCTGATTTTTCATTATTGGATAACTTCCTCAACTTGCCACATCAGATGATTCTACCATCTCATTTCCTACTCAAAACCAAATAAAACGACTTCTGCAATTGCATTCTTACACGAATCCAATCAGAAAAACAAATAATGAATCAATCAAGACCACTCGCCTTCAAATACCCCGCTACGCACCAGCGGCGGCGCTTGGCCGGGGGGTTACGTAAAACCCAATCAAGCCAACGTTTAATGTGTGTGTTTTGAAAGTTATTCCTTACGTTATAATCTTGATAGCTCAACGTCTCATCAAGCAAATGCTGCGAATGCGTGTGCTGGGTTCAGTTTTCGCAATCGGCCATCGATTTCATTTCCAATCAGCGGAAATGCACCGGCATCTTGTGGACTTGGCCGTGTCGTTTCGATCTAATCGCAGTAAGCGGACCGGGCTGTGAAATTTGCATGATGGGATTGCATGGTTTGTAAAGAAGAGAGAGAAAGAGAGAGATTTAGAATGCAAGGTTTCAATTAGAACTCTCCTTCTTTGCTAAAAGCCAGTTTGGGGAAATGAGTTTCGTAAGTAGGCGCTTGTGAAAAAAAGGTGTTTAAATTTTTCATCTCGAGGATTTTATGGAGTACTGAAGTGGTGATATCTGTTATAATTTTAGGGTTATAGAACGATGAAGGCTCCTTTTAAATTTTGTTTAACTCTGTTTTGTACATAGGGGTACAACTTTGAATCTGCCGTTTTTTTTCGAAATGTCCATCGCTGGCCACTACTTTCTCCCATCTTTCGGGCAGCGTACGAATCCCGCGTTGGAAAAACTGGTCATCTTTTGAAGCGATCCACGAATCGATCCAATTTTTACTTCTTCATAAGACCGGAAGTGCTGGTCCCATTTCAACGCTAACTATGTGGAAGCATGGCCAGGATATCCCCATGATTTTCTGCGCTTGGGATTATAGTAATGAACCCGTTTTTCGTCTCCAGTCACAATGCGATGCAGAAATCCCTTCCGTCTTTGCCTTGCAAGCAGCTGTTCACAAGCAAACAAACGCCTTTCAACATCGCTCGGCTTCAACTCGTACGGCACCCAATTTCCTTGTTTCTGAATCATTTTCATGACTTTCAGGAGTTTTATTATGGCCTGTTGAGTCACTCCTAATAATCTTGATCAAGTAATGCCTCCAATTTTGTATCTTCGAAAACCTTCTCTCTTCCACCGCCATGCTGATCTTCGACATCAAAATCACCGTCCTTGATGCGTTCCTTCTTTTACTAATAGCGGCCTCACCATAGGTATATGAGAGCATGCGATGAGCCTCGGACGCAGATTTCTTCAAATTAAAGCAGAAAATTGAAAGCTCCCGCAAAGGATAAGAATTTGGCTCGTAAGCTGACATGTTCAATCAAGAATAACTTTATGATACAGACACAAATCGACTAATATTTCGATGGCGTTATGTTTACAAATTCGTAAACTTATTGTATTTATTTCGACTACCAATTACCGCTACAACCATCTACTGAAGAAGAAGAAGAAGAACCATCTATTGCAAAACGGCGGAAGCAAAGTTGTACAGCTAATATACCAGTAAAAGAACATTATTATTCGAAAATTAAACAAAATAACTTCGAAAGACCGAGAGCCAAAAAAAGGATAGGACAGAGATATTTCAGATATACCTATTGGGTCGAGTTTGTACACTTACAGAACACGAAAAATAGGGAAATGAACATGAATTAAAAAGGGAATTGAAAAACTACACAAAAGCCTCTAAGGCAAAAATACATATCAAAACAATACGACAAGATTTGACATTTTATTTTTTACGCGATATAATATTGGATTGGAATTTGAAGAAAAATTAGCGGTTAGAACTCCATGTTTTTTGGTTTGGTTTATTGACCTTGTTAATGATGCATTGTTGCATGAACTCATTATTATTAGATATTATATGATGTCAGATATTCTGTAGATTTAGGAGAATAATATTTAATCGTTCTTTAAACTGTGAAATACGCTACTTTTTTATTCAAATAATCATAGTACTAGCAGTTTCTTCAGACAATCGTGTACTCTTCTTAGATGACTTAACTCTGTACCGAAAATAATATTTCGAAAGATAAAGATCATTTGCTCATCATTCATAAAGCTAATAAGTCCAATCCAAAATCCCTTCAGGAGTTATTATGATAAGACAACTCTAATCCAGACTCCTGGCTAATTAGAACATCAATGGCTCCAACGCCCACTTGATTACCGATCGTGAAAAGCACAGGCATTAAAAGGTTAATTAACACATACATGTCTTTTTGTAATTCCCTATGATTGACTCGAACCAGTCAGAACACTCCTCTTTTTTTCCTTTTACCTGAGTTCTTTGTGCAATGAAGAGGGAAGTTTCAGAACGTTTGAACAATGCGTTCTCATATTTCAATTGAATTGGTTCTACTCTCGATGAAGTGAATTCCTACATCTCGAGTATCCAAGAAAAATGCGGATACTCGATGAAAAGGAAAAAAGATCAAAAGAGATTGGTTATCTAATCGCATCTCAATTCAGGGAAGAAATTACCAGAAATTGCTAATTGAAAGAATAATATTTGAAGGAAATGGAAAAATTCCTTATTTTACTGAATTGCTTCAAATTAAGCAGTCACTTTGTATCAAATTGAACGTGCTTTACTATATGCTGAATAGATGCAATTATCGAAAAAAATAGTTGTGCAGTTTATATTGGGAATGAATTTTACACCAGAAAAACAGTACCAGAATCTAGCCAAAATCATCGAACAATCATCTTATTCCCTGATATGACACCAGATTACTCATTTTCAATGAAAATTTTCCAGATTCCTTTGTAGAATTTATATGATCTTTCAGAACGAATTAGGAACCTACATTTTTTAGCATTTTTCTATAAATGGGAAGAATATTCTATTTTCGTATTTTCTTCTACTTCTAATGGTTTCCATGTCAAATCCTTGCCTAATAATAAAACTGTACGAAATTCACATGAGGAAAGCTATTTGAGTTAAGCCAGGGCTGTCGCTAGGGGGGTAGGTAGGGTAGGCGGTCGCCTAGGGCGGCAAAATTCAAGGGCGGTATTTCAAGCTTGATCAACAAAAATTACATGTGTAGAAATTCAAAGTACCAAATGAGATTTAATTCAGTCAGCAACAACAGGAAGGAATACCGACAAATTTAATCAACATTAAAAACCCTCAAAGACCGCATTATACATTATACTCATAAATATCTAGATGTGGCGTGATCCCCTCATAGTGCTGTTTTCGAGTTATTGACGTTAGAAAAAACACATGCACTCTTCAGGATTGTCGGCGTTCGTTATACGTTGCCGAATTATATTGTTACTTGGAGTTCTGGATTATTTTCTTTTCAATTCTCTAATCAGAATGTTGATTCCTCAGAATGGAATGCAAAATATAAGAAAACAATTCCATTTCATCACTTCCAACTGGTACTTCTTAAAAAATACATTTAAGAGGTTTTATTATTTCATACCACATTCCATTATTTTATAATATTCTTTATTTTTTATATCAAATTATCTAGTGTTAACCAAAAAAAAAACCAGTTTTCAAGCGTTTCCTAAAATCGAAACTGAGCTAGGAACCTAAAACTGCCCCTCTAAAGGGGCGGTAAATAATGGAGGGCGGCATTATCCACTTTTTTTTTCAAATCTGGATTACTGGAAGAACGAATTAAATAATTTTTTTTGATCTAAACGAATTTCACTAATGTTTTTTTTTTTATCAAATTCACTAATCTTAAACATCTTTGCATTGTGAATATCCGTAACATCTATTCGAATTTAAAATAATTGTTGATTCGCATCATCCGGTTGTTTAATTCAATCATATCAAAGAAAAAAAACGAAATGTTCGAGCGTTATATATGAAGTCAAAACTCAGTAGAAGGATCTGAAACCTGAATTCAAATTCATATATTTTATCATTTATTCATTGGAATTCAGTTGAGCATCTTTATTGTTCATTGCATTCCACTTATTTTAAACCATCTATTGGATTAAAAATTGAATCCATAACAAATAATTTTACTTAAAATACATTTCTTCCTTCCTAAAATACTTTTCATGAAAAAGTGTGGAATTTTTCACATTTCCAAACTGAATCTTTGAAAATAAATTCACCAAACCAATATCCAAGCCAAACCCCCGCCCCCTTTTTTGTTAAGTACAAAATCCCAAACCTGAATCCCAAACCTGAAAGGGTTCCGATTTGTATATTATTTTTGCCGGGGCGGTAGAAACGCTTGAACATTTTAGCTATTTAGCATTCTGAAGAGTTGGCTTTCTGATAGGGCGACAAAATGGGTCTCTGGCTAGCGACGGCCCTGAGTTAAGCCAAAGTCACTATTAGAATACCCATATTTTAAGAAAATGAAATTATTCTTCATCGTTTCTAACGAAACCTACTATTTTTTTGGTATTCCAATTAGAATGGAATCTAAAATCAGTATAAATCAGATAAATTACATCTCAATATTCATGGATCCACTTCTGGGCAAGGAAATGATTTGAACCTAAGGTAATTTTGCAACGTTTTTCATTGTATAAATAAAATCATAGCTAATTTATTTTCTTATAAGGGACATTTAGATTAAGAGTACAGAATCATTGATTCTAGATTGTAATTCACCTAATAATGTTTGTTGTCAATTTCTTGATATAGAAGAATAAAACCTTTTTTCGTAAGCAATTTGATTGTATTTCATCACATTAATTGATATGAAAAATTTTTTTCTGAAATATCCTTATTAACATTCTCATATTTTATTACGTGATTTTCATTTTGAAATAGTTTATTATCTACTGTTCCTTAAAAATGTATATATTTCTCATCATGTTATCTACTTTGAAGTAAAAGTTAAAAATAGATGTTGGCTCGCTGGATTATAATATGATCACAGCCGTTCGAGCCAATGCGCATCCTCTAATTTTATAATAATGTGCAAAATCTGATCTACCGCAAATTCAACCTCATTATTCATGGATCTGACAACGTTCATTCTGATAAATAATGAAATTCATAGAACTTCTATTTTCACATTGAATTAGTTCTGCGTTATATACCTAGGTGGTGTAGGTAAACATCGAAAGGACAGGAATGCATTAGTCCATTGTAAAACAAATGAATGCTTATATATTTTTACCAGAGCTGAATCTGGGATAATGGAAATGCAAAAAGTGTTTAATTTGATTAGAGGAATCTATAGTTGAATTTATTGTATAACTTTAAGACTGACCCTGTATTATGACATATATTGAAAGAACAAAAGTTGGTTTATTATGTTTATATGCGTTTTTGTTTTCTCAAGAAAATCGTTCCTTGAAAGTGATAATTCACATTGTATTGTCATCCTATGTTTTCATGGAATGTCAACATAGACAAGAAAGTGTTGACCTCAGATCTGCATTTTAAATTTTAAGACTGAATCAAGTTATACTGCTGAAAAATTTGAACGCAAAAATTCGTGCAAAAATTATATAAATCATTTGAAATTGATCAAGTGCGTTAAAGCTCCTAACTTTCACGTCAGTGCTTATTGTTGAAAACATCAATTCTCCCCTAAATCTCTAAAACGGCAATTGATTTCTATGATCAGTTATGAGTATTTACGTTTTAGATATTTTCGAATATTTAGAACAGAAATCAAGAAGTCGAGGTCTGAATCTGGTTTCTGATTTATATTATTATTTCAAAAATAGTTATTTTCCTAACAAGTGCGGAAAGTGGTACTTTCCTGCACGAAACTGTCGTTACCATAGTTATGTCACTTTTGACATTAATTAGGCGTTCGGTGCATAGAGGCATTACAGAATTTAAGTTATTTTTCAATACTTGAGTGCGAGAAAATCCCCTGCTATTTATTTCCCGCACGCAGTGCAGAAAAGAAATTGCACAGGATTTTTTCCCGCACTGTGTGGGAAAGCGACCCTTTCTGACTCAAAATGCGTGTGGAAAATGAGTTGAAAGCGCACGCTTGTAGAAAATAGTTATTTTCCTAACAAGTGCAGAAAGTGGTACTTTACGCAAGAGTTAGGAACGATATTTTTCTACAAGCTTGAAATAAATTGAAACTCGAAACATTTGATTCATTATTCCTATGCACATGAATGACAGACGTAATTCTGCATGTCGTTACCATAGTTATGACCTCCTTGACGTTAATTGGGTGTTCGGTACATAGAGTCATGACAGAATTTGATTTATTCTTTGATACTTGCATGCGGAAAAAACCCCTGCTATACCTTTCCCGCACGCATATGCGTGCGGAAAAGAAATAGCAGGAGTTTTTACCGCATTGTGTGGGAAAGTTACTCTTTGTGACTTAAAATGCGAGTGGAAAATGAGTTGAGAGCGCTCGCTTGTAGAAAAAAGAGATTTTTTTTTAAGTCTTACAGTTCTCAAGAGGCTTTCAGTGAGCTTCGAATTTGACCCTGTTCTTGTCGAAATTTGATGAAAGTTGGTATGGATTTTTGAATTGTAAGTGATCCTTTTGGATAAACCTAATGCTTTACCAATACATAAATTGTGAAAAATCCGGGATATTTCGATGAAATTTGATACTGTATTTAGTATTCCGGTTGGGATGTTAAACGTTAGGAATTTTAACCTCTTTTGAGTGAAGGGTGTGCGTCCTGCATGTGTAAATTAGAACTTTTAGGGAGACAATAGTGTTGCAATACCGAAAGAACGGAAATACTGTTGTGTACCGACTTTGTAGAAGCGAAGGACGAATAAGCATTGTACACACGCATTAGCACAGTTTTTTTCATGTGCTAGGTAATTCTATATTGGAATCAATTAAACGATTATTGGTTTCAGATCAATCTAGATCGTTGCGTAACAACCTTCAATATCTTAAGGATGAATGCCACTACCACAATCATTTTCGTCACTTAAGTCTAAATCGGACAGACTCTCAGATCAGGTACATCTACAAGGTTGGCTACATACCTCATCTATATCCGTGAATTAGAATGGTAATCACGTTTTGCAGTCTCGTTACCGTCACCTACCCCATTTTTATTTTCAAGCCGGTAAATCCAGCAGCGTTCGACCAAGCAGTAAAGCTAACGTAACACATTACGGGAATAATTGTAACATAACGAAGGACAAACGTTGCACAGTGAAAGTATATCGCCTTCTTAAAAGAACAGATCATGTTTCACCTCTCAAGCGTGCCTCGTATGGTATTGTTTCCTTATTTTATGAATCACGGATGGAATTGGGTTTGTTGTATGGTCGTTATGGTCTACATGAACCGCATAGCTGATGGCGATTATGAAATGCGTAAAAGAACACTTTGGTGATGCTAGTTGGATAGAGAGAATGGTCGTGCCTCAGCTAAAAAAATCGAATAGGAGGGTAAGTGAACGTAGAAGTCTTCAGGCCATACTTATTGGTCAAAAAAGATAATTAGGCAGGGTGAATCACGAGATCCTACCACGTAAAGAGGTTACCAAATTGAACAACAAATTATCAGTAGTAATATCTCTAGGACATTGATAAGGCGAGAGATAATTTCAAGATAATGAAAGCTCTTCCTCAGCCTTCAGCTTATTATAGAGATGTTACCAAGATACGAGCTTGAAAAATTTGTCATAAAATTTTGAGGCATTGTCAATGCCCGAGGGATATTCGGAGGAAATCGGATGAAAATATTTATAACTTTATTTAAATTTAAGTAAACATTAGATGCGTTTCTGTTCTCTACTATATAATATGATCTATTACCATTGCATCGTGGACATCTCGGGCTGATTTAAATACTATATTGTTAAACGGGTCAATCAAAATGTTATAGTCATTATAGTACTTTTTTGTAAGAGTTTCCACAAAACGTTTCACTTTGTCTTCACAGTTGCTTTTTTATATTCGGTCCTGTTTTTCTTTCTCGTATTGACCACCCAATCTTTCTTCTAAGCTCCAATGTTTATTCAATTCATATTCTCGTTCGCAGCAAAAATCCATAAATATTCCCCATTTATACTTTGTTATACTTTGAAAATACGCGTTGCCAAAACGTAATGTTTTGAAATTCATTTGGAATGAAGTTGTCAAACTCAATCGTGTTGTCATAGTGATTGATAATTGACTGAATGCAATTTCAGTGTAATGTTGATATGATTGGGTGAAATTAATTCATATGACACAAAATGACAAAAGTTAATTGCTGTTAGAACTGTTAAAAATTTTCATATAAGAAAACTGCCAAAAAATTCTTCCTAATATTTTGCAACATGACAATGCTCGCCCACATGTTGCACAGCCGGTGAAAACATACTTAGAAACGCTCAAATGGGAAGTCCTACCCCACCCGCCGTATAGTCCAGACATTGCTCCGTCTGATTACCATCTCTTCAGATCGATGACGCATGGCCTGGCTGACCAGCACTTCCATTCCTACGAGGAAGCCAAAAAATGGGTGGATGACTGGATAGAGGCCAAACCGGTCGAATTTTTTCGCAACGGGATTCGTATGTTGCCAGAAAGATGGGGAAAAGTTGTAGCTAGCGATGGCCAATACTTTCAATAATTCATTTGTAACCATTTTTTCACAATAAAGGTTCAAAATTTGAAAAAAAACGGGAAAGACTTATTCACACACCTTATACATTTGTAGGATTTTCAATTAAATAATTATATTCAGTTTTTCCTTTCCTTTAACTTAAACTGATGGAAGTAAGTGCCATCTCTACACATCATACAGCATTTTTATTTTTGTTATGTATCCAGGATAGAGCTATGAAATTTTCCCATGTTGAATTTGTTCTTAGGATTGGAACATCCTGTTTGGCGGTTTAGTTGGAACTCTGAATTTATTTCAATTGAATTGCTATTAATGATTTATATTCACAAGATGGATGCATGAACAAAATTATATATTCTTCGGAATTCCTTTTAGTCTTTTACTATCTTGAGAGAACATTCAGGTCGTTGAATTTTTTATTTGAACCGTAATGAGCGACATGAAATATTCAATTATTGGCTTCAAAGAATATTTTCAATTTTTTTCTAACTTTTGAAACATAACGAATGAAAGCCATGAATAAAAATATTGTATTGTTCTTATTTTTTGAATTTAGGAAGAAATCTGATATTTAAGTCGAGAGCTATTGAGAAAACTTATGAATATAAAATATTTTTCTCAATTTTTCAAACATTTTCTTCGAAAATAGTCATGATTCTATCGTTGATACGGTTCTTCCTGATTTCAACGAGAAATAGAAAAACATAATATGTAATTAAAAATTATACATATTCTGTGCCTGTTGGGGAATATCTCCGAATACCCAATCTCCAAACGTTCAAATCGTTGTTTAATTCTTCGAAAGAAAATGCATCCAAGATAAAATTGAATTCTAGAAAATTGTTATTTGAATTGTAAACTGATGATTTGCATATCTATTCCACAGAAGAGTAAGAAAGAAGATGTATGACTTCATCTGTTGATATCGCTTTCTCTTTAAAATGATCGAAGAACCTACAGAATCAATATAGAGGAAAGTCGCCTTATTTTGGATAGTTGCCTAATTTTGGATACTGCATTATCTCAATATCCGTTTACAATTTCCTTTGATTGAATACACAGAACGAAGCACCCCTAACATAAAATGATCCCGTGTGAAGCACATACTACTACTATTCAATACTAGGTGGCACACTAATATTATGTGTTTATTTGTAACAACGAGTTTTTTGTTTCACCTCGTATAAACAGTTATAAAAAGGTAAGTACTTAGCGTAGGATAGCGTAAGTTTACGGGGATGTATAAGAATAGCGGTAGAATAAGCCTGTGTATTTGAAATAAGAATTACTCTTATGGACATTTCGATTTTAATCACCTAACCTAGAGTCCAGTGGTTGCCTAATTTTGGATAGGAGAGGCTTCCTAAAATTGGATATCTAAAATCAGGATTTTCTTATAGAAAGACAGTAGAAAAGAATCCCTTAAAAAAAGGAAAGTCGCCAAAACTATAATCCTTTGGAAAAACTAAAAACAAGACGATTGTTAAAACTAAAAAGATAAAGAAGAGTCAAAAGGTTGAAGAAGAAAGTGACTCCTTACAAAATCTTGTTTATGACGATGACTCAGACGTGTATTTTCTGCACTGGAAACTTTTCAGCAGACCAACATGGAAAAGGCTGGATACAGTGTTCAGTTTGTTTCCGATGGACACACGAAGACTGTGCTGGTAGTGAGAAAACGAACGCTTATGTGTGTGATTTTTGCTCGGAAAAATAGGTTCCCAATTTTGGATAGGGTATCCAATTTTGGGAACCCTTTTTTTTTATTTGAAAAAGTGCTATATTTTACTTTGGTCCATTTATTATGTTCTTTTGAGTTAATATAAATATTTTTGTGAGCGTATACTGTTTTAATTGAGTTGATAACATATATTAGGCACAAAAAAAATAATAAAATATCTTTTTTTCACACAAAAGAAGTTGAATAAAAAAAGCTATCCAAAATTAGGCGACCTTCTTCTAAGTATTGGAATTTTCAAGGAAAGATTCGACGTTATTCAAAAAGACAATAAAAAACAAACAATATAAGATAAGTTGAGATAAGTATGATACTTAGTTAAAGTAAGGTTTGTTGTTCTGTTAAAAAATATAGTTCCAAATTTTGAATTTGTGACTAGATCCCAGCCCAAATCTCGAAATTTTCGAAAAACTGATAGAAATCATATAATAAGACACAACATATAGAAAAAATAAAAAAAAATTACCCACTAAGGGGTTAATTAAGTTATTCAATGCATTAGTCGTTTACTGAATTGTAAAGTTTTGTATAATTTAATTTTTATTGATTGGTTTTAATATAATGTCAGTTGGAATTATATTTGTTAATAAAAAGAATATACATATTACAAAGATGTATTGTAATCTGGATATTTAAATTACAGACTTCGTGACGAATTGATTCAGCGCTCTGTTTGGTGACGAGCACTAAAAACGAGATATTTGGTTGAAATTATATGTGATTCTTTTTGTTTTGATGGCTCACGACTGAGCTTTAGTATTATTTAAGATCGTTTTTAAAATCTGATAACAACATCGTATAACCAATTCATCTCCAGAGCGATTTGCTACAGTTGTCACAATCAACGACAAAATCGCAGGTACACACTACACAATCGCAATTCGGGAAAATCCGGAAAAGCGTCGTCATGACTACCTATTCCGTACCTCTCGATTAGCCAAATCAAATGTATTATTATGCTTGTCAAATAGATGAGCCATTTTAGATAGAAATGTTTGAAGATCAGACCGACGTGCCAGACACTGTAGAAAGCATTTTAAATGATAAAATATTTTTCTCAATCTTGTAAAATTTGTGAAACAGAAAATATACATTATATGATAGGTGTTTCCCATTTCGATTCCTGTCAAGAAATACTTTCCATCATCTTCATATTTTTTTCGTGGAGAATTTGAGGCGAGAATTCTTTAAACATTTTTTTTATGGATATATACGTACCTAAGACACAACTTATGAAAATAATTCTAAAAAAATGACCCGGTGTGGGGTAAGTTTAGTTATTCAATTTAGACGTTTACTAAATTGTTCAGTTTTGTATAATTTCCTTTTTTTTTTGGTTGGTTTTAATATTACGTCAGTTGGAATCATATCCCAAAAGAGTTATATATTACAAAGAAATATCATAATTTGGATATTCAAATAATAATAATAATAGGCCTTTATTGACAATAAAAAGAAATATTTGATTCACATTTTATCAAAACAAAATTTTTATATATATTTCATTTCAATCACAGGGCGGAGTTCAGGTGGGTGTGAACCCTCTGTTCTTCCACTCAAACCCTGAAGAAGATAATAGCTATTGAGTATTATTGTGCTTTAGGTAAAAAAAAAGTACAAGTACTCTGAAGAAGAAAAAATTAAGAATTAAAAAAATGGTGAAAATAAGAAATAATGGTGAAAATAAGAAATAATGGTGAAAATAAGAAATAATGGTGAAAATAAGAAATAATGATTTAGAGGAACCATAAACTTATCTCACAGGTGTACACTGTTCACTGAACAATATGTCCCAGACACGTTTTCTGAATTAATTTACTGATAATGATTTCAGATGGATGAATTGATAGTAAAATTTGTATACGCAAATAAATCTTTCGAAGAGGGTAAGCCTATGAGGAGGCTGATATAAGTCCACGAGTTCTGATATTCAAATTGTGAATATCAGATCTGTATTTGATCTTCCTGTGAAGATATGAAGGAGTTGCTGTGGTGACTATACGATGGTAAAGAACTAGAGCTGATAATTTAAACCTGTTCACCATATTGAGCCATCCAGCTTCCGGCAATTTATGACTTATCCTTTCCAACTTTCTTATACCGTAAATAAACCTCAAACAAGGGTTTTGAATTTTTTGAACTTTTCTAACTGCTTCCTGGTCTAAACAAGCGGAAAAAACTGGCGAACAATAAGTAAAATTCGACAATACTAGTGAGTTGCAGAGCAATGTTTTAATTTTCAATTACAGACGAATTGATTCAGCGCTCAGTTCGTTGAACGAGCTTTCAAAAACGAGATATTTGGTTGAAATTATATGTTTTGATGGCTCACGAAACGACTGAGCTCTGATCTTATTTGATTTGACCATAAAATCGTTTTTCTACATTCATGCAGAAAGCAAAACTTTATTTATACTATATTCAGTGGAAATAGAAATTGTTTATTGCACTAGTGCAATAAAGTTTTTATTGCACTCATCTGTCATACTGAAGTAGTATGACAGATGAGTGCAATAAAAACTTTATTACGTGCTGTCACAAATTGTTCATTCACTTTCAACATTGAGGGTAAAAATAAAGTTTGAGTTAAATTGTTCGTAACGTATTAGTTCCTGTTTCAATGCAAATCGATATTAATAATAAAGTATTCAAGTTGCGCTTTTAATTTTCCTACACCTAGTGCCGCACCTCAATAAATCATTTTTTGCTTTTTGCATGAACATAGAAAAAATGTTGTATGCAACTCGTGCAAAAATTGTTTATTGCACTCGCCGTGAAATTGTCCGACGAGGCCGTTAGGCCGAGTTGGACAACACGTCGTAGAAAAAATGTTGTATGCAACTCGTGCAAAAATTCACTTTTTGCATAAATAACTATTTTAAAATCTGATAACAACATCATATGACCAATTCATCTCCAGTGCGATTTGCTACAGTCGTCACAATAGCTCCCGTTATAAACCCAATAAAGCCCAGGACGATTCACAATCAACGACAAAACCGCAGGTACACACTGCACAATCGCAATCCCGGAAAATCCGGAAAAGCGTCATCGTGACTACCTATTCCGTACCTCCCGATTATCCAAATCAAATAGACGGAAAAGCTCGGTTTCGATAATTGAACGAAACTGTGTCCCTGCCGACACAAAATCGATGGTTGAGGAAACCGCGTCGTCTAATTCCCAACTTTGTTTAATGGATTTACAACGCAACGGGCGTCCCGACGCAACAGGCCCGAAATTAGACGATTAACGAACTGAGCGTTTAATTAATAAGTTGCAGCCCCAACGAGTCCTACGACCGTCTGGGACAGGCCTGTCCCGTTGGCCGACGCAGTCGGGGCTTTAGGAGTTTTCGGACGGGGGGTGGAGAAGGGGCCTTAGGACGGCACGTGGTTCGAATTACCGCCGGAGACGGGGGCAGGAGGATCTGGAAGTAATTGTGTCCTATCTTCGGATGCTGGTTTTTTTTTTCGTTTTATGTGGTGCAGTAGAGATGTTTGCATGAGAGTGGTTGATTTGATTCCGTTTGGTATTTTTCAAGGGTGAAGGGTGAAAATGCAAACAGTGAATTTTATGCTTTGTCTTTATTTATGTCTCTTCAATCCTTAATAATGTCGTATATATACAAGGTGTCAACCTTGGAGACATGACACCGTCAGCGTCAGGATTCGATTTTACAAATTATTTTCAACAAAATGAATCTATGTAAGATAATTTCAATGTTAAATTTACTTTTTTACAAAGAAGCGGACGACAGGTTGTGATATATCTCAAATAATATTTCGTATTAGGATTGTGAATTAGTTAATTATATATATAAGCTTTTCTGTTTCAAAAATGAATTTAATAATTCCGAATAATAATAAATAAAACAATTTTCAATGCAGATCCAAAGAGTATATGTCCTGTCAATGAAATGATGATGGTAACTGATGAAATACTTGAGAGATCCAAATACATTTGTTATTTATTTTCAAATGGCTGATTTTTATATATTTTGTAGAATATTATTCCGAAGTTATATCAAAAGTGTCAGACGCTTTCCATGGGCCAAAACTTCAATCAGACGTAAAGTTCATGCTTTTTTCTTAGAGCTTTAAAGCTTCTGACTAAAGTTTTTGTCATGGAAAGTGCCTGACGCTTTCTATATAACTTTAGAGTTATATTCTACAATATAAACAGGATGTTTCCAAATAACACGTTAACCTTGGAGGACGTATTAGTCTCAGTGTTAGTATGCTGTCGTTTGAGCTATATACCTATGTGATAACCAAAAATCAACCTTTTACGGGATATTTGAGTTCTTGTGATTTTTACCTTACTTCGTTTTTCTTCAATTTCTTCCACGTTGATCAAATTTGATTATAATTTTGGATTATTTTCATGGCCAGGGAGAAGTCCGGATTAAACACTGTTAGAATAGACGAAACAGCGAGAAAATTGACAGTAAATATCAGGCGGAATGTAACAATTGATGAAATAAGAAAGATGGCATGCGCTTGTATAAGGAGGTCATTTCAAACATAACTTATGAATACATTTTCTAATGAATTTTTGAGTTTAATTGCAATAAAAAAATTCAATTCATTATTTTCCATTTCTTTGCTTCTTTCTCTTTTCAAATCAAAATCTGCTCAAACAAATCTAGTGACTGCATTTTAACGAAAACTTTTTCAGGAAATAAAGAAAGAGTTTGGCAAGTTACTAAAATAATTTTGTCATACATAAATTCCAACTGATCGTTTAGTTAATAAGTTGCTGCCCCAACGAGTCCTACGACCGTCTGGGACAGGCCTGTCCCGTTGGCCGACGTAGTCGGGGCTTTAGGAGTTTTCGGACGGGGGGTGGAGAAGGGGCCTTAGGACGGCACGTGGTTCGAATTACCGCCGGAGACGGGGGCAGGAGGATCTGGAAGTAATTGTGTCCTATCTTCGGATGCTGGTTTTTTTTTTTCTTTTTATGTGGTGCAGTAGAGATGTTTGCATGAGAGTGGTTGATTTGATTCCGTTCGGTCTTTTTCAAGGGTGAAGGGTGAAACTGGAAGCAGTGAATTTTACGTTTTGTCTTTATTTATGTCTCTTCAATCCTTGAAAATGTGGAACATATACAGGTTGTGCCAGTTATACAAATTATTTTCAATCAAATAAATCTATGTTGGATGATTTTAATGTTGAATCTCTTTTACAAAGAAGAGGACAAAAAGTTGTGATATATCTCAAATAGTTTTTCGTATAAGGTTTATAAATTAGTTAATTATATATATAAGCTTTTCTGTTTCAAAGATAAATTTAATAATTCCGAATAATAATGAAAAATAAAATTTTTAGTGCAGATCCAAAGAGTATATGTCCTTTCAATGAAATGATGACGGTAACTAATGAAATACTCGATGAGATCCAAATAAATTTGTTATTTATTTTCAAACGGCTGGTTTTTATTTATATATTTTGTAGAATATTAACCTGAAGTTATATCAAAAGCGTCAGACGCTTTCATGGGCCAAAACTTCAATCAGACGTAAAGTTCATGCTTTTTTCTTAGAGCTTTAAAGCGCCTGATAAAAGTTTTGATCCATGAATAGTGCCTGACGCTTTTGATATAACTTCAGAGTAATATTCTACAATAGATACAGGGTGTTTCCAAATTGAACGTGAATTTTTGAGGACGTGGTAGTCTCGATGTTAGTATGACTCATTTGCTGTCGTTTGAGCCATATTTAGTCATAACCAAAAATCAACAGTTTACGGGATATTTGTGTTCTTGTGATTTTTGCAAGATTTCTTACCTTACTTCATTTTTCGTCAATTTTTTCTACGTTGATCAAATTTGATTATAATTATGGATGATTTTCGTGGACAGCGAGTAGTCCGGATCTAACACCATTAAAAGAGACGAAGCAGAGAGAAGATTGAGAGTAAATTTCAGGTGGAAAGTAACAACTGAAGACATAAGGAAGAAGGCACGTGCTTGTATAAAAAGGTCATTTCAAACATAATTTATGAATACATTTTCTATTGAAATTTTGAGTTTGATTGCAATAAAAAAAAATTAATTCATTATTTTCCTTTTCTTTGCTTCATTCTCTTTACAAATCAAAATCTGCTCAAACAAAACTAGTGAATGCATTCTAACGAAAACTTTTTCAGGAAATAATGAAGGAATTTGGCAAGTTACTAAAATAATTTTGTCATACATAAATTGTGGAATTCGAAAGTTGCAGGAAAATGTATATTAGAAATTTTCGAATCATTCTAATTCTTATTCAACATCAAATACAGCATTGTTTTGATTTTATCAAACATATCATATCCTTTTTAGATGAAAATAATCAAAAATTCATCAAACTTAGTCAATGCAGAAAAAATCGACGAAAAATGAAATAAGGTGACAAACGTTTAAAAAACTCAAGAACTCAAATATCTCGGAAACCTTTGATTTTCGGTTATCAATAAATATGGCTGAATCGACAGCAAAGGAGTGATACTAACACCTCCTTCAAGGTTCACGTCTAATTTGGAAACATCCTGTATATATAAAAATCTGACGCTTTTGATATAACTTCAGTTCAGATCAATATATACTTCAGATTAATATATACATATCTACAAATTATTTATACATATATAAAAATCAGCCATTTAAAAACAAGAGCAGTTAATGTTTTTTTAAGTTACCTTTCTCACCTGGTATCTATCCAGTTGTCATTGTGCGAACTTCACTAACTCAAATGTAGGTATTACAAGAACATAGAACTCTAATCAGAGGTTTTATCCTTCAGAAAATAGGTTATGTCTTACGGCTCTGGGATTTTGCTCTACATTGTGACGAAATAATGGGAGAATGAGAGCTCCAAAAGTCGTCCCAAACGAAGCCCTCTTTAGTATATTTAGAATGTTTTAGGTTATTATTTCTGTAAGGCAAAATTAATTTTTGAGCCAAATTTGTCGTCGCCTAAAATTTATCGCCATAATTTCCAACCTACTCAGCCTGTTGGTGAATCCGCCACTGGTCCTAAGAGATAAATTTCAAACTGAGACACCTCAAAAGCCAAAAGCCTTGAACAATGACTGTGAAACTTCGATACCATAATTTCGGAATTGTTCAAAAGCAAGACTAGAAACGGCTTATGTAAAAGATGAAAATTCCGACAAGTAGGCGAATTACGAAAATGACCTTTGAACTATCGCAAGCAGCAATGCGTAAAATAGAGGTGAAAACGGAATTCCATAGACGTCTCTATAACAAAAGAATTTTTCTTCGCCGAGGTTCCGAATAATTAAGAAAAAGAGAAGCATAACAACATCCTACTCGAATTCCGGTACGTTGTTACGGGAAACTTTCGAAATATTCCGAAAGGTAGATTGTGAGACTGATAAAAAGACGCGCTCGATTGATGTTTCTCCGTGTGAATTATGCAGATAGGACGTCATTTGCATTTAAACTACTTTTTTTACGCGGCCCCGCAGAATAACAAGAGTTCGAATCGAATTTGATGCACTATCGCTCTCCTATGTTGTGTGGAAGAAATTTCACGAAAATTTTGATGGTATTGAAAGTTTTCAATTACAGTTCAGCCACGCTAATTGGAATTCGTATGCTTGTCCTTTCAACTTAGTAGGTACATTGTTGATTATTTTTAGGGCTCGATATTTTTTAGTGAAATCTTTTCGTTTTTGTTCACTTTGTGAAATAGTAGAAATTCTAACAATGGTTTGAAGATTTATTTATTAGAATGGAATGCATGATAAAACCAACCCAGGTTATGCATTTATTGATGGATTACTACTACTACCAGTAGCTTGATATTTCAACTAACTATCATATAATCGACTTGAAAATCAAGTCCAGTTCCATGGGCGCCCGCAGAAATTTTTCTCAGGGGGGGCAAAATGAAAATTATTGAAAACGATAAGGTGTCCATAATTGTCATTGAAAATCGGGAAATTGTAGAGAATCCATTACTTCCCTTTTTTCCATGTCCTTTGGATTGAGAAAGTAATATTGAGGGTGTTGTGCTGAAAAATCAGGCAATCAAAATCTCAGGGGGGGGGCATGGCCCCCCCTGGCACCCCCCCCTGCGGGCGCCCATGTCCAGTTCGAGTATGAAATTTAACACGGGCTTGATTTTCAAGTCGGTTATAGTTAGTTGAAATATCAAGCTACTGGGCTAGTAGTCTTGATTTGAGATATTTATTGCTTAACTTGATATCAAGCTTCTAGATTTTGCTTGAGCTTGATATGCACTAATATTTCTGCAAGCTCGTGTGCGCTCAAAAAAAAAAGGGGCTTCGAGATGACTGAAGCAATCGCCAGTGTGACTTTTTTAGTATTTTTCTCGCATTTCTATGAAATTTTCAGTTGGCAGAAATCTGTTGGTAGATAGATTATGGTAGTTTTAGAAATCTAACTTTTTGAGTATTAGCTCCAGCGACGGAGAAACGAAGGTACAGAGACGGTTGGGAATTGGTACGCCCAAACTGTTCCCATGAATCACTTCATTGAGGTTCTGCGTGTTTCTAACGGGTGTTTTTTTCGAGGTATATCACTTTAAGTAGGCATTACTGTTCGAGATGACGACCGATTTCACAGCTGTCAAGTGATTTATTCTCAGTTTGGTTTGGCAATTCATCATGAATAGACTCACGCCTGAACAACGCTTGCAAATAGTACAATTTTATTTCGAAAATGATGGTTCTGTGCGAAATACGTATAGCGCACTACGTCCATTTTATCGTCGACAAAATCGTCCATCATAGCTACGTCAACAAACGAAACTGCCGCATTTGGAGTGAAGCTAATCCTCAAGTGTATATCGAAACACCGTTACATCCAGAAAAACTGACTGTTTGGTGCGCTTTATGGGCTGGTGGAATCATGGGTCCGTACTTCTTCAAAAACGATGATGGCCAGAACGTTACAGTCAATTGTGATCGGTATAGAGAAATGATTACTAACTTTTTCATTCCTGAATTGAACAACCATGATGTCCAGGAGCTGTGGCTCCAACAAGACGGCGCAACATGTCACACAGCTTGTGCCACAATCGATTTATTGAAAGACACGTTTGATGACCGCCTAATTTCACGTTTTGGACCTGTGAATTGGCCTCCAAGATCTTGTGATTTAACACCGCTAGACTATTTTCTGTGGGGCTATGTGAAGTCATTGGTCTATGCGGATAAGCCACAAACCCTTTGACCATTTGGAAGACAACATTCGCCGTGTTATTGCCGATATACGGCCACAAATGTTGGAAAAGTCATCGAAAATTGGACGTCCAGATTGGACTACATTCGAGCCAGCCGTGGCGGTTATATGCCAGAAATCATATTTAAAATGTATTGCCACAAGATTATCTTGCGGATACATAAAATTCATGTCGATTGAATAATCCATTGTTGTTTTATAGCAATTTAAAGTTTTATAGCTCTAAAAGAACCCCTTTAGAAGATAGTACGCATAATATAATAACATAACATAATAAAATCGATAAAACTTTTTTGGTGGCTCAGCTGCCTATTTTCGATCACATGTGGACAACAGAACCTAAAATTCGGCAATTCTGAAGATAAACAAATCCATCAAGGAGAAAATTGGCTTCGTCGCCAAGCTTTCATTATTCTTGAAATATTGTTCAAAAACGAAACCGTTGTTCTTTCGTGTAATGCTCCATATTTTGAATTGTACTTTACTGCATACATGGCGGCTAACGACAAATATCATATTTTTCCTATAACGAGATATCTATAAGTCCAGTAAAATACTTTAGTGGTAATTTATATCGAGGTGAATATTCAACCGAATATCGATCGCTTTTGAATACTCTGAGTCACATGGGCACATTTAAACCTTATGCAACATTTTCAACACAAAAAATTATATTTTCAATGAAAAATTTGAGAATACAAAATCTATAATGTATATCCATTGTGAAAATCGTGAAACACACTCGAAATTACTTTTCCTTGCGCCTCAGTTGTAGTTAGTTGTGTAGTTAATTTTTTTCTGGTTCAGCTCGTCGAGTAGGTGAGGAATAACTTGGTCTTCCTCTGTTCATTGACCACTCGCCAGAATACAAGTGTTTTCTTTGGTTCCAATCAAGGCCTTTATAATATATAGGGTTAATCTAGATGTACCAACTCAAGGAGGAAACTATCGATAATAATTATTTGGATCTTTATCATTTACAAGGGATGAACGGCTTATCTTGATATTGAAGCTGCTTGAGTTGGCTTAACTTGAAATCAACTCAAGTTCAAGTAAAGTAGCAGTTTTTCAATGTCAGGTCAAGTAAGTGCTTTTTTTAGAGCTATAGAACTTTGAATTGCAATAAAACAACGATGGATTATTCGATTGACATGAATTTTATTTATTCGCAAGATGATCTTGTGGCATTACATTTTAAATATGATTTCTGGCATATGACCGCCACGGCTGACTCGGATGTAGTCCAATCTGGACGTCCAATTTTCGATGACTTTTTCCAACATTTGTGGCCGTATATCGGCAATAACACGGCGAATGTTGAATTCCAAATGGTCAAGGGTTTGTGGCTTATCCGCATAGACCAATGACTTTACATAGCCCCACAGAAAGTAGTCTAGCGGTGTTAAATGACAAGATCTTGGAGGCCAATTCACAGGTCCAAAACGTGAAATTAGGCGGTTACCAAACGTGTCTTTCAAAAAATCGATTGTGGGACGAGCTGTGTGACATGTTGCGCCGGCTTGTTGGAACCACAGCTCCTAGACATCATGGTTGTTCAATTCAGGAATGAAAAAGTTAGTAATCATGGCTCTATACCAATCACCATTGACTGTAACGTTCTGGCCATCATCGTTTTCGAAGAAGTACGGACCAATGATTCCACCAGCTCATAGAGCGCACCAAACAGTCAGTTTTTCTGGATGTAACAGTGTTTCGACATACCCTTGAGGATTAGCTTCACTCCAAATGCGGCAGTTTTGTTTGTTGACGTAGCCATTCAACCAGAAGTGCGCTTCATCGCTTAACAAAATTCGCTTATGAGAATCGGGAACAACGGCAATCTTATTTTGGGCCCATTGCAAGCGTTGTTCAGGCGTGAGTCTATTCATGATGAATTGACAAACCAAACAAGAATAAATCACCTGACAGCTGTTAAATCGGTCGCCATTTTGAACAGTAATGCCAACTTAAAGTTATTTACCTCGATAAAAAACACCCATTATTTATTTATCAGGTATGTACTTCCAGTCAGATAGCTAGAATATCAAGTGAAGCAGTGAATCCTATTGATCTATTCAGCTCTATTCATCAGTTAGGTCGATCATCTGGTTTCCTAGAATTATCATTATTTCATAACAAGATTTGAATATTTTGGTTTCATTTCATATGAATTTTCACGTTCGTTAAATCCAAGTTATTAGGTTGATAATCGAAAATAATAGGTGTCCATTTCCTCCTGAACGTTTTATAAGTCCTTACATTTTTAAGACACCATCAACGTTGAGATTATTTTGCGAAAAAACCCTATTTCTCGAACTTCTCTAGGTATAAATGCGTTCTGGATAATTCTTTCCATTCAATTAATACCAGAGATCGAAATTGTGGATTCGAATCTAAGCAAGTTCATTCCGAATGTGTTCATATGATTCGATATTACTCTGCACTCTCCTGTAGAGGTTAGTTAACTGAACTTCACGTACTCAATATGAGTAGTGCATTTGTGCGGTACATTCAGAACTTTCCACCATCTATGCCTAGATGACGAACCTAAGCTGACAATGCGAGCAGAGACATAATCAAACTTCTTGCTTCCACAGGACTCATTTTCCTCCAAAACTTTCCAGAACGACTACCAATAACAAACACTTCCATATCGTCATTATTCAGATAACGATCTACGATCTACAAAGGCCAATGTTGCAGGTAGTGCCTCGAAATTTATTAGCACGAAACTTTCCCAAGCAGGGTCTCTTCATTCGAACTTAAAATGCAGGAAATGTAGCTTCCTAACTGCCAATTAGACGGCTGGAACTTAATGCTTTAAACACGATTCAGGCGTCAAAAAATACTCATTAAATCTGCAAGAGGAAGTAATCGGTCTTGTGCGTTGAAAATTTCTTACTTTTGCTATGGAAACGATTCATGGCTGCTGTTTGATTCAATCGGGTCTTCCAAGTTTCAAAATATGACAACAAGTTGACTTTACGAAGCTATGGCGGAAATAAATAAATCAATATTATAATGCGAAGACCCTTCAAAAATCACGCAATTCATATTTATAGTGTTACAGCACGATAAAGAATCATGATGGTGAAAAAAGTTCGAAAAAATGAAGAAATCGAAGCGAATTCAAAAATTTTAAACGCTTGTTCATACATGCGCTCTCGAATTAACGTCAGTGCTTTCCAAATTTTTTTTTATATTCCGGTTGAGTTTTCTATGATTATTATGACGTGATTCTTCTTCTTCGGGTGCCTATTCGTTCCGAATATTGGCGATCATCCTGGATATGATAACTTTATTCACGGCCGCTCTGAATAACTCGGTAGTAGTTTTCGAGAACCATGTCCTTAAATTTTTAAGCCATGATATACGTCTTCTTCCTGGTCCTCTCTTACCATAGACTTTCCCTTGGAGAACGGATTTTAAGAGGCCATATTTATTATCATTCCTCATGATATGTCCTAGGTATTCCAGTTTTCTTTTCTTGATGGTGTTCATTACTTCCAGGCTTTTGTTCATTCGTTCCAGTACTGATTTGTTGGTCACTTTATCCATCCATGAGATTCTCAATATCCGCCTATAGAGCCACATTTCGAAAGCCTCGAGTCTTCTCTCCGTTGCTTCTGTTAGTGTCCATGATTCCATTCCGTAAAAAAGAATTGAGAAGATGTAGCATCGGAGTAGTCTGATTTTAATGCCTATGTTTAGACTATGACTCTTAAATACCTTAGCCATCTGATTGAACGCGGCTCTTGCCTTCTCTATTCGAATTCTAATCTCCTGTGAATGATCCCAATCCTCATTGATCATGGTACCTAGGTAGGAGAACTGTGTTACCCTCTCTATAGGTTTATTATTAATTATCAGGTTGTACCTCCCACCTGTTTCCTTACTAATCACCATGAACTTAGTTTTGTTGATGTTAATTTTTAAGCCGTATTGATTGCTAACGTCATTTATCCGGTTGATTAGCTGCTGCAAGCTGTTCATGTTGTCAGCAAATATCACAGTATCGTCTGCATATCGAATGTTGTTCAATCGTTCCCCGTTCAGAAGGATTCCCATGTCGGCACTATCAAAGGCTTCTTTGAAAACTTCTTCTGAGTAGAGATTGAATATAAGCGGTGAAAGGATGCAGCCTTGTCTAACGCCTCGAAGAATATTGAGTTCGTTGGTTTGTTCCTCCACATTGATCTTTACCGTCGCTGTTTGGTTCCAGTAAAGGTTCCTGATAATTCTTAGATCTTTGTCATCCATTCCTGTGTTTCTCAGAACTTCCATCATCTTCTCATGCTGCACCCTGTCGAACGCTTTCTCATAATCGATAAAACAAGCGAATATATTACAATTCATATCTCTACAGCGTTGGAACAATACTTGCAGACAAAATAGGGCATCCCTTGTGCCGACACCCTTCATAAATCCAAATTGTGTATTCGTCACCCTTTCTTCACATACCTTGTAGATTCTTCGGTGAATGATCTTAAGAAACAGCTTCAGCATATGGCTCATAAGGCTAATAGTTCTATAGTCACCACACGCTTTGGCACCCTGTTTTTTTGGTAATATTAGGAATTCAGACATGAGCCATTCTTTTGGGATGTTTCCTGTATTGTAGACGGTATTAAAAATGCGTGTTAAGAATTTCACAGACTCATCATCAAGGAGTTTGAAGAATTCTGAATTCACCCCGTCTGGTCCCGTAGCCTTTCCGTCTTTAAGCGTGTTAATAGCGGCTTGGACTTCATCTGTCATAATTGTAGGTCCAGATTCAGTTGGGATGGAAGGTGGATTTCCTCTTTCATCAAAAAATATTAATTAATACGTAATTATGACGTGATAAACACGAAATTTTGCGCAAAGCTAAGCGCCAGTAGAATGGCGCTGAAGAATGGCACTGTACTCGGTAGAAAGTCACCGCTCGAAATATATTCTATTCACCACTACACAGGTTTGGAAGGTGTATAAGGAAGGGGCCACAAATTTGATTTGCAAATGAATCTTGGATTCCATTAAATTTGGCAACCAATATTATATACATGCAAAGGAACTGTAACACTCAGAAGGAGATGTTTAAAATTCAAATTTTTTTGGTAAAACATAGATAGTATAGCAAGGAATAAATGATCCAATTTGGGGCAAAAAATGTTGAAGGTTTTTTCATGAAAACAGTTTTTGTTACTTAAATATTGTAGTCGTTTTTTGCAAGTTTTTTAAATTTTACAAGAAACTAGCTGTTCGAGCAGATTCAAAGTCGATGTTTAGTTGTTTTTAAAATGCCTAGAGCACGTGTACGCGTAATTTATCGCCAGCTAAGTGAATTTGAAAGAGATCGAAATATTGGTCTACGGGAGGCGGGGTTGCCATTTCGAGAAATCGCTAACCGTACGAACAGAACTACTATTATGAGATGTTGTCAAGAATGGTTTGATAATGCCCAAAATCGAAGAGTAGAAACCGGACGTCGAAGGAGACAAAAGAAGTTGAAGATCGACGTCTAAGACTTATGGCCATTAGAGACCGATTTGCGACAACTCGATCTTTGGCTGATGAGTGGTTAGGAGAACAAGGCCATCCTGTAACTGTCCGAACGGTTTACCGACGGATAAGGTCTTTTGGACTGCAGCATTATCGACCCCATTTTATGTTGAACGTCATGTACACCAGACAGTAGGCGTTATGGTATAGGGTGCTATTACATATGCAACTAGGTCAACATGACAGAGGTAACATGACAGCACTGCGTTATTTTCAAGAAAGAGTGGAGTTCTCCCCTACATCAACCGGCTCGAGAATCCAATATTTCAGCAAGATAATGCCCGACCTCATGTTGCCAGAGTTAGCTTAAACTTTTTCGAAGCGACCCTTGTACACATTTTGCCATGGCCGCCCAGATTCCCCGATCTTTCGCCCATAGAGCATGTTTGGGACATCATGGGTAGAAGGCTTGGAAATTTACCCCAGCCCCCACGGACATTGGCGGCTCTGAGACATGAAGTACAGGTAGCTTGGGGTAGTATCCCTCAAGAAGAAATAGACCATCTTATTGCATCAATGTTGGGGAGTGTATAGATAATCACTTTGGACAAACACATTATTAACAAATTTATTAAAGAAAAATTGTAAAACCTTCGATTTTTCTATGAATTTCAATCATTCACTCCTAGCTATACTATGTATGTTTTATCAAAAAAAAATTAAAAATTTAACAGCTCTTTTTGGGTGTTGCAGTGTCTTTTATTTGCTAAACTAGTTGATAAAGATTGCCAAATTCTGTATCAATAGATATAGGTTTCATAAGAAATGAATGGGAATTCAGAGGTTGGATCCACAAATGCAATGTTATTCAAAATTCCCACCTGTCCTCACCAATATCCATATGTTCTCAACTGTTATTGTGAATAGCATACTTCATACTTGAACGATTTCAGATAGCAATAAAAATATAGGTAGATAAGTTTACCTAAAATGTTCTCATTTGAAATATGAAGATTTCTCCAAAATAATGAGACCATTCTCACAAATTCATAAAAGAGCTAACCTTGTACGCTTCAACTGTGTTCAAGAGCTATTGTGCCATCTACGCAAGTCGTGCAGAACGATTGTGTGGAATGTTTTTGTCTCTCGAGTTCGATATTATGAAAACTCATTACAAGTGTGTATGTCTAATTAGCGCTCCTGGTTGTTAGCGCTTTTGCAGATTGTTACGTTGGTTCGTTTGAGATCACGATTACGAAGTTTTCAATGTTCATAAAGTAGGTACATTTTATGTTGTATGTCCAACTTTGAAAATAATGAAACAATGACTTTTTCGTACCTAATTTGCGCGTATTTTCAAGGCAATTTCATCTAAATTGTTATTATGTTGAAGTTTCTTTCACGTTTGTTTCAGGTCGTCATTTCAGAGCTGAAATTAACATCAAATTAATTTAGAGGTTTGTGAGCGCTTATTCTCTGAAAAAATTGCTCTATTATATTAGGTATGTAATTTTGCTATCGCCGTTTTGCAATAGAAGTCTAGAGCGGTAAGTCGAAATGAACAGATCGTAGATGTCATACAATAAGCTTAGATATTTTTAAACATAACGCCATCGAAATATTAGTCGATTTGTGTCTGCATCATAAAATTATTTTCAGATGTCAGATTACGAGCCAAATTCTGGTCATTTGCGGAAGGGTTTTAATTTTCTGCTTTTATATTAAGAAATCAGCGGCTGAGGCTCATCGAATGCTCTCAAATACCTACGGTGAGGTCGATATTGATGAAAGAACGTGGCAAGAGTGTTTCAACGTTTCAAGAACAGTGATTTTGACGTCGAAGATCAGCATGGGGGTGGAAGAGAGAAGGTTTTCGAAGATGTAGAATTGGAGGCATTACATCATCAAGACTCGTGTCAAACGCAACAAGAATCATTGAGAGTGAAGCAACAAGCCATTTCAAAATGTCTAAAAGTCATGGGAATAATTCAGAAACAAGGAAATCGGGTGCGTACGAGTTGAAGCCGAGAGATGTTGAACGGCGTTTGTTTGCTTGTGAAAAGCTGCTTGCAAGGCAAAGGCGGAAGGGATTTCTGCATCGCATGGTAATTGGAGACGAAAAATGGGTTCATTACAATAATCCCAAAATCAGGGGGATTGATCCCGGCCATGCTTTCATCCCGACGACCAAACCGAATATTCACAGTTTTTGGTGGGACCAGCTCGTCGTAGTGTAATATGAGTTGTTAAAACCGACTGAAACAATCACAGGCGGTCATTATTGAATGTTATTAATGCGTTTGAGCTGAGCATTGAAAGACAAACGGCCGCAACACAACGAGAGACATAATGAAGTGATTTTACAGCATGACAATGCTCGACCCCATGTTGCAAAAGTGGTAAGACATACTTGGAAACGTTGAAATGGAAAGTCCTACCCCACCCGCCGTATTCTCCAGACATTGCTCTTTCGGACGATCACCTGTTTCGATCAATGGCACTTGGCCTGACTGACCAGCACTTCCGGTCTCATGAAGAAGTGAAAAATTGTATCGATTCGTGGATCGATGCAAAAGATGATCAGTTTTTGTACCAATAACCAGTTTTCACAAAAGAGCCTCGAATTTTGTAAAAAACGGCGGTAGCAAAGTTGTACGTCTATATATTTCGTCACAATGTCTGTAGTTTTGGGATTTGGAGATGTGAATGGTCTCAAACGATAAGATTAGATTAACTGATGACGTCTTCGTCCTCACAATCGGTTCTGTCGGCCACTCCATTAACACTAAAACTCTTGAACCGTTGAACGGAAAGACCTAAAACTAAAAATGTCTAGAATATGTTTCTAGGATATTCATAAAGGACATGTGGTGCTAAAGATTTGAACTATATAATCAATCTACATAACCTTAGACTATATAAGTCTAAGACCATAACCCATAATATAGGTACATAATAATACCCCATAATAAGCAAGAACCAACATATTTCAAATACCAATTTAAAAAAAAATATAAAATTATCTTTGTCGACGGCCTTACTTCCTATCTACAATTGAAGAAAGTAACTTATTTTATGCTTATTTGCAGAAAATGAGCTATTACATACACTAGGAAACAGATTGACCATATTCAGTGACTAATGGAATTGTTTTTCATAATCTCCACTAGAGAACGCTCGAAGTCAAATGTTTAACCGAAACATTGGATAACATAGCTTATAATCATAATGCAATACAGCTTCAGGACAACTCTGTGGTCGGTCGATTATCAATGCCGTTTCATAATGCAATGCATTAAAATATTTATGGATCTACCTTTATCTATTTTAGAGGATGGATTCTTTTAATTTATTCATGTCCTACCAGTTTGTGAATTTGATTTTATTGCTTAGTTACTAACCTCCACATTCGAACTTCATTTCTGCCCAGCGCATGAGTTTGAAAATACAAAGAAGTCACACGGTGCCAAATCTGAAAATGTTGTCTTCAATTTTTTTCATTCACAACAAAAGCAACCGAATCGAATAATTCATTTTAACCAATTCTTTGAAATTCCTACGTTTTGAAGATTCATTGGATTCATCGTGTCCCCTAAAAGGTAACTCTTGCATACAGAGGTGCATCGTAATATCTATCTTCTTTTTAGAACTTGTCGATTGTGACTCTATCATTAAAATTTTGAATCTCTATTTGACTCGAATTGTCTATTGCTGTGGTAATACAGGGTGGCCATTTGAAAACGAAACAGACGAGATTACAGACGAAATAAAGTTTTTCGATAGAAATGCTCGGACAGGTCGATTTCTGTTTCGAGGGGGACAACTTAAGATGTAGGTTACGGACGCATAACGCTTCAACCCTTGCTACTACAACCCTCACCCCCAAATTTTGAATAGGGAAGATGGGGTGAGTGATACCTCATTTGAAAGGTATTTTTATACTGATTTCAGCACAGTAATTGTTTTTTCATTTTATGCATTAGTTCTCGAAATAATCTTAACTAAGTATTTGAAAATGAAGTGGTGTTTTCATGGCACTTGTAGTGTTTTGTGAAAAATCGACATTTTGAGCTTCAAAACAACCATGACTGTGGCTTCCTTCCTAACTAACTAACGCATGAATATTTCGAGAACTAATGCATAAAATGAAAAAACAATTACTGTGCTGAAATCAGTATAAAAATACCTTTAAATTGAGGTATCACTCACCCCATCTTCCCTATTCAAAAATTGGGGGTGGGGGTTGTAGCAGCAAGGGTTGAAGCGCTATGCGTCCGTAACCTACATCTTAAGTTGTCCGACCTGTCCGAGCATTTCTAAAACTTTATTTCGTCTGTAATCTCGTCTGTTTCGTTTTCAAAAGGCCACCCTGTATATTGCTGTGGTAAGCTTGCAATTCGATGATAAACGTTGAGCAATTTTATTGTGTTATTGTATTTTATTGTAGACCCCTTGACAAATTTTAGAAACTTATAGAAGTGAGGAATTAGCCTCCTTGCAGCCATCCCAGATATTGGAGTTCATCAGAACTCTGGAACTGGAAGGCAAGCTGTAAATCACGTCATGGAGAGAATAGCTCTAATGGGGGTACAATAGATCATTAGGTCGCAGTGAAACGTTACCTCCTTAATTGAATATAAATCTAAGCCAGTCTTACTTTTCATACCATATATTTTGAAATACCCAATTTGATTTTCTGACCCAATCCATAGTCACAACACAAGAAATATACTTAGATCTTGAACAGATCGCTTTACTTCTTCAATGATGTATAATTTATCCTCATAGGAATGAAGGAAAATGTTGCTGATTCATCAAAAAATTCATGAAATCACAAGTACTTCGAATATTTTCATTTACCTTGGGAACTTGAGACGACTCATTCGGTCCCGCTATATCCATTTTGCCATCTGTTAGTAATCAAGTCGACTAATAAAATAAAAAGTTTTTTCTCAAACATTTCACTCGAACACATAGACAAACTTATACGAGACAGTCGAGACACGCTACCACCAAATCACAACAAAGCAAGAACCAACCCAATTTTCTGCTTCCCAAAGGACCCGAATAGGGCAGAATAATTACAGTCCGCCTTTAGCCCTCTCGAGGAGACGACCGCGGATCGAGGCATGCCTCAAATCTACCATCAGAAGCCGTCGTAGAGGCCTAGAAATATTCTCGATTTCTCATCCCATTGATCTAGATAACGCGTTAGACAAGGAAGCGCGTGAGGCACGAACTATTTACTTCTTAAAGAGGTAGTGAGATGAATAAATAAGAATCGCGAGATTAAGCATGGATATTATGGAAGAAAGACCCAGTGCCGTACCGAATGCTGTGAAATTGAGGTTGAAATTAGGGATTCACGGCTTGTTTTGATTTTCAAGTTACTTTTAGTAGTTTTTCAATCTCAAGTCAAGTGGATTATATATATATCAAGCTACTTGATTTTTAGCAGTTTTATTGTGTAGTGTCACATAAATAAAAAAATGATGAAATGAGAAGGAACCTTGCAAAAACACTTTGCTTTATTAAACTTTTTGTATAAAAGAAACAAAAATATCTACTTTTTTTAATAGAAACAAATTAAATCACTATAAATCATAACAAAATAAAACATAGATAATAAAAAATAAAGTTTCTCAATATTGAGAAACCTCCAGGCCTTGTTTGATTTCATAATTTTCTATCCAGTATCTAAGACACATGAAGCATCTTATAGATTTGTCGCCTAACCTATTGCGGGTTTTTGTAACTGTAAGAGCAGCTCTAGAAAATTGTCTTTCAACAGGAGCTGAAGATGCTGGCGTTGATAAAAAATCCTTGGCCATTTTGGCCAATTTTGAACAGATATTTCTGAAACCACCAAAATCTCTCAATAGATTTCATAGAAATGTGAGAAAACCACTAATAAAGTCACACTGGTGAATGCTTTAGTCTCTCGGCGCTCGAGGAATCTCCTTATTTAGTCTAAGCGCGCACGAGTTTGCAGAAATATATGCCGTGTGTTCATATCGAGCTCAAGTAATAACAAGAAGCTTGATATCAAGTCAAGCAATAAATATCTAAAATCAAGTCAAGCCAAGCTCAAGTATGTAATTTCACACGAGCTCGATTTTCAAGTCAGGTAGTGGGTTAAAATGTCAAGCTACCGGGCTTGATGAATCCCTAGTTGAAAAGGATTAATGAAATATTCGATTAATAGATGTATCTTCTAGAATTTATTTGGTGGGACACTTCCTCATCTGCCTCATAAGACCAGCCGCCCCTGATGTATTAGTGTGTACAGGGTGGCGAATAAGCGAGGTACGCGGCTATATCTCAGGATCCACTCATCGTAGAGACTTGCGGTAAAAAGAAAACACACTGAAAATTGTTTTGAAGTTCATACCTCTACCGCTAGGAGGCGTAATAGCAATCGTCGAGTAAAAAAATTAATTTTACTAGAAAATATTTGATATAAAGTTGAAGAAAAAATATCATCACTGTAATCCTTGGAAAAGTCTTTATGTTTTTGAATTATCAGTTTCGATTTTACGACATCAAATATGGATAGGGGAAAGGGAGAAATCTGACTGATTGAAATGTCTGTAACTTCAGTTTGGCTTAACATTTTTCAGCAAATTAGATCTCGTCTGAGAGATAATATCTTGTTGATCGAGGACAAAATATACTCATGATAAATTTGTTTTTGCTGCTTTCGATAGGGGGCGCTGAGTCAGAAGGTCATTGTTTTGTTCATTTTACTCCGAAGTTTCAAATGTAATGATAGGATTTTCTTGACAGAAAGAGAAGTTTCTGCATGAAAAAATCGGAAGGTCGCAAAGCGATAGTTATTATCGCTTATTTGGCCACCCTGTACATCATGTATGTATTAGTTCAGGTGAGGGAGGTTAAAAAGTGGCTATTAATTACAATTACAATTACATGAAGCCTATTAATTCAATCCATTCAGTGATGTTTATTGGCGCTTCGATTGTGGATTTTCATCAAGTGTGACCTCCCAATCCGAAGCTTATTGTTTGTTCACAGTTTGTTCCTGTTAACAACTTACCCACCCAATCCAGCCAGAAGTTCCAGGTTTACACTAATCGGGAACACGTATTCCAGCCGTCGCACAAACGTTATTTTGCATCGTACGCAAATAATAAACAATTTGTGTGTGCCGCAAATCATGATTTGGGGATTTCAATAACAATAATTACGTGTCCGTTATTCCCGCTGTTGGATATCGACGATAAGGAAGTCCGGTATAATTAAACAGGAAACTGACCGCGATTTCCGATTGAAACTAATCGAAATCAGAGTTAGGAAGATGTCAAATACAAGGCTCTGAAGAGTCTTAGGGTCTCACTGTTTGTTCGACGGAGGAAATGAGTCAATAGGTTTGACATGCGGAAAAGATTAAGTTATTATGGCCAAGGTGTTTTGGTTCATTTTCGCTTGATATTCAGATCCATTCATTTCGAAGGCTAAAAATAGGGGATCGATGAATTTCGATATCTTTGAATCTATCGTTCAGATTTCATTGGAATTCAATGTGATGGATATCACGTCATCAATAAATCCCGGGCCTGGTTCACTTTTTTCTTGTTAGTTCCAAGTAAGATGTCTAAAACACTGGTGTACTCACTAACTCTTAACCTTAAGATTGAATTGGCTACTTTTGAAGGGAGCAGCCTTCTTTGATTTCATTGGTATTGGTCCCTTTCCACTTGATTTCCGCATCTTTTTTTAAGGCGGCGCTCACGTCGTATTTCTGTCACTACCGTTTTGAGGTTGAATCAATAATAAACTACTTTTAACAGAAAAAAATTTGAAAAAAGGAAGTGACCGAAGTTGCCTTGCCACTTCAAAAATCCCTTCGTGAGGATTGAGATATCCTTCAAAATGATCAATACTGACAACTTTCCAATGACTGTGTTAGGAGAAAGAATATTCAAACCATTCGGTTCCGACAATCAAAGAAGAAGACCAAATGGTATCTTAACCTTACCAGAAGGGTTGACTTGAGTAGCCAACAAATCAATCAACAGAAACATTTGACCAAATCTAATGGACATCTCAATATACTGCAAAGCCTTCAACCAACAACTCTAACTTTCGCAAGTTGAGTATTTTTCTGTACCCTTCACTCTTCCCACATTCTCAAATTTTTATAAAATATCATAGTTCATCCGAATTAAGTGTAAGAACTCTATTCTCATTGTATCTCTTGTAATTTCTTGACTTTTTGCCAAACACGTAGTATGGAATCTGGCTCCACGTATTCTTCCATCGATTTTGGGGGAAGTAGATTAGCTATCTCGTAATTTACGATATTTCGCAGCCATAACTTCCTGGAAATTGTGCACTCCAATTACAGGGTGCTTCAGTTTTTTCCATAACCCTTAGGATTAATTTTCATCAGTGAAAAAGAGAATCAGGAAATCAATAACCAAAAAAACAGGGTAGTGGCAGAGAATTAACCTGAATCCAGGAGCTTTTGTCTGCTTGTGCATCTTCTCATTTTTACTCAAAATATAATAGGAGAAAAACATATATGTTATTCTTCAAAATAATCATATATAAACAATAGAATTTCCAGCATTGCAATATCAGAATAAATCCATTTTATTTTCATGAAAAATACTTATTCGCTTGAATCTTTGTATAACTCTGTTGATGACTAAAATTCCAGCAAAATTTGGTAAATAGTTTCTGAGGTAATAAAATAAATTTATGCCTCATATCATACGATATCCTAAAAATTTTGAATGGAATGTTATTGAACGAAATCGACATTTGGCCTTGTTTCATAAAAATGTTTCAAGGATGCTAGTGAACATACATTTAGGATCTGGTTTTTCCTCAAAGAAACTCAATAGTGAGACAATGCAACAATAAACAACTTTTACTGCATGTAATCTAAATATCACTGAAAGCATTCGAATTCCAAGATTAATGTAAACTCCACCAAAGAATGGTAGTATTACACCTGAGATTACACCGTTTAAGATAATATTGTGTATTATCTTTCATTGCTTGAATTTCTATTTTATATCTATATGAATCATCTCAAAAATATTCCTGTAGACCAAAAATAATTCGACTTCTTTCTAATTCACTTAGCTCTAGGCTTTTTATCAACAACTAAACATCGACTTTGGATCTATTCGAACAGATCTCAAAAAACGACAACAATATTTGAATAACAAAAATTGTTTACATGAAAAACCTTCACGATTTTATTCTCCAAATTCAGTTTACACCTTGCTCTACTATCTATGTTTTACCAAAAAAAAAATTAAAATTTTAACAGCTCCTTCTGGGTGTTTCTTGTCAGTTAGTATATACCTATCTGATAACTAAGCAGAGATTGCAGAAGAGATGAACGACTATAAAATGAAATTTCTCTTAAAATTTTTCTTTTCCTGAGAAGATTTTCGCACGACATCGTAACTATCTTCAACTTTCATGATAAGTAAAGAAAATAAAAAAAGAGATTCCTCTAATAAACATAATGACTGCATTTAAACGCTCCAGAGATTGTCAAACCGACACCCCAACTCTATTACACGCTATATCGAACAAATTGCACCGATTCCAAAAACAACTAAACAAAACCAACATTTAATTCAGCGGTTTCCCAAAATGAACGATTGTATGTAATGACCCTTGGCGGAAGATCAAACCCCAATAGACGAGAAATTGAATAAAAGCATACTTTCACTAATATGCACCGCATCGAAAGCGATATTGAATTTCTCTAATCAGCTATTATGGAGTTGGAAACCTTGAACTTGATCTTGATCGATCTCTATCGCTTTTATAGAGGTGTGGTCATGTCTATTAAGATGGATTAATTCGGTATAATTTGTGGTCATCTCGAATTTTGATTGCTTTGTTTTATTGTTGGCAAAGAGGAAGAGAGATATTACGGGTCAGAAGTCAGATAGAAACCGACAATTTTTTAACTGCTCTTGGGCAATTTTGGTAGAAGACAAAAAAAAACATCTAGTAGATTTCGTCTATCTGATGCGGCTTCTAATAATGTCTATATTTATGTTATGTTGCTTTTGAGTATGCCGGTGGTAGAAGAGCTTTATTATCAATTTCAGAATGAAAATCATTCTTTCTACGATCTTTTCATTTTATTCACTTTCCCGTATTCACACATTTGGATTTTGAAAGTGTCACTTTTCCGCACTTGTGCAGGTTAGTGAGAATGTGTCAAGTCAACGGTAAATTCCAATTCATTGATAATACTTCTGTTATTTCACATTAATGATTCTATATTTTATCTAAACGGGTCATTTTTATTTATTTCATTGAAATAGAACTTAACATTTATTGTGTAGATTTTATATCTTTAGTTAATAATCAATTCAAATTACAACTGAAATTGGACATCAGATAGTTTGATTTCGCGACAAAATATTTGGAAACTAAGGTATGTCAGTTTTCGATGCGTTGCATCGGTGGTTGAATTCTGCATTGTTTAAATCAGTGAATTAATAATATTTCTTATTGGTTCGTGGACGGAGAGGACCTTGATAATATTTTGCAGACCGTAAATGAGGGCAATTCAGACATATTACGAAAACAGGTACATTAAGCAATACAACCATTTTAGGATCTGGAGTACGGAAAAAGAAGTACCTAAATAGCATCAAAGAATGTCTTATTTTGACTGACAAGAACAAGAACATAAAAAAGTTTTACTTTTCCTCCGACGGAAGGTAGAGTGTTGCTATGGTAACGATGAATTACTTTTCCGTCCACCGAAGGGAAAAGCTTAGCCTAGCAATGATAACAATTAACTATTATACCGAATGTCAGTCAAAATAATTTAGCATGACAACCGTAACTAACCAAATTTTCCATTGATCAACTAATAATAACGATCGTTAATATAGATTTTATTCAAAGGTGAATCTACAGATTTTTATGTACTTCGAAACGTTTGAAAAAAAATGATATATTTTATGGCTTTACGCACAATTCATATTTAACCCGTCACTCAATAAATCTCAAGCCTGGCGCACACACTGCAGTACCAAGCTTCAAAGGATTTCGAAACATAGAGTTAAGTCTGGATCGTATTGAAGTGGCTCTACATTTGTTGTTGTTTGAAAAATGAATAAAAACTAGTTTCATATAATGACAAAATACTGTTTTTTGATGAAAAAAGTAATGTGCAAGCAAAGCTTGATGAGTGTTATTCGGACTCTGCTTTCTCGACAACAATGGTTTAAAAGAGTTCCAGGGAAAGGAATTTGGCTCTAACGATGAAGTGATTTCCGAGGTTGAAGCCTATTTCGAGAGCAAAGACGAATATTTCTACATAAAAGGTATAGAAGTGGAGCATTGAAGAACATGTATCACTCTTGAAGGTAATTATATTGATGAATAAAGTCGATTATTTAAAAAAAAATTGGTTTTTACTGGCTGGGCACGAGATTCATTGAGTGAAGTATTAAATAATCTATTTGGCTATTTGACTGCCTCTAGAACGGGAGTAAAGTGGGTGTTTTATCTTTTGAGAAAAAAAAATAGCCAAGTCAACTCGCAACTTAAATAGTGATTTTCCATTTCCCAAAGTTTTCCAACAAATATCTGCTTAGCAATACCTAATCTTTTTTTTTATCAATGAATTTTCAACATAACACTGTGCAACATTGCTAGATTTCCAGCCATCAAATTATGACGCTAATATGAGCACATACAGGGTGATTTACAGGGATGGTCTATTAGACGTTTATTGAAAACTAATCATAATTTGGAGCTGAAATTTTTCATATTGGGGTTTGAGGCAATGATCTTTCTCCCTGAATATTTTCAGATCTCTACAACTTCCGGTTATACCGGAAACAGACTACTACTTCCTTTTTTCAAATGACACACCCAGTATTATATTATTGCATCATTAGGTAGCTCTTTTTATGGCAATTTCGGGAATATCCATACCTTGGGTAAAAACTCAACGGTTCATGAGTTATTGGAATTCTTATTAAAAAAAATTGTAACGATGATCACTCACATTTTTTTTTATTTCAGCAGAAGAAGCTTTTTTCTGAATTTTTTTTTTCCTTTTCGATTCCGGAAATACGTAGTATTATAAGATTGTTTGCGGCTTTTACTAAAAGTGTACAGGGTGTTTATAAGAGGATTATGAACTTGGACAACTCAAATTCATCAAAACTCAAGATTTTCAAATTAGAACCTATATTTTTTATTATTTCAGTCGATTCTACGTAGAAAAATAGTGGGGGTTACTTAAGCGAACCCTATACCTAAAATGAATACTTTGAGAGTTATCGAGGAAGAACTTTAAATGAGGATAAACCGCTATTTATTACTGTGTTAATAACTGTCTGTGACTTCTGGAAAACACAGAAAGAAACTAAAATTATTATTAAAGTTATGACCTAAAAAACTAAAGAAAATAGGCGACATTTGAATCAAAATAAAACATAGAATTAGTTCTTGATAATGAAATCAACTTCACTTTCCTTATCAGGAAACAAAATGTCAATAAATCAAGGAAACATAAAACAACAAATGAAAGCAAATTAGTTGAATTTCTTGAACACTTGGTTTGATACTATTTCTTGTGAAACGTCTCAACAAAACCTCCAGATTTTTCAACATGAGACAATTCCTTCAATTCCCATCAACTTCATATAAATTTCAGAGGTAACAAAAACCTGTTGTTCTGCAGAAAAGTTTCTTCTCTTTTTCAAACACGAGCCCGCGGAAAAATACAATCACTTTCGTGGACATTAACATTTGCCACGGTATTAATTATTTCCATCATCATGCTAGAAACCAGCTTATCTGCAGAATGTAATCGATATAAATTACATCAGTACAGATAAATCCTCGTGTTAAGAGAAACGTAGGAAACAGACCCGGCAATATTTAATGTATAATAGGAAATATAGTTTATTTTAATAGCAACACAAGAACACGTTTAAAAAAGCGCATGCACCAGCATAGCGTTGGATAACAAGACTTATAATCAAAATGCAATATAGCTTGGGGACTACTCTGTGGTTAAGTAGCAATGCCGTATCTTTTTCATAACAGATTGATTTAAAATACTTGATGTTGGAGACTGGACGAACGTAAACAGTTATCATTAACACACTTATTATTGATGTTGGAAATGCTGCAAGTTCCTTCTTCAGATTCAAGATAATCGCTATGATTCAGAAGGAGGTATAGAAAAGGTGTTTACGATGTTGAGGTTGAAGTATTGCTAATGTTTATTTGTTTATTCATTTTTGAGATTATTGATCGACATAATTTTTTTTATTTGCCTGTGTCGAAAATCACAGGCAATAAGAAAGTCTATAGGTTTAACTCAATCCTTTGACTAGTTTTCGAGATACAGGGTGTCGACGTTGGAAAATGTTATTTCTTGTAGGAGAACATTTTGAATGAAACACTTTTGCGCGATAAATATTGGTTACCCGTCACCCGTCAGGAAATAACTCTAGACTGGATAGACAACGGGTGAGTCAAACATTCAAAATCAAATTCGTTTAGTTCATAATTCGCCCTGTAATTAAAAAAGGCGTCCGTTGAATTTTCCGATTTTTTGTCATTACTCTCAGCTCGAGTACACTATTATAATGGCAAACTGTTAAACAATATTTGCTTTGCTATGACCAGTTTTTTAGATACAGGGGGTAATATATTAAGAGATGCGACCGTTATTATGAAAAAACTGTCGAAAAGTTGTATGCAATAAAATTTCATAAAGAGTAACGGTAAGTGACACGATGGCGTTAACTTATTGTTATTTTGTAATTGTTATTGTGCAATGAAAGACATTGTACCGGGTTTTTCACCATAATTTGACCCCCCCTTTAACTTTGTTACTAGAAGAGGTACAAAAAAATGTTTTTTACAAAAGTTTCACGAAATCGACTAGTATTTTTTAAAATGATTTCACAAAACGAAATATATACAGAGTGGGCAACATATTGATTGCAACTTCATTTTTTCAAATGGAACATCTTGTATATTTTTCTATATTTACTAGCTCTTTTTCCCTTGATTTCGAATATATAACATATGTGTGGCCTATCTCTTTTATTATGAGTACTACAGAGTTTCAAATTTTAAGAACCACCTGACAATCTGAGTAATCAGTTTTCAAGTGGAAGGCTGCGATAACTCAAAATGCCGTTTTTTGAGTTCTCTCATAAGCAGCGATATACAATATTTGTTTGTCATATTCATATTCATCGAATATTCACTACCCAGAAGCGGAAAAATTTGAAATATTTATGTGAAGAACAATAAAAATAAGAAAGCTACAAGTAGAGAATATATGGAGTTGCATCCAAATCATCCCATTCCAATTTATAGTGAAAAACGTAGATCATATCGTTGCTTACGAGATAACTCAAAAAAGCATTTTGTATTATCGCAGCCTTCCACTTGAAAATTGATTGCTTAGGTTGCCAGGTGGTTCTTAAAATTTGAAACTCTGTGGTTCTCACAATAAAAGAGTTAGACCAAACATATCTTATATATTCGAAATCAGGGGAAAAGAGCAAGTCAAATATAGAAAAATATACAGGATGTTCCATTTGAAGAAATGAATTTGCCATCAATATGTTGCTCACTAGGTATATATTACATTTTGTGAAATTATTTTAAAAAAACACTAGTCGATTTCGTGAAACTTTTGTAGAAAACATTTTTTTGTACCTCTTCCAGTAACAAAGTTAAAGGGGGGGACAAATTATGGTGAAAAACCCGGTACATGGTGTCCCAAATTTCATGCTATATATTCAGCGGGTTGAACATTATTATTTGAGATTATTTCGATCCGAAAATTCAATAATCATAAAATTGTGACACAATAATTGAGAATCATTCGGCTGAAAGAGCGCTGTATTTATGAGGTTGTGATTTTCACCTTATTAATTCTGTAAAATCAAGTACGAAAATGTGTCATTCATTTTTTTCTAACTCAAAGGATTCTGAGATCCTCTCACTAGACAACGAATTTGGGACACCTTGTACAGTACAAAATTTTAACAGTTATCAGGGGACCCAGCCCAATTGTTTCGCAGGTTTTCCCTCAGAATAAATCTGCATGATAATCACAAGTAAATTTCCATTCACATGTCGCTGTCTCCTTGATCAAAATATAATAAACAACATCAAATCCCATATTCCAACTTTCAACACAAACGATTAGGTAAATAATCACACGGTATTAAAGAGCGTTAATAGCCTGTTTAAACTATTCATCATCATCTCATTTTTTCCATTTGGCCCTAGAACAATGGCGACCCACGCTCTTACACGTTGTCTGCAAAACAATGAAATTGTACTGTTTGATACCATTTTGAATCAGACATGTTTTGCAAGTTCTCTGGCTTATTAGATTGCAGGTTTCGTTTCGCAAAGTATGTAGTTGAGAAGTGTAAGTTTCATGGAACTACTACATGGAGTAATCTACTTAGTACAGCATATAAAACTCTCCCCAAAAAATAAAAAACAATAGAAATTTCGTGCAGGCCCACCACCAGACATTTTGGCGCCTCGGAAAAATTTTATTTTGCCGCCCTACTTTGCCTAATTTCGATCAATATTCGATGAAGGAGCCTCTGTAATTCCCCTCAGGCATCATTCAATTTCATATGAAATCATATTTTTTGAGTTAAACTTCCCTTGTCAAATTTATTAAAGGACGTTTTGTCGATTCCATCGAAAAACGTCCTGCACTGTTTAAAAGTATGACGCTCTATTATATAACTCTATAGTAAACAGACGACGTTGTTCTCAAAGGTGTATTTAAGTACCTATTTGTATTTTCATAACAATAGTTAGAGCGCCTATTCGATTAAAAAAAATTGGCTCCAGGTAATTTTATAATTTTACTACAAAAAGTGGAATTTTCACTAATTTTCCCTAAAATTTGGCGCCCCGGCAAAATGTCCGGTTTGCTGGTCCTGGCGACGGCCCTGAATTTGTGACGTCATCAAAATCTGTGAGTGCATTTGAAGGGTGATAAATTCTTTGTCCTTCTCAACCGTTTGGTCTCTGTTTTAATATACCAACTACTAAGTTTGAGAAGAAGATTTATTTGTGATTGATAACCTCGAAAGAAGCATTGACGTTTCTTTTTGACTGGATTAAAAGCACAAGGTATTTATAAATTGGAAATAAAAAAGGAAATCTTGGATAATTTGAAGAAAAAAAGCCATATAAACATGGGCACGCAAACGCTTTGTTTTCGAGATACAGGGAGTTTCTTGTTGTCCTACCTTTTTGTGATGATTATATCAGTTTTTCGAACTTTTATTAATCTTCGCTACAGATTTGGTAGATGAAAACAAAAACTTATAATTAATTTATTCATCACAGCTTATTAACTGGATTTTTATAATCATTCTCGTGATTCTCGTGAAGATCACTAAATAATTATTTGTTTTTTTTTTCAAAATCGGTATTAGATACAAAATTACAAGAAAACAAAAAGTGTAGTACTGGACCAAGGTTTTGTCCACATTTTTTTGAAGATTACTTATCCAACAAAAAAATTTCTGTTTCAGCAAAAAGCATCACTCTGTAGATTAGCATTCAAAAATCATGTTGAATAAGGTGCTAAGAGAAAGAGGCTTGAAACAGTATCAATCTCTAACATCTTGTATCTCGAGAACAAAGCTTACAGAACTTTCTTTTAAATGATCTGAGGAATCTGTCATTTTCGTTTGTAACTTCTATTAAGGAACGCTCTTGAAAATGGTTGTACAATTTAACGACAATTGTCAACCTATAATACACAAATTGGTGCTGGAATGAGTACAGCACCAATCTTGCATGAAAATTAAACATATTCTTGTATATCTTGATTTTGCAATGCTTTTATCATATTGTTTCATTTTTGATAGTTATTGCTCTTTGAAAAGTATATAAAATAAATCTTGTGAACTTTGCTTTTGAGTTGATTCGACTCAGTTCATCTTAATCTAGTTCATACTTATTACCATCATTATTGTGGTATGTATGACCTCAGTTGACAAATACATCCTTTTCTGAATCAACTCAATTTTCTTAGAATTCCTGTGCAAAACCAAAAAACCAAATGACTTATCTCACGAGACAGATAAAATTCTCAAATTAGACCTGAAATTGAATCGAAAGATTATATAAATTGTTTGTTCATGATCATAAAATAAAGAGTCTAAAACCAGTTGGAACAGAAAGAGAGTATGTGCAATTATATAAATATGAAATCAAGATTTGTGCAAAATCTTGACGGTGATTGGTCGTCATGATTTCTGGATTTTTTCAACCTTTAACCGGGTTAGTACAACAAACGGATTGAGTGGAATCTTACAGCGAAAATTACTTTCATTTTTTTTGTTCATCCGCATATTACAATTCCCTTCATCGTCTGAAGTCTGAAGACTCCATCTTCATGATCATCAATCTTTATAAGTTCAACCAACTGGCGTCTGTAAAAACCAAATAGATAAATATGACCACTATCGATAACGCAACTTGTAGTACCACTAGTGAAAGCAATATGAATGTAGAAGAATCTCTGAAAAATCGTCGCCAGATGTCTGATACTCCATTGACACGATTTTTTCCATTACAATATATCACTTCTTGGACTTCACTTTCTCCCATAGATAAAAGATCAATCTGATCAAAAATAACTTAATTGAATACCTCGAGTGATTTATTGTGTATAAATCGAGAAAGAACCGTCTTTCATAAAATGTCTTATGTTGATTATGGAAAACCATAAAGCAATGAGCGAGTTTCAGAATTATGTTGAAACGTTCTGGTCCAAGAAGCTAAGAGTGCTAGTTGTTGACTGTTGCATCAAACGAAGTGAGAATGTTTCTGCTCATAGTAGTCAATATCAATTTATTTGATTGATTTATGAAAGATATGATCTTCTAATGGATAGATGATATTCACAACGAATGAGTTATAATTATAATGATTTATATAGAAAATTCTATTTTCAACTGATAATCATATAACCTATTGGCTATATGCTAAAAGGAAACTTAGAATGGTGGAAGAAACAAAAAACATGTATTGTCCTTCCTTATTCATTGTATCAACAACAAATAATGCAATAATCAAAACTGTAAATATTCAGTAATCAATACTTGCTAAAAATTATTTGAATGGGAGTTTCTTTGGGATAATGATGGGAATCCTAAGATATACAGGGAGTTTCATCGATCTGCCGATTAATCTTCATCAAAAAAATCAGGTCTGTATTAGAAAATATGGGACTTTCAACAAGCTAAGAATTTGATGGGAATATTCGTAAGTATTTTCCAGAAACACATGGCTTATGTTGTGACAAATTAGCAACAATGAATGAATAACTAAACATAAATAAATGAATAAAAAATTTCAAAGAATCATAGATGTTGCTTGAAAGGAGCATCGTTTTGTTTGATACACATTTTCGCCCTTTTCAAATTATGCCTAATAGCCTTGTTTATTACGTCTGGATTATTACGGATCTTATTACATGCAACTTTGAAACGTTTTAAGAGAATTTCCTCATTTTTTTATGGGTATAACTTTGAAATTACTCGTCGACGACTGAAAATAGAAATCCTAGAATAATTCATTGAAAAAATCTATAGTCAATTTATTAGCAATTAATAAGTTCTATGTCAATTTCCTTCGAAAAAGTTATACATTTCAGTCGAAGGCTAATACAGAAATGGATATTGTTTCTATCATTGCACAGGTATGTGGACGAGGTTTAATTTCGAAACATCCTTAAAACAATGGGAAATACCAACCTTTCCGATAAAATATGGTTTCAAAATGGTTAAATCCTATGGTTTCTCTAGTTCCGTTTAGTTTTTTGAAACTCGGTTGAGTGTAATGTGATATATGATAGAGTTGAAATGACAATGGTATTGTTTTGTTATACATTAAAGCACAAGAGCTTCTTTTATTGGGTAAACTTTTATTTTTTACGAAAACAAGATTGGATATAATGGATAAAAATATCATAGCTTCCCAGTCGTGTGTTTTATCAGATTTGTTGTCAGAGTTATATTAATTAAAGTTTCTACAACCTCAAAAAAAAAAAAGAAAGTACTGCCGTGAAGTCTTCAGTTTAAGAGCACTTATTCATTCATGCGTCATCTGCACTTTTGGAGACCACATAACTGTACTCTCTTGCATTCATCCTGCGAATTCACAAAACAGCTAATCTCTTCTTGTAGAAGGATTTCAAGGTCTAAGGTGCAGTGCTACCGGTTTGTTGAATGTCAACATGAACCCTATGGTTAATATATAATTATGAGACTTTCCTATTTATGGAAACCTCAACTAGTGATATATCTAAGGAATCTAAAAAAAATATTTTTTTGAGTCTCTTTTTTATTCCATCAGTCAACATTCAGGTCCTTGATTGGGAACTTATGAAAATAAAACGTCATTTTTGTAATCAATGATTGTGATGTTTTTATTATATAATCTTAGTGTCCTGAGGAAGGTGCGAACCAAGAACAGGAACATCGTGTGATGGAATAAAAAGAAAACAACCAAAAGTTATTCTACACTTCTTGAACATTTCACTGTTTCAACATAATGAAGAGTCTAGATACTTTGTAAATTATGGGTTCCTTTGTTGAGACTTCTACAATTCAGGATTATAAGGACTTCATTATTCGATACGGTAGCGGTAGGTACAGGATCCGAAAACTTTATGTAGGACCCTCGTAGATTAGGGTTGAACAAAATACTGAAAATGCGGTATATTTTTGTTCATTTATATGATCTCTGAGTTTTTCAATTATTCATCAATGTCTAGAATTAGATACTTTTTTTTCATATTGAAAATAAATATTCATTTTCTTGTTAAATCTAATAATTCAGCTGAAAACGATAGGAAAACTAATGAAATTTAACTCCATGAGGAACTTTTTCCATTATTTATTTTGGATTCTGAAGGAGAATTTACAAAATGCAATTAGAAATTATTAGGATTTGGACTTTGTAGTCAACGAAATAGTATCAATGAACCTTATAGATTCTATTGTTTTCGACTTATTCTTTATTGTCCGAATATCTGTAATTTTCGGAGCCGAGTAGGGACTCATATGATTCTGTTCATCTCGCAGATGAGGTTCAAATCGATTTTGCCGGCCGCCTTATATACGATAACTCTCGAACGGAATGCTATAAAATTGAAATTTCCTTCAGGGATAATCCCGGGTCCGAATATCTCGGCTAGGTTTGATAATTAGTTAAGTTTGTAAGATGGTTTCAAAGTTATTAAACCCATATGAAATTTTTTTTTTCAAGAATTGAAAAAATTATCAACCATATGAGACCAGTTGCAAAATAGTGGAAAGGTTCAATTTCATGAGGATTGTGCCAGCTGTTCATCTTCTACACAGAAAAAAAAAGTGGATTTATTCACTCGTGCCTTACAATTCATATTTTTTTGGACTTGTCCGAAATTCTGCAAAAGGAAAAATAAAAAATATTTGTTAACAATAAGAGGTAAAAACCAGCTCACAACGAGCCCAAACTGATCTTACATCACAGTTCAAAAACTCATCAATAGCATAAAAAGCCTATTGAAGTAGCAGTCTCTTAATTATTTGCTTGGACTTACTTATATGAGGGGAAGTACTGAAAAGCCGAAGGATCCTATTAAGAAGCTTTATACACAAATAGGAAGCACCACTTTGAGTTTTACTTAGGCGACATTTTTCAATTCTAAATTGATGTCTTTCTCGCGTACAATAATTATGATAAGACTCGATAATATCGAAGTTACCCCTATTCTTGTGCGCAAATATAAACACTATATCAAGAGGGGAATGCCAGAATTCTCCTATCTATGGACATGGGCATTATATCATCGTGATAACCTGCAGCAGAAACTATCCTAAAGGCTCTCGTCTGCATCGCAAAAATTCGGTGGCGAGAGGAGCAGTTACCCCCGCCAATATGCCATATTTTAGATATGATTCTATGAGTGCGAAATAGGCCACCCTCAGGACATTCTTTTCAACAGAAAAACACCCTTGCACAGCTTCTTCGTAAGCTGATCAACTTGGACATCGTAACGACGAGTCAAGTACGACCCCCAAAAATTTTACACCACCAACATATTCTCATCACTAACGTGCGCTAGCATAGAAAGTTAGCTGTTTATAACGAGTCTATTACAGGTATTGAAGAAGTGTCAAAATTTAAGTGAATACAAAAAAGACGAAATTTTTATAGATACGATGTCTAGTTCAAGACAAAAAGTTGCAGTCTGTTTATTCCAAAAATGGATTGAGAGTTGATTATTTTCGAGTGATGTACAGGATTTTGACAATAATTCGTTCAGAAGCATTAAAAAATTTCTTGAAAAATTCATATCATTTATTTGAATTGATTTATTAGGCCAGAAAACATGAAACGATGGAAAAATGATTGCATCTTTGAATTAAAAGGTCCCATCAACCTAGATCTTATATACCATTCAATATCTACATATTTATTGTGTTAGTATTAGAAATTGAATATTAATTCTAATTCGTACGACATGAAAACTTGTACCTATTACCCTAAAAGCCTATTTTGAATCAGTTACCCCATCAATTTATGTCAAATGAACTAGTTTTTTTTTATTACACACCTATGTATATATACGTTATTGAAATTTGATTTTGAAATGGAGCAGCAAAACCTCAGAGTAATAAACATAAATAGAGGGGGCATATGTCATTTTCAGTAAAAAAATTTTGTCCCCAACATGATCTATCAACTTTGACATGAAGAGCGCGTAAATGAAAACATATCAGTGATACGATATTTCACTCAATTCTCGAGTTTCTCCACAAAGAACGCATTTCTTATGTCCCATAGTGAATAAACATTTCATATTTACTCGAAATATATCGAAATAAATAACTAAATATATCAGAAAATAAACTTCAAGCGCGCCAAACGATGGGAAACAACCGATGACAATAGGAGAGCAAAAGTTGGCAAACCTTGGATTTCAGCAGGTAGATACAGAGAATAATTAATATTCTGCTTATTATGAATTTAACAATTAGGAAAAATATCGGATTCTAAATATTCAAATTTGTATATTTGATCGGGAATCACTCAAATAAATATATTTTTTTCTGATCGAACCAATATTGAGCTATATCGCCTTAGTTACCATGTGTCATAACACACTCATATTTCCCAAGGGAAATATGAAACGTCAGTTCATATTTCCCTAGGGAAATATGAAACTATTTCTTTATTTAGTAACAAAATGGAAACTGCAATTGTTGAAATTTCCACTAAAAGTATTTCCACCAGATACAAAGGAAGAAGAAATATCTTGTTCATAATTATTCGACGACGAGACTACAGTTTTCTTGAGAACATTCCTTGCAGCAGCAGTCTCGGACGATTCTCCCAAAACGGTCTTCAAAGATTGTGATGCTGCAGATGGCTCACCCTCCACACCTGCTATCATCTTCGCTACCTTATTTTTGTGCAGCATACTGTCCGCCAGATAGCCTTCTGCAACAGACGAACTTTTCCAACCACCATGTCTCTTGAGTGTTGTCATTGAGGCTCCCGCATCGGCAACCAATGTCGCGGATGTTCGTCTTCCACAATGACCTGTATAGGTTTTCGGATTATCTAAACCCAACCATTCAGCAACCTTACTCGGAATTTTTCCGAAGGTATTTTTGCCGACAGGCTGAAGAGTACACTTCTTATTCCTATAAGCTACGAAGAACCTAAGAACGCCTTGCGGGCGCAACGCTGAATACTCCCTCACCAAACGAGCAGCACCCAGATCTTCTTCATCAATTATAGTGAATATTCTGTTTATATCATTCTTAGTCTTTGAGACTTTGATTATGATTACCGAACCACGATCTTCGATATCTGAAGATAGCATATTCACCAACTCTCGTGTTCTGCAGGCGCCAAAGATTTCCATTATTAAAACAACCTTCAAAATTATGAATGTAAAAATCTTATCAACAGAGGAAATCAAAATGAAACTTTTACCTTATACATCAAAAAAACGTCATTAGGAGCTTCACTCAAGAATGTCTTGAGCTGCTCCCGGGACAACACTGATGATTTTTTAGGAACGTATCCTTTATTTTTGTTCTTAACAAATGCTTCGACTTCATCGAATAATTTGACATCAGTTTTTTCCTTCAAATGTAGCATTGATCTTAACATCGATAGTTTCGGCCATAACGTGTTTGGAGAATATTTCTGGGACTGGGGATCGAATGAATTAATCATACATCAAGAATAACAAGAATCAGAGCAACATACCAAATCTTGGAAATATGCTAACAAAATACTATCGCTCACACCGTCCACCAATTTTTTTCTTTTCCACTCCTGAAAGCATTCGTACTCTTTACTGTAGGCAGCTTGAGATTTGGCTGGAACCAAAGATTCACGGGCCTTTGCCGCTTGAGTTTCGACGTAGTTCGACATTTTTTCATTAATTTTATTTTTGACAAGACGTCAAAATGAAACCAGTCAACCAAGATTCTCAGAAACATGGCCCATAGCAACGTTAAAAATTTAATTATTACAAAAATATACAATCTAATAATAATTTTTCCTTATCAGATTGTTTCAATCAGAAAAAAACTATTGATTACACCACGGGAAATATGAATACATTTCCCTCGGTTGTCTATACATCCCTCGGGCTCCGCCCTCGGGATGTAACTTTGACAACCTCGGGAAATATACTATTCATATTTCCCTAGTTGTAATAATAGCTATTCATTCAATATAATATACATTCATAATGATATAGTAAAATTGTGGATTTGAAAATATATCACAATCCGACAACGTAATCTCACTATGTTGGGGACATGTAAAAATTGCGTATACTCCATCTATCTAAGCTTATTACTCCATGTGAAAAAGCAACCAATATACTTCAGTTATTGAATTATTAGTTTTAGTTCCTAATTTCAGGGACTTGATTTTTAATGTTGATGTTTAATCCCTATGTATCCAAAGTGATTGACATCCCGTTACTAGGGTAATATCAATTCTAATTTGAAACGTTTTTGACAAATTAATTATTTGTTATGGAAGGTGTTATTTTTAATTTAATCATAATCCATATGATATTATATATTTCAAATAGTTTTCCAAAGTAGTTTTTCCATCCCTCGGCGAATTTTCTCCTTAGGATTGAAAATACCACTTCAGTCCCTAGGTTTATATATAATATATTATAACTCACTCTCATCAAATTCATTAAGTTCTGTAAATCTATCAGAAATACCAAATATACGCCAAAAAAATATGAAACTTTTCAGAACTCACCGGCTAAAATCACCAGTGCGACAAGAAAACCCCTTGTCTGTTCCATAGAATTGGCCATCTCATTCGTTGTATTTCCAACAAGCAAACAACCAACTTTCACATAAACAAACTAAGCTTATATCCGCATAAAACTATACGAGTTCATATCACTTTCATGTGCCCGCTAGAAAAACCGATTTGTAGCTATTTCCTCAAGTACCATAGTAGTCTATACGTCGTACTCTTCAACTAACCCCTCCAAGCAACTATCCCTCCACGATACCAGGCAATGTCAATGATAGTGCTTCTCGTTCTTGTCCAATTTCGAGTGCTTTAATTTGCCAATTCTCCTTGTGAAGGACGCCGGTATCTTGGCAATGAGGAACTCGGACATTTCAGAGGAGCATCCATGTATGAAGAATGAAGAAACGATAGGTTTGAACACCCACTGATCTTGATTTGCTATGAATTATGTTATTTAGTTGTAGAAGAACATCTTTATTGGATGTCTTAACGTCTTCATTCATATTTCTCGAAACCACTAATTCAACTGAAATTCGTAAACTTTTATGAACGTCGTTATTTTTTGAAATTGAATTTAAGAATGCCTATACTTTCTCGAAGTGAATTGGAACCACAAAATCGAGTATTCTAAATCATCGCCAAGCAAAGAACTTTTCGATGCCTAAAAGTTATTCTATCTAGGCCGTCAACCTTTATCACTACTGTCTTTTAATATACAGATACAAAGTTTCACTTTGGAAAATAGGAAAATTCACGCTCAAAACAATGAGGATTTTCATTCCTCATTCCTATTTGAAGCATTTAAACCTATTAGCGCAGCATTGACCGAAATTGTTCCTAATGACCGACAGAAACAATATCTTGTTTATTTATGCCTGAAAAATATTTAAAAAAGTTGCAACAACTAGTTAACAACTTGTCCCAATTTCAAAATTTTCCGGACAGCATTCTGTAAAGTGGCATACAAGTTGCGTTCATTACAAAAACTTCGAAATCATTCAAATTCTCTTTATTTCGGGTGGTCCAACGAAAACTGAACAACTCGATTTTCCGACTTTAAAATGAAAATGTGGAAAATCGCTCGGACCCGTCAATTTCTGATTCAAGAGGGAACAACTTTTCCGCATTTTTTATCCCCGTAACTTCAACCCCCTAACGGCGATGAGCACAACCCTTTGATTTTTTGTCTTAGAGTATTAATTTTTTTAATATAATTATTCAATGTAGGTAAATCATGTTATTGTGTTTTTTCTACTCGGGGGATTAAGTTGAATAGCATTGCTAGACTTCGCCCCTGAGTAGAATGCATCTATCCAATAAAGGCGTTTATTATTTTGAAAAGGTATGAGGGGCCCTGTAGTAGCTACCCCTAACTTTTTATATTCAAATGACACCCCCTGTATATTGTCAGTGAAAATTGCGTGTCATTCTAAAAAACTTCACCATTTTGTGAAGTATGAATTGTAACCAAAATATCTTCTATGCAATTGAAAAACGAAGAAACATTTAAAGCAAGTGTATAATAGTTATTTATAATACAAGTGCAGAAGGCATTGATATTCTTCCACGAGTTCAAAATTCAAAAACGAGCCACGAAGTGGCGAGTTTTGGAATGAACGAGTGGTAGAATGAGCCTTCTGTACGAGTATTATACATTATTTTCTCTAATTCATTGCATTTTCATTGAAATTAATGAAATATTTCCATAAATATATTTTAGTGATTTTTGCATTGAAAAATGTTGGTTGGCAGAACTGATTTCTTCAAGGCAAATTGATGAATTGACAGATAAAGCCGTGGCGGAAAGTTCGGAGTACCAACATAGAATAATAAAATATAACCATGAAAACTGTGCGTTTCTGATATATTCTCGCACGATTTTGTTCTACAAGATGTGGAAGAATGAACGGAATAACCACAGAATTAGAGAAAATTATTTATCATCTTATCTTTTTTGAAACAAAAAATTCATCTACTTCTCATATGTGAAGTTTGTACAAACCTGGGTGGAGGCATTTCATTTTTATAAGGATAAATAAATAACGTAAAAGAAGACACAAAATATATTTTGTTTTTATTAACGAAAACATATTTTGTGTCTTCTTCTTTTTTGTTTGTTTTTACAAACTTCACACACTTAAAAGAGCTACTATATGAGAGCTAGATGATTTTTTTGTTTCGAAAAACCGAGAAATAATAAAATAATACAAGATAATAATAATAAGATACCAGATAATTTTGTACACTTGCTTTAAATGTTTCTCCGTTTTTTGTATTGCATAGTAGGTATTTTGGATGCAAGTGATACTTCACAAAATGATCAAGTTTTCATTATTTTTAATTAAAAATACCAAGTATGTGCAATCGTTGTATTCCAAATAGAATGACAATATACAGGGGGTGCCATTTGAAAATAAAAAGTTAGGGGTTGCTACCACAGGACTGTCAAATGTAAGAATTTTTTTTATACATCATTGTGAAGGTACTTTGATGTTATTCAAAGCAATTTTTTCATTTTTGTATTATCTTGTCAAATAATCTAGATATCGCCTGTATACGATAACTTGGGACATTCGGTATGACCCTAAAATTTCGCTACAAAATATCTGTCGATAATGAAATAACACAATGAAAAAATAAATTTTAAGGTCGCAAGCCGGGAAATCGAGGTGTTAAGTTTTCGTTGGATCACACTGTATAATTCATCACGGCGACATGCAATACCAAATTTTAAGGCAACTTAAAAAGTGAACCATACATAAATATGTAGGTAACTTCTAAATACAGGGTGATTTAGTAGCTCAACGACAAACTTTTGCATAAGAAAGGTCAAGTAATTTTAACAAAAAAAAAAACATTATGGGAACATATGACCGATTCCTATTCATTTAAGTGAATGAATGTCTCCAAAAGTTTCATTCATGTCTATTGATATGATTTATTAATAACGAAAAAGTATGCTTACAAAAAATATTGTGAGCGTATTCATATTTATTCGGTAACAAATTCAAGATGACATTGTCTGCAGCATTCAACAACTCTAGTGATGTCCCGGCTATCTGAACATTAAATTGTCAAATTTTGTAAAATTCACATAACTTTTTCCATATTTCATTCAACGCCCTGAAGGATATACAGATTTCATCACGATATAGCGAAATTAACTGAATTTCCTTGAAATAGATGTTTTCACAGATATTCGAAGAAATTTGGCACTATCTTTTGATCATTCTTGAATAGAATTTGCTTTCAAAAGAGGTTTATTAAAATTATAGAGAAAAAATTGAAAACCTTTAATTTTTCGAAAAAAACACTGTTTTAAGAAAAATCAGTGAATTTCACCTTTTTTTATGGAATATGAATCCGAAATTTATTTAAAGGGTACAAAGACTAATACACTATTGCAGTGGGTAGGTATTGAAACTGATAAAACAAGATGAGAGTGTAAGTCTTGAGAAGAGGAAGAGTAATCTATCTCATGAATTTATATCAGGAACTCCTAACAAAGAAACCATTTTCTTCCGATATCTAGGAGAAACACCGGAATATGGAAACAATACACATTATAAGTTTCCTAAGTAGTTGGTACCAACTCACTTCCACTATTCTTTGCTCTAACGTGTATTTAAGCTGATCACGGAACTCCAGAGCAGTTTCGATATCTTGTGAACGTAAAAAAATCATATTACTGACTAATTCGTGATCATAGAGACCGATCGAATCGAAAGAACTGTTATTTTATTCATTATACTTGAAGAACCAATTGTGTTTAGAATTTGCTATGTGGGAGTGTTATTAAAGTGTACCTAATAATTGCTTCCTTACATTTAGGAGATTATTTGAACTCGAAATCATCGTAAGCTGATTGGAAATTGTACCGGTAGATCAAAGATTTACTATTATTGCTTTGTTAATTGAATTATTTGCGATCCATTACATTCACCTCACAAATGCGTGAAGTGTTGTTGATTTTTCAGATTCGTTACTGATGAGGTACCTATTGCAGTTATACAACTCGACTTTCTTAAATTACGTTCACCGTTTATTTGAGTGAATTGTGAATTCATGTTCGGAAATGATAAATAGAGTGTAGAAAATATATCAACACCTGAATTTAAGCTTCTATTGACTTTATTTCTCACTTTCACACCCTTTTGTTATTAGGTATTTATATACGGAGTGATTCATCGGTAAATGGGCGAAAGCTAAGGGTAGTTAGAGGACACTGAGGCGAGTCAGAATAACCTATATTTGAAGGGTCTATCTATCTTATAATCGAGAAACAGAGTGTTTTATTGATTTTGTCAATTTCTTTCATCCACTCTTTATATTTTCATGATATTTGTTACGTTTATTCTCTGCAACAACTGCTTCATTCAGGTAAAGCAACTGAATTTTTACTCAGATCCGGTCTAGGAAAAATGATAAATAAGATTCAACCCAACCCAGGTTCCTAGGCCGGACCTGAAGAAAAATTCACGACAGTTTGAAAGTTATTGTTACTTGAAGAAATTGATAAAACATTAATAAAACACTCTGTATCTTAATTATAAATACAGAATGTCTCTTCTCTGTCTACCCTTAGCTTCCGCCCATTTATCAGAATCACCCTGTATAATGAATCCCTACTCCTTATTTTCAATTGACCCACCATTATGGTGAGTTTCATAAAACTTTGATCGTGGTGATTTGCTCAATCAAATCTGAGTTCAATTTCAGTTCATTTTTGACTATCAACGAGTTGACAGGTCAATTAAAGTTTTATGGTGTACAACTTTGCTTCCGCCGTTTTGAAATAAATGGTTATATCGGTGAGTGGTAGTCGAAATAAATAGATCGTAGATGTCATACAATAAGTTTAGCTATTTGGGAACATAACGCCATCGAAATATTAGTCGATTTGTGTCTGCATCATACAGTTATTCACGATTAAACATTTCAGCTTACGAGCCAAATTCTCGTCATTTGCGGAAGGTTTTAATTTTCTCCCTTACTATGAAGAAATCTGCGCCTGAGGCTCATCTTGAAATACCTATAATGAGGCCGCTATTCGTGAAAAAACGTGCCGAGAGTAGTTCCAAAGCTTCAAGAATGATGATTTTGACGTCGAAGACCAGCATGGCGGTGGGAGAGAGAAGGTTTTCGAAGATGCAGAATTGGAGGCAATACTTGATCAAGACTCGTTTCAAACGCAACAAGAATAGGCAGGATTATTGGAAGTGACCCAACAAGTCATTTCAAAACGCCTGGAAGTCATTGGAATGATTCAGAAACAAGGAAATTGGGAGCCGTACTAGTTGAAGCCGACGTTTGTTTGCTTGTGAACAGCTGCTTACAAGGCAGAGACGAAATGGATTTCTGCATCGCATTGTGACTGAAGACGAAAAATGGGTTCATTACGATAATCCCAAGCGTAGAAAATCATGAGGATATCCCGGCCATGCTTCCACGTCAACGGCCAAACCGAATATTCACGATTCCAAGATCATGCTCAGTATTTGGTAGGACCAGCTCGGTTTAGTGCATTATGAGTTGTTAGAACCGACTGAACACACACAGGGTTTGTGGATCGCTTTCAAATATTACCAGTTTATTTCAACGTGTGATTCGTACGCTGCTCGAAAAATGGGAGAAAGTAGTGGCCAACGATGGACAATACTTTGAATCATAAATGTAAAGCTATAGAACTTTAAATTGCAATAAAACAACGATGTATTATTCGATTGACAAGCCGTCTTGTTGGAACCACCTCTCCTGGACATCATGGTTGTTCAATTCAGGAATGAAAAAGTTAGTAATCATGGCTCTATACCGATCACCATTGACTGTAACGTTCTGGCCATCATCGTTTTTGAAGAAGTACGGACCAATTATTCCACCAGCCCATAAAGCGCAACAAACAGTCAGTTTTTCTGGATGTAACGGTGTTTCGACATACACTTGAGGATTAGCTTCACTCCAAATTCGGCAATTTTGTTTGTTGACGTAGCCATTCAACCAGAAGTGCGCTTCATCGCAAAACAAAATAAAATGGACGTAGTGCGCGATACGTATTCCGTACAGAACCATTATTTTCGAAATCAAATTGCACTATTTGCAAGCGTTGTTCAGGCGTGAGTCTATTCATGATGAATTGCCAAACCAAACTGAGAATAAATCACTTGACAGCTGTTAAATCGGTCGCCATCTTGAACAGTAATGCCAACTTAAAGTTATATACCTCGAAAAAAAAACACCCGTTATAACCAGTTTATTATAATAAAGCCTCGAATTTTGGAAAAAAAAACAGTGGAAGCAAGTTGTATGAAACATGAATTCAGTCTCTTTTTGTATCACTTCGATGGCACGTGTTTTTTTTTCCAATTTTAATGCACAGATTTGAAAAGGATGAGTTGGTAGACCAAAAATAGTCTCAACCCACCTTTATACCGCACAGGAAACCCCCCGAACAAACAGGCTCATCGACATAATTAATACGATAGAATGATACGAGCGCAATAGAACGAAACCGTCAATTGCATAATTATAACTTGATTTCATTATTCGAATGCTACCCTTCGGGAAAATGTAACCCGATGTATTGCGATCTATAAATTTACATGATATATCAATTTTCAGCTGGTTGTTCGTTTTGTCGCGGATGAATACGTTATTTAGCGGACCTTTTCGTAAAAACTGATAATATGCATAATAATTTGCTCTAATTTATTATTCGGTACGCCGCTTTGTTTAATTTTGGTGGGAAAAAACTGGTGTGCGGTTTGAAAAATTCAATTATATATTGATAATCGCGTGTTGAATTGTTGCCGACTACATTACTGCAGGTTCTAGTTGCATCAAAAAATTTATAATTTAATGTATACAATGAATATTCGTTCAATAGAGTCGATATGAACCGAAAGCAAAATTGAATTTTTAAATTCATTTAAATCTGGATAATGTTAATGTTTTTTCAATAGCTAAATGTTATTATAGCAACTCTTTTGAGTAGATAAAATATCACTTCAACCACAAGGGTAGATAATGTTAGGGCTGGCGTTAGGGGTGAAACAGTGAAGCGACCGTTTCAGGCGCCTTTATTTGAGGGACGGCAATTCGGCCCAGTGTTCATATTTCATAGCTAGTTCTTTATGGGGTGCTGATGCCAGCACTCTTCGTACGGCAGCTTTGGGATTGGTTTTTTTCTTCTGCTGAATACTGTTGTTCTGTTTGGTTCAATAGTGCTCATGTTCTTAAAATTGATGCAAAACTTAACGTTTCTATAGAAATTAGCAGTATTAGATCAACACCTTTACATTGGTTACCAGGGTATCCAGGACCGGCTTGCCCATGTGAATGGTTCTTAGGCCAGCCAGCTCTGGACACTTGCCTATCAAGTGTTCAGAAGTTTCTACTTCCGATCCACAGAGCCTGCAAATCTCGTCTGCTGACTTACCCATACGGTACAAATGATGTTTGTACCGACAGTGCCCCGTAAGCAGTCCCACCATCACCCGAAGCTCCGCTCGTGACAGCTTCAGGTTTTTTCTGGTGTAAGTAGGTGAAATCTTCACGAATTTCTTTGCCTGAGCAAGTCTAGGAGTGTTAGTCCAGTGGATTGTCCTACTGTTCAACTCCCATAGCTGGACCGCAGCTTTGTATTGGTCTTTTCCTATCCCACAGAAAGGCTCAGGTCCAGCAGGTCTTAACCTTGATGCACTTTTTGCAAGCTCGTCCGCTCTCTCATTTCCTTCAACCCCACAGTACCCTGGTACCCATAGTAGAGTCACCTTATTTCCTCTGGCCAGTTGCTTTATGGTGTTACGGCACTCCCAAGTCAGCAGAGACCCCTGACAGCACGATTCCAGGGATCTCAGCGTGGCTTGGCTGTCCGTGGTGATGTAGATATGCGCCCCTTTGAGGTTCATTCTGAGACACTCCTGGGCGCATACATAAACAGCCATTATCTCGGTCTGTAGAATCGAGGGCTCACTTCCCAGGGCTTTAGAGATCCTCAGTCTAGGTCCATATATCCCAATGCCGGTGCCCTTCTCTGTTTTTGATCCATCTGTAAACCATATAGATGACTTTTTGTCCAGACGATTTATGAAACTTATTGCACTGTGACGGTCATTTATAACCGTTTCAAAGGGCGTTTCAAAATCGTAGGTGGTTGGCATAATATCTGATGGTTTTGCGAGGAGGTTTGAATCTAGTTGATTCAGTATCCTCATATGTCCAACCCAGTTCCCAGGAAGGAGCTTTCCATTATGGGAAATCCTTATTGCTTCGAGCAGGCTACATTTCCTTACATGTAGGTAGCGCTGCCGTAGGAGCTGTGCACATAGCTCCTGTGACACCAATACACGCCCTGTGACACCAATTGGTTACCAGGGTTAGTTGGAGTCAAGAAATCTTGGGATAAATTTCATTTCTACCCGAACTTATTTTCAATTGTATCTAAGTTCCCAGATATTAGAACTGCTGGATTGAAGCCACGCAAACCTTTATGGATTAATACTTTTCTTCAATCTCATGAAAGTGACAAGGAAATTCGACGTTTGTAATATCTTCAACAAAGGTCCAATCATTGATCCTTCAGAGTTCCAGTTTTCAATCTTCCTAGGAAAATTTGGTGTATTTTGAATCGACTTAGGACTGGTCATGGTCGTTGCAATGGTATGCTCTTCAAATGGCATTCTATTGAAAGCCCACTATGTCAGTGTGGACAGTGTGTTGTAGAAGAGACCATTGACCACTTGGTGAATACTTATCCAATTTATAAATTTCATGGTGATTTCCAAGCTATCTATGTTATCGATGGAGAAGAGTCTGAATAAATGTTATCAAATAATTGCTCTGTTTGAAGGCTTGCATAGTAATTTTCCCGTAAAAAATGAAATATAAGAGTCTGAAATGTAGAAATGATAGAGAACAATCAGTTTTTGTGTTATTCTATTCGTTGAAATGACGAGTTCCGCTTGAAAAATGCATTTTAGACCATTCCGAACAACTTACTCAGTTAAATTCGTGGATGTATGTCTGTGTGTCCGCAATTCCTTGTGAGAAAGCTTTAACTGATACAATTCTTATCCGATATGATGTATCAATTTGACATGAGAAGATATTCAATGCTTATCGTATATGGTACCATTTAAAACTCAGTTTTTAATTGAAAAAGGTGCATCCAGGTTTGAGTATGAGCAAATGTTCCGTTGATACAATTTTGATGATAATTGGTGTAGCTATTCGGATTGGTTTGTGAATTAACGGGACCTGAATGAACGTTTTTCATTTATGAAATTGTATTTCCAGGTACATACAGGGTGGCCATTTGAAAACGAAACAGACGAGATTACAGACGAAATAAAGTTTTTCGATAGAAATGCTCGGACAGGTCGATTTCTGTTTCGAGGGGGACAACTTAAGATGTAGGTTACGGACGCATAGCGCTTCAACCCTTGCTGCTACAACCCTAACCCCCAATTTTTGAATAGGGAAGATGGGGTGAGTGATACCTCAATTTAAAGGTATTTTTATACTGATTTCAGCACAGTAATTGTTTTTTCATTTTATGCATTAGTTCTCGAAATATTCATGCGTTAGTTAGTTAGGAAGGAAGCCACAGTCATGGTTGTTTTGAAGCTCAAAATGTCGATTTTTCACAAAACACTACAAGTGCCATGAAAACACTACTTCATTTTCAAATACTTAGTTAAGAATATTTCGAGAACTAATGCATAAAATGAAAAAACAATTACTGTGCTGAAATCAGTATAAAAATACCTTTCAAATGAGGTATCACTCACCCCATCTTCCCTATTCAAAATTTGGGGGTGAGGGTTGTAGTAGCAAGGGTTGAAGCGCTATGCGTCCGTAACCTACATCTTAAGTTGTCCCCCTCGAAACAGAAATCGACCTGTCCGAGCATTTCTATCGAAAAACTTTATTTCGTCTGTAATCTCGTCTGTTTCGTTTTCAAATGGCCACCCTGTATATGAAAATGTATACCTGTGTTACGAAAGATTAAGATGTAGGAATATCAGAGTTCATACAGACTTTTCGTGCTACGGTAGAGTGGTGTGGCTTTGTCAATGGAGGTGACTTTGCCGTAATGCCTAATATTTTAAGTTTCATTTTGTTTTCGTAAAGTTGGCAACATCTTATAGAAATCACGAATCGGAACCTTTAACCACACTATATACCCACATGTTTGTTTGTGTCATCTACTTATTATTATTATTAGGCACAATTATGAGTCGTCTATACAAAAAGAAGTTGGATGCAAGGAAATATAGTAATTATAAAAACAAAATTGAACAGGTGTAATGCAATGGGACTATAATAGTCTTCACCATGCAGAATGAGAACTTCAGGACTACCTTCATGAAATGAGCAAATTTTTTTCATCAGCCGAAAAAAAAATGCATTGAAGATAAAGAGCATTCAAGTTCACAGTTATACATAAATAGATTTTCTTATTATATTCATAGTAGAGGCAATTACAATACCATCAATCATTAACTGTTATTTAGTTGTATCACTTGAACAGATTGATTGAATGAATTCCATGGCAATGAAGCGCAATTACGAGCATTATCAATTTTCCTAATACATTTATTGATGATTCTAGTTTATTGAATTAATTTTTTGCGGTAAGATCTGATCGCATAATATAAAGGAATAAGGTGTGAATGTGTGAATTAAGATATCAGAAAGTGGATTTGAAAATATTCTCCACAACACCGGAACCAAATCATTTGGAAAACAAATCGTTCATTAATTAATCTGATCGACAACCATCACTATTTCTATGCTTTCAGCCTTATCACTGTGAAAATGAAGGTGAAATGTAGGTATCAACTGTTTTCAACTATCGCTTTTCAACATTGTGGTTTTTATAGAAACGGATGAAAGTACACCGTAATTTGGGTTTATTATTTTTAGTAAAAGGCTTCGCGATAGACTAGGTATCGCTCATAGAGTAATAAACATGGATAGGCGGAGTATACGCAATTTTCACATGTCCCCAACATGGTTAGTTAACGTTGTCGGATTGTGATATATTTTCAAATCCACCATTTTACTATATCGTTATGAATGCATATAATATTGAATGAAATATAGTTATTTGAGTGATTCCCGATAAAACATGCAAATTTGATTATTTGGAATGCGATATTTTTCCTAATTGTCGATTTTATAATAAGCAGAATATTTATTATTTTCTGTATCTACCTGCTGAAATCCAAGGTTTGACAACTATTGCTCTCCTAGTGTAACCGATTGTTTCACGTCGTTTGGTGCGCTTGAAGTTTGTTTTCTGAATGACAGATATATTTAGCCATTTATTTCAATATATTTTGAGTTAATATGAAACATTGATTCACTATGGGAGATAAGAAGTGCGTTTTTTGTGGAGAAACTCGCGAATTGAGTGAAATATCGTATTATTGATATGCTTTCATTTCCGCGAGCTTCATGTCAAATTTGATAGTTCATGTTGGGGACAAAATTTGCTTACTGAAAATGACATATGCTCCCTCTATCTATGTTTATCACTTTGAGGTATCGTCGTAGAAAAACATGTTTGCAAATTCATGATTGAAATAATTTTTTTTATTTGGTTTCTAAATTTTTAGCTCTTTTCATTCCTCAACATATTCACCTTTGAAGGTGTATCTCTCTTGGAAGTGATACATGTACTACAACTGTTCCTCAAAGTTTTTAATATCTTTTCAGCTTAAAAAATGGCAGTTTGCTATATTACTTTTGGTTTTGTTGTTCAAATTTTGCTTCATATTTCGAAATAGAGTTCTTTTTGTGGAGTGACTATTTATTTTTTGCTCTCAATTTTTTGAAAGAATAAAAATTGTTCGTCACTTCAGTTTGGTTAAAAAAATAACTAAAGACTTTTTTCGTATGCAATTTTTGTTTGAGAATTGTCAAGCAATAAGACAAGGCAGAATTATTGATGGAAATTTTTATTACTACAGTCTGGTAGATAATTTCATGACATTCATTTTTTGAATTTGGTTTCCTTCATATATTCCCGCTGCTACGAGTTACATCATTCGATCAAATTTTTTACTTTCTTTCAATAAATCTGGTCGTATGGCGTTATTGGGGCTTGAATATTGGCTTTCAATGCTTCAAGAGTTGCTGGTTTGTAGGTATAAATCAATGACTTAACTTAACATAGCCCCATAAAAATAATCGAGTGGCGTTAAGTCACATGAACGAGGGGTCCAGTTAACAGGAGCACTTCTGGAAATAGTCACCAAATTGATTTCGTCAGCGTGTAAACCACACCAAACAGTCAATTCTGAAAGATGCAGTGGTTATTCGTTATAGGCTTGAATATTGGTTTTGCTCCATTTACAGCAATTTTGCCTATTAACGAAGTCAATTAACCAGAAATGAGCGTCATCACTGAACATGCTTATCTTCGGCCAGTTTCTATTTAGCCCAATCTGCAAAAATGCGGCATAAACGATGATCATTTGAAATCTTTCTTGTAGTCGAAATATAAAGGCCAACAAGTTGAGAACGGCGACGTATCGAAATTTTGACGTCTTCTTCATCAGTTCTCGCTACAGCAGTTATATTCTCTTCGGTAAGCACATTTCTTTGTCTTGTTGATGGTTTTGAATCGGGAAGTGTAAAATTAGTGAAAAAACTACACGAATTGTTTGCTCACTAGGCTGATTATGTTCACCTTAAAATTAGACGAAGTGCTTTATAAACTTCGCGAACGGATTTTTTATTCACGATTACCAAATACAGTTTGACATTCTCATCTGATTTCATACCATTAACAACAATCCTCAAATTTGCTAATGCAAAAAATGCATTACAATTACAATTACCCAATAATTGATGATTCACTAAGGAATTAAAAATATGCGTGTTTTCATAAAAATGGCGGCTTAGATGAAGAACGGCATGAGATTCTTTTGACATCAACTGAACGAGGAATACATATTCTCCTTAAAAAAAAGCGAGATTAATATCAAATTCTTAGTTACATGTCAATTAAAACGATATAACTACCTCTCGATACCAAACCAATTTCATTTGAATATATCTTCCTGTTTCAGAGCAATAGATAAATGATCGGTTTTAACGAAGAACTCCAACAAGCCGTATATGCCTTGGAATACGGAGTATTTCAGACAGAGAAAATTTTTAAGTGTATTTATTTTTTCATACAGAATCATCTCCTTGAATTTGTCACTCTTATTCACTAACACCCTGTATACTGACTTTCTTCAAATTATTCCTTTCTTATAACATGAAAATGAAATAATCAAGAGTTATGAGCCAGATTATAAGTAACCTTTTCTGAATCAATTCATTATATCTACCATTCAATTCATTCATTCTTAAATTACCACCTTGAACAAACAAAATATTTGAGAACGACTATTCAATGCAGCCGTTCTTACGCGGAAACGCATCAAAAACGATCGTTTTGTGAAAGGACAATTAGAACGTATCCAATTTCGTTGTCAAAAACCAGCCTCAAGATATATCAAGTACCTACCAACAGCAGTTGGACCAAGGACGCGTATAAGCTATTAAGCCCGTTTTACAATCTTTCCGAATCATTTTTCAAATTAGTGAACGTACCGTTTCGCAAGATGGTCTCGATTCATTAAAATCTTTCGCAAAACGAGAATGACCGTTTAGTATACAAGAGATTGTATCGGGACCAGGAAATAGAGGAATTGGTGCTTGTTTCATCTGAACGTCTTCATATGTGTGCGTGATCATTTCTCACGATGGTACTTAGTGTTATCTCCGATCGAATTGGGAGAAGATCGTTATCAGAATAATTACTTTCATCTTTTTGTTATTGTTTCTCTGGAATTCAATCGGACATAATTGATAGCTTCCTATAGTAATGCTTCAAAATCAATTGCCCAATTTGTAACTTTCCGACAACTTCTTTGTATAATAGTTCAGTATTCCAGTATTTTCACATCTTTCAGAAGTTCAAACTCGAGATTAGTTTCACTAAATTCGAATGGAATCACCAAAAATGCGTAAGATTCAACGAAGACACGTTTTCATCAATTGGAGATAAATCCAATGTATGATGGGTAAAATCTTGTTAGTTCCAAATTCTTTAGGAGAATAAACAAAACTAAGAAAAAAAATTGGATTTGAACTTCATAGCTACTTCTTCATCTACGAATTCCATCATGTACTATTCAACATCTAGCGATCTGGTACTCTAAATTTAATAAAATTTAGTATGAGTTGGGGATACAAGTGGTCTCCGTTAGGCCTTCTCTAGTTGTTTTTGAAGAATAAAAGGACGAGAAAACATTATTTCACACCCCATTGTCAGAGTAATTCACATTGTATTCGGTTTTTTTGGGTGCTATTACAATATTCTTTATTAGATGTCAACGTATTAAGTCCTTTGAAATTGTCGTTCGGTACGGTGGATATTTTGCACATCCTTGGAATATTTACTGACAGCACTCGATGCTCGGTCAGCCTTTTTTTTATACAGATTATGGTTGTTGCGTGAAACATGGACTTTATACAACTCAATCAACACGGTATTTATTATCGAAAATTATTTATTCAAATTTATTTAATCGCCTAGGCGGATTGAGTTGACAGTTATCAAGTCAAAATTGGAAAAATCTTGTAGAGGTAGGTATGTTTTTTATCGCATTTGGAGTGAGAGAACGTGAATGCCCCATTGGCTAAACACCTTTGGTACAGTACAACTGAAGTGTGCAGGGTTTTTCCCCCGAATAGAAGATTATTGAGATTAGAGGAGCAGTATCCAAAGAGTCTTCGACTCCAGGAATAGAATTTGTTATTTGACCTGCGAGGTATTGTGGACGTTATTTCTTACATAGAAACACAACGAGTTCAAATTCAAGTTAGGAGTAGAAACCGTTAGTAATTTTTCATCTAATAAGTATAAACTATAAATTCTCCCATACTATTACTTGGTACAAACATCTGTAAAATTCGATCAGATCTGACTGAATTTGTGGCGGTTTCTCATAAAGCCAACATAGCAACAATAAACACAGCACTCGGTGGCCTAGAGGCTTAGACTGTAGACCCACTCTCCGAGATGCGACAAGGTGCCGGGTTCGAGTCCCGGCGGCTCCCGATAATAATAAATTTCCCAAGCATCTGTGACACGGCACACACAAATATACCAAAGTCACACTGATGAGTCCGGTGTGTGTGCCAGGGACGAAACGCATAAGTAGGCATATGTGAAATCCTACAAATTATTAAACAGTATACCTACATTGTTCTTTTTTCATCAACACATAGGTTACCACAGTAAAGAACAATAATATTTCCCTGCTACCTTTATTTTTATTTTGAGGAGCTCGTTAAATTCCACTGTATATAAAAAATAATATATATTTGTTGGTTAGTTATAAAATTATAAGTCCAGAAAAAGAAGAAGATAGTTTGAGTGTTTGAGATCCACCTTCATATCCCATCCTGCTCGACCCTTGTAGCATTTCAGGTTCCGATTTACCAGAACCCACCCCCTGACGTACTTCTTAAATCGGTGGCTGCCTTTTAGATCTCTCCCGAGCTAGCTAGCGGCCTCTGAGGGTCGGTGAAAAAGGACGGTGATTTAGATTGAAAGAATGTTCCAATAAAATTCCATGACTCAAAACAAACGACTGGGCTCGGGCATTTTGGGTTGCAACAAAGAGGTTACAATATATTTTGTTTGTCAACAAAAGGGTTACCAAAATTTCAGTGACATGAAAATTAGGTTTTGAAGCTCCTTTACCAGAAAGGAAAAAGGATAATGGTGTCTGTATTAAATTAATGGAATGATAATATCTAACTCACTAACTAGTTTCAAATAATGAATTAAATCACATTTAATCAGGTGAATTCGTAAATATAGGTATTAACCATTGAGTAATAAACATCGATAGAGGGAGTATAGATAATTTTTACATATTCCCAACATGGTTAGATGACGTTGTCGGATTGTGATATGTTTTTAAATACCCAATTTTACTATATCATTATCAATGTATATTATATTGAGTGAAATACAGGGTGTTTCCTAAACATGCGGCAAAAATTCAGGGGGTTGTTCCTTGGACTATTTTAAGCATGTTTTGTCCTTGGATGATTTTTGAAAAACCTCTTTGTTTCGAAGATACAGGGCGAACAACATTTTTCATATTTTTAAAATTAATAATAGTTTAAATAAAAATGCGTACAGCACTGTGTTTACTAAGTAGGTACAATTTATTTTTAAATTTGTTTAACAACATTCCAATTACTAAAAACGGCCAGTTTTTTGACTAAAAATTGATAAGTGCAGATGGTAAAGGAATACAGATTAAACACGGTTTTCATTTGAATTCGTTTTGTGATGTATTAGCAATTTTTAGTCAAAAAACTGGCCGTTTTTAGTAATTGGAATGTTGTTAAACAAATTTAAAAATAAATTGTACCTACTTAGTAAACACAGTGCGGTACGCATTTTTATTTAAACTATTATTAATTTTAAAAATATGAAAAATGTTGTTCGCCCTGTATCTTCGAAACAAAGAGGTTTTTCAAAAATCATCCAAGGACAAAACATGCTTAAAATAGTCCAAGGAACAACCCCCTGAATTTTTGCCGCATGTTTAGGAAACACCCTGTATATTTATTTGCGGGATTCTCAATTGAATATGCAAATTTGAATATTTGCAATCCGATATTTTTCCTAATTGTCGAATTGTAAGTATGCAGAATATTTATTATTTTCTGTATCTACCTGCTGAAACCTAAGGTTTGGCAACTATTGCTCTCCTAGTGTCATCCGTTGTTTCACGTCGTTTGAGGCGCTTGAAGTTTGTTTTCTGAATTTCTGACCTATTTAGGTAATCATCTCAATATATTTCGTTGAAACGATGATTCCCAATGGACAGAAGAAGTGCGTTATTTGTGGAGAAATTCGCGAATTGAGTGGAATATCATATTTTGATATGTTTCATTTCCGCGCGCTTCATGTCAAATTTGATAGTTCATGTTGAGGACAAAAAATGCTTACTGAAAAAGATATATGCTCTATCTATATTTATTACTCTGAGGTATTAATAGAATCATTTGTGAATCAGTTGTCAGTTTATATCCTACACATAAATGAAATGAAGAAAAAAATACAATTGACACTTAAAGTAACCACATTTACTGCAAACGTCATACGTTCAGAAGGTAACCTCCTGTCACTAAACAACCGCACAAAAACTTGTAACCTAGCGTCATAAAAAAATGGACCTAAAGCCAGACGTAAACCTTGACATTCTCAAAAAGACAACCTTAAACTTGTAATTATTCCTTGAATATTCAACGACGTCGCAGCAACAATCCTTCGCAAGGAAAATCTCCGTAAAATCGACGGCGACATGAATAATCATCCGCTAGATCCTGCCGAGATATAAATTCATTCCATCCAACCCTACCAACCCCCCACCCCTCGCTTCAGCGGCACATGAATACATTACAATTGATATTATATCAGGGATAGTCGTCCTATTCTCGTTTCTAGGATCAGATCGGGGTTTGTCATGATTTCCCCGGAGCCGAAAGTTTCCGCGGTTCCTTCTCCATCGAAATGCAACGGACGCCACTGTGCACGCGCGCAGCGTATTGTTTCACACCGAATTTTAAATTTGATCCGGGGACGGCGACACATATGAAATCATCGATGCAAATTGATAGGGCCCCATGGATGATGGTGTTGAAATAAATTTGGGGTATTGGCGATGTTTTTGATTAAACTAGACGGGCGGTAATTGTTGTTTGTTCTCCTTTTAAAGTTTAATCATACTGTGACGCCAGTCCTGGATAATATTTGCAATTTATTTCAACTGGAGTTATGTGGGAATAATTTGAGAAACGCACTGAAGGAGCTCTTGTTAATCAGTACAATTTATTGAAATATTGCTTCTGAATCTACTGAAGTTTAGGAGTGGCTTTTAGGATTATTATTTGTTTCTTGCCTCAGATTGCTAAATTGATCTATCGATTCTGTGGATCTATGAGCTACAGTGCTTTGTAGATGATATAGATCTATAGACTATTTGATATTTCAAATTGATATCAAATTCGAAACGGATTATGCATGATTGAAATATAATACAGGCAGAGCCACAAAGAACTCCCCGATTTGAGAACCAGTTACAATGTCATGGTTATGGTAATGCAGTGCTATACCAATTGCTAGCGCCCAGATGTCCACTTTCTATGGCAGTCTCTTACCTATGTTCTCGCAGGCTTAGAGCTAGAGTTAAGTCTTCAGAGAGTCTACCCTTAGCCGGAGTCCCACAGGGATCTCTACTGCCACCGTTATTATTAATATTATAATACATAGGCCTACAACTTTGCTTCCGCCTTTTTTCCGAAATTCGAGGCTTTATTTTAAAAAACTAGTTATACATTTCTGATTCAAAGTATTGTCCATCGTTACCCACTACTTTTTTCCATCTTTCGGGCAAAGTCCGGGTCTCACGTTGAAAAAATTGATCCAATTTTTTTCTTTTTCATAAGACCGGGAGTGCTGATCAGCCAGGCCTTGAGCCATTGATAGAAAAAAGTGATGGTCCGAGGGAGCAACGTCTGGAGAATACGGCGGATGGACCATTTCAACATTTTCAAGTATGTCTTGATCACTTTCCAACATAGGGTCGAGCATTGTCATGCTGTAAAATCAATTCATCGTGTCTCTCGTTGTATTGAGGCTGTTTGTCTTTCAATGGTCGGCTCGAACGCATTAATTGCGTTCAACAACGATCACCTGTGATCAGTTGGTTTCAACAACTCATAATACGCTGAACTGGTTCCAACAAATACTGAGCATGATTTTGAAACCGTGAATATTCGGTTTGGCCGTCGACGTGGAAGCATGGCCGGGATATCACCATGATTTTCTGCGCTTGTGATTATCGTAATGAACCCATTTTTCGACTTCAGTCACAATGCGATGCGATTCTTTCGTTTTTGCCTTGCAAGCAGCTGTTCACAAGCAAACAAACGCCGTTCAATATCTCTCGACTTCAACTCGTATGGCACCCAATTTCCTTATTCCTGAATCATTTTTATGACTTTCAGGCGTTTTGAAATGGCTTGTTGCGTCACTCCCAATGATCCTGCCAATTCTCTAGCCTATTTCTTCCCTAATAGCGGCCCCACCATAGGTATTTGAGTTCATTCGATGAGTCTCAGCCGCAGATTTTTTCAAACCAAAGCAGAAAATTAAAGCCTCCCGCAAATGAGGAGAATTTTTCAAATGAGAATAACTTTATGATTCAAACACAAATATTTCGATAGCATTATGTTTACAAATACTTAAGCTTATTACATCTACGATTTATTTATTTCGACAACAGTCATCTGTTACAAAACGGCGTGGATGCAAAGTTGTGCACCAATATAAAAGTTCAGAATCCTCAGCAAGATGAATAATGAAAATTTTCGCATAAAAATGAACCAATAATTCTTTTACTTTGTAAAATTGAATGCGTTTTATTTAAAGTGCAATTTTAAATAGAAAGGAAATATGATTCTGATTGCAGACATATTTAAACGGAATCTCAGAAAATATTATCGGTTCTAGTTTGATTGAAACAGTATTAGAATTGTGAAAAATGCACTAGTGAAACTGAAAATCTGCCAGATGCAACATTGACTGCACCAAAATTTTGCGATAAGCCAATATATCGGAATTTATACCTAGCGACTATATTTGATCTCTGTAATGACTGTGGTGAGCTCTGAGGAGAGTTTTTCAACATTGAAAAGGTTGAAAATTTGGCTCAGTTCAACAAAAGGTCCGGAAAGATTGGCAGGTTTGGCATTATTTTATGCTGTGATAGGAAGCTTTTCAGATATAAAGAGAAGATTCTTGGAATTGGAATCATAAAAAACACGAAGGACAAACTATATTACGAGTAAATGATTTTGTTTCCCCTTCACTGCAATTGTTTTTGTAATTGTAATTTTTAGGCATGTTATATTTTTATTTGTTATTGTTCCTTGTTGTGTATATACGTTACATATTACATGTGTTTATTTTGTTGAAATAATTGATGTGTACCATACAATGTATTTCAACAATATCTACCTCCTTGACATGCGATCTTTTCTTTAGGACGACCTTAAGGAAAAAGTGCATCAATATGGCCCCCATCTTGGAGCTCATCGTGAGGCGAATCCAGGAAATTGCTGTTATTCTTCCTGAAATGGTCCTCAAAGTGATGGAAAACTAAAGGAGGGACTTACTCAATGTGATAACAATGGTGATGCATTTTGCAAAATTGATTAAAAATGATATGATGCATGTTTATTGATAAACACAATAAAGTTTTTCTTCTCATCTTGCTTGAATTAGTTTTTATTAGCTTTACAAATCGGGGAAGTATTTTTGATATACCATGTATAATGTATATCACAGGTTTCTGCTCTTTACAATACTTTCTGAATCTAATTGAAGGCACCAAAAAGATTTAATATTTGGTGCCTCTTCTTGGACGATTCTGAACTATCCTGTAATGCATATATTTCAAATTAGATATTCATCGATAGACATGAAAAATCAATGATGTTGAGCACAACATTGAACTTTCAAAATAGAAACAAGCAGAACATATGTAATTGATCGACAGCCGCTATATAATGCACACACATGCACTGTTCACTCCTGGGCATTGAAAACTTGAAACTAATATACCTGCATCATTCAAACTTGGCGATTATACCATTTTAAATTCACCTCATTAACTTTGTTGACATGATTTATTTATGTGAATCCTTTGGGAAAAGCAGCGATAGAAAACCCGATAGGGACTCGTTTGCACAAAATATCAACCGGCTGCAGTTATTCACCCTTTGAACTGTGTGATGCAATCAACTAGCCACAGGCTGTAAAAACGAATTTATCATCATATCCGTTGTTAATGAGAACTTTATGAATTTTTATAATTTTCAGAATGGGCGGAGCAGGTAGGTATAGGTGATTGAGCTTTTTACTGCCGTGAATTCTACATGGCTTCACCAAATTGGAGGTACAAATGAAATTGAGAGATTCCTTGTTTAATTTTTATACAAAAGGGCCAGCAAACGCTTTGTTTTCGAGATAAAGAATGTTTCTTGTAGCCTTCCTTTTTTGTGTTGATTATACCAGTTTATTGGAACTTTATTAATATTATTTACAGATTGGGTAAATCAGTACCAAACCTTATAATCAATATTCATCACAGTTTAATTACTGGATCTTGGAATGGAATTTGGATTTTCCTGAGGATTACTTGAGAATTGTTTGAAATTTTTTTTTCGAAATTGGTAGCAGATACGACAAAACAACAAGAAACCAAAAAGTTCAGCACCTACTGAACCAAAGTTTTTTTTACTATTTCTAAACTACCATTGGTCCATTGGAAGAAGGTTCTGTTGGAAAGAAGCATTAATATTACGCTACAGCTCCAGCTCTGTTAGCCTTCCGGGAACTGCGACCGAATTGATCCATTGTTTTTAACCTAACCTATTCATACAAACCCATAGGAGGTCGTCGATACTGTTAACGCAACCGACGACATCCTTAGGGGCCTTGGCTATTACTTCGTGAGTATCCAGATTTGCATTTGCCATGTGAGTGGTTCTTAGTTGACTTGATCCGGTCATTTGAACACAATAGGTGCTTTCCAGCCAACGTCAGGAGCTCCTCGGTACAGGTCCGAAGCGTACCGAAGCGCACTTGTAGTGTCTCAGTAAACAGGGCGTCGAGCCCCCGCGTTACCTTCCCCCTTCCCCTGAAGCACCCCCCGCATTTGCGGGGCTTCGAGCCCTGACAGGCGTGAGAGAGAAAGAAGACCGTTACTTCGCATAAAGTACGAGACAGCTGTAGAATTTGACAGTTTCGTTTTGGCGCGTTCCACTCATAGCAAGGGCTCGAAGCTCTAATGCGCCGAGCCCCGGGGTGACATGCACCTGATTGGAAAGCAGCTTATGTGTTCGGCTGTTTCTATCTCCTTTCCACAGAGCCTGCATGTCTCATCTGCTGACTTACTTATGCGGTACGACAGGTATTTGCACCAACAATGTTCTGTCAGTAGTTCCACCATTACTCGAAGCTCAGCTCGTGGTAGCTTCAAGAGCTTCCTAGTATAGGTCGGTGAAAGCACCACTAATTTCTTTGTCTGACGAAGACCTGGAGTGTCCCTTCAGATAGTTTTTTTTCCTACTACCATTGTTGGACAGCTGCCTTATATTTGTTTTTCCATGCCCACAGGATTAACAAGTGTTTACCTCGATGCCGTTTTTGCAAGTTCGCCAGCTTCTTCGTTTCCTTGAATACCACAATCACCCGGTGGAGTTACTTTATTGCCCCTGGGCAGTTTCTTCAAAGTATTACGGCACTTTCATGTCATTAGAGACCTCTGCGTGACCTGGCTGACCGTAGTGATGTAAATACTCGCCTCTTTGAGGTTTGTTTTGAGATACTCTTGGGCGTAAGTATAGACAGCTAGTGTCTTGGTTTGCAAGATAGAGAGCTCACTTCCCAGGGATCTAGAGAGCCCCGATTTAGGCCCACATACCCCAATACCTGTGCTTCCCTCTGATTTTGATCCATCGGTATACCATATGCAGGACTTTTTGTCCAAGCGATTCACAAAGTTCATGGCACTGAGAAATATCATCCTGAAGATTTGCATTCGAAATTAGCATGTCACATGATAAAATCTTTAAAGTGGAATATCTATACCAAATATCAGTTATATTATATATTGTAGAGGGAAGGTATGAGCAAAAAAATGTTGAACTTTAACATCCAGTATCTTGAGAACAAAGCGTTTATGGGTCCATGTAAATAGGACTCTCTTTCTTAAAATGATCTGACGAATCTAAACGAGAACCATCCCGGACAAACTCACATTACTACTGGAAACAACCATTCCAAATGAAAAAATAATTTCTGGAAAGTTATAGATAAATTTTGGACAATTCGGAAATTTAGAACATAATGAATAAGATTGATTTTCGAAATTTTTTACATCATTTCGTTTTGTATAATGCATTCAAAAGTTAAACGTAATCATTCCTGGTTCTAGCTTCACTCTATATTTATAATTGAGATTATCTGATCTAATCACCACTCTTGAGGGGCTCTTCCTTCTGAGATTTCTTCAGATTTGCACTTGTTTTACTCATAAAAATACACGGAATTAAAAAATATATATTTACAGTTAAAATTTTCAGGAGAATTATCCGACAAATCTCGAGAGAAGAGCGAAATCTAATTTTATTTACAGAGCCACTTAAAATAACTTAAACACATATTTGGACTTATCATTTCAAGTCCTCAGAAAATTTTTGTTCGAAGGTTGGATTTTCTTGAAGTATTTTATTTTCTCTCTTCATCATTGAATATATTTTCCAACAGTTGTTTTGTTATGGATCGGTGAGGAAGTGTTGGATCAAGTTTTGGTCTACCATACAACCTACTGTTGATGACATACAATCTGAAACAAAAAATATATCAAAGAAATATCATAAGCATTACAATTAATTTAATATAATAAAAAAATTATTTCGCAGTTATAAACAGATTATTAATTAATCGAAAATATGAATTCAGTAAAGAATTTTCGACAAATGCTAACCACCCACTATCAGGTAAACCTGACAGGGTAACTGTTCAGGCCTGTCAGGTGTCAGAAATTATATATTCTATACTGAATACATGTTTCCTACTGTTCTGCTGACAGACGAGTAGACTTGATAAGGGTGTGGTCATAAGGTGTATCTAAACAGGACTCAGTTCCTTAGTAGTTCTTAACTAAGTTCGTAAATTTCATGTACATATTGAAAAATGTCGCAATGAAATAATGAAGTTCTTGGTGATTTAATTGAAAAAGTGAACTTTGGTTGAGGAAAGTAAAAGATAATCACTTTCAAAACAAAGACAAGAGACAAAGAAAACTAGTGAATAGTGAATTAGTGAAGGAAGGAAATAGAGAATGATGCAAACGATATCATGGTTAGGAAAAAATCAACAGTTTGAGATTTAATGTTCGAAACGAGGAAGAATATTGACCCCTCAATGAAATTTAGCGCCACACAGACTACATCAGGAAGAGAAATTTGGCTCTAATGAAAGAGAAAAAATTTTTTCTAGAAAAATGGTATTGGAAAATTATAGGTATCACCCTTGAAGAAGAAGAAGAAGAAAAAAGTTTATTTTATAAACTATATTATATTATATTTCATAAACTAATTACATCGCTGAGGTATATAATATTATAACCAGTGACTATCTTGACTAATAACGTATAATTTTAAAGAAAAATGAGTTTTTACTATTTAGGCTCGGGTCTTAAATTATAGGTACCTATTCTTCTTTTTTGTGAATAAATTGTATTTTCATTTACTGCATGCAATTTTTTTAAGATTTAATTTGATGAGTATCCAGACTCCGTTGAAACACTATCGACCATTTAGAACTCGAGGGGACAGGGATGTAGACATATGACAATCAGATCTACTGAAACCATTAAAATTCTTATTTAAGGTACCCTTCAGGAAGCTGAATAAAAACATGATGAATATAATACCTTCCTCAATAATTAGTACTACTAGTACTACTAACTAATAGTACGAGTAACTAATCTACAAATAAGACTTACTTCGAACTCAGGTCGCATCTAACATTGAACCACCAATCACAAACGAAAACAGCTTGGCTAAACTGGGTTCCGTTCGGACACAGAAACGTCGTTTGCCTTCCGTCGATGTCACAGTAATGCCAACTTTGACACCTTGCTTCCTCGTCAGCATAGAATCCAGGATAGGCTTGGTCGTCGCAGTAAAAATTGGTGTAAGGTACTGTACCTAGGACTGGATAGTCAGTGCCTGGCCTGCCTTTGAAGGAATACAAAAAATATTAATGATTTTTTCAAATTTTCAAAGCCCCAAGCTGAATTTTGGGGAATTATGGAAGTTGAATGAATGAGCAGTTGAAAGTGGAAATAGCGGAAGCTACGTAAGCTTATTTATACTCTAGCGATTTTTCTATCCCCATTCTATTACCCCTATGTGATATCTCTAAGAATCTAAGAGTTCCTACAAGTGCTATGCAAAAAGGCCTTTACTCCCTAGGCTGCACCCTCATCTTTCAGATTTTTTCAATGAGAATAGGAGTCATGTGATATCTTGTTGAACATTTTCTCTATACATCAGGGTGTTCTCGAAGGAAGTTGAGCAGAAAATTTTTAAGAAAGACTCAAGATAAACACTTGAAGTTTGTCGGGAGAAATCAATAACCAAATTGAAGCAGTATTTTACGAATGTATTACACTTAAACACTACTTTTTGAGGTAACTTTCATCTAACTAATCAAAAAATAGGTTCTCCTGGTTCTCATTTGAAAAAAATGAGTTTCTTAGTTTTTTGTCATGACTGACCTTGACATTTAAATCGGAACACACTGTATGTTCGTTTGAATTTTTGATTTACGGAGGAGAAGCATTGGCATGTCTTCTGATAGAAGTTTAGAAATTTTCCTGCAAAACTCTGAAAGTTATCAACATTATAATTGAGTTCTATTCGAGAAAATAAGAAGATTTCAGATAACTTTTCTGGAAAAAAATGGAAATGATACATTAAAGCAATGAGTGATTTGATTATGACTAAAAACACTGGGTGTCAAATTTAAAAACGAAAGTTGGTATCATTTTGGGTAAACCGGAGGGTTTTTTGAGAACCCACCTTTCCCAACAAAGCCCAACTATAAAATTCCAAGTGTTTATCTCGAGTTTCTTCGAAATATTCTTATCAACGGTTTTGGTGGAACACCCTGTATTAATTTTCATTTTTGAAATTGAACAACTTGACCGAATATAAGGACTATATCTTTGCCTTTAAATCATGTGAATTCGTAATGATGTTATGGTTGTAAATTTTGTTTTTTATATAGTATTAACCTTACATAAAAAATTACCAATTTATTCATATGTCTCCTGTGATCAATGATCTAACAATACATAGATACGTCCTCAGTCGATCGTGCAGTGCCGAGCATTGACTCCAACATTAAAGAGAGAAAATTGGAGACTCCAGTCACGTGACGATCACAGAAAATATGGAGTTTGAAATTTAAATTTCAACCGATGATTTAATGATATTGATCTAGTTATTATGTATGTATTTAAACTATTTTGTGATTCGGGTCAGCTGATGCATACATTATGCGTGTCACTTTGATGTTGCAGTCGATTCCTCTATTTCCACGCCATCTATTATTAGATATCATATTATTAGATCATTGCATGAGATATTGTTCGATACATATTCCCTTTGAAAATCGAAAAACACTAATCGAATAACGTTTCATATCTTGTATTTATATCACTCGATAAGACGAACACAATATGTTTGATAAGGTGTCCATGTCGCATAAAGCACACCTACTAGATATGTTGTAACATTTCTGGAAACAAAGAGAGATATTATAATAATTATGTTTAAATTCATACAACTCTCATTAAGATCCGAAATGAATAATTCACGATTTCAGACTTAAACGTAACAGAATCATACCTTGACAAAGCCAAGGTTTCATTCGCTGACCCAAATTTGATTGGGTACCTACTACAGAACAATGAGAAATCTCACTGAAAATGCACTTAAATGGTTGTCGTGTTTGGTTATATTTATCTTGGTTCTTGGTGAATGTTACAAGGACCGAAGTGATTGATAAAAACGTGGTAGGTTTACTCAACGGTTAATGAATCCTTCTATCTTATATTATCTCCCAACTCATTAACAAAAAAAGTAACAATGAGTATTATACCGCGCGAGCCTTCAAAGTAGGAGGCGAATATTTCTAACGAAACGTCTGAAATATTTGAAGCTGTCATCTTTTGACATTTGACAAGTACGAGGGTTACTATTTATGTATTGAAAATACAAAAAATAAAAAAAACGATTTGATGCAAGATATTTTTATTGCTTTTCAAAATAATTGCCTTTTAGGATTTATGCACTTTCGTATGCGATTGAACCATCATTCGAAAAATTTTTTCCGATCAGAAGATAGTAAATCTAAAACATGGGTTTTGAAGGCCTCAACCGCATCTTCGGCCGATGAAAATCGTTGTCCACGAAGTTTATTTTTAGTTTCTAGGAAGAAGAAGAAGTCATTCGGTGCCGAGTCGGGGCTGTAAATTTGATTTTTTGTGCGTCCAAATACTCATTCGTTGCATTTGATGTGTGTGAGCGAGCATTGTCATGATACAAGATGATTAATCGTTTTAGGTTTGTGTCTTTGAATTTACCGAAAACTTCAGACAAACAAATGGTTCCATACCAGAAGAATAGATAGTTCAAGGAGAATATAAAAAAAATTGCCCAATATTTCCGTGTCCACAAACCGAGGGAGTTGAAATTTTGGGTGTTGATATGAAAAAACAGTTTCAAGATCCGTGCCCAGGCTCAAGCGGATCACATCAAAGAAAATCCAAGGAGAATATTGAAAAATACCACAGATCCGATAGGATTGAGATTGTGGGTGGATATAGAAAATAACAATTTCAGGTTTCCTTTGGAATTTTTGTTCAATATTTGCGTCATAACCATAGAAAATCAAATGGAATAAAGGAAATCATTAGGAAAGCACTGAAGTGAAAGTTAGAGGCTTTTGAACGCTCGTTCATTCATGCGTACATAGTACACAGTAGACCTACAAAGGATTTTATGAATTTGCCTATTTGCCCTATTTCTATTTACCTTTATAACGCTTACGCCATTGAGTTCATGCTCTCGAAATAAACTCATCTTCAGGGCACTTTTTTGCTGTTTTCTACTTCCTAACGTCAACAAAAAAGTCAGTGTTGAAAACAGATGTTCGCGTCAGAAAACCTGAAGTAGCGAATATGTTTATGCATGAATAAACTATTCAAATAACACCTTGTGGGCGTGTATCTTCTTCAGAATTTCTAGACTTCCCAGCCATTTTTATGACTTTGACATTGGTATTTGAATATGTCAAATTCACGAGATGAAAAAACATGTTTTGATAATTGAGAAAGCGTGATGATATTCAACTAGAATGATTTGTTCAGATTAATTGGTAAGTTGAACAATGAAATTGTAGGGGTCATGGTGTTGTAACTGAGGGAAATAAATCTTGTAGATCGTGAATTATAAGAATAGATTACTAGTTATGAGTAGCCGTAACTTTCGGTTCGTTATTTTCATTAATAGACATCCGGAATTGTTTGAAAATATAATTTTTTCACGACAGAACGACTTTTGTTAGTTACCGCGTTCGTTGCTAGATCGGTAGATTATTTTTACTGGTTGCTAAGATAAAAATAACAGTAAGTGAATCACTTACCGTTCAGCGAACGGTTAGTTAAAATGACCTAATATTCATTGACATAATGAAATAATACAAAAACAATTTGAATTTCAATAACTGCAGAACAGCCGATTTCATAGGTTTTTAGAAATAATTTTTCTTCAGAAGATTCGCTTTTGCTCATTTTTTAATTATATTATAAGTAAATTCAGTTAATTATTGTCACTTTGACAATCTACAATCGATAAGCTTTCATCACCAAGACAATGCCTTCTATTATATTCCTACACATCATCGACTTTAAACCCACGAATGACTCTTATTATTTTGGGTAATTATTTTGTAGTTTATGTAGAAAGTGTGTCTTTCATGCAAAAAACGCTATGAGTATCTCAAACTTCTGATTTCAGGCAATAATTGGAGTCGTCGCTGCGCTCCTCTTCCAAACTATTGTCTTCGATTGGTAAACTGTCCTTACCGTTCTCGATACTTAATAATACCATTTCATACTCTGAATTTTTCCCGATTGATGTTAGGAAATGTATAATACAAAAATTGGAGAAAAAGGTCTAGTTCTCCACTTTCCTGAACAGTTTTCTGTTGTGAAATTATTCATATAGATCAAAAAATATTTTTCTGATAACTATAAGTTGTCATACGTCCCCCAGGAGTATCATATACAATTCGATTCATATATGTACCCCAACTTTTCTCTAACTTTTCAATACATTATTTGTCTTTGTTTTCGAAGTAGGCTTCGACCTCGGCCATCACTTCTTTATTATAGCTAAATTTCTTTCTCTGGAGCAATCTTTAGTGGTCTGCAAAAAGCCAGTTTGCACTGGGGGCCAGATCTGGAGAATAAGCTAGGTGGTAAAGCAGTTGCAAGCGCAATTTTTCAATTTGACCATGCTGTTCATCGCTTTGTGATTAGGTCCATTGTCTTGGAGAAAGGGAGTTTTTTCTTTTGAATTTGAGGACGTTTTTTCTTAATTTCTGCACTCAATCGATCCAATATCGTTCTCTTATATTCACTGTTTATGGTTTTACCTTTGTTAAGATATTCTGAATTTAGAAGTTACTGTGATACATTGTTGTACTGAAGTTTCTATTATTAGGTATAAGAGATTGTCTCAGTGTTGATGTTGTGGTTGTAACTTTGACTTGTTTCCCCTTCTTAGTATTTTGCTCTTTTGTAATCATCAAGTATTTGGGAAATAAAATCATATTCAATTTAACCATAATCTTGCCATTTAATGTTTTGAGATTTTGGTCGCTTTGGACGGCTTTCACAGACTGCTTTCGAATTAGCTGACACTCTCTTCGACTCTGGAGTGAAGTGGTGAATCCAATATTCATCGATGTTAAATATGGAAATAAAATTCCTGTTATTTCCACTTGAGAGCTCCAAAGAGCGGTTGAAGCAAAGCTTTCTCATGGTCAAAATGTACTCTAAAAATATGACTACACTGGCTACTGATATCTTCAACTCCACCTCTATCACTTGCAACTTCAATTTGCCATTAAAACCATTTTTCTCGTTTTCTGAAACCACTGCCGAATTCGAGCTACTAGAGGACTTAGCATCGTCGATCATGTTCAAAGTCAGTAAACCACCTTATGACCGTTTTTGTGGCTGGAGCAGAGTCTGAATATCACGTATCAAGCCAATGCTTTGCTTGCACAGTATTTTTATCATTGAAAAGTAGTGTTTCATCAATACTCTTAACTAATTTCTATTCATTTTTTTTTAAATAATAAATGTAGCATCTTTAATATACTGATCCAGAGTCACACATCAATGAATCTTTTGGGGCTTTTTACTAACTGAAAAAAAGTGGTGCGCTAGGCCTGGGTCTCATTGACTTAATTAGTGGGCAAGAGAAATAAACCAGCGAATCTTATTTTTTTCAGAAGAGTTTAATTCGTAGGATAAGATGAGAATTATGTTGTTTTCATATCGGAAATGTAGGTAACGTTTGATTCGATAATTATCTATAAGAATAACTTTACTATACGTTAGTTTTTTTCGACTCCACCATAATTATTACTATGAACATAAATAGTTCTACACTGATGGTCACAGGACTCAAAGTTTTCCGAATCATCCTCAAAACCTGTATTGTTAACTAGTTTTTGCAATAAATATTCAAAGAAATAAAAGGTCAACAATATTCTTTCCACTAAATGGACCAATACAGTAAAACAAATCAGTCAATGGAAATTATTCATTACGATTTTCTTGGTAAACTTGGCAAACGCTTGACTGCCTTGCTATCAAGGTTTCAATATCAATTTTCGCTATTTCTTTGAATCTGTCATCTCGTTTTGTTTACATTTGAACATATGGCGTGATCGAAAAGGAATACATGAATGAATAATGACAATTGATTTATGTAATATGTAGGTATAATATAGGTTTCGAAGGTGTTTATCATATGGTTCGGAAGTTGATACGTAATCTAACAATTCACATTGTATTTCTATTAAGTTTAAAGCATTAAAAATCCTTCGGTATGAATACCTTCTTCCTTTGATATCTGAATAACAGATGATTTAGCGAATGTTTTGCGTGCTTTTTCTAGTGGACAAATGTTTGTGATTATCGAATTTGTTTGTCGAAAAAAAAAGACGATTAAATTTTTTCTCTTCGCCCTCAAAGACGATAACTTACGAAAAAAATATCTAGACGCAAACAAAAAGAATAACAATTTATTGCATAGCCTTCAATGTAAGGTTTTTTATTTTTTCGATCTCTCCATGGTTTCTTCACAATATTCATATTCATTCAATATTTCCGTTACCACAAAATCGACGGTGTTGAGATTTTGGGTGTTACAATTAAATGAAAATTTAAAATTCTATGGAAAAATTTAAAATAACTGCATCAACCATAGAAACCATAGAAAATTAAAGAAAAAACTAATACTTCAGTGACAACAGATCGAACCTAGTTTGAATTTTGCACAGGTTTGAAATAAGGAGTTTTTGAGAGCTTTGCGCTGAAACCGCCTTTGGAGACAACATATAGCTATGTAATGTACAATAATCCAAGTCTCATTGGTGGTAATAATTCATAAATTAAAAGGTAATCAATAATTCAATGATATGAATTTGTCTATCAAGATTTGGGTAGTTGCTGTTTTTCCACCGATGTCCATCATTTTACTATTCGATGAAGATTCTTGTTTTGCGACAATTTCATCGGAATGTATTATCACCAATTAAGTCTTGTGTAACTAAATTCTACATTCAATTTCATTATTGTGACACCCCGTAGTATTCACAATGCTACTTGCACAATTGGAACATATGAATTAGAAGTAATTATTCTTCCTCATTGTTATGGTGAGCCATGTGTCGCTGATTGCCAACTCACTTCATTATTTAATTATTGCAGAATACTCACGAACTTCTCAAGAATGTGAGTTCAGAACAAGACTCAGCAACGTATTTTGAGTTGAGGTGGAATTATAATCACTGACTATACGCGTAGCAAATTCCATTCAGATATCTATAATTAAAGTATGTACAGGGTGATTGTTTATATTTTATTCAATAGCTATTTCAGTCAATATTGGTCTTACAAAAACGTTTAAATCGGAAAATATGAAGTATTTTTCATTTTTTCAGAATTCAGCACTAGGAAATACAAAATAGCATTTTAAACCTGAAAATTTTATGTGAACTGGTATTTTTTGAATGGAACACCCTGTATTTCATTTTTCTAATCGGCAAAGCTCTTTCTCCTGATTTCAAATATATCTATATACTTTATTCAGTTTATCTTTGTCAGTTATCGAAAAATATAGATTTTTCGTCTAAATCTAACGTAGATGTAGAATACCACATGACAATGTTCCGATTCCCCCATGTCTTTAAGAATTGCATATACACGTATACCTGTATCTAATTAATTGAAATGAGTAAAACAAGAGCAAACATTCAGTTTTCAGTATTCAAGGTGTAATTATACTGATCGAGTAAACCTACAAACTCAAGATGTCACAAAATTGTGCATGTAGATTTTTGTTTCAATTATACTTTATTCAGTCGTTTTGCTTTGCGTCTGCGTGAGTCAGAACTTTTCGTGAGAAAAGTATCACTGGTTTTTCATATTATATTTTTTTTTTTCGATGAGCGAGTTAATAAATTTCAGTTACTAATTACTGAGATGGTTCACAGCAAGTACTTTATGAAGTAGAGAGGTCCAATTGAATGGCCTCCAAGTTCTTTTGATTTGACACCTCTTGAATTTTAGTGGGCCACTTAAAGATTGTCGTGTTTAGACAATACCTAGATCTTTGCCAGAGAATAGTGTTAACATCTAATGAAATAATACTTAGAATATTACAGCAAATCAAAATTCGATCAGATACTCACTTAATACAATCAACCCTTTACGACCAACGAGTTTTTTACACTGAGACGAACGTTGTTCGTCATGTTGCCATTTGAGAGTCCTAAGGGAATTTTCATCCCGTTTGAGTTTATAATCCTACTAATTTGTAATCGCAAGATGTCCCCTGCCAAATATAACCTCATAGGTACCTATACAAAATTAATAGTGTCCTTAGAGGGCAACATCGTCTATAGGAACGCGATTTATTTGTTTAAAACCAGGATTGTCTAACATTAGCCTCAAATATTGTCGATCCTCATATTGAACGGTTCAACGAACCATGATTCGAAGACTTTCTCATATCTTGTCGCTTCTTCGTTAACATGAACTACTTGTCTTGATATCGGTACTACTCACAAACATCGATTTGTGCGTAATCCAATGACAGTTATGAAATAAGAATGAGAGCAACTGATATTTTAATCACTAGGTAGTCTAGTGTAATCATCATCGATGAGAGTTGACTAACTCCAAGCAATTAGTTTGCAGGATAAAGAATACCGAGTGTACAGGACCTTCTAACCTCAATAGATTGATTTAGTTCAAACATACCTGGGATGGATTTCCCTAGCTCCAGATATTCGATCACAGAGGGACTTATAAAACCAGGAGGAACGTAATTGGCCTGTAATTGATTGTTCCTTTCATCCAGTTCGCTATCTACGTCATTTCCAGCATCCGATGGTCTGGTCCTCTTTATTCTTGGCCCTTCCTGCGATCCACCTAGAAAACCAATAGGATAATCAGTCACCGAAACGGAATATATAGAATTTACAGCATGAGAATCTGAATCAGGAATGAAAGTTTGAATGATGAATACACTCTAACGTCTATTCACATCCTATTAAGAGGCGATCAGCTCAAAAATTAATGAGCTTTATTTTACGCTAGAGACCATCGGTTTATATGAGGTTTTCTTTTCAATATTATTCATTTTAATGTGTTCATCATTGCAGAAAGTTCTTATACCTGTATTAATTTTTTTGGAATGGAAAAAAAACAATAATGTTAATATTTATTGAAGAATAAATATAAGTTTCCGAACAAATATTTAGTTTTTCATGAATTTTCAATTTAAAAAATATTATACAAAAATTCATGTCAAAGGCAGAAAATTCCTATTTCTGAAATTTAAAATGAAGATGTTTAAATGGTTTTTTGAAATTTTGCCTGTGGTAGGAGAGGACGGTAAATCAGAGAAATGTTTGAGATTGCTTAATCCTGAAAAATGGTGGAAATTCAAAAACGCTGAGGAGTAGTTGAGCAGATCACGAGAATGCCACGTGATATAAACCCCTCTCAAGGATCAGTATCATTACTCCTTTTGATTTTCATATTTTTAAACTTTTTTCATTATTTTTAAATTTTTCCGATCGAACATCAACGGAAGAAAGAAGCAAAATTCTTGTATCAACATTAAAATTCAGTTTATTATTTCTTATAAAAAACATTTGGGAAAACAATGAGGAGGGGTTTGGAGTGCTCGTTCATTTTTGCGCCAATTGCGCCCTCGGAGATCATAATATTCTCTCTGATATTATTCTGATGAAGCTATCAGCACGAAATGTTGTAAGAGGCTTTGAATTGTTATTCTCTATATGTATAGAAGCAACATTTTAAATTACTCTCCCATTGGCTGAAGCTAAGCGCTTCAGGTGATTTTTCCTTCAAACGGTCCAATATATGACAGTACAGTTCCGAGTTAACAGTTGTGCTATAGGAAAGCAGCTCATAGTAGATTTCAACTACTTCCGTTTTCGCTTGACGTTGTCGTAAGTGATCCACTTTTCATCACCAGTCACCAACCATTTCGAAAATGGGTCGATTTGTTGCGATTCAGAAGCATTTCGCTGATGGAAATTCGATCCAAGAGTTTTTTTGCGTATTGTACCCTCACATAGAGCTGAGACCAGCCTTATGCTAATGGTTCTGAACGGTTTTTTGTGTAATCTTTAGCACTTGGGCAGTCGAAATAGTGCTTACATGACGGTCAGATTCGACAATGTCATTGAATTTATCGACATTTTCGACAATTTACCTTCCAGTGTGCACGATGATCGTATTTGGCTGTTACATTATCAGGACCATGAACACTTCCTACATTTTCATCTTTCTAACACCATCTAGTTTCTAGTAGAACCCGATCGGACAATTAAAACTGGACAATTAGAATTAGAAAAATAATGGATTTCTTTTCACTACACCTATTATTTGCATTTCTAATTTTCAAAACGCGACGTAATCAATTAGTAATTAAAAAATTAAAGTGATTTTTCTTAATTTATGGTAGGTATAGCGTTCTAAAAGCTTGAAAAAGTAGGAAATCCATACGGCCAGATGGACAGAATAAAATTTGACGACGAATTTTTGTCAGTATCGTTAATGACCGTTCCCGGCTCAAATTTGAAAACTACAAGCATTGCGATGAAATGATTACTATATATCGAATTATCTCTTTTTACGCGCAATCCATATTTCATTAGATCATTGTTTTGACAATTTAACGATGTCAGACAGGCGCAGATTTGAGTTCCGTGTGGCACATAAATATTTCCATTCAACAGTAACCCAGCTACCATGAAGTAAAATGTATTTGTTTGAGCGAAAACCATACGTCGATCGAAATAAAATTTGCTCATAAAGGAATGAGAATTTCAAAAACAATTATTCTAAACGCAATAAGTATTTTTTGCTCTGAAAATTATCAATGCGAAACTATTTTTGCCACTGGCAAAATAATAATATTTTTTATGCATTATGCACTTCTATGCATTGAAGAAGTGTAGAAAATTGTTCTCTCAAAAGTTAGTACCTACCTATGTTCACGCTTTTCCTTCACATGTTTTTTTTTTAAATGGCAATAATCGTCCCCTTAATTATCAGCATTCCTTCAAGGAGCAACCTGTATATGCAGGTGTACCTACCTACAAACAATTAATTTGTTTCCATACATCCTAAACGCAAAACACTTCTTCCGTAAGTTCTGACTAGGTTTGGTAGACTGCAAGCTTCCAATTATAGTTTAATTCGAAAGTTTGGAATCTGCAACTTCACCGCCTATTGTGGTATCCAGTTCAAAGGCAAGCGCCTCTTTATGCTGAAATTCCATTTGTTACATCCACAAAGTAGCGGATTACTCTTTCCGAAAATAAAACCTTCCTATGGCTCAATTAATACAGGGAATTAGGAAGAATACTTTCGTAATTAATTGAAAAGTATTCGGTTAAGATTTATTAGAGATCTGCGAAGAACTGGTAATCAGTCATTTAAGAAGTTATTGTATTAGATATAATGACTTTTTAACTTGACTTCCCGAGGTACCTAATCTTAGATCGAGTTCAATTCGACAAGGTGTGCTATGGCTTGCTCCCACATCTTAAAGGTCTCCGAATATAACTGTAAAACATATTATACAAAATCTTAATTTGACAAAATATTGCGGGTTATTCATACATGATGAATCTTTAACTCATACATAAACATACATAGGCGTACAATTTTGCTTCCTTCGTTTTTTTCCGAAATTCTGAGTTTTATATAAAAACTGCTGATACATTTATGATTCAAATTTTGTCCATCGCTGGCCACTACTTTCTCCCATCTTTCGGGCAGCGTATGAATCCCGCGTTGAAAAAACATCTTTTGAAGCGAACCACGAATCGGAAGTTCTGGTCAGCCAGGTCATTGGTCAAAACAAGTGATAATCCGAGGGAGCAACGTCTGGAGAAAACGGCAGTTTAGGTATGACTTCCCATTCCAACGTTTCCAAGTATGTCTTGACCACTTTCGCAACATGGGGTCTAACATTGTCATGCTGTAAAATCACTTTACCATGTCTCCCGTTGTAATGCGACCATTTGTCTTTCAATGCTCGGCTCTAAAGCATTAATCGCGTTAAATAACGATCACCTGTGATTGTTTCAGTCAGTTTTAACAACTTATAATACATCACGCCGAGCTGGATCCACCAAATACTGAGCATGACCTTGCAACCGTGAATATCCGGTTTGGCCTTCGATGTGGAAGCATGGCCAGGATATCCCCATAATTTTCTGCAGTTGGGATTATCGTAATGAACCATTTTTCGTCTCCAGTCACAATGCAATGCAAAAATACCTTCCTTCTCTGCCTTGCAAGCAGCTGTTCACAAGCAAACAAACGCCGTTCCATATATCTTGGCTTCAACTCGTACGGCACCCAATTTCCCATGACTCTCAGGCTTTTTGAAATGGCTTTTTGCGTCACTTCCAATGATCCTGCTGATTCTTGTTGCGTTTGACAATAGTATTGATCAAGTAATGCCTCCAATTCTGCATATTCGAAAACCTTTCTCTTCCACCGCCATGCTGGTCTTCCATTCCTGAAGCGTTCAAACCACTCTCGGCATATTTTTTCATTAATAGCGGCCTTACTTTAGGTATTTCAGAGTATTCGATGAGCCTCAGCTGCAAATTAATTTATATTGAAGTAGACAATTAAAACCTCCCGCAAATGACGAGAATTTGGCTCGTAAGCTGACATGTTTAATTTAGAATAAATTTGTGATACAGACACAAAGCAACTAATATTTCGATGAGTGATTCTACAAATACCTAAGCTTATTGTACGACATCTTCGATATATCTATTTCGATTACCACTTACCGTTGCAGCCATCCATTGAAAAACGGCAGAAGCAAAGTTGTACACATAATATTTTAACAGTACAGAAGAACACTTTTTTTCCTCAGCTTTTTTTTCTGATTAGACTCAGATGAGAAGATTTATCCATTTCATAATGAGCTATGCCACCCTTTATTCTTCCTCAAGTGCCTTTTCCGAGACAATAGTTGGCAGTCATCATTGCTATCTTTACTTTAGACGTTGCTGTCTTAAAAGGTTGGTTAGAAGTGCATCCGAACCACTCTTCCAGGATTCGTAACCACGACATACTTCTTCTACCTATATAACGTTTTTCCTTAATCTTGCCTTGAATTATGAGCTGCAAAAGATCATATTTCTTCCTTCTAATGATGTGACCTAGATATTCCAATTTTCGTCTTTTGATCGTGTTAACAAGCTCTCTATCCTTGCCTACGCGTCTCAGTACCTCCACATTTTTAATTTCTCCGTCCTTGACATTCAGAGGATCCTTCTGGGTACAATTTTTCCAAGCATAAGATATACCTAACCTAACCTTGGAAATGAGCTACTACCTAAGAAAAACCAACATGAACTTACTTTCTCGATTCCATTTGGTGAACGAAGTAGTATTTATAATACAATAAATGAGTTAACGCAATTTCGTGTTCCCATTTTCTCCGCTTATTACTGATAATCAATAGGTAAATCTAAATTCGTCCAAAGGGAAACTATTTAAACTTCGAATGAATTAAATAAGTTGAGAATATGGCTAAATATGTACCTATTCGAAAATCGAGATGACACATACACAAGAAATTTTATCTCTTTCAAAACCAAAGCTGGAATTTCAGGTGCTTAATAAATTCTTCTTAAACAGAAGAAAATGATATTTTCAACTATTTATCCGTATGTTTTAGTTAGATACTAGATGTTGAATTGATTTCTACAGGAGAAGTAAATATTTCAATGAAGTTCATATCGACGTGTTTTACAAGGACGCATAAAAATTTCACTGAAGGAATTTTAATACTATTTGATTCTAAAATATTGAGATCATAGCAGGTTGTGAGATATTAAATATTTTATAATATTTTCGATGAGAAATTACTTCTGGATGATCGATAATTATTTAAATTACTTTTACTTCCTGACTGGAATATCGGATGGTTACAATCGGAATTTTCCGATCAAATGGAACAACCAAGGTTGAGGAAGATAAATGAATGAAGACTTGAAAATATGTATAATGTTACAAATCGATATTGACGTCATTTTTATTATTCTGAAGAGGATAAGTATCTTTATTGTGTTTGGACTCGAAATTCGATGTATGACAAATTACCCAGTTATTTTTGTTTATTATACGTTGGAATATATTCTATAAGATAGAAGAATATATTACACAGCAACAATTAGCTTATTCGATATTCCCGAATCAACTTGCATCCAACTAAAAAATTAATTACAGTTTCAATAACAAAAGGAGATATCTCTACTCAAATAGGTACGACTTTTGAGTCGTTCTCAGCAGATAAATCACCACAGGAAAAACTTATTGAGAAGGAGTTTGAGATTTGACAGTAATGAATCAAGGATTTCCAACCAATTGCAATAAATATTAGCATGAAAACTTTTCATTTGATTAGTTCAACGTCGAAAACGTGTTTGTTAATGAATTCTTGGAAATATAGGGAAATGCTCATGAGGAATAGTTAAGAATCACCTGTTGAATAGAAACAATTCAAGAAAAGCTCTTTACATAGCGTCATGCGCGTTTGAGTGCCCGTTGTTTTACACCTATTGCACCGTTGGAATGGTCCAGATTTTGGTAAAAAAAAAAAACAATAAATATGCACGATTACAATAACGACAAGCCCATTTCCACTATAACCCCTAAAGCAGGAATTTCTAGTGTTGATTTGCTTCAAATAACAGCAAAAGTGATTTCGACTTAAGCCAAAAATGTAATTCCTTTTCCATGTGTGTTATAGGTGGGGTAATTCAAGAATTAGAGCAAAACGCTAGCTCTCTTCGAGCCGGTCCTGGTTGGAGAACGCAGAACTCTAACTATACCGGATGATCTTTTAAGAATGTCCAATCTATGAGTTTCTATACCTCGAAATAATATGGTGATTCTGTCCAACATGCCTCATAAAAATATTGCTAGTTAGTAGTTTCCAAGATACTCTTATCGTTTGGGATCATTGCCGGTTCGATATTCGAAAAAACAGACATTGTGACGATATTATATGGGTTGCGCTGTTAAGGGTTGAAAAAAAGTAAGGCCACAGAAAAGAAATTCTTATTTTGCTTATTTTGTTCACGTGAGGTAAAAATTTTGACCATAACATTTTCCACTTTCATCTGATTTGAATCAATCGAAGCCTAAACGTTCAAGCTGAGCTTAATCTTTTTACGAAAACTGCAAGAGAATATATTCTCCAATTTCAATAACTAGCATGAAGGTACATAATAGGTGCAGCGAGATAAACAAACGCTTAAAAATAATACTTTGTTCGGTTCTTCTATAATCGATTAGATTAATTGTCGATTGGTAACTACTTTTCGGAAATACCAGACGAAGATGTTTTGCTTCCTATTTACCTAAATATTCAATTTGAACTGAAAGAAAATACTGAAGAAATTCCCAAAACAATTGATTTCATGAAGAATTCAATCTCGAAACATGCACTTCAATCGTTTTACCATTATATTTAACCTATTGAGGCATTCCTGAATGTTTTTCGAATGTCAGTAAAATTTCATTAATCAGACTCACCTAAAGTAGTTAAATAACCCAAGATGATGATCAAACCATGCGCGTAAAACATTTTAGAAAGTGAAACTAAGCCGGTTACAGTGTTATTGTAAAGACATCTCGTGAGGTACTACTGGTGCTGCCTAGCCTTTGCAAAGATGTCAGTTCTCAGTCATCTTCTCCCCAAACAAACATAAGAAGCAAGGACTCAACTTTGTGTTTCGTGCTAGTTGGATATTTCGCGTGGTGTCATTTTGTTGTTGTATGGAAACAATGGACTTGAAGTAGGTATGTGTGTCTTTGAGGTCGCTGTCTGAATTTATATTACAATGAATGACCAGAGTAGTAGTAGTCAGAAGTTTTTGCGCTCTTGTTCAAAATTGTATAGATGTATTTTTTTTTATGAAATTGCGAATGAACCTTCTACCTCACTTAGTCTTCTGAATACAATAACTCAATTGAGTAAAGTGTATATAATGTCATGAAAATTTACCTGATACCTTCAAAACAATGTTATTCACCACTTTCGAAGAACGTATTTCTTGAGAAAATCAAAATCATAAAAATATACTACTGCATTCTAAGAAGGTTCGATTTTTCCCCATTCGACCTATGGTCTTCCATATCGGAAGCAAATGCGGGAGAACATTTTCAAATTATATATATTGCAAAGAATCGATATTTTTAATGAAGTTAAATGAATTTTTTCGCATTGTGATTGAATGTCCTCTTGCAACGATAATTATGTCCTTCTGGTATCCAAGAAGATAGCAGGAGGTATCAAATCGAAGAAATGCTAAATGCAAGAACATTTAGCATTGAACTGAAAAAATTCGAAATGAAACAGATTGATCTTCCAGAGATATTCTGTGGTTCAAACGGTTATCTTATCAGAAAATCTGGCAGAATTTTTGGATAACTCACTGAATCGATTAAATATATTATATAAAAATAAAAATTCGAAAAAATCTGATCGACAGATCCTGAGAGATTGAAATCTTACGAAAATACTTTTTAATCTCTCTTTGATATAAAATACACACAAAATTAGCATGAACATTCGATCCAATATTTTTCTACTGATTTCAAAATTCAATGAAGGCTCAATTCTGAAATCATAATTCCAATATTTTTGGAATAGAATTCTTCATAGATGTAATAGTTGTTTTTTGAATCAAGTTTCTGAGATGAAATTTAAAAATGGAGTAGATTCCTTTGTGCCATCTATGAATTCATAAATAGACCAAAATTTAACTCCTGTCTTGCGATCTGTTCACGATTAGTTCTCTTCAATATATCCATGAGTTACGGATCTCCTAACAAAACGAATGTTAGTTCAATATTTCATTCATAGAGGTCGCCGTGAGCCTGCAACCATTAATATGTTTGTAGCGAATGACGGGTTATCTGCCTACTTCGTCCAGGGTGGAATTTAGCCTACAAGGAAACAATTTTCCGATATCGATAGTATTTTGAAGATAACTTTGGTTGTGCTACTTCGGTAATGTGGATATGCTTTATCGAGGAATTCTATTACTTCAAAAATAATATCATCATCTCTTCATGAAAATTAATTCAATTTTTTTCTATCTAGTATAAATTTCAATTACTTTTAATATGCCAAATAATTAATTATCAGATATGAATGAGAATGAGAAATTCTAGAACTGATTTCGGTTTATTATTTCCAATAATAGAAATGAATTAAAGAGAAAACAATGTTTTCTCTTGAAATTTTCACAGTTTACGTTTTGGAAGTAGAAGTTAGAATTTAGAATTCGAATACCTACAAAAACAATGTAAATTTTTCACTTTGATTTGTCATTGCAAATACATATCGACAAATACAGAAAACATTGAAGTTGTGAAAAAATTTTAGTTTCTTTCTGTGTTTTCCGGAAGTCACAGACTAGGTACTCCGAACAGTTAGAATTTGCGGTTTTTCCTCATTTGAAGTTCTTCCTCGATAACTCTTAAATTATTCATTTTAGGTATAGGGTTTGCTGGAGTTATCTCCACTCTTTTTATGTGTAGAATCGACTGAAATAAAAAAATATATAGGTTCCAATTTGAAAATCTTGAGTTTTGATGAATTTGAGTTGTCCGAGTTCATGATCTTCTGATAAACACATAAACACATTTTTCGTCCAAACCGCGAAATGGTTTATAATAATACGTATTTGCAGAATCAAAAATGATGAAGGTTTTTTCGAAAAAAAATTTTCTGCAGAACTATTGAAAAAATGTGACTCCTTGTCGGCACCATTTTTTTCATGAGAATCCCATTAACTCATGAACCATTGAGTTTATACCCAAGGCATATTGCTGAAATTGTTATCAAAAAAGCTATCTAATGATGCAATAATAAACTGGGTGTGTCATTCGAAATAAGGTAGTAGTAGACTCTTTTCGGTATAACCGGAAGTTATAGAGATCTGAAAATATTTTACAGAGAAAGAAAATTGTCTCAAACTTCAACATGCAAATTTTCAGTACAGTATTGTGATCAGTTTTCCATGAACGTCTAATAGGCCATCGCGGTGAATCACCCTGTATAAAAAATAAACGATTATCTACCCGTTCACACTTATTCAATGAAACACTAAAATTCTTGATGACTGTCTGATGCTTGTGTTTCGGATTACTTGTTCTGTTAAATGAACTTTAATCAACCTTTTCAGTAGCCTAGCTAGAATACCATAGTTTACTAAAAAATAAGGTATTCTGGAATAATATGCTAGTAGGGAATGATTGAAATCGATAGTTCTTGAATCAGCGAAGAAAGAGGTATTGAACTTTATATCTTCTCTTCAATTTCGATATGATGGAATAGTTTCTTTATCGATAACACTCGATAAAATAATTATTGAAATTAATTTATGTCTTATCAGTTCGGTAAAATTTCTTTCCATCTTTGATATTTATCAGTGGAATATTTGTGTTGACATTTCTCAAGACTGTATGGACCCCCTTCTTTGATGATATTGCTTTTATCATCGAATTTGTCAGTGGTTTTCAAACAATTCCAATATTTGATTTTTCAACATACCTTCTTATTGGTGTTGAAAATTGAAGAAAGCACTGACGTGAGGTCAGAAGTTTTTGAGAGCTAGTTCATTTTTGCGCAAATTTCACCTTCGAAGACCATATAACCAAGGTACCATTGACGCATGAATGAAGGAGCGATAAAAAGTTCCCGACTTTAAGTGATAAGTTTTTTTTCTCGTAATTCTTTTCCAATATTATCAGGTATAAAAAGAAATCCATTATTTTTGCATGACAAACAAGGCTTTGATTACCATAGTTAGAATGTTCCGATTTAGGTCAAATATGCGCCGTTTCATTTAACAACTTGAAGGTGATATAATAATACTATGAGGTGGATGCATAAGAACCTCCCAGAGCTTCTGGCGAGTAACTATCGATGTGATGCCTGGCATTGTGGAACACAAATTCTCTCAAAAGCTGGCCGTCCTTCAGGCGGTCCAATTGTTGACAGTAAAGTTCCGAGTTAACAGTCGTACTGTAGGGGATCAGCTTATAATAGATAATTCACCGCCAATCCCACCAAATACACAGCAAAACCTTCCTGGCCGTCAAACCAAGCTTGGGCACCGTTACCGTCGACTCACCGCATTTCGACCACGACCGTTTTCGCTTGACGTTGTTGTAAGTGGTCCACTTTTCACCAGTAACCAACCGCTTCAAAAATGGCTCGATTTTGTTGCTTCTTCTTGGAACCAACTCTATACAAATGATTTCAAACGGTTTTTTGTGCAATCTTAAGCTCTTGGGTAATCGAAACAATGCTTACATGATGGTCGGACTCATGAATGTCCATGATTTCATCGACATTTTCGACAATAACTGACCTTCCTGTGTGTGTTGCATCTTTGAGATCGAAATTACTGGAACGGAATCGACTAAACCAAAATATCGAAAATCTGAAAATATAATGAAATCATGAACCCGTAGATACTTTCCAGAGAAACTTCATCACAAAAGCGACGTCGAAATAGAATCGTCTAAAGAATCGACAGACACAGATGCAAGGACGTTGTTGGGAACTGCTGTAGAAGCGTGGCAAGATTGACTTAGGCAATTATTACTATATCCCAAATAATAGGTTTATCTCGTTTTACCAGCTAAATATTCCGTTATGAGAGACTACGAACGCTATTGACTTCACCAACCTTCAAATTACTCGTTTAGCACAGCTCACCTTGAGCCTCTGATGCATCTTGTCAAAGTAGGAATCTCTGCAAACACACGCACGAGCCGCTATATTGAACAGTTCTCTTTAAAAATTCCGTCATTTAGGTTGAAAAACAATATTTGGATTTCGTAAGGCTTGTTTGTTTGGATCGGAATTGTTGTTTTACGGATACGAGATCAAGGATGCCATAAACAACCAATGCATAATTACAGTGTTCTCTCTTTTAACGAATCGTGTTAAAAATTCAAAGGTTTCAGTTCTGATGGAGGAATTTTGTTCTTTTGTACCTGTTTATAGTGAGGAGCAGAGGAAGTTGATTGACGGCGAGTTTGGAAGGATCAAAGGTGGGTGGAAATGAAAATGAGTTATTTCCGAGTGCTCATGGTATGTTCGAGTTGGCGGGGGTTCAATGAGAAAAGTTTTTTTTGCGAGCGCGCTCGATACGCGACGTTTCTGTGAACCTGTACTCATTTTTATTACTGTTTTATTATATTAAAAAAGTATTTATGAACGATCTAGTCCAGTCAATATGTATTTTTCACAGGATTGTTTTGGAGTAGTTTTGATATCTTCGATTCAATATTTTTTTTGGGGTTCGAACGATAGTTAAAAATTGGAGAGTTTTATCTGTCTGCAGAATCCTTATTTTAGGGTGTTATTGATTTCATCGATCTTATATGTTGGGTGTTAAATCCGAATCTGAGGTTTGCCATCACAATTACGTGATGGAATTTTAAAAAAAATTGCAGAAAGATGTTTTTTTTTATATAACTTGGAAAATATCAATTTTCTGAATAACATTTTTATACAAAACAAAGTAAATAAAATTTTCTATAAATTTCATTCATTAAGGTTTTAGTTTATTTCTTTCTTAATTGAGAAATTAAGCACTGACTTGGTGTCAGGAGTTTCGAATGCTAATTTATTTATGTTCCTAGTGGAGGTGGAGACTTTGTTGTAACACAAGATGTTGAAGTAAATAAATACAACAAATTGCAGGGGTTGATTCTGCATGAAAAAATAATGTCAGTGTGCTTTATTTATAATTTCGTTTACAAATGCTTCGTATTCCGAGATTCGGGGTGTTAAAGTGTCTCTTGACAACTGACTATTGCTTTCTGGGATATTTCACACAAAACAATTATTTTTAAATTACTCTCATCCTTTTTTTTTCTATAGGGCGCCGTTTTTATGTAAAAACAACATCTTGATTTTTGACTTTAATATATCATGAAAAAACCATGAAATATGTAAATGTAATACAAAGATAATTTATTTAGGAAATGAAGAATATGTTTTAATATTTTTAATTTAAAAAAAAAGGCGTCGCTAACAAAAAAGACATTGAAGTTTTTTCAGTACAAAGTGAACAAGTGATGCATTAATGATTTGTAGCTTGAATTATATCAGTGACGTACTTCAGGTTCATGGAAAATACTTAGTTTTATTCAAATTATTATGAATTCCCATCAAGTAAGGACAAAATCTATTAGAATTTTTTTCTTTTTTCTTGAGACACCTTTGATTCATATCTTTATAATGAATCATTGGAATAATTCATAAGTGTCCCATATAATAATAATATTGAAATATTACAATGTAGATTATCGTTTGAACAAATTATGTAATATCCCCATAAAAATGATTTGTAAGAAGAAATATCTCTCATTTTGTTTTCAACTGGGCAGTCACGTTGTGGTGTTTCCTCTGAATTCAAAGTAGATAAGAAATGAACACACTGGCAAAATTGGGGGAACCTACAAAATCTCAACGAAGTTTGTAGTTAATTTTCTCTTGAAATCCTCGGCCGATCAGCAATTCTTTTTTTGAATTGTAGATTAACTCCTCTGAAACATAACTATTCAGATGCCATCCTCATTTGCTTTTTTTTCTGTTATATACAGAGTTAAAAAAAATTAAAAGTGAGGATTTCTTCAGAACACCCTGTTGAGTGATTCGTTGCCACGATATTGTTCACCAACACGCAGGTTTTCACCAACACGCATCTTTTCTGAACATTTCCTCTTTTTTCATTGCCATAACTCAATTTTGAGAGTCACTAAGTAACTGAGTAACGCCATTTGAACTGTTATGATATGGAAAAAGAACTTTTGGCGAGTCGTTCACAAGATGAATTGACATAGGTGCACCCTCTCCCAGGGGATTACGGTGTTTTGTCAAGAGATCGCTGGTGGGCTCTTCAGTTAGGCAGCGTTCTCTGCCTAAGACATCCTCGCACACCATCCTGGAGAAGTGACTCTGCTCCAACGCTGCGGCTCCCTTAAACCCGCCGGGGCCGCATTAAAGTGTGATGCAACGCCCATAACACCACCTCTCGGGCAGATAGAGACAACAGACTACATTGATTCAGAAGAAGTGCATATAATTTAACGAATATCGGTTCTACAGTAATTCAATTCAACTGGCGATTGTGTGTGCGAGCCATGGGCGGGGAGAATCCTGATTTGATTTTTGAATGCTAGATCAGGAATCCTTTTTTCATAACTCCACAATAGCTCAATTATTGAACTGAGAAAAACATTGACCCTTTTGAAACACGAAAGAATTTTTATGAATAAGTCACAATGTAAACAAACTATTTCTGAGCATCAATTGATAATTTCGACATTAATAAAATTATATTACGCTACTGCTATAGTGTCACGTTAGACAAGGAGTGACGAATGTTGGCATCAAAACAAATGCATTAGTTACAAGGCGATACCCGTTCCTCTTATTAATGTTCTAATGAAAAAATATAACTTGACAGGCCAATCTGAATCACGAGTCGTGTTCGAATTCTCGATAACGCGAAACTGACTAGAGTTTGTGATTAGCTCATTTATACCTTCAACAAGGCCGTAGAACAGTTAATGAAATACTAATTATTGGATTAGTGGGAATCATTTTGTTTTTTCCATCCATTATGAATTTCCATCGAATAAATATCGAATCTAATAAATACTAACTTCATTGTATTCACAATCTATGACATCATACTACCTATATCTTTTATTTGAACTATTATATCAATTTGAATTTGTATTATGAGAATTAGAAAGCATAATAAACCTAATTTTATTTTCATTTACATTACTTTCAATTAAAATCTATATTTGTCGGACCAACATTCAAAATAATACTCGAATTTACAAAGTATTCATCAGATCTGAAAGAAATTTGATTCTCATAATGAATTAATTCATATTATTTTCGATTTTCATAAACATACTTGACATTCTAAATGTTTGTAAGCGATAATATCGCAGAACCAATAATCAATTCATGCAAAAGCAATTTTTTTGAAAGTTTTCTTTTTTTTAATTATGTGTGATTTCGGAAAGATAGGGTGATATATTAAGTCATACTGCAAAATTTACAATGCTTTTACTCTGGCTCAGGTAGATTTCTGAATAATAAATCGCCCATCTTGATAACTTAGAGAACAAAATACGATAATTTAGTTTCTCATCGAAGAAACTTGCTAGAATTAAACTGATAAATTTCTTATGGGTGTTTCCAACAACTCTTCTAGCCGAAAGTACAAACCACGAATCCAATCTTCCGAGGAATCAGATTTTGTCCTCTTACTCTCCCAAAAAAAAAACAAATAACGAAATTTCGTTGAGAAAAGCCACGAAAAGTTTCGAACTACCCAACATTAGATCCTAGAATTTTCCAAATCTAATTTGCTTATGCGCGAACCCTTAATTGTCGAAACACATCCGATGACAAGGAATAATTCAGTTTGGAATTGAAACAAGAGAAAACGTGTTCCATACTCGAAATCTCATTATGAAACCATCGTGAACAACACGGACAGATTGGAAATCATCTTAGGAAGCAGCTGAACGAGGAGAGGAACAAACTTTTTAATTTCGTTACTTACCCACTGTGTCTGATGCTTTCAGTGTTCCTTTTAGTTTCTCTGTTTTAGCACCGTCGTGATTTTATACTTTACTGGAACTTTTATGGATGCGTATTCCATTTAAAGGTTTATTATTATCCAGTTGAGTTTTCCTTCATGAAGCTCGCTATATACCGGATGTTTCATTATAAACTGGACAAACATATATAGTAGTATAGATGACACCGGCAGAATCATTTTTGACACTTCAATTTTTTTCGAAATTAGAGCCTTTTTTGTAAAAACTGGTTTTACACGTACAGGCTCACGCCTCTGTGATTATATGTTTATACCCTGTAGCTTACAGAATAAACCATTTTATTATTATTATTATTATTTATGATCCAAAGTATTGTCTATCGCTGGCCACTACTTTATCCCATCTTTCCCAAAAAAATTTCCGAAATTTGAGCCTTTTTTGTAAAAACTGGTTATACATTTATGATTCGAAGTATTGTCCATCGTTTGCCACTACTTTATCCTATCTTTCGGGCAGCATACGAATCTCGCGTTGAAAAAACTGGTCATCTTTTGAAGCCATCCAAGAATCGATCAAATTTTATACTTCTCTATAAGACGGAAGTGCTGGTCAGCCAGGTCGTGTGCCATTGTTCGAAACAAGTGATATTCCGAGAGAACAACGTCTGGAGAATACGTCGGGTTGGGTAGGACTTCAACATTTTCAAGTATGTCTTGACCACACTCTCAACATGGGATCGCGCATTGTCATGCTGTAAAATCTCTTTATCATGCCTCTCGTTGTATTGGGGCCGTTTGTCTTTCAATTCTCGGCTCAAATGCATTTATTGCGTTCGATAACAATCGTCTGTGATTGTTTTAACAACTCATGATACACTACGTCGAGCTGATCCTACCAAATACTGAGCATGATCTCGGAACCGTTAATATTCGGTTTGACAGTCGACGTGGAAGCATGACCGGGATATCTCCATGATTTTTTGCACTTGGGAATATCGTAATGAACCCATTTTCGTCTCCAGTCACAATGCGATGCAGAAATACCTTCTGTCTTTGTCTTGCAAGCAGCTATTCACAAGCAAACAAACGCCTTTCAACACCTCTTGGCTTCTAATCGTACGGCTCCCAAATTCCTTGTTTCTGAATAATTTCCATGACTTTCAGGCGTTTTGATTTGGCTTGTTGCATTACTCCCAATGATCCTGCCAATTTTTATTGCGTTTGACACGAGTCTTGATCAAGGAATGCCTCAAATTCTGCATCTTCAAAAACCTTCTCTCTTCCACTGACATGCTGGTCTTCGATGGAAAATCACCGTTCTTGAAGCTTTGAAACCACTCGGTCCATTCTTTCACTAATAGCGGTCTCACCATAGGTATTTTAGATCATTTCATGAGCCTCAGCCGCGGATTTCTTCATATTGAAGCAGAAAATTAAAACCTCCCTCAAATGACAAGAATTTGGCTCGAAAGCTGACATGTTTAATCGAGAATAACTTTATGATGCAAACACAAATCGACAAATTTTTCGATGGCGTTTTGTTTATAAATATCTGAGCTTATTGTATGATATCTGCGATCTATTCATTTCGAATACTACTTACTGCTACACTTCTACAGTCATCAATTGCAAAACGGCGGAAGCAAAGTTGTACACCTGTATTATATTTTGGATGCTATTATATTTTACATATTGAGGATGTGAACGGTAAATATAGCAGAGGGTCATGAGTTTGTTCTTGATGAATGCCTAAGATTCATTATTGAAAATAATAATCTAAAGCTGCGTTGTTCCCTGTCAGTGAGGCAGATAAACAAACCTGGTCAACAAAGCGAAGGAAAATTTCGTTTACAGAACTTAAAAATTTCGTCCGTTTCATTATATCTTATGAATCTCCAATCGAGTAATTATTTGATGAATCTCCCCCCTTTGAACGAAATTTCAAATTAATTTTCATTCCAGTTCATAACTTTCGATATTCCTTTATCGCTTTCTTAAGCCTGTTCATTTCTAAATATTCTGAGGAAAAAATACACTGAACATATTTCTGAATCACCTCCAGCCCCATCGGAAACACATGTTGAAAAAAGGGAATGCCCCTCCCCTATGTTTTTTTTGCCCCGGGTCGTATCTGAGGTCTCCTTTTTGATTAAATTTTCATGAAACGAAAATTGGAGACTTCGAAGAAAATTATTTCGTAGTATCCGCATCATGTTGCCGGAACTTGGGAAAAGTTAGCTGGGGTAATTATCGAGTTGAATGTTGCACAAAATTTGATATACCTTCGCATATCAGGTAAACTTTTGTAATGTAGGAAAAAGTGATACTTAGAGGTAGAGTCATTCGATATTCATGTAATGGAATTTTCTGTTATAATCAACTCGAATTAAGAAAAGGAGATAAGAAGTGGATTGCAAAAGAATTTATTTCTAGTTCTTCCATCGAATATCTTCGTATCAAGTAGTAAAATGTTAATAAAAATAAAAATATTGCATATTTCAGATTATCGTTAATGATTTTCTCCTATCACATAAAATATTCTTATATTAAAAAAAGCGGACAATAAATCATTTGAAATAAATTGGTTTGGAATTTCTTTTTTATTGATTTATTCATTTAATATACAGGGTGTCCCAACGAAAATTTGACCCCACACAGAACTAAGAAATGAAGAAGTTCAATAAAACAAGTCAACTTCTGTTTTGAGGGGTACGAATTTTCATCATTAGTTTGTTCCGAAAAAGAACTCTCATGAAGGGGGCATCAACCCCAACATTTTTTGAATAGGGAAGTTTTGTACCTACATACATAATTTCAAGAAAATGAAGATAATTGCATTTTTTTTATATCTAGAGGTGAGATAAAAGAATCGTGTTCAAACCAGTGTTCAATTCACATTCAGTCAGAATAAACATTATCAGTGAGAAGTAAATGAAATTTTAGGGAATAGCGAGCTAGTGAAAGGATACTTGTTTTGAATAAAGACTGAGTTTTCTACACAGTAAGCTGAAAAATTAAAAAGCAGCTTCATGAATTGATTCATGTGGAAGGCAGAATCACCAGAGGTAATTCAAGAATGGAGAAAATTCCGATTTTATATTCTTGATAATAAAAGTAATATGATAAGTCAGGTAATTTACTTCACAAGTAGTCATATGGATTAATGTTCATTCAGATCGAAAGCAATTACTTAATAAAATGGAGAGCATTTGCTCTGTAACAACTATCAACTATCCCATAGGAAACTATTGATTTGCATTCAATATTTATCTTTGAATACATCGGTATGAAAATGTAGGTATAAATAGAAATAATGTTATGACTATGTATTCAACGTATAATGGATAAGTTAGACTCTATCAAATTTGTTCAATAATGTGTACCTACCTACACTTGAACTGTAATTATATCGAAAATTAATCCAATTCATCTTTGTAGAGTAATTATGATTTTCTGATGTAACAGGGTGGGACTGTAATTATTATTTCTCTATATCAGTATCGTATTGAGTTCATTACAGTTCTAAAAACAGTGCTGTAATGATCTCATTACAGCATCGTTTTCAGTTATATTTTTCGGTTTGTGGTTGTCTATGCTGACTTCCAATCCTATCAAATTTCAACAAACGTCAATAATTGTCAAAATAATATAATTCGGATATAGTGAAATGATTTGCAACATTAATCGCAATTTCTCTTAATTCTGGTGGTGTTAAATCGATTTCGTCAGACATAACCAACGAATTTAATAAGTAATTGTAAATTATTTCAAAATTCTAAACGTACGATTCATATCCAAATTCCGTAATCTGTCAATGTTCGTAACAGTCACACCAACTGCAATGATACAATACAAATGTCACTAGAATATTCAATTCAAAATTTTCATTTAATTTGGACAATAATTCACAAAACTTGACTGAAATAGAGAAAATATCGTCTAACACTCGTTGCAGAAGGCAATTCCAACACTCATGCGTTCGAAAACTCGCTCCTTCGTCGCTCGTTTTCGAATTTCACATTCGTGTTAGAATATAAGCCCATTCTGCAACTTGTTTTAGAATATACTATTTTGCAATTGGCGTTGAATATTTTATTTTACAGCTTCTTCTCAATTTCATGTTTTAGTCAACTCTACCATACTGATATGTGAAATTTCCAGAAAAAAATATTTTTTTTTATTCGTTTTTACACTGAAAGTATTTCAATCATGAGTAGGATCTACGATGGAATTAACGAAAAGCTATTGAACCGAAGTATCACAATCACATGAAAATGTAATTTTAGTATGTACCTACTGGTATATTTTGATGTAGCTTGAATGACCTGAAGAAGAATACAGTATTGAATTTTGGGCTAGGAATGGTCTCAAATTATGACGTGTTCGTGCTCAAAGCCTCAAATCCAATTACTTCCGTCTGTAAACAGTATTAATATCGAAAGACCTATAAATTTGAAATTTTCTGGGTATATTCTGGCTAAACATTTTTCAATAAAAATACTGGACAAAGCGTTACGTACTAATGACTGATCTAATATTTTTATCCTGTTAACTTCACAACTAGCAATTAGATTGGAATAAAATGATGCATTCAAAATTCAAAAATCAAATTTAATTCTTTATATAACGATTTCCGAGTCTACTTTTATTTATTCCAGATATTACCCATTTTCAATGAAAAAACTTGCAAAAACTTATAAGGATGATTTGATAAATTATTATTTTATTGTTTTCAATTGCGAGGAAAGAGGTGGAGAATTAATTAAAGTTTTTTTTTTCACAAAAAAGGATAAGAATTCTGAGAATTCAATAATTGGAAGCTGGCGATATAAATTTATATTTTGACATAAATTTCCTGCAAGTCCTGATAATTAATTTTCTTGATCAAAGATTGTATATAAATGAAATTGCATCAGCTTATTTTCGATACATTCTGAATGAATTGAATGCTAAATATTAAGTCCCGAATTCACGGAAATTTACGTGTTCAATCATCAGGACCCTTCTTGCCTTTGATTTCCCAAGGCATAGCGATTTTAAACTCAAATCTTTTCCAATATTGATTCTACATTCCAATATCGAACTTCGTGATTTAAAATGAAATTTATTCAATATTTTCGGAGTATCCAGAGGTTTTTGAGTGATTTGAGTGCTTCAGCGGGAATCCGGCTGAATATATTTGAAATTGTGAAAACAAAAGCGATGAATTAATGGAATTCCATTAACGTATTTCCCTACAAAAAATAGACAGGTTTTCTCACCGTTCCATTCAGTTTCATGAAAGTATTTTAATGACTAAAAAATAAGCGAGAACTATTGATTAAAAACTTATTAATAACGGAAGTAGAAATCCAATGATATTAATAAATTTTAAATCATTTTCCGGGAGAGAAGGATGAGAGTTACAGGATTCTGTTGATGTGGTATTGAAAGAAACAAAAAAGCCGATGAACAGGCAAAAAGAGCACCAAGGTTAACACCTGTTCGTTCTGAGCCCTTCTGTGGACTTGGAAAGGACCAATAACAATAACAATAATATTTATCAATCTCAAAAATTATTCACACCATCAAAATCAATGCTAACGAATAAAATAGAGCTTAAAAGAGCTTATTTTCTACAAAATGAAATAAACTCATCAACTGAATAAGGTTCACAATACAAAATAAAATTGTAAATGCGCCTTCTAAACAAGGTTATATCTTCAACAACCTGTAATTGCTTAGGAAGCAAATTGAATAAACGCATGGCCATATAAAGTGGTCCCCTTTCAAACCTAGTAGTACTGTGAATAGAAAGAAGGAAAGGATAAACTTGACGAGTATTATTTCTATTAACTTAAGGCGATAAATGTAAAGACCAAAGACGGTTTGGATTCCATTGGATCTGAAAACTCCGCGACAGGACTCACGAAAGCGCAACCTATTCATTATTCTCATCACTCTTTTCTGGATGAGAAAAATTCCATCGGCACCAGACGAACTGCCCCAAAAAATAATTCCATATGCTAGCACAGACTTGAAACTAGCAAAGTAGAGATCTCTCACCACAGCACTCTCCAACTTGTCCCTCATCATGAAAATCAAGTACGCCGAAGAGTTGAGAGACTTTACCAACTTAGACACCTGATGATCCCACCGCAGGTGTTTATCTAGAGCAACTCCCAGAAAATTTACAGAATCCTCCAATTTAATTTGACCATTACTATGACACAAAAAAGGAGGATAGTTCTTCACCGACTGGCTGCCATAAAAGAAAATACCTTGAGTCTTGCTATGATTTAGAATAAGACCACTTTCATTACACCATCTATCAACAGACAAAACCGTATCCATTCCAGCCCTGCTACAGGATTCGACATCTCCTGATATAATCAAAAAATTGCTGTCATCAGCATAAAGAATCGACTTACAAATAGCAGAGGTCTTAATATAACAAAGGGAATTCACAAAAACAATAAAAAGCAAAGGGCCCAGTACACTTCCCTGAGGAACGCCCCTAGTAAGAGATCGTTCCCCAGAGAAGTGGACTGCACCATCTAGAGCGAGGGCAACCCTCTGACGTCGAATTTCAAAGAGATATCCCTAATCCCACATAACTCCAGTCTAGCCAATAAGGTTCTATGCTCGATGGAATCAAAAGCCTTGGTCAAATCAAACATCAAAGTCAATGGAACTTCATCACTCTCAAGCGCCAAAAGAACAGAATTTAGCAACTCAAATAAAGCAGTCTCGGTACCTCTATCTTTCGTGAAACCATGCTGACTATCAGCAAGAACATTAAATTTTCGAGAAAATAAGGCTGTGGTCTAGCAATAGGAGTGGGACAAAAGAAAATCCCTCTGGAGAAACACTCCGAGTCTTGCCCCAGCAAAGAGATTTTTTTTCACCGACCTACATATACCAGGAAGCTCCTGAAGCTACCACGAGCTGAGCTTCGGGTAATGGTGGGGTTGCTGACAGGACACTGTCGGTGCAGATACCTTTAGTACCGCAACCGCATGGGTAAGCCAGCAGATTTGCAGGATCTGTGAAACGAAAATAGAAACAGCCGAACACATCGTATGCAAATGTCCGGGGCTGACTGTCCCAAGAACCACTCAAATGTGAAAGTCAGTACTGGATACTAACGAAGTGATAGCCACGGCTCCTTAGGATGTTGTTGGTTATATTGACAGTATCGACGGCCTGGCTGGGTTTGAATGAATAGGTAGGGTTAAAAACAAAAGATCAATTTGGTCGCAGTTCCCGAAAGGCTAACAGAGCCGCAACGACTCCGATTCAGTGAATAATAATAATACTACATTATACTGATTGATGATATTGTAGCGACCCTGTGCTTGCCCGAGAGATATCATTGCATCACTATCCTAATCGGCACCACTGGGTATATGCATAAACTTACCGCAAACGACAGTGTATGATATTTTACTAGTTGTCTTCAGAATAAACACAGATTTTAAAATATCATTTAATAACAAGATTATTCAAAATATTAGAATAGCTTACAAGCGCCAACATCTAACATTTACCTCTGTTAACTTAACATAACATTGTCTATGCTTCTTAGAACACTGGATCATCATTTCAACTATATATAATACATCCCCCTTTTCTACCATGAAATTACAAATTTAGTTTGTCTGGTTTCTTAATCAATTGGCCAGACCTATTCATTTTTTGTGATTGATGTGGAGTAGTCTCGTTCTCTTTATTTTTAAACTCCTCCATTTCGGTGAGACTATCATCTATGACTTTAGTTTCAAAATTATTACTTGATGATTTCAAATCAAACCTGTTTCTACGTACACTTTTTCCTACCCCAACTTCAACAACATAAGATCCAGGACTTTCATGATTTTCAATGATTTTTGTAGGTTTCCATGTCTTATTCACATGGTTATACATAATTACATTATCATTTGGGTTCAACAATGGCAAGTTATATAGTTATACTTCAGGTATATCTAGTTGAGATACAAGTAGTTCTGAACTACATATAATATAGACAGAGGCACCAATCACCATACTCCATCATGGATATGGAAGGTGTGTTTGGTAGAGCTGATCACTGAGTGTCAAACTGATGATCAGTGACCTCAGGATGAAACACCGCAATCCTTCGAAATTGGCAAGATAACGCCTCGCCAAAATATTAAAGTAAATAAACTCTATTTTCGATTGAAGCCTATGATTATTTTTACTACTTTAATAATTACTGATGTACTGCTGAACCTGGATCTAGTCGACATTGCTGTGTCGAACTATCTGCTCACATCAGGTCAAATGTATTCAGAAACGAAAGGCCTTCTTCTAGCCATTCAGGATCAAATCATTTCAACGAGAAGTTACTGCCAACATATCATAAAGGATCGAATTATTACGGACGTTCGATGACATTGGTGTCTAATAAAACAAATAATCTAACATATCATAGGTGACAGGTGGATATAAATGTTTGAAGGTAATGAATAAAAAGAGAGACACGATTGCGGTAGGAAAGATACTTCACCAAAAATTGGCAGACATATTAGTAATACACGCTTTGAAATTCACTAGAATCGTATGGTTTTCATAGATATTACAGTTCCTGGCATAAGGCATGATATATTATTAATCTAATAACATCAGCAGACAGCAATACTCATCGACTTAGCAATCCCGAAATAACAATAACATGGGTCAAAATATAGGGGTCTAGAATTTCAGGCTTTAGTGTGGACAACAGTTGTTTCAACCAGAACTCTCGCAATTATCATCTCACACATAAATAGTACCTGAAAATCTTAAGAGAAATATCAAAGAACTAAGGGTCGAAATATAATGTAGAAGGCGGTTCTTTTAGCTAAAGCGCTAAGAAAATTCTTAGGAGGCGACGGACAGGCCCAAGAACCTACAGGACTACAAGGACGAGGATGACTAGAGCGGCTCTAGAAATATAGGTGCAACAAGGACTGGGTAGAACTGAGCTGCAGCCTGATATTTTAAATATCTAGAATTGAGTGAATCCTCCTCTTAGTGAAGAGTGAGAAACCGACAGCTAGGAGAGTTTTATCTAAAGTCGAGAAAAGAGAGAGAGTACTAACTCCGAAGTCAGAAGGAGACACATGATGACATCACGTGACAGGAGACCCAATCGATATCCCGGTTGGTTTGAATTTGAACTCTTTCTATTAGTATCTACGAGCAGCAGAGTAACGTGAATAGAGGATCAATCTTTCTGTTTCTTGATTTAAATTCAGAACTTTACATATCTGATAGCAGTTTGGTTTTCTCTATAAAATGAAATTTTTGAACAGAATTATAACGAAAATATAATTCCCCGATTTCATTAACTATGTGGTCTTGAGAAAACATTTATAATTAACTAGAATATTAATCACTGAATTCTGACTTCGGCCAATATTCGCTCTCAACAATGATATAGTTGGAAAATTTGTACATATACATGGAAATAGTTCGAATAAAGAGAGCTGCTCATTTTCAGGAATGAGTTTTTCAAATCTGTTCATGATTATTTGAAATACTACTCAAATCGAAACTGAAACTCATTGTTAACACCTATAGAAGAACCTGAATATATTTGTTTATAGTATTAGTATTATACTGATAAATATTCATTTGATAACGAAACATAACAATGAAAATATTTTTTAATTCCAGACGAACATTTTTTGGATCATGCCGGTGGCACTTTATATTCTGAGAGACAAATTGAGAACATTGCAGCAGAATTGAAAAACACTCTTTTATGCAATCCACATGGAAAGAATGCTCCCAGTCAAAAAACCGAAGATGCTATCGATATTCTTCGTTACAGGTTAGATATAATTATATCAATAATTGCATAATGCAGCAATTCTTCTTTAAAAACACTTCAAATTTTACTCATTTGCAATAATGCTTTATGACGTTGTTGAGTTAATCCAAATCGAAAATTATAAAAATCATTGCACGAAAATTAGTCAATTCCATTTCTTTGGTGGAACGAATATTTCTGGTCACTCTGAAAAAATTAATTATATTTCAATATATCCTCAGGATACTCCAACATTTTCACACGAACTCAGAGGAATACACCGTTATATTCACCGCCAACTCTACAGCCTCCATAAAACTCATAGCTGAAACTTTCGAATTCACCAATCAGAATGGAAAAGAAGGAGGGCTCTTTTACCTGGAGGACAATCATACCTCAGTGCTGGGGATGAGATCCTACAGTCCTATTTCCAAAGTACTCACCGTGCCAGAAGCTTTTGAAATATTGGGATCGCCATCCGAAGACGACCTCCACCACCTCCCAAACACCAGCTCCCTTTTCGTCTACCCCGCCCAATGTAATTTCTCCGGCACTAAATATCCCCTTGATTGGATCAAGAGGGTTCACAGCGGTGGTCTCAATGGAGCGAAAGGATTGAAAGCAAGGAAGTGGTATGTCCTGCTCGATGCAGCTAATTTTGCGGCCACTAACAACTTGGATCTGTCCATATACAAGCCAGATTTTGTCCCGTTCTCCTTCTATAAGTTATTCGGGTATCCTACGGGAGTGGGGGCGCTTTTGGTGAGGAATTGTAGCCAGCAAGTATTACAAAAGAAGTATTATGGAGGAGGCACAGTACTGATGGCTCTGGCTCTTGAGGACGAGGCTGTGTTGAAGAGCTCTCTCGCTGAAAGGTATGTGCTTGTTGATATAAAATATGACGATAAACTTCAATTTCCATAATTTTATGATGCTGGAAATAGAGCTATCGAAAATACTTCTGAAGAGATAAAAGGTTACTCTTTGAATAAGTATCTGAAGTTGATTGGATATCTTCAATGTTTTATGTATCTACAGTTTTGTTCGAATAATATCAGAGATGCGCGAATAGTATTTGATAAGACTATTTCATGAGACCATAATTACTTGTTATCAAAGGTATTATAATTTTTTTCTACTAGCGTTTCGAAAGTATTACTTTTCAGTTTTCACACGCATTGACGTTTGGAAACTAGTACTTTTCCAAATTCGTGCGAAAAAAGCCATGCTCTTCACTTTCCGCACGCATATGCATGCGGAAAGTGAATAACAAGGTTATTTTCCGCACGCAAATATTAAAGAGTCGCAGCAATGATAAAATTTTGGCATGTCCAATCATAAAATTCAAACGTTGCTCTATGCGGTGAGCGCATTAAAAAGCCAGTCGGTACCAAGACGAAAATTCATCGTGAAAGTGTTTCATTTAAGCTAGTTGGAAAAATATTGTTCCTAACTCATGTGGAAAGTGCCTTTTCCGCACTGCAGTCTCTTGCGGAGAAGTATCACTTTCCACACTTGTTAGGAAAATAACTATTGGTGACAACTGCTGTCAAGTTTTGCCGTGGGTTAACTGGAAAAAAATTGCTGACACCAGTTTTTCTATATAGAAATCATTTGTAATTCACAATTGAGCGTTCGTGATTGGTGTAAGAGTGCGGAATTTTTATTAGGGCACTTTTGAGTCAAATTGTAATTTCAGTTCAAACGTTTGAAATAGAGGTCGTAAGAAGTTGAATCAGCTACAATGCCGCATATTTGTTAAACTTAGATAGAATACCAATTGTGTGAGTAAAATTAATCGAATAAAAGATATCTGAGTTCCAGAGTAGTTATACTCCTAGTGTCAAAACTTCAACTCTCTCAAAATATTTCGATGAATAAATTAGATATCTTTGCGAGAACTACAGCAAATGTTTAAACTGATGACCATCAACTTTCAAACAATAGTAAAGACTCTTAACTTTTTCTCCTTGTTTGTTCGGCGCTATATTCCAGGTGTTTCCTCGACCCTAGATATCAAAGACAAAAATCAAGTGGATTTACATCTGGTAACCTAGGTCGACATTCTGTCCATAAATTACTCAGCAAACTATAAAATTAATCAGTTTCAGTTCAACACGGCAATTCAACGATGATAATAATCTGTGATAATTGAAATATTCAGTGGCCACCAAGGTCTCCAGCTTTAACACCGTTAGATTTTTTCTTTTAGTTAATGTAAAATTAATTTGAAATTATTGTACTCAGGGACTTATGATGTACCTCACCGAATTTTGTCATTTCAGATTTTTATTGGATGAAATAAAGAATAATTTTATTTTCATTAATGAGAGAATTGGTGATTGAGATGAAGAAAAAGGCGAATTACATTGATTTATGTTAAATGTTATACTGGCTTCTCAAATAGTATTCCTGAAACCGGTACACTTCAGGGAAGAAAGACTTTTTTCACATTTAACTGGTCAAGGATTGAAATTCTCTAGAGCTCTATGAAGTGAAATTTTCCATAAAGAGAAAGACCATTCAGCACCCAATCCCACACCCCTGTCACCCCTACTTCTTACTTACGGTTCTGCAATGAATTTAAATTGATATATTTTAGATGAAGAACTATACATAACAATGTATCTTTCATATGATATTTCAGATTTGAAGATGGTACTCTTCCGTATCTTTCAATTTGTACCTTGAATGAAGGGTTTAACACATTGAAAAGACTAGATCTTACTATGAAATCGATTTCTAAACATACATTCAACTTGGCCAAATACCTTCATTCGAATTTAGTCACTTTGCATCATGCCAATGGAAAACAGGCTGTGATCCTCTATCATGACACCACCTTCGAAAATAATCAACATCAGGGAGGAATAGTAAACTTTAATTTGGTCAGAGAGAATGGTCAACATATTGGATATGCTGAAGTAAGTATTTTTTATTCTCATTATTGAGTTTTATTGGGAAATCTTAATATTAAAATATATATTTGAAATATAAGAGCTAAAGAAAATAAAATTCCAAGAGAAAAGTTGCCAGTGGATTTCTCAATGTTTTCCATCTTGACTTTCCTAGGCCTCTGTGAGGCCTTTCAGAAGCTTAGAGCTGGAAGGAGTGTGTTCTGTGTAGATTTTATATCTTTGTATCTCTCTTAGTTATTTTTTGGTGATATGTATTTGGAGAACTGTTGAATTATTTGAAGAATATGACATTTTTTATTAATATAAATTACATTCAGTTTGAATATCGAGAAGTGAAGAATATCTGATCAATTATAATATACCTTCAGTTTTGAAAGCTGTTTTATTATTTTATCGAAGACATTTTTCTTGATGAACATTTCGTTCAGTTTGAGTTCTAATCGTTAAATTATCATAGTTTCTTCCAACACAAATATTTGGTTTTTATTTGCTCTAAGCTATCCACATACATCGTTTTCAATTGTCTATCGTTGTCTTCTTGCTGAAAAAAAGCACTATTCAAAAATGCATGAATAATGAATAGAAATTACAAACCACAAACCTCAATTCAAACCTCTCGTATATGAACGATAGAAACGAGGATGTGAGAAGCTATTTCCTTTCAGAATTTATCTTACAAAACAAATAGTTACAATTTCATTTTGATGCTTAAAAGTATGTTTACAATCAATCAGGAACCACTTTGATGCTTTTCGTCGATTGTCCAAGGGGTGAAAATATCCGTACCTGTTTGTGAGAGCTCGTCAGTTCTGGAGTTTCATCTTCCAGAGAACAGTCACAAATGTTGGAGCCCTCACTATCACCACTTCCTTTGCTTGATCTCACAGAATCCTTCGAGCTGTCCCCACTGCCTTTAGAACAATTTGACATACCTTCCCAAGGTGAATCTCCAATTCTTGAGTACCCTGTCACTACTGGTTCTTTCCTCCTATGTTTTTGCTTCTTTGCCCTACATTCGTTTTGGCCTGAATAGTAAATAACTAGAAGGAGGACTTGTAGAGCAACGTTTATCAGATAAAGGGTGAATAGCATCCATAGATAATGCTTGGTGAGTATTTTAATAGCTTTACCGCAACCGTTCTTGTGAATGCTGCAGGTTCCGTATGTTCTCAAGTCGTAATGACCACAAGGCATGGCCGAGAACTTGTTGCAGCAAGAATATGGTACAGCATCTGCATTATCTTCTTCTACAACGTCATCATCGTTACTAATTTCATACATCCGCCAGTTTATTGTTAACCAGTCTTTATAACACATAGCTCCGCAACAGTCCATGCTCAGTTGTATCATATTCACAAGACCTCTGGCAGGTGTGTGGCAGTGATATACCTAAAAAATAAGATGATTACTGTGATTATATATTATGGCGAAAAAGCTTTGGAAATTTATAAATTAGAAAGGAAAAATTCAGTTTTCATATTTTTAAGTGGACCCTCACCTTCATCAACCTCCCAAATTCAAACATGAAGTTCTTTAATTTCAAAAGGCCGATAACTGTGAGCGTCGCAGCTATAAGATTCAAGATGAGAGAAACAAATAGGGTGAGTTTCTTGAAGAAAGAAGTGTGTCCATGTAGTTTTTCAAGATCTGGACTACTTTCGTTGAATTTCAATCTGATGCTGGCCGGTAATGTGACCAATCCAGCGACGAGTCCGCAGACAGCAGCCAAATGCGTCCCTGTGAAGCGCAATGCATCCCCCATCAAGAGTAGTGGTAGTAGAGTAATCATTATTTCCAAAATGGCTAGTATGAGTAAAAATATGCTTATAGCGCTACTACAGGCTTCATATGAATTTACCATTAAAATACATATAAGATGTGAAATTTAGATTTAAAATAGCATGACATCTATCTGAAATAGCGTGCTATCTGTCAACGCTTCGCATATTCACAGAATGTTGTTGATTCAGGTTCGGACTACAGATCTTGAAATGAGTTCACAAAAAGTTTCGACTTCAATGTCAGGAAATAATTCTGAAAGTTCTGAAATAATTTAAGAGTGCCTACTTCCTTAGAGCAAATTGAGACCACAAAATAATTCAGAATTCTGAATCTGGGAATTGGAGAGAATGAAAAGGCCCACACACTTGCCCGAAAAAGTTAACAAACTCATTTATTTGGCCCGCGACCTTTCTGTGTTATAGGCAAATGTACCCATAAGAAAGAGTTTCAGGAGAAAGGAAAAGCCGAAAGAGAAACACTCTGGTGGAACCTTCCTGGGTCTTATCATTCCAAAAAGTATCTTTGAAACTTTGACACTTCGAGATCCAAGAAATATCTGGATCTTATCAAGAATATACTTCAACTCCTCACTGGATTCCTCACAGGGCATTGTCGCCTTAGGTTAAGACCTCATAGGTCTAGCAGAAAATGACGAGTGCAGATTTTGTGCGAAGAAAGAAATTCCACCATCACTAGCCAACGCAAAATCTGCTTCGGACAAGAAACTTGTAGAAGTGTGAAAGTAGCCTTATTGAAGCCATCCCAGATACTGGAACTGGAGGGCGAGCTATATATCACGTTATGGCGAGAATATCTCTGATGCACAAAAGAGCATTAGGTCGCAGAACTCCCTCAAATCGAATCTAATCTATTGACAATTTTTTTTTTTTTCGTTTCAAAGATATCATTTTATATTGAAATATCAACATCTTATTTTGGACTGAATTCAGCGTGTAGCATGTTATTTGACCATAAGATAGGCCTATGTGAGAAGTATGCAATCATTAGCATACTCTTACTACTAGAACTAGAAGGATACTATGATGTAGATAGTAATAATTGAATGTTTTATATTTACAAAAAAGTATATAATATATCATATAAACTAAGAAATCTATACAAGTGTGGGGTTTTGTCACTTTAGAAACTTGCGCTTACTTCATGGCAACCTCAAAATTAATTTCTTTTCTTCGAAAGACCTTCTCGATATCCGTTTCAGAGGACGCAGATTCATTATTATAAATCATAGTGTTTGTTTAACGCTTGGTTGTGACTACACTATAGACCATTATTTCGAAAGTACTATCCTTAGTGCTTAAAAGACATTTGAAAGTGTTGTGCAGAATGGATTAAAATATTATTCAGAATTCAACAGGTCCGTATTTATCCAATGATTTAAAATGTATTAGATGTTTAATTCTCCTAAAATGTGAATATGTTCTGCCAAGTCCTGCCTGATTAGTTATATTTTATTTATAGTAGTTTATAAGCGTAATTTTGGTTTTGAAAAAACTTGTGTACTGGGCTAATAGGTGTTATATCAATATCAACCATATAATTTTTTCAGTTCGATCCTGCTTCAGTGATTATTGAATATAATTGAATATTGGTCATGATTTTCAAGAGTTAGTTATAGAGGCTGACAATTCTGTTGAAATTTGTGAAACAATCCTTAATTTCTTCATTGATTTCAACACTGATTCCGACTATCAAAATTATTAAGCACTCACACTGAAAACATGTTCAGTTACTCATGCAACATTCATTTGAATACAGCTATTCCAACTGAATTGAGAATAATTTTATTAGTCTGAATTAAAATGGGTTCTTCAAAAATTTGTCTTCCAGGATTCATTCACTATATTTGAAGATACAGATCAAAAAAGATGAAGGATAAAGTCAAGGACGCCATTCTCAAAAAATTTTTTGTTTATGAAGAACGACACTTGTTGATAAAATTAGATTTTTCCACACAGAACATACCCAATGATTGTAGTGTGCACAATCTTAAAGCTGCCGAGGGATGATTCAACATGAAAACATTGAATTATTTTTCAGTGCATAAATTTCAAATTTTCTCATATAAGCACCATTGATCCTATACGTATATAATTCTAAATTATTCTTTAAGGTGATGAACATGGCGAGTTTGAACAAAATCCACTTACGGACAGGTTGTTCGTGCAACCCAGGAGCTTGCCAAAGGCATTTGAAACTCAGTTCCAACGATGTCAGGAAGCATTTTAACGTTAGTACAATTTTCTCGTGATCCATTCAATCAATAAATTTTCTTTACATTTCACAGGCAGGACACGTTTGTGGAGACCTCAACGATTTAGTTGATGGGATTCCTACTGGCTCATTGAGGGTTTCGTTCGGTTATATGTCAAGAAAAGCTGATGTTGACGCTCTTCTCAGGATGATAAAGGATTGTTTCATCCAAAAACCCATTTTGATAAAGTTTCCAGAAAATTGGAAGATATTGCAAGAGAATTACATAAATAGATTTAAGGGACATCATACAAAAAATAATAATATGTACAGGAATCTAGTAAAACCTACGGAATTCAAGCAAGAAGTTATTATCCGAAATACTCTTTCATTTGATGCTGTAGATAAAGAATTTGCCGGAGGTATACTCAAATATATATTCCTCTATCCAGTTAAATCTTGTGGAGCGTTCGCTCCACCGAAAAGCTGGAAGGTATCCAATTCTGGATTGGAATACGACAGAAAATGGATGATTGTGAATAGTAATGGTTCCTGCCTATCTCAAAAGCAGAATCCGAATATGTGTCTCGTTAGGCCAGTTATCGACCTAGAACAAACAACACTTGAATTAACTTTTCCAGGTAAGAACAATCTTGTCTCAAATAAAATTGCAGTTACAATATGATGTTCAGATAGCTTCGACGGTCTTTCATTTAGGTGATATTCAATATTTTTGTATACTTGAGCAAGGTCGGCTCATCAGAGAAGGCAGAAAAAAATTGACGGTTGCAACTTGGAATAGAGGCGAAAAAAATTGGCCTTAATATGGTAGAATAATTAAGGTATATTGCTTCAGAATTATAAGTTTCCACCCGAATGATTTCATTTTTCTTTTTTTTTCGGAGATGTCCCATAATTATACACATTTTTCTCCAATTCTTTTGTAGAATGAGCTATTTGAATTGTCTACCTGAATCTCTAGACTAGACTATGGAAAAGGGTGTTTTTTTTAGAGCTATAGAACTTTAAATTGCCATAAAACAACGACGGATTATTCGATTGACATGCATTTTATTTATCCGCAAGATAATCTTGTGGCATTACATTTTGAATATGATTTCCGGCATATGACCGCCACGGCTTGCTCGGATGTAGTCCAATCTGGACGTCTAATTTTCGATGACTTTTTCCAACATTTGGGGCCGTATATCGGCAATAACACGGCGAATGTTGTCTTCCAAATGGTCAAGGGTTTGTGACTTATCTGCATAGACCAATGACTTTACATAGCCCCACAGTCTAGCGGTGTTAAATCACAAGATCTTGGAGGCCAATTCACAGATCCAAAACGTGAAATTAGGCGGTCACCAAACGTGTCTTTCAATAAATCGATTGTGGCACGAGCTGTGTGACATCATGGTTGTTCAATTCAGGAATGAAAAAGTTAGTAATCATGGCTCTATATTGATCACCATTGACTGTAACGTTCTGGCCATCATCGTTTTTGAAGAAGTACGAACTAATGATTCCACCAGCCCATAAAGCGCACCAAACAGTCAGTTTTTCTGGATGTAACGGTTTTTCGACATACACTTGAGGATTAGCTTCACTCCATATGCGGCAGTTTTGTTTGTTGACCTAGCCATTCAACCAGAACTGCGTTTCATCGCTAATGGACGTAGTGCGCGATACGTATTCCGCACAGAACCATTATTTTCGAAATAAAATTGCACTATTTACAAACGTTGTTCAGGCGTGAGTCTATTCATGATGAATTGCCAAACCAAAGTGAGAATAAATCACTTGACAGCTGTTAAATCGGTCGCCATCTTGAACAGTAATGCCAATCGAAAAAAACACCCTTTATAAGGCAGCAGTTTAAAACTTTTTCAGCTAAATGAAGTATTGACTCATTCATTCATGATGCAAGTAGAAATTTTATAATTTTGTCAATGAACATGAATTCCATTCAATGAATTTCTTCTTCAGAGAATAGAATAATTCTGAAATATATGCCTTGTCTCAAAATGAGACACTCGATACAGAATTATTCGGTGAATCTAAGAGATTCGGTCCTCAAAATATCCTCTGCATAGTCAACTAAAGAAAAGCACTAGTGACAGTGACTCGACTAGTGTATTCCCAAAGCAAGCTAGCATTTGGCAATAATTGCACTATCTTGGGGATAACTGGTGTACATATGGCAAGTTCAATGACTGCTAGTACTTCATGCCCGAAAACATACTAAATGTGAACGATTCTTTAATTCATGAATTGTCTATGTACCTCAGAGCATTCGAAAACGGTACCTCAATCAGTTCAGCATAATATTAAATGAGGTATATGCACGAGCTTTCACCAAAAACTTCTTCATTTTAAATAATAGATTAAGGCGATAAGCTGATATTTTTTTATGAAATTATTTTAATCCAAGAAGCAAGACAGCACAAATTATTTCAATTCGAATCTTCCTTAATAGAGTGAAAGGTATTTATTGTCTATAATAAGCCTGATTTCTCTGCAATCTGATCGAGACTTGTTCGTTTGAGTTATTATTGAAAAGGTAGTAATAGCCAGAAGAGATAAATAAAAAGAAAAAAATTCAATGCTTGTCTTACTTCGACTGCTACTCAATATTCAGAACATAATGTTTTTTTTCTCTTCCCCTTGAGATTCAAAAACGAATCCAACTTCCACCCGGAAGGAGAAAAATAATATTATAAAGTTATTAGAGATTTTCAGACCTCTTGCTATTCTTTCAGAAAGAAGAGATTTAAAAACATGAATAGAACAAGAAATTTTTGAACTCGGAGAAAAAACTTTCACGAGTCACGAACTCTGAAGCAGGATTGGATTCCTCATCTTTATCTTTTTCTGTCTGAACGTTGAATACAGTTGATCGGAAAATACTTATTATAAACCATAATTACGTCACTACACATTTAAATCCATTTTTTTCAAATTAGTTTTTTCTCTTTTATCCTTTTGCACTAAAAAATTACGGTGTCTGTAGTTTGTGCAAACGATAAGGTTCGACTCACTGATGACAAATCCATGGTCAAATTCAATTTGGTCTGTCCAACCGTCGGTAAAATTTATAACTTTTGAACGGAAGAACCTAGACACTTGAAATTGTCAGAGAACGTATGTGCCGTGGTTGAATTTGTTCTTCTCTAATGAGAATTTTAAGCCTAGCGCAAAATTTTATGCTGCTGCGTCCCAAAAATCATTATATACTAACTGACAAAGTAACTGCAACACCCAGAAGGAGCTGTTTACATTTTAAATTTTTTTTTGGTAAAACATAGATAGTATAGCAAGGAGTACTTGACTGAATTTGAAGAATGAAATCGTGAAGGTTTTTTCATGTAAACAAGATTTATGGCCATTAAAGGCGACAACTCAATCTTTGCCTGATGAGTGGAGAACAAGGCCATACTCAGCTCAGCTCAGCAGTGCAAAAAGTAGTTCATGAGCAGTGCTCCTCACTACGCTTAGGCACATTCACATCATTGCTGTCCGGGGAAGAATGTCAGATTAGGCCGAATGCCAGGGGCCGTACTCTCGACAAGTGATCTTTCAAAACGTATACGTTCTTTCAGTGCTAAGAACACTGAATGAACGTATACGTTTTGAAAGATCACTTGTCGAGAATACGGTCCCAAGAGTTGAGGCGATATATAGCATATAGCGAATGCAGATAAAGGGCCGAAATTATTTCGAGATGAACAAAAATCGGCTAATTCAACCTCAAATGACCCTGAGGTCACTACACAAGGGATAGTTTCTAAGGATGTGGTCGCTGAACTGTGGGCGACCACACGGACAATGTTCCTCTTCGACTAGATCCAGCCTGAACAGATTACCTTTGAAAGGACCATGGCCTGAAATAAATCAGGACAGAGGGAAACTTAGGCGAAACCAAGGGTTTTTGGAGATAAAATAAACAGAGAGGATCCAGTCGAAGGTACAACGACTCGAGTCAGATGTCTCCCAGTCCGACTGCCAACAAGAAGAGAAATGGCGCAGTGAAAATCCATGGACCGACGGATGCAGAGGACCTACCAGGGTCGTCCAAGGACACGGATGGAATGTAGAGCTCTCCGGAATGAAATTCAAATCCTCTCCTCAGAAAATAAGCTGCAGCCCGATGAACGACGTAATAGTGTGCGGGTAAACTACCCGTCACAACTTCAAGAGTAGATGTGGCTGCAGTTCGATACGAAGGAAAAATAAGGAGGAGGAAATGCCGCTGAGTCGACAGAATGACCCGTCGGACATGGGAATGACCCAGGCGGTGATAACATGCGGAGGCGCAATAAGAAATTATTGGCAGAAAAAAACCTTTAAAGAAGATGATCAGAGACCGAACCTGATCACCTCATAGTGCTCGTGGAAGACGAAACAGCCCGAAAGCCACCACCTGGGCCTTTTGACGCAAAGCCTCAGCGTGAGGAATAAAAGTCAGGCCAGAGTCAACCACCACGCCAAGGTTTCTATACTCCGATGACCAGTGAAACGAGCCCATAGGGGATCGAATGGTTTACTGCCTAATAAGGTCTTTTGGACAGCAGTATTATCGACCCCATCTTGTGTTACCTCTGACGGTTGAGCATCGCCAGCAACGATTACAGTGGTGCAGAGAACGTCAACATTGGAATGTGGAATTGCATCAGGTCATCATTTTCTGATGAACCTCGATTCTCCTTGTGTGCACATGATAGCCGAAGAAGAGTTAGACGACGTCGGGGAGAAAGACGTGAACCTCAGTTTGATGCTGAGCGTCATGTACACCGGACAGTAGGCTATATGGTATGGGGTGCTATTCCACATGCAAGTAGGTCACTTTGAGTCTTTATTCGAGGTAACATGACAGCGCTGCGTTACCTCCAAGGAACAGGGGAGCCATATGTTCTCCCTTACCTTAACCGGCTCGAGAACCCAAAATTTTAGCAAGATTATGCCATACACACAGATTTAGTTTAACCTTTTTCGAAGAGACTCATGTGAATGTTTTGCTATGGCCGCCCAGATCTATCGATCTTTCACCCATAAAGCATGTTTGGGACATCATGGGTAGAAGGCTTTGAAATTTACCTCAGCCCTCACGGACTTTGGCGGCTTTGAGACATGAAGTACAGGTAGCTGAGATAGTTTCCCTCAAGAAGAGATAGACCATCTTATTGCATCAATGCCTAGACGTGTTGGGGAGTGTATAGGTAATCGCGGTGAACTAACACATTATTAACAATTTCATTGAAAAAATCGTTTTTTTCTTCCGATTTCAATCATTTACTCCTTGCTATACTATATATGTGTTACCAAAAAAAAATTCGAATTCAAACAGCTCCTTCTGGGTGTATCATTTTCTTTCTCAGTTAGTATATTATTTTCATTCAACAGAATTTTATCTAAGTTTCTCGCATTGGATATCTAAATTTTCGGCACTTATCCTTGCCAATACTGTATATCAAATATTCGAAGCTAGGCCAACCCTGTTCTCGGAACAAAATTTAAGGCGAACGACCAAACCGACAGAACGTTTGAAAAATTAATCGAGAATTGTTATTGCACGGGAGCTTTCCGCTAGTGGGGAAGGCATTATTCTTTTCATATTTGCCTCGGTTATTTGCTTAACATTGGTGATGCGGAAAGCGAACGTGCAAAAGTCGAGCTTAAATATGGCGCAAGGATAAAGAACTTCAAGTTTAATCGTACTCGGAAACCTCAGGAAGTGGGAGCTTGTGTGTGATGTTTTCTTTGTGGACTTTGCCGCGAATGCCACTGTTTGCAAACGGAATTAGTTTTAATGATTTCTGAACACACACATCGGACGGAATTTCATTGTGTCTATTGTCCTTGAGGGGATTTAATCTGGATGGAAAAGAAAGTTTATGAAATAAAATAAACAGAAATATCGATGAGCTACAGCTGAGGACATTTTACAGGTTGTAGATGAATAAGGTGAGTCTTTCATATCAACTTCTTTTTTGAGCCTCCCCCTGCTTAGTTACAACCCCCTGATGAAAGTGCCCGAAAAGTAGTCTTCAATTTGTGAAAAGTTTATAACTGTTTCTTTTTGTTACATTTACTTTATATTTGTACCAGTTCTCAATGAAAATATCGGTTCGACATCAGTCCATTGGATGAATTTAAGGTCGAAAATATTTCCAGCCTCCACAACTCAGGTGTATTATGTGCTGGAAATTTTTTTTCCTCAGAAAGAGGAACACCACCAAAAAATTTTCTGAATAACTTCTCGTCCGCATAAAATGTCACCTTGATTTTCATTTTTGTGAGCTTTTCGGTTTTCAAGAAAAAAATTGGAAACTATTTCTCTGGCGCCATCTTTAGGGTGCTGTATAAAGGGTGACTCGAAAAAAAGTTTATAAGGAAGATCCCACTCCATTTTTTGGCAAGCAATCATCTCCTAAATTTTTTCCAACCATTCATACCTTGAGTATACCTTGTATACTCAGCGACATTGAGTGTTACATATATAGGGACCATTTTCACCAATTTGATTTATTGATGGTATGATCATTCATCTATCAATGCATCTTAATTTCAGTTCGTAAAAGAATCAAACCATGCCCTAACCTCTTTCCAATGTGAAGACCAAAAACTTGTATCTTTCTGAATGTGATGATAAAGTAAAATGAGAGAAAAGAGCAGAATATCGAAATAAAAAAATGAGAAAAGCACTGACATGAAATCAAGATCACCATTTATGCGCTAATTTCAATCTTGGTAACCAGATATAAACGTTTATTATGTAATTATGTGAACACCAAGAGTATAATAGGAGCATGAATAAACAATAAACGAGTGCTCAATAGCTCTTTACATGTCAGTGCTTCCACCCTTTTTTTTCGATATTCTTCTTGAATGTTTTGTGTTCTGAAGCCGCTGTTAACATGAAAGTTTTCGAGAAGCTTGGAATTCTGATTTTATATATACATTGAACATTCCATGGTTCTGATAACACGATCAAGTTTCAAATGAACACGAGAACAACATTTTGAACGGCCCTATTTACGGAATTCCTTTTAGGTTTTGTTCATAAACTAACTCAAATGTTGTAAGGGTGGATTGACAAATACAGGTATTTTGTACAATTTAATCGAGGATTTAACAAACTTGGAAACACAAATATAAACAACTTCAACAAATGTGGTATTCGATATGAAAACCTCTTCTTCAAAAGTTCAAGTTCTAGGTCATTCCGCTCGAAAATTTTGTATTCTGCTGGACCGAAAAACAGAATTGAGTTATTGAGTCGAACCTCATTGCTTGAAATCATACCTCAATTTCTCTGTGAGCACTAGTGACTTAACCAAAATCATCTCATCAAATTTTATCGAAATTGGACTAGTGGGTTGTGATATTTTGAGATCTCGGGAATTTCACGTTAGCACTTGAGCAATTCACATCGTCTATTTGGAAGAGTAAAAATTTCTACAGCCACTCGAGACCAACTATAAAACCCATACAAAATTTCAGAACTATCGGAAAAGTAAAAGCCAAGATATGGAACCATGGGGTGAATGAACCCAAACTAAATACCCATCGAAATGGGCTAAGAATTATAAAAATTAATGCTCGAACCCACATACAGACAGGTACAACGCTAAATTTCTTCAGAATTGACAAAAAAATGTTTTCATCTCAATAGTTATCACAACTTAGAGTAGACTCTGAAGTACTTTCCAAGAATTGTTATCAGCACTTAATCCAGAACGTACGTCGACACCATGGGGCACTAGGCATCAACAAAATGATGTACTTGGGGTCTGCATGTGGCATTTTGTTCTGAGCATAGATTGAACATAATAATATTCATGGAATAATGTGACATCCTGCTCTTTTTAGTATCCCACATTTTATTGATGAAATTCAAATCCAGTGAATCTTTACATGTTGGATGGACCGAACACCATAATCACTTGGGTCTAACAATCTCAGGCGATCTCACTTGGTCGATTCATGTTCAAAATATAATAGATAAAGCGGGTATATTATATGATCTCCAAGATCGTTCATAACTGTAACTGCGACGTTTGCTGCAAAATTCACAAATAATATGTTAGACCTACCAATGAATTTGCGGGACCGCTGTGGTGTCCTAATCACAAGAGTATATATGTTCACAGTCAAAAGAAACATTAGTCGTAGGTTGTACGAAAAAAAAAACAAAGGCTGGAATATGCCCAAATAGTGTATGCAGGTCTATCGTTCTTCTGCAAACAATTGGTTGGGGTTCCATGTGTAGTACTTATGGGTTCTAGTAGAGCTTCTTTTTAGGACGCTATCTTGACGCTTCTTGATACGTCTTGATTAGCTGGTTGGTATTTCTAGTATTTGTTTTTTTTTTATATTAATGACAAATAAGGGCTACCGTTATTGTACTGAAATTCATACAATTTCTTAATTATAACTCATCATAGATGTTAAGATGATGATTTATTTGGTTTATTTTTACTCAACTCCAGTGAATGGATGAGCAATAAAAAAGCTTTCAAAGCAAAAAATTCATCAAGCTAATATGTATGCGTTCAATTATATCATAGTTTTGATACAAAAAATGGGGGGTGAATGAATTATTCCTGCTTGACTCTTCTGATGTCACCGAGTATATTTACGGGCGCTATAGATAATAATTCTGCAGTGTGTCCACTCGATGATCGAAAATTTTGTTTCAGATGAAGGTAGCATCGTTATACCCTTACACGATCCTAACCGTAAAACCCTTAGTCTATGTGAGAGTAAGATATGTCGAGATAGAGTCATAGGCTTTGATTGTGGAGATGCAGTCAGTACTTGGTTGAGCAGATGCTTGAGATGTGAAGGCTTGAGACTGATTCAACAGATTGATCATGATGTTGCCAGGGTTAATAGACAAGGTGAGTTTTTTAAGATATTGATATACAGGGTGTTACATGAGTGGTTGGCCATAGCCTGGTGGTAAATTCAGGTCATCTAGGTATTTCAGAAACTAACAGTATCAGGGTACAAAGTAAGCTACTTTTCTGGAAGCCTTGGATGACCTGCATTCATCACTAGTCTATGACCAATCACTTATGTTACACCCTGTATATCTGCATTAAGTCTACAACTCATCCTAGATAATGGAAAAGCATTAATAAATGTACCTGCATTAGTGTAACAGTGGTCTTTCGTAGTACTTGTGCATACAAATTTTTCATTCATAGAGTTCTCAGAAAGTACAATAGAGAATATCTTTTCCGTACCCTAATTAGTGTGCAGGCACCATGATACCATTGCGCAGGCATACAACTTAGAGAATAAGAAAAGGAAGAAGAAATTCACGGTGTACAATATGATTTTATGTTTGTAACCCAGGTATAAAAACTGGGAAAAAGGGAATTCAGGAAGTAAGGTACGAGGTGATGATCAGTTGATTTAGTAGAGTGTTCATGTTCAAAATGAAGTTCTTGTCTGTCGTCCATCAGTGTTTTAAAAGACCCCATGAAAACGCGATACTCCAAATTTCCATTTCCTCAAGAAGAAAATAACAAGAAATCTTCTTTTTCGTACACATCCAGTTTTTGTGATACACAATGCGCATTCGTTAAAGACAAATTCATGTGTGTGGAAAGTAGGTTTCGTGTACATAATTGAATATTCAAGAATTTTCTATTGAAAGCGGTATCGCCTCACATAAAAAAGTCGAGTATAGAAAAAAACATAAAAATTATGAATAGGTTTGTGCATTGAACGACTACTGTCTGTAATCACAATCGCGATCTTTCTTTCATCTCCACAAGAGGGGAATAACGAAAAATATTCTTTTTCGTACTCATCTAGTGTTTGCCATACACAATGCGTCTTCTCGGACGACAAATCTATCCGTGTGGAAACCTACATGTCGATACCAAGCACCACTTGAAAGTAAGAGTTCCCTCATCATGGTCACCGAAAAGTTTTGCGATTATTTCTTCAAGATTTAGCAGATATAATTGAAATGCATTATATGGTATCGTTTGATGAGATAATTGAGGTGACTTTCATGAAGTTACTTTCAATCCCAGAGCTGATAATTTGATTGAAATGGTATTAAGAAATGAATTTCGCTAAAAGTTTTCAGAAAAAAAAGTTGCACTTCCTTGTTACATATCATTCACCTCGAAAAAATAAAATATCTCTATTAAAGTCTGATGATTTTGACAGAGCTTCTCTATTATTATTTTCAAACTGAATTTCATTCGTATTTGTAAATTTTGACACAATAATTTTTTTGTGGTCATGATCGAGGAACTCTTAGCGTTCTTTTTAATTTGAGGTTTTTTATATTTCGACCTCTGAAGTTCGCATTCGTGAAAGACAAAATTCATCTGTGTGAAAAGAAGATTTCAAGTAATTGAATATTGAAGAATTTTCTATTGAAAGCAGTATCGCCTGACATAAAAAAGTCGTGTATAAAAAAACACAACACCACAATTATAAATAGGTTTGAGCAATTTATTTATTTATTTAACATAAACAGGAATCCTAACAGGAATAACCCAATTACAAGGATTCACCACAAAAAAGAAGATATTTACAATTGAGAATGAACATAAACTATAAGATAAAACATATCAACAATATCAAAAAAAATAAACAATTCAGTAATTTCTACATAGATACAAATATAATTCTTCTCTAAAAGCAACTTGAGAGATATTGAAAATGTCAATAAAAAAAATGTGCCAGTTATAAAACCGCATGATTCTCAAAAAAATGGAGTTATAAAACAACGACGTGCGCGCTCTTGGGACAAAAAAACAGTTCTCTTCGACGTCCGGTGAAAGTACGAGTGTTCAAATAAACCTCATTAATGAGAGGGAAATCGAAGTGGCCATTCATTATCCGATATAAAAAAGTTTGATCGAATACTGCTCCAGAGTAGTCAATCTATAAAGCCTCAACCTTGCATCAATAGGACACTTAACTATTCCCGAACCTGTAGTATAAGACTCTAGTGAACTTTCTTTGTACCCTTTCGATCCGATTAATATATTTGTGATAAAAGGGATTCCAAATTGGTGTTGCATATTCAACTATACTGCGAACAAGCGAAAAGTAAAGAACCTTTAGCGTTTCCTCACTTCTAAATGAACGCGAAATTCTCAGAATGAAACCGAGCATTCTGAAAGCTCTGGAAACAATATCATCTATGTGGCGTTCAAATGATAATTTCGAATCCAGATATATTCCCAAGTCCTTGACTACTTTCACTTTCTCCAGAATCTTATTGCTCAGAGATAGAGAAGTGCTTACGATGTTGACGTTTTTAGTGAATGTTATGTGTTTGCACTTGTTAATATTCAAGGACAGGTAGTGTAGGGAACTAAATTCATCAAATCTGTTCAAATCATCCTGAAACTTCCGGGCATCACCCGAATCCTTCACTGCAAAGTACATCTTAATGTCATCCGCGTAAAGATCGAAATTTATGTTATGAAAACATTTGCAGATATCGTTGACATATAAAATAAAAAGGAGTGGTCCCAAATGAAAACCCTGAGGTACTCCCGATTCGACCCTGTAAAGGGATGAAAATGCGTCATTTATAATAACGAACTGAGATCTTTCCCACAGGTATGACCTGTGGGTCAACAGATTCGATCCCACGCCATAATCCGAGAGGACTTGTAAAAGTGTCGCATGATGAACTTTGTCAACAGCTTTGGATAAATCGGTGTAAACAGCGTCCACCTGGGTACCCTGGTCCATATTTTCAGATAAATAACTAATGTATGGCGATAGATTAGTGAGAACAGATGAACAATGAACGACTACTGTCAGTAATCACAATCGCGATCTTTTTTCCATCTCCTCGAGAAGGAAATAACGCAAAATCTTCTTTGTCGTACTCATCCAGTGTTTGCCATACACAATGCGTCTTCTCGGACGACAAATCTATCCGTGTGGAAACCTATATGTCGATACATCAGTAGTATAATTGAATTCGGGAAGGCCTGACCTTTTGTGTTTTCGTTTCTCGATATTAAATGGCAACCTGGGGCCATTTTATCACTCCTTCCTCCTGGCCGCTTATCGGATTCTGGCTCTGAAATCCAGTCGACGTTAATACGGGAGGAAACAGAGCAGGAGGGGAAAATTGTGCGGCCATTCGATAGGTCACGTTACGTGAAATGAGCCCTTGTGGTCAGGGTGGCTCTTAAATTCGGTATTATTTATCGAGTGAGACTCCTGGATCAAGAAGAAGAATTTTCATGCTGTTTTTTACTTCTGTGTTCCTTTTGGGTGGAAGCCTTTTTTGAGTTCTGAGTGTTCATTAATTGGTATGGTACAAACCGACCAGGGGTTCCGTGAATTTGACCGTTCGAAATGTTGTTTTCCTTATATTTTCAAAGCTATGAATTTTATCTAGACAAAATTCATCATTTGAATGTGAATTGATAATTAATGATGAAATAAGAAAAACAACGAAAGCAAAGTGAAGCACAAAATACCACCTATATAACTATACACGGTGTTTCATCATAAACTTGACAAACATATTTGGTAATGTACTTCATCCCATTTTGGGTGAGACAGCCAGGTTTCTCGCTTGTTATTTAAGATAGAGCCTTGCGGTTTTCACGTTCCTGTCCTACTTTTTCGTGAAACTCAAGTTGGTCCAATCAGATTGTGCATAACTGTTTCCGTTCAAAAGATATAGGGTGATTTTGGAAATTGACACTTTTCGGACCCCTTCTTTATCGCCGAAGTTATTAGAAATAATGCTGAGGTAAAAACTACGTCTGAATCAGAATTGTGCGTAGAATCCAGTGGCGTACTCAATATTTTTTTTTGGGGTATGGTTTTGAAGATTCAACACAAACTTATGTTTTTTTCAATGGAACACCATGTGTATCATTACTTCCTTGAATTCGTTATTTTTTTCCCTTCAAAATGATATATGACACTATGTAGGTAGGATGTTCAGAAATGTTTAAAAACACTAAAATATCAAATAATGATGATTTTTTTGTTAATGGGCAATGGATTTTCCATAGAAAAGAAGAATCAATAATGATAACAATAATTTATAGCGATGACAGCTAGATCAGATTGGTTTTTTCCCTCCAATGCCTACTTGATAAAACAATGCTCCCAAATGCATAGTAGCCATAATAACAACAAGAATGTTTGTGTCATCAATGACCTACTACTTTTAAAAATCGGAAGTAATAATCCTCTTATTGAAACATAGAAAATTCATGGCTGATTTACAAAAAATCATCATTTTTTGACGTTTTAGTGTTTTTTCAACATTTCTGAACATCCTACCTACATAGTATCATATATCATTTTGAAGGGAAAGAAATAACGAATTCAACGAAGTAATGATATATAGGGTGTTCCAATAAAAAAAATATAGGTTTGTGTTGAATCTTCAAAACCATACCCCGAAAAAAAATATTGAGTACGCCACTGGATTCTACGCAGAATTCTGATTCAGACGTAGTTTTCAGCTCAGCATTATTTCTAATAATTTCGGAGATAAAGGAGGGGTCCGAAAAGTGTCAATTTCCAAAATCACCCTGTATCTTTTTAAAGGAAACAGTTATGCAGAATCTGATTAGACCAACTTGAGTTTCACGAAAAAGTAGGACAGGAACGTGAAAACCGCAAGGCTCTATCTTAAATAACAAGCGAGAAACCTGGCTGTCTCACCCAAAATGGGATGCACTGTACATGACACCAGGAGAATCATTTTTGCCTTATGACATAACAGGCCAATTGAAAAGTCCTCGGGGTACCATAGTAAAACACTCTTTCTTGGCAAAATTCGATTTTTTTATTCAACATAGATGCCTTCGAGGGTGATACGGCGATTATAGCAATCTTCCAACATTTCGATACCATTTTTGTACGATTTGTCTCTTCCTTCAAAATAGGCCTCAGTTTCGGCGATTACTTCTTCATTGGCGCTGAATTTCTTTCCAGCGAGCATTCTTTTGAAGTCTGAGAACAGGAAACAGTCGCTGGGGGCCAGATCTGGCGAATACGGTGGATGCAGAAGCAATTCGAAGCCCAATTAATGCAATTTTGCCATTGATTTAGGGCACGGCGCATGGTCTTGATGAAACAACACCTTTTTTCTTCAAATAGGGCCGGTTTTTAACGATTTTATTCTTCAAAAGATCCAATAATGCTATATAATAATCAATGTCAATGGTATGGACCTTTTGGAGGTAATCAATGATTATTATACCTTGCACATCCCAGAATACTGATGCCATAACCTTTCCAGCTGATTTGTGTTTTTCCTCGCTTTGGATTCGGTTCACCGTATGCAGTCCACTCTGCTGATTATCGATCAAACTCCGGAGTGAAATGATGGAGCCTTGTTTCATCCATTGTCACATATCGACGCAAAAATTCGGGTTTATTTCGAACAGCTTCAAACACTGCTCAGAATCATTAACTTGTTAATGCTTTCTCATTAACAAATATTCGTGAATGATATGATGTACACGTTCACATGATATCTTCACAATGTCTGATATCTAGCTTCGGGTGATGGTGGGACTGCTGACGGGGCACTGTCGTTACAAATATCATTTGTACCGTATGGGTAAGTCATCAGATGAGATTTGCAGGCTCCGTGGATCAGAAGCAGAAACAGCCGAACACATGGTTTGCAAGTGTTCGGAGCTGGCTGGCTTAAGAACCGTTCATATGGGTCCTGGATACCAGAGAGGTAACGGCCAAGGCACCTAAGGAGGTTGTCAGTTTTATCAACGTCATTGAGGACCTCCTTGGGCTTCCATGAATGAATAGGGTAGAGAACAAAAGATCTACATGGTGGCAGTTCCCGAATAGCTTACCGAACCAAAATGACCCCAATTCAAATAATAATAATGTCTGATATCTCCATCAACTTCACTTTACGATCATTCAATATTATTTTATGAACTTTTTTGAATTTTCCATGGGTAACAGCCTCTTTTGGGCGTCCACTGCATTCGCCGTCTTCGGTGCGCATTTCACCACGTTTAAACTTAGCATACCAATCAATGATGGTTGATTTTCCAGGTGCAGACTCCGGAAACTCTTCATCAAGCCAAAATTTGCTTCGACTGTATTTTTTCCTTTCAAAAAGCAATATTTTATCAGCACACGAAATTCTTTTTTTTTCCATCTCTTTCAAACAAATAACAAAAGTAGCTACAATCACAACGCAATATCTCACAAACTAATGGTCGCACTGCTGTCAAGTTTTGACAGGTATCGTTTGAAGATTGGTACTACCTGAAAATGATATGGATTTAATACCAGCACAGCCATCTGTGCATCAGACCGGGGGCTTTTCAATTGTCCCAATATCTGTTTGTTCATTTTATGATGAAACACCTTGTATTTATAATGTCATAAACTTCTAACAAATAATCGTACTTTAAATAGTAGGTTTGCTCTTGTAGATAATGTAGTCAAAGCCATGATGTATAACATAAATCAAAATCCACTCGAACAAGTGTGAAAGATACAAAAAAAAACTGATAAATCACCCCTAGGAACTGAGGAAATCATATACAATACTCAACAATTCGAAGAAGGAAAGATGGTTATACTTGGATAGCACCACTCGCACCTTCACCTCAATTCAGGCAGGAGCTTGGGAAGATGTCTTATAGCAAGAAATATTATCAACGTCAAGGATACAGCAAGTAAAGAACTAAATTCATTGCACTTGAATCCCCAAACAAACAATACAGGAATATTCAACATAGAATTTCTGAGATACGTTAAAATCAAAGTAAGTCCACCAAAATTTGAGGAGAACCTCATTCTATGCCTGTGGAATCAAGAATATGGATTTAGCAGAACATACGACAAGAAACTCTTCGACAGGTGGAGCACCTAGGTTCGTAACGAACTAAGTAAACCCTGCAAAATGATTTGAGGATAACATCTACAAAGATACAGTCAGAAAATACAGAAACAGAACAAAAGTCCATGAGGATATGAAAGGATGGGTTATTAACCCAGTTCCTCAGTTGCACCTAGGTAGAATACAAGACTAAATATTGAAAGGACGAGGAAGCCTAGAGCCTTATCTATTGAAAACTTATTTTATGCATTCTCAGTTGAACACCCTGAATAAGTAGATCCCATGAATTTTCTTTGTTGTATCCGGTGAAACAGGAATATTGTGGTGTTCATTGTTTGCCTTTTGAATTTGCTAACTATTAACAACCCTCGAATTGAAGACTTGAGGGTCTAACAATCTGTCCGGGCTTTCGAGTTAACAGGTTATCCAATCACCTCACTTCTATGCTGATTGTAAGTAAACCTCTTGAGCCTCTTGCTGAATTGAAACTGAACCCTTTCTCTTCTGAATTGGAACAATATTTACAGATGTGTAGGAGTTGCTTCAGTAAATATTCCGTTTGGGTCGTTGACGTATTCGTTTAGATCCGTTGAATTTACCCTAATGAAAAGAATATTGAATTTAGATGGATAATGAACGAAGAATGATTCTTACTTCATTACGGTATGAATTGTATATTTCATTGAATTGGATAACAAATGAAGAAAGATCATTTCATCTCCAACACAGAAAAGAAGAGCAGAGGAATATAGATATTCGAATTGATTTTGTCATGTAGTTTCAGAATTGATTTTGACAAAAGATGAATTAGGGTTGCAAAACTATATTTTCCATCTAATAATTTAATTTTGAACATTGCTTCATACAATCAAAATCACCCTATACTGGAAGTTTTGTGCATATAATTATTGAGAATTTTATTTATACCAACTGACAAAGAAACTGCAACACCCAGAAGGAGCTGTTCAAATTTTGATATTTGTTGAAACATATACAGGGTGTTTCCTAAACATGCGGCAAAAATTCAGGGGGTTGTTCCTTTTTTGAAAAACCTCTTTGTTTCGAAGATACAGGGCGAACAACATTTTTTATATTTTTAAAATTAATAATAGTTTAAATAAAAATGCGTACCGCACTGTGTTTACTAAGTAGGTACAATTTATTTTTAAATTTGTTTAACAACATTCCAATTACTAAAAACGGCCAGTTTTTTGACTAAAAATTGATAAGTGCAGATGGTAAAGGAATACAGATTAAACACGGTTATCATTTGAATTCGTTTTGTGATGTATTAGAAATTAACATTTTATCTTTGACTATTATGAATTGATTGGATGCTTGTATGCTGGCTAGAGGTGGTCATTTTCAACAGTTTTTGTAGGTTGAGTTGAATTTTCATGTAATTTTTCATAATAAAATGTTATTATCTGAAATTTTGTTTCCCCTATATCTTCGAAACAAATAGGTTTTTCAAAAATCATCAGAGGACAAAATATTCTTAGAATAGTCCAAGGAACAACCCCCCTGAATTTTTGCCGCATGTTTAGGAAACACCCTGTATATTATAGCAAGGAGATTCGAAGTCGATGTTTAATTGTTGGTAAAATGCCTAGAACACACGAGAATTTATCGCCAGCTAAGTGAATTTGAAAGAGGTCGAATTATTGGTCTTCGGGAGCTAGGGTTGTCATTTCGAGAAATCGCTAACCGTACGAACAGAAATTCAAGTACTGTTATGAGATGTTGCCAAGCGTGGTTTGATAATGCTCAAAATTCAAGATCGATGTCTAAGACTTATGGCCATTAGAGACCGATTTGCGACAACTCGATATTTGGCTGATGAGTGGTTAGGAGAACAAGGCCATCCGAACGGTTTACCGCCGGAATAAGGTCTTTTGGACTGCAGCATTATCGACCCCATCTTTTGATACCTCTGACGGTTGAGCAACGCCGGCAACGATCACAGTGGAGCAGAGAACGTCAACAATGGTATGTGGAATGTCATCAGGGACCGTATTCTCGACAAGTGATCTTTCAAAACGTATACGTACATTCAGTGTTCAGAGCACTGAAAGTACGTATACGTTTCGAAAGATCATCTAGGTCGTCATTTTCTGATGAATCTAGATTCTCCTTGGGTGCACATGATGGCCGAAAAGGCTTAGACGACGTCAGGGGAAAGACGTGAACCTCAGTTTGATGTTGAGCGTCATGTACACCGGACAGTAGGCGTTATGGTATGGGGTGCTATTGCAAATTCAAGTAGGTCACCTTTAGTTTGTATTCAAGGTAACATAACAGCGCTGCGTTACCTTCAAGAAATAGTGGAGCCATATGTTGTCACTTACCTTAACCGGCTCGAGAATCCAATATTTCAGCAAGATAATGCCCGACTTCATGTTGCCAGAGTTAGTTTAAACTTTTTCGAAGAGACCCATGTGAATCTTTAGCCATGGCCGCCCAGATCCCCCGATCTTCCGTTCATAGAAACTTCAGAGTAGAAGGCTTGGAAAGTTACCTCAGCCCACACGGACTCTGGCGGCTCTGAGACATGAAATATAGGTAGCTTGGGATAGTATCCCTCAAGAAGAAATAGATCATCTTTCATCTTTCATTAATGCCAAGACGTGTTGAGGAGTGTATAAATAATTGCGGTGGAAATTGTAACTCCTTCGTTTTTTCTCCAAATTTCAATCATATACTCCTTGCTATACTATCTTTGTTTCACCAAAAAAATTCAAACAGCTTTTTCTGGGTGTTGCAGTTACTTTGTCAGTTAGTATATATTATAATAATGATGATTTTCTCTTGACAGAATAAAATTGATTTTTGAGTTATATTACTACGAAATCTTATTGAGAAGAGTAGGCATATTGAGAGGTATGGAAAAATATTGAATGAATAAATAACATTTTCTTGAGTAATTCCAGAGAACTCCAAGTGTTGAATTCACTAGTCTATGAGTTGAAGATTAATATGTAGAAAAAATAGTAGTCTCGAAATCATATGAATTTTTTTCATCATCTAAATGAGGAACTTATGTTGACCTGTAATTCTAACTTCTAATATTTCATTTCTCAGGACAACATCTTCAGCTATCTTTTGCCAATGAATGCCAATATCTCATGGTCAACCTGGCCAGTGTCAAGTGGTTGAGAGATCGTGTGCGAGAAAAAGAAAATGGATATTCGGAGAGCTTAGAGTCGATGGTTCTCAGATTCAGACCGAATATCGTCATAGATTTTGAAGAACCCTTCATAGAAAATGAATTGGAGGCTATAGATATCGATGAAATTACCTTTCAAGTGAGTATGATTTGAACCATATTTTAAGGCAGTCGAATTGAAAATTTGCGTAAATTTCACTGGATGAAACTTGTTCGAAAAAAATTATAGTGCAAGTTTCTAAAATAGAATAGATTTTCTTGATGAAGAAGGAATATTCTGGTTCAATTTCTATCCTCGAATATTCAAACTACTAAATTTTTTACCAGTTTCACTATTGCCGGGCGAAAAAGTTACTACTCGATGACCCAAAAATGCTTTAGTTTTATGAACTGTGACTACAAAATTTCCATCATGTTTGTAGTGAATTTTAACAATTTCATTGAATTGTAAGAATTGTTGAAGCAGATGTCGTTCTCTTCTTAGTAATGGCGTAGTTTTTATTTTTCAAATGTCAAAAGATGACTACCTCGAAATTGACAGCTGGCTATTCAAAATGACACCTCTTATTGAAAAACCAAATATACAGGGTTAGAACTAATTAGGGGGGCCACTACAGGGATATCGAAAACCGTTAGGAAGACAGGGTGGCTTGAATTACAAAAAAGTTGTGTTATTTAGGGATGAGTGTGTTGGTGTGAACAGATCCGAAATATCTCCATTGGTTCCTGAGATATCTCGGAAAAACTGAAAATTGAGATTTTATTTTTTTTCTGTATAACTCATTTGTTTTTGAAGATAACTTCATGAAATTTGGTTTATAGCCATTATCCAATATGGAGATACTAATGGTGTCTTCAGATTTTTTCTGTTTTTCATTGTTTCAGAGATGCGATAGTCAAGTGATGATTTCACATAACAACTTTGCGTAGCTAGGTTCGATATTTGACTATCGCGTCCCTGAAACAATGGAATACAAAAAAAATCTGACGGCACCATTAGAATCTCTATATTGGATAATGATAACAAACCAAATTTCGTGAAGTTATATCCAAAAACAAATGAGTTATACAAAAAACAAGAAAATCTCAAGTTTCAGTTTTTTCGAGATATCTCGGAAACCATTGGAGATATTTTGGATATGTTAACACCAACACACTAATCCCTCAATAACGCAACTTGCAATAAAAAGATGTGTAGAAATTAACATAGCGAGAAACTATCGGAAATGTGACATAGCGATACATTCCGATAGTCAGGCTGCAATTAAAGCACTGAGCTCACATATCATCGATTCTAAGTTGATATTGGAGTGCCGAAGGAAACTTAATGAAATGGATAAGAATAACAGGGTCTTTTAAGTCTGGGTTCCCGGCCACTCGGGAATTAGAGGGAGTGAGAGGGAGAACACACTTTCCAGAAAAGTAGTAAAAACTCCTTTCATCGGCCCGGAACCTTTCTGTGGCGTAGACAAATGTACCTACAAGAAAGAGTTTCATAAAAAGGAGGTAACCGAAAGAGAAAACCTCTGGCGGAATCTTCCTGGTTTGGATCACTCCAAAAAGTTTCTTCGAAACTTTGACTCTACAAGATTCAAAAAGTATCTGGATCTTAGTAAGAAAATGCTACACCTCCCCACTGGATTCCTCACTGAGCAATTGAGCATTGCCGCCTTAGGAAACACCTCATGAGAATGGGTCTAACAGAAAACGACGAGTGCAGATTCTGTAGGAAAAAGAAACTCCGGATCACCTGGTGACGGAATGCCTCACCATCGCTAGCTAACGCAGATGCTGTGGACACGAAACTTATAGAAGTGAGGAATTAATTTCCTTGAAGCCACCGACGACACCGTGGCGGTGACGACACCGCCATTCTAGCAAATAGCATAGAAGATCTGCAGATTCTACTCAACAAGCTTAACGAGGTAGGCACTGCATATGGTTTGAACATTAATATCAAGAAAACGAAAATGATGATTGTCAGCCGAAAAGATATCAAAGACGCTACTCTATCATTAAATGGCGAAGATATCGAACGAGTTGTTCGATTTGAATACTTGGGCGCCGTGGTTAACGAAAAATGGGACTGCGATGAGGAGGTCAAGCTAAGAATTGGAATGGCAAAGGAAACTTTTTCAACACTTAAGAACCTCCTGCTTCAGAGAACGCTACCACTTGAACTACGTCTGCGAGTTGTTCATTGCTACGTGTGGCCAGTGCTCCTATATGAGTCGGAAACATGGTCTCGGAAAGTCAAATCCCTTAACCGCATAGAAGCATTTGAGATGTGGACGTTGCGCAGATTGTTACGAATACCTTGGACTAACCATCTGACAAATCAGGAGGTATTGAGACGAGCCGGAGTGAAAAGACAACTGCTGAACATCGTAAGGCAGAAAAAGGTGTCTTACTTGGGACATATCCTACGAGGAGACAGTTACTCTATCCCTAAACTTATTATCCAGGGTAAAATAGAGGGAAGGAGAGGCCCCGGAAGAAAACAACACTCTTGGAGTGCAGGATGCAGAGACGTTATTCCGAATGGCGGAGAACAACATGCTTACTTTAGCAGCCATTAATTGAAGAGATGGGACATTGACCCCAACGTACAAGTTGTATATGGGACCGGAAGAAGAAGAAGAAGCCATCCCAGATATTGGAGTTCATTAGAAATCTGGAACTGGAAAGCGAGGTGTAGATCACGTTATGGAGAGAATAGCTCTGATGGGAGCACAATAGACCATAAGGTCGCAGTGAAACGAAACCTCCTTAATTAAATCCAAATCTAACGCAACTTTTTTGTAATTTGAGCCACCCTGTATCTCTAACGGTTTTCGATATCCTTGAGTGCCCTTTAAAATAGTTCTAACCTTGTATATTAATTTCAAATTCGGGGGTATGACGATTTTTTCCTCGAATGATTTTAAAGGTTTATTATGAGAAATAATAAGCCGAGGAGAGAGGGGGAAAACTCTCCAATCTTCCGGTTTTCATCAGCCGCGACCACGTCGGATCAAACGAAAAAATTCTGGAATTTATGCTCATAAATATTCAGACCGGAAAGTTCGGCTCTCATTCGATTTCACGCGCATAAAAATCATTCAACATCCCCGTTCGGTCGAGAACGCCGGATAGATTTATAAAACTCAGGATATAATATATTCCCGAACTTTCCCTCGCCCCTTATCACATCATTTTCCGACCAGATACCGTCGAAAATAAAATAAATCACGATCGAAACTCGTAATATACGATTTTCCGACGGATGAATTATCAATAATATTTTATTTGGTTGCAGACTGCCGGCGGTTGTACAAGATGTCAAATGATCTGTATAAATCAAGTGAACGCCCAGAAAACAAAGGAACCGCTGATAACCCTGGCCAGGGAATTTGGGGGAAAGGTCAAATTCGGGGTGTATCTGGGTAACGGAGGTACAAGGTGGGGCAAGGACACTCTGGTCTTGGGAAGTGATGTGCAGGCTAGGAAGAAGACGTCAACAGAATGAACTTCATTTACATATAATTGGTGTTCAATTTAATATCATTTTTTTAATTTTGTCTTATAAATACTACATCTCAAACAACAAATCAGAAAGTCATAACTACAATAGGAGAAGAAAGAAACTACAGATTGAGAAGAAACAGACATCTAAAAGATTGAAAAATCTAAAGAAATTAAAGGAAAAAATGTTTCATTCTTATGTTTGTATTCAAACAGATTAATGTTCGATATTGAGAAAGTACAGTGCATACGTCATTGGAAATGGACGCTTTTGTAATAAGTAGTACTAGACCGAAAGAGGAGAGATAGGAAATCAAGGCCGTTGGCGCCTTTTTCTGACCTTACAGTTTGTTATTATCATTATTATATGTTATTGTTTTATTTGTATTTTTTTAACATGCCACAGCAGTATTGCGTTGAATGATGAGCGACGAATGTGTTGAGCAAGTTCGGTTCCTCTAAGTTGGTGACAGTTATAGTATATCCAAAGTCACTTGGAGGAAGCCAGAATATTTAGATTATGCAAGGGTTCTCCAAGTTTCCAGAAATTCCTTTGGGGCCAGTGAATTTATTGCCCAAAAATAGTCCCAATTAAACCCCGGTAAATAGCAGATCGCGGTATCCACTTCAATAGGACATCTGTTCAAGCGTTTTTATGGACTAGTTCAAGTGACTTTGGATATACTTCAACTAGTTTGAATTAGCATAAATTTACTTTCTGATCAATTAGAAACTGTATAGGCGAACAGTAAATTCTTGGTCTAACCTAACCTAACCTCAAAGGAAACTTTGTTTTTGGCTAATTCCTAACCTAACCTAATCTTGAAGTAATTTTTTTTAGTTTTTTGTTGTCCCTATGAATTGAACTCTTTTCGAACCTTAGAGAATGTATATGAATTAACTAAGATTGAGAATATCAATAAAATGGATTCCAAGAAGTATTAGTATTCATTATATACTAAACTAACAGGAAGTCAATTCAGTGAATGAAATGATTATTTGTTAATTTATTCAAAACATTATTTCTATGAAACCCTATCGACCGAAATCATATCTGATATTTTATGCATCGAAATTCGGGTTTAACAACGATTTTGATATTCTTGAATTGATTAGTGCCAAATATTTATTCATTGTACTGTTTCCTTAAAAGAGTAACTATTTTAGAGTGGAGCAAAATAAATTGAACCACGACATTTTTTCCAAATTATTATTTCTTTGAATCCTGAAGATTTTCAGTTAATAAATTAAGAGTTATGTCATAAGATTCATGTTTTGTCTATCATTATATTTTAATAAATTTGTTCATTGTTGGTAAAAAATTGTTGTATCATTTAACGTTTTGAATATTAAATGAATTTTTACATAAAATGCTCGTTATTTAAAATTTTGATACTTTCAAAGCCAATCAAATCAATATCGATATTTTAAGAGCGTCGTGAATACTTTTCGAAGTATCGTCCAAGGCTAAATGAAAATAGTCTAAGAGCTAGCAACGTTTTCGAGATAGAATTTCAGGTAGGCCAGTTTTTAGATGTGCTATCTCTCTCACTCCCCCGGACATCATACGGGCTATCTGGCTGGCGGTAGTGGTTGCGTTCATCAGTGCGCATCCTACCTGTACAGGTAAAATATCGATTTTTCAAATCATTTTAAGAAGTTTTTTTTTTTTTTATTATTTTTATTGAATTTTTCGCAACATGAATATATTATTGCCAGATATTTTTATCGTTGTTTGAATTGTGCCAGACGCTAATTTTGAATTGAAAAAAAAATTTTTTTCAAAATATTTCAGTATGGCTGAAATTTTTATATGATGTTATTTGAGTATCTAAAAACCGAAAATTAATTTGCCAAATAATAATTCGATTGTTAAACCTTCAGCCAGACCGATCTAAAAGTGAAAAGTGATTGGGCATGTTGGAAGAGTACAGACAATCACGTGTTAGTTGCGCAAGCGAGATAGACGACAGCAGCTGTTTGTAATCAAGATGGCGTCAGTTTAGTCACATTGGTGTATTCGTTGCTGTTATTTTTAATGTTTTTAACGAAATTGCGTTACAATGGCTAGCGAAAAATTAAAATGTGTTTTTTGTAAAGACAGAAATGGAAAAATAATAACTTTTGTTGAAGATAAATTAAAAAAGTGTAAAGAAGTTCTACAAATACGTGTAAATTTTAAACTGAAATATAATAGTGTACAGTTACCGGAGCAAGTTAATGACACTGATGGATATCACAGAAATTGTTACAGCAGTTTTACAGCTCTAATGACAAAATATCGTAATTTATCTGAAATTAATTTCTCGTCAAAGTTTTGGAGAAATGCTCATTTACAACTCCCAACATCTCTATCACCTCAAGCTTCTGGCTGGACCATAAATGACGATAAATATGATTTTATCTGGTTTGTTGGAGAGCAGTTACCATCATTAGTTGCCGACATTATCATTAAAGGTAAAAATTGAAAATAAAATACTAATAAATTTCTTTGCCGAAAGATTATAAAATTTTTCATTCTTTTACAGATAATAGCTTATTACAAGACGATGATAATCCAAAAGACGACGATGGCAATGAAAATGACAGTAGTGATGAAGATGATGATAATTATCAAGATGCCTCCGTTTTTTGTGACACAATTATGGATTAAAAAATATAATTTTTGTTTACTTTCATCCTTGAGATAGATTATTACCTTAATTTTGCACAAAAATAAATAATTATTTTAATGCTATCTTAATCCACAATTAATTCAATAGTTTTTAATTTTTTCTCTGTAATTTATTCGACAACTATTCCTATACCATGCAAATTGGTACCACATCACTTTTTACTTTTAGATCGGTCTGGCTGAAGGTTTAACAATCGAATTATTGTTTGGCAAATTAATTTTAGGTTTTTAGATACTTAAATAACATCATATAAAAATTTCAGCCATACTGAAATATTTTGAACAAAATTTTTTTTTCAATTCAAAATTAGCGTCTGGCACAATTTAAACAACGATAAAAATATCTGGCAATCATATATTCATGTTGCGAAAAATTCAATAAAAATAATAAAAAAAAAAAAAAATTCTTAAAATGATTTGAAAAATCGATATTTTACCTGTACAGGTAGGATGCGCACTGATGAACGCAACCACTACCGCCAGCCAGATAGCCCGTATGACGTCCGGGGGAGTGAGAGAGATAGCATATCTAAAAACTAGCCTACCTGAAATGCTTGTTTTCCCGACGTTGCTAGCTCTCGTACTAAAAGGTTATATTCAGACAATCTTATTTTGGTTTTAATCGTCACAAAACACATATACTAAGAGTTTCATGGAAAATTACTTCAAAACTGCCTGATAACACACTAGACTATCATAGATCTAGTTCAAATGAACATAAATCGCTGTAAGAATGATTTTGAATTGTTTTATTTCTAACCCTCTGCTAGGGCCTTTGTAGGACCACTCAGTTCAGAGCTTGTGAGTGAGAATTGGTTATAAATTATTTTTCATTGAGAGGTTTCATTTCATTTCAAAGAGGAAGGTATGCCATTAATAATGGAAAACGTTATAAGTCTAATGGCCGCCATGGCTACCGTTGCAGTACCATTCATGAAATTTTTCATGACCAATTTGTAAGGGCCCAATAACTTCACGAATTCCATTTTTAAGGCCTTGAATCGATTGCAGAATTGGCGAAGACCTCATTTTTCACCGAAAAAAAAGACTAATCCTTTTAAATCAGAAGATCTCGATGGCCAATTATGATCTCCTCATCCAGAAATAACATGGCCAGGAAACTTTCGCAGAATTGCGATTGTTTCGTTGCATGCTTGGCACGTAGCGACCTCTAGTTGAAAATAAACGTCATCCATATCGATATCTTTCAATTCCGACCATAAAAAATCATTGAATATAGCTCGGTAGAGCAATCCATTTACCGTAACAGTTGCACCAGTCTCATTTTCGAATGAGTGAGATCCAATAACACCACCAGCCTAAAAGCCGCATCAAACAGTGACAAGTTGAGGATGGAGAGGCTTTTCAACAATCCATCTTCGATTTTCCTAGCCCCAAGTGAGGCAATTCTTCTTATCTACTAACATGGGCTTCGAGGTGAAAATGAGCCAGATCACTGAAGCTGATTTTTCGATGAAAACACGGTTTATTTTGATGCATTTCAGTGCATCGACTGGCTTGAGTTCTTGTGATAACTGAACTTTGAAAGCCTTGAGCTTTCATGCAAAATATGGTGTCATGCCCATTATGGAATGCCTAATTCATAAGATCGAAGAGGAATCGACAAACTTGGGTTTTTGTCAAAACTATGGGCTACAGCACCAACATTCTCAGGTGTTCTTGAGCACATCACTAACTTGCTCGAACAGCTCAAATTTACCGCCAGTATTTCAGGATGATTCAAGTGTGGTTTAGTTTTGCGAACTGTAACTCCAAACATTTTTGTAACGAATCTCAACTATTTCAATGCCTTTTTGAAGCGTGTATCGTTCCATCTCTAGTAATGAGATTAGTCATGTCAAATGTTAATAGATCACATCTTAAAAAGTGACAGCTGCCCAGATAGCGGACAAAATGAAAGCTGATATTGGAGATTCCTATATACATACATCGTCAAAAGTTTTGGACCCCCTAGGTTTCTCAAGAAATGAACAATTTATGTTCTGGAAATGAAATTAACATTTCCCTCTTTTCAATTATTCCTCAACTGAATCTTAATTCAATAGTCAGTATCACCAACTCTTCTTTCAATCAACTGCGCAATCCACCTAGGCATTCCACGAAGTCATTAATAAATTTTCAGGCATATCAATTCCTGAAAAATTGAAAGTGGGTTTTGGCGATTGGATATTGCTCTCCCAAAGTTATCCCCTACTTGCTCAATTGGATTCATGTCTGGTGAGTTTGCTGTCCAGTTCATTTTCTGGATATTGTTGTCTTGAAGAATGTTTTGAACCCTTCGTGTGCGGTGTGGGGTATTATCATCCTAAAAAATGAAATTATCCCAAATTCATTGCGCAGCGAAGCGATGATTGGTTCGATGATGTTTTCAGGTAGATGTCACCAGTCATTGATCGTTCAACAATAATAAGAGGGGGACGACAACCGAACATTATACCCAACACCATATTAATGGTGTTGTTTCGAAAGGGAACAACTTCCCGGGCGAAACTGAGTCGCTCTAGTCGGCCTAGATCTCTACAAAGCCTTTCTCGTCGACTATCACTATGAGAATCGAATCCTGAGTCGTCCGAAAAAAGTACGTAGAGCTGTTGTGATAAAAGCCATTCTTGTTGATGTTCTGCCCATTTCCGACGGTCCAGGTGATAGCCGAGGTACTCTTAAAGGTGTCTTGCCCTTAAATTTGGAAATGCTATCATCTCTTTATGGTACTGGTTGAGACTTCCTGTCTATAGGTCCTCAAAAAATGACTTCGGAGGTCTGTAACAGATACCGTTCGATTCCTTCGAGTAAAATTTGCGATAAAATGGTCTTCCAGACCAGATGTTACCCTGGGTCGACACTGGTCTCCGGGCAACGCTGCTGGTTTCCAGGAAAATGACCACTGTGCGCTCTACTGAGGTCTGTGGAATATTCAAACGTTACAGAATCTGGTGGTTCAATGAAGCTTCTTGATGTAGAGCTAATATTCTTGCCTGGTCAAATTGCGAAATTGGATGTCCCGGCCTATTCCACGGAGTATTCTCGATATTACAACTCTCGTTATTCGTTAAAAACTGATAAACTTCGAATTCAATTCTCCCGAAAAATAAACATTAATTGCTGATAAATTGTTTTCATCTAAGTAATGAGATCTACACACTAAAAATTATCATGTTACATTCAACAAGTTTAGGGGTGTTTATAGGGGAGGCCAAGACTTTTGACGATGTCTGTATGTGTAACTTGTGTGCTTTGTTACTGTGGTGTCTCATTGCCACTTCTGATTCAGCATTGTTCAACAAATTGCAAGTGATTGGAAAGTCCGTAGAAAATAAAATTTTCCCGCGCAGAGTTCAAACTCACAGACGTAATGGTTACGAGTTCGAGTCTCAATCACTAGTTCAATCGTCCATGGGAATGCTTCATTAGTCGCTTGATTGTTCGCATAAACTTTCAAGGAATCCTACAGTTAAAATTCAAACAGGCCAAATCGATAAGATAACGCGTTGGATTTTCAGGAATCATTCTTGGAATTTTCGAAAAATAAATGCAGCATTATTGTCAGTTAATGAAGAAATCGGAATGCAAATAATGAGGTCCATTTCTGAAATTCATGTGGTTCAAAGCTTCAATTGGTTGTATTGTTATATCGTGAGACTCCCTGTTTACTGAATTCCATAATATGTCATCTATCGAGTTGATGCGACATACCTAAGCAATGTGTCTATAAAAACTCAATTCAAAACTCCATTGAAAAACCTTTATGTTGTTGGATTAACGCAATATATCTGCCTCTAAAAGGGGCAAATTTCAAGGGGAGATCATACAAATTATTAGCAATCAAAAATGTCATATATACTTGGTCGAAATTTGATGGTTATTCTTCAATTTAATATTTCTTGATTTCGAGAATATTTCAAGTTTTTCCATAAAATCAATTATATTTTAGTTATCCTTCTAGCACATCAAATTTGACTGCATATCTGGAAACGGCATTGAATTTGCTACAAAATGAGTTCTATGAGCCAAAAATATTACGAGTCTGAAGTGAACAAAATCAGTCATACTGACAGGGTAGGTAATTTAAAACTGTTCAGAACAAATATTCGTTAAATAATAAGCACTGCTCGTGAAGCGATAGATCAAACTTCTTATTTCTCAGGAGATCCTTAAAAATTATTTTTATTTTTTTGTGAATTTCATTCATGTACCTACATCATCATCTCAAGCAGTGGCTACGCTAAGGAGGGTGGCGTAAATGTTTGGTGACCCCCTCCTAAAATTTGACATACTGAATGAAATGAAGTAATTACAAGATCAGCAGAAATATAATTTTCGCGTATTATTTCGATTTACTTTTGCCCCCCCCAAAAAAATCCGCCCCCCCTTGGCTACCCTGCATTTGAAAGCTGGCGTCGCCACAGCTCTGAAGTGATATTAATGTCGATTAACCAAATCCAAAATTTTATTATTAGAAATCGAAAGTAATCTACTCATCAACAGGGCTGGCGAAAGGATGAACTATTGAACCAATGTGGAAACAATGCATTTTTACAAATTCACTACTATTAGGGAGTTTTGATCAACAATTGTATTGATCAAATAACTACAACAAGCATGTAATCATCAATGTGAATTTTTCAGACATTGTTGTGAATTAAGTTGAACATGCAAGTTTATAATGCAAAATTGAAATTTTTTCAATCCGAGAACAATTTGGTATAGTATTATCTGACCTTGCGGATAGAGTAATCTCGACATAAAAAACTCTTTCTGAATATGATATAATTATTTCCAACAATTGATTTCCATTGTGAATTATTCTAATTTACACATAGTTCACATGGAATTTTTTGCGTGAAGTAACAACAAAAACTAAAACATTGAAGGCTTTGTCATACTCATTTTCTTTGGTTTTCTTTTGTTCCTCAAATAACTTTGAATTAAACAGATAGTAGGTACTCTTTCATATGGCGAATAAAATCATTATTATCAAGAAACATGAAAAAAACAGGAATTTTCAATAATAATTTCAATTGCCAAACTTGTAATTATAATCCTTGTCCCTTTTGCTCTCTGCAAATGGACCCGTCCCAGAGTCTGCAAGACGCGTTATCCTATTAATTTCACCATTATTATGTTCTTCACTTTTGCATTTCCAAAGTTGGCTACATAACTGTTAGGGGAGGGCACTTATAAACTTTTATCTTCCCGCATTTCATCATTCAATTTTAGGGGTATTGTTCCTGATGAAAAGAATTTTTTATTAAGAATTCCACTCAAGTCTTTTCTTCCAGCTGGATTTAAGTTGAGGCATAAGCGAAATTAATGATTGATAAATTTAAATTTTGAGCAGATAGATATTGCAAGACGTTGAAAAGAATACACGATGTGACAACAGACCTTCCAACAATTAATAAAAATCATTTCATATTTTTTGTGCAATTTTCAGAAATGAGAGTTCTTTATCCAACTAATCAAAATAAATAATGGAATATACCCTCTTTTTTCGATTCTAACCGGCAGGACAGAATAATATGAAGTCTTGCATTAATCTATGTTACGCTGAGCATCTATTCTTTTATCGTACAGAGTACGCTACTGCTTGCTCCTACAATAAAAAACTGATTGTAGAGGAACGGTGTAATTGATATCGTTTCAAGAAGTAGACTAGGGCGCCTTAAATTTTGTGGGGGTCACCGTTATGGGCTTCAAGTTTTTTGGACGTATATTATCTGCATATTACGCAAAAGTGTAAGGTGGATTCATTTGGGTCATGACCCCCCTTTAACATCCCCCCCCCCTTGGACCGCGCTTGGAAGTAGGTACTGTTGTAGAGTTTTTTTATCAAAAAGTCAGTTATAAAACATGGTATAGATAACATCACTTAAATCAAGTTATCAGATATTAAATAAGAAAATATTATTATATTTGTTATCGGATCGAAATATCAAATTTTGAATTAAATGTTCTATTCTAAAATAAAAAATAATATAGACGATCCATAACCATTGTCGCCCAACGCGTGGCCAATAATATTTTTATTACAGCATGATTTTGAAAAATTCAAATCAAATATTGATACATAATCATTGAAATCATTTCATCAATCCATTCAAAAATGGGAACAAGAAGTGAAACAAAGATTGGAGAGAATAGAGATGAAGAAGAATGTATGAGAAATCCATGCTAATGACAATGAGGAAAGAAATGGGAGAGAATAACAATAACATTAACAATGACAAAAGGAATTAAGCAAAAGATAGAAAGTTTGGAGAATAAAATGGAAGAGAATTTACAAAAAATGGAAAGGAGAATGGTTAAAAAAATATTGCTCTAAATGAACACGATGAAAAGTTAGAAAAAAGAAATAATACTGAACTGAAAATTGAACAAACACAAGATTAGTTAAAAAATATTGATTGAACGAAGGAAAAATTGGAGAATGAAATGAAGACAGAATAAAGAAAGAAACCTATGAAGGACGCAGCTTATATGAAAAAAATATGAACAAAATTCTCAATAATCAACCGAAACGTAGAAATCACAAAAAAAATATCAATTATATATCACTAAACAAAATCAATCATTATAAAGTCCAAGAAGATCTAACCTATTCTTAAACACATTGACACTATTCAGGTGAGTTCACTACTTCATTCGAAAATGCACTCCAATCTTGGAAAACTCGGTTGGTAGAAAAATGCTGTTTTAACGCGAACAAAAAAATTTATCTATGTCTTTATTAAATATAAAATTATCTACTACTTGTAAATTTCGACTAACAATTTATAATTTGAAACAGAAAGGTTATCGGGTATGTAATCAAACTTGAACAATTTTAGCTCTTTATTGCTTCAGCCAAGCTTTCACACAATAACTTGTCCTTCTTCAGGGCTACTGAAAATTACTTAAAGTTGTGAAAAACACACAGAAATCAATACAGCAGAACTTACATCACTGTGAGTCTTAAATGTTAAAATTATCTCAATGTCCATATATAATATGTAACTTGCAAGGATTGTTGTTAAGATTGAGAAAAGTATAGTTATTCCTTGCAAGTTACATAATATTATATATGGACATGAAATAATTTTAACATTTAAGACTCACATTGATGTAAGTTCTGCTGTATTGATTTCTGTGTGTTTTTACAACTTTATGTAATTTTCAGTAGCCCTGAAGAAGGACAAGTTATTGTCCGAAAGCTTGGCTGAAGCAATAAAGAGCTAAAATTGTTCAAGTTTGACTACATATCCGATAACCTTTCTGTTTCAAATTATGAAATTATCATCGAGTTCCAAAATGGTCGTTACGCCAAGATGATTACATTTCCTTGGGTCCCAATGGGTCCAAATATGAGTGTTGTTCAAGAATTTTTGTATAGTTTGAAGAATAAGATGGAAGGTTATATTTGTATAGTGCAAACTGTTGAAATGAGTTTGTGATTGTTGTTAAAAACTTTTATAAAGTTTGAGACTGGGTACATAACCTCCGTTGAGGCCATATCCCCATGTTGGGATCTGGTAGATAGATAGATATATAAAATTATCATCATAAAATATTATATTCCTTTGATACCAGAAATTTATAACATAAACAGGAAAATAAAAGCTTGTTTGATTTATTGAATATAAAAGTTGAGATGATATTATATTGAATGTTTCACATTGTCCTATTCGTCAATAGTCTAATAACGTTTTATAATAATTTAAGGTAAGTTATTCAGATACATGAATGATGTATGATTGGACTCAAATATGAAACTGTTAATTTCGTTTGATTTCACGTTTCTTCAATGCTATTATATGAAAACTCTGAGAAATAACATTCGTTGTAAAAATTCTGGGTGCAATATAAATCTGTTTGTGATTCCTATGAGATATTCAAAAGGACGTTTTTTTTTTAATTTTCAGATTCCTACTATCATCGATGAATTTATTGAACCATTCAGAAGTTAATAACATATGCCTGAAACTTCAGGAAATCTATATCCTAGAAGAGTTATCGTATCGAAAGGTTTATCATTAGCAGGAATAAACATATTGTAGAATGGCAATTCTCGCTGCTTACATTAAGAACTTGGGTAAACCTCATTGTATTCTTGACATCAAGTTCAGTACCCTCTTATGCGAGCTTGCATAATCCCTTAAATCTCTAGGTAAGACGCCTTGTTGGAAGCGAAACGTTCCGCTCAACGCCTCCAAAATGATAATCTTTACGTGCAGGTGTCTGTCGACAACGGTGTTGAGGAAACGCGCCTGATATGCAGATTAATTGGTGGAGAATAAGATGGCAACTTTTGGTTTCCTGATGGAATATAAAGATTGTAAAGAAAGACATTGCAAATTTTTCACAATGGTATTTCGAAGAATATTCAAAAGCTAATGATGGAGATCACATATTGTCCGTATATCTACAGGGTAAGTCTTTGACTTCTAGATTTTTTTAACGGTAGATTCATGCAGTCAAAAAAAATATTTTTCGCTATTACCTTTTTTTCCGATTCGGCTCGATTAAAAAGATACAGGCTGTTGAAAATCCACAAAAAATTTATTTCTTAGGTTATGGCTCTCAAATGGTCCTACCCAAATCTTCCAGTTTCTTCATTATGCCCATAACATTCCATAAAAATACCAACAATTCAAAGAACCCAAGTAATTTTAACGCCAATAAGAGCATGAAAAAAGAATATCTCTGAAATTCTTCTTTTTCTTCCACTTTGGCCTAATGCAACTCTGTTGAGAAAAACCCACAGAAATGAATATTTGCTATGTTGTCATAGAATTGAGCTACTAGCCAACTTAGTTCGACATTGAAGTTATTTAAATAAGCTCATCTCAACTCCTACAATTTGATTACAAATTATTGAGCTTTGGCACAGCTTTGACAATACGAAGATACTCTATTAAAGTTAGCATTCTGTTTTGAAGAATTCAGATTACTCTCGCAACTCATGTTCACAAAAGTATCCACAAAATAGTCACGTTATAAAATGACACCTATCAAGATATGAGAATCTCACCAAAAACTGCCAACGAACATTACTGTATCCTTCTTGAGACCATTCAAGCGTACATTGAAACATACCACTACATATGAAACACAATTTTATGTAATTGAATAGTTCCATTCATTTGCTATTCGATAATTTCATGTTCAAATTTCATAAAAAAAGAATGTAAGATGTGTCAACTTTGAGTGATGCCGCGTATTGAAGCTGAATTTATGTACTTTATGAAAATATGAACAACGAGTTGGAATTCGAAATACAAAGTGATATTTTCAACCTGAACACTTCAAATGGGAAATAATGAGTCCGGTATCTCTGACTCAACCTCGACATGTGTCAATTACATCCTAAGTTTCAATGAATCCCGCCTATAAGTTTGTTTCTCTAATTCTGTGGTTATTCCGTTCATTCTTCCACATCTTGTAGAACAAAATCGTGCGAGAATATATCAGAAACGCACAGTTTTCATGGTTATATTTTATTATTCTATGTTGGTACTCCGAACTTTCCGCCACGGCTTTATCTGTCAATTCATCAATTTGACTTAAAGAAATCAGTTCTGCCAACCAACATTTTTCAATGCAAAAATCACTAAAATATATTTATGGAAATATTTCATTAATTTCAATGAAAATGCAATGAATTAGAGAAAATAATGTATAATACTCGTACAGAAGGCTCATTCTACCACTCGTTCATTCCAAAACTCGCCACTTTGTGGCTCGTTTTTGAATTTTGAACTCGTGGAAGAATATCAATGCCTTCTGCACTTGTATTATAAATAACTATTCTAAGGATGATTTAATTATTTCCATGAATATGCAAACTAACCCTGCAGCTCTCTTAGGAAAGGCAGAAATTAATTTTTTGCGGTCAATCCGTACTCAACTAGTCCTACTCTACCTCTGGTAAGAGTATGTACAGGGTGGGCAAATTTCGATGTTTTAGCACTACAACTTTTAACCCAGAGGAGATAGACAAAATCTGATACCCCATTCTCTGGCACAGAAATCTAGTGTTCCCATTTGAAAAAACATAACTTTGGGTCATAGCTTCGTAATCAAAGACCCTTTTGAAAAGACAAGAACTCCACTGGATTCAACGTAAAAAAGTGCCTGTATAATGTTTTAATTTCAGAGCTCTATCATCAGTATTAGTGGAGATATGAACGTTTTTCGATATCGCTATTTTTGAAATTTTCGCTTATTACTCGAAAACAAAAGAAGGTGGCCAAAAATGAATACTACTCTTGTTAGTTTCTCTGGAAAAGAGACCGAGAATGGGGTATTAGATTTTGTCTATCTCCTCTGGTTTAAAAGTTGTAGTGCTAAAACATCGAAATTTGCTCACCCTGTACAGTTACTCCTGTATAAGTGTATACTATATAAAAACTCAAAAACCCTCCAAATTCGTTAGGACACCTATAGACACCTCTGAAATCACATCCGGCAATGCTAATAGTAATATAACCGACCGTCTCAATAATTATTATATTTGATATACAGGGTTTGATTTAATAGGCACCCTCTTAGGTTGATTAGTCTTTTCAAAATCTATATAATTCAGAAATGATATCAAACTTCCAGAGTGGCATCTATTTAGGATATTTCTGTTATTAAATTAATAATCATACATAGATATCTAAATAACTTCCTTCCACATTTCAAGCTTTTAACCATTTTCGATTTCTTCAATTTCATATTGAGAAATGCTTCATCATCATAATTAGTTCAATAATTGAAACTGACTACTTCACCAATAGGTACATTAATGAAGTGAAATCAAATAATATATTAAACTAGAAAACAAACTCACTCAAATTAGGGAAGTATCTTCTTTGAAGAAATGTTCAAAACTTATGACGCAAGTTCATTATTATGAAAAAATGTTGAAGCTCTGGCGTTTGCTAGTCTTCTGGGTCAGAGTTGGTGGCCTCAGGCATTAGATATACCGAATATCTGATACATCCTATAATGGTGAAACCACTTTTAATAAAGGTAGAGGCAGATCTGATGACTCATTTGTTTTTTCCTTTTTGTTATCCTGTTCCGAACGAGAACGTGTGCAATATCGAAAAATTGCGCTTAGAAAAGGTCACCAATTATTTCGGAATTTTTTCAGAGAATTTCTTCAGTTCAACTTATGGATTCAGCCATTCTACCTATTGATAAATGGGGTTATTCTGTTGGTATGTTTACCGTTCGAAAGAACTAGTCATTTCCAGGAACAGGCGTATATTCGCACATTTGATCCTTCTTCTTATTTTGCTTTCCAAGAGCCATAAAGAAATAATATACAGGGTGATTCCGGAGGAGACCGTCAGATTTTGGGAGAAGTTTACACTAGTCAAGGCAATTTCGAAACAATAATTGGTTTATGGTTGGGGGCCTTGATTGAGAGGCTACAGGGTGATTTGTCCGATTCGACCGATTTTTCTTTCATTCATTACTTTGGTATGGCTTGTTCAATATTGATTAAATTTTCAGTGTAGAACACCATGATTGTCTTCTTTCAATGATTCCAACACTTTCTCAGAAATACAGGATGGGAGTTATGATAAGTTCAGATAGAGAGCCTGTGGAATGGATAACGAATAATGGCATACCTATTGTACGAGTTTTTGAGATGATTGAGCTATTCTAAAGTAATAAATTACGAATATGAATTTAAAAAAATCTTTTCGAAGATTGCAAAATCATATAAAAAACGAGTAGTGTCAAAGGTTTTTGACCGATAGTTACAGTGTTTGAATTAATAAAATGGAAAACATTTTATTACAGTTATCATCAACAAGTCTTTACGAAAAGATGCAAATTACACTTATTATAGCAGGATTTGCATGAGTTGAATGAAATAATACAAGTGTTACATTCGAACAATAGGATTGTCAAACAAATGAGTAAGAATTAGTTTAAGTAGTGATTAACAAGGATAATCGGGTAATTTAGTGATATATGGATGGTTTTGTCAGACTGTGCGCCTGTTCAGTAGCAGATTAACGTAATATTGTTCAAGAAATAATTAAAAAAAATTTATGGAATTTGTGTCAAATATTCAAATGAATGAAAATATAAGTTGAAATAATGAGCATAAAGCTTCCTAGAAAGTACATACTGTGATAGTTTCCAGTGGACAGTGCTTTCTATCTCCGTCAACATTTACTATGAACTGTAATTTATCATAAATAACTAGATACATACATATATTAAAATTGTGCCATCTAAGTTGATTTTGGGTGAATCCTACAATACGTTTGCATCCTGTTCTTTTTGAAGCTGATTTTCATTATTCTCATTCGAATTCTATTGAATAATATCTTGGTCCAGTGGCCGACATCAAGTACAATCGTGTCATATGCAGATATGAGATTTGATTTGGGTACAGTCGTGACAATCTGACATAATAATTCTATGGTAATTTCTAATATGTAGAGTTCTAGGTATTAGAGCACACAATCGGTTAAATGGCAATCAAAGTTTTCTTCCATAATGGTTTGTTCTTTATCTTTCATTTTCAGAATTCTTGGCGACAGATTATTTGTTATTTTTGAAGTCTTGAGAAACAGATTCACCAATCAGTGTCCGGGGTGAGTCAATATTTTGTCCCAGAAATTATCCATTATACATTGACGATGAAAAAGATCCTACATGAAGCTCATATTAAAAAAATATTTTTGAGATTTTATCTCGGATAAAACTTTTGGCCCGAATTATATGTTCATCTAGCCATTTATTGAACGAGTCATAAGAACGAAGTCTTCATAATGACAACTATAAGAAACTTTCCAATAGGTGGAAAAGACTTCATATATTGTATACCAGTCAATTTGTGAAGTATATTCATCACTGCAGGGTGCATATGTATGCCGACGACTTTCAGCTCTTCATTGATTTCTTCATTGATGAGCTAAATAATGCAACCATCCGAATCAATGAGGATTTACGTCGGTTATGGGACATTGCTAGGAGACATGGCTTGTCCTTAAATGCAAAAAAATCATTTGCTCTTGCATTCGGCTCCAAAAACAATAGACAACTCGTTAAGGATAATATCAAAATCGTTCGTTGATAGTGCACGTAATTTGGGGTTGATTATGGATGAGTCGCTGAGGTTTCGCGAGCATGTAGAGGATACGGTTGGTAGAGCTTATGGAGCGTTAAGAATCTTATATCCGCATAGATCGTATTTACCTATCTATACTAAAAAACTTGTGTGTGAGAGTCTGGTATTATCGAAGTTCAATTACTGCTCCCCTGTGTTTAGCTTCTGCTTGGACCAGGACTCTCTTGGTCGAATTCAACGGGTACAGAACAACTGTATAAGATTTATCTTCGGTATTAGAAAATTTGAACATGTATCCCATAAGCTGGTGGAGTTGGGTTGGCTTCCTATGAGACTTCGTTTCAACTAACATACTCTCTGTACTTTTCATAAAATAGTTGTGAAGAGAAGACCACCTTATCTCTTCAATAAGTTGCTATACAGAGCTGATGTTCATAATGTTAATATCAGACATAGAAATTTGCTTACATGTCCTCATCATAGAACCTCAACTTTTCAAAGAAGTTTTGGATACAACATCTGTAAATTGTACAGGGTGGGCAAATTTCGATGTTTTAGCACTACAACTTTTGAACCAGAGGAGATAGACAAAATCTGATACCCACTTCTCGATCTCTTTTTCTGAGAAACTAACAAGGGTAGTATTCATTTTTGGGCACCTTCTTTTGTTTTCGAGTTATATGCGAAAATTGGAAAAATGGCGATATCGCAAAACATTTATATCTCCGCTAATACTGATGATAGAGCTCTGAAATTTCAACATTATACAGGCACTTTTTCACGTAGAATCCAGTGGGGTGCTCGTTTTTCTGATTCAAAAGTTGTAGTGCTAAAACATCGAAATTTGCCCACCCTGTACAATGTTATACCTTATGAATTGAAACAACTTAATGATCACAGATTCAGGAACAAAATCAGAGAATACCTGCTCAGTTCCTCCTAGCTCACCTTTTATCTCCGAGAGGGTAAAAAAGGAAATTATTTTTTTTTTTCAATTCTTTATGCTCTATTATTGTTTATTTATCAATGTTATTGAATGGATTGCACACAATGTATGTATGTATTCAAAATTTTTTTTTCTTTCATGTATCAACAAGGGTTAAGGGGTAGAACACCTATGGGTGAACTTCCCCTTGAGATTTCTATAAAGAAATAAAGGCCTTATTATAAAGATCGTCCGATTTCTTAAATTCACCATCATTCATGGGTTCCTCCGTGTCGTGGGGGAGACGGCCTTTGATCGCTTTTTACGATCCGCAGAGCTACGGTGGGAGAATTCTTGAGCTGCTTTCCACACGGCTTCGTCCGTTACCCTGGACAGGGACCCTTCGACAGGTTTCAGCTTCCCGGGTCAGAGAGCTCCTGGAATCTGCGGTGGGCAGGAGTCGATTCAACTCTCCTGATAGGTGAATCGCTAGAGATTCACCTACCGCTACCGCTATTATTATTATTATTATTATTATATAGAGAAAACTGCAAAAGAACTAGAAGATTTAAAGTGAAAAATCAATCTAATGGTAAAAACGGAGACTTAATAAATAAATATAGATGGATAAAAGATGAAATGGAAGAATTAAGTAGAATATCTAGGTGTAACGTTATACAAAGGAATTACATGGCAAAATCATATAAAATACGCAGTGGATATAAAACTCAATAATGAGCAGAATTCACCCACTTATTGAAAAACAGAGCCAAATGAACCAAAATGCGAAGTTGATAATATCAGTTAATCGCAATACAAGAGGCTTTTTGCCTCTTGTATTGTTGTGTAAACTGTTGAAAGCTGCACTGGTCATTGTCATAAGAAAACAACAAAGCCACTACTTAGAATGGGATTTTCTGACGAGAAAGTCCGAGAAGATTTTTGATGAAGCAAGCCAGCAGCCAAATAATGAGGTTGAAAGACTAGTTGACTACAACCCTTTTGAACATCTGATTAGGATGTCAAACATATGGGTAACTTTCTTCCCTTTTATAAAATACTATTGCCATCAATTTAAAGGTCTCGCAAAGTGTTTCGCGAGGGAAATCTCGAACATCCTCCAGCAGAGCTAGGGTATTTCATGGTCAGTTCATTACTTGCATATTTCAGAAACTATAAATGCTTGTTATATGAGCTCAGGTTCTCAACGTTCTGGTTCCTGTTAGGCATGCACAGTTGAAACCTTCAACTGGATCTGCGATTTCGTCTTCTTCGATGTCATGATTTGGCCTGTACTTTATCTATAGATGAAAGTTTGTTCGCATATTTACCCTACTACTATAGTTATTGATTTTCTTGACACCAAATCTCATTAATTCTGTTCCTTGTGTATGTACTTGCATAATTTATCTTGCTGCTAATACAAATCTGTCTCATCTTATGCCATCAAGAGATTCTGTGAACGATCAAATGAACATCGAAATACATAATTACAAGTGAGAGTTGCCAGATTAGATTCGGTTAAAACGGAGGTTAAAACATAAGCCGTAGTCTGCACTGAAAACTGAATTTATATACCGTGTTCAGTTTGGAATATGTAATTGGATTATGGAACGCATTAGGTTCTAATTGCTACAAGAGACCATTTCTGGACGATTTGTTCCACCTAAAATTTAATCTGAAACTAGAATAGAAAATAAGCAAAGCAAGGACACGAAGTCAGAAGTTCTTGAGCGCTAGTGATTCATTCGCATTTTGTAGTGTTCAATACTACATAACTGTATATGGGTATATATGTGGTCTCTAAGGGTGCAATCGTCGCATTCATGAACGAGCGGCAAAAATCTTCTGACTCCACATCAGTGCTTTCTTGTTTTTTCAATATCAACCACAAGCAATATCTGGGAAAAGGCAGGAATGAATCCTGAAAAAATTTTCTGATTATTTCAGACAATGTTATTTCATAACGCTATCTGTATTTTATATGCAGCAATATTATGTAATAGACTAGATTTCCTAGAATTGAACTTTGAGGCACTCCTGCTTTGACTTTTCCTGTGGTAGATACTTTGTTTTTTTTTTTGACGTAAAAATTTCTGTCTTTCAGGTAGTTTTCCATTAGGTTTTGGTAGTTGAGTGTGCTATCCTCATTTTTCAGCCTTGTCCGACTTGCCAAACTCGGTCGAAGGTTCCCCAACATCTACTAGTACCTATTCTGTGACTTGTTTGTTCTGAAAACCTTCAGTAACATATCCCTACGCGGGAGTAACTGTACATACTCGTATCAGAGGTAGAATAGAACTAGGAGAGTGGAGGGGATACTATAAAAAATTAATTTTTGTTTTTTCTGAGAAAGGTGAGTTTTCAGATTCATGGAAATATTAAAATCATCATCAGCCTCAACAGAACCAGACTTATCGGCAGAATTTGTTGAAACTCGGGATGGTATCAGTTTCATCGTTTAATCTCCTTGCAATGATAGGCAAAACTATTATTTCGAGGGCAGACAGTAGACTTACTGGCCTATAGTTTGGTAGGAATATTTTGCCTTCCTCTGGTTTATTGAACACAATATGATAATGTTCTGTTTTTATCACTCAGTTGATTATATTGGTAAAGCACTGCTACTCATTTGATGGACATCTTCTGCAGAATAAAATCTGTTATTTTGACCTTATCGGGAGATTTTCTGGTTTTCAATTTCTTGATAAGTTCATTGACCACTGTTGGAGTTGGTGGAATAAGGATGGTATCGCAATCGATTGTTTCAAATATTAATTCTTCTTTTTTTGCCACTTTTTCTTCTGGCCTTCTGTTTCTGTTAATGATCTCCTCGTAGGCATATCTTATTTTCTTTTTTAGTTTTTTCTTCGTCCTGTAGTTTCAAAAGATTTCTTATTTAGTTGATTTTCATAATGATTGCTTCTAATTCAGCATTGCGGTTTCATGTATTTTATTATATTATAATAAATACATACCATGGGGTATGGTGAGATTAAAAATGTTTTTATGGTGTTTCTTGTTGAAGATATTCCTCATTGAAATTCGTCTCGGGTACACCACGGATCGAAACATTGTGGGATCTTCGAAGACGATCAAGCAGTTTGGATGGTTGCATGCTTGGATTAGGACAGGTACTAGATTACTACTAGATTAGTTGAGTCAACAACGTCTTTGAGGGATCTGTGGCTCTCAGTCAAGAGATCAATCCTGGAGGAGCAAGAGGCAATATCCAAGCCATGCTGATCAATGGTTTGAGAATGGATGGCCAAAGTATCGCTGTGGCGAAGTATTTCAGACGAGTGCTTCTCGAGTATGGATTTAAACTCAAACAGATCTGACTGAGGGATTTGTTGATTAGATTTAATTATGGAAATATCAGTAGATATCTCATTCAGTTTTCTCATGAGTAAAGCAAACTGATCCGAGCTCAGAGAAGCCGACTTTAATTGTTGAGAATTGACCTGCGCCGACGAGGAGGATGATTTACCACGAAGAGATCTAGGTTAGTAAGAGTCTCGAACTGTCCGACCTTTCAAAAATTAATTCGTTCATGAGGATTCAGCCGGTTTCGACAAAAAAGAGCTGAAAATCCAAAGAGTGCAATTCGAAACTGAAATCATTGTTTCTTAACACAAATGGATGTTTTTATTTTTATTTCGATACACTTATGCCTGAAATAATAGAATTTCCAAACTCAAACGTATATGTATAATATTCCCAATCGATTTCACGGAAATTGAATTTCCCTAGCGGAGAGAATCCTGATGACCAGCCTGTATAAAATCGCTTGTTCCCGGAAAACAATAAGCCCCATCGAGTCTCCCCCGCGGGGCGGCAATAAAGCACCATTAATTTATTTACTGGAAAAAATCAGGCCGAAAAAATGTTCCAGAAGCAGAGATGATGTTAGCCGGCAGCAACTCATTGTTGTTTCTGCTGCATCCTAACACAAAGACGGTGATAAATGACAGGGGTGTTGATGGACACCTCGGGACCGTGCAATCAATAGCTGCTACGAACAGACCACTATCTGTTCTATTATTCTCGCATCATGTTGTCGCTAGAACACCGTGTAGATGAATGTTCTCAAATCGAACACGCTTGGCATATCTGCAATCAGTGTCAGGTGATTGGAGGGCAAATTTGTCTTACTTGTTCTGGTTTGGTTTCGAAGTTGATGAAGGACGCGGTTGAGGTTTGGCTCAGGATTTCGGGATTCCATCTTTGGAGATCAAGAGCAGACGGCAGAGCAATATGGTCGAGATCAGATTCCCTATCTAAGACTAGTAAATAATATTAATACATTTGATGATGAATTCGGTCTCCATTTGAAGAAAAAAAAAACTATTGTTTCCCATCAATTTCGATATTACCACTAGCTAGTGAATTTCAGACCATCTCGAACAACTTTGGATACGTGTTTGTCTATTGATGTGTTGCTTTGATCATCCGCATATTATTGTAACATTGAGTTCTACAATTATTCATTTCTGAATTTGATGCAATTTGCTGTGGTTATTTAGTTCGATCCGTGGGTAGTTAGATGAAAAAATTAGGTATTCCAGATAAAGTAGTGCCTTGAGCACGCGCAAAAGTGAAATTGTGGGGTTCTATAAATCTGATTTCAAACTTCATGAGCTCAAAATCTCTTGAGATCTATAGTCAGTGCTGTCCCGAAAAGTTTTTAACTTGAAATTCGACTCAAAAAAGTTTTTCCTGAACGATAGCTTTAAAAGGATCTATCTTTGTTCAAAACCGCTCATTCATTTTGTTACATTTCGGTATCCAGCCACAGATGAATGAGCTTCATACTGTGGTTATTCCATATTTACTGCTTACCACAAATATATCAAATAATTCTGCCAAATATAAATAAATCATTATTATTTAATTCGTAACATATTATTTTAAACACTTCCTTATTTACGCAATTACGCACTTATCTGTGAGAGGCCCAAGGTGAACAATTATTCAATAAGGCTTATCATTCAATAACCTGTGAAATTTTCCTGTTTTGTGTTTTCCTGAAAATTTTTCTCAAAATTGTACTAACCTACATAGCTGAAATCGTCACTTTCACTTCGTCATCAAGGTAGGTTCGTTATAGAACACAACTGCAGCTTTTATGGATCGATTCCATCTCCCTTTGAAAATCACAAATTTTGCAAGAAACACCATATTTTATAAAATGCTGAAATATTCATGATAAGTTGATGATGCTTATATTTATTATTACTATTAAATTTCGATTGAAGTTTAGGCAATGCCTATAAACTCACAGAATTTCATTTTTGAAAAGAGAACAAAGTGAAAGTGCTTGAAGAGCGATAAATAACAAAGATCATCTGGAAAAAAATTATAAAATAAAATCACACACTTCCACTTGAATGCCAAGATGTTGAAAGCTGGAGCGAGAAGGAATTCAAGATAGTATCAGCCACATAAATACATACACCACCATGACCAATCGTACTTGTGCTGTTGTACCTCAGGTATTCATAGCTGAAGCTAGGATTCAGCCACAAGAATGAAAGTCGGACGGTAGAATTCAACATAGGCCATCAGTTCAGGGTATTTGAACAGCAAAGACTGTGCGTTCGTATAGACGCTAGATCACTCACAAGTCACAAGGCTCATTTAGTTTTTTGGCTATTTGGTATCTGTTATTTCAGTGATAATATGAGTACCGGATAGATATTTTATGTTAATATTAGATTCTCATGCATTTATCCTGCGCTCGAGCTGTTCACGTAAATCCCTCCCTCTAAGTTCTTTGATTTGAATATCTTGTCGTCTGAGATGCTGAAATTTCGGCAATCAGGTTTATATTTGATCATAGTTTTATTCTTCAGGATCTTAGTAGCAATCATTGGGTTAGTGAATGAAACTTTAGAAATCCTAGGACGATTGGTGGAATTCTTGCAACTGAGATTCGGTCTGAGTTTGCATCAGGAACTACACAGCTCCTACAGCTTTTTCAGGACAGTGTAGTTACATTCAGGACGAGAATTATTACTTGATACTCGACTATCTTGTTTTTAACCTGTTTTTTTGTTTCCTTTAATAGGTTTCATACATTGTTTCTTTTTTTTTCAGTGTTATGGTATTCAATTCAGGAACTCAAATATTCCATTATTTTATGAGATTAAGTTAATGTTCATTTCGAAAATGCTATTATGAGTGTGAAATCCACATGTTTTTACCAGAAAATCAATATTATTTATGATACGAGTGCAGTCGTCATTGATATATCCCACGAGTTCGAAATCCAAAAACTCGAATCGAAATGGCTTTTAATTGATGAATTCTAGAAAGAGTTCTCTGTACGATTATCATACATTTTACAGAAATCAAATATCCGTGACAGAAAAGTTACTGGTACCAACATATAATATGAAAAAAAGAGTGGGCCACGGTCAATAGTACCCCAGACTTTTACTGAGAACGGATGGTAGAAACCACTGCTCTATCGATCTAAAATATTTGCAGTGATGCGCTGTTGCCGCTTATATCAAAGAATACTTATATCTTCGATATTTCAAATAGTACCTGTTCATTATTACTTTTTTCGGTTTGCCGTAGGTAAGTTATAATATACAGGGTGTTGCATTTCAAATATCGAAGTTGCATTTTCAAATATGAAGTTCTCCGTAAAAGTCTAGGGTACCATCGATCGTGACCCATCCTATATATCCATGAAATCTGTGTAAAACTGAAATATTCTCGAAAGATTTTGTTCTTCAAGATGCTGGAATGAACGGATTCTCCACAGAGATATATGTAAATTGAGACTAGCCTGGAAACGATTGGAAAAAAATTCATATCAAAAAGCAAACTAATTCCATTAATCCATCTCCCAAAGACCAAGACCAAGTTATTTTTTTCTGGGAATTGTCGCAGGCCATATAATTTCCTAATGCTGAAGCGTCCGAGATTGATGAAACCACATAGGAAAGTCGCCCTGATCCTCTATTCATTTCCCAGTCCTAATCCTGGAAAAGTTCCTAGAGCGGCAATAAATTAACACTTTCGTTTAGAGGAATATACGGCCCGTGAAAGAACGGAATGAGCATGGAATTATTCATTCTCGGAAACATAACACGTCGAGCGTCGTATACATAGAAAAGTTTCGGTATTCATTCGCAAGTAGGACAAGCAGGAGAAAAAGGAGAACATCCAGAGAGTCTGGGAAAAAAAAAACAGGCCGGAGAAAACGAGTTATATTACGCGCAACACAAGCCCAGTGTCCTGGAAAATACGCCTTTATAGGGAATTTATTATTTGATTCCGGGGTCGTCTATCACAGAAGTTTGGGAGGAATGTCTGTCGCACACAGGGGGAGGATCGCAGGAGATGACTGCCGTCCGACCTCCACAAAAGCTGCCCCCATTTTCATTACCTCATTTTGACCGGCGACCGGTTCGGACATTCGTTTGCCAAATTCACTATTCAGGATTTTAACTGTTTGATTATTTCGCTCATTGTAAAATGGACCAATTAGAAACCATCATAATTTGAATAAGATTTCTTCACTACTGTTTAACGTTCAAAATGGGACTTTGATTAACTGTTTCGGATATTGTCGTCTGGTAATAATAATAAAAATAACAATAATTCTTATTGGTCCCTCAAGTCACCCTAGTATATGTGTTGCGTCAAGTGAATTTCACACAAACTTTACGGGCAGTTGAATATTCAGAGATACGCATTTAGGTCGAAAAACCAACCCCAGCAGGTACAGCGAGGGCTAAAAATAGAACAGGAACATCCTTGGCGCTACATATGGTCATCCTGAAGTGACATCTAAGGGCAAGGAATGAAGACGTGGACCAATCAAGGACGTGGATTGCGCTTTGGTATGCAAAATCCAAAGCGATGCTTAACATCCCCAGGAAATCGGGATACAATAACCAGTACGCTCGTAGCTGTTACCTTGTAAACACATAACTTGTACAGCCAAATTCAATATATTAATTAAGAAATCCGGTGTTTCATTATCCCAATTTAATAGAATTACAGTTGATCGATTCAACCAAAAACAATATGGGACAAGTTAAATCAAATACATAGATATACATTATGATTTTTATCAACTATATGAGGACAATCCTGTTAAAATTCTTGTACAGAGTAATAACACTTAGATAACAATGTCTCAACCTTGCTCTTCAAAGCTAAGAAGTTGAGAGATTTCAGAAATTTAGGAAGAGAATTATTCATTTTTATGCACTGGTACATTGGGGATTTTTCAAACTTTTGACTTCTGTATTCAGGCACAAGTAAAATATCTTGGTTCCTAGTTCCATATTCATGGTTATTAGACAATCTGGTCCACCTTTTTTCGTTTTCTTTGGCATACAGCAAACATTTAAATACGCAGATACATGGCAGAGATAAAATATTATTCGCGAAAAAAGTTGGCCTACAGGATGTACGAGAAGATAGGTTGAATATTCGACGAATGATGCGTTTCTGAGCGATAAAAGCTCTATTGATGTCGGCACAGTTACCCCAGAGTAAGATGTTATAGGAAAGTAAACTATAAACAGTGTACCTATAGTTATACACCTGAATCAATGAGCTAAGTGGTAGCATATCCCTTACTCTACTGATGGCAAAAAATGAGCTATTGAGTTTTTTGCAAAACATATCAATATGCGTGGACCAGCTAAGGTTTCTATCAATATATATACCCAAGAATTTACTGCTTACGCCAGATTTTATCAAGAAGTTCAAATGATGAATTTCAAAAGTATCAACAGGATTATTTTTGATGCCGAAGTAAATGCAAACTATTTCATTAGCATTTACTATCACTCTATTTGACTGGCACCAAGCAACGAACTGGCGTATAATCGCCTGTCACGCGTAACGATATACAGGGTGTTCCTAAATTGAACGTACAAACGAAAAGGGGAGATTCCTTAAGTGAGTTTAAAAAAAAAAGTCCCATAAACATGGGGTCGCAAACGTTTCGTTTTCGAGATACAGAGTGTTTCTTGTTGTAATACATTTTTTGTGTTGATTATACGAGTTTATCGAATCTTTATGAATCATCGCTACAGATCAGGAAAATTTCCATAAAAACTGACTCTGAATTCATTCACCACAGCTTACAAAGTGGCCTTCCCATCATAATTTGGATTTTCACGAGGATTTCGAGAAAATCGTTCAAAATTTTTTTTCTCGAAATCGTTGGTAGATACGACAAAACTGCAAGAGACCGAAAAGTTTAGTATAAGAACAAAGCTTCTTTTTACATTTTTTCAAATTTACAGTTGCTCACCAAAAAAAAGTTCTGCAGAAGAACAGGTGGCAGTGTTCCAGAAAAAAATATCACCCTGTAGATCTTCTATCAAAATTGCCATGTCACGTGGTGAGAACTCTCAAATGTAATATCTATGCCAAATTTCAGTTGAATATCTTGTGAAGTGTAGATACTATGAGAAAAAAACTTGAAAAAAATTCAAACTTCAACACTCTGTATCTCGAAAACGAAACGTTTGCGACCCCTAGTTTATGGGACTTTTTTTTCTTAAACTCACTTAAGAAATCTCCCCTTTTCGTTTGTACGTTCAATTTAGGAACACCCTGTATTTCTTATTGGAGGGAAAAATTTGTGAGATTCTCTATCTTTGGGTGTACGTCCTGGAACGGAGATTTTCGAGTGTTTTTTTTTTGTAAGTTTATGGTTGTGTTTTAACTGTTAGAACAGCCCTTCATTTGATAATTCGTTAGGTAGATGACGTCATGGGCGCCCGCAGAAATTTTTCTCAGGGGGGGCAGAATGAAAATTATTGAAAAACGATAAGGCGTCCATGATTATCATTGAAAACCGGAAAATTGTTGTGAATCCATTACTTTCCTTTTTACCTTGCCCTTTGGATTGAGAAAGTTATATTTAGGTTGTTGTGCCGAAAAATGAGACAATCAAAATCAGGGGGGCCATATTCTTTCAGTTTCGGGAACTAAAATGGTTTGACGTTCGTACTACTTAACTTTTATATCTCATAGGAGTTCTTCTTTACGATATTTCAATCCCAATGGAGATTTCTATTGTTTAATCCCGAGGGAGGTTGTACTTCTTGATATTTTTCAATGAAAGAGAGGTTTCTTCTGCTCCAATACTACGGGAGGTGCTTTGAAAAAATGAACAACGATATTACAATAAGTTAACCTGAGTTTACAACTCCTACTCGGATTTCTAATCAAGAAATTATAAAAAAAAATTATTACATTCATCATAAAATGACATTAGAAGGAGTTTTGCTGAAATTATTTGACACAAAAAGAATTCTACCAAATCTGAAATACGTTTCCACAGATGGATGGCTCTAAAGAAAAACTACTGTTTCAAAATTAATCAATTCTTCCTGGTGAGATTATTACTTGTTGAATGCAAATATTCATGTCAACACTTACCGAGAATCTCGACACAATTCTCACCGATAAATTAACTTCTAAATCTCAAATTGAAATTCAACTGGACATTCATATAGACTACGGGAGTGAAAAATCGTGTTTTCCAAATTAATAATCAATTCCTTGAAGCATTTTTAACTATGAACTCCTCAACACCTCGAATTGTTGAGAGTGTTTTGAGTTATTTTTGTTGTTGTTTTGTCTTGCTAAATATATAATATTTCAGCTCCCTGAAGATGGTCATAATGATGACCGAAAGCTAGGATAGATAGATATGTTTTTTTTTATTCTCATTGAAATAAACAGAAACAAGTCACAGAGATACAGATGATACAATAAATGACATAGATCTTATAGAGCTTGACTACCACAACCGATATCCCCGAATTATGAACTAGTAATGGCTGAAATCTAAAACAAGGTAGGTACGTATCTTTCCTGAAATCTCGATAGTTAATGAAAATCTTTCAGAAAATTCTCTCCGTTTCTTTCTCTAGATACGCGCATCCGTTGGCGCTTCATCGGCGACCAATCACACACGACGAATCTACAAATTACCGCGAAAATTCCATTAGGGTAACACGAATTGAATCGTGCGAAATCGTTGCAAGTTTTAGATGCCTGTAGATGGTTGTGACGTTGCATTATTTGATTTTATTCAAATGATATTAAAAATTTGTGGAACTTCAAAGCCAGTTATAAGTGCATGTAAAGAGTAATCGATATTTAGTTACTTGATTGTTGAGACATTGTGAAATTACAAGTCAGTTTTAAATACTTAGATAGTTACTGATGGTTCATTGTTTTATTTTCTTGAATTATTCAGTTGAACCTCGTGTACTTCCCAGCGAGTTATAGTTTCTTTAGATCGTTATTGATAGTGTTGATTTTCTTATATTAAGATTTAGTATATTATTGGTTTGTGTAATATTTTGGTAGAACGGTGGTGCGGATATTCTTCGCGATTATGTTTGTGATTGTTTCAGTTGACAACTATCTACGTATGCGCCTGAATTCTCTATGTACGCCATAGTGTTTTTTTGTCTACTATTCATTTCATTGAAATTGAATTCCTTTAAAATAATGCAATTTCCTTTGTTGATAAAAAAAACAGATATTTATTTTATTCAAGCTCGTGGAATAAGCCAGACGATTATCATTCATGAGAAAATTTTCTGTCAAGTTATCCCATAGTTTCATTCAAATGAATTGCTCTTCTGTATTTTTGGTACATTTGTTTCGAAGAAATCATTCATCCAACATTATCAACGAATTTCATTCGAGAAATTGTCAAAACTACAACCTTTTATAGCAATCACCAACAATTTCGGTGTGTTGTTTTGGTAAAAACCTTCTCTATTCATGTTTGATTCATTGATCGAATTTAATATTTTCTTACGTTGAATCCAGAACAAGGGACGATTTTGAATATTATGAGGATTCGTTAGTACCTAAAGTTATGTTCGTGTCTTCATTTTCTCGGTCAAACATACGACCAAGTTATTCAAGGAAGAAAATAAGAAATGTTTTCATTTAATCATGTGACATTTTCATCTTCATGATGAAATATTATGTGAAAATTTAGTCCGAATTGAAGTTCCAAAAGTAAGTATCAATTGAGGTTATTCGAACAATCAAGATATGAATGTTATTCATGAACTATTGGCGAGAATCATGAATATATCTGATAGACGACAAAATGAAAACCGCTACGGAGGAAAAAAAATATTAGAAAAATAGTGGTCTCTGATTGGTTCATTTCGTAATGAGGGCAATAATCACATAAATATTATTATGATATGAATACGATTTTGAAAGGTTAACGTCCAATTTTGGTCACATGGCTTTTCGAATATCTGGATATTCACCGGATCTATTAATTTTAATTGATTGAACAATTAAACCTGTTCTGCATGATTATTTGGAAGATAAATTAATATAAATCAATTTTGAATTTTAAAACTTTCGGTTCAAGTTTAGAAATGATTTTATCATGGTTTTGCTTGAAAATGGTTAGTTACATGTAGGTACAAAAATTTCAATTCATTAAAAATCATTCTAAGCTCAACTATTTTCCTTTTCCAAGCAGAATCATGTTAAAACTATTCAACTATCATAGTTCAATATATTCAATTTAGAAGTCATCTCAAATAACCTATGACTAATATAAACTCTTGCCATGTTTTCTTGATATCTCGACTATTTTAAACTGCATTTCTGTAGACAATTTTAAGATTGTAGGTATACAATTATGTATTATTATTTTCGATATTTCAAGTTCAGAGCCTCTACTGATTACTATGTCTAATTAGACAATATTATGCATATTAGACATAATATTGTCTAATTAGACAAAGTAATCAGTAGAGGCTCTGAACTCGAAATATCGAAAATAACGACGAATTTATTGCCAGGACATTGCATTACAATGAAATGAATTTTACCTCCTATATCGAATAAGGTAATTATAAGGATACGATGAAATGAAAACCAGAAGGGGCATAAAAATTAAAAATCGTCATGAAAAGTTCCTGTGCAATATTGAGCGAAATTTATTCGAAAAATGGGCCCTCTGATTGGTCCATCTCAAAAAAAATCGAGTGAGCATTTATTGGATCATGAATTCATAATGAAGTAATCATTCATATTTCCAGAGCATATTGCTAAAGGAGGGGAGTTGATACCCCCTCTGTATCCCAGTACAAAGTATGTGAAGGAAGTGAAGAATTGAGTAATCTCCAAAACATAACGTTCTAGAGATATGTGTAACCATTGCTACAAATTGTTTTGGATTCATTCGAAGAAGTGGTTCAAGGAAACTCTTGCTAGAATTGATGATGATTATCCTATTAGAATTGTGGATTGCGAAGGGTCAAAATGTAGGTTATGACTCCATGCATTAACATATCAGTCATATTGCCACTTATTGAAAGTAAAGAGATCTCTTTCCTTCACCAATCCATCCCAATATTTCGGTACCCATTTCTTTCTACATAGCACAGGCCACACAAAATGATTTCGCCATTTAGTTTTCTTTTAGGCAAGATCTTTGGCAGGTTGTTATTTTGTAGAATAAGTTTCAAAGATTTGTTTTGACAAGAAATACAAAATAAGTTTATGTTCATGCCTCGAGATAGACGACTCACAAACCAGAAGGCATCTATTCAGAGAAGTTAGTAATTTTACTAATACCTACTCGTGGTGTATAAAAACTGTCATACCTTACTACATCCACGAATTTGAGGATTCAATATAATTGACTTTTATCAAAGTGAACGAATTTAAGGTGTAGTCAAGAGAAATCCATTATTTTTCTAATAGATGGATTTAAGTATTTTCAAGTCTGATCAGGTTCCACTGGATGGGGTTTCGTACTACAAAAAGTTTTGTAACAGTTTTGTGATTAGTTGATTTTGTTCAGTTTGAGCGCACGTCAAAGATGGACACTAGCAAAGAGAAAATAAGCTATATTTCACAGTTTTATTTAAAAGCGCAAATGCAAGCCAGGCGGCTGAAAATGTAAATAGTGTTTCTGGTCCTTATACTGTAACAGCGGATCGAGCGCAATTCAGTTCCGGTATTCTCGATGTCAAAGATGCACCAATTTTCGAAAATGTTGATAAAATCAAGGACATTTTCAAGGCCGACCGTCATGTTTCGATTTCCCAAGAGCTAAAGATTGCACGAAAAACCGGTCGGAACCATTTGCATTAGGCTGGTCTCAAGAAGAAGCTCAATGTATGGGTGCAACACGAGTTAACGCAAAAAAACCTCATGGACCGAATTTCTATCTGCGAATCGCAACGACATCAACCCATTTTGAAGCGGTCGGTGACTTGTGATGAAAAGTGGACTTACGATAACGTCAAGCAAAAACGGTCGTGGTGGAAACGCGGTGTGCCAGCTGACACGGTGGCCATGCTAGGATTGACAGCCAGGAAGGTTTTGCTGTGAATTTGATGGGATTGACAGGCAATTATCTACTATGAGCTGCTGCTACTCGGAACTGTACTGTCAACAATTGGACCGTCTGAAGGAACCAATCGTCCAGAACCCAAAGCGGAGAGGAATTGTGTTCCATCAGGACAACGCCAGGTCACACACATCGATAGTGACTCGCCAGAAGCTCCGGGAGCTTGGTTGGGAGGTTCTTATGATTCCATCTTATAGTCCGGACCTGGCAGCAAGTGATTACCATCTGTTCCTTTCCATGGCGAAAAATTTTGGTGGTGGATGATTCGCTTCAACATAGGCTTGTGAAAATCCTCCAAAAGGGAGGAGGGCTTCTATGAAAGAGGCATAATGATATAAACTTCAAAATGGCAACAAGTTATCGAACAAAACAGCGTATATTTGACCTAAATTGAATCAGTCTATCCATGGCAATTGAAGCCTTGTTTGTTGCTACGGAAAAACTGTCAAAACAAATAGATATAACCGTTGACGATGTGAAAAAAAGAGAAGATTAGGAAAGCCATAAAAAACTTATTGCCAAAAAGTCACGAAACTTTTGTTACAGAATGAATTAAAATTTTGTGCAGTGGATTGCGAAAACTGATTGGCATTGATGTAATTGTGGTAGTCGGATACTTCACCGATCTCTCTACAATATTTTCTTCATATTCTTCATGGTACAAATATCCAATGGTAAAGAAAAAGAAGTTCCTTACCAGCAAGTTGTTTGATTCTTTTCACTGTGAAAACAGTTCGAGATAGTTTTCCTTTCATTTTCTCAATATGGCAACTAAATCGAAGATCTGGTTCTAAGGTCACACTAATCAGCTTCAGGTTAGTTTTAACTGTTCATCTCCATCAAGTTATGAATGGTATTTATGTTCCTACCTTTGGCCGACAAATTATTCATATAGTCCAAGAACAGAGAAGCTTAAAGTATCGACTCCTGAGGCACACCACATTATATGAATACCACATTTGAGAGTATCATCTGAAGAACTGAAGATTTTAATAAAATATCAATCGAATTCTATTATGCAATAATTGAAGGATCAAGATCTATACATTATAGAATAATTTGAAGGAATTCGAAAGAAAAAAAATATTTCTAGAGAACTATTAATATTTTAATGAAAAATAAACGCGTATAATAACACGGTGTGACATTAATCAATACCACTTATCCAAGGTCCCTGTCCTTATAATCCAGAAGTTATGAAATTTTGATAATTCTATTATGAATTCGAAACAAATACTTTGGAGTTCAAAGCACGCAAAACATATTTCTTATCTGAATAAGTCAAGATATATTCTGAGATAGAAAATAATAGGTGAACCATTGAGTGAAATTTGAAGTTTACTTCGACCATGAAAATCTCCAAGGTCTGTAAGTCTCTAAGAGTGTAATTGGCACATGAATGAGCAAGTGCTCAAAAGCTCTTGACTCAAGTATCTTGGAATGCAATAGGGACACGTAAATTTGACTCATAATTTGAAGATTTTGCAATTATTTTTATTAAATGATAAAAAATTATTTTCGGCCCTTGTTTCAGTGTAAATACATTTCCAGGGCTTGATATTTTCTGAATGATAATTTTCAGGAGAATTGGATTGGGAGGAGAAGTTGTACTCAATGACATCTAAAATCTCTGGATTTTCACCTCCAGACCCAGACTTATTACATTGATGAAAGAGACAAAAGTTTTTTCCTACAATGAACGGTTGGCAATTTGAACATCTTTCAAATTGAAATTCTTTAGGCTGTTAAGGGGATAATTGTTCACCCAGAAATTTGCAATTATAAGATGTTTACTTAGATACCGGTCTTGGCACACTCACAGAGATATCTACAGAACTATTCTTTGTGTGCCACCGCGTGTATATATATTGATGAAATAATAACGTCATTTGCATCCATTCTTTCTTGTTGCGTTTCATAAAACCTTCTGAATCAGATGGAAGTTATCAGTTTCAGAACATTGCACCAATAGATACCGTGTTTCCTGTGATGTCATCTTACAGAAACAATCAGGGGCTATAACATTCATGTGATATATAGAATTGACTACATTGCTAAACTTCACTTTGAGAATAAGTTTGTTACAACAAACTAGAATCGCTATTGAATTGGGACGAGAGTGAGCAGATCGAAATTGGAGTTTCATCAAAACTCTCCAACTCCAACTTTGAGATTACTATCATCTAACGATTCTAGAACAGTGTAATCAGTACTTCATTTTGTTCTAGATATACAGGGTGTTCCGGGAGTAACTGTACATACTCTTATCAGAGGTAGAGTAGGATTACAGATTGACCATAAAAAATTAATTTCTGTCTTTCTTCAGAATGCTACAGGATGAGTTTTTTTCATATTCATGGAAATGTTGAAACCATTATCCAAAAATTCAGCTTCGATAGGCGGCATCACATCTAACATTATACTTTTATGAATTGTTGAACAAAGTTCAAAAATTTGATTTATTCAGAATTGAGATATCTCGTGAGGGTCGTGAAAAAGATTGAAAATCTTCTTGAAAATACAGTGAACGTCTAGTAAATGATCAGAATTGGCTAATATATGAAATAATCCATTATTGAAACATGCTGACAACTGAAAATTTAGATATTTATCAATTATTGGTTGTGTTCCCTATTGTTATCAAATTCTGGAATTATCAAAATGACCATTGACCAAATAGAGAATATGCATCAGCATATTCTCTATTATGTTCGTATATTTGTTATGTGTTAGGGAAATAGACGAGGATCAGTTCACCAAAGATGGTGTCTTTACTTCTTACAAAATATTTTACCTGGCATACTACAAGGCATTATCACAGGAATATATTTTCAACATGATGGTGGACCTCATTTTGGTTTGACATGTTGACATGAGCCTTCACTTAAATGCTCATTTTCACGGTGATAGTACTATCACGCTAGTTTGATAGTGATAGTAACTATCGCAGCAACTGTCACCATGTAAACTAGTCGGTAGTTACTATCGTGATAGTGCGAAAGTGCTGTAGCACTATCACGATAAAACCATCGTGATAGAATATAGTACCGTGAAAATGAGCCTTTATTATTGATAAATATATGCGATTGTCCACACTCAATTAAGGGATTCAAAATCAATCGAAAATAAAGTTTAAAGCACAGGACGATTCCCTTCAAACTATACAATCTTACAACTATACCTACTGAAATATTGTGGATCTCTACGCTAGTAAGCAGATTCGCCGGAATTCGGAATCGTGGAATGTTAGGGATAGGAAGGTCAATCTGGTTTTTTTGCATAACACCAGTAACTGGAGAACTAATTATTGTTTGGCTCTCCTGCCAGATTGGCACTCATTTCTAGAACTGTGGATTTTCAGTTTGTACGTCAGTATGCAGCACTAATGAGATATCGAGTGTGAATAGAAAGTTTCTCTCATACCGAATTTGAGAATGGGAAAAACTTTTTATAAATCAAATACATATAGGTATAAACAAATAATTTATGCACTCTGCATTTCGGCAAGGTAACTTGCCATCATGAGGTGCTCGAGGCTGTTGTTAGGACGTCAACGATGTAACATGATGTTACATCGTTGACTCCATTAACCCCACCGATGGACCATTACCAGAATTCAAATACATATGTTATTTGCGGTTTTTTGTTCAAAATGAAAAGCTTCAGCCCTTGCTCTTATTTCGGCGAAGTTGTTTTTCTCTTCTGTCTTGAGACAATTGAATTTGAGATTTAATCCTATGACTGTAGTTGCAAATATTAGTAACTGATTATGCGAGAACTAGGCGGTTGAAATTTGTTCCAAATATTTTGGTTAAAAATGTTTTATTAACATTTTTTTTGTCGGCATTATTTTGAGTTATATTCAGTGATCAAGACACATATCTCTGTACTCTTCCTCAGAGAATAATCAGTCTCGCAAGTTCTGATCTCCGATATAGAATATTTGTACCGGGTTTTTCACTATAATTTGACCCCCCCTTCAACTCTGTTAATAAAAGAAAATAATAATAATAAAAAAAATGTTTTCTACAAAAGTTTCACGAAATCGACTAGTGTTTTTTAAAATGATTTCACAAAACGAAATTTATATAGAGTGAGCAACATATTGATAGCAACTTCATTTTTTCAAATGGACCACCCTGTATATTTTTCTATATTTGACTAGCTCTTTTTCCCCTGATTTCGAATATATAACATATGTTTGGCCTATTTCTCTTATTCTGTGTACCACCACAGAGTTTCAAATTTTAAGAACCACCTGGCATGCTCAGTAATCAGTTTTCAAGGGGTAGGCTGCGATAACGCAAATTGCCCTTTTTTGAGTTATCTCGTTGGCAACGATATGACATACGTTTTTCACTATAAATAGGAATTGAATCATTTGGATGCAACTCCATATATTCTCTCCTTGTAGCTTTCTTATTTTTATTGTTCTCCACATAAAGCGAAAATATTTCAAATTTTTCCGCTTCTGTGTAGTGCATATTCGATGAATAGTTTTATTCAATGACAATGTGGTATATATCCTTGCCAACGAGATAACTCAAAAAAGGGCATTCTGAATTATCGCAGCCTTAAAATTTGAAACTCTGTGGTACTCAGAATAAGAAAGATAGGCCGAACATATGTTATATATTCGAAATTAGGGGAAAAAGAGCTAGTCAAATATAGAAAACTATACAGGGTGTTCCATTTGAAAAAATAAAGTTGCTATCAATATGTTACCCACTCTGTATATATTCCGTTTTGTGAAGTCATTTTAAAAAACACTAGTTGATTTCGTGAAATTTTTGTAGAAAACATTTTTTTGTACCTCTTCTAGTTACAAAGTTAAAGGGGGGGTCAAATTATGGTGAAAAACCCGGTACATGAGAAAGCTGTGTGCAAAATGGTTGCCGCGAGAGCTCACAATCGATCAAAAGCAACAACGTGTTATGAGCAGTGTTTGAAGATGTTTAAGTGCAATAAACCTGAATATTTGCGTCGATTTGTGACAACGGATAAAACATGGCTCCATCATTTCACTGCTGAGTGGATTGCACACGATGAACCGAATCCAAAGCTAGGAAAAACACAACAGTCAGCTGGTAAAGTTATGGCACCAGTATTCTTGGATGCGCAAGGTATATTATTCATTGACTACCTCCAAAAGGCCAGACCATCAACAGCAATTATTAAATATCATTATTGGATCGTGTAAAGGATGAAATCGTTAAAAAACGACACCATTTGAAGAAAAAGTGCTGTGTCATCAAGACAATGCGCCGTATCATAAATCAATGAAAACAATGGCAAAATTGCACGAATTGGGCTTCGACTTACTTCTGCATCCACCGTATTCGCCAGATCTGGCCCCTAGCGACTTTTTCCTGTTCTCAAACTTCAAAATAATGCTCGCTGGAAAGAAATTTAGCGCCAATGAAGAAGTAATCGCCGAAACTGAGGCCTATCTTGAAGCGAAATACAAATCGTACTACAAAAATGGTATCGAAAAGTTGGAAGAACGCTATAATCGCTGTATCGCCCTCGTAAACAACTATGTATGTTGAATAATAAAATCGAATTTTGCCAAAAAAATGTGTTTTACTATGATAGCCGGGACTTTTCAATTGGCTCGTTAAATGGTTCGAGAATGTCTTCCCTATAGCGATCTGCTCTTGATGTTCCAATGGAGAAAATTGGGCCAATAATTCGCCTCCGATTCACAGCGCATCAAACTCCAACATTTCGAGAATGAAGGGGTGTCTCAATAAAAAATATTTCTGGTTTTTCACTTATCTTGTATAGTTTTCCATTAAATAAGTTTCTTCAGAATTTATGCTTAGCACAGCTATATATCGTTACTATGCATATTATGAACATCATTTTCCTTCATATTTTCGAAAAATGTGTGAAGGATTGTGTAAGTATAATACGATTCTAGGGATAAAATGAATCGTCGCATTTGTATTCAGTGGAAAAATTGGCATATACAAATATCCAGTCAATAGATGTAGCTTCCCAGAATATTGCATGTATTTTTCGGGAAGTGTATTTCTCTCGAGTCGATGATTTCCATATTCCTTTTTTCCTGGCTTCAATTGATCTGAAAGCAGACTGTAAAAAAAGTGACATGTAGGACCGATATTTCAGTTAGGTATATTTGATCTTTCTATTACAGCTTCCGATTGCTTTACGTATGGAAGTGCCTTTTTAGTCGATTCCCTTCTAGAGATCTACTAAAAATGTCCTCTTTCTGCAAACCCGTTCCACAGAGTGCATCTTTCCAGTCTTCAGTGAAAAAACATCGAAAACATCAAAAGGTAACTGGATTGCTGGAGTAACCGCCCTGGATTCAAAGACAATAGTTGAAATTTGTTTGACATTCAAAAGACGGTCTCCATTTATGCGAATTGAACAGGAAGTTATTCTGTAGAATAAGTTGAAAGGATTTTGTGTGTTAATTCGAATATTCTTATTCATTAAAGATTTGGGTTTCAAAGAATAAGCTGGAACTTTGCAAAGTTTCCATGAGCAAACAAACGTTTATTAATAGACAATCCAAACAGAAATATTCAACTAATTTTGAGGAATATTTTACGAATTTGTTCAAGGAACTATAATTGATTTCAAAGCCTGTAACTTTTGAATTTTAAATTCCAAATGGTTTCAACCAATATTGCTGAAATCACAGAAGAAAATTTCGTAGACATGTTCAATCCTCTTCCGCTAAAACAATAAATTTTGTGAAAGAATTGAAAGCACTGAGTTGGTGTAAGAAGCTTTAAAGCTCTCGTTGAGTCATTGCGCTTTGCTGTCCAGATAACTGTTTACCAAATATATAGGGTGATTCACCGGGTGGCTCATTAGACATTTATGGAAAACTTATTTTAATTTTTGCTGAAAATTTGCATATTGGAGTTTGCGACAATGATCTTTCTCTTCAAAATATTTTCAGATCTCTACAACTTCCGGTTATACCAGAAACAGACTACTTCTTCCTTATTTCAAATGGCACACCCAGTATATTATTGCACCATTAGATAACCTTTTTGACGACAATTTCGGCATTATGGTATACAATGGGTAAAAACTTAACTGTTCATGAGTTTATAGGATGCTAATGAAAAAATTGGTGGCAATGAAGACACGTATTTTTTCTAATATTTCGACAGAAAGAGCATTCTTCGAAATTTTTGTTTCTTTTTCGATTCTGCAAATACGTGATATTATAAGACTGTCGTCGGTTTGGACCAAAAACCTACAGGGTGTTCATACGAAGATCATGAACTTGGGCAACTCAAATTCATCAAAACTCAAGATTTTCAAACTTATATTTTTATGATTTCAGTCGATTCTACCTACGAAAATAGTGGGGTTTACTTAAGCAAACCCTATACCTTAAATGAATACCTTAAGAGTTATAGAGGAAGAACTTCAAATGATGAGAAACCTCAATTTCTAACTGTGTGGAGTAGTCTGTGACCGGAAAACACAGATAGAAACTAAAATTTGATGTTTGGATAACTAAATTTCACATTTCATGAATTATAATAAATTTTTTGTTGGGATTGTTGAAAATCTATAAACCAACACAATTTTCAATTACGAATAAATCATTACAATTCAAATGTCGAATTTAGTTATGAAACCATCGAATTTTAGTTTCTTTTTGTGTTTTCCGGAAGTCGTAGACTGCTCTACACAGTGAGGAATTGCGGTTTTTTCTCATTTATAGTTCTAAAGAGGTTATGTTAACAAGATCCTCTTGATTTTCGGCATGAATATTGGAGTGATTATTTCACATATTCATTTATTTATTATTGACCTCAAATAGGTACACAGTACTGGTGACTAGGCCTGTTTAAATTTTATAAGTCCTACAACGTAAAAAAGTATCACACACACACATTCATATGCACACTAAATTTCAACCAAGTCGAATATTTCCGAGATAACAATTGAAATCGGTTCAATACTTTGCCCAGAATTACGTTTTCAAGCTTCGTGCAAAATTTGATGTTGATAGCGAAAGCAGAACCATGGAAAATTCAAGTAGAATATTATACTATTGCGATATTCCAATTTTCCAATTATTCTATGATTTAAATAGGAATGCTTGGAATGTATATTCAATTTATAATCGCAAAATCGCAATCTGATCGTATCTGCGGTCAAGGATGTATTGTTTTTTTTTAAATCTTTTTTTCAGCAGATATTTTTTCAATATTCCTTCTGAATTTTCGATGGTTCTCATGATGTGATCAGCATAAAATTCAAGCTCGAAATTGTTATTCATCAACATCCTAAATCTCAACTCCGACGGTTCTGTGGTGATGGTGATATTGGGTAATATTTTTTCTATATTCTTCTTGAATTTTCTATGGTTCAAAGTTCAAAATTAGAGATATTGTGACGAAATGATAAAGTCATCCTGTACAAAACGTGCTTTCAAACATAATTAAGACAATCACATACTTATGAACCATTTCAAATATGAAACTGATCAATTATGAACAAATGCAATAAAACTCTTTCAAGTGGCACTTACACATTGCAAAATGATATTTCACTACAATGCATTTCCGAGATATTATTGATTAAAAAACTGGAATTGAATGTTTTGCATATCAGTCTGGTAATTATACCGATTGATATTAAAAGTGAACACATATATTTAGAAAATTTCCTCCTCTTTAGCGTTTTTCTAGCCACCTTTTCATTTTTAGATAAAATAAATTCCTTTCTAAAAAGGAAAGTACCTACTTAAAACTATTGATTGAAATATTCGACTTTTATATAGCTTGTTGTACAAAACTTCGAAATGTGAATTGGTCGGGTGGTCAAAGAGTTTTAAGATCTGTCCAATATTATTTTGAGCGCTCGTTCCCCGAGCACAGAGTTATTTTATGAGGATGTCTTTAATTTCATTTTTTTGGTCTGGCAAAAGTCTCGACGGTAAAATTCGACACAATAATGCAGAATCTTTGGTGAGATTCAATTCTGTTTCGGTTTGAAAACACGATAACTGTCGAACTGAAAAATCTGCACACTTGTTATTTTCTAGGTGATTTTAGTTCTAGAATGCAGGGATGAAATTCGTTAATGGGCAAAATCAGACAAAGGGATCCTTGAATATGAATGTTGATTATATTTGTGGTAATCACGTCATCCGAACCAAAGAAAATTCAAACAGAGTATCGAAAAAAAATTTATATTTCGTCGACAACATAACTGCCCAAGTTCAAGTTCAGGTTGTAGATGTATCCTTAATAACAATTCAAGTCTTAATGCCGCATTTTCTGTTGTTCGCTACACCAGAACCATAGAGAATATCAATAAAAGTGACCCAAATATTTCCGTGAAAGCAGATTGAAGTTTGAAATTCAGTATGTATAAGTAAAATAGATACTTGAATAATCAACTCAAATTCAAGTTGAACATTGTGAAATATCAGAAGGATCGTATCATCAGAATCCCTCAGCTAGCTGAGTTGATGGCACCAAATAAGTGCTTTTCTGGTTTTTTTGAGGTAGATACAAACCAGAAATGAAAAATCTGTGAATCAGTGATAATAGCATATTAGTAAGTTATTTAACTGATATCCTACTAATTATATTGAATAAACATCTCTAAGGAACAAATGAAACTTCTGTTAACGCAAAAGTAGAGATATTGTGTCCATTACGTTATCGAAGTGTGTCAGATATACATTCTCAATCGAAATTTCGAAAAGCTTTTGGCTCCAAAAATCTCAAGTGACTGATACCGATATAGGGACCATGTTTTCATATGAAATCAGTCTGTTTGAACGGAAGATCTTCCTATGAAACAGCATCATATCAGTGAATTCGATACATCTGATATTTTAAATCATCGTTCGACAATATTTCTGGCTCAAGCGCTCAAAAATTGCAGAATGAAACACAGCGAATTTCTAGTTTAATTTTTTCTCTTGCCGAAACTCAATCTACCACTTCAAGGCAACTATTTCCAGAGAAAGATAAATGAAAGATACATTCGCGACGAATTCTACAATAAATAAATATCACAACTATGCATATCAGAAATATTTTGATGATTGGTCTTGGTATACTATTAAGTTGTATCATTTTATTGAGACGATACAATAAATTGAATGAATCATACATGTTTTATGTTACATTGACGAATTCTAGGTACAGTACAGATGACAAAGCAGTTTGTCTTATCATAAATTGTTATGTTGAAATAATTCTAGTATAAGATGTTTGGAATTTGAGTTAACTTCAATAGATTATACATTACACAAAATATAAAAATATTAATTGAAAGAAAAGGAATATATTCGAATTAATTCAATAACACGAACATTCGTCAGATGAAGGATAATATAGGGTGATTCATCGGGATGGCCTATTAGACGTTTATGGAAATCTAATCATAATTTTGAGCTGAAAATTTGCATATTGGGGTTTGAGACAATGATCTTTCTCCCTAAAATATTTTCAGATCTCTACAACTTCCGGGTATACCGGAAACAGACTACTACTTCCTTATTTCAAATGGCAAAACCCAGTATAATATTGCATCATTAGATAGTTTTTTTGATGGAAATTTCGGCAATATGCCATACCTTGGGTAAAAACTCAACGGTTCATGAGTTATTGGGATTCTTATAAAAAAAATGATGGCGATGAGGTATCACATTTTTTTTTAATAGTTCAGCAGAAAAAGGTTTTTTCGAAATTTTTTTTCTTTTTCGATTCCGCAAATACGTAGTTTTATTAGATTGTTTGCGGCTTGGATAAAAAATGTACAGGGTGTTTATAAGAGGATCATGAACTTGGACAACTCAAATTAATCAAAACTCAAAAATTGTATTATTAAATACAAAAATTCCGAAACGTACGTCTGTCTTTATGTTGATGTAGTTGTTCAATTAGTTAACCGTTTACTTAATTGATACATTTTTAGTCATTTTGAATTTTCTTTTGGTTGATTATTAAATTTGTCATTTTTAGAATTGGAATATATTCCAAGACAAAAATAAACTAAATATATCATATAGTCATATTATTGTGAAGGATTAGACACAAAGCCCAGCAAACACTGGGAGGTAACTGTGAAGTACCATGGAAGTAACTTTGCAACTAAAAGCTCGCATGCGATGTATTAAAAACATTGCCTCCCGCTCGCATTTGCAGCGAAATGTCCGCGACATCATGTACGCATTTCAAGTCGTTGTGTTGTTCAAATTGAGACATGAAAAAATATCCCCAAAAAAACATCCATTTGTTGTCACTTTTATGGAAGTTTTTGAGTCAATAAATGTCTTTTTAATAACCACATTGGGTCGATTCATGCGAGGTCTCTTTGATATCTCTATATTCCGTTCCCTTTTTCACCACACATAGAGAACATTATATCAATTTCAATAGGAAGTTCGATTATGATTTCATTATTAGACTTCTCAATTCTATTCTTTTTTTCACTACACATAGAGTACACATACTGACTTCCATATAAGATAAAATTTTGAACTTTATTAAATAAAACTTTTGGGACAGCGTGACGACTTGGTCGATGGTGGGGTTTATTCAGGCCTTAATCTGCCAACTCCTGATTAACCTCGGGATAACTATAACGGGACATGCGCTAAACTAGGTCTCAATCTGCCTACTCCTAGTTAACGGGAAAAATAAATGGTTTTCTAACTAGGCCTCTATATGCCTACTCCTAGTTAGACGGTTATAAAACATTAAAAATAAAATATAGAACAGACACAAAATGCTCGGCTTATCTCCGTTTAAGATGCTTACTTCGAGGCTTAAGTAGATTGTTGCGCCCTCTGTTGGGGGAAGCGTTAACCTTGTTGGCAACGCCACCATGACCGTAACGCAGGAATCTGTAATCCCCACAAAACATTACTTTTGTGATATTCATAAAAAAGTCCCTTTGGCACTATACAGTGTGTTTCCAAATTGTATGTATGACTTTGTACAAGATATTCTACCCATTGAATAAATGATATTTGATATAGGTCAAATGCCTTGTATTGTTCAAATTCGGACAAGGATTCCTATATAGAATATCATTTATTTAATGTGTAGAATATCTTGTACAAAGTCATACATACAATTTGGAAACACACTGTATAGTGCCAAAGGGACTATTTTATGAATATCACAAAAGTAATCCTGTAGAAATTTGTACATACAATTTGGAAATGGGAAATGAAGTAATGAAACATCCATATAATAAATAATTATTCAATCTAATATAAAAAAACAAACGTCACAAAAAAGTGAAATTATCTCTCATAAAATAATAAAATTAACAAACAGAGCCGGTCTTCATTTGACCACTTATAAAAAAATACTATATATATTTTAATTTATTGGTTTTTTGGTGATATAGCTATATCACCAGCCACATGGCAGACACCAACGCACAAATAAAACTGAAAAAACGGGAAGCCTATAGCTATTGTAGTTTTCGAAATATCGCTCGATCAGCCAGAAAACGGACCAAGTGAATACGTAATCTGTATTTTGTTGCAAAAATGCTTCTATTAGGATCACGTTCTGGTCTCACCGACGACCTCTCGGATTGCTCTGAATCGTTTGTTTTTGTTTATTACATCCAGATGAAGGAGAATAAATAAATATTCGTCGGACTCTTTGAGGGCTGGATATTTCAGTGCCACAGATGGATAATTGAAAATAATAATGTGCAAAGTATTACTATTACATTCACCAGAATAAACAGCCACATTGGGAACATAAAGTGACCCACTCAAAAAGGATTTGAAATATCATCCAATTCATGTTAACATTGTGTAGTTCTAAAAAAGACTTCGTTGCGAAGTCGCTCGATGGTAAACTTTTTAACTACTAATTTACCACTTTCTATGGGGATGGCATTGTGGTTATTTATTAATATCCTCAAATTATTATCACTGCATCTTCGAATTGTTGTTAACAAAGCAATGTCGCAAAATAAATATGTTTAGAACAAGTATGCGTAATCGCAATGAAGATATCTGTCAATGTGCAATTTGAGACTTCGCGAAACTGCCAAGTGATGTAACGTGTTTGCTGGGAGTTGTCAAATTATTTGATTTATATTGAATAGCCTTCAACAAGTAGACTCATTAAACTTTTATAGAATATTTCATATTCAAATTTGTCTATTTCAGTTAAAATCGAGCTCCCTTTTGACAGAAACATATGTATTTGTCATCAACTTAGATAATAAACCGCGATAAATTTTTTGCATTTTGGCATTTCTTCGACTCTCTCTTCAAATACATACTATCATATACATATTATACATATATGTCGCTGAATTTTTGGGAAACTCAACTTATCGATCAAGTGAAAACTATAAAACGGATTTTAATCAGTCACTACTTCAATCATAACATTAGGAACCTGAGGAAATGCGAAAATTCCAACTCTCTAGCACATTATGTCGAAAGTTATTGTGTATGGCCAGACGGTGGAATTAATTTTGACCTTGAATTCTTGATCAGTGAATCGAACTTATGCATCAAGATCATTTTCGGCACAAAATTCAAAAATACAGACATATGCGAGGAATGATAACCAGCTATTCCCCTGGACGTGTAGAAGATAAATTTTCATGAATACAATATATTGTACAAGCAAGAAATATGTAAGTAAGTAATACCATGCTGCAAGTACACTGCTCAACAATTGATAGGGATCACTTACTTGTTCTAAATTTATTTCTGAAATATTCGCTCCAAGATTATAAATTTAGTCAGATATCAGAGTATTTTCAGTTGATAATATGGTTCACTTGAGAAAAGAATGAAAAAATGGAAAGTTGGAGAGAAAAAAAGACTTTATTAGGAACACTCAAAATTCTGTGTTTGAATAACATAAAAATTTTATGATGAAACCACAAGAAGGCTGAAGTTTCGGTTAAGCTAGTACCTAGTTGGTCCCCCACGAGCTCGTCTCAAGCATTCTACCCTACGAGGCATACTTTGGATCAAACGATTTATGAAATTTTGGGGCAAATTCGTCCAAATATCCCGTAAAGCGTTAGAAAGGTCCTCCAGGTTATTGATCGGTTGTTCTAAGGTTGACAATTGTCTAGACATCTCAGACCAGACATGTTCGATGCAATTCATGTCTGGAGAGCGAGCTGGCCAGTCCATCCTATCAATAGCATAAGTTTCTAGCGCTTCATTAACCAGACGACTACGGTGTGGACGGGCATTATCGTCAATTAAAATGAAATTCTCGACCACGGCAGCCGCAAACGGAACAATTATGGGTTCAATAATCATATCGTGATATCTCTGGCTGGTCATGGTGGTGTTCTGCAGAACAACCAACTCTGTGCGTTGGTTCAAACAAATGCCTCCCCATACACATATAGAACCTCCGCCAAAAGCTGTTGTGGGTACCATAAACTGTTCTGCATACCTTCGACCTCTTTCCCTCCAAGCAAGAATACGTCCATCGGAGTTGACCAAACGAAATCTAGACTCATCCGTAAATAAACATCGGCTCCAATCTTCAAGTGTCCAATTGCGGTGCTCCTCAGCCCATATAGTATATGTATAACTTTGACAAATATTCACTTCCTTTCGAATGTGTGAAATGCCAATAACAGTTTCTTATGAATAACCTTTTATTTTTACGAACACTAGATAGCTTAGCATTTCAACAATTAAGAACAGAAGAATCGGAATCGTTTGTTCGAGATTTTTCCTAGTATAAGTAGGTTTACATGCAGTGTGCGTTACCCTTTAGTTTGTTCGAATTGAATTGCTAAAATAAGATCTAGTTTGAGTTGAAAAATTTTAGGTTTATCCTTTCTTTAAAAAAAAAATCGAGTGCTTGTCGGTATGACAAATCAAAGTAAGTCAATCCGAGTAGAAACAATAAATTATGTTGGTCGTCAACGTAAAACAGAGCTACATACTTAAATTTGAGCTGGAGAGGTTTTTATCGCCATAAAAAAGGTGCACCTTCATGATCGATGTTATAGTGACAAAACCGCAAGATTTAGTTGACGTTTTTGTTATTCCAGTGAGTTTATTGCGACAAAACTATCAAGTTAGTTGTCTAACAACACTTATTTCATCGTGTCAAAATGACTATCGTAATGGAAACTAACTAGGTGGTTAGTTTCCATAACAAAGTTAGTTAGGTTTGTTATTATTATTCTATTTTTATTCTCATTGCAAATTATTATGCATATTATGCAAGTTTTGTATTCTTCATAAAACTTCAGACAAATTTCATGCACTGATAATGTGAAATTAGCACCTTGCTGTCCGATTTACCGTAATTCATAATAATACCATATTTTTTTAAAATTTTGAATAGGATGTGACTATTTCAACTCAAATTAAAAGTATCAAAACATTCCTACAATCGTTCTTCGTCAGGTGAATTCGGAGATAATTATTTTTCCCTTCGTTGCTATGGAAGTATCGTAAGTGTCATATTTCGTAATTTTTATAGTATTTGCTTATGATTTTGATTGTCAAAAAAAGTGGAAAATAATAATATACTGGTCACTGTTTTCGTAGGTCATCGACTACCCTCCATGCGAATTCTGGAGCTGATTTACTGAAAATCAAACAGCATAGGGTATGGAAGTATAATATACAGTTGCTGAAGGTTACGTGGAGAATTCCATAATTAATAAACAGAAGATAGCGACAAACATCTTACGAGAAAATTACATGGATAATACGCAAATGCTACACAGAAAACTATACGATGTCAGCTGGGTTCAATATCACTAATTGCTCAAATAGGATATCAAATTAAAAGTATCAAAACGTCCTTACGTTGCCAACGAGATAACTCAAAAAAGAGCATTTTGAATTATCGCAGCCTTCCACTTGAAAACTGATTACTTAACTTGCCAGGTGGATCTTAAAATTTGAAACACTGTGGTACTCAGAATAAGAGAGATAGGCCAAACAAATGTTATATATTCGAAATCAGGGGAAAAAGAGCTAGTCAAATATAGAAAAATATACAGGGTGTTCTATTTGAAAAAATGGAGTTGCAATCAATATGTTGCCCACTCTGTATATTTTTTGTTTTGTGAAATCATTTTTGAAAACACTAGTCGATTTCGTGAAACTTTTATAGAAAACATTTTTTGTACCTCTATTAGTAACAAAGTTAAAGGGGGGGTCAAATTATGGTGAAAAACCCGGTACAACAAAATTAGAAAAAAATCATTTACTGAACCAGCTTAACTTCTAGTGCCTAAGTTCGTAGCTTAATTAAAGAAATTTCATATTCGAAAGTTTTTCCAAACAGATTGCGCTTGAAAAAAAATCGAAAAAAACAAAATACGAAATCCGAAAAAAATGCGATGGTAAATTCGGATGGAAATCCGCAGATTTTCAACAACTGGTTTAATGCCCTGTATATTTAGGTAGGATCTGCCTCAAAAATGTTGGAAATAAAGGTTTTTAGCAGTTGGTCCACATGGTTGAATGTCAAGGACTAAGCCGATAGGGGGTGCAAGCTGCAACGGTCTTTATACCTGGTCCTGGTAGTGCACGTTATCTATTATCTTGTAACTTACGCTCGAGATTCGAGCGGTCGAAAAATATTTCTGTCGCAACTAGGAGTTCGGCGACTTCGCAACTCGTCTTTCCACCGTTCGGTCGAACGAATTTAACGAAATCTATTATATTCCCCCCTAATTAAATCTAAGACCACAACCTCACGCATTAGATAACCGCCAGTAATCTCTTTTATCTTGACTGTTCCAAATGAATACGAATACGGAATGACATTGAAATCGAACAAACTGAGTAATCGGCCGTAGAACTTCGTCGGATACAAGCCACCAGTATATTCATTCAAATCCTCGGCATCGGGCCACAGTGTGTTGGAAATGGAAAGTTGTAGCAGTGTGCAAGTGTTGACTCCGGACGATACGATCAAACTCTACAAGTACAGATGGGTCGTAATCTTTATCTTCGGCCTGTATGCTGCGATAAATTTCTCGCAGTTTTTGCAGTTCACGATCATTGCCGATATTTTGAAAAAGTAAGTAGAATCAACACGAAGTTCACGCTTGTTATCGAACGGATTGTCCTTGTTCATTACTCATCAATTTTCATAAATATTTATGTCGGTCAATCTTATCGCGAATATTTTTCGCAATGAGAACAGAACGGCGAAATTCGGATGTTTTGGAAATTATGTTTATGTATTTGAATAGTGACATTAGAGATAATGCTTTCTGTTTACATTAATTGAAGAACAACCTAAACAAAAGATTCCTCATTTCCTGCTTTTGATTCAGTACTTTGATAGCTACTTGATATTCGCAATGAAAATAATTTTTATCAGATAAACTACTTGTTAATCTGAATCTGCAATTAATGTTACTCATAATTTATTAACTTTCTATTTTATGTAAATATCTTTTGTTAATAGTGACAACAAATTAGATAGTTGATTCCCAATGATAATGAATCAACTTAAACACCTTTTATATTATATTTGTATATAACCTAGTGTTCGAAAGGAAAATTTACTGGGGTTTTGTTTATGTTTTATAATTTACATTCGATTTTTTTGAGATGACCAAGGATGAATTATTTTCAATTCCTTGACGTTATTTTCAATGCCATGATGAGAACTGCTGTTATCGTTGACTACCTACGTTTAATATAATGATTTGTTTATCTTTCAAGTATCGAAAATTGTTTCGTGCAATTTTCTATCATACAATTAAATTTTTAACTGATTTCTTTTTTATCACTTAGGTATTCATTTTTTATATTCCTTGACATGGCAATAACTTGAAGTAGGAGAGAATGGGTTTTTTATAATTTTCATGAGTGATACCTATTTGAATATTTTGAGAGAGTGATAACAGATAATCTGTTTCTATCTGTTAATCTATTATATCTATTAGTTTCCTATTGAATCTGATATTTCGGATAATTATTCCGATTCAAAATTTTGAAATATTTCAGTAATTACAAAAGCCATGTGATTCATATGAAATATATAATACCTATTTATATTTACATTCGTATAAGAACCTTTTTTCAAGATTATAAGTCGTGGTCTTCGTTTCACTCACATTGATTCTTGAATAAAAATCAATAGTTAGTCAATTAAACACTGAAAATAGTTCAAATAAATAAACTCAGAAAATTATGGAAGCTTATTCATGATTAGAGATTAAGACGCCATGTATGGAAGATATTGGTGCCAAATCAATGTAATAAATGTCATCAGATCTCGTGTAGGAGTAGATATTCCTATTGAAGTTTTAAGTTTGATTTGATTACAATTTTCGACATTATTTATTAGATTTTTCATCGCTTTTTGTAACACCTTTTCACAAAAAAACATATAATAGCTCTTTGAATGAAAATCCAAAACTATGTCGAAAGAGAATTTCTTAGAAAAATTCAACTATGAAGTTTGAAGTAAATGTTAATTTTGGATTGAAATAGGTTTAGAAAAATTTTATTTTGTAGGGTTCATAATAACTCAAAATGGATAATGATTAAATATTTTTTTAATGTAAAGTTGTGGTCCCATGTAGTTTCGGTTATAAAATATTGTATATTTTCTCGGAAATTATATACAAGAAGACGCATGTTTACACTAGCAATACAATATTTATTATCAGATTCTTTTTGAGTTATTTGAGACATTCTATGAGTGTGAGTATGTTTCACGGTTTTATATTGAATAACTTTGCTAGCATCATTCCTTTCAATTTCAAATAGTGATTATCAGGCTCTTAAATTGATAACCACACTCTTTTTCATGGAGTTTTGATGCCGATTTGTCATATCGGGAGACTAAAGATTCGTTAGCAACTAAAAATATTTGGAATTCTTCGGATAGTGTAACTATTCCAGAAAGAAAACGCTCGATAAAGTTATTTTAATAAGCATTTTCAGACTAGCGCAGTTATTTCCCAAATGTATGGAATGTACACATTTCTAGCATGAAATCTTGTCAAACGATAACGTTTGATTGACTTATTCAGGAGAAATATTAAATTATATGTATACGTCCGTGAACGGAATAATTTTCATAAAAGAGGCTTTAAAACATTCTAGGATGAATGAGCTCACTAGCTTCGAAAATTTAAAGTAAAATAATAGCAGGTTTGAGCCAAAATTGGCAAGGATTTAAAACAATTAATTTTTATTATTCGGTTAAAATCTGCTGTGAAGCAACATTTAATAAGTAATACAAAAGATAAGTCATACCTTCAGACTATGCTTTATGGAAAAGAATACAAATTCGCTGATACAATTTGGACAAAAAACATAATATAAAGTTACAATATTATGGGATATTATGTAAATGGATTATTCTAAGTAGGTATATAATTTCCGTACGATTTTTGTCATGAGAATTATTTCCGATTACGAAAAACACAGTTGATGAGATGAGAGAATTCACGTCATATTTCCGTCCTTTTTTTACAAGGTCAGCATTGAGCAGGGTCAGCGTTGAACAAGGTGAAGTTCAATATCCTGAATTCACTTGAGAATATATTTTGATTCGATGGTCTTTTTTCTGGAACCTAAATATTGACTGAATGAAGTAATTTCATTTTTGTGGGTTTGTTACCTGAATTGACATTTCACTACGATGTCCGTCATTTTCGAATTTTGATCCGGGAATGATATCAAAAGATAATAATGTGATGAATTAGTGGTGAAATTCCATTTTGTACGACTCACGATAACTCTCGAATAGAAAAAACTTAAAGACTTCAATTTAACATGATAGGTACGAGTCTCGAATATTAATGATGGGTTTCGAAAATGTGGAAATTTTGTTTCACTAATAATTTCGAAACTACGTAAGAATTTCACACAATCGTATTTGGAAAATACAGAAATGCAAAATTTCAAGTTGACCAAGTTGAGATTTTGCGTATGGATAACTTGACAGGCACTATTGAAAATTCAGCAGAATATCTATATCTATCTGAATAATTGAATAATATTTCGATTATAACAGATACAGCCAAGTTTAAATTTCGCTTATAGATATAGAGGGTTTTCCAGAAAGAAGTTTTATTTTCAATAGCCCCCGTTATCTGTGCAGCTGTCACTTCCGATGCTATTATCTTTTGGCACTTGAAAAATGGCACATACGCCATTACTCAAAGTGCAACGCTTCAACAAAGCACTGAAAATATAAAAATTCACTACAAAAATGGTGAAGATTGTGCAGTCAAGGTTGGCAAAACAGTGAAGCACTTTTGGATCGTGAAGCACCTTGACCTCTGGAGATCTTATGATTTTTCTTCATGCAAAGATCTATGGCAATGATCCGCAATCGATTCAAGTTTTAAAAATGAAATTCCTGAACTTATCGAGCACATACAGCCGAAAATATGCAAATTGTTCATTATTTTAATATCAAAATGAGACCTTTTATAGAAAAACCATATATCTCTGATTATTATTTGAATGTTCATCCCAATTTCAAGAGGATCTCATCAGCGGAAAACCTTATCTAGATAAACTAAATATGCAGTTCTGCACCATCCGAGGGAGCTCTTGGTGTGTTCTGTTCTGTTCTGTCTCGAGTTTTTTCCATTTAGTTCATCTTCACTTGAGATTAATTCGTTACTTTTTGAACTCAAAGCGAACATGTTTCACAATTGTTTTCGAGTCTATCGACAATAGTGCAAGCATTGTGATCACTTTTTGGATGAAAATATGGGTATTTGTGTTATGAAATAACCAATCTTTAAAAAGCGCCCTCTCTTGGGGACTGCGGTGTTTCATCCCGGGATGATGAAATCATTACTAAGGCAACTCAGTGGTTCCTGCCATGTACACCTTTACCTTTATAATGGAACTTCATGATTTTACCTCGGACTTCAACGCAGAACGGTTGATATGATGTGTTTCAAAAACGAAAGAACTTGGAGTGAAGTATTAATTTTTGATGCGCGAAAAGAGCAGTGCCACACCCTTTGGCAGAGAACGTTTCATGAGATAAGGGAGATTGAATATCGTTCAAGATACTCAAGAAAGATTAATTATGTAATTTCCAAAATAAACAGACGGTGACATGCGATTACATCAAATTTAATAATTATCACTTGCACCTTCATGGATTCTATATAGATATAGGTATATCTAGAAGATATACCACAGATTAAAAACGACAATATGAATCGAAAAATGATAACGGTATAGGCTTATATGATTTTCCCTATTGTTTATTAAATAATTGACTATTTATCGTTCAAGGATGAACATTTTCTGCGGATTCTTCCTAGATAAAATGCAAGGAATGACGGAAAAGATTGACATGTTTTCTAGGTCATAGTCTATATAATAATTCTGGGGAATATTTGTTTGATTCTTGGAATGTGAGATTCTGAAAGTTCCTCTGTCCTCTGTTTAATGCTTTTCTGGGATACTATCATAAATATTTTCATGAAATTGTCCACAAAATTGGTTGCTATACCGCATTGATCCTTTCAGCTTAAGAATATGGTTTTTGAATTTTGAAAATTATAAATTTTTGAAATTTCCATTCAAGTTTCGGAATAACTGCAGTTTCAAATCCGTCTGCAGCATATTCATTGAAATTTTCTCACATTCTGTGTGTAGATATCTTGCATTGAAAGTGGAAATAATATACCATAGTGTGAAATTCATAGTTCAGAACAATGGTTGGGTATATATTTCAGATTCTCCGTCTATGAGCTCATTTGTTAGTTTAGTAATAAACCTTCGAAACTGTTTGAAAATGAATCTGAATTTCAGTAGCGTACCCAACAGGGAGGATAGGGGGATATATCCCCCCACAAGAGGAATATATTCGTTATAAAGCACAACGCTCAATAATTGCAATAATAATGCAAAAATTGAACGGATTCCTCAATCAGCGGTTATATCAAAGTACTCGATGTGATCCGACTGTCATCGGCACAATAATTGTTTACCTATGGGTTATAAATGCCATCTTGATGATAAACAATCACCTAAAAATTAATGAGATCCTGAAGTAAAAGCTCGGAACAGTCTCGAATTGAATCAGTGGAACCCCTGATAGCAAATTCCCTAATTTTGAATGACCCCATAATAGTACATCGAGTAGTAAATAAGTAATATCATATTATATCTAATTATCCTTTTGTTGCAAAGGATCTCTTACTTTGGATTCCATTACCTACTTACTGCGTTAACATTTTCATTCTCAAATATAGGTCAGTAGGTTTAGTATACATATTCTGTTGATTAGTTTGGGGTGGATGACGTGAAATTTTTCTATTATAGTCTCTATTATATTCCATTTTGAACTTTTCATGTATGTTGTATGATCTCAAAACTAATAAAAATCTTATTGTGAGTAAACAAACTTCTTTGGGAAACGTCTTCAAAATAACGAAAATTGATGCAGTCGAATCTTCAAGTTCTTCGCGTTTGAATACAACAGCTGACACTTCGACAGGTGGAAATGAATCTCAAGACGTAATTTCAAAGGACATTGGAAACGAATAACCAAAATTGTTTTCGTTCATAACTCTTTACCCCCCTAAGGCTAATGTCTGGATACACCACTGCTGAATTTTATGTACCTTCGACATTTTTATATTCAACTTTTTGTAATATTTAAGACATGAAAGCTCTCCCATTTGACTCAACTGTTTATTTTAATACTCCTAATAACCTACCGAATTCTTGAAAATATTTTAAAAATCGAATAACTAATTTTGTAATGTAGAATATTATTCTAGGTTATTTCGAATTGTGAATCAAGAATGTTGGTGTTCAATATTAATGTAGATAACACTGTGATTTCAATTGTAATTTTATAGCAATTTTTTTTATAAATGCATCCTTTTTTGATCATAAATCAAATTCCTGAATCTAAGTTTTTGTTTATTATGACTTTTATGAGTGTTAAAAACCTACGGAATTTAATCTTTCCCTATAACAAATATATATTTATATCTTTCTCTTTCAATTCGACAGAAATGAAAATTTTTTCTTTGATTGATTCATGTTATCGAAATTATTTCATTCAGAAGAATTTGATTGTAAAGACAATAGTTAATTTCATATACCTACCTACTTCTGTGGAATTTCCTAAAATAATTGGATGTTAATTTGATTGTTTTCAGTAGTCGACAGTTAAATGAAGTCATTATTATTATTCAGAGGCCTAAGATAATTGGGAACTTATTTGCTTTATTTATTTTCGTTAACGTATTTTTTAAAAAAAGGTGTAAGATGAAAATAATTGAATATTTAATTTAATTTCTTGAATTTTGAATCATCCTTAATTCAGAAAATTTTTGAATTCATTTAATAGTTTCACGGTCGTGTTCAAGTACATTTTTTCTGAATGACAATTTCCAGTTTCTTGAAATATTAAATTTTTCCTACATATTGTTATGAGAAGAAGTTTAAATTGTCGTATTGCAGGTTTCACAAAACTTCCATCGCTATGATTGTCACGATCGAACCATTTTTGTGTTCATTTTGGGATACACCATATTTTTCAAACTATAACTAACGAGTCGATTGATCGCTCGATCGGAAACTCCACATTTTTCAAACATTTTTCAATTTCAAGTTTCCTTCGAATCCAACCTAAACCACAGATAAATTTGTGTGTTCTATAGATTTAAAGGAGAACGACTTTTCAAAATAAAAATATTGCGTTTTTTGTAGGTTTATAGAATGAAAAAAGAATGTTCATGTCGAATCAGTGGAAACAATGAAAGAGATGAAATATTCCCAGTTTTTTTTTTTGAAGACTGAGATTCTGCAAATAAAAAGAATATTCCTTAATCATAAAATATACTTGACCTTGAACTCAAACTCCTAGGTCACATTGAATGTCTGTATTCCGTGTACCCCTAAAGGCTAAGAAACTTTCATTTGATACATTTTTTGATCCTGACTCTCCCCATGTAGTTATTTCAGCGGATCTTTTAAAATGGGTCATCCTGTTTTGATTGTCGGATAAGATTGTCAACAACAATAGGAAGGTCCATCATCATTTATCATGATCTGAAATTTTTTTCCGGCATTCTTATTGATGTTATGATGCCGCTATAATCAAGAATAGTCAATGATACATGCTAATTTGTATCTTCCAAATACAACAAATGGAAGAGCACCTCGTCGTTCCACAATATCTTTACGCATGCTTGAAAGGTTACAGCGTACTGAGCGTACACAAAGATTATTTCGTTGAACGATGCCTAAGGTTTTTATTGAAGATAATAAGCCAATAATAGTACTATCTGCTGATCTTGCCCTTTCCAATCCTTCATTCATCTATACTGGTATGAATGAATGAAACTTCTATTTACTATCTCGCTACAGGCGGTGTCCAATGTTAATGGTCACAGTTGAGCTGCGGTATCTATCTTCTGGGTAGGGTGACGTTTCTATCACGTGCAATACGATGTATTTATTGGTTTTCAACAGTCCATTGGAGGGTATTATTGGCGTATTAAAGTAGATTTCAAAATCAACACGGCGGAAAAAAATTCGCTTGGATTGAATCTTGAATAACTTAGAGTTTTCTTTACCAAGCTTGATGATTTTTTGAAAAAATGCTGATGCTTCCATCTTCATCATAAACTTATATCGATTTCAAGAACAAGATGGATGAAAACTTTGTTTTATATAGAGTAGCACAAAAGATTGCATTTTTTTGTTATTTCTTAGTTCGACATTTTCAAGCTCCATTTTTCTTAAAAAATATTTATACCGATGAAGAACCAATACAAGTTTGAAGAAAATAATGCAATAATCAAAACAATAACATGACTGACAGTGATGTTGTGATATATTCATTAACATCGAGTATTTCCTCTACGAGCCTGAACAACAGCTCTCATTATTTCTTGTATAAATTCAATAAAAGCAAAAACCTCCTCTTCGTATATCTGATTCCACTCATTCCACATTGCTAGTGCTTATGCGACTGAAGTTTTAAATTCGCTGTAGTTTTTCATAATTCACTACCATCGTGTATCCCAAACATGTTCAATAGGCTTGGCCTCGTCTTAATAAATATTGTCTGGTTATTTGTTCTATGTACGATCGGGAATTGTCGTGCATAAGCAGGACATTTTTTCCTATAAAAGAGTTATTTCGCACCCTCTAATGTATCTATCAGTATTAACACCTTTCTGAAGAGTAACGAGTCCTGTTCGGGCTCTCAAAGCAAGACCGGCCCACATCATCACATCTTCGCCACCAAATTGCACTCAGGTGGAAAAAACTATGTCAGTATGGTTTTCCAGGCCTCCGCCAGTTTTTTGAGGCCCTTCAGGCGTATATCGCGTAAAACACTATTCGTATGCGAAGAAAACGGTTCGTCAGTTGTTTATGCCCCAATCTGCATGAGCTCGAGCAAATTCCTGGCGATGTTTTCGATGACCTGCATTCAGTAGCAAGTACACGACATATTAAATTCTGTTCTCTCAACCGTCAGTGTTCGATATCAGGTGAACCTGAAGTACCATGCACATCTGCCAATTTTGTAGATGAAGCTGGAGCAGAGGCTGTTTGTTCTCGAAAAACCTAGAGGCAAAAAAATCGATCTTCCATTTTGTAAGTGGCTGTTCGTCTTCCTTGCCTAGGTTTTCTTATGTATGAACAGGTTTCTCTAAATCTTTGTATCGCATCGGCTGCGTACTGAGAGGATGGCTGAAGTTATCTGCGATATACCGAATTGGACGACTATATCATCTTGTGAAACAACTGCTTGTGCCAATTCTTCTGGTCTCATCTTTTATTTGATTGCACTTATCGTTCATGTAACAATTTCAAAATACGAAAAAGGCAATACAGGGAAGAAGAAACATTGAAAGAAGATGGATCTCCTGGTTAAACAACCTGAGACAATGGTACAAGTGCAGTTCTGTTTAGTTATTTAGGGCTGCAGTGTCGAAGATGAATTTTGATGGCCAATCTTCTGAGAGGAGATGACACCTGAAGAAGAAGTACAACTATTAATTAATATGTAATTCGATCACAAAAATCTTCTCGACAATTATATTGTTATGGAAACTGCTTATCATCATAGCAGAAAGACATAGCCAAATTCTTAAATTATTTTTTCAAAGACAAAGAATTATTGCATTGTTACATTAAAACCCGTCTTTTGTGATTTTTCTTCAAGAATATAGATATTTTTATAAATAAAAAACCAATTGTTCTGAAAAGCGAAGGCGTGGAAATGTCGTAGCAAGAAATCATTCAGGTCATAAATTTTTTCACAGGATATTCAGAAATTGAAGCAAAATTCAATTCTTTGTTCTTTTATGTCAATGTAACCATCTACCTGCTCGTAAAATCTATATCAGAATATGATGAAGATGAAATCGTCAGTAATCTGTCGAAAAAATTATCGAAATTGGTAAAATTTTCCCATTTCCTCAATATACTTTTTGTTTTTGAATATTCAATGCTTACTTTTCATCACATGGTGCTTGTATTTGATCAATCACTTGTATCCTTCTAGTGATTTCTTAATGGTCATCGATATTTCTCAAATGTTCCTACAAAAAAAATGATTCAAGCATATGAGGTTTGGGGATTTTGCTGGCCGGTTTTCTCTATTTTTTGTCTACATTTGATAGAATTTTTATTCGAATGAGGCTAAAAAACCATCTTTACTCTAAGGAACAACAATTGGATTTTCAGAATTTGTGTAAAATAAGATATGGAGTTCATTTTTACTTCTACTTAAACATTAAATTACTAATTATTCTCATACAGTTTGAGAAGAAGTAAAAATGCATTCCATATCTCATTTTATCAAATACACAAGTTCTCAGGCACCAGATATAGTTATATCTAGGCTATTTACAATGGTTAGAAATACATTCCGCTATTTCGTACAAATTAAAAAATGGAAGTGACACTTCTGCCAATAGGCTTGTTCCAAAGAATATTCAATGTAGTTTATTAGAGGGAATTCGTTAATTAAACGAATTTTGAAAAAACTTTGATTTATAGAGGATATTTCAAAAGATGTCCAAGCTATTAATTCTTTTGAGTACTGAATATTGGTCTTATATATGTAACCTTGAATCCTTGAAAATTTCATCGATAACAGCATTCAAGAATCATACCTGTTGGGAATGTTTGATAAACTGCATCATTAAGAACCCCTTATCCTATTAAAGAATTAATTTAATACACATATTTCAACACTAATTCAGACTATGAAACTTGTCCTGTATCTTTGTACTAAAAGCATGTTCTTCTTATGTTTTCTCATGGAAATTTTTAATTTTCAGGTATTATGGCGTAGATTCGTTACTCATTGACATGAGTGCGATGGTCTTCATGGCTGCCTTCATAATATTCTTCGCTCCTGTGGGATATATTGTTGAGAATACCGTGAGTATGAATATCAGCCAAGAACTCCATACCATTCATGAACTTCTGAACAATATATAAAACGCCAACCTGAAAAGAATGCTTTTTTAGAGTTTGAAGACCACCGCCATTATAAGTGCAACCTTAACAGTTCTTGGAAACTGCTTAAAGGTTTTTGCTACACTGCCTGACAGATATTATGTCGTCCTGATCTCTCAGTCTATAATAGCGATATCTCAGATTTTTATGCTTATAATTCCTTCAAAAGTTGCCTCCTCCTGGTTTGGTGCCGATGAAGTGTCCACAGCATGTGCAATCGGCTTGTTCGGTACACAAATAGGTAAGATTGAGTTGAATTATTTATGCTACTGATACCTATACATATACATTATGCATTTAAGATTGATTGAATTTCGTGAGTAGCATTTTAAATTACATTGTTCAGTGAATTTACATGTAGTGGTAGAGAAATTCCAAATATTTTCTCTATAATTAACTATCATTTACTGACAGTAAGACCAAATATTTCTTCATTCAATGTGAATATATTTTTTCTGTGAAATTATTTCGATATTTGATCTCCTTTCAAGACAACACTCAAAAAGTAGAAGGATAAGGATAAATACTGGATAGTAGAAGAGGAGATCTTCTGTGGGAATGCACTAGTTGCAAGCTTGCGAACGATTTTTGTACACAAGAGGCATTATGTGTTCTGAACCGAAAGGTTTTATCCATATTAGGCCTGATGATGCACAGATGGCGGTGCTAGTATTGAATCCATATGATTTTAGTTAGTAGGTACCAATCTTCAAACAATAATTTTCAAAATTTGACAGAAGTCTGACCATTAGTTTGTGAGATATTGCGTTGTGAGTGAGCTACTCTTGTTATTTGGAAGAAGATGGAAAAAATAATTTCGTGGCTGTCATCGACGAAAAAATCAAAAAATTTCACAAAATTATTTTGAATGACCGTAAAGTGAAGTTGATCGAGGTAGCGGACATTGTGAAGATATCATCTGAACGTGTACACCATATCATTCACGAATATCTGTACATGAGAAAGCTGTGTGCAAATTGGGTGCCGCAAGAGCTCACAATCGATCAAAAGCAACAACGTGTTAGTGATTCTGAGCAGTGTTTGAAGCTGTTTAAGTGAAATAAATCTGAATTTTTGCGTCGATATGTGACAATGGATGAAACATGACTCCATCATTTCACTCCGGAGTCCAATCGACAGTCAGCTGAGTGGACTGCACACGATGAACCGCATCCAAAGCGAATGAAAACACAACAGTCAGCTAGCAAGGTTATGGTATCAGTATTTTGGGATGCGCAAGGTATAATCTTCATTGATTACCGTCAAAAAAACCAGACCATCAACAGCAATTATTATATAACGTTATTGGATCGGTTAAAGGATGAATTTGTTCAAAAATGGCCCCATTTGAAGAAAAAAAGGTGCTGTTTCATCAGGACAATGCGCCGTGTCACAAATCAATGAAAACAATGTCAAAATTGCATGAATTCTGCATCCACCGTATTCGCTAGATCTGGCCTTAGCGTCTTTTTCCTGTTCTCAGAACTCAAAAAAATGCTCGCTGGAAAGAAATTTAGCGCCAATGAAGAAGTACTCGCCGAAACTGATGCCTATTATGAAGCGAAAGACAAATCGTACTGGTACTACAAAAATGGTATCGAAAAGTTGAAAGATCGCCAAAAACCGCTGTATCGCCCTCGAAGGCAACTATGTTGAATGATAAAATCAAATCTTGCCAAAAAAATGGGTTCTACTATGGTATACTTTTCAATTGGCCTGTTACATAGTCCTAGATTTCTTACACCACTCTGTATCGAAATCAGCTCGTCCCCAAGTTTGGATTGAGCACTTGCAGATAACTTCATTTCAAAAAAAAAAAAAATCTTGACGAACTCTCATCACGTTTAAAAAAAAATCCTAAAAAGAAACAAGAAATATTCTCCAAGTTCACTTCACAGCCATCAAAAATCATTTCTTATCTAACCTAACCTAATATCTGTAAGGTTGGGTTAGGCGAGGGTTTTTTTGAGGTTTTAGGTGAATATTTGTTGTTTTTTTTTTTGGGAATTTTTTAAATAATGCGATCAGAGTTTATCGACTTGGGATTCGTAATCAACACTACTATATTGGTAGGACTGGAAAATTTCATCACGTTCAGAGCAGTTTGGCATAAAGTAAATAATTAATTTATTCCATTCAACTAGCTCCGAACAGCTCTCAAAATAAACATTGCTTTTGATCAACCGAAATCATTTCGAGCGATGCTTTCTCATGGACAAATGTTCACGCAAAATGATGCCTCAAATATCTTCAACTTCACTGCTTTCTTACACAATTTCAGTCAATATTTTAGACAGAGTGAGATTTACAAAAAAATGTTTTGTCAAATTTTTCTTTTTGGGTTGTAGAACTTAGTAGCAATAATTACAGTATTGAGTCAAATGAAATTTAATTTCATAATAAATTCATTAAATTCAATATTGGTATAAACATATACGAAGAGGAATCCCATTCCGGAAATGTGAAATTATATATTTCCTTGAAAAGTTCAAACAAATAACTATGTATCCTTGGGTTCAAATTCCACGAGACAATATTTATTGTTGGATAGTTAGGATGTTCCGTGAGATAAAGAGAATAATCATTATGTGAATATGTGATGTTTAATTCAAATTGCTTCAGTTCCAAATTTCAATTTATTATTCATTCAATATTCTGATGAATTCTGATTTTTAAGATATGCCATTTCGTAGAACAATTTAAAAAGAATATCGAAAAATTATTAATAATAGAAGTCATGTTATAATTGATCTGCTCCAGTTCAGAACCATAGAAATAATCCATCAGAATATCTATCGAAAAAAATTCATTTAAATTCGATCAACTTCACATTATTTGTTTAGAGGTAATATAAAAATTTGAATTTTCGTATATATTTAATAAAATTCGTGTTGATTGCGCAAATCAGAACCATAGAAAATTTCAACAGAATATGGAAAAATTTTCCTAATATTTCCATAATAACAACTATTCAACTAGGTTCAAAGTTAGTTCTTATGTGAAATGATCACTCATGTCAAATTTCATTATTATCAAATTTTAACGAATTTTTTTGGTATGGATATCTGATGCTTTTGAGCAGAAGGGGTTATGGTTTCAGCTTCCCCTTATTATGGGGATTATGGGGTCCAGATTTTAAGCCATAAGATGGTAACAAATTTTTTGGTTTCCAAATATATCAAGACTAACACGAATACACTGCTCAGTACCATCTTGACACTATTAATAACTTTTTTATGACCTTCAAAATTAATTACTTTCGTACTTAGACTAGGAAATTGATGCGAATCAGAGACAAATACCGTCATATTGTTATGAAACAAATTATATCATCAAGTTCTCACAATTTTTTTCACTAAGAATGACTGGACCGTTGCAATTTTACATCAAAGTGACACAAACAACATAAATTGTTCGTGTCAGCTTTGTGAAAATAATTTTGAGAATTCGGTAAATTATCGTCTTTAATCCTATATTTATGTTGAGTTTTGACTTCCTAGAAATCTCGAAATTTCCATTTCACGTTTTGATGCGAGTTTTTGTAGATAACAATGAAAACTGATCGCATAAAATTTCGTTCAAGTTATAATAATTGATATATTGCATTCACTTTTCAGAATCTAGAATCGGATTCATAAATTTGAAATATTTTTCTAAATTGCGGACTAGGATGATCTTAAATGATAAAGTTTGACTCACTGAAGACGAAACCATCGAATTTAATTCTGTCCGGCCATAAACATGATCACTTTCGAACGGAAAGTTCGAAAAATACTAGAAACTATTTTCAGGTTTCGTTCGGATCTCGAATGACACAATTAAGTTCGTTGATACACAAATCCGACTAGATGTTGCGTAAAAATAGTCCTTGGATATTTTTTGTAGATTATTATGTATAGATGAAATTGCATTTAGATGTGGAATAACAGATTCATGGAAAATTTCATGTTGATTGCAGCACCAGAAACAGGGAAAATTTTAAAAAAATATCCAACAAAAAACATAAATTGGTGTCTAGGTGATAAATTTTTCATTCAGTGTTTCTCCATCTGAATGTTTTTCTTTGCACCTGACTACTGCGCGAAGTGAATGAAAAATTCCATGTGAAATTAATCGAAGTTTTGTTTAAAATCTCTTCAATTTACTTGTAGTGTCACTACATTTTACTAATTTTCAAATATTTTTCAAAATATATTTAAATATATTTTTAAATACATATTTCAGTTTGGATCGAGTATTTATTGGTGTAAACGCGGATGATCGAGCAAATAAGTAAAATATGAAGTAGCTGTCCTCGTTCTATATCGAATAAATATTTCAATCAGTTAAAAAAGTTGGTTGATAAATAATAATAATTGTCTGTTAGCCATCAAAATATTATACTATTTCAATCAATTTATATTCTTGAGTGGGCTGAAATGATTCCAAGAAAGTCCACATACCTACTATCATAACAGTGAAAGTCTCTTCAAAGAAATCTTTCGCAAATCTACATCAAGTAACATTCAATTTTGTGCGACTTTCTACGTTTTCTGCGAAACAATCTGGTTTTTTTGTTGCCTAATATCAACGATCGATGCAAATGTTGATTCATCGGATTTTATGATTGTTGTACGGTATAATTATCTCAACTAATATATTTTCGAAAAAAATTGAATTTACCGATGAAAATCATTTGTCTGGAATTCATAGGTATACATTATGATGATTGCTATTCCCTCAAAAATTTCAACCTATCACATCAACGCATATGATACAACGATCACTTAGCAACGAACCAATATTTTTGAATATCAACGTAGCGTGAAATTATCCGGGTATTTTCACTTGTGCTTAAGGTGAATATTTTGAATAGTTTTGAAACATCGGAAATTAGGGATGATTGTCAAAAAGATTTCATCCATTCTTAAATTACAGTTAGTAATGGTATTTATTGAATATTTCTGAAAGACAATCAAGGCAAAAAAATTTTGTGAATATTTCTGTCTGATGAATTTCAATTGAAATGTTGAATTGAATACAATCTGAAAGCGCTGTTGATTTCAGAAATGAAACAGTTCTCTCAAAATTGACAGTGGTGTATATTTTTATTAAGAAAGGGATCATCACAC